>NC_133145.1:58550209-60950209 GCF_048418815.1 Hemitrygon akajei | reverse complement strand
GAACGCCATGTACTCTGTCTTTTTAGTGTTTAGGTGAAGTCCAACGTTATTGCACTCAATTTCCACTTTTGTCAGTAGCTGCTGTGCTTCCTCCATCTGGTCAGAGAGCAGGACTATGTCATCTGCAAAATTGAGATCTGTGAGTGTAACTGGTCTGACCCTTTTGGTTCATCCTGATTTTATGGTAAAACCAAACTTGTCATGATCTTTGGTAGCTTGACATAGAGCGTAATCAAGGACGATTATAAAGATGTAGGGTGCCAGAGTGTCTCCTTGCAGCACACCAGCTAGGAGCTCGAACACTGTTGTTTCTTCATCTGGTGATACAACTTTTGCCATGGTCTTGGTATAGCTGGACTCTATTGCTCTCAGTAGATGGTCTGGCACTCAGTAAACCCTCAGGATCTTCAGCATTTTACCTTGGTGAATGGAGTCAAAAGCTTTGCGAAAATCAATGAAAGTAAGCACGGCTGGTAGGTTGTTCTTCTTGACTTCCTTGATGATTCTACAGAGAGCAAGTATTTGCATTACTGTTGTGCACTTCTGCTGAAAACCATTCTGATTGAATCTTAGCTTAGGGTCAATGGCGGTGCGAATCCTGTTCAAGATCATCCAATTGTATAGGTTTGCTAAGATGCAGGTCAAGCTGATACCGCAGTAGTTATCTGTCTTCGTGAAGGATCCAGACTTGGGAACAGGGAAAATGTTTGAGAGTGATCACTGTTCTGGTTTGTCGCCTTTCATCAGTGCCGTATTACATATATCCAGCAAGACGTCGCCCAGGTCGCAGTTCTTAAGGAGATCTGGTGGTATCCCATCTGGTCCAACATTCCTGCCCTGTTTGAGTGCATATTTGGCCTTCTTCAGTTCCTCAATTAGGCGTGATCTTATTTAAAGATCCTTAAATAACCATGGGGTATTGCCAGTAGTGAGGAATACTTATGGGATGCAAGCAAGGAATTCCAAATATACTGTACTGTGCAAACTGCAACTTAGTACTCGCTTGAAATGACCAAAGAATGTGTTATATCTATTTGTCAAAGTGTCATTCAGGATCTATAAAATAGTACATAAAACAACAACAGAACTATGAAGACAGTGTGGTTACTTAAACCTATCTATTACATGAAAAAACATGTTTATAGACTATTTTCTGATTGTCCATCCAATTGGGCATTAATTGAATGATGTTGCATGAACAAAAAATTCTTCTAACAAAAAACAGAAGGCCAAAGTCACTCCACTGGTCCCAAAGTTTATTGAAGTCAAGTCCACGAGTTCTTTTGAAGAACCCTTGAAGTTGTGGATGTATAAATCCATGGTGTGTGTATTGGTATTTTTAAACATCAGTTTCCCCATATGGTTGCAAATCTGTGTGACATTCAATTAAATGGGAAATACTGCAGAAAAGGCAGCAGTGTAGGATGAACAAAAGTTTCCCTCAGTTAAATACTTAAATCCCTGAGCCACTCATCCCTCCTTCCCACTCAAATTCCATTCCCTAAGCACCAACTCCATTTATCTTCAACTTACCAAAGTTCATCCAAACAACTCACAATCCTGGTATTGACTATGACATCAAAATACAACTCTGATCAAACTTGGAACTGTCTTTGTTATTGCCCGAAAAGGGTTATTTCCACACTTACCTCGCCTGCCTCCTACTTCCCTACTACATGAAATCGAGTTCATCCAAAATTCTATTGCTCAAATCCAAACTCACACTCACACTGTCCCATTTAGCCATTAGAATACTCAGTTAGAATTCTCTAGTCTAGAGTAATAGAAAACAAAACACAGAAACAGGTCTTTCGGTTCATCTAGTCCATGCCAAACCATTTAAACTGCCCAGTCCCATTGGCCTGATAGTGATCATAATTCTACTTCCTTTACAATAGCATTGGAGAGAGATAGGAACACACAAGTTAGAAAAGCGTTTAATTGCAGTAAAGGGAATTATGAGGCTATCAGGCAGGAAATTGGAAGCTTAAATTGGGAACAGATGCTCTCAGGGAAAAGTACGGAAGAAATGTGGCAAATGTTTAGGGAATATTTGTGGGAGTTCTGCATAGATACGTTCCAATGAGACAGGAGAGTTATGGTAGGGCACAGGGACCATGCTGTACAAAGGCTGTAATAAATCTAGTCAAGAAGAAAGGAAAAGCTTACAAAAGGTTCAGAGAGCTAGGTAATGTTAGAGATTGAGAAGATTTTAAGGCAAATAGGAAGGAGCTTAAGAAGGAAATTAGGAGAGCCAGAAGGGGCCATGAGAAGGCCTTAGTGGGCAGAATTAAGGAAAACCCCAAGGCATTCTACAAGTATGTGAAGAGCAAGAGTATAAGACGTGAAAGAATAGGAACTATCAAGTGTGGCAGTGGAAAATTGTGTATGGAACCGGAGGAAGTAGCAGAGGTATTTAATGAATACTTTACTTCAGTATTCACTATGGAAAAGGATCTTGGTGACTGTAGTGATGACTTGCAGTGGACTGAAAAGCTTGAGCATGTAGATGTTAAGAAAGAGGATGTGCTGGAGCTTTTGGAAAGCATCAAGTTGGATAAGTCGCCGGGACCAGATGAGATGTACCCCAGGCTACTGTGGGAGGTGAAGGAGGGGATTGCTGAGCCTATGGCAATGATCTTTGCATCATCAATGGGGATGGGAGAGGGTCCAGAGGACTGGAAGGCTGCAGATGTTGCTCCTTTATTCAAGAAAGGGAGTAGCGATAGCCCAGGAAATTAGAGACCAGTGAGTCTTACTTCAGTGGTTGATAAGTTAATGGAGAAGATCCTGAGAGGCAGGATTTATGAACATTTGGAGAGGTATAATATGATTAGGAATAGTCAGCATGGCTTTGTCAAGGGCAAGTTGTGCCTTACAAGCCTGATTTAATTTTTTGAGGATGTGACTAAACACATTGATGAAGGAAGAGCAGTAGATGTAGTGTATATGGATTTCAGCAAGGCATTTGACAAGGTACCTCATACAAGGCTTACTGAGAAAGTAAGGAGGCATGGGATCCAAGGGGACATTGCTTTGTGGATCCAGAACTGGCTTGGCCACAGAAGACAAAGAATGGTTGTAGATGGGTCATATTCTGCACGGGTCGGTGTCCAATGGTATGCCTCAGGGATCTGTTCTGGGACCCTAATTCTTTGTAATTTTTATGAATGACCTAGATGAGGAAGTGGAGGGATGGGTTAGTAAGTTTGCTGATGACACAAAGGTTGGAGGTGTTGTGGATAGTGTGGAGGGCTGTCAGAGGTTACAGCTGGACATTGATAGGATGCAAAATTGGGCTGAGAAGTGGCAGATGGAGTTCAACTCAGATAAGTGTGAAGTGGTTCATTTTGGTAGGTCAAATATGATGGCAGGATATAGTATTAATGGTAAGACTCTTGGCAGTGTGGAGGATCAGAGGGATCTTGGGGTCCGAGTCCTTAGGAAGCTCAAAGAAGCTGCGCAGGTTGACTCTGTGGTTAAGAAGGCATACAGTGTATTGGCCTTCATTAATTGTGGAATTGAATTTAGGAGCCGAGAGGGAATGTTGCAGTTATATAGGACCCTGGTCAGACCCCACTTGGAGTACTGTGCTCAGTTCTGGTCGCCTCACTACACGAAGAATGTGGAAACCATAGAAAGGATGCAGAGGAGATTTACAAGGATGTTGTCTGGTTTGGAGAGCATGCCTTATGAGAATATGTTGAGTGAACTTGGCCTTTTCTCCTTGGAGCGATGAAGGATGAGAGGTGACCTGATAGAGGTGTATAAGATGATGAGAGGCATTGATCGTGTGGATAGTCAAAGGCTTTTTCCCAGGGCTGAAATGGTTGCCACAAGAGGACATAGGTTTAAGGTGCTTGGAAGTAGGTACAGAGGAGATGTCAGAGGTAAGTTTTTTTTTAAACGCAGAGAGTGGTGAGTGCGTGGAATGGGCTGCCAGCAACGGTGGTGGAGGCGGATATGATAGGGTCTTTTAAGAGACTTTTGGATAGGTACATGGTGCTTACAAAAATAGAAAGCTATAGGTAAGCCTAGTAATTTCTAAGGTAGGGACATGTTTGGCACAACTTTGTGGGCTGAAGGGCCTGTATTGTGCTGTAGGTTTTCTATGTTTCTCTGATCTGACCCAGACCATAGCTCTCCATACCCTTTCGGATCCTCGTACCTATCCAAACCTCTCTTAAACACTGAAATCAAAATCACATCCACCAGTTACACTGGTAGCTCATTCTACACTCCATCATTCTCTGACTGAGGAAGATTCACCTCATGTTCCCCTTAAACATTTCAGATTCAGATTATTGCCATTTAGAAACCACAAATGCAATGCAGTTAAAAAATGAGACAACGTTTCTCTAGAATGATATCATAAAAGCACTAGACAAAACAGACTACACCAGAAAATCTACATAACGTTTGGCAATCCCCAATCCAGAGTCCGGAGAGGCTGCCACGTATTAATATCGCGGTACCATCTTAGCGCATCCCCGGAAAGGAGCTCCAAATTCACCAGACAAAACAAGACCAAAAACTAAAGCTACAAGACCTGCACAAAACCACATAGTTACAATATATAGTTACAACAGTGCAAACAATAGCATAATTGATAAAAAACAGACCATGGGCACAGTAAAAATAGTCCAAAGATGTTAAAAGACTATAAATTCGAAAGAAACCACCACACAGTTTCCACAAGTCCTCAGGATCCCGATAGATTCGTCATCCCACACAGGCGGCAGAAGGGAATACCACCGCTAGGGACTTCCACGGTGCTGGACTCAGCCTCGCAGACACAGCACACAGTGAAAGTGCCCCGGCCGCAGCTGACTCCGAGTCCGTCGAACCTCTGAGCCTGTGACCATCCCCTTCGGCACAGCTTCTCCAAGCACCATCCTCTGTCGAGCTTTTTACCCTTAACCCATAACTCTAGCTGTAGTCTAGTTGTGTTGGCGCGTGGCCATGTGGTTAAGGCGTTGGTCTAGTGACCTGAAGGTCACTATTTTGAGCCTCAGCTGAGGCAGTGTGATGTTTCCTTGAGCAAGACACTTAACCACACATTGATCTGTGACGGCACCGGTGCCAAGCTGTATTGGCCCTAGTGCCCTTCCCTTGGACAACATCGGTGGCATGGAGAGGGGAGACTCACTACATGGGCAACTGCCGGTCTTCCATACAACCTTGCCCAGGCCTGCGCCTTGGAAACCTTCCAAGGCGCAAATCCATGGTGTCACGAGACTAACGAATGCCTATTAGTTGTAGTCTCACCCAACCTCTGTAGAAAAAGCCTGCTCAAATTTACCCTATCTATACCGGGGTCTCTCTTCTCCCTATTTGTGACACTTACCAGGAGTGGTGTATATGTAACATTGTTGAAAATTCCTACCGCCCATTCCACAATCTCTTTGATCCACTACCGTCAAGGAGGAAATACAGGAGCATCAGGATTAGGACTGCCACAGTGGATAACAACCTTTTCCCTCAGGCTGCAAGACCCTGCCACCACCAATGTCTCATCACTGGAACAGTGAGCTGTGTACTGTTGACCTGTGCTGCGCACTTCGCATTTTTTTTGTTTTACATACTATATGTGAAAAATGTATTGTGGGTGCACCATGGTCTGGAGGAACATTGTTTTGTTTGGTTATATATGTATATGTGCAGTCCGATAGCAATAAACTTTGAACTCGAACTTGATTGGGAGGGGACAGAAGGGGCAAGAAGCCAGAATAAGAAGGAGGGTTGGAGGAAACTAGCAAGTAATAGGTGAAACCAGGTGAGGGGGAAGGTGGGTGGGTGGGGAGGCGGGGGGATGAAGTAATAAGCTGGGAGATGATAGGTGGACAAGGTAAAGGACTGAAGAAGAAACAAGGATTAAAGGAGCTGTCCTCAGGCAGATACAAATTAGACTAGTTACAGGTTGATTTAATATAACTGTGTATTTAAAAATGAAAATACCATAGGAAAAATTATAATTAATAACAGCAAAGTTGTTAAAGAGAAGACAGAAGGACTAATAAGCAAAACTTATATTGTTCTAAGATAGGCAAGTTTCCAACCTAATCAAGACTTCTGCAAAAATCACTACAAGTCCTGTATCAAATAGCACCCAAAGACACCCAGGGAACAGATGTCTCACCCTCCACTGGCCTAGGCTGAAGCAAGGAGCCAATACTTAGCACTGTCCTAACCAGCATAGTTGTGAATAAGATCTCCACAAAATAGGTGAGCAAACTTTCATTTCACCCATTTCTGTGCTCTGAAAACTTGCACCACAACAAGAGGAAGGACAATTTACAATGTTCACTAATGGTACACGGATCTTAATATCATGGGAGATTGAGCTCAGGAGAAGAAAATGCCTAGATCTCTAACAGTACAAGATCAATTCCATGAAGAAAGCTAACCAAATAAACTGCTCGTGTCTTTATACAGAATACTTCACTACAAAATAAATTGCAGCAGTATTATCTCGGTACAAGATTAATTCCCAATTTGAAACCAACTTACCGGTAATTATCAAAAGCTCAACAAGACTTAGAAATGGGAAGTTCACAACAAATGAACCAGCAAACTTTATCCTGTCTATTAATGTCTACCTTTGGAAAGAAATAGTTGGCATCAATACTTGTGTTATTAGAAAGCTGTGCAGCAAGATCACTTTGGAATGAGATTCTTTTCAACTTAGAAAATTCTTTACATTCCTAACTTTTGGTTCTTCCAAATTATTTGGTATAATTTCAAAGTTTACTTCTTTCTGTGTCTTTCTTAAAGGGTTCTGAAATAAATGTAACAGATCACTTATTCTCACCTACCACCCTACAAGCCTCATCTAGCACATAATTCTCTGTAGTGTTATGCCCGCAGCCCCCTCATTTGTGAGAATCGCAAGAGCACTAGTGGGAGAGAGACGTGCCGGATGCCTCGTTCCCCGGCGATGCAAACTAACGCGACATTAGCCATTGTCTCTTGGAGACACATTTGTGGATTGGGGACTAGGCTACGTGCAAGCCCTCGGGCAAAGTGGGCTGGTTGAGAGAGAGATTGCATCACCCCCAACCTGATTGACATCTACTACCCTGCGAGTCAAGATAAAAGAGGGGCTGTAGAGACGGCCCCTCAGACGCACCAGAAGAAACGCTAGCGATCTCGTAATAGCGGGAAGCCATTTGAAGGAAGCCACGTGCGTTCGGTTCCCTTGCCTGGGACCCGGTGGCTGGTACCACAGAAACGATTTTCTTGAACTAACAACGGGGAACCAACTTTCCCGACTCAACGGATTGGCCTCATCAAAAGACCCGGGCAAGTTTCTTTTCTCACAAATCTCTCTCTCTCCAACAAGTGAAAACCCAGCGGTCCCCAAAGGCTGAAGCCTGCAGGAACTGAGTGACTTTTATATTTCCATCGGACAATATATTATCCCCTAGACAAACGATAGAGCTATTTCTTATTGATGATTATTACTATACTCGCGCTTTTAGATTACTTGCCCCTTATATTCTGTCTGAGTAGCCCCCAACCTAATAGCACAAACATTGATTTCCCAAAATTCCAGTAATTAACACTTCCCCTCCTCCACCTTCTCTTCTTACCTGCTCATCACATCCCTCTGGTGCTCCTCCCATTCCCTTTCTTCCATGGTCTTCTGTTCTCTCCTATCAGATTGCCCCTTCTCCAGCCCTTTATCTCTTTCACCATTCAACTTCCCAGCTCTTTACTTTACGCCTCCCCCTCTCCCAGTTTCACTTATCACCTGCCACCTTGTGCTACTTCTTCCTCTCTCCCTCCATTCTTATTCTGACTTCTCTCCCCTTCCTTTCCAGTTTTGATGAAGGCTCTCAGCCTGAAATGTAAACTGTTTATTCCCATCCATAGATGCTGCCTGATCTGCTGAGTTCTTTCAGCACTTTGTGTGTATTGCTCTAGATTTCCAACATCTTGCAGTACCTCTTGTGTCCAATCAGAAAATACCTGAACAACAGGAATCCTAGTAAGTCATGAAACTATGGCTAACAAGCTTACATTCTGCTTGCAAATTTCACCTGACAAACCATCTGCCCATTGACTGCTACCTGTGTATGAGAAATCACCAAGAATTCCTTCCAGTAAAACTCATGTCTTTCATAATTTATCTTAAAACAGAATTTGTAGGTGGAGAGTTGTTTGACTCCATAATTACTTCAACACACTCCTCAAAGACAGTTCTCTGTATTTAAAAATCAGCATTTTTTTTTGCTACTCAGTTATTGCACACAATAAGTCTCTTCTAGTGAGGAACTGAGTAAAATGATATTGCTACTAACGGAGAAGAGCTGCCTCAGACATTGATAGAATTCCCATTGTTCTTCAATTACCATAATATCTTCAGTAGCCATTGGAAATAACACATTTAAGTCAACTTAACACATCAGCGTTATATTCAATACTAGCACTAAATTTAAATCCAGATTGACTTAAAGGAACAAAGATGATATTAACTATTTTTGTGAAATAAAGTAATAAAAAACATGTTTTTACCGAACAGCTTCCTCCAATTTGCAAATTTGCTTCAATGCATTTGCTTTCTCTTGGTCTCTTTCGGTCAGCAAGTTGTGAATCTAGGGTAAAATAAAAATAAAATTACTTATTTCTTCTGTGTGTTATACAGCAACAAAATTAATTAATTGTCACAATTTTAGAAGATTTGATATCAAGAGAAAAGAAATGCAGCAAACAAATCAAATGCTCTCCAAATCCCATCACAGTCTAGTAAATAAAATTTGCTAAACTAGTTAAAATATTATTTCCTCTTGATCTTTGATAATAACAACATGGAATCTCGATAATTTATGAAGTTTTGGGGCCAATCATTGCAGGCTCAAACACATTTTTGGTCTTTCTGTCAGGGAAGAAAACTGTAACTTCTGTTGGAATGAAGGGGACATGCAGAGGGTGAAACAGGTGGACACATTTTCTGACAGCACAACATCATAATGTCATTATTCCCTGAATGCTTTAAACAGTTCACCTGCTCTATTCCATCTACTTCCTATTCCAAGTGAGCATACAACCTACACAGGGATGGAAATGTCGTCAACCAATCATCCAGAAGCAACCAATCCAACAGCTGAACTGGCAAGTGAGCATCACTCTGAATTTGTCCTATATATGGAAAACTAACTTGCACCTTTCACCTCAAGGTCAAAGCACTTCTGAAATATTGAAAAGAAGTACTTTTCCATTTCCTCCATTTATAATGGCATCCTTCAATCAATTAATGTACTCAGTTACTAACTGGTTCTGCAAAAACAAGAGACACTGCTACAGTGGGCTAGCACTATCTACAATAGAACCATATCATGCTGCTTTCTCTCAGAACTCTACACTTATTATTTCCACTTTTTCCTAGAATTTATTTTATATAATGCACACCCACACAAATGTTTAATGTTATTACCTATATCTCTCCAATGCTGTTGAAGTAAGATATTTTGCAGGGTGAAAAAGATAAGAGAATTTCCAGTGACAATGGGTTTTAAAGCCCTGGTCAGGCCAAAACTAACAACAATCCAATAAACCATGGATTGACAATATTGTGTTTGTCCCAGGAGTCCTCATGATTGTTGCATTCCTGTTGGCAGTCATATTCTAGTAGGAAGGTAATTAGGAAAGTATGTAAGAACAGAAATATCAGGTACTACTCCCCAAAAAAATTGAAATTGCTTCCTAGATTTGGATCAATTTAGTGACAGGTCATTCACACATTTTCTGGATCATGGTGATGGTTGAAATTCCAAAAGTGTGAGGAAATAATAGCCATAAAATAAAATAAATGCAAATCATTAGGTTCTACATTTATTTCCTGCTGCACTAATGATAAATAAACAAAACTTCAAACTACTGGCACTTGCTATTACTAATGCTGAAATTGAGGACAAAGCGAATGAACAGCCAGCTATGGCAAGCTGACTATTTTAACAAGCTAAAGCATCAGGCTTTTCTTTCAACCATCCTCCACTGAGCTTTCTTTGTTATATTACTGAAAATTAGAGATCCTTCTGTGCCTTGCGATATTTTAAAGAAACTGCTTAAAGGAAACATTAGCCAATAGTTTACATTCCCTAGAGGTATAAAAAAGATACTAGCAGCTGTTCTAATTACTGGGCTTGACAGCAAGTGCAGCACTGCCAGTCTTTTACAGCTTTATTGGGATACAAAGCAACAGGTCAACAACACAAAGCAGGTGTGTTTTGTATATACTGAATTCTTTCACCCACTTTCATCCATCAATGGCAACAGTCAACTTTCAGTTTTACCACATCTAGTTCAAAATGACAAAGCAAGCACATGACTGCAACCAGAACTAAATTGAACTGGTTAATTTAAGATGTTCCTGCTTCTCTTATTTTAACTCTTCAGCTATTTTACAATTGCAAGGGAACTACTCCCAAACAGAAACTACTAAAGCACATACTTTAAGAGATGCAGACATTTCTGTCATAAACGTCAAGCACAGGTAATTCTTTGACGAATATCATAGTACAGCTTTAAAGAAGAAAATGATTAAATGTTTGTCAAAGGTTTTTCAGTGATGGTATATGCCCTGCTTAGTTGTTCTTGGATGTGGTACATGGTTGAACTTACTGAACCTTCACCTTTTAAATAAAAATAATTAAAAAGTGCAATTAACTGATGCCCTTTTCTCACTGTTACCATCAGGTAGGAGGTACGGAAACCTGAAGGCACACACTCAGCAATTCAGGAACAGCTGCTTCCCCTCTGCCATCCGATTCCCAAATGGACATTTCTGTTTTTTGCATGAATTTTAATCTATTCAATATATGTATACTATAATTGATTTACTTATTATTATTTATTTTTTTCCTTCTATATTATGTATTGCATTGAACTGCTGCTGCTAAGTTAACAAATTTCACGTCACATGCCAGTGTTAATAAACCTGATTCTGATCCTGACATTCCAAGGATGTACAAGTTAGGTTTACTGAGTTGTGGACATGCTATGTTGATGCCAGAAGTATGGCAATGCTTGCAGGCTGCCCCAGCACATCCTCGGACTGTGCTAATTATTGTATGTTTCGATGTTTCAATGTACATACAACAAAAAAGCTAATCTTTATCTTTATGGATTGTTATAAATACCCACCTGGTTCAATAATGTCCTTCAAGGCAGAAATCTGCCACCCTTATCCTTTCAAGGATCTAAGCAGCTCCAGATCCAGAACACTTGGCTATGAAATAGCCTAGCAAGCCACTTAATCAAAGGGATAATTAGGGATGGACAATAACTACCGGTTTAGTCAACAAAACAGCCATCCTGCAAGCTCTAGTGTCAGCATTTCTAAAAATACATAGAACACCCTAACTTCATGATCTATATCTGTTTCCTGAACCTTAGACTCAAACCATTGTGAAAATTATCAAGGAAATTATTCCTAGGACTGAATGCTACTGAAATTTTACAAGGCGAATGGCCTCTCAAATTTGAAACAAATGTATTTTGCAATAGAACCACTAAGACCATAACTCAGATGTAGAGACTTTGGAAAGGGCTCAGAAGGGATTCAGCAGGATGTTGCCTGGATTGGAGTGCATTAATAAAGAAGTTGAACAAATATTATTGTTTTCTCTAAAGCATCAGAGGCTGAGGAGGCGACCTGCTAAAAATATATAAATTTATGAGAGGCACAGGTAGGCTAGGAAGAAAATGCCAAATGCGGGAAGAGTGGTGGTGGTGGGGGGTAGTTTATAGAAAGTTTGAGCAGCAAGTGTTTGACACAGTGTGGAAGGTGACTAGGTATGTTGGCAAGGCTCTTCAACAGATACATGAAGAGGCAGGGAATAGAGGGATGTGAATTATGTGCAGGACATTCGGATTAGTTAGATTGGCTTCATGATTGGCACAGACATGGTGAGTCAAAGGGCCCTGTTCCTGTGCAGTTCTATGTTCATTTTTATCAGATTTCAAGAATTCTAATCTTCTTGTTTTGGTAGTAGCTCCATTAAAACTAAATGGATTAAATATCCATCAACTATATTGCAAATTAATCACAGCACAGTCACTCTTCATTACATACAACGCTTAAAAGTTCTCCACTTATAATTACTAAAAAAAAATCTTTTTTTTTACAGCAACTTGTGCTTGTATGACTTTCGATGCCCCATAAGTAGTCGACATGACATTCCCTTCATTACCTTCCGTTCATGAAGACGCTCCAGCTGTAGTTTTTCTTCTTCAAACCTTCCTGCTTGTTTCTGAAAAAATATACATAAATAAACATACTAATGGTACTAAATAATGTAAAGAAAGAAACTAATCATCTCAAATTACAAATTTAATTTATAGGTTCACAGATTAACAATAATCCAACTAAAAAGTACATTTGAGAAATTCAAGGGCTGTATCTTGGTCTCAGGTGAGATAAAGTTGACATGAACACTCCCACAGCCAGTGTTCTACTCTCACTCTTCAAGGTGTTGGTACATGGGAGTGCAACTCCTTATCATCCATCATTGCTCAAGAACAATTGGGAAGAGGCATATCCTCTTTTTTGATTAAGACAATAGAATATCTTGCATTTAATTACAATCTTTTACCTTGAAAAGCATCCGAAGGTTCTTCAGATAAGTTTAATTCGATAAATAACTGACATAAGAAGAGAAGGTATTAACGTGCTCAGATATCAAACAGGCAAAACATGCTTGTGATCATGAGGTAATTTAAGTTTGCAAAGATTACAAAAAATAGATCAATTGTGCTCATGTTTCCATGCTGTTCATCAGCAAAACATTCTGCCAGGAAACCCAATTAATGGTTTCTCTGAATGTTTCCAGCTCCTATATCAGATATGCATGGATATCATCAATACCTCAGTGATTACATTCCAAAAAAAAACAGGAATATATCTACCACATTCTCTTCATCTATATCATATGACTTTAAATTAAAAAATAACAGATTAAATGTTGCGTATCCTGATTCCAAGCAGATTCTGATTTTAATAACTAGTCCATAGATCTCTAGTTTACACCGCTCTTTCTTTCTGGCATTCTTCTGTGTTTTTTGCTTCCCCGAGGTGGGTAGAAAAGTATCACCAGACTATCTGCATCATCATCAACCTTTTTTAACACTTGAGAGAAATACTACTTGTACCCCAGTGTATTTTATGGTTTAAGTTCTGCTCATTTTTTTTGAACTAACAACTCTCTAATTATCTCCATAACTGTTCAATATTCTCCACTTCCATTGCTATTCTCTCCTCTCCAGCACTTTCATAGTTATTTCATACTTCTGCTGCAACCACATTATCTCTCCATGCTGTGATCCTTTTAGATACTCATTAATTTCTCTATTCCCTTTGATTATCCATTAGTTATTTTATCCATACTCCCTTAGACCCATTCACATTTCCTTCTTTCATATCCTCCATAGTTCTATAATCATATGGTTTCTTTTAAAACTCTCATTTTAACTCCTTTATTTGTCCAGAAAATTCTCTTTTTTGGCCCATTTATTCTTAGCTTCAAATAAAAATATTTATCTTTCACTTATTTCAACTCTTAACTTGTTTCCATTGGTGATCCAATGACTTTGCTGACTTTGCCGGATCATTTTTTTTGTTGTATAACGCATTTCATTGATCTTTGCTATTTATTTTTTATTTTATATTTTTTACTCTATTCATTATTTTTAAATGCTTTCATCTCTTGTTCCATTCTAAATTCCAGATCATTGCAACTTCTCACTTCATTCAGTTGATCTGGGCAGCAATCTGAATGGCAATTTAAAATCATTAACCACACAACTGAAATGTTATAACCAGAAGTCACAGAATACTACATCCTGCAATTTTTATATCCTTACACAGATTATTAATACTTCCAATCCTTCAAAAGAATGAAAAGTTTTAAGCTTTCACATGAATACCTCTTGACAGTGCCTCAAATTCTCTGTCTTACCTTGATTTTGTTTGGCACTTCACTCTTTTAAAACCTAACTTCCTCCTGATCTCATCTTCATTACATTATTTTTTTCTAATTCAAAATCTCTGCCTTTTTTTTGTTTTCCTATCTCTCCCCCCCCCCCCCCCCCCACCCCGACTTCTGCTTTCTTTTAACATTTTAACTGATTATTTCTGCTTTGGTTAAACTAATATTTGGTTGAGAACATACTTCAATTGTTTCCTTTGTCCACCTAGAAATCTGTTGGCATGACAGCGCTCAGAATGGAGTACCTATCTCAAGATTTCAGGGTTGGGTATGTGAGTGAGGTAGCCGAGTTCAATTGGGGGATTGATGCTGGAAATACTGTCTCAGGAAAGACACTGACATTTGTGGGGACACTGAATATTTGTTTGGAAAAGGTTCATTCATGCTGCCAGTAGGTTTTTAGCATTTTGCAGACAGCATCGGTGGAACCTCTCCAAGAGCTTTGAGATGCTTATTCTCAAGTCCCAGAAGCATGGCCAGAAAAAATTAGCTTTGTGGTGGCTTTTGGGTCCTTACTCTTTGATACCCTTTTTCCTCAGATGGCCAAAGGTTGTGCTAGTACACTGAAAGACGAGGAAGTTGATTCACTGGACAGCTCTTGCAACATATTTAATCTATTAGCCTATTTCTCTTTCATCTTTGTCAGACACGAAATATCTTTATGCCATTGGTTAAAGCAAACTGATTGTTGCAAATTTTAATTCATTTAGAATGAAAGCAGGGCCAAAGTTCATTACTGCCCATCACAAACCACAAATGAGCCACTTTCTTGACCAAAAGCAACTCTCATGGTGAGCATACTCCTATAATGTTGTGAGTAATGATGCCAAGATTTTGACTTTGTGATAATTGTAGGCATTAAAAGCAAGGATGACGTTATTTGAGGGAAATTTTCAGGTAACAACTTTCTCTTGTTCATGTTGACCTTTGCTTTCTAGGTTATCAACAATGAAATTATGATCAACAAGCCAAATTTGACCTGGCAACTCTTAGCCTGGCCCATTGAATGACCCCAAGGTACCATCTTTCCTGGCTTGGAGGGTGGTTCTAGCCATGATAGGATGATGATTGGGAAATATGGTGAAAGGGTTGGGTTAAAAATTGTGCAAGGGTGAGACATGGTTCAGGATATTGCCAAAGACTGGTCAGGAAGACATCACAATGCCAGTTCACATAATTGCACATGCCAGTGCCACTGTGAGCTGAGCTAACATGTCATTTACAAAAAAATGCTGTTAACAACTTGACCAGTTTTCTAGTCCAACTTGAAAAGTGCAAAGGTTTCAGATACAGATCATGGTTTTACTTCTAATATTTGTATATTTTGATATCTATGCACTTGTAATGCTACCATGACACTGAAATTTCCTTTGGGATCAATAAATTATCTATCTAATACCATAGTTCCCATAAATGTAAAATAGCACATCAAAAATTATAAAATAATATCTTATTACAGAAAATAGGTTCTATAAAAATGATAATGCTTTATCAACACACATTTAATCACAATATTTTGCTCATTCTTCCCATTTTTTTGCAGATATTGATTCATCAGATTTCCCAAGTCTCATCCAAGCTTGTTTTAAATCAATAAGTACAGTCACAAACAGCAGAGAAAGAAATACAGGCGATTGCAGATGGTGGAAGCTGCAGCAACAAATATCCATTAGAGGAACTCAAATTGGTTGAGTGACATCTGTGGCAGGAAAGGACATGTCAACATTTCGTTTCGACCTGAAATGTTGACAGTTCCTTTCCTCCCACGAATGCTGCATGACTTACTGAGTTCTTCCAGCAGATTATTAGCAATTAACAGCAAGCTATTTAACCCGGTGTCCACTGATGTTGGGTCTTATTCTGACCCCATCTAAGAACCGGAGGACATCTGCACTTTAACCTCAGTTGAATATTGATTAATGGCCTTAACATTGGTCAGATACAAAAACTCCCACAATTCAAATCTTGATATTTGGAGTTAATAAAAGGTAGTTTCCAACACACTCATTGTTTGTGGTGTTATAGTTGCTGTATCACAGGCTACATTTTGCCAAACCTTGAAAGCCACTCCATCCACTGAGATCCATCCTAAAATGTTTAAGTAAGCTAGCATCTGAACAAATAAATTAATATATAAACTTGAACACAAGTACATACAAAAGCAAAATATTACAAGTATTACAATATTAAAATCAACAAAAGCAAATATATAAAACAGAGATTTAACAAATCAGCAGTTTTTTTGTATTTTCAATTAGAATTCAGTATTTTCATAGAATGCTTATTATACGCTTAATCTATTCACCCTTGGATTGTTTTGGATTTATGAAAAAAATACATTATGTAAATTCAAATTTGGATTTCCAGCATCATGCTCAAAGCTCACTCTATTTAATTTGTTTTCTAAGATGAAAAGCTTAGCCTTAGCTGAAGTGTATTTTCAGTTTTACAACCAATATCACGCCAAAATTACTTCTTTGCATAAATGTGGATGAAATATACACAACTTACAGGGCTTCCTCTAAAGGGTTATTCAACAAGTTAATTGAAGTAGAACTTAGGGTTCAAATATATTTTCCACGCAGTGTTTGACTTGTAAGACCCTAAGATATAGGAGCAGAATTAGACTATTTGACCCACAGAGTCTGCTCTGCCACTTCATCAAGGCTGATCTGGTTTGCTTCCTATTAACCTCTGCCTTAAATATATATAAAGATTTGGCCTCCACAGCTGCTTATGGCAAAGAATTCCACTGATTTACCACTCTCCAGCTAAAGAAATTCCTCCTTATCTCCGTTCTAAAAGGACAGCCCCTCTATTCTGATGCTGTATCCTCTGGTCTTAAGACTCTCCCTCCATAGGAAACATCCTCTCCACATCCACTCTATCAAGACCTTTCACCATTCAATAGGCTTCACTTAGGTCACCCATCATTCTTCTGAATTCCAGAGAGAATGCAGGCCCAGAGCCATCAAATGCCCTTCATATAACAAGCCATTCAATTGTGGAATTCTTTTTGTGAACCTCCTTTGAACCCTCTCTAGTTTCAGCACATCCTTTCTAAGATAAGGGATCCAAAACTGCTCACAATACTCCAGGTGAGGCCTCACCAGAGTTTTATAAAGTCACAACATTAAATCCTTGTTTTTATATTCCAGTCCTCTTGAAATGAATGCTAACATTGCATTTGCCTTCCTCACTACAGACTCAACCTGCAAATTAACCTTTAGGGTATCCTGCACAGGGATGCCCAAATTCCTTTGCACCTTAGATTTTTGTATTTTCTCTCCAAAATATACCCCATGACATCACATCCAATGAAACTAGCAGAGGAACTAACGAAACAAAAACAATTAATTTCAGTAGATATTTTTCCTGGATTCAGAAATTGGCAGGTAAATGGATGTCAGGCAAGTGGGTGGCATTTAAAATGAGACTGCCAGAGTTCAGGACCAATATGTTGCTGTTAGGGTAAAGGCCAAGGGTCAGCTTCAATGACAAGGGATATTGAGTCTCTGATCAGTCAGGAAAAAGGATGCATATTGAATTGAATTGACTTTATTACTTACATCCTTCGTATACATGAGGAGTAAAAATCTTTATGTTTTGTCTCCGTCTAAACATGCAATGTGCAATTTATAGTAATTTATAACAAATAGTATGTACAACAGGACAGTCAATATAACAAAGAAATACAATTGTATCAGCATGAATTAATCAGTCTGATGGCCTGGTGGAAGAACCTGCCCCTGAGTCGGTTGGTCCTGGCCTTTATGCTGTGGTACTGTTTCCCAGATGCTAGCAGTTGGAAGAGTTTGTGGTTAGGGTGACTCGGGTCCCTAATGATCCTTCAGGCCCTTTTCACACATGTAAATATCCTGAATAGTGGGAAGTTCATATCAACGCATGTGCTGGGCTGTCCGCAGCAGTCTCTGTAGAATCCTGTGATTGAGGGTAGTACAGTTCTCATACCAGGCAATGATGCAGCCAGTCAAGAAGCTTTCAATTGTGGCCCTGCAGGAAGTTCTTAGGATTTGGGGACCCATACCAAACTTCTTCAACTGCCTGAGGTGTCAGAAGTGTTGCTGTGCCTTTTTCACCACACAGCCAATATGTACAGACCACGTGAGATCCTCAGTGATGTGTATGCCAAGGAACTTAAAGCTGTTCACCCTCTCAACCCCAGATCCATTGATGTCAATAGGGGTTAGCCTGTCTCCATTCCTCCTGTAGTCCACAACCAGCTTCTTAGTTTTTGCAATATTGAGGGAGAGATTGTTTTCTTGACACCATTGTGTCAGGGTGATGAATTCTTCTCTGTTGGCTGCCTCATTATTATTTGAGATCAGGCCAATCAGTGCAGTGTCATCAGCAAATTTAATTATCAGATTGGAGCTGTGGGTGGCGACACAGTCATGGGTATACAGAGAGAAAAGGAAGGGACTTAGTACCCAACCCTGAGGGGCACCTGTGTTGAGGGTCAGAGGGACAGAGGTGAGGGAGTCCACTCTTACCACTGCCAGCAATCTGACAGGAAGTCCAGGATCCAGCTACACAAGGCAGGGTGAAGCCTGAGGTCTCTGAGCTTCTTGTCGAGCCTGGAGCGAATTATACTGTTAAATGCTGAACTGTAGTCCAAAAACAGCATTCTCACATAAGCACCCTTCTTCTCCGAATGTGTAAGGACGTATGTCAGATATAGGGAGTTAGGATCAACCAAATCTAATAAGGAGTATAAGGAATATAGCAGTACAATTAAGGAGGAAATTAGGAGGGCAAGAATGGACATAAGTATACTCCTGTCAGATAAGAAAAGAAAAATACTATGATATTTTCTAAGAGTAAAAAGGTAACCAGGGAGAGAACCAGTCCCTGTTTATGTGTAGAGCTTCGGGAGATAGGCAGTCTTAAATGAATACTTTTCATCTGCATTTACTGTGAAGATCATGGAAGCTAAAGAATTCAGTGAAGAGAAAAGTGATTGAAAAAAATCAGTATTCTGAAAGAAGAATTGTTGGTGGTGCCGAGGTGCATAAAGATAGATAAATCCCCAGGACTTGATCAAGCGTATCCTACAATGTTGTGAGAAGCAAAGGAAAAATTGCAGGGGCCCTGGTAAGATCAAACCAAGGAAATACAGGCTGCGGATCATAACATTAGTGATCGAAAATCAAAAATCATTGGAAGGGATTCTGAGAGACAGAATCAATCTGCATGTGGAAAGGCAAAGAATAATTAGGGTTAGGCAACATAGCTTTGTACCTGGCAAATCATACTGTGCAAATTTGATTGAATTTCATGAAGAGGTGACCAAGAGGTCTGAACAGGGTATGGTGGTAGACATTATCTATGTGGACTCTAGCAAAGTTCTGACAAGGTTCAGATGGTTAGACCACAAAGGATCCAGTGTAAGTTACATAACTGGAAAAAGGAGACAGAAAGTAGCAGTGGAAACTGATTTTCAGACTGGAGGCCTGTGACCAGTGGTGTACAAACAGGTTTGGTACTGCATCCACTGGTGTTTGTCATCTATATTGACCTAGATGAGAATGTAGTTTTTATTTGCTGATGACACCAAAATTAGCAATGTGGATAGAGAAGGCTGCCCAAGGCTACAATGGGATCTAGATCAACTGGGAAAATGGGGCAAGAATACAAATTAACTGAAGTGCTGTATTTCAGGAAGTTAAACCAGGACGAGACATTCACAGTAAATAACAGGGTCTGAGGAGCACAGCGAAACAGAGAGACATACGGCTTCACAGCAGTCAAGGTGGTGGTCAGGGTGTATGGAACATTTTCTTTCATTGGTCAGGCATTGAGCACAAGAGTTAGGACATCTTGTTGCAGACCTACAAGATGATGGTGAGACCACACCTGAAATATTGTGTGTGGTTAAGGTACAATACAATACGAAGGTTACAATTAAGCTAGAGAGGGTGTAAAAAAGATTCATGATATTGCCAGGACTGGAGGGCTTAAGTTACAAGGAGACTGGATAGTTTGGGACTGTTTCCCCCAGAATGAAGGAGATTGAGGGATTGCACTTTTGAGGTTTATAAAATCATGAGAGACATAGATAATGTATTGACACGACCTTTTATTTTTACTAGGTATGAGAATAAAACCAAAGGGCATAGGTTTAAAGTCAGAGGGGAAGATTAAAGGAACCCAAGAGGCAGATTTTTTTAAAACGGGGTAGTGGCCATTTTTTAAACGGGGGTACAGGGAGGGGCATGAAAATGGTTGGTACTGGTTATATTTCTTGGATTTTCTGAGTATGCCCACAAGAAAATGAATTTCAGAGCTGTATATGGTGATAAATACATATTTTGGTAATAAATTTACTTTGAACTTTATGATTCCCATTATTCCTTCCTTACTTACCAGATTCCAGCACTGGTAGCCTTTGTGTTCCTGCTCACCACCTTCCATGAGTTGTCTTCACTTTCACCCTACCCTCCCTACATCTCACTCCATCTGCCTTCACATTGTTTGTCAGTCTCTATCTATTACCTACCTGCCAATGTCTCCCATCTCCACCCCAGCTTCTCCTCTACCTAATTGAATCTGGCTTTATCCCTCTTCAGGCTCCTGCCCCACTACTGCTCTTCTCCTCTTTATACTGGCAATCTCCCCTCTCTAGTCTCAGTCCTGATAGAAACATTGACATGTTCTCTCCTTGCTTAAATATTGCTCAACCCATTGAATTCCTCCATCAAATAGTTTGTTGTTACAATTACAACATTTTAAACATTGGGATAGGTACGTGAATCAGAGCACGGGGGATACAAGCAAATGAGATTAGCTCTGGAAGTCATCTTGGTTGGCATAGATGAAAGAGCCTATTTTTATGACCCTGAGATCTTCATCAGATGTTAATATCATGTACATGAATTCACCAGACCATAATGAAACATTTATCCGTTTGTGTGTGATCTTCATCTAGCCTTCTGCAAACCCACCCTTAACTGCTGCTGTTTCTGATGCTCATTTTCCTGCAGCTCTTTCTTCAGTTGGCAGATGTTCTGCTCCAGCTCTTCGATAACAGCAGCTGCCTGTTTGATGAGGGGAGAAATGAAAATTAACAGTGAGATCAATATTCAAAATTTACAGCTGCATAATTCTAAAACTCCAAATACAGCAAAACTGAATGCAATAAACATGAATAAATAAAGACTTTACTCTAAAGGATAATTAAGGTGTTGTGAAGCAACTGTAAGAATCTTAGCAAATGGAGGCAAACAAAATATTCCAGTGGTACAATTGCAATGCTCAAGTGAAGTCATAGATTTTTAAACATTAAAATCGGTAGCCTAAAAATCGCTTGGTGTCTGAAGAACAAATTGGACTGAGAAAATGCAGAGAGTCTATGGAATATTTCATTTGAGGACTGATCATTTATAGCAGATGAGGCCCAAGGCATCATCAATGTAGATTGAGCTTGGCACTTTGTGCACCAAGAAGGATTTCATTCTTTGCTTGTAGCACAAAAAAGAAAATTAGCAAATTGCTTGTAGATGGTTGGGGAAAGAGGAATGGACATCACCTCCCAGAGACAAGGGCTGATATATAAATATGATGGTCAGGTGGGTAGCCTTCATATACCTTGGCTGCTGAGAGTGCATGCTCCTGCTTTGTATTACTCAACTCTGAGTCATGTTTAATTTGCATTTGCCTTCCGGTTTTCTCATGATCCTCCAACATTTGCTGCTTTTCTTTCTGAAGAGAGTTGAATCTACAAGGAAAAGAAGCATTTTTATTTTATTATAACAATTTCAGCTTTCTTCAGGGCCCATTTTGACAGCAAGTTTATACTTAATTAATGTCAGGTTTTAAACATTTCTCTCTGGAACATTATGAAATAATATTTGATTGCCAATAGCTGTTAATAACCAGCAAGACCTTCCTTTCTAAACCACATTAACTGAAAGATTATATCAGATTCTGTGCCATAATTCTGGATATTTTACTACTTTGAAAAACAGCCATCTAAAAAATGACTTTGAATTATATGTTTATTCAAAGCAGTAAGCTATTTAAAAACTTGCTTTGCCTCTGAAGAGCCAGATGACAAAATAAACTGTGGCAAAGCACATTTAGTAATGCAGTGAATGTTTACCAAACCCTAAGGATAACACCTGGACTATTAAGATGTTATTACTATAGATTCCATAAATGAAACAATAAACTATCATGCAAATCATTAGCATCTTAAATTATATTTATATTACAGAGTGTTAAAGCATATAATGGCATATACGCATCAAATGAATACAAGAAGGGATCACAAATAATGACACCCTTATTGAAAGAGATTAGATTTCAGCTAGCATAATATGATCAGATTTTTATCCAGATATTCTTATATACAACAATCTCAGTAGTACATAAATTTCAAATGGCATTAAAATTAAGTCTATTAAAAATGTAATCACTTAATAGAAATGTTGTCACTGTTTCCAGATTACAAGATTTTAATCTGCAATAGTTTAGTGATAGGTAAATGATGCTATATTTCACAAGCCAAGAGTGAAACTAAATATTCAGCTTTTATTAACATTATTTTAAAGTCAGTTTTCATTATTTTTCATTTTTCCTTCAGAATTTCTTTAAAAATCCACTTTATAACAGCCTGGTCACTTATTCATGCAAAATATTCAAAACTAAACATGTTATTTGCCAAATGCTAATTTTGAAGCACATTATAACTAGCCTCTAGCAAATATTTAAACAGTTTTAAAGCAAATCAAAATCATAAGTGATCAAAGACTGAATGTGCAAATCCATATCGAGCCGCATTATTTCTGTGTTTGAGGAATCCAATCACATTTTTGCACCAGAATGAAAAATGCAGCCATCTTTCAAAAGAATGTTAAAGGATAAATTAAAACTGTGTTTCTCATGTTATTAAGCTCACTGAGTGCCAATTTAATTGTGCAGTCGTTATCAGGTTCCCTTTTTGTAATAACTAAATCAACATTCCAAGCTTTAGCTTTTAAATGATTCATGCATTGACTTTAAACAACTTTAGTTTCTTTAAACTTGCTCTTGAAATGGTCAACAAAAGCTTGAAATTAGCCAAGCAGCAATATTTTAACTTAATATCTGTGAAATAAAGAAAAGCAAAGGAGAAATATTATTTGTCAGAATTGACAATATTGGCATTTGGGGACCATTCTAACAACAGAATTAACAGATTCAGTGCAGAGATATTAACTCAAATTGCTACCAGGAAGTTAAAGAGCAAAATACTGACAAATGTGTACATTTTCTTTTTTACATTGATAGATGCTCAGGTACTTCAGTGCCTGGTGAGGATAGATGGGCATCTATTTAACATTTAACAGACTTCCACAGTGGAACTGGAAACTTAATTTAAAATTGACTGTTGCTGCATAGATTTCCCAGCAGTCAGATAACGGACAGTGAAAAGCATCATGTCTATCAAATCAAATCAGTGAAGATTGTGCTGAAGGCAACCCCCAAATGTTGCCACATTTCTGACCCCATCATAGCATGGCCACACCTTACTAACCTTGACTCTATCTGTTCCTATGGTCTTTGGAATGTGGGAGGAAACTGGAGCACTCAGATAAAACTCACATGGCTTCAGGGAGAAGATACAAACAGCAGCAGGAATTGAAGCGTAATCGGTGATTGCTAGCACTGTAAGGCAATTATGCTACACTACTGCGCTGCTTTAGTTACGAAGTAATTCCAGAAATGTTAAAGTGATCTGCACTTTTTACACGGCCCCATCATGGACTTGGGCCACAGCAGGTAAAATAACTTAATATTATGGAGGTTTAATGTAAAGCTTATCAAATTGGGTGCTTGAAGTTTTTAAACTCAAATAGCTTTTGAGTTAGTGTCCAAGACTGAACATGAGGAAGCATTGCATGCAGACTGTATCTCAATGGCAGAAGTTGGTTCTGTAGTGGATGTCGTGGAGCTTGCACATTCACCCTGTAGATTTGTCGGTTCCAGTTGGAGGTAAGGTATAAAACTAAAACAAGGAAGATCAAAGCTTGAACAACTTGATCAAAGCTTGACACCAGTCTGAGCTAGCATTTATTGATATATTTGATAGAATTATGGCATGCCTGTCACTCTGCAGCAGGCATAGAATGAAGAGGAATTTCTGAGGGAAGAAAAATGCAAGTAGAATTCTCCACTATCGTTCCCATTTGGCAGAGTTAATGATGTTTGTTAGATTGGATAAAGCCATATATTGTATTTGAGACTGTTCCTGCACTTTTCTAGTAATTGCTGCTCAGTGAAGATGGTGGAGATTATACAATCGGCTATTCCATCAACATGAAGCTGGAACCATAAACTTTCAAACTTAAATGGAACAATGTGATGGGTATTAAATAATGGGGAAAATATTGCTTGCGTTAAATTAGTGCAAAGAATGTTGTTAAGTACCATTTCTCTAAACAGACAGAATGAAGCTGAAGCTAAAGCTCTGACCCAGACCTCTGCCCCATAACCACTTAAATACTTCCCATGGCCATGACATTTCCAGTCAGTTTCATGCTTTAAAAGCACACACACACTGACTTAGACTGAATACTTGCATACACAAAAGACTAAATATGAGATCCTGCATATGTTAGACATCTTGAGCAACACGTTCTCAGTATTTCTTTCTTTTTGTATTTGCACAGTTCCTCCAGCATTTTGTGTGTGTAGACCAAAGGTGAGTTGGCACAGTTGCATAGAGACATGGTAATTTTCATTCAAGACTGGAGTCGAACTCAGTGGGAATTAATTTAAAGTACCTTACCCATGGAACTTCATTGTCTAGTTTCTAACTGGTTGCAAAGCAGCTGGAGCAGAACAGGCCTCAGTTTTCTGTGATTTAACGAGGGAACATGTACTCAGCTGATAAGGTTCTCACGTGCACATTATCAATCCTGGTGAGTCTGGTTAAGAACTTTTAGATATTATTCCCTTTTATGGAGTTGTGTTTGCCTTTCTTTTAAACAGATAGTGCATGCAGAAGTGACACAGCGCATTAAATCTCCAAATGCCATTCCTATTAAAAACCCATACAGTAATACAGCTGTAAACCTTCATATGTTTCTTCTCCTGCATGTGGTATCATATATTCTTGGACGTAGAGATTACACATTTTTAACTGAGGCATGCATTAGAACATTGAGGTTCAAACACTTATTAAATACAGTTAACCCATTTCAATTCACCTGTTCTAAAAGACACAACATCCTGAAGAAATGCAGCAGATCAGGCAGCATCTATGAAGGGGAATAAACAGTCGACGTTTTGGGCCAAGATCTCTCTTCATTAGTCCTTCGTAGATGTTGCATGACCTTCTGAGTTCCTTCGGCACTTCATGTGTATTATTCTAGATTTCCAGCATCTGCAGAAACTCGTATTCAAAAAGAGCTACCATCTTCCGTTAATATCCAGGCAGATAAGACTGAATAATATCAACTATGATTGTCTGCCCTATTCAACCTGCAAATCTATTCAAAATGTTCTTTTAAAATAAGTTCATTTTTGGATAGTTTTATTGGAATGTCGGTACCTTATCCACTTAATCCTGTTTTCTAGCCTATGTACTTTTTCTTTAGATTGGTCTTTGTGCTGCAGGGAGAGATCGAGAATGCATTTCACCCTACAGGTTGAGTACCCCTTATTCAAAATGCTTGGGGCCAAAAGTATTAGGGATTTTGGATTTTTTCAAATTTTGTAATATATAATGAGATAGCTTGGGATCACCATCATTTCCAACCTTGAATTTATGTGCTACCGGTAAGCAATCTTTTGTCTTACCCTTGTTCATCACACATACGTACTTACAGTAAAAGTTATTACATACCATTAAAATAATGAAAATATCATGTGTACAGGGTAACAAAAGCAGTACAACAGCCATTGGGAGAATACCTGAATTAGTTATTGAACAAGAACAAACAACAGCAGGCTTTCAGTCTCCACCTATGTTGCCATGTTTTGATTAAAAGGTTATAGTACACGGTAATTGTATTTTCCTTTTTTTCCCAGTTTTTATGGGAAGTATAAAGACAATCAGTATTGTAGACTTGTTCTGATGCTAGATTTTCATCAGCAATGCTCTAAAAATTTAATGCCTTTATGTAAGGTATAAAAACAATCAGCATCGTAGACTTGTTCTGGTGCTAATTTTCATGATCAGTAGGCGCTTTAAAATTTAATGCTGTTCCTTTTCTTAAATTTCTGCAACCAGCCTACTGAATATTCACAATTACCATCAATTTTCAGTTCATCGTGATAGATCTTTGCTTGTTTCATGATCAGCATACAGTTAAGTAGCATATGTTCACTCTGAAGATGATGATACAAGATTGAGATCTTCAATTCTGCTTTATGCAGTGTTTTTCTATCTTACATTAACTTTTTTTCATTTCATATATGAAGTCACTTCTCAGAACTATCTGTGCTGCACCTGGGAACCTTCCCGGCGTCTTGTGGAATTGTACATTAGTGACGTCATGTCAGTGCTCAAAAAAAGTTTGGATTTCAGCGGTTTTCAGATTCTGCAATTTTGGATAAGGGGTACTCAGCCTGTATTTTCTGCACACTATGTACCTTAATTTTATCTCCTGCAACTCGAGGCAAGTTGCTTGACAACGTTGCTCCAATTCTCCTTTTTCTTGAATCAGTTTCTGTCGCACTAAGGTGCTATTCTCAGCCTCCACAGTCAACTGTTGCACACGAGTCTCCAGCTCTTTCACAATACGGTTCTGCATGTGCAAAGAAATGGATGAATCTTACTCAGATTTTGCTCTCCTCCCATGGAAACATACAATTTAAATTCAAAGACTGTCTAAAAATTAATTGATTACATGGTATACCCTGCATCTTCTGACATTCCCAATCAATAAGCATATGGTTTAATAAATACATGATATACCTTCAATAGACTTAAGAAGTCAACAAGTCACAATATTCATTGCTGTTCAGATTCCTGTAGTGATAGTTCAACTCATGTTTATTTGGTGTCTAACTGAAAATTGATATACCATGATGTCTAATTCATTGGTACTACCAGAAATGTTACATCTACTTGAAGATATCACCATTTTTGTCTTGTTCACACTTGAGAGGCTTCCAGATATATTCCAGCCTGAACTTTCTTCAATGCTTTTTTTAAAATATTATTTGCAGATTGGCATACAGGTGTAACAATTGAGGCAATGCTGCATGTGAAGAAAGTATTTACATTGCAACCTATTTAAATAAAAGAACCAGAGGTTTTATGCTGGGATGGGGAACTCCGAGCTTCAATAAATTTTCCCTCTTTACAGATCAATCACAAAACATACTGATTCTAAATTTCCAACTGCAAATGCTATCAAATTGTTTGAGTGCAAACAGAACAGCCTTCTGCACATCAATGACAAAAACTCAGAACAGGAACTACATATTTGGACTACGCACCAAGTCACAAATTAGGAATAATTATTTTTAAGCAAAGATATAGAAAACCTGATAGAAATTGATTTGAAATACATAAAAGTAATATAAAACACATTTTTTTGTGTTTATTTAGTTACAGCACAAAACAGGCCCTTCCAGCTCAATGTACCCAGTTGCCCAGCAACCCACATATTTAACCCTAGCCTAATCATAGGACAATTTACAATGACCACATAACCTACTAACCGGTATGTCCATGAAATGTGGGAGGAAACCAGAGTACCCAGATTAAACCCACATGCGCAGGGGGAACACACAAACTCCTTACAGATTAGGCTGGAAGTGAACTCCAAACTCTGATGCCCCTACAACAGCATCACACTAACCACTACGCTATCGTTGCAGCATAAAAAATCTGTTTCAAACATACAATACTCAGGTTTTATAAATAATTTCTTCTGCTGGAACCATCAGATGGGTATTGTTGTTTGACACATATAAAGGAAGATTATTCAGTTTCAGATTATGTAGGAGTTCTCTAGGAAGTGGTTTGAATCCACTTTCCAGTCTATTCAGAATGTTCAACAATCATCCAGCACATGAAATGAAGCAGCAGCAATCATGTAATCCCTCAGTGGCTTCACCTTTCACTACAGTAATCTGAAAGGTACATTTATAAATTGGTAATTTCCAAAGCAATTTAATAATATTTACTTGGCAAAAATGAGGGGTTATGCCAGTTCAAAATTCTAAAGGTGATTAACCTGTAGATATACTCTGCCAAGCTCAAAATATGAAACTTTAGTCTGTGCTTTTCAATCATGCCTGGGTTATATAGCGGCACTTGCTTCTTTTTTAAAAAAATATAATTTGCGCAGAGCACACTTACACGGATATTTTCTCTACAATATTCTGTTGGTCTTTATAACATTTATGAATGGAAATTCACCCTTTCATATATATGTATGCAAAATGTATTCGCAGATCAAGCATGTGCATATAACTATGATTTAGTGATTCCATTTCATTATCTTCAGTACAGAGAACAGATTTCCACTCCAATGAGTGGAATATCCCCATAAATATCCCCATAAATTTAAATCTTTCCTCATTATCCAACTGACCACAATCACATGGGTGGTATTAGGTATAATGAAACCTTTTCTTCCACAGCGTCCTTATGTATTGAAGTTCAGATGTTTTTCTTCTTGCCTGATGCGCTAAGATCAGTACATGGATTATTATCCAAGAGACTCATTCCGCATTATAGAACTTAACAGCTTGCAATCTCTTTGCAAAAACTTCCCTCAGAAGAGGTCACTGGCCTGCAGCATTAACTGCTTCTCTTGCCACAATTTGTGTTTTCACTGTTTTTATTGCCTAGTAACAACTTTCATTTGACAATATTGTTGTGAAGACCAGGAAGTTTTGATTTCATGTGATGTTGAGTGAATTGCTGAAGCATCAGTGGTAGCATCTTTCAGTCTGATGACACTAAGCCTACTTGGCAAGATCATCAAAGATGTCATACGGTTCTGTGCAGACTGGTTATTTAGTCTATACTAGCTGAATTCATCCCCAACCTATACTAGCTGAAAATCAGAATTCTCTAGGGTATAGGCATAGTGATGATAAATGGTGGAACTAGGGAGGATGAGAAGGTTGATTTAAACACAAGGATTAGAATCTTTTATTTGGCTCTGCTGGCTTGGGAGCTAATAGTTGTCAGTGACAGTAGATAATGGACAAATGGCACTCTATATGGCTAGGATAAGATCGAGACAGCAGATCTCTGGATGGCCTCCAAATAATAAAGATTGGGTCAGGTGAAAATGTGTGAAATTGTCCAGTCAAGTTATGATAGAGGTTTCAATTTCAGATGGGAAAAGGGAGAGATGTAATATACAGAAAATAGAGCAAGGTGGACTAATGATGGATATAATTTGAACTTGTATTATCTTGGCTTCACATGAAATGTTAAGATACATTCTGCCCAGGCCTGAGAGAGTGGGAAGGAGATTGACATTGTAAACAGCTAAAACTCTTCCAACTCATCCTCAAACAGACATTTTTGAATCCAATTTAGTTCAAGCATTTATTTTGGTTGTGACATCTATTGCCATTGCTCTACAAAGTACACTTATTATCAAAGTATGTATGCAGTATCCATTTCTGAGATTCATCTTTCCACAAACAGCCATATAACAAAGAAATGCCATGGAACTCATTGACAGTAAACACCAAATATAAACAACTCACGCAAACAGCAAAAAACAAGCAAAAAATACACAGAATATTAAACCACCGATTCCTTGAAACAGTCTAGGAATATTCAGTTTAGTTCAGTTCAGTGTTGTGACATTTGTTGACTGCAGGTCGCTGAGCCAGTCTGCTCTGATCAAAATCATGCAAAATAGTAAAACAAAAGGAGTAACCAGAAACACATCATAATGTGAACGGCAGAGTTCTTTAAAAATAAGCCCAATCAACAAACCATGCTGATCAAATGTTGCCCAAGATCCAAGACTCCTGCACCTTCCTCTGGTAGCAGTGAGCGAGAAGGAGAGGGAGACTGGTCAAATGTGGGCAGATGGCGCTAAACACACGCTTGCCTTACACTCTCATCCTTGTTGATTTCAATCTTGCTTAAAGTTTTAATCAGCAAGTTGGTTGAGAACTGGAGCCAATCATGGGTTCACACTCTGCCATTCTCTGTGATCAGGGACAAAAGGATGTGACTGCTAGTGAGGCCGGTAGTGGGATCCAAGACACGGTGCTGGAGAAGCCTCAGCTCTTGTGCTTGTCCAACAGATCTGAGATTCTTACTTCTGGTATGGATGAGAGTCGGGGCTGTAGGAAGGATGAGTAACCTAAATGTGGCACCATAGTTCAGGAAGCCATTCAAGGTGGGGGAAAGAAGAGAAATGTAGTGGTAATTGGGGATAGTATAAGCAGGGGAGTAGACAAAGTTCTCTGTTGCAGGGATAGAGCATCCTGAAAGCTGTGTTGCCTGCCTGATGCCCGGGTTCAGGACTTCTTATCTAACCTGCAGAAGAATGTGCAGTGGGAGGAGAAAGATCCAGTTGTTGTGGTCTATGTGAGTACCAATGACATAGGCAGAATGTGGAAAGAAGTTCTGCTGAGGGAATTTGAGCAGCTAGGGACTAAATTAAAAAGCAGAACCAAAAAAGTGTTAATTTCTGGATTACTACCTGAGCCACATGCAAATTGGCATAGGGTCAAGAAGATTAGAGAGTTAAATGCAAGGCTCAAGGATTGGTGTGGGAGAAATGGGGTTGATTTCTTGGGAAATTGACACCAGTATTGGGGAAGGAGGGAGCTGTACCATTGGGACGGGCTCCACCTGAACCATGATGGGACCTGGATCCTAGCGAATCACATAACTAGGGCTGTGGATAGGGCTTTAAGCTAAATAGTAGTGAGGTGGGTTCAACAGATAGGAGTAGTATGGATAAAGTAAAAGAGAAAAGTGTGGATAAAGATAAAGAAAAAGCAAAAGAGAAAAAAGAGAAAAGTAAGAGTGGAGTAAAGAACAGTCAAGTGCAAAATAGAAAAAAATTACAAGATTTTAAAAACACAATGAGTGTAAGGGCACTTTATCTGAATGCCCATAGTATTCAAAATAAGGATAGTGAACTTGTGGTACAAATCACTAAAAAGGAGTATGATTTAGTGGCCATTACAGAAACATGGTTGCAGGGTGGAGAGGATTGGGAACTAAATTTCAAAGGATATCAAGTAAATCAGAAAGATGGGCAGGAAGATAAGGGAGGTGGAGTAGAGATCTTAATTAAGGATGATATCAGGGTGATAGTGAGAGATGACAGAAGATCTAAGGAGCAGAATGTTGAATCCATCTGCGTAGAGATTAAGAATAGTAAAGGGAAAAAAATCACTGGTGGGTTGTCTATTGGCCACTGAATACTAACATTACAGTGGCATAGGTAATGAACAGATAAATATCTGGGGCACGTAAGAATGGAACAGCAGCTACCATGGGGGACTTTCACTTGCACATAGATTGGGTGAATCAAGATGGTCAAGGCAGTCTTGAGGAGGATTTCATAGAATGCATCCGTGATGGCTTTCTTGAACAGCATGTCACTGAACCTACAAAGGAACTTGAAATCTTAGATCTGGTCTTGTGCAATGAGACATCTAAATTTAGAGATCTTGTAGTTAGGAATCCTCTTTTGCTAAGAGTGATCACAGCATGATTGAGTTTCTCATACAAATGAAGGGTGCAATAGTTCAATCAAAAACCACCGTATTTATGCTTAAACAATGGAAACTACAATGGGGTGAAGTAGGATTTGGCTAGTGTAGACTGGGAACACAGGCTATATGGTGGGACGATTGAAGAACAGTGGAAGACTTTCAAAGAGATTTTTCATGGTGCTCAACAAAAGTATATTCCAGTTAAAAGCAGGGACAGTATGAGTAGGGAGAACCAGCCTTGGAAATAAAAGAAGGCATCAAACAAAAAGCTTGTGTGTACAAAGCCACCAAGAGCAGTGGGAAACTGGAAGATTGGGAAAACTTTAAAAGGCAACAAAGAACCACTAAGCAAACAATAAAGAAAGAAAAGATAGATTATGAAAATAAACTAACACAAAATATAAAAACAGATAGTAACAGCTTTTATGATTATATAAAGTAGAAAATGGTGGTTAAAGTGAATGTAGGTCCCTTGGAGGACAAGAAGGGGTAATTGATATTGGGTAATGAGGAAATGGTAGAGGCTTTGAATGACCATGTTGTTTCAGTCTTCAGGGTGGACGAAATGTCTAACATGCCAAAGAGAGATGTTATGGATGCGATGGGAAGTGAGGACCTCAATACAATAGCTATCACTAAAGAAGTAGTGTTGAGCAAACTTGTGGGTCTGAAGGTAGATAAATCCCCTGGTCCGAATGGAATGCATCCTGGGGTACTGAAAGAAATAGCATAAGTTATAGTAGAAGCTTTGTTGATAATTTACCAAAATTCTCTGGACTCTGGGCAGGTCCCGGAGGACTGGAAGACGGTGAATATCTTGCCACTGTTCAAATAAGGATGTAGGCAAAAGGCAGGTAACTATAGGCCAGTTAGTTTAACATCTATAGCTCGGAAAATGCTTGAAGCTTTCATTAAAGAAGAAATAGCAAGGCATCTGGAAAGAAATGGATCCCTCGGGCAGACATAGCATGGATTCAGCAAAGGCAGGTCCTGTCTGACAAACTGACTGGAATTCTTTGAGGATATAATGAGTGCAGTGGAGAGGGGGAACAGATGGACATTATTTACTTGGATTTTCAAAAGGCGTTTGATAACGGGCCACATAAAAGAGTTGGGGGTAATAATATTAAAATAGATAGAGGATTGGTTAACTAATAAAAAGCAGAGAGTTGGGATATCAGTGGTGAGCGGTGTGCCCCAGGGGTTGGTGCTGGGCCTGCAACTCTACACAATATACACGATATGAGTCCTGACGAAGGGTCTCGGCCCGAAACGTCGACTGTGCTTCTTCCTATAGATGCTCCCTGGCCTGCTGTGTTCCACCAGCATTTTGTGTGTGTTGCTTGAATTTCCAGCATCTGCAGATTTCCTCGTGTTTACAACATACATTACTGACCTGGAAGAGGGGACCGAGTGTAGTGTATCTAAGTTTGTGGATGAGATTAAATTCAGTGGAAAAGCAAATTGTGCAGAAGACACGGAGATTCTGGAGAGAGATATAGATAGGTTAAGTGAGTGGGCAAGGGCCCGGCAGAAGGAATACAATGTTGCTAAATCAGAATCAGAATCAGAATCAGGTTTATTATCACCGGCAGGTGACATGAAATTTGTTAACTTAGCAGCAGCAGATCAATGCAATACGTAATCTATCAGTGGGAGAAAAATAATAATAATAATAATAAATGAAACAAAACATAATAATAAATAAACAAGTAAATCAATTAAGTATATTGAATAGATTATTAAAAAATGTGCAAAAACAGAAATATTAAAAAAGTGAGGTAGTATCGAAAGCTTCAAAGTCTATTTAGGAATCGGATGGCAGAGGGGAAGAAGCAGTTCCTGAATCGGTGAGTGAGTGCCTTCAGGTTGCTGTATCTCCTACCTATGGTAATAGTGAGAAAAGGGCATGCCCTGGGTGCTGGAGGTCCTTAATAATGGACGCTGCCTTTCTGAGACACCGCTCCCTGAAGATGTCCTGGGTACTTTGCAGGCTAGTGCCCAAGATGATGCTGACTAGATGTACAACCCTCTGCAGCTTCTTTCAGTCCTGTGCAGTAGCCCCTCCATACTAGACAGTAATGCAGCCTGTCAGAATACTCTCCACAGTACAACTATAGTAGTTTTTGAGTGTATTTGTTGACATGCCAAATCGCTTCAAACTCCTAATGAAGTATAGCTGCTGTCTTGCCTTCTTTATGACTACATCAATATGTTGGGACCAGGTTAGATCCTCAGAGATCTTGACACCCAGGAACTTGAAGCTACTCACTCTCTCTTCTGATCCCTCTATGAGGATTGGTACGTGTTCCATCATCTTACCCTTCCTGAAGTCCACAATCAGCTCTTTTGTCTTACTGACGTTGAGTGCCAGTTGTTGCTGTGGTACCTTTCCACTAGTTGGCATATCTCACTCCTGTATGTCCTCTCATCACCACTTGAGGTTCTACCAACAATGGTTGTATCATCAGCAAATTTGTAGATGGTATTTGAGCTATGCCTAGCTACACAGTCATGTGTATACAAAGAGTAGAGCAGTGGGCTAAGCACACACCCCTGAGGGGCGCCAGTGTTGATCGTCAGCAAAGAGAATACGTTATCACCAATATGCACAGACTGTGGTCTTCCAGTTAGGAAATAAAGGATCAAATTACAGAGGGAGGTACAGAGGCCCAGGTTCTGCAACTTTTCAATCAGGATTGTGGGAATGATGGTATTATATTCTGAGCTATAGTCGATGAACAGCATCCTAACATAGGTGTACGTGTTGTCTAGGTGTTCATCCAGTTTGGAAAGAAAAATGAAAGCAGATTATTATCTGAATGGTGAAAAATTGCAGCAAGCTGCTGTGCAGAGGAATTTGGGAGTGCTTGTTCATGAACCATAAAAGGTTGGTTTGCAGGCTATCAATGGAATATTAGTCTTCATTGCTGGAGGAATTGAATTTAAGAACAGAGACGTTATGCCAACCGTATAGGGTACTGGTGAGACCGCACCTGCAGTACTGTGTGCAGTTCTGGTCTCCCTATTTGAAGAAGGATATGCTGGCTTTGGAGGTGGTGCAGAGGAAGTTCACCAGGTTGATTCCAGAGATGAGAGGGTTAAACTATGAAGGGAGGTTGAGTCACCTGGGACTGTACTCGCTGGAATTCAGATTGAGAGAAGATCTTATAGAAACATATAAAATTATGAAAGGGATAGATAAGATAGAGGCAGGAAAATTGTTTCCACTGGTAGATGAGACTAGAACTAGAGGACATATCCTCAAGGTTCAGGAAAGTAGGTATAGGACAGAGATGAGGAGGAACTGTTTTTCCCAGAGAGTGGTGAATCTGTGGAATTCTCTGACCAATAAAGCAGTGCAGGCTACCTCAGTAAATATAGTTAAGACAAGGATGGATATTTTTACATGGCAGGGGAATTAAGGGTTATGGGGAAAAGGCAGGTAGGTGGAGACAAGTCCATGGCTAGATCAGCTATGAACTTACTGAATGGTGGAGCAAGCTCAACGAGCTTGATGGCTTACTCCTGCTCCTATTTCTTATGTTCTTATGCTTAACCTCACTCTGAACCACGCCAAATTTCCCTGGAGACAGTAAAAGTGCCAGATTGCTCAGTCAGTCCAAAAATACATCATCAAAATGTAAATTAAAGGCTCCAATCGCACCCAGATTAGTAGCAGAAGTATATTTAAAAGAAGGAAAAGAAGTAGTTTTGTGAACTGTCTGCTGGATGTCACTGTTAAGTTGCGTTGGGCGCTGGCACCATCTTCCCAAATGCAAGTTGTTCAGAAAATGCAATAGTAAACATACAAAATAAATGCAATGAAATTATTATTTGCAATGTTTACACTTCAGAAAGTGAATTATTCATCTCTGAACTGTTTTATGTGATGCAACATTTTCTATTAGAGAATAACCTGTCAAAACACAGAACTAAAAAAAACAATCTCTTGACTATATTTTTCAAATCCAAATGTAATCTCACAGTTATTCAACCTCAGTGTTGTTTCAGGGTAAAAGCAATCATCAAACATTTTATATACAGGAGACTGGGCAACAGATAAGAGAAGAAAGATACCACAATTGTGAGCACTAAGATAAATGCAGAGGTATATAAAAATATCTATTAACAGAAACAGCTGATACGACAGCTCAGCACTGGGAATGGCCCCCACAGATGTAGAAAGATTACTGAATAGACACTAGCTTGACCATGACATGAAAACCATACCAAACACTTACTACATTTAAGAAAACCAGAAAATGCCAGAAATACTCAGCTGGTCAAGCAGTATCTGTGGAAAGAGAAAGAGTTAACATTTCAAGACAAATACCTTTAGTCAGAACTGCGGGAAAAAACTTTAACAAAAAACATTAACTTTGTTTCCAAAAATGCAAGCTGACGTGCTGCATATTTCCAGCACTGTCTTGGATTTGTTTTGGATTTCAAGCATCAGCATTTTTATTGAATATCACTCATTGCATATACATATGAGATTATGGTGAAATATTGACATTTCAACCATTGTCATCATTAAATGCCTCATGGAAAGAATAACAGCTTTCTTCTGCTTCAAATGTGTTTGAATGATTTTCAAAGCACCAGCTTTTCTCTCTTCACCTTCTTGGAAAAGATAAGGAGCTTGAATGCCTAGACAACCAGAATTATGAATAGCTTCTTCTCCACTGCTAACAGACTTCTCAACCAATCATCTCTTTCCTGGTAGTGTTGCCAAGCTCACAAACCCTATTGCCACTTTAGCATTTCTTTTTGCATTACTTCAGTTTGCACCTCTAAACTTAGCATGAGCAAGGGATCTCATTGCATTCTGTTGTTTGTGACAGTCAACTAAACTGAATCTAAATCTACTAATTATGAAAAAGAAAGAAAGGATTCTGAAACAATGAAGGTAATTATGTTGCCAGTCCAGACTTCAGTTTTCCTTTCTTTTGTTCCCAACTTTTCTAACATAAATAATACAACACGTTGTTAGTAAGTCCATGAGATCTGCAAATCACTAACTTGCCTGGAACTGACAGCTCTAAGTTCAGCTTCAGAAACTTGTTTTTTTCCTCTCTCCTAAGGAATGGCCACTTGTGGCAAAAGCATTTAATGGGCCCTCCTCTTCAATAAAACTAAGTGCCTTTCCCAAGGAAAACATTGGGTGTACTTCACTGCATCTCCAAATTTGGCTTTTGATAATGTTGATATCATACATGATATTTATTGATCATAAAGCTGACCTTAGATGTCAATCAGTTGGTTCAATACGTCCTACAACACTGGAGCAATTCCTTTGATGTCAAGAAAACCAAAGTTTTCAGTATAAAAGTAAAAAAAGGTGAATGGCTATCACAAAGAATTTCAAGACAAAACGAAGGACTATATGAAGATGCTTAATAATTGTCTCTCTCAATCCTCTCTGAGGAGTCCGCCGCTGCTTTCATTAAAACGAAAGAAGCCTTGGCAAATGCCGCGATGCTAGTGCACCCCAGAATGGACGTCCCTACCACCCTCACAGTGCACGCATCTAACACGGCAGTCGGTGGGGTGCTGGAACAACTCATCGAGGGTTGCTGGCAACCCCTGGCGTTTTTCAGCAAACACCTGCGACCACCCGAGCTCAAATACAGTGCTTTCAACTGGGAACTGTTGGCGCTATACCTGGCAATCTGGCATTTCAGGTACTACTTAGAAGGCAGGCCATTTGCCGCGTTCATGGACCACAAACCGTTGACCTCGCCTTCACAAAGGTGTCCGATCCCTGGTCGGCTCGCCAGCAGCGACATCTGTCCTACATCTCGGAGTACACGATGGACATCCAGCATGTCTCGGGAAAGGACAATGTCGTGGCGGACGCACTCTCCAGACCAGCTGTCCAGGCCCTGTCCCTGGGGGTGGACTATGCAGCACTGGCGGAGGCGCAGCAGGCAGACGACGAGATGCTCAGCTACAGGACCGCAGTCTCGGGTTTGCAGCTGCAGGATTTTCTCGTAGGCCCAGGTGATAGGACCCTCCTGTGCGACGTGGCTACCGGCCAACCTCGCCTCATCGTCCCGGCAGCCTGGAGGCGGCGGGTTTTCAACTCCATACACGGTTTGGCGCACCCATCTATCAGGACAACCGTCCGGCTGGTCTCCAGCAAGTTCATGTGGCTCGGACTTCGCAAGCAGGTCAGTGAATGGGCCAGAACGTGCACGCAGTGCCAAACAGCCAAGGTACAGCGGCACACTAAAGCCCCGCCACAGCAGTTCGAACCCACCCACCGGAGGTTCGACCACATTCACGTGGATATCGTGGGCCCCCTACTAGTGTCCCGAGGAGCGCGGTACCTCCTAACGGTGGTAGACCGGTTCACAAGGTGGCCAGAGGCGGTCCCGCTCACCGACACATCTGCCGATTCCTGCGCCCGAGCACTGATCGCAACCTGGGTAGCACGCTTCGGGGTACTGGCCCACATTACCTCCGACAGAGGCGCCCAGTTCACCTCCAGCCTGTGGTCAGCTGTGGCCAGCCTGTTGGGAACGCAGCTGCACCACACAACTGCCTACCACCCACAGTTGAACGGACTGGTGGAACGCTTCCACCGTCACTTGAAGTCGGCTCTCATGGCCCGCCTGAGAGGACCTAACTGGGTGGACGAGCTTCCCTGGGTCCTGCTTGGAATTCGTACAGCGCCCAAAGAGGATCTGCACGCCTTGTCGGCCGAGTTGGTGTACGGCGCACCCCTGGTCGTCCCAGGAGAGTTCATACCAGCCCCAAAGGGGCAAGAGGAAGAACCCGCAGCAGTCCTGGACAGGCTACGCGAAAGGCTCGGCAACCTGGCCCCCGTACCAACTTCACAGCTTGGGCAGAACCCGACCTGCATACCCAAAGAACTGCAAAACTGTAAGTTTGTGTTTGTACGAAGGGGCGGGCACCGGGCGCCACTACAGCGGCCCTACGAGGGGCCATTCAGGGTGATCAACAACAACGGGTCCATGTACGTTCTGGACATTGGGGGGAAAGAGGAGGTTTTCACGGTGGACCGACTCAAACCAGCCCATGTGGACTTGGCGCAGCCGGTCGAGGTTCAGGCACCATGGCGCAGAGGCAGACCTCCCAAACAGAGTCCGACCCAGACTGAGGACATTGGGGGGTGTATCACCGGTTCTGGGGGGGGGGTTATGTGGCGACCCACTTTCTGCGCAGGCGAACCGGGTCACAAATAGCCAGCGCGCGGGGAGAGACTTTGGTAATGCACCTCTGACTTCATTTCCACCCAGAGAGGGCGGGCGCCAGGGATTGAAATACCAGCACCGCGAAGTTTGAATAAACTAGTCTCGAAACGACTTACCGACTGCGTGTCGTTATTTCAGCGCTGTGTGTAGCACATCGCTACAGTCTCTCTCAATCCTCTCTGAAGATGTGAGCTAACCAGAGGTAAACAGCACTTCAATGTTCCAATTTTAGTTGCTCCCTGATCATTTGCCCAAATGACAAGTCATCACTTGTGATTCTAACAGCTAATGTCAATTACTGGTTTTGTATATACTGCAACAATGTTTTAGAACAGAAGTAGGGCATGAACTGCTTGAAAATGTTTGGCAATTTGGTTAGATCACACACACACACACACAATTTGTTTCTTTGCAATGTTTGTTTTGGTTCTACTATAGAAATCTTTCAATCTTAGTTTTGACATTTTCAACCCTGCCATCACCCCCCCCCCCCCCCCCCCCCCCACCACCACCACAACCCCTCTCCAGTTTCAGGAGCTATTTTTTAAGAGAGTTGGGTGGGGAAGGAACGCCAGTTTTGAACACCATTTGTATGAAGAAGAGTTTCATAAGTCAGCAAGGAGATAAGAAAATCAACTACCTCATAATCACAGAACAGCACAGAACCAGCTTTTTGCCTATGCTGAACACTAATCTCTTATACCTGCACTAGGTCCACGTCCTAACTCTAACTTTAAGGTCAGGGCCAAAGGAGGTGGTTTTGTTCTGCCTTCTTTATCACTCTACTACTGCAGAGAACACTCAGTAAATTTTCCTCTAGGAACTGAGGTCCAATACTTAGAAGCAGAAATACTAGCTAATATTTTTATTCCTCAACTCAAGACCATTCAGTTTATTTGGAGAATTCAGGTAATGGTATAATTAAAAATTTAAACTAACCAACAATATGTATTGAAAGGAAGGTGGGATATGGAGTCACAATTTTCCTTTAACTTTTTGGAACTCTTACCTTCTGGGCCAGTAAACAGAATAATTCATGGCCACTGAAAAGGGCAGATTATCTGAGCAAATAAATTCAATACCACATTGGAAACCTTCATCTGAACACGTCAAAGGTCAACAGCAGCCAAGATAACACTAAATACAAAATCATTAAGAAATCATTAAAGCTGCTCTTTACACTCATTCTCAGCATTCACTAGAGTTTTAAAATGAATAGACATATTTCAGAATCACATATTTCAAAAGGAATGGCAGTAACATACCTGACTAATCCAGAGACCTAAACAAATGGCTCTGAGACACACACTTAAATCCCATCAAAGCAATGGTGAATGAGAATTCAGGTCATTAGATAACTTGGGAATTACAGAAAATAAAGGCCCTGTGTTGGTGGCCATGAAATTACCTGAATGTCATAAAAACTCATGTGGCTCACTAACATTCAGATCCAGATTACCTTGCATGTGATCTAGACCTGCAGTTACCTTACTAATGCATATTTCCCCACCTAAATATACACAGGACAGCATAGGCTCTTCAGCCCACAAAGCCTGTTTCGATGCCATGATACTTAACCTATCTGTCTGCACCTGGTTTATATCCCTCTATCCCCTGCCAGTTCGCATGCCTGTTTAAATGTCTCTGGGTTACTGCTATTATATCAGATTAAAGCAGGCACCTATCACACTCCGCAAAAAAATTTGCTTTATAAATCTCCTTCAACTCTCACTCTCTCATCGTAAAACTATGCCCCCTATACTTCACAATTCTATTCTAGGGATTTGTCTGTCTGCCATGTCTATGCTTCTCTTCTATAGAACTCTTACATCAGGTCACCACCAACAGCCCCGCACCTTCCCTCCCCTCCCCCCCCCACCAGCCTCCAATGCTCCAGAGAAAACAATTCAAGTTCTTCAACTCTCCTTAATCCAAGCAACAACCCAGTGATCATCTTCTGCACCCTCACCAAAGCTGCCACATTCTTCCCTGTAATATAGTAGCAGAACTGAATGCAATGCCCCAAATATGGCCCAAACAAAGTTTTATACAGCTGCATTACATGAATATAAGGGATACAGGAGTGCACGTAAGAAGTAAATTACAAGGGAAGAACACAGCCAAGAGGTATCCCTGGCTGATCAGATATACAGGAACCCTAAAGGATTTCATAAATATATTAAGAATAACAGAGTAGGTGAGGAAGGAGTGGGTCCTGTATGTTCCAGTGCGGCAATCTATGTGTGGAGTTGGATGGTTGCAATGTAATTTCCTTATTTTTTTATACACAGCCCAGTCAGTTTGGCTAAGTTGTCCTCTAAAGTAGCTGGAGGCTGATATCTACATTGGCAGAACTGAACCAGATTCTAGAACAGGAGCTTAACATTGTTGCATGCATAGAATGATAGCTCTCAGCCAACATTCTACACTCCTTTATCATAATCCTTGACCATGTCACTTTCCACCGGCAGCAAAGACATAGTGCTAGTGACAACACAGAGGCATGCAGTGGGATGATCAACATTGAAGCCAAAATGGTCAATCAAGCAAGACTACCATTTAAAATGCTCCCTCCACTGATGACTTGGTACTTCTCAATCTTGGAATATATTGCCAGAGTAACAAGGCCAAATCCAATTAAGACAAATCATGTTTTCCCACAACATCTTACAATACACCTGGCTTTTATGTATTCCAAGATCTCCTCGACCATCCCCTTCATTATGTTGATCTGATCCAAAATAGGAAATAATTATTCATCCAAAAACAGCATGAAAGAATTTGGTGTGCTTGAAAGCTGATTTATCCCAAGAGCCTGACGACCTATATTCCAGAATTTTGAAACAGGCAGCTTTAGAGATAATTATTATCATTAAAAAGTTAAGTGAATTCTGGAACTGCTCTTGTGTATTGAAAGATAGCAATTAAAGAAAAGAGGGAGAGTGCAAATAGGGAATTAGTCACCAGAAGAGTTTTGTTAAATTGTGACAGATTGTATAGCATTCAGAAGGGGTCAGAGAGCTCACTGACAACCAAAACACAGAAGTAGATTGTAATGAGGAGGGCAAATGGTATGATAATCTTAAAGGTTACAGGAATGAGGAAATCTACATTATACCAAACCTTGGTGAAACTACCTCATATTCCTTGGAGTTTTGATTTCCTTGACATTGAGGGAGTGTGAGAGTACATTTACTTGACTGGTTAGACATAACCACCATCTGGCAAGATGGTCATATGATTGGTCACAGCAGCTTCTACAGGGTCAACAAAAGGTGCTGCCGTTCTGCTTAAGCATACTTCTAATGATCAAGAGATCCTGTTGCACATTAAGAATTTGAAGTACTGCAAGTTGCTCGCTGGCAGAAATAATGGAGCTGCGCAACGTGTTGCTGTCTGAGTCACTTACAGTCAAATAGTAAGTGGCTGTCTTGGTCACTTTTCTTGTGATCACAAAACCCCTTTGGACATTGTTAATTTGGTACACCTCAAGTTCAAATCACCAATTTATTCAGTGGTTAGTCTTTAGAACTTTATATTCTGAACAGCCACTTAGGCTCAGTCATCTTCATTCAGATGATAACTCAAAAGACTGATAGATTTTGCACACCAGGTTACAAGGAGGGAGACAAAGCTCGAAAGAAGTGAGTGGGGAGGGGGACGTCGGCACATTTTGCACATCACTTGGATTGCATGTAATTAGGCACTTGGCAAGAGCCAATAAAAACAAGTTCAGTTTTTCTCCAGTTTTATTTCAATGGCTTCCTTCACCTGGCAGTCACAAAACTACTGTGCCATACCAATGGCTTTTGGAACCGCCTGGTGAAGGAAGCCATTGAAATAAAACTAGATAAAACGAATTTTAACAAAGACAAAGGTCTCACTCTAAGTGAGAACTGGAATTCGATTGCAAACAGAAGAAACCTGATTGAATGAGGACTAACCAATCTGGAGGACAGACGACAGGGATATACATGCCACTGAACTAGACATCTCTAACCCTGATGGAGATGGCAGAGTTTATCATCGAAACATCTGTTAAAATCAACATCTGTACCCAGCTGGAAATCTGAGATTTTATTCACTTACATACAAAGTTAGGAATCAAAAGGCTGAGCATGATGTGATTAATATTCTGAGTTGAGTATATTTCAATGCAAGGAGTATTGTAAGAAAGGCGGATGAGGTTAGGGCATGAGTCAGCACACAGAATCATGACTGTATCCATTAGTGAGACTTGAGGGGCAAGACTGGCAGCTCAATATTCTGGAATTCCATTGCTTTAGACGTGATAGAGCAGGAGGGATAAAGGGGGAGGCTGGCATTACTAGTCAGGGAAAATGTCACTGCAGTGCTCAGACAGGACAGACTGCAGAGCTCATCTAGTGAGGTTTAACAGGTAGAATTGAGGAATACACTAATAGGATTATACACAACCCAGCAAGATTTAGAGGAGCAAATTTGTAGACTGATCGCAAACTGTTGCAAGATACATTAGGTTGTGATAGTAGGTGATTTTAACTTTTCACAGGGATCAGTACTGAGTTCACTGTTGTTTCTCATCAATATCAACAATATGGATGATAATGTGGTAAACTAGATCAGCAAATTTGCAGATGACACCAAGGGGGTGTAGTGGACAGCGAGAAAAACTATCAAAACTTGCAGCAAGATCTGGACCAGCTGGTAAAATGGGCTGAAAAATGGCAGATGGAATTTAATACAGGTGTGAGGTTTTGCACTTTGGAGGACCAGTGTAGGACCATTATGAGCGGTAGGGCACTGAGGAGCATGGTAGAACAAACGGATCTGGGAATACAGATCTATAATTCCTTGAAAGTGGCATCACAAGTAGATACCCAGAGTTGTAAAGAAAGCTTTTGGCACAATGACCTTCAAAAATCAAAGTACTGAGCATGGGAGCTGATATGTAACGTTGAAATTGTATAAGTTGTTAGTGAGGCCTAACTTGGAGTATTGTGTTTAGATTTGGTCACCTACCTACAGGAAAGATGTAAATAAGATTGAAAGAATGCAAAGAAAATTTACAAGGATGTTGCCTGGACTAGAGGACCTGAATTATAGGGAAAGATTGAATAGGTTAGGATTTAATTCCTTGGAATGAAGATTAAGAGAAGATTTGGTAGAGATACACAATATTATGAGGGGTATAGATAGGGTAAATGCAAGCAGGCTCTTTCTATTGAGGTTAGGTGAGACTTGAACTAGAAATCATGGGTTATGGTTGAAAGGTAAAATGTTTAAGGGGAATATGAAGGGGAACTTCTTCATTCAGAGGGCAATCAGTGTGGACAATGAGCTGCTAGTGCAAGTGGTGAATAGAGGGTTGATTTCAAAATTCCCATATGGAGAGCTATGGTCCGGTTGCAGGTCGATTAGATTAGGTAGATTAATAGTTTGGATGGACCAGATAGGCTGAAGGGCCTGTTTCTGTGCTGTAATGTTCTATGACTCCACAAGTCTATTTCTGGTGGTGAAGGGAACCAAGGGATTTGGTGACAGTGCTGGGAAATGGATCAGCCACAACCTTGACAAATAGTGGAAGAGGCTTAGAAGCCCCAGGTGGTTCTCCTATTTCTTATATTCTTGTGTTATTAATACATTTCATAATTTTACCTAATGAAGCCACTCTGTGTTCTCTCCACATACCCCATTACCACCCAACTTGGTATCGTAGCAAATCTGTATATGTTCCAGTGGTCTCCTCATCTACATTACCAATAAAACTACCTTCAATTATACAAGAGTACGAAGAGTTAACAAAAGAGCAATCAGAAGTCTATTATAACTGCTGGCTCTCAGAAAGGAGTTAAAGGTAGGAGTCACAAATTATTTAAAATGAAGAAAAAAAATCTGTGAAAACAGCTAAACCGCACTTATCTCATAATGGCTAATCAGGGAGTAAAATTGCACAGTGAAAATTGGACATTCAAGTTGGTTTGTACAATATTCTTCTATGTGTTTGTATCCTGTTCCTTTGACTACTATCTTTAATAACTCTGTTAGAATACCAGGCGGACATGTTTAATGTGTCTTGTGCAATAAATATATCAGAGAAGCTCTGGGATGATCTTTTACAGGGCATGGCAACATAGAGGTACAGTGAACAGTTTGTCCATTGAGAGAATTTCATACGGAAGCAGAAATAAATGACAGCTTTCCTTTAATTCTATTCTATTCACACACACATTGACAATTTAGATACTCTTTCATGAGGGGAAGTCAGAACAGACAAACAATCTAATTTTCAGTGACTACATGCTCTTTCATCTTAAAGCATTTGTTGAACTCTGCAGTGTTTAATTATTAAATCCTGAGCATCACAGTGAAATCTGTCTGCTTTTGATGGCTCTAGAAATCAGGCCTGCTGACAGGAAATGTTTAATCCATTGCTTATTTTAAGTAAGATATGACAAGTGCTGCATGCTAATTTTTCATCCAGGACTCTGCTCTTCAAGTGATGCCACAAAGTTTCCATTTGCCAGTCTCTGGTCTAATCAACTTCCACTTTTCAAAGTGTCCAGAAAAAAAGAAATCAAAAGTCATGGTTTGATCATTCAAATCAACAAAATAATTTAAACTACATATAAATTATACAGGTATACTGCTCCATGGCAGATCTAACAGTAGTGATCATACAGTATGTCTTAATTGATTTATGAATGAGCAAAAATTGTTTAACAAAGCAAGTGACTGCAATGATTTTACCATAAAGTCATCATGTCAGATGAGGAGAGATTTCATTTAAACTTACTGCACTTTGATGAGCTACTCAAATGTTGTGTGTCAGGGACACTAGACTTCAGTTGTGCAGAGGTGAACAGCTGAAATCTCACTTTCAGCAACACATCAGAAGGGCAGACGATTACTGTTTAATCACACATTCCATGAAACTAATGAATAAATACAAAGCTTGAAACACTTAGCAAATTATGTATTGGTATAATTCCAGCTCTTCCATTTCTCTACCTACACCCCCAATTTAGTATGTGAATGATATAACAGAGCTTTGTTTCAACCAAGCATTTCATTCAAGCACTCCCCCCCCCAATGATCAGTATTTAATATTGGCAACAATCTCACAAATAAAGGGTATTTTCAAATACCCCAGCAAATATTGAGACCCCCCAACTTTCCTATATTCATTTATATGCAAACATCTTCCTCCTAAGTACAGATTGTGGTCCCAGGCTTTCTGTTCTTTGGGCCTATTTCTAATTTTTTTTTTCACATATTGACATGAAAGGCTTTTCCCAATGCTCTTTGCTACATATATAAGTTAGTGCATCAAACTTAATCAGTGATCAAGAGAAATATGGCTGCATCCTCCTCTTATTTGTTTGGGTGGAACATTTAACTCAAATAGTTCATGAATATTTCTTATAAATTGTTATATATTGAAAGACTCTAAGTGTGAGGATGTGTATTGTCAGCATGGATTTCTGAAATAAGACGGTATCTGACCTGAATGGATTTTTTGAGGAGGTAATAGAGGTTTGATAGGATAGCATATTTTAAGTTCAAGTTCAATTTTAATTATCATTCAACCACACACAGGAATACAGCCAAATGAAACAGTGTTCCTTTGGGGCCAAGATGAAAAACACAGTACCAAGAGTCACACACAGCACACTTAACACATATAATTCTGATAGCAGAAAACCATAGCTGCAAAACTATATTAAAAAAATAAGATAGCCCATATCCCTGAGTTAATGGCCTAAGATTGATGGTGCATGGATGTTGTTCTGAAGCCAAGTTCCTGCAAGAACAAGTCCACAGCAGTTCCTCATCTTAACCAAGCACAGCTGCAGATGAATGCAATCCAACTTGTCTCCCACCACTGGAGGGCAGCATTGATTGGAGGGGCTTCCCCCTCCCCCCCCCCCCCCAACCCAGTATGGAATCCAGTGGCACACAGCCAGTTCTGGTGTCTCCTTCTCTGGCAGCCACAACAGGTGACCCCGAGGCATGAAGGCTTTATCCACACAACAACTGAGGCAATGCAGCTCCACGCCGTTGGTCTCATTAATAAACTAATGAACTGGACTCACAGTATTCTACATTACCAATGTCTAGAGGGTCTTGCGATCACCAATAAAAACGTCCAAGCCAATCATTTTGACCATTTATTGGGCCATGCACCACCTCTGACACCTTCTTCCCTGGGTGGCTGAAGCAGGCTGTGGTCACGGGAAGAACATACAAACTTCCTTACAGGCAGCGTCGGGGCTTGAACCCAGATGACCTGTACTGTAAAGCGTTGTGCTAACCACTACAGTACTGTGCCGTAGTTGATGTTCTCTACACTACAGTGCAAGTGTCAAATCTCAATGAAATTTATGGTATTCAGCAAAACTTGAAAACTTCATGAAACAGCAAACTGTGACAATTTAATCCTGGCAAGGGTTTTACACAGCACTACAATTCAAGGAGTATTAATATTTTGATCAAGATAATAAAAGCCTGGACACTTACAGTGGCCTTTGACTGAGCAGCGTATTCTGTCTCCATTTTATTGAGACGTGCATTGGTATCATTAAGAAGTTCCTGAATATTCTCCGTGTGTTTCTTCTGCAGCTGAAACTTCTCTTGCTCCAGTTCAGCCACAACATTGTGTAACTACATTTAAATAAGAAAGACATTTATTTATAACATTCAGTAAGTTCTGAAAGCAGACAAGGATATTTGACAGAGTAAGCTGATGACAGACGTGACCACACAGACAGATCTCAACATGTCAGTGACCTTCCAACAACATGATGAAGCATTTAAGTTACCAAGAGATGAATTTTACAAGTCTGGTGAAACTTGCTAGATACCAAGTTCAGCTGCACCCTCTGAATACTTTTTCTAAGTTAACAATAATTACACTTACGTACCAATATTTCCATCAGCACTCTTTATGGAAATGCAGAAAAAAATTATAACTAAGCATCAGTGTTCCAAAACTGAAGGAAAGCATACATGTGTGCATGCATGTTTTGAATGCTTTGTTGCTGGGTATTATAGAAAGAATCAGGAGAAATCAGGGAATGTAAAGAAACACATCTCTTTTATTTGTAATACATACAAAATTAGCCTGCATATTCACTTACAAATGGGGGCCCCTTCAAAACAATATTGAGCAGTTTATTCTCTGGGAATCAGAACAACACACTATGATTACAATACAACCTAATCCCTATTCCACAATAGACACGGAAGTTGTCAATATTTAAGGAACAGGAGTAACCAAGGAAATATAATCTGACAAACATTAAATGAAGAAATAAAATTTTAACAGGAGTGGTAGATAGAAAGTGTAAAATAGAAACAGCATTGGATTTCTTTTGTACCTTAGCACAACTATGGGATGCTTCGAAATCTAATGGCTCACCATGTTGCTCCAAAAGAAAAGCACTAGCCAATTTATATACTCAAAGTCAATATTAAGATGTATTCAATTCTATTTTTAACTATAAGTATAAAGTATAGAAGTTGTGATTTTGGTGGTGACACCTTCGTTGTTTAATGCAATCTGCTCTAAACCAGCATTCCTACTGTTTACACTCCTGTGACACTGACTCACTGTACACAGGTGGCAAATCAAATTTCTTCTTCTAATGAAAACAAAATCTAAGGAACAGAAGCCTTTCCATCAATACCATCTTTGATACCTGTGACCTCTGTAAAGCCTTATCTCTATCTTGTGGTACAGCTTTGACTTCCATCCTTCAGGTTTAAGGAGCCCAGAACTGCAGCATACAAATCACCATTGCCAGGTACAACTCCAGTAATCTGGCACGCCCAGGAGTTTAGTGATATCAGATTAACCAATTTTCTGGACTATTGGATGTTATTCCCTCCCTCTATTAATATTCCAATAAACTTTTATTTCACATATTTTATGTCACAAAGAATTCTAATAAGTTTTTTTCAGAAAACTCAATGAATTTCACTTTATATACTTCTGAAACATACCTACACACACACTACAGATCCCAGCTCTGGTTACAAAGTTGCCCTCAGTTCTGACCACCCCCCCCCCCCACCCCAAGTACCAGTGCTAGCCATGTTCTTGGCTGACTGTTCAGGCTCTCAACTCACACTCCAGACTTAATGAGTGCTCTGGATGCCAAACAATCAAAAACTCCAAGCAATTGGATAAGGGATGATCAAAGCTTTATGTTACATTTCCCAGGACCAATCAGAAGAACAAAGCTAACTGCTAGTTTTTTTATATATGTAAACCTCTCTTCTGGCCACCCTACACAAAGAGGAGCTCAAAACAATTTATAAAGATTAGCTTCTTTGTCACATATAAATCGAAAAATACAGTGAAACGCATTGCTTGCATCATCGACCAACACAGTCCAAGGATGTGGTGGGGCAGACAGCAAGTGTCAACATGCTTCTGGCCAACATAACATGCTCACAATTTACTAACCCTAACCTGTATGTCTTTGGAATATGGGAGGAAACTAGAACACCTGGAGGAAGCCTATGCAGTCAGAGGAAAAACATATAAACTCCCTACAGACAGCAGAGGAAATTGAACCCCAATCTCTGATCGCTGACACTATAATAGAATTATGCTAACTGCTAAGCTACCATGCCACATACTAGTCTTAAATCCACATTTTTCAAAGCTCTCTTATATCTTTCTCCCTGTTAGTCACACTTCAGATGTCATTCCCACTGAAACGCTGATCACCAACTTCCCCACCCACACATTCCCTTAATCCACAAACTGATTTTGTCAGTAGTTATCTCTTCTCAGGTGATGCTCTCTATCACCCTCAAAAGTCTCCTCTCATCCACCCACTTTCTCAGTTCTAAGAGAGCTGCAAACCTGAAATCAACCATTTTTATTCCCATAGATACTCCCTGAACTTCTGAGTTATTTCCTACATTTTCAGTTTTTATCTTACATTTCTAGCATCAGAATTTTCAGCAGATTTCCACTCTTAACTTCTTGGTTCTTGCAAACAGCCACAATATTTTCACTTCTCCATCTCTAAAGCCTTTAAAATTGTCATCTCCTTCCTTTTCAGTCATAGCCATCTGCTGCAAAGTCTTTCTTTTATACCTATTATCAATGCCTTGAAATCTGTCAAAGACTTCTTGACATTGTGGAATTATCCTCAGATATAAATGGTGAAAGGGAGGAAATTACATCTGAAGTGAGAAGTACAGCTCAAAGACTGTAGTCTTGTTGCACAAGGGAACAATTTACTGATACAGCTGGCACATAAATATCAAAGAACAAACATTCGAAATCAGAGTTAACACCCCTTCATTACCTATGCAGTGCCAACTTCTTCCCCGATATCCAGGCTTCAATGCAACACAACTTTTCCCAATAAACACACTTGTCTCAATTAACTTCTTCCCAGGCAGCTTCAAGTTGAACCAGACTATACTGCCCTTTCAGCCTTTTGTAATGTTCTCCCATTTAGCATTAGTTTGCTCAAAACCCTGTGGACCATAAACCAACTGCCACCTAGTCATCAACTGAGGACTTGCAATTCTTCAACACCTCCAACTTTCATCACTGAATAACTCAAAAAACCCAGCGGGATAAAGCAGTTAGTTTATTTTAGATATGATTAGAGAAAGTACAGTTAAAATTCCCTTTATGTTTATAGAATAACAAACAACTTACCAGATATCCTAAAGACCTTAAAACAAAAGTCAAAGTACATTTATTATAAAATTATGTATATATCACCATATACTACTTTGAGATTCATTTCCTTGCAGGCATTTACATGAAAATAAAGAAATACAATATAATTTATGAAAAACTAGGCATAAACAAAGACTGAACAATAACAATGCAAAAAAGAAAATAAATTTTGAAACAAAAAGTAGGTAATGAGAACATGAATTGCAAACTCCTTGAAAGAGAGTGCAAAGGTTGTGGAATCAGTTCAGAGTTTTGGTAATTAAAGTTATTCATGCTGATTCTGGAGCCTGATGGCTGTAGAGTATCAGGTAATGTGGTAGAAAATTACCATAAGCTTTACTTGCTACGTGGTTTCTCTCTAACTCCCATCTATCTATTATCCACACCCAGGACCCATTTCCCACAATTATCTCAGATCCAGGAAATTTATCTGTAGTTAAAATATTTAAAAAACATATAATTTTGTTCATGCATTTAGAACAGTGCACGCAAAACTCAAATATTCCATGCCTCTTACCTTTCGCTCCCAATCATTTTTCAAAGTATCTGCACTCTGCCCTGCCATCTTCTTTAACTCAGCAATCTGGTTCTCTTTACTTTCCCGTATAACCCGTGATTCACGAACCAAGGTCTGAACTGCCAAAATATATATGAATAAATAATTGAGCAACAGGAATCAGAATAGAATAACATTAAAAGATAAGGATAAATTAACATAAAACATTGACTATCATGGTTATAGCTCTTTGGTAGTAGTGCATGTGCAGGTTTTCAGTTGTACTCATTTTACACTACTGTCTGGAGAAACCTTACTCAAAACTCAGAGCAACCAGCTAACTATTGTTTCTTATGTCAGGTCTAGTCATATTACAAGTTATAATTGAGTCCCAAAAAAGGGAAAAGATTTATGAAAATTGGATGAGTAATGAAAGTCCATAAGACTGAGGAGCAGAACTGGGCCAATTGGCCCATTGAGTTTGCTCTGTCATTCCATTATGGCTGATTTATTTTCCCTTTCAACCCCATTCTCCTGCCTTCTACATGTAACCTTTGATACATTTACTAATCAAGAATCTATCAACCTCCATTTTAAATATACCAAACACTTGGCCTCCACAACCGTCTGTGCAATGAATTCTACAGATTCACTCCCCGTTGTTCTAAAGGGATGTTGCTATAATTATATATATGGCAAGCAGAAATCAAATTTTATATACCTGATATGTTTATCACCTCTACAAATAATATAAAGTTATATCAATTTAATATACAGTATTGATTTGGTTAAAATTACCACTTCATAAATATTAAATATGCAATCTAATAACAGGTTACTAACGTCACAATCAAAAAATTTCCTAGGTATTGGAGAGGGCAAGCAGATACTTTCCTGCTGATTGTCGTGAATCCAACAGCTTGGCCAGTTGCCAATCTATTCAATTTCTTGAAATAATTTAGTTGTAATTGATCTAAGATTCAGCTAAGCTGCAGTAAACGAGTGGAAGTAAATGATATCAGGTTTAGAATACACAATCTCCTCATTGTCATCTGAACCTGCAGTAAAGTGCATCACCTAAGAGAGCACAAAGTTCTTCTGAATTTTTAAGGAAAGAGAAATGTTACTAATTGTGGGATTTATATATTTCTGTATGGCCAGATAACCCCTGTCTGAACTTTTTGATTAGATCATTTAATATTAATTCCCACACTGTTTCAGGTTACCTAAAGCAATTTCATCCCATTCAACCACTGCAATGCGCCTACTACCAAAAGAGATCTGCAGCAAACAAGAGAATATAAGCAGATGCTGGAAATCCGAGCAACACACACTAAATGCTGGAGGAACTCATCAGGCCAGGTAGCATCTATGGAAAAGCAATACAGTTGACGTTTCGGGCTGAAATCCTTTGGCAGGACAAAAATAGTGCTGAGGTTGAGAGCCTCAAATTGCTTAGAATGAACATCATTAATACCCTGTCCTGGTTCCATCACGAAGATGTCAAGACCAAGAAAGCTCACCAACACCTCTACCTCCTTAGGAGGCTAAAGAAATTCAGCATACCTCTGTCGACCCTTACTAAATTTTATCGAAGCATTATAGAACACATCCTATTTGCGTGCACCACGACTTGATATGGCAACTGCTCTGTCTGTGACCGCAAAAAGCTGCAGAGAGTTGTGGACAAAAAAACCTGTAAGTCCTCTGGCTCAGGATAGAGCAGCATTTCAGCTCTTTTAAAATAAATGAACTGTGGAACGTGATGCGACAGACACCAATGGAGTACTTGGTAGGGTTCTGAAAACCCGTGCCAACCGATTGGCTGGAGTGTTCAAAGACATCTTCAATCTTTCATTGCTATAGTCAGAAGTTCTCACATGCGTCAAAAGGGCAACAATTATATCAGCGCTAAGAAGAGCAGGGTGAAGTGCCTTAACAACTATCTATGGTAGTGAAGTGTTTTGAGAGGAAGGTCATGGCTGGAATTAACTCCTGTCTCAAGAAAGACCTGGACCCACTCCAATCACCACAATAGGTCTATGGCAGATGTGATCTCATTGGGTCTTCATGTAGCATTGGATCACCTGGACAATACAAATATCTACGTCAGGATGCTGTTTATTGGCTACAGCTCAGCACTTCACACAATCATTCCTGCAGTTCTGATTGAAAAGCTTCAAAACCTGGGCCTCTGTAGCTCCAGCTGTAACTAGATCCTTGACTTCCTAACTGGATGACCACAATCTGTGTGGATCAGAAATAACATCTGCACCTCACTGACATTCAACACTGGCAAATCTCAGGGATGTGTGTTTAGCCCACTACTCTACTCTCTCTACACCCATGACTGTGTGGCTAGGCATAGCCCAAATGGTATCTATAAATTTGCTGATGATACAATTATTGTTGGCAGGAATTTCAGACGCCAACGTGAGGGCGTACAGGAGCAAGATATATCATCAAGTAGAGTCGTGTCACACTCAATGTTAGCGAGACAAAAGAACTGATTGTGGACTTCAGAAAGGGTAAGATGAGGGAACACCCACGAGTCCTTATAGAGGGACCAGAAGTGGAAAGAGAGAGCAATTTCAAGTTCCAGAGTGTCAATATCTCTGAGGATCTATACTGGACCCAACATATCGATGGATCTATAAAGAACAGCAGCTATATTTCATTAGGAGTTTGAGGAGAATTGGTATGCCACCAAAGACACTTGCAAATTTCCACAGGTGTACCATGGAGATAATTCTAATTGGCTGCATCACCCTAGGGGTGGGGGGTGGCTACTGCACAGGATTGAAATAAGCTGCAAAGTGAGTCAGCTGCATACTAGCCTCTGTAGTATCCAGGGCATCTTCAAGGAGCGATGCCACCAAAAGGCGACGTCAATCATTAAGGACCCACATCACTCAGATCATGCCTTGTTCTCACTGATACCATCAGGAAAGAGGGTATAGAATCATGAAGGCATGCACTTAACAATTCAGGAACAGCTTCTTGCCCTCTGTTATCCAATTTCTGAATGGATATTGAACCCATGAACACTACCTCATTATTATTTTTTTAATTTCCATTTACTTATTTAACAATTATACATATATAGGTATATTTACTGTAATTCATGTTTTTTCTATTATTGTGTATTGCATTGTACTGCTGCTTCAAAGACAACAAATTTCATGACATAAACCAGTGATATTAAACCTGATTCTTACTGACCACTGACGTAGATGAGAAAACCATTATTATTCCTTGACATTTATTTTCACACTGGGACTTGGCTTCCCAAAATGACAGCCAAAAGCATAATGAGGATCACATCTATCCTGCTCATGGACTGTTTGTCTCATGCCCATCAAGGAGGAATCTATGCAGCAGCCAAGCTAGGAGTATTAGACGCAAAAACAGTTACTTACTCCAAGCAGTAAGGCTGGTCAACATACCTCGACACTTCCATCCACTAACCAACCCCACCACCACAACTACTTTAATATTTCCTGTCAGAGACTCCTTATGTACAGACACTCCTGTGCCTTGCAACAAATTATGGACCTACAATCAATTAATATAAGCTATCTTATGTATTTATATTTATTCTATTCTTTTTATAATTGTGTTTTCTTTTGTGCTGCATTGAACCCTGAGTAACAAGTATTTTGTTCTCCTTTTCACTTGTGTAATGAAAATGACATTAAACAACCTTGAATCTTGCTCTTGAAGAAAAAAAAATCATAAGTTGGATTTGGTTTAAATTTGGATTGTTTATGGTTAGAACAGATTCAGGCCAATTTTATTTTCAAATCCAAGTAGATCTCTTCACAACGTTTACCTCTTTTTTCCAGCTTTTTATTTATCTCCTCTGCTTCTTTTTGCTTATTTCTATAAAGTGCCTTTAGCTCCTCAATCTCATTATTTTTCCGGTCAAGTATCTAGAATAAGACAAAAAAAAACTCAGTTTTAAAGGTACTTGCCAGCATCAATATATGGTGAATGGACACAATGAGAAAATCAATTAAATAAAACTTTTGATAAATATGCTTTGAAGAAAAAACACTGATACGTATGGCTTGGGCGCTGGCAGATGATAAATGTGGTTTGGCTTATCTAAAAATATTGCACTTAAGAGTCAATCCAGGCAGAGACTCAAATAACAGTAATATTGCGAATTATCAATTTTATTCAATATCAAGTGCTTTTGCAGTATATTTAAAGAAATATTGCATTATAAAGTGCAGGAAAAAAAACTACCTCAAGTTGTCGATGCATGAGAAAAGTATAATAATTCTGTTGGAAACCCACTGAAAACATGCCAGAAGCTCCCAGCAATTATGTGCTGGATGCGGAGGCTAATGAGGTGGTAGGTGAAGACAAGAGGAACCCTATCCCTTGTAGGATGGCAGGAGGATGGGGTGAGAGTAGACGTGCATGAAATGGATGAGATTCGGTTGAGGGTAACATTGATGGTGAAGGGAAGGAAGTCCCTTTCTTTTAAGAAGGAAACCTCCTTCACTCTGGAATGAAAAGCCTCACCCTGAGAGCAGATGTGGTGAAGTCAGATGAATTGAGAGAAGGGATTTTTACAAGTAACAGGCTCAGAAGTGGTATAGTCCAGGTAGCTGTGGGAGTCCATGGGTTTATAATAGACATCAATAGATAAGCTGTCTCCAGAGATACAGACAAAGAGATTGAGAAAGGGGAGGGAGGTGTCAGAAATAGGCAGGTAAATATGAGGGCAGAGTGGAAGTTGGAGGCAAAGTGGATGAAGTTGACGAGTTCACACAGGTGCAGGAAGCAGTACCAATGCAATTGTCAATGTAGTGCAGTAAAAAATGGGGGACAACCACCAGAGTACACTTAAAACATAGACTGCTCCACATAGCTGACAAAAAGACAGACATAGCTGGGACCAATGCGAGTCCCCATGGTTACACCTTTAGTTTGAAGGGAGTGAGAGGAGCCAAAGGAGAAATTATTAAGAGTAAGGACAAGTTCCGCTAGACAGAGGAGAATTAGAATTAGAATTAATTTAAGACTTATATCCAAACCACAATGTGAGGGAGTAAAAACCTTTACATTATGACTCCATTCCACTGCATAGACATGTGAATTTAAAAGTCTAATGGCTTGTAGAAAGAAGCTGTCCCATAGCCTGTTGGTCCTGGCAGCAGTAGTGTTTGCCGATGGGAGCAGTTGAAAACAGTTTATGATTGGGGTCACTGGTGTTCCCGATGATCTTCCAGGCCTTCTTTCTGCACATGCTGTGATGAATGTCCTCAGTGGAGGGAAGTGGCTGTGGAAGGGAACTGCTTGGGTCTGGTGTCCAAAAAGAAACGGAGAGATTTAACGCCTTCCTGGTGGGGAGCAGGTGTATAGGGACTGAATATCCATAGTAAAAATAAGATTATGCGGTCCAAGGAACTTGAAATCATTGAAAAGTTCAAGAGTGTGTGAGGTGTCATGGATGTAGGTAGGGAGGAACTGAACTGGGGGGGGGGGAACAGACTCAGGGTATGCAGATGTGTCACCTCATCTCTTTGGCTGCACATCACCTCCCTCTTGTGTTTCTCCCAGCTTTTCTTTCTTCCATGGCCTTCTGTCCTCTCCTATTAGATTCTCCCTTCTCCAGCCCTGTATCTCTTTCACCAATCAACTTCCCAGCTCTTTACTTCCCCCCTCCCCCTCCTGGTTTCACCTATTGCCTTGTGTTTCTTTCTCCCCTCCCCCCACATTTAAACATCACATTTATCCAGTCCTCCTGAAGGATCTCGGCCCGAAACGTCAACAATACTCTTTTCCATAGATGCTGTCTGGCCTGCTGAATTCTATAATCCAAATCATCGACATATAACACAAAAAGAATTGGTCCCAACACAGACCTCTGTGGAACACCACTAGTTACAGGCAGCTAACCAGAAAAGGCTCAATTTGTTCCAACTCTTTGCCTCCCACCAATCAGCCACTGCTAGAATCTTTCCTGTATTACCATGGGCTCGTAGCTTGTTAAGCAGCCTCATTGTGTGTCTTATGTGAGGTGCCTTGTCAAAGACCTTCTGAAAATCCAAGTACACAACATCAACCATTCTCCTTAGTCTATCCTGCTTGTTATTTCTTCAATGAATTCCAATAGATTTGTCAGGCAAGATTTTCCCCTGAGGAAACCATGCTGACTATAGCCTATTTTATCATGTGCCTCCAAGTACCCCGAAACCACATCCTTAACAATTGACTCCAGCATCTTCCCAACCACTGAGGTCAGACTAACTGGCCTATAATTTCCTTTCTTCTGCCTCTCTCCCTTCTTGAAGAAGTGGAGTGACATTTGCAATTTTCCAGTCTTCTGGAACCATTCCAGAATCTAATGATTCTTGAAAGATCATTACTAACGCCTCCACAATCTCTTCAGCCACCTTTCAGAACCCTGGGGTGTACACCATCTGATCCACCTTCTACCTTCAGATCTTTCAATTTCCCAAGAACCTTCTCTCTTGTAAATATAACTTCACACACTCCATGACTCTCAACACCTGGAACTTCCAGAACACTACAAGTGTCTTCAACAGTGAAGATTGATGCCAAATACTTTTTCAGTTCATTCACCAATTCCATGTCCCCTATTACTACCTCTCCAGCATCATTCTCCAGTGGTCTGATATTCACTCTTGCCTCTCTTTTACTTATTGTATCTGAAGAAACTTTTGGTATCCTCTTTAATATTATTGGCCAGCTTACTTTCATATTCCTTCTTAATGATGTTTTTAATTGCCTTCCGTTGGTATTTATAAGTTTCCCAATCTTCTAACTTCCCACTGATTTGTGCTCTATTATATGCTTTATCATCATCCAGAAATCTGTTACAGGACGAGACTACTGCAGAGGTAGAGTAAAAGATTCAAGATGCGCTCAAAGCTTCCTTTAAAACATGTAACAGCTCCATTGACTATTGAGACTCATGGCCCCTAGTTAGCTTAAATTAAAGAAAAATCACACTGGAAGAGCGAGTCCATGCAACAGGAGCACATGGAAGCTCTGCATAAGCACTCAAGTCAGAGCAATGAATAGAGAATCTGTTTCGGGAATTTAACAATGAGAATTCAAGCAATGCTTCCTGACCAATGAAATAAATCAAATGTGACAGGAGCCTCTACTTGAGGCAGTATGTAGAGAGAGGATTTTACTCTACTTATTGTTCCAATGAATTTTTGAGCATTTGGTAGATGGTGAGCATTTTTGAGCATTTGGCAATGGTGGAATCTTTTCTGCACTTGATGAGGAGGTTGAATTGATTAAATAAGAAAAACCTATTCGCTCTGGAGTGGTTAAAAACTAGTAGACATAGTTCCAAAGTAATTGTTATAACATGATGGCAGATGAGGAAATTTGTTTTTAGGTGATAGAGTTTGTACCTGGGAGCAGCGTGGACTGATACACACTCAGTTTTCAATACCTACAAATGTAGTTGTACAGTCATAACCTATAGAGTTGTGCCTAATGCTGGAAAATGGAGTCAGATTTTTGTGGCTCCTTTACAATTGGCATAGACATGATAGGTCAAATATTGTTGGATCATAAATCTTTTATTATTCTATAACCAACAGCTGCTGACCAAAATCTGCAACTGAATCATTAAAAAACAATTGTTGACTTCCACCTTTCCATTCAAAATGCTTAGACAGTTACAATGCAAAATGATCACTTTTCTTTCACAATTTCATGACATGATTTTAAACAGTAATTGCTTACAAAAAATGTTTAAATAACATGCAAAGCAAATGATATTTTGGTCATCATTCCATTTGACCAAGTATCTCTGTTGATGTCTTTCCACAGTTGCACTTGGCAACTTTCTTGAAGATAAAATCTTCAAGGTCTTCTTCAAAATTTTTGTGAATGTGCACAATGAAGCTCTGGATTTGTAACTAGAACTCATCACTGAAGAATCTTGGGTTTTCAGTGGGATACATGCTCCCAAAACCATGTTATTTCTGAGATGAGATCTGCACTTCTCAGGTTCCTGAAGTTCGGTGTGGTGACAAGGTCAAACCAAACATGCTGTTATCAGACAGAATCAAGTGTGCTCATGTCAAAAACACAGTTGCATTTCAGAAGGTCCAAATGCCCTTGGTGAAATTATACCTTGGATTTTGTACACAAGTTTTGTTTCTTGACAGTAAAAAGGGTATACTTGCTATAGAGGAGGAAAACAGCAAAGATTCACCACAGTGGTCATTGGGACAGCCAGTTTGTTCTATAGGAAGAAATCCACTGAACTACAAATGGAATCTCTAAATTTTATCAGAATGAGAGGTGACCTCACTGTACCTTACAAAATTCTTGGAGGGCTCAACAATGAGAAGTACCAATAGAATATTTTTTTCCTGAGACAGCTAGAACCAGGATTTATAAGGGAGTGGGATACTTAGAACTAGAAAAAGAGACATTTTTTTCAGCCATGGGATGGTAAGTAGTTGGTTTCTACCCAAGAGGGTTGTAGATCCTCAAAGACTGAGTTCACTCAAAACACATTTCAAGCAATTTTGGATATTAAGGTAATCTAGTAATATGGGTGCATTGCAGTCAAGGCAGAGGATCCACCATCATCATGATGAATGACAGAGTAGGATCAAAGAGCTAGATGGCCAGAACCTGCTGTTAATTCTATGTTCTTACATTTGTATTAAATAATAAAATATATACTGAACTATCAATTCAACAAAGGCCATAGTCAGAAATAACTGTTGTAAAGTTTGAGCAAAAAAAACAATATTCTTTTCTTCAAAAAAGCCCAGTTCTCTCATCTGTTCTTTCTTCAGCAATTCTGTTATTCTACTAAGAGTCTGTATTGGTAAATTCTTAAATCTCCTCATAAAATTACGTAAGGGTATTGTAAAACTCCAAATACTTACATGTGATATTTTCTCCAGAAAAAAAATCCTGTTGTATTAACCACAAGCTTGTTAATTTCCAACAACCAATACATTTTACTGTGAAGCTCCTGATTCAGATCAGATTCAGATTCAGTTATCACGTGTACATCAAAACTTTACAGTGAAATACATTGTTTGCATTAACAACCAACACAACCTAAGGATGTGCTGGGCCAGCATAGCATGCCTACAATGTTCAGCAAAACAACAGCAACAAAAAAAAATACAGAAGAAAAGTAAGTTCCTTTTCTCTCTCTCTCTCACACACACACACACACACACACACACACACACACACACACACACACACACACGCTGAAAGGGTGACATAAATGATGATACTCTACAGGTCATGCTGCATCTGTGGAGGGAGGAATGGAGTCACATTTCAGGTCAGTAACTTTTGAACAGAGATGGGAAAAGTGAGAAATAAAAGCAGATAAGGCTGAGGGTGAATTTCAAAGTTCAAAGTAAATTTATTATCAAAGTATATGTGCATCACCAAGAGGCTGAGGATGACCTTTCAGAGATTTATAAAATTATGAGGGGGATGGATAGGGCAGATAGCCACAGTCTTTCTCTCATGGGAGTCAAAAATTAGAGGGGTGTGGCGACCCAATTACTAGCACACTCGAACCGGCTGACAATTAGCCAGAGTGCAGGCACAAAGGAAGATAGCCTCAAGGGGTTTCAGTACGTGCCTCTCGAGTTATCGGGTGGGGGAGACAGGCTTTAAAGCAAGACTGTGAATTTGAAATAAACTTATTCTTTGGCTGCAGTTTATCGACTCCGTGTCGTTATTTCAGCGCTGCGTGTAGCACACCGCTACAGGGGTAGGTTTATTGTGAGAGGTAAAAGAATTAAACGGGACTTAGGGACAACTTTTTAAACACAGATATCGATGGGCAAATGGAATGAATTCCAGAGGTAGTGGCAGAGGCAGGAGAATTCACAATGTTTAAAAGACATTTGGACAGGTACATGAATAGGAAAGGTTTAGAGGGATCTGGACCAATCAGAAAAATGGAATTAACTCAGGGAGTCAAATGGATTTGCATGAACATGTAAGACTTAAAGGCAGACAAAACTGCCCCTTTAAAACTAATCTACCAGTTTACTTAGCGTGCATGTCCTTATCATTCTTCCAAGAATAAAATCAGGTTATCACAACCATTAGTGCACAACAGAATGATACCATGAATTAAAAAAACTGAACCGGACTCAACTACCATATCCTCCTGAGAAACAGAAATGTTGGAAGAATTCAGTCAGCCAAGAAGCTGGCTGTGGAAAGAGAAACCATTTGACATATCTATTAACTTGACCACTTCTCAGAACTGGAAGAAGAGATGCTCCCATGATCTGTTCCTGCTTTCCATTTTAAAAGAAAAATATACTGTACTTCTGTGGATTTTAGTCATGTTTTTTTAAAAACATGAATGCTACTGTTCTGTACACCTAACGTAGCACTCAGAGGATGCCTATTACATGGAATCGGTCATGGTTATGCATTTCTACTTTTCTAGTTTAATTGAGCACTACAGCATAGAAATATGCCTTTCAGCCCATCTAGTCTGTGACAGCCTGGTTTTCTGCCCAGCCCCATCTACCTGTACTTGAACCATAGCCCTCCATACACTTCTCCATCCAGATACCAATTTAAATTTATCGTAAATATTACAAATGAACCTGCTCCTACCACTTCTGCTGGCAGCTTGTTCCACACTTACACCACTCTCTGAGTGAAGATGTTCCTCCTCAGATTCCCCTTAAATAGTGCATCTTTCATCTTAAACCTATGACCTCTAGTTCTTGTCTCAACTAAACCGAGAGGAAAAAGCCTGCATACATTCATCCTATCTATACCCTCATATTCTTTTAATATCTCTATACAATCTCCCCTTATTCTTCTGCATTCCAGAAAAAAAAAGTCCTAACCTATTCTACCTATCCCTGTAATTTAAGCCCTCAGTTCTTCGCAACATCCTTGTAAATTTTCTCTGGACTCTTTCAAGCTCATTGATATATTTTCTATAGGTAAGTGATCAGAACTGCACACAATATTCCAAGCAACACACACAAAACACTGGAGGAATGCAGCAGGCCAGGCAGCATCTATGGAAAAGAATACACTGTCATCATTTTGTCTTCATCAGGATTCATCTTTGTGACACAATACTTCTAAATTTGGCCTCACTAATGAGTTATAAAACTTCAACATAACATCCCAACTCCTGTACTCAATGCTCTCATTTATGAAGGCCATTGTAGCAAAATCTATCTTTATAACACTATCTACCCGTGGCAGCACTTTCAATGAGTAATGGATCTGTATTCGCAGGTCCCTTTATTCTACTGCAAATTGTTCACTATATAAGTCTTGTTTGTCCTCCCAGCATGCATCACCTCACACTTGTCTGCACTAAATTTCATCTGCCATTTTCCAGCCAATTTTTCCAGCTGGTCCAATCACCTCATAAGCTTTGATAGACTTTTGCTGTTCACTACTCCCCCAGTCTTGGCGTTATCTGCAAATTTGCTGTTCTAGCTTGCCACATTATCATCATATTATTGATAAAGATGACAAATAACAAAGCATTGACCTTACAACTACACCACAAGCTACAGGCCTCCAGTCAAAAGGGCAACACCTACTACTACTCTCTCACTTCTCCCACCAAAACAGCACTAATTCCAATTGACAACTTCATCTTGAATGCCAAGTGACTTAACCTGCAACAGCCTCCCATGAGGGACTTTGTCAAAGGCCTTACTGAAGTCCTAAGTAGACAATGTTACTATCTTCCTTTCTTTCTTTTTAAATCTTTTTATTAATTTTTGAATACATAAGCATAATAACAATAGTAGTACAGAGAGACTGGGATAACATTGTTGGTAAACAGTATATACAAGTAAAAGCTATAGATAACACAAATGTACTAAGCTTCCCAAACTCTTAATGCAATTAAACATGGTAGAAAAAAACTGAAAACATGTCCAAAAAACCCCAAATTAGAAATAAAAGAAAACAAAACTAAACAAAGCTGGGCTATTATATTACATCGGATACAATCAATAATGTCAATAACTCCGCTCCTCTATCCAAATATTTAAGGTTAATAAAAAGGATTCAGAAAAGGTCAAGTTACATCATATGGAAGTCTTGAATAAATAGTCTCCAAGTTTCTTCAAATTTAACCGAAGGGTCAAAAGTGACACTTCAGATTTTTTCTAAATTTAAACAAGATATAGTTTGGGAAAACCATTGGAATGTAGTAGGAGGATTAATCTCTTTCCAATTCAATAAAATGGATCTTCTAGCCATTAATGTAACAAATGCAATCATCCGACGAGCTGAAGAGGATAAATAACTATGTTCCACCATTGGTAAGCCAAAAATTGCAGAAATAGGATGAGGATGTAAATCAATACTCAAAACTGTTGAAATAATATCAAAAATGTCTTTCCAATATTTCTCCAAAAGAGGACAAGGCCAGAACATATGAGTCAAAGAAGCTACCTCAGAATGACATCTATCACAGACAGGTAGGTAAGCAAAGTTGAAGTTCCTTTTCCCATTCATTCTTAAGTTTATCTGATATACCTGGCTGTATTTTCATAATGAGATCATAAATAGTTGCTATTAAACCCTTCTGATAAGGGTTTAAAACTAAAAAAATTTCTGTGATATCAGTTGGATATAAATTTGGAAAAGTATGTAACATATTATTCAAAAAGTTTCTAATTTGTAAGTATCTAAAAAATGGGACCTGGACAGATTATATTTATTAGACAACTGTTCAAAAGACATGAAACAGATATCCAAGAATAAGTCATGAAAACATGTTATACCCTTCGTTTTCCATATCAAAAAGGCTTGATCCATAACAGAGGGTTGAAATAAGAATTAGATATAATAGGGCTTGATAGAACAAATTTATTCAAGCCAAAAAATTTACGAAATTGAAACCATATTTGTAGTGTACATTTAATTATTAGATTAACCATTTGTTTATTCAATTTAGAAAGAACAAAGGGAAGTGAGGTCCCTAAAACAGAAACCAATGAAAACCCTTGTACAGATTTACATTCAAGGTTTACCCATTGTGGACTTTGAATTACATCCAAGTCCTGTGTCCAAAATATTAAATATTGGATATTAATTGCCCAGTAATAAAATCTTAAATTCAGCAATGCCAAACCACCATTCTTTTTAGACTTCTGTAAATATTTTTTACTTAATCTAGGATTTTTATTCTGCCATATGTATGAAGAAATTTTAGAGTCAACAATATCAAAAAAGCATTTAGAAATAAAAATTGGTAGCGCTTGAAATAAGTATAAAAATTTAGGTAAAATAATCATCTTAATAGCATTGATTTGACCAATCAGTGATAAAGACAATGGGGACCATTTCATAAGCAGTTGTTTAACCTGATCAATTAAAGGTAAAGAATTGGCCTTAAATAAATCCTTATGCTTCTTAGTAATTTTAACACCCAAATAAGTAAAATAATTTGTAACCAATCTGAATGGTAAACATTTATAAATTGGAACCTGCATATTTAATGGGAAGAGTTCACTCCCCATTAGTAGTCAGAAAAGCTACTAAACTGAGCAAGCAGAGATATAACTGCAGGAATGGATTTCTCAGGATTGGAAATATATAGTAACAGGTCATCTGCATATAATGATAGCTTGTATGTCCCATTCCCACGGGTAATGCCAAATATATTGGGTGAGTCACGAATAGCAATAGCTAAAGGTTCCAAAGCAATATTGAGTAATAAAGGGCTAAGAGGAGAGCCTTGCCTAGTGCCACGAAACAACTGAAAAATGGGAGATCTTTGATTATTGGTAAATACCGAGGCCAAAGGGTGTGGGGATTTTAACTGCTGCTTAAATCCCTCGATGGATAGATCTACATCTAACCAGGCACTCCCGATTGTAACTATGATTCCATTGCCATCTCTGACCATGCGCCCTTGAAACTATCTATCAAGATAATGGATACATTTTCTAGTACTAGACAATGGCAGTTCAATTCCATTCTGCTTCAGGACTCAGACTTTGTCAATTTTATTAAGGAACAGATTGATTTTTTCTTTTCAACAAATTTTACAGAAGGAATTTCCAGTGGGGTATTATGGGACATTTTTAAAGTATATATCCATGGACAAATTATTTAATATTCTGCTGGAGTGAAAAAATGAATCAATAATGAAATACTTATGCTGGTTGACAAGATTAAAGAAATTGTTAAGAAATATTCTATTGCTCCTAGTAAGGAGCTTTATAAAAAGAGAGTTGAACTTCAAATGGAGCATAGTCTATTATTAACATCCTTGATTGAAAATCAATTAATTAAAACTAGGAGCCAATTTATATACATAGTGATAAATCTGGTAAATTACTGGCTAATCAATTGAAAACTGCTTCGGTTAAATGCCAGATTATCAAAATTCGTAAACGAGATGGTACTCTGGCGGTCTGACGGTTGCTCATGAGGAGATAAACAAATCTTTTCAAGAATTTTATACTTCTTTATATCAATCAGAATCTCCTGATGACCCCCTCTATAATCTATGAATTTTTAAGGAAATTGAATTTTCCAAAATTATCATCCAATGAATGTTTAACATTAGATGAACCTATTATGGAAGAAGAAATAAAGGAGGCTATTTTTTCAATGAATTCAGGTAAAGCACCTGGTCCGGATGGTTACACAGTAGAATTTTTTTAAATCCTTTTCTACTATACTTTCTCCTTGGTTATGTAAAATTTTAAAGGATGCATTAACCATAGGTAAATTACCGCAATCTTTTTATGAAGCCTCTATTTCTCTAATTCTTAAAAGAGATAAAGATCCTACTGAATGTGCATCATATAGGCCTATATCCTTGCTGAATGTGCATTCCAAGATTTTTTCTAAAATATTGGCAACTAGATTGGAGAATATATTGCCTCAAATTATCTCTGTTGACCAGACTGGATTTATTAAAAATCATTATTTATCTTTTAATATTAGGAGATTAATTAATATAGTTTACACTCCCCCATCTAGAACTCCAGAATGTGTCATTTCACTGGACACTGAGAAAGTGTTTGACAGAGTTGACTGGCCATATTTACTCAGTACGCTTGAGAGATTTAATTTTAGTCTGAAATTTATATTTTGGATTAAATTGATATACCATACTATCTTCTTTTCATCAACCTTCTTGGTTAACTGCTCAAAAATCTCTATAAGATTGGTTAAACATGTTAATTATCCTAATCTGGTCCCATCTATCCCATCCTTTAGAATATCTTTCAATAATTTATCTTCCACTACTTTCTAGACCACTCCCCATCAAGAAGGTCTCAAAGCCCTCCGCTACTTTCTGGACAATAGACCTCACCAGTTCCCCACCACCACCACCCTCCTCCAGTTGGCGGAACTGGTACTCACACTTAATAACTTCTCTTCTGGCTCTTCCCACTTTCTTCAGATCAAGGGTGTAGCTATGGGCACTCGCATGGGCCCCAGCTATGCCTGCCTCTTCGTTGGTTATGTGGAACAGTCTATGCTCCAAACCTTTACTGGTACTGCTCCCCAACTTTTCTTTCACTACATTGATGACTACATTGGTGCTGCTTCCTGCACCCATGCTGAGCTCATCAATTTCATCAACTTTGCCTCTAACTTCCACCAAGCCCTCAAATTCACATGGTCCATCTTGGACACCTCTCCCCTTTCTCGATCTCTTGGTCTCCATCTCTGGAGACAGACTTCCCACTGACATCTTCTATAAACCCACTGACTCTCATAACTACCTAGACTATACCTCTTCCCACCCTGCCACATGCAAAAATACTATTCTCTATTCCCAGTTCTACCGTCTCCGCCGCATCTACTCCCAGGATGAGGCTTTCCGTTCCAGGACATCTCAAATGTCCTCTTTCTTTAAGGATCGTGGTTTTCCTTCTATCTTCATCAATGATGCCCTCACCCACATCTCCTCCATTTCCTGCACTTCGGCCCTCACCCCATCTTCCCGTCACCATAACAGGGACAGAGTTCCCCTTGTCCTCACCTACCACACCACCAGCCTCCGGATCCAGCATATTATCCTCAGCAACTTTTGCCACCTTCAACATGACCCCACCACTAAGCACATCTTCCCCTTTCTACCCCTCTCTGCTTTCCGCAGGGATCGTTCCCTCTGCAACACCCTGGTCCACACGTCCATCCCCACAGATCTCCCACCTGCCACTTATCCCTGCAAGCTAAGTGCTACACCTGTCCCTACACCTCCTCTCATCACCATTCAGGGCGCCAAACAGTCTTTCCAGGTGAGGCAACACTTCACTTGTGAGTCTGTTGGGGTCATCTTTTACATCCAGTGCTCCCAGTGCGGCCTTCTCTCCATCAGTGAGACCCGACGTAGATTAGGGGACCGCTTCATCGAGCGTCCACCACGATAGACAGCATCTCCCGGTTGCCATCCACTTCAACTCTGTTTCACATTCCCATTCTGATATGTCCATACATGGCCTCCTCTACTGCCATGATGAGGCTAAACTCAGGTTGGAGCAGCAACACCTCATATACCGTCTGGGTAGTCTCCAGCCTCTTGGCATGAACACTGAATTCTCCAACTTCTGGTAATTCCCTCCCCCTCCCTTCTCCCATCCCAGTTTCCCTCTGCCTCCTCCTCCAGCTTCCTATCACCTCCCTCATGGTTCCGCCTCCTTCTACTACCCATAGTGCTTTCCCCTTACAATTCCTTCTTCACCTTTCCTGCCTATCCCCTCCCCCACCCCTTAATCTTTCCCCTTACTGGTTTTTCACCTGGTACCTACCAGCCTTCTCCTTCCCATCTTCCCCCAGCTTCTTTATAGGGCCCCTGTCCCCTCCCTCATCGGTCCTCATGAAGGGTCTCTGCCCAAAATGTTGACTGTTCGTTTCCATGGATGCTGCCCGACCTGCTGAGGTCCTCCAGCATGTTGAATAATTTATCCATGACTGGTGTCAAGCTCACTGGCCCAAATTCCTGGCTTATTCTTATAGCCTTTCTTAAACAACAGAATAAATTAGCTATCCTCTAGTCCCCTGGCCCTCATCCATGGCTAACGATGTTTTAAATATCTCTGCCAGGGCCCCTGCAATTTCTGCACTAACCTCCTATAAGGTCGAAGGGGACACCTCATCAGGCTGTAGGGATTTATCCGCCCTGATTCGCCTCAAATTTCCTGTGATTACATTGTATAAAGTTCACAAAATATGGCTTTTATAGGCAGTCCCCGGGTTACGAACGAGTTCCGTTCCTGAGTCCGTCTTTAAGTCAGATTTGTACATAAGTCAGAACAAGTACATCTGGTATTATTCAGCGTCAGTTAGTCAAATGTTTGTCTTTGTATATAGTCTATATTTTACCTTTCTATGCATATAAAACACTTCAGAAATGTATGTATTTCAATAATTAAACCACTGCATTGCTTAGTAATACTTGTAGCTTTCATCAGGGCAGCCTTTCACATATTCCATTATTCTCACTTTATCCTTTAAAATTGTTTCGATTGTTGACCAACTGTAGCCTAATGCTTTTCCAATGACCGATGGTGTTGCACTTCTTTCTGATCGCTTTATTATTTCCAATTTATTTTCAATCGTGATTGTTTTCCGTCAATGGAACAGAAACACTGCAGATTCAGCAGCAGCCGCGGGCGGCGGGTCCTGAGCTTCCCTGGGTCCTAAAGTCCACCTGCAGTGAGACAGGTTAAATCGGACATGTGGGGGCAGAGCTGACTGGAAAAGAGGGGTCAGGGTGAATCTTGCTAACAAAAATTTAAGCCAAATACAAAGTTACACATCCACACAGCGTTAGTGGCAACGTGTCCAACTTAAAATGGCGGACGCCAACAGATTTTTAATACAATAGGCTTTATGGCAGGCCGTTCTTAAGTACAAGTTGTTCGTAAATTGGACATTCGTAACTCAGGGTCTGTTTGTATTGAACTATTTAGAAGAAATGTACAAGTCAGAACAAAATACAAGTGGAGAAGCAAGAGAATAAAGTCAGAAAGCACACTTTTAAGTTACTCTGTTGCAAACTGAGGAAGGAGCAGCAGACATGGAGGATCATCAAAACTGCCAGAGCACTGGGATGGTCCCCACAAACAACTAAAATGAAAGAGAAAATAATGGAAACATAAAACAACATCTGAGCTTATTATATATTTCCCCATCTACTCTATTTTATAGTTCACTCTAAGTATAATGAAAAATTTTATTCAATGCCAACAGACATTACTTGCTCTGTGACTAGTAATAGCTGCATGCAAGCTTATGAAATTTGATCCTTTAATGAGAATGGCAATGACTTTTTGTTTCATGTCAGAAATTCAGAAAACATGACTAACCCCATCAAAAATTGGAGAATTGCTCTTCATTTTGAATAGCCTTTGAAGTTGCATAGTGAATGACAGAAAAATCCACTAACACAGCAGTTACAACAGGAAGAGGTCCTAATCACAAGGACTCAAGTTGCTTCTTCAACAAACCTTGATATTTACAGCCGGTTCTAAGAGTCCAAACAACTTGCTTGCATTGCATGAGCTATGATTATTAAAATTTGTCTGTGGTTACAAAGATATTGCAGCACATTTTGGACTACAATCACAAATGACTAAATATATTTAAAATACTATTAATCCTTTGGATCTGGTACTCTTCATCAAAAGATCTGAATCATTAACAGCTTCTCATTCCAGAGATTCTGCTTTGACTTGCTGATTCTTCCCAAAATCTTTTGTTTTTGTTTCAGATTTTCAGCATCTGTAGCTTTTTTGATCTTTTTACATTTAATATGAGCTGTGTGAATTCTGCACTATTTTTATATTTCCATAGATAATGAAATCATCAAATGGAAACATGAAGTGCAACAGGTCAGTGGTGGCCTTTTTCCCAGACAAGCAACAGTTGTAAATCTGTGTGTAAGGTTAGTTTCCATGTTCCTGAGTTGTTCCTGCCTACAAACAATCCTCTTATTTCAGAATGAATCCAAAATGCTGTACATTCTCCAAAGCCTAAGATTCATTGTCACACAGTTCTCTGCAACCAATATTGCCCATCTTGAATCACTTAAGCTCACATCTATTTCTCCTGGTTCTATGCAGAGGTTTTTATATACGTTTTCACTCCCTACATAATTATATCATAATTAATTACACTGTTATTCTGTTCACTGCATACAGATTAGATACAATTAACAAAGAAATTAGAACTTGCATTGAAACAGAAATAAAACAATTGTAAAAATGTGATTGGTGACTTCAGCAAATAGTTCTACTCATAAACACCATCAAAAACAATTGTGTCAACCTGAACAATGTTGGTCACACTCTGTCAAAGACAATTCCCTTTGCTCTTACTTACGTTTGTTTTCTCAGGTCTCATGAACGGTCTAAAATATTAATTCTGTTTCGCCCTTCTTATATGCTAAGTGTTTCCAGCATTTTTCCCTGTGAATATATTTATGTCTTCCAGCCTCTGCAAATTTTTGCTTTCCAACAACCCTTCTCATTACTTATTGCTTCCAACACTGATGCACGGTAGTTACCATGTGTTTGTTTGTTATGAGCTATGTCAGTTACCATGTGTACCATCTGTAAAATGGATTTCAGACTGATTACTGACAGCAACTTGCCAAACCTACAGTTTCTACCAACAAGAAAGACAACAGCTTCAAGGGTACCCAAACACCAATACCTGTATGTTCTTCTCTGATTCACATAAAATTATTAGAAAGTGAGAGCAGTAACAGGCCACCGAGCCCCTTCAGCCTGTCCTGCCATTTAATTACAATTGCAGCTGATCTACTCAAGGACTCAACTCCCCTTCTCTACTAGTTGCACATAAGACACAATTGCCTGAACTTTCAAAAATATATCAGAATCAGTTTATTATCACTGACATACAGTACTGTGCAAAAGTCTTAAATCTGGCAGGAGCAAAGGATGTTGGGAATAGTGAGGGTGGTGCGCCGCGGGAGGGGTGTGGGACAGATAGCAGTGAAGGATTGCTGGGGGCGGGGGGCGGGGTGTGGCACGGGTACAGATATACACAGGCCTGAGACACCAAACAAGGACATTTGATTCCAAACAATTGGTTTATTAGTCATTAAAGAGTGTCTCTCTGATGCTTCCTACTTCCTCCCCTTTCCCTTCCTCTTTTCCCAACTATAATTCTCCTCTCCCAATTCTCTTCCCACTCTCAGTCCACAATAGAGACCCATATCAGCCACAGGTTTATTATCACTCACATGCATCATGTGTATGTGTAAGTGTATGTTTGTTTTTTTGTGCAGCAGTACAGTACAATATATAAAATTTACGACAATATTGTGCAAAAGTTCTAGGCACTCTATCTATATATACGTGCCCAAGACTTTGTCACAGTATTGTATGTTGTGAAATTTCTTGGTTTGTGGCAGTAGTACAGTGTAATAAATAAAAAATGCTATGAATTACAATAGATATCAAAAAACAAATAAATAATTCAATAAAAGAGAACAAAAAATTGCGAAGGATAAGAAAGGCAGTGCCTCTCTTTCCTTAGGAGTCTGCGGAGATTCGACATGACATCCAAAACTTCGACATATTTCTATAGATGTGTAGTAGAGTGTGTATTGACTAGCTGCCTCATGGCCTGATAAGGAAACACCAGTGCCTTTGAATGGAAAATCCTACAAAAGGTAGTGGATTCTGTCTCGTACATCATGGGTAAATCCCTCCCATCCATTGAGCACATCTATGTGAAACGCTGTCATAGAAAAGCAGTATCCATCATCACAAATCCTCAACACCCAGGCCACATTCGTTTCTCGCTGCTATCATCAGATAAAAGGTACAAAGCCTCAGAACTCACACCACCAGGTTCATAAATAGTTACAACTGCTCACCCATCAAGTTTTTGAATACAAGGGGATAATTATACTCACTTGTCCCATCATTGAAATTATCCCTTAGCCAATGATCTTACATTTAAGGACTCTATCTCATCTTCTCGTTATTTTGTGCTATTTATTTAGATCTGCATTTGCAGCTTGTTGTCTTTTGCACTCTAGTTAATCTTCCATTGATCCTGTTATCGTTACAATTCTATAGATTTGCTGAGTATGGTCATAAGAAAATGAATCTCAGGGTTGTACTTGGTGGCATATATGTACTTTGATAATAAAATTTGAGCTTTGAAGGTGGTTGTTGCTACACCATTCAACTAGCTGACCTATCTCACTTCTGCATGCCTCCTCATCACTATCTGAGATTCTGACTACAACAGTTGTGTCAGAGCAAATTTATAGATGGCCACACAGTCATTAGTGTAGAGAGTGCAGAACAACAGGCTAAGCACGTGTGACCCACTCATCAAAGCTCATATGCTAGCTTGGCTCATTCGCTATCTCTGCTGTGTGACTCAGCAGTGGGCAGGCCACCTTTCTAAACAATATACGTCTGGGGTCAGTATGATCTGGAGTCCAACCAAACAGGAACGGTGAGAATTACGGTTAAAGGAACCTTGATTTGAGCAAATGCTGTGTAAATACTTCCCATACAGTAACCAGTTGCCAAGAAATAACAGATCATACGCCAGCATAAAATTATAAAGGAAGTATATTTACCAACTTCTGTTTTATCAAACGGTTAATAGGAAAAAGGGGAAAAAAAGGATCTATTAGTTAAACCAGTCTAGATGTGCACATAAATATTGTAGCTCATTTCTGTACTGCTTTACTCATGGTGCTGAATTCTCATCACCAATCACAGGCAGAACTTCCCTCTTGTACTCCATCTTGCAAAGCACTCCTCGTATTAAGGACCCTCTGGGTGTCTTCCCTGATCCTCTCCTCTCTGCATTGCCAGCCAGAAGACCATGAACTTGACTCTGTTCATCAGAAATCTCTCACCATCCAGCTCTCTCTAGAACCTTCTCTCCATTCTACCTTCCCGATTGGCTGACACAACATTCCTAAGTGGACAACTTGGCTCCTAATCTTTAGCTGAAACCAAAACACTCTTATAGCAGGACATACTGCTTTTACAGAAAACTGCTAAATTAAAATATCTCACAGCACAGCAATAGAAATCTTAACCAGGGCATTACACACGCATCTCTGATTGTGTTGATTATCAGCAAGGAGGAGATGTGATGTCCAATTCACACTGACTGTGGTCTTCTGATGGGGAAGTCAAGGATCCAGTTATCCTATGAATTCTCCAGTGATCTAGTCTCCATAACTCTTCAAAGTAGAGAACCTCTGCGATTCACTACCATCCACAATGTGGACATATGTAACCACTGCTTCAACATCACTGAAGCCAAATTCTGAAGCTCCTGCCAGCAGCACTGAAGGAGTTTCTTCACTCAGAGACCTGCAACTATCCAAGAAGACAGCTCACAGATGTTTGTATAGGGGAGCCCTTTGCATCTAGTGATCATAATGCCACTAGTTTCAAAGTAACTATAGAAAAAGGAAGATATGGTCCACAGGTTGAGATTTTAAATTGGAGGAAGGCCAATTTTGATGGTATCAAATAGATCCAAGATGGCGGTGTGACGCAGCTTGCAGCGGCCACTCTGGAGCTGATTATCTGTTCGATTGAAAACGGACGTGGGACGTGGGAGCACGGAGAAACATCAGGAAATTCCAGGAAGACCTTCTTCATTGCTGCTGCTGCTGTGAGGTCCGGGACTCTGCTGGGAAGAACAGGCCCCCAGTCCTTGGGGTCGCGTTGCCGATGGCCGTTGGCAGGGCTGTCTTAATACACTCGGCAGAGGATGGTGCTTGGAGAAGCTGTGCTGGACGGGATGGTTGTCGGCTCAGAGGTTCGACGGACTCGGAGTCCTTTCAACAGACTCAGGTCGCTTTCAGTGTGTGCTGCGTCTGCGAGGCTGGTTTTGACGGAGCTTCCATTGTGTGCTGCGCCTGCGAGGCTGAGTCAGGCGGCGCCTTGGAAGTCCATAGCGGGGGTATTCCCTTCTGCTGCCGGCGTGGGATGGCGAGTCTGTCGGGACCCTGGGGACTTGTGGAAACTGTGGTGATTTCTTTTGAACTTACAGTCCTTTAACATCTTGGACTATTTTTACTGTGCCCATAGTCTGTTTTTTATCAATTATGCTATTGTTTGCACTGTTGTAACTATATGTTGTAATTATGTGGTTTTGTGCAGGTCTTGTAGCTTTAGTTTTTGGTCTTGTTTTTGTCTGGTGGATTTGGAGCTCCTTTCCGGGGAACGCGCTAGACGGTAGCGCGATATTAATACGCAGCAGCGTAGGTTCACAAGGTTAATTCCCGAAATGGCGGGACTGTCATATGTTGAAAGATTGGAGCAACTGGGCTTGTATACACTGGAATTTAGAAGGATGAGAGGGGATCTGATTGAAACATATAAGATTATTAAGGGATTGGACACGCTGGAGGCAGGAAGCATGTTCCCGCTGATGGGTGAGTCCAGAACTAGAGGCCACAGTTTAAGAATAAGGGGTAGGCCATTTAGAACACAGATGCGGAAAAACCTTTTCACCCAGAGAGTGGTGGATATGTGGAATGCTCTGCCGCAGAAGGCAGTGGAGGCCAAGTCTCTGGATGCATTCAAGAGAGAGTTAGATAGAGCTCTTATAGATAGCAGGGTCAAGGGATATGGGGAGAGGGCAGGAACAGGGTACTGATTGTGTATGATCAGCCATGATCACAGTGAATGGCAGTGCTGGCTAGAAGGGCCAAATGGCCTACTCCTGCACCTACTGTCTATTGTCTATTGTCTCCGGACTCTGGATTGGGGATTGCCAAATGTTACGTGGATTTTCTGGTGTAGTCTGTTTTGTCATATGCTTTTGTGATATCATTCTGGGGGAACGCTGTCTCATTTTTTAACTGCATTGCATTTGTGGTTTCTAAATGACAATAAACTGAATCTGAATCTGAAAGGATCTGGCAAGAGTGGATTGGATCAGACTGTTTTCTGAGTAATGGTGTACTGGGTAAATGGGAGGCCTTCAAAAGTGAAATTTTGAGAGTACAATGCTTGTACGTGCTTGTCAGAATAAAAGGTAAAGATAACAGGTTTAGGGAACCTTGGTTTTCAAGAGATATTGAGGGGCTAGTTTTGAAAGAAAAGGAAGGGGCATAGCAGGTACAGGCAGGTAGGCACAAAGTGGTTTGTATGGAGTATAAGAAATGCAAGAGAATTCTTAAGAAACAAATCAGGCAGACTAAAAGAAGGCATGAAACTTCCCTAGTAGATAACGTAAGGGATTCTACAGATATGTTAAGAGCAAAAGGATTGCAAGGGTCAAAATTAGTCCTCTAGAAAGTCAGAGTGGTAATCTATGCATGGAGCCAAAATAGATGGGGAGATCATACATGGATATTTTGCATCTATATTTACTCAGAAGGACAGAGTCTACAGAAGTGAGGCAAAACAGCTGCAAGGTCATAAACCCTACACAGATTACAGAGGAGGAGATGTTTGCTATCCTGAGGAAATTTAGGGTGGATAAATCCCCAGGGTCTAATAAGGTGTTCCCTCAGATCTTGAGGGAGAAAAATGCAGAAAATGCAGGGACGAAGAATGGTATTTAAATCATCTTTAGTGACCGGTGAGGTACCAGACGATTGGAGAATACCTAATGTTGTTCTGCTGTTTAAGAAAGGCTCTGAAAATACATTAGGAAATTATAGGCTGGTGAGCCCGACATCAGTAGTGGGAAAGTTATTGGAAGGTGTTCTAAGGGACTGGATATATTAGTATTTGGATAGACAGGGATTGATTAGGGAGCATCAATATGGCTTTGTGCGTGGTAAGTCATGTATAGCTAGTTTAAAAGAGTTTTTCAAGGAAATTACTGGGAAAGTTGATGAAGGCAAGGCAATGGAAGTTGTCTACATAGACTTTAGCAAGGCTTTTGACAAGGTCCTGCACAGGAGGTTGGTCAAGAAGTTTCAGTCACTCGCAGTGCCGTAGAGATCAGTGCTGCGTTCATTGATGTTTGTCATCTATATCAATGATCTGGATGACAATATGGTTAACTGGATCAGCAAATTTGCAGATGACATCAAGATTGGGTACGTAGTGGACAGCAAGAAAGACTATCCGAGCTTGCAGAGGGGTCTGGACAAGCTGGAAAAATGGGTTGAAAATGACAGATGGAATTTAATACAGACAAGTGTGAGGTGTTGCCTTCGATTGGACAAAGCAGGGTAGATCTTACAAAGTGAATGGCAGGGCACTGAGGAGTGTGGTAGAACAAGGGGATTTGGGAATACAGGTCCATAATTTATTGGAAGTGGTGGAGGCTGGTAGAGAGAGTCATAAAGAAAGTTTTTAGCATGTTGGCTTCATGAATCACAGTATTGAGTGCAGGAGATCGAATGTTATGTTGAAGTTGTATAAGACATTGGTGAGGCCTAATTTGGAGTATTAAGCAAGATTTTTTTACTGAGCAATACACTCAAATTGCTGGTGGAACGCAGCAGGCCAGGCAGCATCTATAGGGAGAAGCATTGACGACGTATGGTAGGGGTATGGAGGGCTATGGTCTGGGTGCAGGTCAATGGGAGCAGGCAGTTTAAATAGTTCAGCATGGACTAGATGAGCCAAAGGGCCTGTTACTGTGCTGCAATTTTCTATGCTTCTATGCCTCACTCTCACCTTTCTGAAGGGCAATAAGGGACAAGGAATAAATGCTAACGTTGCTCGCATTGCCCAGATCCAAAAAATGCATAGATGATAAAATAAACAGGACTTGGCACCCTACATCTTCAGAAAAGAATAAGTTATAGAGTGAAGCAGCAGCCTAAGTCTTAATAGAAGCAAGGATATTTTTGAATCAATCTGAAACAAAGTTATTAACTGATAAACCTGGTTTTCTTCCTTCTCCTATTCTCAATTCTTGAAATACTCTCTCTTTCTCACTCGATCAAGATCAATCACAAGGTAATTTAATTATGGTTACCCTCCCTTGGGCTTCATTGATTTTTACCCTTATTGTAAGTTTCAGATCTCCTGCAGATTAATCCAAAAGGAAAGTTCTTTTTTCACAGTGAAGTGAAATTAAGCCCAACATTTATGAATTAAAAACATGTGACCCTGCACAGAAATACCTGAAATGTAAAGTACTTGACCCATTCTGAAAAATATCACCTGTGTTTCATTAATTGTAGACTACAATCTCCTAAAGCAATCAGTTCCAGCTCACTTCATCTTTCATGTTGGCTAGAATAATGGTTTCAGCAATGAACCAATCCCGGCTGTTATGGGATCGAAAAATTGTCTGGAAAGCAAATGATAGAGTTCATCTACCCACACACATACATCCTCACAGCCCTGTGAAATGGCAATTCTTGGTGGCCTAATGTAAGAACATCTTTTTACATTGGTAAAATTGCAAGAGCAGAGTGGAGGGTGGGCTCAACAACCAGTGCTAAAGTCTCTTTTAAAATGAGACAATTGTTATTTGACATGATGGACCAAAATAGTAGCAGCATTCCTGTCAGAAAGAAAGCACTGAAATTCTAAGTTCATAGTTGCATTCTGTTGCATTGTGATGTACCAACTGACATAATTCCAAAAGAAAACTACTCAAGTTGAAGGAAGAATTTTCTGATCATTTCTTTCTAAGTTGAAACACTTGGGCGGTACCTCAAAGACTTCTCCACATTATAGGAAGGATGTAAATTAAAGTGTAACAGCTACAGAGAAGATGCAGTGGAGGTAAGATCATTACAAGATATTGTGAAATCAAGAGTCCATTTTATTTTATTAGAAAACAATTTAATAGTGGTAGAAGCTGTCATGAACCTGCTAGTATGTGCTTTCAGGTTTTATTATATTCTGCCTGATGGGAGAAGGGAGAAGAGAGAATGCCTGGGGTGGGTGGGATCATTAATTATGCTGCTGCTTTACTGAGGCAGCAAGACTGCCACGTTGGAACTTCCATCTATCAACCCTTCAATATTCAGAATTTTTGTTTTGTTCACTCAGAAAGTTCCACAGAACAAATAGACACACAGTGCTCTCCTCTCCAATCAGACAATGAAATATTATTCTGGTAACATCCCACAATAGGAAATTTGATGGAAAAAAAACCTGTTTTACCTTCTGCACATCTGCATCATGCTTTTGCTGCAGTTTCAGCTTTTCCTCGTGGAACTTTGCTTCCAGCATCTTTGACTTCATCTCAATCTATTTTCATTAAAATAATTAAATAAGCAGGGTTATTCAACTCATTTCCTATTCTCCTTGAAACAGAAAGAATGTGTAAAATAACCAATGGTAATGTTGCAGTATATCCCATTATTTCCATACAAAGCCATATCTTAAAAAATTATGCTTTGATGGTACAATTATTATGAGGAAGCAGAGGACAGGATGGTAATGTGGTAGTTAGTGTAACGCTACTATTATAGCGCCAATGACCCAGGTTTAATTCTGCAACTGTATGTAAGGAATTTGTACGTTCTCTCCATGATCACATGGGTTTCCTCCGAGAGCTCCAGTTTCCTCCCACATTCTAAAGAAGCATGGATTAGTAGGTTAACTGGTCACATGAGTGTAACAGGGCAGCATGGACTCAATGGGCCAGAAGGACCTGTTACCCAAATAAATAAATTACTTGATTTTAAATCTTTCAATGCAATCTTGGAACCTGAACTTGCTTTTCCTTATCAATAATCCTGTAGGCAGGACAGCAGTCCAGTAGGTTAATTGCTGTGCCACTGTACCTTAATATAATTGTGATTAATACTATAAATAGTACAATGAATTAGTCTGATTAACACTGAAAATAATTCCAGAAACTGGGATTGTTGAGAGGTATGAATAGAAAGAGTATTGTTGTTGTCAGAAGGTGCCAGATTGAAGATAATGGACAAATGGAGGTGGTGGGAGAAGCTACCATTACACACTGATTCATGATGCACTAGAGTGTACTGCCTGAAAGATTGTGGAAGCAGATTCAACAGCACCTTCTGAAGTGAAATAGATAGACTCTTCTAAAGTGTGGAACTATGGAGAAAGTAGACAACCTGGAGAACAATGATATTGGAGCTTTGATGAAGGGATTTCATAGCAGTTTTAATCATAGCCAATGAAGAATTTGCTATCTTACTTAGAGTCCTTTATGTACATAGATACAGAGAAACAAAGCAACCACAGGGCAGCCCAAATGTTGGAATACCACACACTGCTCTTTGCCAAGTACTAAGGATTCATTGACAACAAGCGATCTACTGGAAAACATTTTGACCTGAAACACCATTCCACCCTCCCATAGATGCTGCTCGGCCTGCTGAGTTCCTCCAGCAGATTGTTTGTTGCTCCAGATTCTTGTGTCTCCTGAGAATTGATTGTGCAGAGGTAGCACTTCACCATATGAACCATTATAAGGTCAGCTGACCAAAAAGCAACATAAAGAATGCATCAGCTGCAGTGCTGCTTTCCTGAGGATTATTCATCTCATGTGGCAAACTTGCCCTTGGCTTGTTCCATCACAAAGACCCTCTGTGTGATAAATTCCCCATTTTCCTCTAGCAAAAACTAATTTGATCAGCTTGATTTATTACTCTTTAGCTGATGTGTTGCCAATTTAATTTTCTAGCCTGGCTGCAAATAATGTTAATTGCAAGCAATTTATGGCAGATGATTTTTTTTGTTATGATCATACAGTACTTAATGTTATCCTTGCTACCAATTCCAGATATATCTGTGTTGCATGTATTTAAAAATCATGATCTATTTCATCTGTTTAATTTCCTACTCTATAATACAACATTATGCTTATAGACTCCTCGTTATCTGATGCCTAAGGCTCCATCTGCTTTGAACTACCGATCAGTGCTGTTAGCTTGTCTACTCTTATCTGATCACCTCTGGGCCAGAGGCGACATCTCAGAAAATGATTATACCTCAGGTTTATAGTGGCCAAAATGTTTGTGCTGGATGACTACAAAGGCTCAGTGAAAGATAAACAAATAATGGGGGAAATGTTTATCACAGAAACCTGTATTTATAAAATCAAATATATTCATTCAGGAAGTTAAATCTGACTGGGTCAGGGAAGATAATGAACAGATGCCAAGTCTGGGGCTTGGGGGAGGAACTAGATCCCCTACCCTGAAATAAAATAGTAGGTTAGAAGGAATCCACTTTTTATGACTTCAGGCTTGCTAATATAAACAAAGCTTTATCAGCAAATGCTAGAAAAAACCACCATCTGTCTGATCTGCCCCAGGAAAGGAATGTGATGAAGGCAGAAATGTGCAAACCAGCTTGTTAGAAACTTAAAGTAATTCATTAGTGTCAACACATATAACTCTGGTCACTGTCCAGGTAAGCTAATAAAAACTTAACACTTTTTTTGGCATCTCTTTTACATCAACATTCCACATTGAAATAACCTGCGTGAGCATTTTATAACAGGATTTTTCAATGCAGTTACCTTTCAGAGTTTGGCAAAGAACCAAGTGGCATGCTCAAAATAATTTCTTGAAAAATTATAGATGTCATTTCACTCTCAATAAAAGAAATCTTACTAAAATTAAGATTAGAGGTAACTTGCCTTTGGCATATTAAGCATATTTTGTATTGCAAGGACTCATAACCTAGGACTTGATTGAATAATTTATTCCTCATGATGTTCAATTGAATCTATGCATTATGAACATTCAATGCTGATGTACTTCATGGTATTTCTATAATTCTGAGTAGTCTCTTTTTCTCTGAACACAATTTAAGCATTAAAATGATGTGAATTAAAGGCACAAGGATGTGTCTCTTTATCCCTGAAGAATAAAGCTTTTCTGATCTTTCCCTTAAAGGATCTGAAAAGAAGGCTGAAATCTCAAAACTTTCTTTTAGATGAATCTAACAGTATCCCTGACCAGCAAAACAATAATGATGAGAATTGGAAAAGAAAACAAAGACATTGTTTATCAAACAAAGCATTTATTTTTTCAGTCAAAGCCAAAGGTAAAAGTCCATTGTTAGAAATTTGTGATAAAAAGAAAATTCCAAAAATATTCAACAGGTCAGATAGTATAGCTAGATAGCACATGGATAATAATAAAACTATCTGCCTCATTTCACTCTGTTTTAGTGAGTTCAGTCTCCTTTGCGGCTTTATGTTGGCCTTTATGCTGATAATGCAAAGAGACTAAGCACAACAAAAAGGCTGGCCCGTCCTTGGCTACAACCCAGACTCTTTTGAATTAGTGGTGGAGAGGTCACTAAACAAACTGTTATCCATTACAGACAATCTGGCACATCCTCTCCATGACCTACTGAATAAGCAGCAGAACAGACTCAATCAGACTCGCTGTCACAAGGATCATTACAGAAAATCTTTCCCACCTAATGCAATAAGCACACACAACAGTTCATCTCTGTGCGACAGGAAAACACACATCTTAGTACAAGAGTCTGTTTTATTATTTCGTACACTATTATTGCATATTATTGAAAATTATTGCACATTGGTAAATTATTGTGTATATTATTATTCTGTATTTTATTATTAGTTAAGTCTGCACACTGCTAAGTGTATTTTAAATGTTGCTGCTGTAACAAAATAATTTCCCACTTGGGATCAATAAAGTATTTATTATTATTACTACTACTACCACTACTCTGCTTCTGATGAAGAGTCTCAGCCCAAAAGGTTTCCCCCCCCATAATTGCTGCCTGACTGCTGAGTTCCTCCAGCATTTAATGTGCATTCCTGGAAATATTTATATATTGTATTTCAGTGTCATTAGGACTACATCACATCTAAAAACAAATTTACGACTTAAATATTTATTAATGAATAAAATTTGTACCATTATTCAACAAGAAACTACTTCAAAATTAGAAAAATACAGCTGTTTCTAATGTGTCAAGTTCAAGCAGTGAAGCTGTCAGCAAATACAAATACATAAGTTGTCATGCTTATTTTGTAATAACTACAGTATAAACTTCTGCTTCACATAACTAACATAACACTGAGGAACAAATATTTCAGGTTTTGTCACTTTGCAAGGAAGAATTTAACACATACACCACAAGTACTATATATCTACTCCAAATACTGCTCCATCAACACGAATCATATAGTAATTTACAGGCGTGCAAAGAGGACAAAGATTCTGTCATTGGAGGTTGTGCAGCACGCAACAACAAACACTGATGGATGGCATCACCTCAGATCTGTGAATATTTTCAATTTTCCTCTTAAAGTTACATACACCTCTTGGATTTACTTTCCTGATGTTAAGTTGAAGGAATTCCACAAAAAAAACCTTTTCAAGCAACATATTTACAGATTCTCTAAACCAGGATCAAATTGCTCAGCAAAGAGGACTTGCCTTCCCCTATCAAGTACATATATACAGAAAGGAGCAAATAAAGGCCACCAATATTGTGAGGATCCCACCCACCCTTCTTAAGGACCATCTGTCCCACTCTCATCAGGGAAGAGGCTCACTAGGACCACCAAACTCAAAAAGTTATCTCCACCAAGCTGGCAGGCTGATCGACACCTCCACCCACTCACCCACCCCACTACCACTACATCTACAGCAGCCATTTTATCATCTCCTGACAGAATCACCTTATGTTCAGATACTCCTGTATTTACAATCAGTCTGTGTATATAAGCTAATCTTACATATTTATGGCTACATTCAACAGTTACTTATATATTGTATTTTGTAAGTGTTTTTATATTTATATTTCTGCTTTTTTTGTTTCTCTACTGTGTTTATCAGGCTTATTGTGTTTTTTAAAGCAATACACACGAGATGCCAGAGGAACTCAGCAGGCCAGGTAGTATCTATGGAAAAGAGTATAGTTGACGTTTTAGGCCGAGACCCTTCTTCAGGCCAAGTTCCCACAGCATTTTGTGTGTGTTGCTTGAATTTCCAGTGTCTGCAGATTTTCTCGTGTTTTTTTTATGCTGCATCAGATCTGGAGTAACAATCATATCATTCTCCTTGACACTAACGTACTAAGGAAAGACAATAAACAATCTTGAATCATATAAATTGCATTCTCTTTCTCAGCACCTTCAACCTGAGGACTCAAGTTTTTAATTCTTCTACACAGTTGCCAATCACTGGCTTAGATGGATGAAGGATTTTATTAAGCTGAACTCATTTCAAAAGGCATTATACATTCACAATTTATTGTTTTAACTATCCTGCTGTTATTCACTAACTTTTTGCATTCCACACTCTTAACCCTTCAAAGCCTGTGGATAAGTAGGTACAGTATTTTAAATTGTCCCTTGATGGAATTTGCGTTTGCAAAGGACATGAAATTTATCACATTACACAGAATCACAGTAAGATTGGTTATAAAAGGTAATTTCTGCTATAAGCACCAAGTCGTATGTTTAAGTGATGTCTGGTCTGCAGCACAGTTTACAGAAATTTCCAGGACCAGTCTCGGAGGGGACTTTATAAAAACAATCACGCCTGTTTGCAACTCTTGAAGTTTGTGTGAATTGTTTAGCACCTCACCTTACAGTTAAATAGACAAGTCAATAAATGACAGCAATAACAAGACCATTCAAGAGCAAGAATAAGTGACCCTTTTAGTAGAATTAGATTTAAACACCTGAGCAACTCCGGCTAATTTAGCAGCACCTCATAAGGACAGTTGATGGCCCCATTTGACAAAATTAGGTTTTAATTCAAATCCTCAGAGATCTTAGAAAGTTATAAACTTAGCACACAGGTTCAAGGGCTGCGGAAGCCAATGATTACACTACTGAATGAAAGAATCTACTACATCACGATATTGTTGAACCAGGTGCTGCAAAGCTGGTTTGTGAGCAGCTCACTGAAGATCTGACAATGGCACCACTTTTTAATATGCTGGGTATTAATAATTGGAAAGCATATAAACTACAAACAGCACAAATCAAGGAATGCAATGAATTTTCACTCAATAGAAGATAGAGTTGCATTCTCAGTGCAAGCCAGTGTATGTGAAAGACAGCAAAATTAATTCTTCATGGAAAGGCCTTGCTACAGGGCAACCACATGGCCTAATATTGTTCACTCAGTACTGGTTATTGCTTCAGCTTTAATATGATGGGTCATGCATCATTGGCGTGCAAAAGCCAGTGAGTTATAAAAGCCACAAATGAGTCAGTTGAGACCCTATTGGATCAGTTAAAAAAAATCAAGAAGAAAACAGTCCACTGGCCAGAGTCACACTTCACAGAGAGGAGTATTCTTATGACCGGTGAAAGTCAGAATCAGAGCATCGTTGCAGGAGTTCCTGAGAGAAGTGTCCATGGTCCAGTTACTTTTAGCTGTTTTTTCTGTTACCTACCTCTTATCAAAGTTCAGAAGTAAGGATGCTCTTTGATGCCCATTGTGCTGAAGCTGAAGAGGTCAAAGGAGGTTCAAGATAATTATTTCAGGATTCCTTGAATGGCTTTATCATATGAAGAACGCCTGATGGCTCTGGGCCTGTATTCACTAGCATTCTGAAGAATAGGGGTGTGGGGGGTGACCTCACTGAAACCGATCGAATGGTGAAAGGACTTGATAGAGTGGATGTGGGCAGGATGTCATGGGAATATCTAAGAACAGACAGGACAACCTCAGAGTAGTATGGTGTCCTTTTAGAACGGAAATGAGGAGGAATTTCTTAAGCCAGACGGTGGTGAATCTGTGGAATTCTTTGCCACATGCAGCTGTGGAGGCCAGGTCTTGATGTATATTTAAGGCAAAGGTTGATAGATTCTTGAATGGTCAGGGCATGAAAGGATATGGGGAGAAGGCAGGAGATTGGGGCTGAAAGGATCAGCCATGATGAAATGGCAGAGCAGACTTGATAGACCAAATGGCCTTATTCTGTTCCTATATTTTATGTTCTTGTAGTCTATAACTGCATAACATTCAAATCCTTGTTCACTTCCTTGGATAATGAAGCAATCCATTCCCTCATGCAGCAAGACCTAGAGACGATTCATGCTTGTGCTGATGAGTGGCAAGGAACATTGATTCCAGGTAATATCTCTAAGAAAGCATCTAACCACCTACATCACTCCGGTCAAATACTTGCTTCATTGTCACTAATGAACACAACAGTCACATAAATCCAGTGGCTACAATAAAGATATTCAAAACTGCGGCATCTCACTCACCTTCTAACATCCCAAAGTCTTTCCACCATCTTTAAGGACCAAGCTAGGAATGCAATAGGATAGTCTTCACTTGCCTAGATTAGGGAGCACTTCCCCTTTGATTTCAATGGTGAGAAATAGCTGGGAAGACTTGGTAACAAGTATTTTTTATTAAACATACACTCAGTGGCCTCCTTATTAGATACAGGGGGTACCTAATAGTCATTGAGTACATTTTTGTATGTTCAAGGTCTTCTGCTGCTGTAGCACATCCACTTCAAAGTTCAACATGCTGTGCATCCAGAGATGCTCTTCCACAAACCATTGTTGTAATGTGTGGTTATCTGAGTTACTGTCACCTTTTTGTCAGCTTGAACCAATCTGGCCATTCTTCTCTGACCTCTCTCAATAACACTGCATTTTTCCCAAAGAACAGAAGAACAGCAGTTCGCTGGATATATACTTTTACGCCATTCTCTATAAACTCTAGAGACTGCTGTGCATGAAAATTCTAGATCAGCAGTTTCTGAGATATTCAAGCCACCCCATCTGGCACCAACAATCATTCTACGAGCAAAATTATTTGGATCATGTTTCTTTTCCATTCTGATATTTGGTCTGAACTACTACTGAATCTCTTGACCATGTCTGCATATTTTAATGCATTCAGTTGCTGCCACAAGATTAGCAAACATGAGGAAATCTGCAGATGCTGGAAATTCAAGCAACACAAGGGTCTTGGTCCGAAACGTCGACAGTGCTTCTTCCTATAGATGCTGCCTGGCTTGCTGCATTCCACCAGCATTTTGTGTGTGTTGCTGCCACAAGATTGGTTGATTAGACACTTGCAATAACGAGCATGTGTCCAGGTCTGCCTAATAAAGTGGCCACGGAGTGTGCATTTATAAAGTGTTTAAATGTGTGTAAAGATGTTTCTGGTGTGACAGTTTAAAAAATTTTTTTGCTTTGAATTTCTTTTTAACCGTTTTGATCATCTCCAAAATATTCAGAAACATATTTCCTTAACTATTCAGGCTACCTCTGAGGCATGGAGGAGCTGGTTGAATTTTTTCCTGTTCTTTTATGGGTAGGGCCTGCGTTGAGTACTTAGCATTCTCCTTTCACATGGTTTCTTGCAGGAAAATAGGGCTGGCTTGGTTCAGACAAGTCCATTTTCTTTTGAAACTTAAGTTAGTGCTGAGAAGAGTCAACTCAAAGTCCAGTGCAAAAGCTGTTTGGCCAAGTTTGTACAGGTTTCAATCTATATTCATGAATAATACAGTATTTCAAATAGTATAAAAAATAATACCAATTTAAAGTAGGCTTCTGACTTGTAGGATGTGGCTATAACAATGACTATTGAATTTGATTATTACAAGTTTATCACTGACCTCCCTCCCCTCTTGCTATATCTCTGTCTCCATCTCTGGAGACAAACTGTTTACCAACATCTTTTCTAAACCTAGATTCACATGGCTATCTTGACTATACCATATCCAAACCAAACCAACTCTGATTGAGGCTAGAGATTGAATTGAAGGTGGCTGCACTAGCATGAGATGAGAAACTGTTGCATACTTGTTCTTGCAGAAATGGGGCTCCAGGACAACATCCCATGTGTCATCAATCGACAGGCCATGACCAGAGCTATATTATTTATTTATTTAGTGACGATATGTTTTACTGCTATCATAATTATATAAGTCATATGTGCCTTGTACTATGTGAGACTATTGGTACTATTTTGTACCTTGGTCCCAGAAGGATGCTGTTTCGTTCGGCTGTATTCTTGTGTATATTTGAATGTAAGTTAAATCTGAACTTGAACTTGGAAGTGCAATACCTCTAAAATGGTGACAACCATCATTAAGGACTCTCACCATACAGCACATGCCTTCTTCTCATTGCTACCATCAAGGAGGTGGCACAGGAGTCTCAAGACACACACTCAACAGCTTCTTCCCCTCCTCCACTATCAGATTTCTGAACGGACAATGAACCCATGAACACCACCTCAGTATTTCCCTCTCTTTTTGCACAACTCATTTAATTTATTATGTTATATTTATGGTTCTTATTGTAATTTGCAGCATTTATTATTATGTATTGCAATGAACTGATACCATAAAACAACAAATTTCACAACATATGCCAGTGATATTAAACCTAATTCTGAACCTTTTCATCTTCTACAAGTCTTGTTTCAACATGTAAATGTCAACTGTAGAAAGGTTTGTGTTGATTCTGAATGTGAAAGAGGTACAAATGAAACAGAGGTCTGTTGAATAGTCAACTGCAAGTGACCTATCTATTTACAACGGGATCCCACCACCAAGCACATCTCCACCCCCCCCCCCCCTTCTACAGGGATCGCTCCTTATGCAACTCCTTTGTCCATTTGTCCCTCCCCACTGATCTCCCTCCTGGCACTTATCCTTGAAAGTGGAACAAGTACTATACCTGCCCCTACACTTCCTCCCTCACTACCATTCAGGGCCCCAAACAGTCCTTCCAGGTGAGGCGACACTTCACCTGTGAGTCTGTTTGGGTCATAATACTGTGTCTGGTGCTCCCAGTGTGGCCACTTATACATTGGTGAGACACGACATAGATTAGGAGATAGCTTCACCAAGCACCTACATGCCAGAAAAAGTGGGATCTCCCGGTGACCACCCATTTTAATTCTACTTCCCATTCCGATATGTCTATCCATGGCCTCCTCCACTGTCATGAAGAGGCCACACTTAGGTTAGAGGAACAACACCTTATATTCCATCTGGGTAGCCTCCAACCTGATGGCATGAACATTGATTTCTCGAACTTCTGGTAATGCCCCCCCCCTTCACCATTCCCCATCCCCATTTCCCTCTCTCACCTTATCTCCTTGTCTGCCCATCACCTCCCTCTGGTACTCCTTCCCTACTTTTCCTTCTTCCATGTCCTTCTCTCCTCTTCTATCAACTTCCCAGGTCTTTACTTCATCCCTCCTCCTTCAGGTTTCACCTATCACCTTGTGTTTCTCTCTCCCCTCCCCCCAACTTTTTAAACTACTGCTCAGCTTTTTTTTCTCCAGCCCTACTGAAGGGTCTTGGCCCAAAACATCGAGTGTACTCTTTTCCATAGATGCTGACTGGCCTGCTGAGTTCCTCCAGCATTTTGTGTGTATTGCTTGGATTTCCAGCACCTGTAGATTTTCCCCGTTTATCTATTTTATATTAAAGTTTTATTTTGAGAAGAATATTGCCAACCATCCAACTGTGCTGAGGATGCATGAATTAACAACGTGTATACTAGTTTGGTAAGGCATTTAATCTTCAACTGATGTACCAGACATTCTTTACAGCTATCCATGTGATGTGGTTCACTACTTGATTTAAGCGAACAAACTTTTGCTCCTTTTAAGTGAAAGTGCCAGAGAACACCTACATGAATAATGTCAAGTCCTTCAACAGATTATATCCTACCTTTTCCAAAGAAACTTTCTGGACTTCCGGTAAGATGGCGATTGTTTAGCTGCTCCGAACTTTTGTTCCGTTACTGTCGCTATATTTGCACTAAATGTCTCCATTTTTTAAACCTTAGTTAGGAATTTTTTCGGTATCTCTTACTTGCCTGTGAATATACCTAACTTACAACGTCTAGCAAGAGTTCTAAATCCGGGAGAAAAGAAGCTATGACTCCCTCGGACGAGACCCTGGTTGCGCTCGGAAAGCTCCGAGACGAAATTTTAAAGGAATTTAAAACCGCTTTCAAACAGTTAGAAGACAAACTGGATCGGATCAACGATAAAGTGGACAAACATGCTTAACACTTATCTCGCATCGATTCGACTTCTGAAGATTTAGAAAGCCATGTTCGATACTTGGAGACTCTCTGTTCCAGCTTAGAGGAAAAATGTAACAAACTCCTTTCCAAAATGGTGGATCTCGAAAATCGCAGTAGACGCTGCAACCTCAGAATTCTTGGATTGCCAGAGGCGACCGAACAGGGATCAACCGTGAAGTTTTTCGCCGAGTTTCTCTGTGAAATATTCGGGAAAGATTTGCTTCCAAACCCGCCCGAGCTCGAACGGGCACACAGAGTTTACGTTCCCCCCGGAATTCTGGGCTCCCGTCCGCGACCAGTAATCTTGTGTTTCCATCAATACCAGGTAAAACACAGTCTGATTGTAGAGGCACGTCGCAGGGGGTCTTTTCCTTTCCAGGATACAATCATTCGCTTTGTGGAAGATTTTGCACCCCAGACCTTAAAGATGCGCGCTGAGTTTAAAGGCGCAATGAAAGTGCTTTTTGATCGTGGTTTCAAACCTTCTCTTCGCAATCCTGCCAATCTACGAATCAAGCTTAATACCGGAAAATACAAGTGGTTCAAATCAGCGAAGGAAGCTGAAGCATTTGTGGCAAGTCTTCCGGCTATCCAGACATCTTCGGAATCTGATCGGACCTCCTAAAATGGTGGATAAGTACTCCTCGTAGTAAAATTACTTTTTCTGGACTCAGACTTCACTTGAATCACTCAGACGTTATTCATTGAAACTCTAAGGGCTGTTGACAATCTCTCCCGGGATTTGGTGTGTGTGTAATCTATTTTTATTCTTGTATAACTTTATCTACAGAGTTCTACAACTAACTCTAACTTGTTTTGGAGGTTCGAAGTCTTTAGTGAAGGCCTCCCTGTTTATTGGTTCACAGTTTAATTGCTGATTTATTTTTCCTTTTTTAAATATTTATTTATTTTATCTTTTTTTTTCTTTTCTTCACCCCTTTTTTCTAATCTCTGAATTTTTTTCTCTCCTCTCTGTAAATGGTTGATAAATACTCGTCTTGAATTTATAATTTTCCCCTTCCTCTTCTTTTTTCTTTTTCTTTCTTACCTTTTTTTCCCCTTTCTCTTATTTTATTCTTCTATAATTTTTCGCGGGTAGGTTAGTTTTGGTTTTCTTCCGATTTTCTCTGTATTAAGTTGTTCTAATCTGTAGTTATGTTTTCTAGTGCATAAACTAGTTACTATTTGCTATAGTATTTATACGGAACTGTTGTTAATGACACAGATCTGGAAGTTGTATTTGGGTTAATTTTTTTGGTAGAGCTAGCTACTTGTTTTGGTAGCCGTCTAGTTTTGGGTTGTGCGGATGGAGTGGGTTTTCCAGTTCCAACATCACTCACTGTATTTATTGTTTCTCTTTATTGCTCAGGACATGTATATGTTTTGACTTTACGAATCTATGTTTACATCCCTGCTCCCAGACTGCTATTGTACTGCTTGACTTTTTATATGCCTGCTGCCTTTTATGCATTAGTAATTGATAATGGCTAGTGCACTTAAATTCGTGAGCTGGAATGTAAAGGGATTGAATCACCCTGTTAAAAGGAGGAAGGTATTCTCACATATCAAACAACTCAAAGCTGACATTGCTTTCCTTCAAGAAACTCATATTCGTTGTTTTGATAACTCCCGGCTTCTGTCAAAGTGGGCGGGTCAGCATTTTCATTCATCCTTTGCTGCTAAAGCTAGGGGAGTCTCCATTCTTATTAACTCAAATATTCCTTTTGAACTCCATAATAAAACATCTGATACAAATGGCCGTTTTATTATTGTTTCTGGTAAACTATATAACACTAAAGTTGCACTAGCATACCTGTATGCCCCCAACTTTGATGATGTTAACTTCTTTGAACGGTTTTTTTCCTCACTACCAGACTTAAACTCATACTCTCTTATACTGGGTGGTGACTTCAACTGTTGGTTGGATCCTAAACTGGATCGATCGTCCTCTGTTACCAGATCACCTACTAAATCTGCCTTAGCTATTCAATCATTTCTCTCTAATTTTGGTATCTCTGATATATGGCGTTTCCTCCATCCTACGGAGAGAGATTATTCTTTTTTCTCACATGTTCACCATACCTTCACTAGAATTGACTATTTCTTACTCGATAACCAACTTATTCCATTTGCCCACTCTTGTGACTATCAGAGTATACTGATTTCTGACCATGCCCCAATTACCCTCTCTCTGAACTTTCCTGGTCTCCCTCAGAGGAATAAACACTGGCAGTTTGATTCAACTTTATTATCAGATGATGATTTCGTAAAATTTATTAAGGATCAGATAACCTTTTATTTTAACACTAATACATCACCTGAAGTGCCATCCCAAATTGTCTGGGATGCCATGAAAGCATATCTGAGGGGTCAAATAATCTCTTACACAGCAAATCTCAACAGAAGATCCCGTGCAGATCGAGCAGACCTTATTAACCAGATTAAAGATTTGGATCAAATATATGCCCAAACTAAGAACCCTGAATTATACAAGAAGCGCATTGAACTCCAAACTAAATTTAACCTTCTGTCCACTCAACCTGTCGAACGCCAACTTCTCGAAAGCAAGAGTCGCTTTTATATTCATGGGGATAAGTCTGGTAAATTCCTAGCCAATCAGCTGAGGCGTTCCAAAGCCAAACAACATATTACAAAGATCCGGAAGGAGAACGGAGACTTTACATCGGATCATTTCGAAATTAATGACGCATTTAAAATTTTTTATTCTCGGCTTTATTCCTCTGAATCTCTGAATGACAATATCTCTGTTGATCAATTTTTACAGAATCTGAATATCCCCTCACTTTCATCTGATTTCAAAGCCAAACTCAATGCGCCTATATCATCAGAAGAAATATCTTTTGCAATTTCTGCACTGTCCTCAGGGAAATCTCCTGGACCTGATGGGTTCCCTGTAGAATTTTATAAATCATTCTCTTCACTTCTTTCTCCTCAGTTACTTTCAGTATTATCTGACTCGTTTAAATACGGCAAATTGCCACCCTCTTTCAATGAGGCATCTATTATTCTTCTTTTAAAAAAGGGCAAAGACCCAACAGAGTGTTCCTCGTACAGGCCGATCTCTCTGCTCAATGTTGATGTAAAGATCTTAGCTAAAGTGTTGGCTCATAGATTAGAAACCGTTATTCCCTCCATTATCTCTGATGACCAAGCAGGCTTTATTAAAAACCGTCTCCCTTTTTTTAACATTCGGCGTCTATTTAATATTTTATACTCAGCTCCAACTGGGACTCCTGAATGTGTTATTTCCCTTGATGCGGAGAAAGCATTTGATCGTATAGAGTAGAACTACCTTTTTGCAGTCTTAGAAAAATTTGACCTCGGCCAAAGTTTCATCTCTTGGACCCAATTGCTGTACCTGTGTCCTACTGCTTCTGTTTTAACTAATTTTCAGAAATCCCAAGTATTTAATCTCAAACGTGGCACCCGTCAGGGATGCCCCTTAAGTTCCTTTCTCTTTGATTTGGCTATAGAACCTCTGGCGATAGCATTTCGAAACTGTCCTGAATTGACCGGGATTTGGAGAGGGGGTGTTGAGCATAAAGTTTCTCTCTATGCTGATGACTTATTACTCTTTCTCTCAAATCTGTCTACATCCTTACCTCTAATGTTTTCACTTCTTGACCAGTTTAGCCAGATCTCTGGCTATAAACTCAATTTACATAAGAGTGAACTTTTCCCAATTAATAAAGAAGCACAAGAACTAATATTTCGTGATCTCCCTTTTAAAGTAGTCCATAATCAATTTACTTATCTTGGAATTACAGTCACAAGGAAGCTTAAAGATCTCTTTCGTGAAAACTTTGTCAATCTTTCATATGCTATAAAACAGAGTCTGGTACAATGGTCACCTCTATCTATGTCTTTGGTAGGTTGTATTAATGTTGTTAAAATGTATGTTCTCCCCAAATTTTTATACTTATTTCAATCTATCCCAATTTTTATTCCTAAATCTTTTTTTGATTCCTTAGACTCTATTATTTTGTCATATCTGTGGCAGAATAAGCGCTCTAGAATTAATAAAATCCACCTCCAAAAATCTAAAAAAGAGGGTGGCATGGCTTTACCTAACTTTCGCTTATATTATTGGGCAGCTAATATACGTTGTGCTACCTTCTGGTCTTTCTTCCACGGTCAACCCGAGTGCCCTAACTGGGTGGCAATGGAGTTGAGCTCCACTAAAGAATTATCTATATCTGCACTTCTTGGCTCTGCACTCCCTAGCAGTCTGCCCAGATCAATAGCTAATCCTCTTGTTAGACACACTTTGCGTATATGGGCTCAGTTCAGGAAATGCTATGGTTTCCAGGGGTTTTCCGTTTCTAGCCCTGTTGCACATAATCACCTTTTTTTACCTACTACGTACGATTCAGCATTCCATGTTTGGTATAGGAAGGGCATTAGACATTTTGAAGATCTCTTCATTGATAATCGCTTCGCTTCTTTTCAGCAGCTCTCCGTTAAGTTCAACCTGCCTAACGCTCACTTTTTCAGATATCTCCAAATCCGACACTTTATTGCTCCTTTAATTCCTAACTTTCCTGAAATGCCTGCGAAAAATGCTATGGACCTATTTCTTTCCATTAATCCACTAGGTAAAGGTTTAATATCAATTATCTGAGATAAACTAGCAGCCTTACGACGGGCCCCTGTGGATAAAATTAAAATGGCCTGGGAGCAGGATTTAAATATCTCCTTATCCGAGGAGAGCTGGGACTCAATTCTCAAATCGGTTAACTCAACCTCTCTTTGTGCTCGCCATTGCCTTTTACAGTTTAAGATTGTTCATAGAGCCCATATGTCTAAATCTAAACTATCTCGATTCTACCCTGGCATTAGTCCGCTCTGTGATAAATGCAAGAGGGGCGTGGCCTCTCTCATCCATATGTACTGGCTCTGTCCTAGCTTGGAGAAATTCTGGAAATATGTCTTCACTACATTATCGGGTATTCTGAATCAGCACCTAGAACCAAACCCCTTAATTGCTCTGTTCGGTTTTTAGGGCGAGACAGATTTATGTCTGGGTCCGACCAAATGCCGAATACTATCCTTTGCCTCTCTCCTGGCTAGACGCTTGATCCTCCTTAGATGGAGAGATGTTGCCCCGCCCACTCATGCGCAATGGCTTAATGATATTATGGCCTGCTTGGACCTCGAAAAAATTCATTATTCAGTTCTTAATTCGGATCTAAAGTTCCATAAGGTCTGGGGACCTTTTATCGAGTACTTTCATAACCTTCCTCTTGACTAGGGTTTTTTTTTTCTTTTTTTTTCTTCTTTTCGGTCCCTTGCTTTCAGCTCCCCTTTTTTTTTCTGGTAGTAGACATTATTATCCTCTGTTGCTAAGTGTATTCACAGTCTGGGAGTTTGACTGTCCTGACCTATACTCTTTATATTGTGTTGTGGTCGGTCTGGAGTTGTTGTTTTTTTTTCTTGTGTTGTGGGGCTTGGGGAGGACACTAAGCTCACTTGTCTTTAATTTAGGTGCTTTTTTGTTAAATTCTCTTCCTTTGTAGCATATTGTTATTGTATGCTTAATTTTGCACTGTATTAATGCTCCTCATTGGGATTTGGGGTTTTTAATTTGTAAAATGTTTTGAAAAACTAATAAAAAAAAATTTTTAAAGAAAAAAAAAGAAACTTTCTGTAACTGCCTTGCATATCAAGAGTATTCAAGGGAATTTTATAAAGCTAGCGACAAAATGTTAAACAACCCCACAATATTCTAACAACCAAAATTATTTAGTGTAACATGCACAAAATGCTGGAGCATCTCAGGAAGTCAGACAGCATCTATAGAAATGAATAGCAGTCGGTCCTTCCAATTGAGACCCCTCATCGGGACCATCCTGATGAGGGTCTCGGCCTAAAACATCGACTCTATTCACCTCCATAGATGCCGCCTGACCTGCAGAGTTCCTCCAGCATTTTGTGAGTGCTACTCTGGATTCCCAGCATCTGCACAAACTCTCATGTTAATCAAAACTACTTCTAGATTTTGAACAGGCATCGGGTAATTCATCATCACCACAAATCTGAAAATACACACATTAACCTCAAAAGCAGGCAGTTCCCTTTCTTTCAGATGACCACAATCAGAAGCTGAGAGAGAGGTAGGGAAGCAGAAAGATAATAACATATTCTGCATGCAAATTTTAGTATGCAGAAATTTAATCTCATTCCCAAATAAATAATTTAAAACAACTTCTATATTAGTTGCTTTTTCTCCAGTGACCACGACTGTTTTATTTATAATATGCTGTGCCCTCCGGGTCCTGTTCATTTACTTAAGCGGAGTAGTAATTTTCATATCTACTGAATGGCAGCTGTAAATTGTTTTAGATCTTAACTACATTAATTAGAGCTTGTGGCTTTGTAGCAAGCATGATTACAATGAGCTTTGTGCTTCATGCTCAATGTGCCCCACTTGCTCTTTACTGCAGTGTATCATGAGCTGCACAAGCTCCAATCAATTGCACACCAAAAACAGATTGTCAATACAAAATAACACAAATAGTCCTAAATCATAACCTACTACACAAAGATCACGTCCAATAGGAAAAGCGGCACACCACAGGTGCAAAAGCAGGAAGAAATACAGAATAATTTAAGAACAAAAACTAATGCTAAGTACAACATTAAAGATTCTGCAGATTCTGGAAATCCAGAGAAATGCACTCAAAATGTTGGAGGAACTCAGCAGGTCAGGCATCATCTAAGAAATTAAATAAACAGTTGACGTTTCAGGCTGAGACCCTTCATCAGGACGGGAAAGGAAGGGGAAAGATGCCAGAATAAAAAGGTAGGGGGAGGGGAAGGAGGACCAGCTAGAAGATGATAAGTGAAGCCAGGTGGAGGGAAAAGTAATGGAGATGAAGGAATTTGATAGGAGAGGAGAATGAACTACAGAATAAAGGGAAGAAGGAGGGGCACCAGGGGGAGGTGATAGGCAGGTGAGCAGAAAAGGTAAGAGGCCAGAATGAGGAATAGAAGGAGAGGGGAAAAGAAAAAGGAAAAAAATAATAATCGTAAGGTGAAATCAATGTTCATACCATCAGGTTAGAGGCTACCTAAATGCAATATGAAGTGTTGCTCCTCCACCCTGAGAGTGGCCTCATCGTGGCAGAAGAGGAGGCCATGTACAGACATGTCAGATGGGGAGGAGGGATACAATAACAACAAAAGATTTATTTTTCTAGTTTTGGATGGGATTAGCTATTGCTGGTAAAGTCAATATTTAGCATCATTTGGCTTGTGGTGAGGTGTCTTATTGAACATAGCAATCTTTGGTGATGAAGGTACCCATTTAGTCCAAAAGTTCCAAAATTTTTCCAATGATGATGAAAGAAAGGTAATATGAATTGGACAGAAACGTGCAAATATAAGTGTAAGATGTAGGGGGAGATCCAGGCCTTTTGGCCCATCAAGTCTGCTCTGCCATTCCATTGTAGCTGATTTATTAACCCTCTGAATCCCATTCTCCTGCCTACTCGCTGTAACCTTTGAAACCCTGATTTAATAAAAAAGCTATCATCCCCCACCTTAAACATAAGACCATAAGTCATAGAAGCAGATTTAGGCATTTGGCTCATTGAGTCTTCTCCACCAGTCCAATGGTGGCAATCTGTTGCTTCATTTTTATTTTGGTCATCAGAGGCCAGATTTGGGAGTTATCACTCAAGTAAGGTTGTGAACTACCTATGGTATATCTCAAGTCTCTGCTGAAGAAAGCTGAACATGTTTTGTTCTGTTGACCCAAGTAGTTCTGAGTAGTCTCCAGCAAGATCCTATTCAGCATGTCCTACTCAGAACATTCACACCCATGCAGAATATCTGCCTGGAAGATGCTGTGAAATAGCAGGAATAAAGCAATAAAAATGCAACACGTACAACACGCTGGAGGAACTCAGCAGGTCGGGCAGCATCCGTGGAAGCGAGCAGTCAACGTTTCGGGCCAAGACCCTTTGTCAGGACTGGAGAGGGAGGGGCAGGGACCCTATAAAGAAGGTGGGGGAAAGGTGGAAGGTGCCAGGTGAAAAACCAATGAGGAAAGATCAAGGGGTGGGGGAGGGGAAGCAGGGAGGGGATAGTCAGGAAAGGTGAAGAAGGAATGTAAGGGGAAAGCACTATGGGTAGTAGAAGAAGGCAGAATCATGAGAGAGGTGATAGGCGGCTGGAGGAGGAGGCAGAGTGAAACTGGGATGGGAGGAGGGAGAGGGAGAGAATTACTGGAAGTTGGAGAATTCAATGTTCATGCCAAGGGGATGGAGACTACCCAGACGGTATATGAGGTGTTGCTCCTCCAACCTGAGTTTGGCCTCATCATGGCAGTAGAGGAGGCCATGTATGGACATATCCAAATGGGAATGTGAAGCAGTGTTGAAGTGGGTGGCAACAGGGAGATCTTGTCTATTGTCTATTGTGGAGGTGCTCGATGAAGCAGTGCCCAAATCTGCATCGGGTCTCGCCGATGTAGAGAAGGCCGCACCGGGAGCACTGGATGCAATAGATGACCCCAACAGACTCACAAGTGAAGTGTTGCCTCACCTGGAAGAACTGTTTCGGGCCCTGAATGGTGGTAAGAGAGGAGGTGTAGGGACAGGTGTAGCACTTACGCTTGCAGGGGTAAATGCCAGGTGGGAGATCTGTGGGGAGGGACGTGTGGACCAGGCAGTCGCAGAGGGAACGATCCCTGCGAAAAGCAGAGAGGGGTAGAGTGGGAAAGATGTGCTTAGTGGTGGGGTCCTGTTGAAGGTGGCGCAAGCTGCGGAGGATAATAGGCTGGATCCGGAGGCTGGTGGGGTGGTAGGTGAGGACAAAAATTAGCACTTTCAGGAATATTCAAGATCTTTTCAAACATGCAATGAATAAAGATAATGAAAGGTAGATGTAAGCCCATTAATAGGAAAGTGTCACCAAATCAAGTTCATTCCTATTCCAATAACTCTGAAAAGTATCTGTTACAAACAGTACAGTCAATTATCAGACTTCAATATACTTTCACTTCTTTTACATAATCTCCAATAATCAGCCTACAATTGAATGCACTGTCCATATATTAATGTGGATGGGAGATGACTTCCAAATGATTTTGGAGCTCTTGAATTGAACAAATTAAATTATAGCATGACACCTATCAGGACAAACACTAAACTTAACCACATCATAATCTGCAACTCAACTGCCATTCAAGAACATTCAGACTCTTTTCCCCACATTTTAGGATGATATAAAAATGCAAAACATATCTACTGTAACCCAGAGGAAAGTTCTGAAATGACTTATGGTGAAAAGACATAAATCCATTGTGGCAGCTAACATTATGGAAAATTATTCCAAGCTAGGGAACAGCTTGGAATAGCAATGTATGTAAAAGACTTGAGAGGGACTGCTCACTCACAAGCAGCAGAAGCTATGGACAAGAAACAGACATAAGCAGAAGTGAGAAGGAAAATAAATACTTCAATACATCATATCTGGGAGTACAGTTAGACGAGAAGCTAGACTGGACTGCCAACACAGATGCCTTGTGCAGGAAGGCACAGAGTCGACTGTACTTCCTTAGAAGGTTGGCATCATTCAATGTCTGTAGTGAGATGCTGAAGATGTTCTATAGGTCAGTTGTGGAGAGCGCCCTCTTCTTTGTGGTGGCATGTTGGGGAGGAAGCATTAAGAAGAGGGACGCCTCACGTCTTAATAAGCTGGTAAGGAAGGCGGGCTCTGTCGTGGGCAAAGTACTGGAGAGTTTAACATCGGTAGCTGAGCGAAGGGCGCTGAGTAGGCTACGGTCAATTATGGAAAACTCTGAACATCCTCTACATAGCACCATCCAGAGACAGAGAAGCAGTTTCAGCGACAGATTACTATCGATGCAATGCTCCTCAGACAGGATGAAGAGGTCAATACTCCCCAATGCCATTAGGCTTTACAATTCTACCGCCAGGACTTAAGAACTTTTTAAAAGCTATTATTAATGCTTTTTGAGATAGTGATTTAGATGCATATCATATTTTTTTTACTGAGTTAAGTATTGTATGTAATTAGTTTTGCTACAACAAGTGTATGGGACATTGGAAAAAAGTTGAATTTCCCCATGGGGATGAATAAAGTATCTATCTATCTATCTATCTATCTATCTATTGACACAATCCTTCAACTTGGAGACAGTGGTCAATTTTCCCTGGAATTTTTTTTACAGCGGCGCAGACTAACCATTGCTCCCCAATACTGTAAGCAATTCCTAGCTGTTTGGCTGCTCATTCCACATTGAAGCACTGAAGGCCCTTCAGTTGCACATCATTCCTCCTGCCTCATCTGTGATTAAATATTCTTCCAGAGGTCCCCATAACATGCATAAAGCTGGCACAAGCTCTCCACGCTGCACCAATACCTTCTGAGGTAAATTCTAAGCCATTGTGCTTTTCTATTTTTTCTAACAAAGTGAATAATCTTAAATTTCTTCACATTATGGTCCATCTGCCTCCTTCCTGTTGATGTATTTAATCTGCCTGCATCCCTGTGGGGAGAGGAACAGTTAACACTTCAGGTTGAGACCCTTCACTAACTATTTCTCTTTCCACTGATGCAGCCTGATACTGAGACCTTTCAGCATTTCTGTGTTCATTTCAAATTTCTAGTAGCTGAAGTTTTGTTTTTGATTTCCATAATTTTCAAAACATGCTGTTATTGCTTACTTAATCATTTATTACATCATTTTCCAGAGAAGTTAATTGACCTGGAGTTCCCTATTTTCTTTCTCTCGCCTTTCTTGGATATGGTGTTATAAATGCTGGGATTACGGTCTCTTGTGTTGGATCATGTCTTGTTTCTGTTGCAGAATACCAGGAGTTCTAAATCTCCATCTGGTCCTGATACATGCATACTCTCTTTTAGAAATGCAGGCTGAGTGTAATATATTGTCTGTTTGCCTAAATGCCACCTTTCATTTAGACAAGCACAAAACGACCAAAAAAAAGAGAACCTTAACATTATTGTACTGAGCTGAAATGGATCAGCTTGCATTAAAACTATAACAGTGAACTTTTAATCAGTTATTACATGCTGTTCAAACGTATTTTTCATCTCTGTGACAGAACTTTTGCAGCTTTTGAAAATACTGCTTTTAATAAGGACCAACAAATGTATAACAGATGTGAGACAAAGCAATTTACAGCCCATGAACATCTAATAACACAAAAAGCATGATGGAAACCACAAATGCTTGTATTGCAATTTTCATTTGTTTGTTTTGATGGTGTGTTGTTTGTTTGGTGATACTGGACACATATCATTTTATGGAATACGATCAATCTAATGCATAGAAGCTATCTTATTTATGTATTTTTTTATTATTGCATTCTTTATTGTATTTTTTTTGCTGCATCAGATCCAGAGTAACAATTATTTCATTCTCTTTATACTGTACTGAAGTTCTGATAATGACATTAAACAATCTTGAATTCTGCCTACATCTGGCCTACCACTGATAAAATAGCCCAGAGAAGGTGCAGAAAACATTTGAGATAGACTATATCCCCTTAAAGCTATCCTTTCACAATAGGATGGCAAGGACAGCATAAAATCCTCAAGTTATGGGGCAGAAGAGATATGCACATGAATCACATGTTGGCAGAATCTCAGGTGGTGATGAAGAGGCATACAGGAATGAGATAGATCGATTGGTTGAGTGGAGTCACAAAAACAATCTTGTACGCAATGTCACTAAGACTAAGGAATTGATTGTGAACTTCATGTAGAGGAAGCATAGGTTAATAGGTTCTTGATTAGTAAGGAGAATGGGGTTGAGAAGGATAATAAATCAGTCATGATGGAATAGCAGAGCAAACTCTATAGGCCAAATGTCCTAATTCTGTTCTTACATCTTATGTTCTTAGGTTGGCACTTTAGTCAACAAGGACAAGGTGGACCGAAGGGCCTGTTTACTCTATAATTCTGTATTACTCCATAACTCTATAACATACAGCTGAAGAACCTGGAGTTAAATAGTGCAGAAAAGGTAGACAAAATAGATTTCATTCCCTAAGGTACATCGGTAAGGCATTTATGACAATCTGGTCATTGTTTTGATACTGTAGGTTTGTTACTGTAGTTAATTTATTGAGGTGAAACTGCCCAACCACCCTTGTTGAACTTGAATCCATCAATCTGGAGAATTCAGTAAGGCCACTAGAACAACATTCTGCTACCATTTGCAAGTACAGTATACAATAAAATTTCCTGCTGGAATCATTGTTTAAGTTTCCTTCAAATTATGGCAAAAGGAATAATCATCTTTCTTTGATTTATAACCATATAACCATATAACAATCACAGCACGGAAAACAGGCCATTCCGGCCCTCCTAGTCCATGCTGAACTCTTAATCTCACCTAGTCCCACCTACCCGCACTCAGCCCATAACCCTCCACTCCTTTCCTGTCCATATACCTATCCAATTTTACCTTAAATGACACAACTGAACTGGCCTCTACTACTTCTACAGGAAGCTCATTCCACACAGCTATCACTCTCTGAGTAAAGAAATACCCCCTCGTGTTTCCCTTAAACTTTTGCCCCCTAACTCTCAAATCATGTCCTCTCGTTTGAATCTCCCCTACTCTGAATGGAAACAGCCTATTCACGTCAACTCTATCTATCCCTCTCAACATTTTAAATACCTCGATCAAATCCCCCCTCAACCTTCTACGCTCCAATGAATAGAGACCTAACTTGTTCAACCTTTCTCTGTAACTTAAGTGCTGAAACCCAGGTAACATCCTAGTAAATCGTCTCTGCACTCTCTCTAATTTATTGATATCTTTCCTATAATTCGGTGACCAGAACTGTACACAATATTCCAAATTTGGCCTTACCAATGCCTTGTACAATTTTAACATTACATCCCAACTTCTGTACTCAATGCTCTGATTTATAAAGGCCAGCGTTCCAAAAGCCTTCTTCACCACCCTATCTACATGAGACTCCACCTTCAGGGAACTATGCACTGTTATTCCTAGATCTCTCTGTTCCACTGCATTCCTCAATGCCCTACCATTTACCCTGTATGTTCTATTTGGATTATTCCTGCCAAAATGTAGAACCTCACACTTCTCAGCATTAAACTCCATCTGCCAACGTTCAGCCCACTCTTCTAACCGGCATAAATCTCCCTGCAAGCTTTGAAAACCCACCTCATTATCCACAACACCTCCTACCTTAGTATCATCAGCATACTTACTAATCCAATTTACCACCCCATCATCCAGATCATTTATGTATATTACAAACAACATTGGGCCCAAAACAGATCCCTGAGGCACCCCGCTAGTCACCGGCCTCCATCCCGATAAACAATTATCCACCACTACTCTCTGGCATCTCCCATCTAGCCACTGTTGAATCCATTTTATTACTCCAACATTAATACCTAACGACTGAACCTTCTTAACTAACCTTCCATGTGGAACTTTGTCAAAGGCCTTGCTGAAGTCCATATAGACTACATCCACTGCCTTACCCTCGTCAACATTCCTCGTAACTACTTCAAAAAATTCAATAAGGTTTGTCAAACATGACCTTCCACGCACAAATCCATGCTGGCTACTCCTAATCAGATCCTGTCTATCCAGATAATTATAAATACTATCTCTAAGAATACTTTCCATTAATTTACCCACCACTGATGTCAAACTGACAGGTCTATAATTGCCAGGCTTACTTCTAGAACCCTTTTTAAACAATGGAACCACATGAGCAATACGCCAATCCTCCGGCACAATCCCCGTTTCTAATGACATCTGAAAGATCTCCGTCAGAGCTCCTGCTATCTCTACACAAACTTCCCTCAAGGTCCTGGGGAATATCCGGTCAGGACCTGGAGATTTATCCACTTTTAAATTTCTTAAAAGCGCCAGTACTTCCACCTCTTTAATTGTCATAGGTTCCATAACTTCCTTATCTGTTTCCCACACCTTACACTATTCAATATCCTTCTCCTTAGTGAATACCGAAGAGAAGAAATCGTTCAAAATCTCTCCCATCTCCCTCGGCTCCACACATAGCTGACCACCCTGATTCTCTAACGGACCAATTTTATCCCTCACTATCCTCTTGCTTTTAATATAACTGTAGAAGCCTTTCGGATTTACTTCCACCTTATTTGCCAAACCAAACTCGTAACTTCTTTTAGCTTTTCTAATCTCTTTCTTAAGTTTCCTTTTACATTCTTTATATTCCTCGAGCAATTCCTTTACTCCATGCTGCCTATATCTATTGTAGACATCCCTCTTTTTTCGAACCAAGTTTCTAATATCCCTTGAAAACCATGGCGCTTTCAAACCTTTAACCTTTCCTTTCAACCGAACAGGAACATAAAGATTCTGTACCCTCATAATTTCACCCTTAAATGACCTCCATTTCTCTATTACATCCTTCCCATAAAACAACTTGACCCAATCCACTCTCTCTAAATCCCTGCGCATCTCCTCAAAGTTAGCCTTTCTCCAATCAAAAATCTCAACTCTAGGTCCAGTCCTGTCCTTCTCCATAATTATATTGAAGCTAATGCTATTGTGATCACTGGACCCGAAGTGCTCCCCAACACATACATCTGTCAGCTGACTTAGTTCCAGAAAACAATATATGGCAAAAAGCTAAATGTCTATCCATACTATCCTTTGGCCTTAACAGTTACATACTTAGAGATACTGATTGCATCGTTTCAACAGTAAACCCACCGGCTTTGTCAAGCACAAATTAGTCAAATGACAATTTCCCCTCGAGACACCTCCTTACTTACCATCTTGAGTGAGCAGAGCATGGTGGGGTTTAATGCTCAATCGGAATGGCTGGATGTGAATTGCCTATTCTTGATTGGTTAGTTTGAATTGGCCTTGTTCTGTTTGGTCAATTTTTTAGGCCAAACTCTCTTTAGGAATGGGTGGTCCCAGACTGGACTTAACTCCACCTTCTTAGAGCCTATATTTAGGTTCCCCACATGTTCCATCTCTAGTCATTTCCTAATCTTTCTCTTGTAGGCATTCTCTTCCTTGCCAAGGATGTTCGCCTCCTCACACCTTGATCTACATGAGCATGATAGGCAGTGTTCAGCGATCCCACCCACTTCTGCTCTCAAGTTCTTTAAGGCACTCATATGTTCTGTTATCCTGGTTTTCAATAGCCAGTCTCACAATGTATATTTGATAGAGGTGATAGAGCATGGTGATAGAGCTATGGGGTACACAACTCCCTTACACAGTTCTTTAGGTCTTCTAGGTACCACATTGCTTAGCCTTTTTTTAATTGTGTCCTCACTTTTTGCTATTAACTGGACACCATTTTTTAGGCAAATCTATCTTAGTTTTTCAGCTGAGCTGCCATTGTATGGCACAATAACTGTTCTAACTGGAGGGCGTCTCCAGGGGGTTTGTCATTTGACTAACTTGTGCCTGAGGAAGATGGTTGGTTTTACTGTTGAAACATTGCAAGCTGTATCTGTAAGTATGCGACTGTTAAGGCCAAAGGATAGCATGGTTAGATTTGAATACCCAGTCATAAAACTTCCGTAGTTAGTTAAAAAGTTAGATGAACAGTATGATAACAAATGGGAAACTGTAAAAGCCAAACACTAGAGAGACCAAGAATAGTTTTGACTTCAAGTTGACATTTGACCAGGACAGAAAAGAGTCCTATAACATTGAAATTAGGTCACAGTTTTGTAGAGTAATTCCTGCCACAAAAGACAATGCTACTGATTAGAGACATTTGCTGGGCCTAGAACATCACAATAGGAGTTCCTTAGGAAGTACTTCAGTTGCTTTTCTAATATATCTTTCTCTTCTTCATAAGGTCACAAGGTGAGCTGTTAATGACTTCATTATTTTTCATAAGACCTCCAGTAACAATGCAGCCTATAAGATATAGGTGACTTTGAAGCTTGAGGTGATTGGGAACATCTATTTAAAGTAAATGGCAAGTTTTAACCATTTCAGACAAGCAGAATTAGAGCCACAAACTTTCAAACAACAATAATGTAAGCATCGCCACTGAATTTCCTGTCATTGTCATAAGGACAATTGATTGAAACAGCTGATACATATTGTGGCTACAGAAGTTAGGTACTTCTGTAATGTGTGCCTAACCTTCAACCTCTGCAAAGACAAAAAAAAAACATAAGCACACACTCACTCTCCCTCTCCAATAAACATACAAGTCAAGTTAGAGGTGTAAGTTAATACTCATTACACCGCTTTGGTGGATGTAAGCTGCAACAATTTTTGATAAACTTGGTGTCATGCAAAACACTGTAACTAGTTTAATCAGTCAACAAGAGAAGAAGAAGAAGAAGAAGAAGAAGGCCCTTAACTCTGAGTGGAGTCATCTGGACGCCATCGTGACGGCGTTTTTTGAGCAGGCTTTCTTGCTTTTACGAGGCTAGCTCAACACTCAACCCAGCATGGATGGAAAGCGTGCAAGGGAGCCAGCTGGATTTGAACTCGGGTGCCTTTGCTCCAAAGTCCAGCGCTGATGCCACTACGCCACCAGCCGGCCAGTCGACAAGAGTGTAAACTGAACATTCTTCTCACAACAGTGGGCACTGTGGACTGTATGGACTGAAGGACCTGTATCCCTGCTGTATTTCGCTATGAATATATTGTTGGTAAAAAGCAACTCAGCTCTCTGAGACCTCTACCACCAAGAAAGACAAGAGCAGTTTTAGTGAATAAGCTGCTAGCAAAGGTAAGGATTAATGGAGTAAGCCTATTTCATCATTCTTTACAGCATGTCATTTAAAAACTAAAATATTGCAAAGGTTCAAGATGCACTCAGTAAATATGAAAACACGCTGCAAGATAAGCAGATTGTGCAGAGAAACAATTATTTCAACTAGCTGGCTGCAGCCATCATTTTGTTTGCCCCTGTAGATTCTGCCTGACTTGCTGAGAATATCCAGCACTTTAATATCAGAAAATGTTGACAGTGGATTGATATAACAATGAACTTGATATTTTAGTAAGGAGTGTAAAACAAAATATAGTGAGAGCTTGCAAACATGTTGAATTGGTTTCTATACTGGAAACAAACTTCTGAGCTTTGCTTTAAAAACTTATGGTATCACTTCGCCTCTCAATACACTAACAGTGCAGAATTCTGCATTTATTGAAAGACCATTGGGTCACAGATGTCCCCCAATAATCAGGAGCAGAGCCCTCGGTTTTCCTGAATCATAGTAACTACATTCCCAAAATAATTCATGCTAAATTCTTTGGGAATTTTCTGAATCAACAATAAGATGTATTAGCTATAAGCACATGTTCCTCTTAACTCACATTAGTGAAAAATTTCTGCAGCACATTGAAGAATTATGCTTCCATTCATCACAAAGTATCCAAACAAGCAGGAGCAAGACATATGCTGGACTGGATTTATCCAGAAGTATTTAAAAAGAATATCACCTACAGTGGTGGGTGGCTCTACAGCTCTACATGCATACAGAGTACAAACAGAATCTGTACTGTGACATTCTCCACAGGAAGCAGGTCAGGGTATGGAAGACAGAAGCAACACTGAGATCCACAGGCTCTTGATCAAAGGGAGTAAAGTATCATGGTGACAGGAGGTGGGGCAACAGCAGCAAGGAAGTGGAGCCTTTCTCAGATTTTGCATGCCCTCTGACATACGATTATGCTCACTGCAACCTGCTTTCCGTTTTAAAATAAGAAAAAAAGGCAATGACATAAATCACAGCAAACATAATTCTGAACCAATACATCCACCACTCACCTTTAACACCTTCATAGCAGCACACTGTTGAATAATTTCATTATTAAACAAAATTATTAATAAACATTGAAACATGAGGGTAATCACCTCACTTGTTAATATTCAGAACTGGCTTGTAGAAACCAGTGATCATGCCTCATACTACAATCAAGTAAGACTGGCTAATTCTTCCTCGTTATTAAGTGATAAATGACAATCCCACAATATTAAACAAATCCATGAAGTTTCCTGTCTTAAGTGGTCTGTTTTATTTCCTTTTCTCATGAGGCATTGATGATACCTAAAAAAAGAACAATGCTTCATACAGAAGTTTTATTTGTCACATGTACATCAAAACATCAAAACATACAGCAAAATGTGTAATTTGCATCAAGAGTGTGCTGGAATCAGCCCACAAATATCGCCAAGCTTCTGGCACCAACTTAGAATGCCACAACTTATTAACCCAAGTCTAAAGCATAAGACCATGAGATATAGGAGCAGAATTAAGCTATTTGGCCATCACTCCTGTTCTGCCATTCCATCATGGCTGATCCATTTTTCCTCTCAGCCCCAATCTCTTGCCTTTTCCCCGTATCCCTTCATGCCGTGACCAATCAAGAATATAAGACCATAAGATATAGAAGCAGAAGTAGGCCACTCGGTCCATCAAGTCTGCTCTGCCATTCAATCATGAGCTGATCCAATTCTCCAGTCATCCCCACTCCCCTGCTTTCACCCCGTGCCCTTTGATGCCCTGGCTAATTAAGAACCTATCTATCTCTACCTTAAATACACCCAATGACTTGGCCTCCACAGCTGCGGGTGGCAACAAATTCCACTGATTTACCACCCTCTGACTAAAGTAATCTCTCCGTATCTCAGTTCTAAAAGAACGTCCTTCAATCTCTGATCAACCTACCAACCTCTGCCTTAAATACACCAATGACTTGGCCTCCACAGCTGCCTGCGGCAAATAAAATAATGTGTGACAAAAAAAATTCTGCCTGTGGCAAAAAAAATTCTGTGTGGCTAGGCATAGCTCAAATACCACCTACAAATTTGCTGACAATACAACCATTGTTGGTAAAATCTCAGGCAGTGATGAGAGGGTGTACAGGAGTGAGATATGCCAACTAGTGGAATGGTGCTGCAGGAACAACCTGGCACTCAACGTCAGTAAGACGAAAGAGCTGATTGTGGACTTCAGGAAGGGTAAGATGAAGGAACACATACCAATCCTCACAGAGGGATCAGAAGTGGAGAGGGTGAGCAGCCTCAAGTTCCTGGGTGTCAAGATCTCTGAGGATCTAACCTGGTCCCAACATATTGATGCAGTCATAAAGAAGGCAGCGACTATACTTCATTAAGAGTTTGAAGCAATTTGCCATATCAACAAAAACTTCTATAGTTGTACCGTGGAGAGCATTCTGACAGGCTGCATCACTATCTGGTATGGAGGGGCTACTGCAGAGGACCGAAAGAAGCTGCAGAAAGTTGTAAATCTAGTCAGCTCCATCTTGGGCACTAGCCTACAAAGTACCTAGGAATGGTACTTTAGGAAATGGTGTCTCAGAAAGGAAGCATCCATTACACAGGGCATGCACTTTTCTCACTGTTACCATCAGGTAGGAGATACAGAAGCCTGAAGGCACACACTCAGCGATTCAGGAACATCTTCTTCCCCTCTGCCATCCAATTCCTAAATGGACTTTGAAGCTTTGGACACTATCTCACTTTTTAATATACAGTATTTCTGTTTTTGTACATTTTTAAATAATCTATTCAATATACATAATTGATTTACTTGTTTATTATTATATTTATTTTATTTATTATTATATTTTTCTCTTTCTGCTAGATTATGTATTGTATTGCATTGAACTGAACTTAGCTGCTGCCAAGTTAACAAATTTCACATCACATGCTGGTGATAATAAACCTGATTCTGATTCTGATTCACTCCTCTCCAGCTAAAAAAAATTCGGCATCACTTGGAAATTGGAAAAATGCAGAGGGATCTCATTAAAACCTACTAAATGTTGAAAGGACTAGATAAGATAGATGTGGAGAGGACGTTTCCTATGGTGAGGGATCCAGAAATAGAGAGCAAAGCCTCAAAATTCAGGGGTAGCCTTTTACATCAGAGATAAGGGGGATTTTTTTAACCAACAAGTAGTGAATTTGTGGAATGCTCTGCCAAAACTGCGGTGGAGGCCAAGTCCCTGGGTATATTTAAAGTGGAATCTGTTAGTCTCCTGATTGTTCAGGGTATCAAAGGATATGGTGAGAAGGCAGGAGTATGGCGTTGAGTGGGATCCAGGATCAGCCATGATGGAATAGTGGAGCAGACTCGAGGGCTGAAAGGCTTAATTCTGCTCCTACGTCTTAGGGTCTTATCTCCGTCCTAAAAGGACACCTCTCTATTCTGATGCTGTGTCCTCTGGTATTAGACTCTCCCACCAAAATAAACATTCTCTTCACATCCACCCTATCAAGGTCTTTCACCATTTAAAATTAGGTTTAATTTAGGTCACCCTTCATTCTTCTGAATTCCAGTGAATACAGACCTGGAGCCATCAAACACTCTTCGTATGACAAGCCATTCAATCCTGGAATCATTTTTGTGAACCTCCTTTGAACCCTCTCCAGTTCCAGCACATCCTTTCTCAGATGAGGGGCCCAAAACTGCTCACAATACGCCTTGAGGTCTCACCACTGCTTTATAAAGTCTCAATATTACATCCTATACATCTTTGGAATGCGGGAGAAAACCAGAGCACCCACACGGTCACGGAAAGATGTACAAGTTCTTGACAGAATGCAGTGGGAATTGAACCCTAATGTTATAAATGGTGCTATAAAATATTAACATAACCACTATACAACAATCCTGCTATTAGGATGAAGTGGACATGCCAACCGAACAGTATTATATCTCAGTCTGCTCTTAAACAATGATAATCATTTGCTGAATATATATTCACCACATATATATTCTCACCTCTTTCTCATGCATTCGAATTAGAGTTTGATCAGTGCAGAATGTGCTAATATTTCCTTGGTTTGCTTTTGGTAAAATCTGCAGAGAAAAAACAGAAAAAACATTGAGTTCATTAAAAAGATAGTGGCAATGGAGGGGAATGGAGTCTTCAGGAGGGTAAATTTCATAAGGCTGGTTTCCAATATGTAAAAATCTGATAATCTAACAGTCTTGGTACTGTAGTTGAGCTAGATTAGCAGTTTCTCTAGCCTATTAGATATTATTTCTATTGATACTCCAATATATTTTTATTTCACTGTTTTCAGATATTGCACAGTATTATAATTAATTTTCCAGTGAAGCAAGTGAGGTTAAAGGCAGCACAAAAACTGGATCACTACTGATTGGAAAGGGAATATGGAAACCAGAGAGAGAAAAGGGAGTGTAGAAACCAGGGTCTGGTGAGTGGGAAGGGAGTGTCGCACTCAGTGCCCAAGTGAGTGGAAAAGGATCACAGGAACCAGTGAATGGGAACTAGGACCCTGTATGTGGAAAACAAGAGTGAGAACCAGTGAGACCGTAAGACATGAAAGCAGAATTAATCCATTCAGCCCATCAAATCTATTCCGCCATTCCATCATAGCTGATTTATCTTCCTTCTCAAACCCATTCACCTGCCTTCTCCCCATAACCTTTGACATCCTTACTTTAAAACTTTACAACCTCCTTTTTAAATATACCCAACGACTTGGCCTCCACAGCTGTCAGTGCCAAAAAATTTCCACAGATTCCACACCCCCTGGCTAAAGAAATTCCTCCTTAGTTCTACAGGGACAATCTTCTGTTCTGAGGCAGTGCTTCCTGTGGGAACATCAGAAAACAGAAAGGGAGTGTGGGAACTGGGGCACCAGAGAATGGAAAGGGAGTATGGGAATCAGCGTACTGGTAAGTGGAGAGGAGCACGTAAACATCACGTGGTGATGGTTGCCAGTCAGTATATCCAAATATTCAGACAGCAGGTTATCAATTTTACCGCAGTTGTTTCCTCAACCTCCCTATCCATGATCACTTGAGAATTAAACACCTACCGGAGACAGAGGTATTGGTTTCTCTCGCAAGTATCTGGGGTTTTCAATCTGGAAAACAAAAAGGATGCCAAAGTTGTTACCAAGTACAGAGCTCTCATTTTCAACTAACTTCAAAGGAAAGGATACCAACAGTGCAATTTGCTTGTTATTAGTCTCATTTGATTTTGGAGTTGTCCCAACATATTGAGTTTATTATTCAAATCCTTCCCAAAATAAAAAAATAAAGATAATAAAATCTAAATAGCCCCAAGAAATCCATAATGATAACAAAACATGAAATGATTATCTTCATATTCTAACCAAAGTGAAATTTACAGTGCCTACAGAAAGTATTCACTTGCCCCCACCCCCCTGGAAGTTTTCATGTTTTATTGTTTCACAACATTTAATCACAGTGAATTTAATTTGGCTTTTTTGACACCGATCAACAGAAAAAGGCTCTTTCATGTCAAAGCGAAAACAGATTTCTACAAAGTGATCTAAATTAATTACAAATATAAAACACAAAATAAGTGATTGCATAAGTATTCACCCCCTTCAAGTCAGTACTTAAGCAGATGCATCTTTGACAGCAGTTACAGCCTCGAGTCTGTGTGGGTCAGTCTCTATCAGCATTGCACATCTGGACACTGCAAACATTCCTCATTCTTCTTTACAAAACTGCTCAAGCTTTGCCAGATTGCATGGGGATCAATAGTGAACAGCCCTTTTCAAGTCCAGCCACAAATTCTCAATTGGATTGAAGTCTGGACTCTGACTTGGCCACTCCAGGACATTAACTTGTTGTTTTTAAGCCATTCCTGTGTAGCTTTGGCTTTATGCTTGGGTCATTGTCTTGCTGGAAAACAAATCTTCAGCCAAGTCAGTTGTCTTGCAGACTGCATCAGGTTTTCTTCCAGGATTTCCCTGTATTTTGCTACATTCATTTTACCCTCTACAAGCCTTCCAGGGCCTGCTGCAGTAAAGCGTCCCCACAGCATGATACAGCCATCACCATGCTCACGGCAGGGATGGTGCGTTTTTGATTATGTGAAGTTTATGCCAAACATAGTGTTTAGTCTGATGGCCAGAAAGCTCAGTCTTGGTTTCATCAGACCACAGAACCTTCTTGCAACTGACTTCACTGTGATTTAATATAAGACAATTAAACATGAAAACCTCCGGGGAGATGAATACTTTTATAGGAACTGTACCTGGTTATTTTGTTGGTTCACTCAACCTTTCAGCTCAGCTAAAAGAAGTTCCTCAATATTTTGTTTTCACTGGCCCTAAGTTATTGACATTATATGACTGTGGTAAATTAGCCATTCTTCTCAAGTCTGTTTGTTCTCCAACAAGTCTTTCTGGAATGTTCTTCAACCAATATTGCTTGGAGATAGCAGTGACCTCTATGACTGTCTGGGCTTGCACATTCATATCTGCTCAGACATGGTAAGATAATCAACAGCTGTGGAACTATTTAACATAAACATACATATTATGCACAGGAGTAGGCCATTCAGTTCCTCAGGCATGCTTTGCTACTTAAGAAGATCACAGCTGATCTGTTTATGGCCTCAACACCACATTTCTGCATACCTACTTTCCCATGTTTGCTAATTAAAAGTATGCAGTATCCATTTATGCCTTTAAATTATGCAAAGACTAATTCCACCTCTCATTGAGGAGTAATGTTCTCATGATCTGCTGAAAGGAAAAGTTTCATCTCATCCCTTTCCTTTTAAAGAGTGACACCATTTCTAGATTCTCCCACAAACAGAATAATCTTTTCTGTATTCACCCTTTCAAGACCATTCTGAATCTTGTACATTTCAATCAAATACCTACTCAATCTCCTAATCTTCCAAAAGTATTTGTCCACCCTGCTGTCCAATCCTTCCTCAAAAGATAATCTTCCCAGTCAAGGCATTCTACTTCAAAACAAAATTATGTTTTCAGTCAATATGTAATAGTTACAATTACTTTGGCCAAAATATCTAAGAATGAATTGTGAACTGGAAAGATGACCACTAAATTGATTACAGTTCCTTCAGGCTGTTATAGCCGAGGGAGGTAGTGGGGATAAGCTCCAACTACTTATTAAATGCTCCCAATAGTACGCGCCTCAGATAGCCTCTGTCAACCAAGTCCAGCTCCTGGCCTTCACCTGTGGCTTCTACGAAGCCCAGCAGATCCATTTCTACTGACAGGAGAAGGGACAAAGGTGGGTACTGGCGCCAAAAGACCAGTCTCTTTGAGCAGATGGGGCTCATCAACTGTGGTTGGCAGCTCATCTAGGAGAAGGAAAACTTTGATCTTAAACTTCTGCTGCCTTGTGGCCATACTCACTCATGGGAAAGGCTTTGGGGGATACTGATACTAAATTTTCAGAAGATAATTTTTTCAAGGTTTTGGGATCAAAAACTGCCAGCTCATTTCTGTGAAAATTATTTTCAAAGACTCATTACAAATTGTCGTAATTCTGAAGTAGTAAGTCACTTCTGGGCTAAAAGTAGTACATGTAGTCTTTTGAATGTAAAATACTTCTGCAAAAATATGACTAAAGAACTGTATATTCTAATACATTATCTCCAGATTTCATTAAGAAGATACAACAGGTCCCACTTCAAATGAATGATACTTTATAATTTATGGATAGTTAACAACACTATGGTCTTCAACAGCACCTTATTTTCCTAATTCTTGTATCTTTTTATATGAACAATGAATGGTAATACTACTTTTGAAACAAGGTGGATAAAGTCCCAAATTTAACCCTATGGAATGCCAAATAACAGCACTTTGAGAATTATCTGATTTCAAACATGTACAAGTTAAGCAAGCCTCTTTGCATCTTCAAGTCGGAGAGTTTTCAATAATATACCTGAATGGTTTTTCATCCCTAAAAAATATCTATCTCTGAAAATTATTAGAGACTGATGAAAATGTCAGAGAAGCAAATATACAATTTGCCACAATGAAATTTTAGTATCAATATTATCCGTATTAAAAACTTGTGGACCTACAATAAAGGAGCTCACAGGTTAACTGTGGACCAGATATGAATGAAACCGCATATTTCACAAATGAGTGAAGATTGGAATAAATACAGACAAGTCAACAGTGATTCATTATTCTTCAAAGTCAAAATAAGCTCTTGGAAACTATTAAGTGTGAGGACTGGATTTACATTTCTAATGCCCTTCCAATCAGAAAATGATTTCGTACTGATTAAGAATTCTAGAAACAATGAGATTCATGATAAAAATGAACATGAATATGATAATGGACAAGCAGATCTTACATATCCTAAAACAGATTGAGAATTGTAGCTGGAGTTTGTATGATGTACAAATGTAAAGGATTGTACATTATAACAAAAGAGTTGACTAAAAAGATTGACATATGTTCAAAGCAAATGAAGTACTCTTTGACCACCTCCTGAAACATTAATTAATAACTACTTCCCTCATCCTGTCATATATTTCTTCCTTTCAGTGGTAAGGAAGAAATATATTAAAGCATTGTAGTCAGAGCTAAGAAAGGCAAATGCAATGTTAGCACTCACTTTGAAAGGATGGGAATATAAAAGCAAGGATATATTGCTGAGGCTTTAGAAGGCATTGGTCAGACCAGACTTGGAGTATTGTGAGCAATCTTGGGCCCTTTATCTAAGAAGGGATGTGCTGGCATTAGAGATAGTCCAGAGGAGGCTCACGAGAATTATACCAGGAATGAAAGGGTTAACATATGAGGAGCATTACATGGCTCTGGGCTTGTACACGCAGGGGTTTAGAAAAATTAAGGGGGATCTAACTGAAATCTATCTAACATTGAAAGGGCTAACATAATGGATGTGGAGAGTATGTTTCATATAGTGGGGAAGTCGAGGACCAATAGAATAGGAGGCCCTTTAGAACAGAGATGAGGAGGAATTTCTTTAGCTAGAGGGTGGTGAATCTGTGGAATTCATTGCCACAGACAGTTTTAGAGGCCAAGTGATTGGATATATTTAAAGCAGAAGTTGATAGGTTCTTGATTAGTAAGAGCATCAAAGGTTATGAGAAGACAAGACATAGGGCTGAGAGGAAAATAAATCAGCCATGTTTGAATAGTGGAGCAGTCTCAAAGGCCGAATTCTGCTCCTATGTCTTAATGTCAGTCACCTAGGAGAGCTAATGTAACAAAATAAGTGTGATAATACCAGCCACCTGTGACTAATTGACAGTTGTGGGCAACAAAATAAGTAATTACTAAATTAAATCATTGGAGTTGATACTATCTACAATTGCTAATTTTAATCTTCCATTCAGCTTTCCCTAAGTTTATAGAACTTTAAACAGGACAAGGATTATGCTGCCCCTCCTCATCATCTGCTAAAATACCATGTAACACAGCTGAAAATGCAAACTTCTGTGACAAAGAAATAGTACAAATACTGCAAGGAAGGAATAACTGTCATCATAATCAATTCAACCAAACTAAACACTTTAAGAATACAGAAGAAATCAAGATCAATCAAACCAGAAATTGAATCAGAATGATGTTTATTTTCATTGAAATGTGATGTGAAATTTGTGTTGTGGAAGCAATGCAATGCAATATGTAAAAAGTTACTATAAGCTACAGTAAGAAATATCAAAGAAAAGTAGTGCAAAAAGAGAGCAAAATAGTGAGGTAAGCTCAGGGGTTCATGGGCCATGCAGAAATCTGATGGTGACCAACAGTGCAAAGCACTCTCAATGGACAGCTATGTTACGGGTACAATAAAGGACTCAAATTCCTCAATATTCACTCCAATGAAGTAAATTTATTGTTCACAACAGCTGCTAGAAGCTACATTAAAGTAATGGAATTTGTAGATTAATGGCAGAATAACAGGCTTCGACGAAGGGGAAGATTTCAAATTTTTGCTCTTATTTTTTCATTCATTCACGTTATATGGCATTTGAAAAGGCCAGCATTTAACGTTCAGCCTTAATTGTCATTTTAAGGTACATTACGTCCATACTGCTGTAAGACAAGAATCCCAGTACCTTTATCCAGTAACAATAAAGACCAGAAGACATCGGAGCAGAATTAGACCATTCAGTCCATCGAGACTGCTCACGCATTCAAACCACAGCTGGCTTACTTTTCCTCTCAATCCCATTGTCTTGCCTTCTCTTCATAACCTTTGAAGCCATTATTCATCAAAAACCTATTAACCTCTGTTTTAAATATACCAATGACTTGGCCTCCACAGCCATCTGTGGCAACGAATTTCACAGATTCACCACCATCTGGCTAAAGAAAATCTTCATCATCTATGTTCTAAGGGCATGTCCTCATATTCTGAATCTGTGCCCTCTGGTTCTAGACTCTCCCACCACTGAAAACATCCTCTCTACATCCACTCTATCATAGAATAAAGAAAAAGTGCTGTAACAACTTGGAAGAATGAATGCTAGTAGCAACTTTCCCAAGCAGATGATAGAACTCAACAGATTAAGGAACATGCAAAGAATCATATGGTGAAAATGGGTACTGATTGAACCAGTTGCTTTGTTCTCAAGAAAGTTAAGACTCTTGAATGCTGTTGTTCCAGTGAAGTCCAATGCATTCCTTGACATCCCTGATATGTCTTGCAGATGGTGTAAAATTTTTGGGTAATCAAAAAGTAAATCACTCACCACAGGATACCCACCATCTGATCTGCTCTTTGAAACATAGCATTTCTGTTACTAGTAAGGTTAAGTTTCTGATTAAAGCTGACCCTCAGGATACTGAAGGTAATACCTTAGAATCCCTCAGGCTGTAATACTAATGAATATCCTGCCATCACTAAAATCTCATCACTAGGACAGTGAGCTGCTTACTATTTACCTGAGCTGTGCATTTCATACAGTTTGATTATATTTTATTAACTTATTTGTGGTAATATGTTGTTTTATGTGCTGAGTGTGGTGTATGACTTGTGGCTGCACTGTGGTCCAGAACAATTTTGTTTCCTTTGGTTGTATATATATGTAGTCATATGACAATAAATTTGAAATTGAATTTGTCACGTCCTGAGGTACAGTAAAAATATTTTGTCTAGCATACCACTCATACCGATTATTTCATCACATAATGCCCTGAGGCAGTGCAAGGAAATATGTATTTACAGAGAAAGTGCAGTGCAAGTAGGCAATACGGTGCAAAGCCATAAAGATTCATTCTTGCTGGTATTATCACTGCCTGATATGGTGATGAGGATGCTGCTTCTCATTTATCAGCCCACATCTAAATGTTGTTATGATATTTGTGCCTCCAAGCCACAGTGTGCCACTATCCAAGAAAGTGCAGACAGAACTGGGGACTGTGAAATGACACATAAATGGCTCTGCTTCTGTATTTAGGACTGACAGCTGATCATTGATGTAGCAGATGCAGATGGTCAAGCTTTGGACAATGCCTTAAGGCTGTGATGAATGGACACCAATGGCCAGAACTGTTATCTTTTACACCAAATGTTCAAGCCAATTGAACAAAGTCATAGAGAAGTACAGCAAAGAAAAAGGCCCTTCGGCTCATCCAGTCCGAGCCAAAACTATTTAAACTGCCTGCACCAAGACCATAGCCCTCCAAGCCCCTACAATCCATGTACCTATCTAAACTTTGCTTAAATGTTGAAATTGAGCTTGCATATACCACTTCTGCTGGCAATTCGTTCCACACTCTCAAGACCAGCTGAGTGAAGAAGTTTCCTCTCATGTTCCCCTTAAACTTTTCACCCATCAAACCTCAGTGAAAAAGTCTGCTTGCATTTACCCCATCTATACCCCTCATAATTTTCTATACCTCTATCAAATCTCCTCTCAGTCTTCTACGTTATAGGGAATAAAGTCCAAACCTATTCAATCCTTCCTTATAACTCCTGGCAACACCCTTGTAAGCTCTCTCTGTACTCTTTCAACCTTATTTACATCTTTCCTGTAGGTAGGTGATCAAAACTGTACACAATACTCCAGATTAGGCCTCACCAACGTCTCATACAACATCAACATAACATCCCATCTCCTGTACTCAATACTTTGATTTATGAACACCAATGTGCTAAAAGCTTTATTTCCAACCATTTCTACCTATGACGCCACTTTCAACTAATTATGGGCCTATATCTCCAGATCCCTTTGTTCAATCACACTCCTCAGTGCCCTACCATTCACTGTGTAAGACCTACCTTGGGTGGTCCTACTGCACCTGTCTGCATTGAATTCCACTTGCCATTTTTCAGCCCATTTTTCCAGCTGATCGGGATCTCTCTGCAAGCTATGATAGCATTCATTGCTGTTCACTGCACCCCCAATCTTGGTGTCATCCTCAAATTTGCTGAGCCAGTTTAACACATTATCATCCAGATCGTTGATGTAGATGACAACCAAGAATGGACCCAGCACCAATCCCTGCTGCACTCCACTAGTCACAGACTTCTAGACAGGGAGGCAACCATCCACCATCACTCTCTGGCTTCTCCCACAAAGCCAATGTCTTATCCAATTTATCTCATCTTGGATGAACATTCTTCACCAACCTCCCTGAGAGACCTTGCAAGATCCCTTGCCGTTGTCCATGTAGAGGACATCCTACACCTTGCCTTCATCCACTTTCCTGGTTACTTCCTCAAAAAACTCTATAAGATTGGTTGGACATGACCTACCACACATGAAGCCATGCTGACTATCCTTAATCAGCCCATGTCTATACAAATACCTATTATATCCAGTCCCTTAGAATACCTTGTAATAACTTTTCCACAATTGATGTCAGACTCACCAGTCTATAATTTTCTGGTTTATGTTTTGAGCCTTTCTTAAACAACAGAACAACATTGGCTATCCTCCAACTTTCTGGTACCTCCCGGACCAAAACATTGACTGTACTCTTTTCCATAGATGCTGCTTGGCCTGCTGAATTCCTCCAGCATTTTGTGTGTGTTGCTTGGATTTCCAGCATCTGCAGATTTTCTCTTGTTTGTCATTCAACCCTGAAATCATTTTCATGAGCATACTTTATACCCTCTCTGATTTCAGCACATCCTTTCCAAGATATGGGGCCCAAAACTGCTCACAAATGAGGTCTAATGTGGGCTTTATAAATTCTCAACATTATATCCTTGCTTTTATATTCTAGTCCTCTTGATATGAATGCTAACATCGCATTTGCCTTCCTCACCACAGACTCAACCTGCAAATTAACCTTGAGGGAATCCTGCACAAGGACTCCCAAGTCCCTTTGTGTCTCAGTTTTTTTGTATTTTCTCTCCATTTAGAAAATAGTTAACCTCTTCATTCTCCTAACAAAGTGCATGACCACACACTTCCTGACACTGTATTTCATCTGCCACTTCTTTGCCCATTCTTCTAACCTGTCTAAGTGCTTCTCTACTTCCTCAGAACAACCTGCACTTCCACTTATCTCCATATTGTCTGTAAAATTTGCAACAAAGCCTTCAATTCCATCATCCAAATCATTGACAGACAGTGCAGTATTTACCCCCCACCCCCTTTGGAAGTTTTCATGTTTTATTGTTCTACAATATTGAATCACAGTGGATTAAATTTGACTTTTTAGCCACTGATCAGCAGAAGACACTTACGTGTCAAAATGAAAACAGGTCTCCACAAAGTGATCTAAATTAATTACAAATATAAAACACAAAATAATTGATTGCATATGTATTCAACCTCTTTAATAGGACACTCCAAATCATCACTGACGAAGCCCATTAGTTCTAGAAGTCACATAATTAGTTAAATGGAGATCTGTTTTTGGAGACTTGTGTACAGTCAAGGTGTTTCAATTGATGGTAGTAAAAATATTTACTACACCTGTATCTGGAAGGTCCAGTTGTTGGTCAGACAATATCTTGGCAAAAACTACACCGTGAAGACAAAAGAGCACTCTAAGCAACTCCATGAAAAGGTTATTGAAAAGCACAAGTCAGGAGATGGATAAACGAAGATATCTAAGTCACTGAATATCCCTTGGAGTACAGTTGAGTTGATCATCAAGAAATGGAAAGAATATGGCACAGCTGTAAATCTGCCTAGAGCAAGCTGTCATTAAAAACTGAGTGATGGTGCAAGAAGGGGACTAGTGAGGGAAGCCACCAAGAGACCTATGGCAATTCCTTTACAAGCTTCAGTGGTTGAGATGGGAGAGATTGCACATACAACAACTGTTGCCGGAGTGCTTCACCAGTAGTAGCTTTATGGGAGAATGGCAAAGAGAAACCCACTGTTGAAAAAAACTCACATGAAATATTGGCTAGCACTTATCAGTAGTCAGCTGGAAGAAGGTTCTATGGCCTGATGAAACCAAAATAGAACTTTTTGGCCATCAGACTAAACGCCATATTCGGTGTAAACCAAACACTGCACATCACAAGAAACACCTTCCCTACCATGAAGCACAGTGATGGCTGCATCACGCTGTAGGGATGATTCACTGCAGCAGATCCTGGAAGGCTTGTGAAGGTAGAGGGAAAAATGAATGCAGCAAAATACATGAAAATCCTGGAGGAAAACCTGATGCAAGAGAACTGCGACTTGAGAGAAGATTTGTTTTCCAGCAAGACAACGACCCAAGCATAAAGCCAAAGCTATACAGGAAAGGCTTAAAATCAACAAAGTTAATGTCCTGGAGTGGCCATGTCAGAGTCCAGACCTCAATCCAATTGAGAATCTGTGGTCGGACTTGAAAAGGGCTGTTCACTCATGATCCATGTGCAATCTGGCATACCTTGAGCAGTTTTATAAAGAAGAATGGGGAAAATGTGCAGTGTTCAGATGTGCAAAGCTGATAGAGACCTATCCACACAGACTCAAGGCTGTAATTGATGCCAAAAGTGAATCTACTAAACACTGATTTGAAGGAATGAATACTTACGCAATCAATTATTTTGTGTTGTATATTCGCAATTAATTTAGATCACCTTGTAGAGATCTAGTTTCACTTTGACACGAAAGAGTCTTTTTCTATTATTGACAGTGTCAAAAAAACGCCAAATTTAATCATCTGTGATTCAATGTTATAAAACAATAAAACACAAAAACTTCTGGGGAAGGGGGGGGTGAATATTTTTATAGGCACTGTATAGCATAAAAAGAATCGGTCCCTACACAGACCCCAGTGGTACAGCACTAGTCACCGGCAGCCAACCACATACAGCTCCCTTTATTCCCACACTTTGTCTCCTGCCAATCACCTAATGCTTTATCCATGCTAGAATTATTCCTGTTTATCTTGTTAAGCAGCCTCATGAGTGGCACCTTATCAAAGATCTTCTGAAAATCCAAGTATACAACATCAACCGGTTCCCCTTTGTCTATTCTGCTTGGTATTTCTTCAAAGAATTCCCACAGATTTGGCAGGCAAGATTTTCTCCTGAGGAATCTATGCTGACTACAGCTTATTGTATCATGTGCCTCAAAGTACCCTGAAACCTGATTGTTAATAACCAACTCCAACATCTTCCCAATCACTGAGGTCAGAGTAACTGGCCTATAGTTTATTTCTTCTGCATCCCTCCTTTCTGGAGTGACATTTGCAGTTCTTCAGTCTTCTAGAACCACTCCAGAATCTAGAGATTCTTGAAAGATCTTTATAATGCCTCCACAATCTCTTCAGCCACCTCTTTCAGAATCCAGGGGTGTACACCATCTGGTCCAGCTGACTTACCTAATTTCAGAACTTTCAATTTCCCAACAAACGTCTCTCTAGTAATGGTAACTTCACACACTTCAAGACCCTTGACACCTGGAACTTCCACCATACTGCAAGTGTCTTCTACAGTGAAGGCTGATGCAAAATACTTATTTGGTTCATTTGCCTTTTCCTTGTCCCCCCATTACTACCTCTCCAGCATAGTTTTCCAACAGTCCAATATCCACTCTCACCTCCCTTTTACAATTTATGTATCTGAAGAAACTTCTGGTATCTATTTTAATATTATTGGCTAACTTGCTTTCATATTCCATCTTTACCTTCTTAATGACTTTGTTAGTTGCTTTTCATTGAGTTTTTAAAAGCTTCCCAATCCTCTAACTCCCACTAACTACTTTGCTCCAAAGGTTTTTTTTTACTGTAACTCCAATGAGTTCTGGTTCATTGCACAACACTGAATCCAGAATAGCTGATCCCCAAGTGGGCACAATCAAGAGCTGTTTAAAAAGCCATCTCATAGGTATTCTAGAAATCCCACCCCCCACCCTGGAATCCAGCACAAACTTGGTTTTCCCAATCTCCCTGCACACTGAAATCCCCCATGACTTTTGGCATGCATTTTCTATCTCTCGTTGTAATTTTTTTGCTCTTAACATATCTGTGGAATCCGTTAGGATTCACCTCATATGCTAGAGCAACTTCATGCCTTCTTTTAGCCTGCTGATTTCTTTCTTCTGTGTTCTCTTACATTTCCTATGTTCTATACGCAATTCATTTGTTCCTGTCGGTCTACACTTGCTATATACCTCCTTTTTTCTCCTTAACCAGGGCCTCAATATCTCTTGAAAACCAAGGTTCCAAAACTTCTACCTTTTATTCCGATAGGCACATACAAATATTGTATGGAGATGGAGCTCATCAGCCTGGGAATGCAGTCCATCTAAGAGAGGGAGAACTCTGATTTCAAACCTCCGCTGCCTTGCGGCCATACCCACTCATGGGAAAGGCTTCGGGAGTAAACGCTGAGGACAAATCTGGAGCTGGAGTCCCTAGGGCAGTCCGACGTTGCTTTCAACCTCGCTCTGGTAACTCCTGCGACATCACTGGTGCCAAGCTGTATCGGCCCTTGCCCTTCCCTTGGACAACATCGGTGGCATGGAGAGGGGAGACTTGCTGCTTGGGCAACTGCCAGTCTTCAATACAACCTTGCCCAGGCCTGCACCTGGACAGACTTTCCAGGCGCAGATCCATGGTCTTGCAAGACTAACGATGCCATCCCATCCCACATACAAGCATTGTACTCTCAAACTTTCACTTTTTAAGGTTTCCCACTTACCAAGTACACTTCTGCCAGAAAACAGCCTGACCCAATCCGCATTTGCCAGACAATTTCTGACATCATCAAAATTGGTCCTTCACCAATTTTGAATCTCAACCCATGGACCAATGCCCTCCCTCCTACACGAACTCCTTAGCACATATTAAACTGTACATTCTTCCTATTTCTGGCCTCACTAGCATGTGACATGGTCAACAATTCTGAGATCACAGTTTGGATGTCCTGCCCTTTAACTTGGCACATAACTCCCCGAACTACCTTTGCAGAACCTAGACACTCTTCCCACCTATAGGGACTATGACCTCTTGGCTGTTCACCCACCCACTTAAAAATGTTAAGGACTTTATCTGAGATGTCCTGGACCCTGGCACCCAGGAGCCAATATACCACCCAGGAATCTCGTTCTTGTCCACAGAACTCCCTTTCTGTTCACCTGACTAATGAATCCTTTATCACCACAGCTTGCCTCTTCTAATAAGAATGTTTTCTCATCGATTCCTAATGTCTACAATCTTACTCAAGTTTCTTGATATCATTATCACTAAAATAAGGCCTTGAAATCAGGGCAGTAGCTGAAAGTGGCAAGTGGCATTTACATAATCTGTTCTGGAATTTAATAGCCAGTTTTAAGATACAAGTATTTAATGTAACCGGGTGACCATCGAATGCTATTCAGTATCATTAAAAGTGTACTTAGGCATTCATCCGGGTAATGCTGGAATAGGTGTCTGTGCCTTTAAGTGGAGATGGTGACGTCATTATGCATGCGCAGGATAGCAGGGAGACCAGTTTGCTTTCTGCTGCAGGAGCTGGTGGGGCTTTGGGATCAAGTTCCCCTAGAGGTGCTAGGCATGGTGAGGAAAGGTGAGCATTGATTTACAATATCCATGTGAATTCGTTTATGCTTGTTGGCGAATCAGGAATATCGATAATTTGACATGTTTTACATGTGGACACTTTAGATTTTCACGAGTAAAGGTCTCGACGCTGGATAGCGTGGCTTGCAAAGATCCTTTTCAGCCAAGCAGGTTAGTCTTCCTGTAATTTAACTACCCGGGCAATATCTTGTAAAAGTTGTGCCAAAGTGTACCTTTTGTCTAACTTTATTGTATCATGACTGATTGTGCATGTAACCGCGTAATGTGAATGTTTAGTCTCCGTTTGGAAGCTCAGCACGTGTGTACTAAAATGTAGCAGACTTCTTAGATGAGATATATTCGCTTACATTTTTCGCTGCTATGTATAAGATTCAGGGTTGGGGGATTCTAATGTTGTTTGTATTGTGTTTCTTCAGAATTGCCACTACCGTATTAGTACCGTATTAATTTCGTATTAGTACTGTATCAGTTTTGTGCAATTTTCTTTGTATTTTTATACTGCATACGCAATTGGTGGACACACAAGTGTGCGGATCAAATGTTAACCGGAGATTATAATGGCGGGGATCTGATTGTAAAGTTCGTTCGTTTTGTTTTAAGACCCTCTTCTGGCACTTAAACATCTAAAACAGATAAAGGAATTAAAACCCGAAAAAGAAGTTTTTGTCCTGCGTGTGTAATTTTCCCTGGGCCACAACATTAATTTAGAAACAGGAGAAAGCCTCAATCCTACAAACCTGCTTTGCCATCAATAAGGTCACAACTGATCTGCTGATCTGTTAGGTAAACTTCACATTCTTGTCTACCTGCAATTACCTTTCACTCCTCATGCTAAAAGAGTTCAAAAGCACTGCTTACACAAATCTGAGGAAAAGATTTTGAAAGATTTAGAAAGATACTGAGATTTTCTTCATTATAATCTACCATATACATCAAACTATTCTTTCATATTCTACTAAAATAAAGTCAATATTTCATCGGAATGCACTACCAGGGGTGATGGTGGAAGCTAACATATTAAGGACATTAAAAAGTCTCTTAGATGGGCACATAGGTGAAAGAAAAATGGAGGGCTATGGCCGGTGCAGGAAGGAAGGGTTAGATTGATCTTGGGTGGAGGTAAGATGGTGTCAAATGGCTGTCTTTTCGAGCTCATCTGTGGAAACAGCTTAAATTCTTCTCTTTAAAGTCTCTTTTTCTCTTTTCAAGGTAGTTGGGGTTCTATCGAGGTCCCTGATCTGCAACAGCAATCAATCATTGCTTTTTCATGGCAATAAGTTCCCATTCTTGAAGCTCACCGACCTACTGGCCGTTTTCCGACATTCTCCAGGCGCAGGGTGCAGCCATGTGGACAACCGATTCCAGGCCAACATCATGGGAGAAGGAACATCAGGATTTCGCGGAGGCGATGTTGCAGATGGAGGTCTTTGTAGTCAAGCAATCACACTCTCTTTCTCTCTCTTGATGGTGAGGAGAGTTTACTGCCAATTCCTGAGTTGGAGAATCTCGGAATAAAAAGTGACATGGCAGACTGTGACATTGCAATAGCGAATGTTTGTTGGTCTACCCTTTCACTGCGAAAAGGGTGACATCTCTCTGTCCCTTGTTAGTGAGTGAAAGAGCCTGTGGCATGTCAAACTGTCAGGTAAACCATAGTTTTTGTTGACTGCAGATCACAGTCTTTCTTTGGTGCTTTGCTGTTTCTTGGTGGGTGGTGGGTGCTGACGCTTTCCACTGAAATGGGTGGGGGAGGGGGGAGGTTGATGCTTTGCTGTTGATTATGTGGGGCAGGAGAGAGAGGGTTCTAACATTTTTCTGTTGTTCATTCTTTTGAGGTTCTTCTGTTTTTCATGGATGTCTGCAAAGAATAAGAATTTCAGGCTGTATACTGTATATATTCTCTGTTAGAAAATGAAACCATTTAAACCATCTGAGTAGGTTACAAAGTTGGCACAACATCATGAGCTGAAGGGCCCATGGTGTACTATACAGTACTGTTCTAACTTCAATACATGACAATTAACATTGAAATCATTCAAAGCATTAACTACATTCAGGACTGCTGATGCACATGGATATTTTAAATTTCCTGCAAGAGGAGGTAGATGATACTGGGGTTTTCATTATACCCCAAATGGAATACAATTTTTTAAAATTACTGAATTGGAAATGTAAATTTGCTATAACGAAGAAAGGCTCTAAAATATTTTTGTCCATCGGATTAAAACAGTTAATGAAAGTATCAAACAAAGGTTGTAAAATACAGATGCTCTGAGCAGGTATTCCAAAGATATAGTAATTTACACTAGCTGAACAGAAAAAAAAGGACAGAGACTTTAATGTTCAAGGTACAACAAATGAGTAAAAGAAGTTCATAAAAAATGTCAGTGTGGATAGCAGATTGACTGGTTAACAGGAAGAAGAAAGGGGTCTTTTCCGGTTCACAACTTATGTGCAGTGTGCCTCAGCTTTGAACAATTTCACTAAATGACTTGAAGGAAGGCACATATGGTATGGTTGCTGAATTTGCTGACAACAGTAAGACAGATAGAAATTCAGTCATAGTCACATTGCATGGAAACATGTTCTTCAGCCCATCTTTTCCATGCTAGATGTGTAATGGGCTTGTCCCATGTGCCTGCATTTGATCTATAGATTTCTAAATCTCTTCTATCAATGCACTTATCTGCAGAGCTTTTAAATATTGCTTATGTGTCTGCCTAGATCAACCACTATTTCTTACAACTCATTCCAAATATGCACCACACGTTGTGTGAGGAAGCTCCCTCTGATGTCCCTTTTAAATCTCTCACCTTGATCTTAAACCTATGCCTCTTGTTTTTACCACCTACTCCCTCGGTAAACGACTGGACTTTCACCCTGTCTTTGCTCCTCAGGATCTTTTTTAAAATAATTTTTTTGAGATACAGCATGGTAACAGGCCCTTCTGCCCCGAGCCCATGTGACCAATTAACCTACTAACCCATATGTCTTCTGACTGTTGGAGCAAGCCAGAGCATTTGGAGGAAACCCATGCACTCAGGGAGAACATACAAACTCCATACAAACAGCGGTGGAACTAAACCCTTGTTGCTGGCACTGTAATAGTGTTATGCAAACAGCTACGCTACCATGCCACCCTTTAAATACCTCTATTAGGTTACCCCTCAATATCCTATGTTTCATGGAACAGTTTATGAAATCTTTCCTTGAAACTCTGGCCCTAAGTTCAGGTAACATTATGGTAAATCTTTTCATCATTCATGAAATTATCAAAAGGATATAGAGAAATTGGAAAAGAGTACAGTTGACGTTTCGGGGCAAGTCCCTTCAGCAGGAACCTGCTGAAAATGTTGACTGTACTCTTTTCCATAGATGCTGCTGTGTTGCCCTTAAGGCATTTGTTTAGCTTTATTACATTTTCGCTTTAGTAATTTGTTTGTAACTATTTTCTAGTTAAAGTTAAGGTTGTTGAAAGTAAGCTCATTGTCTGTGATGTATCATGGCATGCGATGACGTCACACCCAGTTTTGCCGCGTGTTGTGGGTAAATACCGGTTTGGAGAAACGGGAAGGCAGGGGGGCTTGAGTGTGCAGGATCAGCGCAAGAAAAGTTTCATTCTACGCACTAAGAAACATCATAGAAGCTACGCCGTAAGTTCATAAGACAATCGATATGTTGGAGTAAAAATGTTAACACTGATTCTGTTAAAAGTAATGACGGTTGATAAAATTTATTTTCTTGTGCTATTGAAAGCGTTGCTGGATAGTTTGTGTTGAAGTGTATTTAAAGTTGTTGATGGCGTAGGTAGATTCTGACTGTATGTTGTACTTTAATGTAATATAGCTTGTTGTAGTTTTACTTTTACAAGTGTTTATGATGTAAATGTGATGCCAAAAAGGAAACAAATACTGTATATATTTTGTATTGTTTTAACAACAGTTTTCATCATACGTTAATGTGGAAGAGTGAACAGTAAACGGTTAATCTTACTGCGATGGTGCCTCATTGACTACAGTTTAACTTGGTGTTTCGTTCAGAGTTTCTACACCTGCACGAGAACACTGTAGTGAAAAGGTGGCATTACCAGGTGTTTCGACAAATGGTATGATGGCCACACGATCAAGCATCAAGTCGTTGCCATCCAGAGCCAGGAGCAGTAGGGCATCAGCAAACAAGGCTGTCCTTGCAAGAGCTAAAGCAGAAACCGCCAAGGTGCGAGTGTCATACGCTGAACAGGAAGCAAAACTGAAAATGGAAAGGGCTGCCAGAGAAAGGGAAGAGGCTACCAGAGAAGCCGAAAAACAGTTGGCAAAGGTAAGGATAGAAACAGAGTTAGAAGTGCTGATGCTACGCCGAGAAGCCGATGCTGCCATGGTGGAAGCAGAAATATTAGAAAGCGCTGAAGAAATGTACGTTCTAGATGAAGTAAAATCTACTTCAGAAAGGACCAGATTGGAACACACTAGCAAATACTTCCGATCTCAAATGGACCTGAAGATTCATTCTTCCTCTCCATACCTATTTGCTAACGTCCCATTTCATGAGGAAAACAATTTACGCTTGCAACCTTGCGACAAACTCAAGAATGAAAGGGTTGACGACAAATACTTCTCGACACCAAACTTACCAGATTTGGCGAGAGAAGAGGCAAAGGCTGAATTCAGAACAGCAAATCCCATAACGAACATACACGCTCAATCATATATATGCCCGCCGACATATTCCCCCAGCCAGCGTGCCATTTGCAGTTGAACCCATGGCACAGTATTTAGCACGACGAGATCTCGTCACTTCAGGACTATACCAGTTTGACGAAAAGCCTGAAAATTACCGAGCATGGTACTCTTCATTTGCCAATGCAACCGGTGGAGTCCAGCTCACAGCAACCCAAGAGCTGGATCTTATGACAAAATGGCTGGGAAAAGAATCATGTGAACAGGTGAGATGCATACGTTCAGTGTACATCAACATCCCCAAGCTAGCCTTACGCAAAGCATGGGAGAGACTTTGGGAGTGCTATGCGGCCCCTGAAATTATTGAAACGGCACTATTTCGACGGCTGGAAAATTTTCCTAGGGTGTCAGCCAAGGACCACACTAAATTAAGAGAACTCGGAGATTTACTCATGGAGATTGAAGGCACTAAAGAAGACAGCTATTTAACTGGCCTGTCATATCTAGATACTTCATACGGAATTGCACCAATCGTGAATAAACTTCCATTTGGGCTGCAGGAGAGGTGGATGTCTGTTGGCTCAGAGTACAAGGAAGAGAACGGCGGTCGATTCCCTCCCTTTAAGTATTTCACTGGGTTTGTGGGCAAGGAAGCGAAGAAGCGAAACAACCCTAGCTTCATGAGTCAAGGTAGTAGTACAATTCACACCAAGCCAGTCAAATCCACTTTGAATAATTTTAACATGAATAAACCTGTCTCAGTGCGTAAAACTGAAGTCTCCACAACTAACAATGATCCTAGCAAGAATTGTCCATTGTACAACAAACCCTACCTCCTCAAAAAATGCAGAACGTTTAAAATAAACCCTTTGACGAGAGAATGGCCCTTCTCAAGGAGAAAAAAATGTTTTAAATGCTGTTCCTCCACCTCTCACCTCGCTAGAGAGTGTAGTCCCCCGTGAAGTGCTCGGAATGCAACAGCACTAATCAAGAAGAGGCCATGCATCCCGGCCCGTTACCACAAACTGACAAAGCTCCTTCACCCTCACAAGAGGACGGTGGGGAGGGAGAGGATCACCCCAATACAACTGTTGTCAGCTCGAGCTGCACAGAAGTTTGCGGTCAAGGTCAGTCAAGTCGTTCTTGCTCAAAGATCTGCTTCACTACGGTATACCCTAAGGCAGCCAAAGACAAGGCCATCAAAGCCTATGTAATTCTGGACAACCAGAGCAATCGCTCACTAGTCAGACCAGAGTTCTTTGACCTGTTCAACGTAGAGAGTATTCAGTTCCCATACTACCTTAGAACTTGCTCAGGCAGCGTAGAAACATATAGAAGGAAGGCAGAAGGCTTCCAGCTTGAGTCGCTGGATGGTAAAGTTGTCATCTGTCTCCGTCCGCTCTTGGATTGCAATGAAATCTTGAATAATCGCACCGAGATTCCGATGCCAAGTGCAGTGCTACACCAGCCGCATCACCACCACATTGCTAAGCACATCCCAGAACTGGATCCAAAAGCAGAAATACTCCTGCTACTCAGAAGAGACATTCTCAGGGTGCACAAGGTCTGGCAGCAGGTCAATGGACCACACGATGCCCCCTTTGCCCAACGCCTGGATCTGGGCTGGGTGGTGATAGGAGAGGTGTACCCTGGCAATGTACACAAACCGACAGTTAATACGCTCAAGACCAACGTGCTAGAGAGTGGCCGCCATTCAATTTTTCAACCCTGCACAAGCTTTATGTGTATCAAGGTAGCACGACAAGGCTTTAACAAGGGTAGTAAAGTAACTGAGAAGACACTGGGACAGTCAGTCTTCTCTCAAACTGAGCATGATAATAAACTTGCTCCACCAGCATATAAAACTCAAACGAGCGAGACATTTGAGCTGATCGAACCCGAAAGAGACTTGGAAATTTGGCCGCAAATACAAACCGGTGTCACCTACCTAGAAGAATCAATACCTACCACTGAATGCTTTCAGCGATTCTCCACTGCGTTCCTCATTCACATGGTCAGATCCCACAAGCGCTCATCCCAAAATAGTAAATGCAAGGGATGGCACAAATGTGACTTACCTCGCTCTGCGGACGAATTGGCCCAGGCAAAGGATGTCATCCTTAAAGCAACTCAAAGAGCAGGTTTTGCTAAGGAGTTTTCGGCCCTCCAAGCTAATAAACCAATACCAAAGGACAGCCCTTTGAGGAAACTCAACCCAATCCTGAAGAACGATCTCATTTGTATTGGAGGCTGGTTAATACACTCTCACCTTTCAGCTGCAGAAAAGAGCCCAGTAATCCTGCCCAAAGACAGCCACATGTCCTTACTACTCACGCGCCATCACCATGAACAGGTAAAGCATCAAGGCCGTCACCTGACGGAGGGAGCAATCAGGGCAGCGGGACTATGGATCTTGGGAGGCAAAATACTGATCAATTCAGTATTTCACAGATGTGTAACCTGCCGGAAAGCTGGAAGTTCAACGTATGGCAGACCTCCCACCAGAATGCCTCAATGCCTGCCCTCCTTTTACGTATGTAGGGCTCGATGTATTTGGTCCCTGGACTATCACCACTAGACGCACCAGAGGAGGACAAGCAGAGAGCAAACAGTGGGCCATCATGTTCAGCTGCATGAGTTTGACAGCGGTGCACATTGAGGTAATCGAATCTTTAGATACATCCAGCTGCACTAATGTTCTCAGGAGCTTCTCTGCACTAAGAGAAGTTAAGGTCTGATTGCGGCACGAACTTTGTTGGAGCGTCCAAGGAGCTCGGGATGGAGAAAACAGTGCAAAGGTACCTCAGTGAGCAGGGATGCAACTGGGAATTCAACACACCACACACCTCTCACATGGGAGGCTCTTGGGAGTGGATGATTGGCATTGCCAGAAGGATCCTTGATTCAATGTTTTTGCAGCAACGCACCCGACTGACCCATGAAGTCACAGCCATTATTAATGCGTGACCACTCCTACCTGTGTCTTCTGACCTGGAAAGCCCCTTCATACTCTCGCCATCAATGCTCCTTACGCAGAAGGAAGGAGATCCCCCTCCACCTGGGGACTTCTCAGATAAGGACTTGTACACAAAGCAATGGAGACAGGTTCAGGCTCTCGCAAATCAGTTCTGGTCCCGTTGGAGCCATGAATATCTACCTTTGTTGCAACACAGACAAAAGTGGACAGAACCTCGCAGGAATCTTCATGTTGGAGATTTAGTCCTGCTCAGGGACAAGCAGACCGCCCGCAACTGCTGGCCAATGGCCAGATTCACTGCCACATGCCCTGGTAGGGATGGACATGTCAGGAAGGTTGAGTTGAAAACTTCTGACCAAGGTGATGTGAAAACTTACCAAAGGCCAGTTGCAGAAGTCGTTCCACTTCTACCTAAGGACTGATTTAGAGACTAAAGTTTTGTATTATGTTCATAGTGACCTTACAAAGGTCAGGCAGGGAGTGTGTTGCCCTTAAGGCATTTGTTTAGCTTTATTACATATTCGCTTTAGTAATTGTTTGTAACTATTTTCAAGTTAAAGTTAAGGTTGTTGAAAGTAAATTCATTGTTTGTGATGTATTGCGGCATGCGATGACATCACACCCGGTCTCGCCGCGTGTTGTGGGTAAATACCAGTTTGGAGAAACGGGAAGGCGGGGGGCTTGAGTGTGCAGGGTCAGTGCAAGAAAAGTTTCATTCTACGCACTAAGAAACATCATAGAAGCAACACCATAAGTTCATAAGACAATCGATATGCTGGAGTAAAAATGTTTACGCTGACTCTGTTAAAAGTAATGACGGTTGATAATGTTTATTTTCTTGTGCTATTGAAAGCGTTGCTGGATAGTTTGTGTTGAAGTGTATTTAAAGCTGTTGATAGCATAGGTAGATTCTGACTGTACGTTGTACTTTAATGTAATATAGTTTGTTGTAGTTTTACTTTTACAAGTGTTTATGATGTAAATGTGATGCCAAGAAGGAAACAAATACTGTATATATTTTGTATTGTTTTAACAACAGTTTTCACCATACGTTAATGTGGAAGAGTGAACAGTAAACGGTTAATCTTACTGCGATCTTGCCTCATTGACTACGGTTTAACTCGGTGTTTAGTTCAGAGTTTCTACACCTGCATGAGAACACTACAGCTGCCTTCTGGCCTGCTCAATTTCTCCAGCATTTTGTGTGTGTTGTTTGGATTTCCAGCATCTGCAGATTTTCCTTTGTTTCTGACAGAGAAATTGGATTAGGTATCTCCATTGTAGCACAGGGCAAATAACATCCAGCTTTTCAGTAACTGTTGTCATTCTACACATTTTTGTTCAGATTTATTTTATTTAGAGATAAAGCATGGAACAGACTTTCTGGCCCTTCAAGCCATGCCACCCAGCAACCCACCAATTTAACCCTAGCTTAATCATGGGACAATTTATAATCACCAATTAATCTAACAACTGATACATCTTTGGATTGTGGGAGGAAGCCAGAGCACCTGGAGGAAACCCACGCACACACAGGAAGGAACATGGAGAGAAGGAAGATCTTGATGGTAAATACTCCACCTTAAGACTGACAAAACAATGACCTGGCAGAACCTGACCAAAGAAATCAGTCTCTTGGCTTCACAGTTCGGGAAGCAACAAGGCATGCGACTTTTGAAGAGGATCGAGTTTCCTCCCTTCCTCTTCCAAGGTTGACAACGTTTGTTAAGATATGGTTCCATGGGTGTTTGCCGTCTACCAGAACTCACAAAAGCACAGCGGAAGAGAATAAAAAGAACAAGGGAAATAGTTTAAAAACATATACACATACTATCATGAGCATTTATAATTTTTTTTGCTCACAGAATAATGAAAGCCTGGGACAGACACATCTGTCCTCTAATCAGAGTTCAATTGCCATTCTAAACCACAAAAACAAAGCTCAAGCTGTTCCCTGCTATCCTTTGAACCCTTTGAACGTTCCGACTTGAGATTATGCTTCCTGGTATTTGTTTGTATTTTTGTACAGACACACAATTTCATTTAGTTGCTTGCTCTTTAAACTGCTTTTCTGGCAAAGCAGATTAATTCTTTATGACAGATAACGGAGAATAACTAATTTTCATCTCACCGCTGATTGCCAGGATTTGCTGTAGCTGGCAGTCTCTGATTTTTAAATACTGCCCCCATGTTACTTAATTAGGTGGATATTTTTAAATCCTTACTGGGTTTCATGGAATATTTTTAAGACAATCATGATATTTTTGCATAAAAACTAAACATGGAATTATAAAATTTGCAAAAAGTTCTTAATTTTCTTATGTACTTTCACAACAGCTGTAGCCTTCTATGTCTCTGTTTTCCAGTAAATTTCCCAGAGCAGTTCAGTGGTGCAGCTGTTTGTGGTGTCTCCTTCACTGACTACTGAAATCACTTTGAAGTTCGTAGAGACCAATACCAATCTACTTGCTCTCATGCAAAGCCACAACTAAAGGATATGGGCTGACTGTATTCCCTTTGATCTGTTTATTACTAATATTGTATTCTCAATTGAGTTAGTCACTGAACTGCAAAGCTATTGTGTGGCTACTGGCTATTCTATTTATGTGACAAACCAGAAATCTTTCAGAGTTCCGAGAATTAAAGAGTATTTTAACTCTTTATATGATTACTTAAGTTTGCAGTCCTGAAGATAATGTTAATGAAATTGAAGCAAAAATAACTCAAAATATAAGTATTAATTTTACTGAACTCCAAATCTGAAATGTGTTTGCAAGTGCTTGTTTTAATCATCAAAATCCATATTTAGGAGCTTAACATAAAAGCCAAGAGTTGGTAGAGCTGAAACTCCAACTGCATCCTCCATGCTTCAACTACACCCTCTGTAGGTGAGTTGCCTGACAAGCAAAAATACTTGATCCTAGAAAAACTAAGGAAGGGGAAACTTAAAAAGATAGGGAACAATCCTTTCGGAATGAGACACATAAACAAATAATTATCAGTGAGACCCAATGTACCTTACCAAGTGCACAGCCAGTTCAATAAAGTAAGTTAGTAGAAAGTCACAAATGGGAACATGACAATGGCTAGAGACTAATACAGCAAAAAATAATATGAATGAGCATTAGTCAAGTTCAACAAACCTAGCCAAACTAGGTCATTTATGGCATAACAAACAAACTGCTGGAGGAATTCAGCAGGTCAGACAGCATCTATGGAAATGAATGAACAGTCAATGTTTTGAGCAAAGACCCTTCATCAAGATTCAGGTGTCCTCCAGCATTTTGCATGTTTTCCCTTAGATTTCCAGCATCTGCAGATGTTCTCATGCTTGGAGTTTACGGTATACCAGGTAAAACTACATTATAATTCTGCGGATAGTTTCAGAGTCCATATCATACAGAGGAATTAAATCAGAATCAGGTTTACTATCACCGGGATGTGACATGTAACTTAGCAGCAGCAGTTCAATGCAATACATAATCTAGCAGAGAAAATGATAATAATAATAATAATAATAATAATAATAATAATAATAATAATAATAAATAACCAAGTAAATCAATTACGTATAAGCATTAAAGGGGGTACAAAATTGCATTGCAATTACACCAGATCTGAAAAGTTGTATCCAATCAGAAAATTTAACAGACAGGGTCACTTCAGAAGAGAGAAAAACTGAGGGGTGATCTGATAATGTCTACCAAGACTGCAAGAGATTTTCATAGATAAGCATGGAGAAGCTGCTCCCACATGCAGGAAAGTCCATAATTAGGAGCTATAAATCTTATAGATAGTTAAAACCCAACAGAGAATTTAAGAGAAATTCCTTTGATGAGAGCACGAGTCTCACTAGTCCAGCTGAGTCAACCAGCATGGATGTATTAAGGGATCATTGGACAATTCATGAGAGAGAACCCATCAGATATAATGATGGATTGAAAGTAAAGAACGGTGGAAGTAACACAAAACAAGCATGAACCAAGTGACCTGTTCTTATATTGTAAATGTTGCATTATGTAATATAAAAACACAAAAGCAAACAAACAGAACATACCCCAAGATTCCAGCTGTTCAATCTTGCTTCAAAATCACTGTCATCAGAAGATGTTACTGTTCTGGACTCAGAAACCACCTGGGAACACAATCCAAATAAGTTTTGCATTAAATTTCCAAGCAGCAACTTGGGTTTCAGAGTGAGGAATGAAATAGATCCCTCCAAATACTTTCTACAGAAAAGATTCAAAAAATAACTGATGAAAATAGCAAAGGCCTGAGCTAAAAGTTTGAAATTCTGGCACCAATTTGAGCAGAGTATTTTTCCACCACTGTCCACACCAGTGGGGATCCTCTCAACAATCCAAGATGTGACCTTGAAAGCATAACGAAACAGTGAATATTATTTAAAGAACAATCCTTTCCACTTGGTTGACAGTTATTGTACAACTGCAATGTATCATATTATTAGCAGCAATTTTTTCATAAGAATCTTCATTTCTTTGAAGTAAATCTGACAAATATCAATTCAGTAATAGAGTAGCACACTTAAAACTTATTATAATTTAATTAGATCATGGTCAATCTACTCATCAATTTTATTTATTAATCTTTGACCAAATTCCTTGCTATATTATTTAACAACCGATATCATGCTTATCCCTGGACGGTTCAAAAGAGCCTCTGCAGCCACAAGCACTGAAGAGCAAGAGTTAAGAAATGTAAGCTCTTGAAGAAAGATGTAATAGTGCGGGAGAGGGTACAGAAGAGATTCACTAGTACAATGCCTGTGATAGAGCATATCAGCTACTAGGAGAGACAGGAGGTCTGTTTTCCCTGGAATGGAGGAGATTAAGGCTTAACAACCTTGGGATATATAAAATTAAGAGCAATATAAATAGGGTAAACTGCAGTAAACTTTTCCCCATATCAGAAATTGATAAAACTAGTGGACCTAAATTTAGGGTAAGGAACAAGTCGTAATCTTGAAATTATGACCCTAGAAGTCCATCTTTTCACTTCCTGCCTTACTCCCTAAATTCTTTCTGCAGGACTTCAACCTTCTTTCTATCCATGTCATTAGTACTAACAGGAACTACAAACTCCCACTATTCTCCCTTCCCCCATTCAAAACATTCTGTACTCACTCTAGACATCCCTGACCCTAGCACTAAGGAGGCAACAGACTATTTGGGCACCACCTAACTGCAATAAAGGCCAAATAGTTTCTGCAATGACCTTACGAGAAAGACAAACTCTAATGAGTAGTATTGCTCAAACTGAAAGAGTTCCCTTAAAGAACCATTATAATATCTCAGCCTTCGATGAAGTGTGTGTACGCATGCGTGTATATTTAGCAATCCTTTCTCCAGTCAGCCATTTGGTTTTAATCACTTTTACTTAAAATGTCTTTAATTATTTCCATTGTTATAGGTCAACTATTTTAGTTTAATACTTAAACAGTGCTGAAGAATATGGAAGAATACATAAACACATGAGGCAAAGAGTGAGAATAAAGGGATTCTTTTCTGATTTGCATCTGGTGACTGGGGGTCTGTGTTGGGACCGCTTCTTTCATGTTGTATGTCAATGATCTGAAGGACAGAATTGATGGCTTTGTGGTCAAGTTTGCAGATGATACGAAGATACCTGTAGGGGCAGGTAGTGAAGAGGAAGTAGAGAGGCTACAGAAGGACTTAAACGGATTAGGAGAATGGGCAAAGAAATGGCAGATGAAAGACAGTGTCAGGAAGTGTATGGTCATGCACTTGGTAGAAGAAATGAAAGGATTGACTATTTTCTAAACCATATAACAATTACAGCACAGAAACAGGCCATCTCGGCCCTTCTAGTCCGTGCCGACGCTTACACTCACCTAGTCCCAGTGGCCCGCACTCAGCCCATAACCCTTCATTCCTTTCCTGTCCACATACCTATCCAATTTTACTTTAAATGACAATACCAAACCTGCCTCTACCACTTCTACTGGAACGGAGAGAAAATACAAAAAAAGGAGAAGCAAAGGGACTTGGAAGCCCTTGTGAAAGATTCCCTAAAGGTACATTTGTAGGTAGAGTCTGTAGTGAGGAAAGCAAATGTAATGTTAGAATTCATTTCAAGACGAATAGAATATAAAAGCAAGGATGTAATGTAGAGACTTTATAACGCACCGGTGAGGCCACACTTGGAGTATTATGAGCAGGTTTGGACCCCTTATCTAAGAAAAGATGTGCTGACATGAGGAGCATTTGATAGCTCTGGTCTTGTACTCATCAGAATTCAGAAGAATGAAGGGGGGATCTCATTGAAACCTATCGAATGTTGAAAGGCCTTAATAGGTTGTGGAGAGGATGTTTCCTATGTTGGAGGAATCTAAGACAAGAGGACTTAGCCTCATATTAGAGTCATAGAGTCACAGAAAAGCACAGCACAGATACAGGCCCTTCGGGCCATCTAGTCCATGCCAAAATCATTGACCTGCACCAGGACAGCAGTGCTCCATACCTCTGTACCTATCCAAAATTCAATTCAATGTTGAAATCGACCTCACATGCACCATTTGTGCTGGCAGCTCAGTCAACACTCCCATGACCCTCTGAGTGAAAAAGTTTTGCCTTATGGTCTCCTTAAACTTTAGAGGGACATCCACTTAGCATGGAGGTGAGTAGGGATTTCTTTAGTCAGAGAGTGGTAAATCTGTAGAATTCGATGCTACAGGTATCTGTCAAGGCCATATCGTTGGGTATATTTAAGGCAGATGTTGATAGAATTTTGATTTTGATAGAGGCATGAAGGGATATGGGAAGAAGGGAGGAGATTGAGGCCGAGAGGGAAATGGATCAGCCATGATGAAATAGCAGAGCAGACTCAATTGGCTAAATGGCCTAATTCTGCTCCTGTGTCTTATGGTCTTACCAAACACAGCAAAATGAAGTTGTTATGGAAAATTTGAATGAAAACATGTCAATAAAGGGCTTATACCCAAAGAAAAACATTACAACCCCATGGGTGTCATTAATAAATTCAGACAGGAATAGTACACAACCAAGAAAGCACAGAAGAGAAATGAAGAACAATAAGGGAAATAGGGACACTCAAAGCAAACATCTGAAAAGAAACTTGGTATATAAATGAAATAAAACAATCCAACAAAAAAATTAAGACCAAAAGGGAAGAAATCTCAACCCACAAGTTTGGCAAAATGTTAGATCCAACCAACCACTTCAGAAGGGCTCCAAAGCTGTGTAGATTTAGCAGTTTCCCAATCAATAGCCAACATGGTAGTCCATAAATTTACTTACGTGAACACAACCTCCTTTCAATCCTGAGCAGTGGATTAAAGTTAAAGTCTGGTTAGCAAAGTGAAACTCTACACTGTTGTGAATCTCATGAGTAGAACTGTATCAAGCATTTCAACCTAGATTAAAAACAAACCTTCATGCTGGCCGTCCAATTTACAGTACTGCATGATGAATGCTAATTGTTTTTATCAGAATCAGGTTTATTATCACCAGCATGTGTCATGAAAATTGTTATCTTAGCAGCAGCAGCAGATCAATGCAATACAAGGTAATATAGAAAGAAAAATAATAAATCAATCAATTGCTATAAGTATATATATGTATATTGAATAGATTAAAAATAGTGCAAATGCAGAAATATATATAAAAAATGAGGTAATGTTCATGGTTTCAATGCCCATATAGGAATCGGATGGCAGAGAGGAATAAGCTGTTCCTGAATCACTGGGTGTGCCTTCATGCTTCTCCACCTCCTTCCTGATGGTAACAATGAGAAGAGAGTATGCCTTGGGTAATAGGGGTCTTTAATACTGGACTTCATCTTTCTGAGGCACTGCTCCTTGAAGGTGTCTTGGATACTCTAGAGGCTAGTACCCAAAATGGAGCTGACTAATTTTATAACTTCTTTCAGTTTGTGCAGTAGCCTTCCCATATGAGCCAGTGATGCAGCCTGTCAGAATGTTCCCCATGGTACATAGAGCATAGAACAGTACAGCACAAGAACAAGCCCATCGGCCCACATCATGCCGAGCAAAATAAATTAGAAATCAAATGGCCAACTAATCTAATCCCATCAGCCTACACAATGTTCTTCCTTTATTCTGACATTCACGTGCCTATCTAAACATCTCTTAAAATTCTCTCATGTATCTGCCTTTATCAATACCCCAGGCAGACATTCCAGGCAACCATGACTTAAAAAAAAACAACTTGCCTCTCACATCTTTGAAATTATACCTTTATCTTAAATGCATGCTCTCTGGTATTAAGACATCTCAAACCTGGGAAAAAGATACTGTCTACTCTATTTATGTCTCTCGTAACCTTATAAGTATCCACCTCCCATCAACCTCCGCTGCTCCAGAAAAACAATCTAAGTATGTCCAACGTCTTGGGATAGCGCATGCCCTCTAAATCCAGGCAACATCCTGGTAAACCTCTTCAAAGCCTCAACATCCTTCCTGTAATGGGGCGACCAGAATTGTATGCAATACTCCAGATGTGGCCTAACTAGAGAGTTTTATAAAGCAGCAACATAACTTGCTGACTTTTTAGCTCTGTGTTGACTAATAAAAGCAAGCATTCCATATGCTGCCTTAACCCCCTTAACAACTTGTGAAACCATTTTCATGGAGCTATGAACTCATCATCACTGCTATGGATCTTGCCTTTAAGTGTAGTCTCTCTTTACATTTGACCAAGGTACAACACATATGGCTGGGTTAAACTCCACCGAGCATTTCTCTACCCATCATCAGCAACTGATCTATATTTTGCTGTATTCTTTGCCAGTCATCTATTCTATCTGCAACACCAATCTTTGTATCATCTGTAAACTTAAGACTTCCAGCTTGAATAAGTCTCTTAACCACCACCCTCTGTCTTCTATGGGCAAGCTAGTTCCCATGCATCTTAATCTTCTGGATGAGCCTTCCATAAGGGACCTTGTCAAACGTCTTACTAAAAATCTATTCAGACAACATCCACACCTTACATCAATTATGCTCATTACTTTTGTCAAAAAACTCAATGGTTAGTAAGACATGACTTGTCCGCACAAAGCCATGCTGGCTCTACCTAATTAGGCCATGGTTTACCAAATGCTCATAAATTCTACTCTAAGAATTCTCACCAGTAACTTTCCTACCACTGACATGAGACTCACCAGTCTATAGTTTCCAGGATTACCCCGGGTCCCTTCTTGAATAATGGAACAGTCTTCTGGGACCTTGCCTGTGACACAAAAGATATTGATCAAGGCTCCAGCACTCTCTTCACAAGCCACCTATAGAAGTTTTCAAGTGTTTTAGTCGACAAACCAAATCTCTTCAAAATCCTGATGAAATACATCCACTGTCTTGCCTTCTTGATAGCTGCATCGATATGTTGGGACCAGGCTAGATCCTTAGAGATCTTGACACCCAGGAACTTGAAATTGCCCACTTCTGATCCCTCTATGAGGATTGGCTCATGTTCCCTCGTCTTACCCTTCTTGAAGTCTAAAACAGCTCTTTCATCTTTCAGTGAGTGCGAGGTTGTTGCTGCGACACCACTCCACTAGCTGGTATATCTCACTCCTGTGTATCCATCTGATATCACCAACCTGCACAGACTGTGGTCTTCTGGTTAGGAAGTCGAGGAGAGACTTGCAGAAGGAGGTACAGAGGCCTGTAACTTATCGATCAGGATTTTGGAAATGATGGTGTTAAATGCTGAGCTAGAGTCAATGAACAGCATCCTGTCATAGGTGTTTGTATTGTCCAGGTGATCTAAGGCCACGTGACCTAATGTCATAGACCTGCCATAGACCTAATGTGACAACAGGCAAATTGCAGTGGGTCCAGGTACTGGCTGAGACAGAAGTTCATTCTAGACATGACCAACCTTTCAAAACATTTTATCACCATAGATGTGAGCGCTACTAGGCAACAATCGTTAAGGCAGCTGACACTATTCTTCTTAGGCACTGGTATAATTGTTGTTTTTTCGAAGCAGGTGGGAACTTTTGACTGTACCAGTGAGAGTCTGAAAATGTCCTTGAATACTCCCGCCAGATAGTTGGCACAAGTTTTCAGAGCCTTACCAGGTACTCCATCAGGGCCTGCCGCCTTACAAGGGTTCTCCCTCCTTAAAGAGAGCCTAACATCGGCCTCCAAAACAGAGATCACATGTCACCAGGTGCAGCAAGGATCTTCACAGCTGTAGTTACATTCTCCCTTTCAAAGCAGGCATAGAAGGCATTGAGCTGATCTGGTAGTGAAGCATTGTTGTCATTCATGCTATTGGATTTCGTTTTGTTGGAAGTAAGGTTTTGCAAAACCTGCAGAGTTAACATGCACCCAATGTCGCCTCCAACCTCACTCGGAACTGTCTCTTCACTCTTGAAATAGCCCTCCCCAAGTCATCCCTGGTTTTCTTGTACAGACCTGGGTCACAGCCCTCAGCAGACAACGTACCTCCTGGTTCATTCACGGCTTTTGGTTTGGGAATGTACAGCAAGTTTTCGCACACACTCATCCACATGGGTTTTAAAGATTTATTATTATCAGGGAATATGGGAAAAATGTTGAACAATAGGTATTGATCAACAGTCTTACTGGATAGAACAATTTCTAAGGGCAAAATGGCCTATTCTTGTTTTATGTTTCTGAAAGTTATTGAAATATGCCAGTCTCACAGAGACTCTTCAAATAAACTTCAGCCAGCATCCTGAACACATAGAGCATAAACAATTATATGCAATGATCTGTAAACTGTATACAGGAGTTGTTAAGAGTTATGGAAGTACATCCAAAAACAAGAATTAGGGTTCAGTGTATGTAAGTAAAGTTTATGAGAATACACTGGAAGTAAAATGTGTGTACAAAAACTTATTGACCAACCGAAAGCCAGGGAACAGCGAAACAATTGGTAAATAAGCTCGAATAGTGTATGTCAGAACACAAGTAGTTTTGGACCAATTATCCAGAGACATGAGTCAGTTAAATTCAGCTAATTAAATAATCTGAAATAAAATGCTGGTGGGTAGACTTCAAGAAGTCAACTGTCAGGAGGTTAACCATGGGCTAGGAGGCCTGCTGTTGATTACTCTTTACCACCTCACTCAGCTGATAAATCACTACTCCCCAAAATAGCAAGTGCACAAGACAAAAGAATGTACTCTAGATGGAAACTGTGTAACTTATCATCAAGAGTGCTACAGAAGTCATCAGTGAACCAGTCTTGACAGGATGTAGCCACTAGGCTGGCCTTGTGTCTGGTGATAAAAGAATCAAAGCAAGACAAAAACATTCTGAATTCCTTCCTGACAATAAAGATAGATATGTCCATGATAAATGTAATCTTTGCATTGTCTTTGCCAAGAAGTAAATCTGATAACATTGCATTCTGTGAAAATACTGCTGTGCCAAGCATATATTTATCAAGACAACATTGAGCATCCTTAAAGCATTGCAAATCTAATGCAGGATCTTTTGGTCCATTCCACTACAATCTATAAACCCATGGCACTTCACATACCCAATACCATCAGGGCAGGCTAACAAATACGAATCAATAAAGAGCAGACAAGAAACGGCACCAGGTAGCTGTACAGCTGATGTGGTAATCTGGTGGAAATGTAGCACAGGGATACAAGCACACTGAAGAATGAAAGCAACATGCTATCTCTACAGCAATGAATAAAATCAAAGCTTTGTAATATTTCAAATCCAACTGTGAATCAAAGTAAACTGTTAAACTAACAAGGGGAGGTAGCACTGCAATCATCAATATCCTCAATTGTGGTTGAGCAAGACACAAAGCCAGAAGAATCACAGGATAATTAATCTCAACTTTCTAAGATCACCATTACATAAACTTCACATCACTTCAACCAAATCAGTCTACTCCATATGATTTTTTAAAACTCTATTTTGAGATCTGGATGTCATCAATAAGGTCTCAGTTATTGTCTACCCTAATTATCCTTGAGGTGGTGGTGAGGTACTTTCTTGAACTGTTGCAGCTCCTTGGAGAAGGCACTTGCCACAGTGATGGTACGAAGAGAACTGTTTGGTTTCAATCCAACAATAAATGAAAGACTGGCAGTATATTACAAGACAAAAAGGTGGATAACTTTAAAACAGGGATTCCCCACTAGGACCTCACAAAGCCCTCAGTAAATGGTAGGGATCCATGGCATAAAAAAGGTTGAGAACCCTTGCTTTAAGGAATCCCACTACTACTAGAGCTCCCATGCACCTGATGCTCATTATTGTGGTAGGTCATAACGTTAGGACATGCAGTTGCAATAGCCTGGGAAAATAAATGCTTTTCATTTTGTACATGGTCCACACAAAAGACCCTGTGAAGAAATGGTGTGGAGGAATGCTGTTTAAATTGGATGATGGAGTGCCAATCAAGTGAGCTGCTTTGTCCTGAATGGCATTTGTTAGAGTGACTTTTGGATTTAGGACATTTAGCAATTGACTTTGGCTACCTATCTTCAGATCTGAAAATGCATTGTGTTTTTGATTTAGAGTGCAACTCCGAATAATGGGTTCCTAAAAGCTGTAAATCCCAGACCAGTCAATGTCTGTGGTGTGGATGCGAATGGGGAGGTGTGAGTATTCTAACATGCTCCTGAGGTACGCCATGTAGATGATAGAAAGTCAACATGGCAGTGAGTTATTCCCAACAGCCTATCTAGCATTTATGTGACCTTTTTATTTTAATTTTTATTTAGCATTACAGTATAGTAACAGATCCTTCTGGCCCTATGAGCCCGCACTGTTAATTAAACCTATATGATCAATTAACCTACTAACCCATGATACCACTTATTTGGGTTTCTAGTTGACAATAAACCCCACAGTTGGGGACCAGCAACAGTAATGACACTGAATGCCATGGTAGGTGATGAGACATTCCCTTGTTGAAGATAGTAATGAATGAACACATGCCTGAATGTTGCAGGCAAGCATGGGCTGCTTCATTTGCTGAGGTGTTCTAAATGGAATTGAATACTTCTACAATCACTGATACTCCCATTTTTAAATTTAAGTTGAAAGGAAGATTGCTAATAAAGCAGCTGATAGTTGGGCCAAGGTATACTGCTACAGTATCCTGTGGCTGGGATGATTATGACTAACCTTCAACATCTACAGGCACCTTCCTTTAAACAAGGCATATAGCAGAGAAATAGTTCCTTTGGCCCCAGGTCACCCATGGTACCCATCTGCCATAATCCTACTTGTCTGCATTGGATTCATAATATTCTTTGCTTGGCAAATCAAATACTTAAGTGCCACATGAAAATCTGCATTCACCGTCTCTTCATACATGTTCTCCAGACTCTAACCATCCTTAATGTGAAAAAGTTCCCTCCAAATGTCCTGTCTCTGATCATAAATCTATACCTGACACAGACTAAGAAGGTTTTCAATTTAGTTTGCTGATAATTAAAAAGTAGGCTAACTGTGCAGTAATTAGCTGGAGTGGATTTCTCATACCGTTTGTGGGAAATGTTCTACTTTGTAAGAGATGTGTCAGTGTTGTGACTGCACTGCAATAGGCTAACCCCTGTTGACATCAATGTATCTGGGGTTGAGAGGGTGAACAGCTTTAAGTTCCTCGGCATCCACATCACCGAGGACCTCTCGTGGTCTGTACACAACAGCTGTGATGGTGATAAAGGCACAAAGGCGCCTTTTTTACCTCAGACAGTTGAGGAAGTTTGGTATGGGCCCCCAAATTCTAAGAACTTTCTACAGGGGTACAATTGAGAGCATCCTGACTGGCTGAATTACTGCCGGGTATGGAAACTGTACCTCCTTTAATCGCAGGATTCTGCAGAGTGGTGCAGAAAGCCCAGCGCATCTGTAGTTGTGAGCTTCCCATGATTCAGAACATCTACAAAGACAGGTGTGAAAAAAAGGCCCAAAGGATCATTGGGGACCTGAGTCACCCCAACCACAATGTATTCCAGCTAATACCCATCCAGGAAATGGTACCACAGCTTAAAAGCCAGGACCAACAGGCTCCAGGACAGTTTCTTCCATGAGGCTTTCAGACTGATTAGCTCACACTGATTTGAGTTATTTCTATATTACGTTGACTGTTTTATTTAGTATAAATTACTATTGATTGCACATTGCACATTTAGATGGAGACATAACGTAAAGATTTTTCCTCCTCATGTATGTGAAGGATATAAGAAATAAAGTCAATTCAATTCAATTCACTGGAACAGTTTGGCTAGAGGTGCCGCTAGTTCAGGAGTGCAAGTCTTCATCACTACACCTGCATTGTTGTCTGGTCCAGTGGTTTTTGCTAAATCCATAGCTCCCATGTACATATTGCTATCACACTGTGAATTGAATTGCCTGCAATTTTGTTCCCATGATGGGTACTACCATCACTAATGAATTTCCCTACATTCTCATCCTGTTAGATATTTAATTGTCTGCCAGGTTTCATAACTAATGGTAGGTGTACCAAACTGTGCTCTTTTTTACTGGCTGCATGATTGTTTAGTTCTGTCTAGTGCATGCTGTTTTTGATGTTAAGCATGCAAGCACCTTTGCAGCTTCACTAGGCTGGCATCTGATCATATACCTGGTGCTGCTCGCTGCAAGCTCTTCTACACTGCTTACCAAAGCAGATTGTGACGGAGAGCACTCAGTAAACATACTCCTTAACACACACTAACACAAACATTGCCTTCTCTTCTGCTGTCATTGTGCTGAATGTACACACTTCAACATCTTCCCTGGTACATTCTCATAATGAGTCCTAAAACAAGATGATGCGCTCAGGGTAACTTCATGATGCCTTTGCCATGCTACACGATGGAATATTCCATCTCTTTAGTAATGTGAATGTGTAAATGTGTATTTGTTGTTTGTATACTGTATTTAATGTGGATACTTCTGTTTATTTTGTAATACGATTGTAACTACATTGTGGGTGCATCATATTCTAATTCATGTGTAGTCTTAACTTTGTGAATAATTAAAGATGGTATGTCCTGGTGCTCTCAGTAGGAGAGAGAGACAGAGATAGTGGCTGTCAGGAGTTCAGATGGACAAGAAAATAAGTATGGAGCTATTGTGTTTTCTGGTAGATAGCTTTTTGAAAATATTGGCTGCTTTCTTTGCACTATTTTTGCTAATATTTGTAAATTTGATATTTGATGCACCTAATAAATACCTTTGCACTAAAGTGCTAAGCAATTCCAGCTATTTTTTTCTTTAGGTCATAACGCATGTAACAGATGGGACTGATGGATGGTCAAATGGAGGACAGTGAGACTGCTGCCCCAGTTCAGTAAGCCCCTGAGGCTAAAAATGAAGTAAGTCCTGAGAAACAGCAGAGACCTCAGAGGAAGAAGAACTTTAGCCCAGGGCTAAATTCAGGGCAGAAGAATAAAGGCCTTCAAGTGGTACCACCTCTGAAAGCTCCCAGGAGAACCTGTTCAAAGACCTTTGTCTATGCAGCAGAAAAGAAGTGATGCTTTTAAGGAGGAATGCCAAAGCCTGAGGAGGAGTAGGCCTGCCAGCTAGTGCCCCTACTGACAGGTAAAGCTTTCAAAGCCTACACAGTAGTGGATGAAGAGAGGTCCAAAAACTATCCTGACCTAAAAGAGGTGCTGCTGGCTAAATTTGATATCTTGGCAGAAACCCATCACCAACACTTCCGTTCCAGTACTCTAACCAGGAGTCACCGAGATGTATCATTGCTTGAGGGGTCTCCACCGTTGTGGATTCGACCAGTGCACAAGTCCGAAGAAGAGATTGGTGAGGGTTCTTCCTGCAGACACCAGAAAATGAGACCAAGAGTATGAACCAGCGAATGGACTCATTGTGGTCCCACCTACCCTGAAGCCCAGGTAGACAAAGTGGAAGCAATCCATAATGTGCTAAGCAACTCCACCTATTTTTTTTATTTTGGTCATAACCCACGTATCTAACACAGGTTCATGCCTTAGTTTAATAACAGAGCAATACACTGGGCCATAAGCTAACAGATTTAGGTAGTGTACACTTCTGCTGGGTCCAAAGCAGCTTATGGATAGCTAGTTTCAAACTGCCCAATCTGCTTTGCAACAATCCTATTTAGAATTTAAATCCCGGGGGACCAATATTCTAGCAGGGAGGTTTGCTAAGGTTATTGGGGAGAGTTTAAACTAGAATTGCTGGGGGATGAGAACTGAACTGATGTGATGGAGGAAAGGGAGGTTGTCTTATGAAAAGAGAAAGCTTGGAGACAGTGTGAAAGGGAGGATAGGCAGGTGATAGAGAAGGTACACACTCAGACCGATGGTTTAAGATGTGTCTATTTTAATGCGAGGAGTATTATGAACAAAGTGGATGAGCTTAGAGCGTGGATCTGCACTTGGAGCTATGAAGTTGTGGCCGTTACAGAGACTTGGATGGTGCAGGGGCAGGAATGACTACTTCAGGTGCCAGGCTTTAGATGTTTCAGAAAGGACAGAGAGGGAGGCAAAAAAGGTGGGGGCGTGGCACTGTTGATCAGGGATAGTGTCATGGCTGCAAAAAAGGAGGAAGTCATGGAGGGGTTGTCTACGGAGTCTCTGTGGGTGGAAGTTAGGAATAGGAAGGGGTCAATAATTCTACTGGATGTTTTTTATAGACCACCCAATAGTAACAGGGACATCGAGGAGCAGATAGGGAGACAGATTCTGCAAAGGTGTAATAACAGGGTTGTTGTAGTGGGAGATTTTCATTTCCCAAATATTGATTGGTTTAGATGGGGTGGAGTTTGTTAGGTATGTTCAGGAAGGTTTCTTGACACAATATGTAGATAAGCCTACAAGAGGAGAGGCTGTACTTGATCTGGTATTGGGAAATGAACCTGGTCAGGTGTCAGTTCTCTCAGTGAGAGAGGATTTTGGAGATAGTGATCAATTCTTTCTCCTTTACCATAGCATTGGAGAGGGATAGGAACAGACAAGTTAGGGAAATGTTTAATTGGAGTAAGGGGAAATATGAAGCTATCAGGCAGGAACTTGGAAGCATAAATTGGAAACAGATGTTCTCAGGGAAACATACGGAAGAAATGTGGCAAATGTTCAGAGGATATTTGTGTGGCATGTTCCAATGAGGCAGGGAAAGGATGGAAGGGTACAGGAACCATGGTGTACAAAAGCTGTTGTAAATCCAGACAAGAGGAAAAGAAGAGCTTACGAAAGGTTCAAAAAACTAGGTAATGATCGAGATCTACAAGATTATAAGGCCAGCAGGAAAGAGCTTAAGAATAAAATTAGGAGAGCCAGAAGGGGCCATGAGAAGGCCTTGGCAGACAGGAATAAGGAAAATCTCAAGGCATTCTACATGTATGTGAAGAGCAAGAAGACACAAGAGAACAGGACCAATCAAGTGTGACAGTGGAGAAGTGTGTATGGAACCAGATGAGATAGCAGAGGTACTTAATGAATACTTTGCTTCAGTATTCACTACGGAAACAGATCTTGGCGATTATAGGGATGATTCACAGTGGACTGAAAAGCTTGAGCATGTAGATATTAAGGAAGAGGATGTGTTGGAGCTTTTGGACCCCAGGCTACAATGGGAAGCAAGGGGGGAGATTGCTAAGATGATCCTTGCATCATAAATGAGGATGGGAGAGGTTCCGGAGGATTGGGGGGATGCAGATGTTGTTCCCTTATTCAAGAAAGGGAGTAGAGATACCCCAGGAAATTATTGGCCAGTGTGTCTTACTTCAGTGGTTGGTAAGTTGATGGAGAAGATCCTGAGAGGCAGGATTTATGAACATTTAGAGAGGCATAATATGATTAGGAATAGTCAGCATGACTTTGTCAAAGGCAGGTTGTGCCTTACGAGCCTGATTGAATTTTTTGAGGATGTGACTAAACACATTGATGAAGGTAAAGCCATAGATGTAGTGTATATGGATTTCAGTAATGCATTTGATAAGGTACCCCATACAAGGCTTATTGAGAAAGTAAGGAGGCATGGGAACCAAGGGGACATTGCTTTGAGGATCCAGAACTGGCTTGCCCACAGAAGGCAAAGAGTGGTTGTAGATAGGTCATATTCTGCATGGAAGTTGGTGACCAGTGGTGTGCCTCAGGGATCTGTTCTGGGACCCCTGCTCTTCGTGATTTTTATAAATGACCTGGATGAGAAAGTGGAGGGATGGGTTAGTAAATTTGCTGATGACACAAAGGTTGGAGGTGTTGTGGATAGTGTGGAGGGCTATCAGAGGTTACAGCTGGACTTTGGTAGGATGCAGAACTGGGCTGAGAAGTGACACATGGAGTTCAACCCAGTTAAGTGTGAGGTGGTTCATTATGTGATGTCAAATATGAAGGCAGAATATAGCATTAATGTAAGACTCTTGGCAGTGTGGAGGATCAGAAGGATCTTGGGGTCCGAGTCCATAAGACACTCAGCTGCTATGTAGGTTGACTCTGTGGTTAAGAAGGCATACAGTGCAATGGTATTCATCAACTGTGGGATTGAATGACCCTATATAGGACCCTGGTCAGACCCCACTTGGAGTACTGTACTCAATTCTAGTTGCCTCACTACAGGAAGGATGTGGAAACCATAGAAAGGGTGCAGAGGAAATTTACAAGGATGTTGCCTGGATTGGGGAGCATGCCTTACGAGAATAGGTTGAGTGAACATGGCTTTTTCTCCTTGGAGCAACAGAGGATGAGCGGTGACCTGATAGAGGTATGCAAGATAATGAGAGGCATTGATTGTGTGGATAGTCAGAAGCTTTTTCCCAGGGCTGAAATGGCTAGCACGAGAGGGCATAGTCTTAAGGTGTTTGGAAGTAGGTACAGAGGAGATGTCAGGGGTAAGTTTTTTACACAGAGAGTGGTGAGTGCATGGAATGGGCTGCCGGTGGCAGTGGTGGAGGCGGAAACGATAGGATCTTTTAAGAGATTCCTGGATAGGTACATGGAGCTAAGAAAAATAGAGGGCTATGGGTAAGGACATGTTCAGCACAACTTTGTGGACCAAAGGACCTGTACTGTGCTCTAGGTTTTCTATGTTTCTAGAACTGCAGTGTCACACATTGCAGCTTGCCTTCACTTTCCTAAGAGCAATTACATGCAGGTGATTATACTGGCCTTGGCAGCAACGTCCAATCTTTGAAAAATTAATAGAAATAAACCAAAGGGAAAGCTAAGTAGAAGTGGGAACACTTGTCAAAGAAGTTGTTTTAAGCAAGTTTATTTAAGGGGGGGAAAGAGGGTGGGGTCAAAAAAGACAGAGTGAAAGGGGGGGAAGGGAAAGAAGGAGAAAAGGCAAGAAAACTACTGAGGAATGGAGTTCTCGAACTGAAAAATAGTGTATGATTATTATGCTGCCACCACTGGAAGATGCTAACACTTTCTTCACCAGCAATGACCAAATTAATTTGAAGTATTGAAGCTTACGTATTCAGCCAAACACTGTTTAATTGATTATTTTAAAGGTAAATTTGTGGTTTCAGAATATCTCCAATTTCGTTTATGGATAAAACTTTGAAAGATAAATACCCTAAATGAGAGTGTTTTGAAGTGGGCCTGTGCCCAGTTTTTAAAGATGTGCAGTGGTTAGCACAATGCTTTAGAGTACCAGCAACCCTGGTTCATTTCCTCCCGCTGCCTGTAAGAAGTCTGTACTTTCTCCACATGAGATTCTTCCAGGTGCTCCGGTTTCCTCCCACAGTCCAAAGACAAACCAGTTAATTGGACATTGTAAAGTGTTCCATGATTACACTTTCATTGAATTGGGGAATTGTTGGGCGGTGTGGCTCGAAGGGGCAGAAGGTCTTTCTCCGTACTGTATCTTAACTAATCAATAATTTAAAAAATAGAAATTAATTTCAATTATAATATAGGTAATTTTGTATTGTTTTTGGAGATCTGCATGTAGTCAAGGTGTTTCAATTGATTGTAGTAAAAGTATACCTGTATCTGGAAGGTCCAACTGCTGGTGAATCAGTGTCCTGGCAAAAAAAACTGCATCACGAAGACAAAAGAACACTCCAAGCAACTCCACAAAAAGGTTATTAGAAAGCACAAGTCAGGAGATGGATACAAGAAAATTTCCAAGTTACTGAATATCCCAGTTAAGTCAATCATCAAGAGATGGAAAGAATATGTCATAGCTGTAAATCTACCCAGAGCAGACCGTCCTCAAAAATGAAGTGAATGTGCAAGAAGGGGACCAGTGAGGGAGGTTACCAAGAGCCTGTGACAACTCTGGAGAACACAAGATGTTCACTTTACATAACCTTTTCACATTATAAGGATCTCATAAAGTAGCATTGTACCATCACAATTTTCCCCCATAGCAAACTGATTACCCTAGCTGCCCGTGAGCAGGTCTGCACAACGAATTGCAGAATTCCATGCATTTTAAGAGAGTATTTGAGATGAAGGATATGGATGTCTTGGAGAAGATGCAGAAGAGATTCACCAGGATATTACCTGGATTAAAGTGTATTACTGAAAAGAAGAGCTTGAATAAACTTGTATTCTTTCCTCTGTAGCACGAGTGGCAATTTGATAAAAGTATATAAAATTAAGTGATGCATATATAGGCAGATGGTCAGGAATGTTGTTCCTCTCCCCCCTCCACCCCACTCACTCCACCCTCAGTGTTCCCAGAGTGTAAAGGTCAAATATTAGAAGATACTGTATACATTTAAAATGAGAGGAGCAAGTTTCAGGGAAATTTGCAGCTTTTTTTAAACAGACAGTGATGGGTGCCTGGAATTCACCATCAGTGGAAAGTGGTGGAAGCAGATTAAATAACAAAAGTTTAAGAGGCACAGTATTTAGACAGGCACATAAATAGAGAGATATGCAGGCAGCTGAGATTAGTTTAATTTGGCATCATAGTCAGTGCAGACATGATGGGCCAAAGGGCCTATTCCTGTGTTGTTTGTTTCTATACGTTTACATAAAATTATGCCTTATTTGCACTTTCCAGATTAATTAAAACCCACACTGCTTTAAATTCATCTTTCCTTACAATTAGCAGCAGTGAATTTATATTGGTTGTGTTATCTCCTGCAGGTGGCAGACATGGAAATTAATGAAGTCAGGATTCAAAGAGCTTATTAAAAGCTGTTGAAAAGAGTTGCTTTGATTTTGGAAACATTTAACTGGAGATTTAGCTCATCTAAATTTATCAAGAGCAGCAAATTTTTGGTTATTATTAAAAACATGGAAAGTTTGCAATATGCCCAGTATGGTTTGAATCAGTTCACTAACGTTTTTTGAGAACAAACTAAATTCTAGGGAACCATCTACTGCATATGAAGAGTTTGAAGAAAAATATCCAATGACAAAGTAGACTTTAGTCTCACGAAGTGTATGGTCATGAATCTTGGCAGAAGAAATTAAAGAGTTGACTGTTTTCTAAATGGAGAAAAAATACTAAAAACTGAGATGCAAATGGACTTGGGAGTTCTTGTGCAGGATTCCCTAAAGGTTAATTTACAGTTTGAGTCTGTGGTGAGGAAGGCAAGTGGAATATTAGCTTTCATTTCAAGAGGAATAAAATATAAAAGCAAAGATGTAATGCTGAAACTTTATGAAGCTCTGGTGAGGCCTCACTTGAGTACTGTGAACAGGTTTGGGCCCCTTATCTTAGAAAAATTTGCTGAAACTGGAGATGGTTCAAAGTAGATTCACGAAAATTATTCCAAGATTGAATGGCTTCTCACATGAAGATCATTTGATGACTCTGGACCTGTATTGACTAGAATTCTGAAGAATGAGGGGTCACCTCATTGAAATCCATTAAATAGTGAAAGGCCTCAACAGAGTGGATGTGGAGAAGATGTTTCCCAAGATGGGAGAATCTAAGACGAGAGGACATAGCCTCAGAATAGAGGGGTGCCCTTTAGAACGGAGATGAGGAGAAATTTCTTTAGGCAGAGAGTGGAAAATCTGTCCCCCATTATTATCTCATCAGCATCATTTTCCAGTGGTCCAATATCAGCTCTCACCTTCCTTTTACTCATTATATAACTGAAAAAACTTTTGGTATCCTGCTTTATATCATTGGCTAGTCTGCTCTCATATTTCATCTTTTCTCTTCTAATAGCTTTTCTAGTTGCCTTTTGTTGGATTTTAAAAGCTTCCCAATCATCCAACTTCTGTAGGACATATCTATCCTGTGTTTTGTGAACTATTCCCAGAAACTTCAGCCATTTCTGCACTGCCGTCATCCCTGCCAGTATCCTCCTCCAATCCACCTGGGCAAGCTCCTCTCTCATGCCTCTGTAACTCCTTTTATTTCATTTTGATACTGATACATGTGACTTATGCTTCTTCTCAAATTGCAATATGCATTCAATCATATTATGATCAATGCCTCCTTAGGGTTCCTTTACATTAAGCTCCCTAATAAAATCTGGGTTATTACATAACACCCAATCTAAGATAGCCTTTCCCCTCTTAGGTTCAAGCACAAGCTGCTCTAAAAAGCCATCTCTTAGGCACTTTACAAATTCCCTCTCTTGCAATCCAACACCAACCTTGATTTTCCCAATCCCCTTGCATATTGAAGTCCCCCATTACATGCCTTTTTCAGCTCCTCTTGCAATCTCAACCCTTGGCTACTATTTGGAGGCCTATATATGATACCCACAATGTTTTTTTTACTCTTGTAGTTTTTAACTCCACCCACAAAGATTCAGCATTTTCTAACCCTATATCACCTCTTTCTAAGGATGTAATTCTATCTCAACAGAGCCACACCACTGCCTATGCCTTCAAGTCTGTCCTTCTGATACAAAGTATATCCTTTGATGTTAAGTTCCCAACTATAGCTTCTTTCAGCCATGACTCAGTGATGCCCACAACGTCATACTGATCATTTATCTAATTGCACCATTCATTCATTTTCATCCATTTTATTCTGAATGCTACGTACATTTAAATACAGCACCTTCAGTCCTGCATTCTTCGCCCTTTTGAACTTTGCTTCTGTGGTACAATTTAACTCTTTGCTCTGTCTGCATTTGTACCCAGCCATTGGCTTGTCCTTCCTTACATTCATGTTACACCCATCATCTACTTGTAAATCTGCTGGCTCACCCTCAGCTCTATCATACTGATTCCCATCCCCCGTAATATTATTTTAAATCCCTCCCAACATTTTTAGTAAACATGTCTTCAAGAATATTGGTCTCCCTCGGATTCAAGTGCAACCTGTTCCTTTTGTACAGATCACACCTGTCCCAAAGGAGGTCCCTATTATCCAGAAATCTGAATCCTTGCCCCCTGCTCCAATTCTTCAGCCACAGATTTTTCTGCCATATCATTCTATTCCTATCCTCACTGTCATGTGGCATAGGCAGCAGTCCCAAGATTACTATCCTTGAGGTCTTGCTTCTCAGCTTCCTTCCTTACTACCTATATTCCACGACGTACTCCCTTTTCCTACCTGTGTTGTTGGCACCAATATGTACCACAACTTCTGGCTGCTCACCCCCATTTTCAGGATATTGTGGACATGTTCAGAAATATTGCAGACCCTGGCACCTGGGAGGCAAACTACCATCCGCGTTTCTTTTTTGTATCCACAAAATCACTTAACTGTCCCCCTAACTATAGAGTCCCCGATTACTGCTGCCATCCTCTTCTGTTCCCTACCCTTCTGAACCACAGGGCAGACTCAGTGCCAGAGGCATGGCTGCTGTTGCTTCCCCAAGGTTGGTTCCACCGCCCCCCCCGCCGCCCCACAGTACTCAAAATAGAGTACTTATTGCTGAAGGGGCCAGCCACAAGTGTGCTCTCCACTATCTGACGTTCTCCCTTCCCTTTCATGACAGTCACCCATTTATCTGTCTCCTGTAGCCTTGGGGTGACTACCTCCCTGTATATAATCACTTCACTTTCCCTAACAAGCCGAAGGTCATCAAACTGCAGCTCCAGTTCCCCAACACTGTCTCTAAGAAACAGCATCTCGATGCACCTGGTGCAGATGTGGCAATCGGGGACGCTGGTAGTCTCCCAGAAATCTCACATCTGATACCCAGAACAGAACATTGGCCCTGTAGACATACCCTCTATTCTCTCAAAAGTTAAATAATAAAAAAAGAAATAAGTAATGAACTTACCTACTTTCCTTGCCTCTGCATGTTCTCACCAAAGCCTTACCACTTTGACTCAGACAACTGCTCCTGTAGATGGTACCCCTCTTTTATGGAGACTGAGTTGTTAAAGCTCTTCACTGGATTTGTGTAGGAGCACTTCTACTATGCCTGCGCAATATCAAAAATTCCCATTGAAAAACTTTCCGTTTTTTAGAGCTCTTTGTTGGACTGGCATGGGGATGCTTTTACTGTGTCTGCGCCTTACTCCAATCATTGAAATGCAGAGGATTTAATTTGACTTTTTTTGATACTGATCAACAAAAAATCTCTTTCGTGTCAAAGTGAAAACAGATCTCTACAAAGTGATATAAATTAATTACAAATATAAAACACAAAATAATTGATTGCATAAGTATTCATCCCCTTCAAGTCAGTGTTTAGCACCTTTAGCACCTATGTAAAACTAGAGGGCATTAATTTACCTTTTGCACCTTTGGCAGCAATTACAGCCTTGAGTCTGTGTGGATAGGTCTCTATCAGCATTGCACACCTGCACCCTGCAAAATTTCCCCATTCTTCTTTACAAAACTGCTCAAGCTCTGTTAGACTGCATGGGATAGTGGATGAACAGTCCTTTTCAAGACCTGCCACAATTCCCAATTGGATTGAGTTATGGATCTGACTTGGCCACTCCAGGACATTAACTTTGTTGCTTTTAAGCCATTCCTGTGTAACTTTGGCTTTAAGCTTAGGTCATTGTCTTGCTGGAAAACAAATCTCCCAAGTCACAGTTCTCTTGCTCTCAGGATTTCCCTGTATTTTGCTGCATTCATTTTACTCTTTACCTTCACAAGCCTTCCACAACTTGCTTCAATAACGGATCCCCACAGCATGATGCAGCTACCACGTTTCACTGCAGGGATGGTGTGTTTTTGATGATGTGTGGTATTTGACTTATGCCAAACATAGCGTTTAGACTGATGGCCAGAAAGCTGAATTGTGGTTTCATCAGACCATACAGCCTTCTTCCAGCCAACTTCAGAGTCTCCCACATGGCTTCTGGCAAACTCTAGCCAAGATTTCATGTGAATTTTTTCAACATTGGCTTTCCCTTTGTCACTTTCCCATAAAGCTGCGACTGGTGAAGCACCTGGGCCATAGTTGTATGTGCAGTCTCTCCCATCTCTCCAAAAACAGATCTCCATTTAACTAATCATGTGACTTCTAAAACCAATTGGCTCCACGAGTGATGATTTAGTGTGTCATATTAAAGGGGTTGAAGACTTCTGCAATCAATTATTTCGTGTTTTATATTTGTAATTAATTTGGATCACTTTGTAGAGATCTGTTTTCACTTTGACACAAAAGAGTCTTTCTGTTAATCAGTGTTAAAAAAGCCAAATTAAATCCACTATGATTCAATGTTGTAAAACAATAAGACGTGAAAACTTCCAAGGGGTGGTGAATACTTTTTATAGGCACTGTACACAGATGTCTGCCAAATTAGCTTAAACAGTAATTTTTATTGTGGATAATGTATAATCCAGAAGCTTTCATTAATTCAATTCAGTTTTGGACTGTGAAATCTTGAGCACTAAAGATTAGATTAAAACCCCAGTGTAACCATGATAAAGTGATAAAAAAAATCACTAAAGACAAGTTACCTTTAGGGTCTGACTATGTATTGAAATGTGTCCACCTTCTCAAGTGGATGTCCCTAAGCACTACATTGAAGAAGAGTGGGAAAATTACCACCAGGGTCTTGACAATATTTCTATTAATTAATGATACTAGGTCCATCCATGAACCAAAACAGGCCTTCCTTTCATGTGCACCTCCTCCAACTTAGTCCACTGCAGGCTGTGCTTCCTCAACATCAACAAGACGAAGCGTAGTTTCAAAGAACATCTACATTCAGTCTGCAATGGCCATTCCAAATTCCCATTTGCAGGACATTTCAATTCCATTCCCTATTTCTGCACTGACTTGTCCATCCTTTGCACTCTCTACTGCTGCAATTTAAGCCCACCAAAAGCTGTAGGAGCAACGTCTTATATTCCACCTGGATGATATACAATCTAATGGCATGAATATTAAGTTTTCCAATTTTAGACAACACTTTCCCTTTTTCTCCTTTGTTTTCCTTCCATTCTTTTCCCCCTTCTCCTAATGATCCTTTAATACTGCTATTTCTGTGCCTCTTCCGACCCACCCCCAGACCCTCCTTTACCCAACTCTGTCCCCCTTTGTCCTGCTCCAATGACCAATTTCACACATAGGTAACCCTCTCATCCCTTTCCTCAGCCCCCCACCTTAAATCTTGTTCCAACTGTTTTTCACCTCTCCCTTATCCTCTCATGATTCCAGTTCCCATCTCTTTACATATCAGAAATCAGGACTAATGTTCCTGCTTATCTCCCTCCATCAGCCATCTCCCATTTTCACACTTCCCTCCCCCGCCCCTTGCTTCATCTGTTTTTTTTAAAGAAAATTGATTCACCTTTTGTCTGTCTCCTTACATCTGCCATAGTCTTCCAACTTCATCACTGCTCAACTCCCCTACCTGATACCACCCCTCCTCAGTATACTAATCTGAAAGTTATTCCTTACCACTCCCTTTCTCCACTCAGCGCTGGCCATTTTGTCTCTTCAATCTCAGTCCTGATGCAGAGGTTCAGCTTGACCTGTTGATAATTTCTTGTCTCCCACCGACAGGGAGTTTTTCCAGCAGATTGCATGTTAGTTGGCACATTGTTTTTCTGAGAGGATGCAATCCAAATATGGAATGGTATGCTTACTACACTACAGGAATTACAAAATTAAAAAGGTTGGCTGTAAAGCACTTTGAGATTGTGAAAGGTACAATAAATGTCTTCTCTTTTCTAAAGGTCACATAGCCCATGTTGAGTTGCATTCAAAAGTCAGAAAATGTTTTTGCTACAGGTTATCAGACAAGACAATCACTTCCAAAAAGAACATTTTGATCTCTCATAGACTACTTTATCTAGATTGCTCAATAGAAACACAATTAAGAGAGAGAAAAGTGAAGAGTTTGGAAGAAATCTTTCTATTTCTTAGGAGACCTAAAAACTGGAACCCCACCAGTATTGTGGAGAGTCCTGACACAAAGACAGCTAAAGTTCAATGCCGACCACTTCCTTCTCGAGGGCAAGTGGGAATAACCAATTAATAGAAACTTTGGCAGCAATTTCTATGTCTTTAGAATGATTACTTCCAAACTCCTTTGGAGAAGTAAGTGCTTAGGTGTTCTTGCTCCACAAACAACAATTACATTTAAAAATAGAAAATAAAGTTATTTTGGATATTCTATTTTCTAAAGCTTGTGGAGCAAGTTTTATGAGTGGAAATAATAACTTGAGCACATCGTGGGGTTTTTTATGTGATAGTAGATACTGATAAGAGAAATGTAGTCAATCTGGTGTATATAGGCATCTAGAAGACTTTTGATATGGTGCCACAAAAGAGGCTTATCAGTAAAATTGAAACCAATGCACTGAAGAGGCATTGATATGAAGAGGATATGAAGTTGACCACATCACAACCAAACGTGGTCATGATGATGAGATATTTTAAAGGAATTTTAATGAACATCCCTTTTCTCATTGTGTTGCCATGCTTCTAGCACCAACACAACATGAAACAACTCACTAACTCTAACCACATGCCTTCAGAATGTGGAAGAAAATCAAAGCATCCACACAGTCATGAGGACAACCTACAAACTCCTGACAGACAGCAGCAAGAATCAAAACCCAATCTTACAACTGGCACTATAAAGGAAGCATGATTTCTAACCTTGTGGATTAAAATAAAATCTGGGAGTACAGTGACCTACAAAGAGAATAACGACTGCAAAAGTCTTTGCTGAAGAGGAAGGGATTGCATGTGAGACATGCCTGGGAAATGATACCGAATTGGAAAAACTGCAGTCACAATAAATAAAACCTTGCAAAATCTTCCAACTTTGAGAGAAATCCCTACAGAATGTAAAAGTGCACATCTTATTCTGCTCTCTATGAAAGACAGGAGAGAAACTGGGGAACTGTAAATCAGTTAGCCTAACACCTGCTGCTAGGAAATGACAAAATTCTATAACTAAGGACTGAATTATTGAAATTTCAACATTTTTAGCTAATCAGAGAATTAACATGGGTTCATAAGGGTTGCTCATATGATAAATCGTACAGAAGAAATGCAGGCCATGAGGCCTTTCAAGCCCAATCCACCACCTGATAAGATGATGGCCATTCTGATTTCAATCTCATCTTTTTGTTCATATCTGTCTACAATAACCTTTTCATCATTGTGTCATACAGCACAGAAATAGGCTCTTCAGCCCACCTTATCCATGCTATCAAGTACCTAACTGCATTAACCCATTTCCTAGTAGTTGGTCCATAGCCTTGTATGCCTCAATGATTCAAGTACTTACCTAAATACTTAAATGTTGTGAGTGTACCTACCTTCACCATCGTCATGTAGTGTCTTCCACATTCTAACCATCCTCGGTATGAAAAAAAATTCTTCCTTAGATCCTCACACATTAAATTAATGCCCTCTAGTTTTACACACCTCTGCTTTGGAGCCTCCATATTCTTGTTCGCAACTTAGCGTTCTACTTATCTTTATGTCATGAGCAAGTTTACAATTTACATTGTTGAAACCTTAATTAAAGTCATCGAAACTCAGGGAACGGTTGTGAATCTTAATTCTCAACAGTAACCAACAAATTCTCTCAAAAGAGACTGTACATTGAAGCTCAAGGAATTGAAACAAGTTATTTACCTCAGCAGGAAACTGAATGAGAAGAAAGAAATAGATGGAGATACTGATCAAATGTTTAATCTAGCACAGTATCCTGCATTGGGTATAACAATTGTTCATTATATGTACAGAGACTTGCATATTAGGGTAGAAAACCATGTGTCCAAGTTTGCTAATGATGCATTAAGCTTTGTTGGTGATAGCAAAGCAGTGGAAAATGGATTTCAGCTTCATTAAATAACAGTTCATCTATTATGACCCTGGTGAAAGATGTAACTAAATCGCTTGCATATAATGAAAAGAGACAGAGCAGGAGGTCCAAACAAACTTGGGGGAGTTTTTACACACAATGTTCATTAGAAGGTCAGGAAAAAATACACCATAATCAGCAACACAAATGACCTCTCTATCTGATTGTCTGAAACACAGAAGGAATGCTATAGCCATATAGAAAGGTGACTTAGACAGGCTGAGTAAGTGGATGGTATAATGTGGATAAATGTGAAGATATCCATTTTCACAGGAAAAACGGAAAGAGCAATATTATTTAACTGGTATTAAATTGAGAAATAATTATGTACAAAGAAGTTTGGATTTTAGTGTACACCAGTCAGTGAAAAAAAAATGGAGGTACAAGGAATAAAGAAGTAAAATAACATCACACACAGAATGCTGGTGGAACCCAGCAGGCCAGGCAGCATCTATGGAAAAGAGTACAATCAATGTCTAGTCCCAAAATGTCAACTATACCCTTTTCCATAGATGCTGCCTGACCTGTTGAGTTCCTCCAGCATTTTGTGTGTATTGCTTGGATTTCCAACATCTGCAAATTTTCTCTTGTTTGTGAAGTAAAATAGCATGTTTGCTTTCACAGCAAGAGGATTTGAGTATGGAGTAAGGATGCCTTACTATAATTGTATAGGCCTTGGTGAAAACACACCTGCAGTACTCAGTAATCTTGCCTCCTTATCTCAGAAAAGATACTTTTACTATAAAGGGTTTGAAGCGTTGATTCACCAAACTAATTCCTGTGTTGGCATGACTGCCATTTGAAGAGAGATTTCTGTATTCAATAGCACTTAGAAGAACAAAAGGTGATCCAATTGAAACAAAATTCCTACAGGACTAGACAGACTGAATATAAGGAAAAGGTTTTCCCAGCTAGTATGCCAAAGTCTCAAGAGTACTGAGTAAGAGATTTATAGGTAAGATTTCTCATTCAGATGGTGATGGATCTCTGGTATTTTGTATCAGTGAAGGCTACTAGGTTGCTGAAAATATTTACAAAACTGAAAATTTATAGAAGGTAATGGCCTCAAAAGGCATAAAGAAAGAATAGGACATTTGAGTATATAGAAAGAGTATGGAGAGAGATGATCAGACATGATAATACTTCATGGCAAAATAGACCATGTCTGTTCCTATTTCACTGATTCTAAGTTACAAAGCCAAACTTAGTTAAAACCTGAAGTACTGAGAACAACTCTGGGCATTATGGCTACGAAAATAAATATGAAAATAATACCTCTGACTTATAATATATTAAAATATTAAGAACCAAAAGCAGGTACATAGAATTGGATCACTTTTTAGCCATCATGCTACCCATGAAGGAACAGGCTCAAAGCAGTAAATAGCTAACTAGTGTACGCACGTTCCAATCTACTGTCCACAAATGCAAATGCTAAACACAGATAATGCTGTATTCTTAATGCCATCTTCCAAATGAAACATTAAACTACACATTGTTGCCCTCTCAGAGCAGTGTAAAGGATGCCATGGCATTTTAATGAAGAGCAGCAATGGTCCCCTGGTGTTCTGACCTATATTTATCCCTCATTCAACAATATTAAAACCATCTGATTATTGTTGGTGATACTTTGCAGTGTACAGATTGGCTGACACATTCGCTATGTTACAACAGTGACTACACATCAAAAAAAGAATACAATACATACAATTTGGGATATTTGGAAGATTTCAATGACAGTTTATAATGTAAGTTCTTATTTTTCATTGTACAGAACAAATTGAACAACAGAAAATGAAATGTGTTTCCTTCATAATAGACAGGTTAAAAAACCTTTAGAGCAAAAGCAAATTATCCTAATTTAACTTGTGTCTGAAGGAAACTAAATATCTACTTGTAAGTAGGACCAAGTTATAATGCAGAAATTAGTAATCAGATGCTCTGTATGTTAAGATATCACTACTTCATATTATAGGTTTTTTGTTCAATTATTTTATAATCCTGTGCTTCATCAAATATTGGTGCATCCTTCTGCAGCTATACACAAATCTATCTGCAAAAAAAGTCTACTTTATTGTTGCATTAATTCTGTACTATAGATTCGTACTCATTGGTAACTGAGTAACTGTCTTGTCAGACACATCTTAGTTTAATCTCTCACTGTTGCCTATGGTAACATGCAAAATGTAGCTCCAGAAATGGAAGGCACAAATTTATTTCATTGTACATCCCTTTCTCAATGAATTAGCTCACTAAAATGTGTGCCACAATACTCAAGTAACTATTGTCATATGGTGAAATCAGACACTTGTTATGAGTGAAACTACTTAAATATAAAGTGTAACTTCTGGAAATCCATCTGATTTTCCTGAAACAATATTTCCTTTGTTTCCACGATGGATTTGCAGCATTTCAATTCATTTGCTTTCAATTCATTTTCCCAATTTATTTTTCTTCGGAAAGCCATGGGCTTTTTACGATGAATGTAAACTAGGAAGGCCATCCTCAACAACAAAGTTTGCATTTTTCAGACTTAAAAAGTTGCTGAAGTGTAATTTTTGCCCAAGACTTCAACCCAAAATCCATCTGGATGCTATCAATATTATAGTCTTCAGACCTTCCATGGTAAAGTAATATGTTTACATAATACATGGAATAACACTGCCTCCTTCCAGTTAGACACCAGCAAGCTCATTTGACATTAATTAAGATATTCATGCTATAAATTATCCTCCTCTGGATAATGGCCTGTAATGAATATACATATATATATCACATGAAATTAGAATTTTCACTGTTAGCACCAAACAAAAGAGATAATTCTGCTTTAGAACCTAAGCACCTTCACTTATTCATCTTACAATTTTGTTGACAGCAATAGTTTCTTCATGTAATCTATATGCGGGTCTTGTTAAACACAAACATAATGTTACCTTGCCACTGTACGTGTGTCTTCGCCTGTAACAAAACCACAAAATAGCAGTAATCAGTATTTCAGGAATGCAAGATGTGCAGTTCAGAAGCATGGGGGCAATGTTTATCATCTTATTCAGAAAAATACCACATACTGTCATCACGTATAAGCTTAAAGTGGTACTATATTTAATAATCGAAATACGTCTGGCAAGTCAAATGGTGGTTACGATAAGGACAACTATGAGAACACTACATGATTCTCATAGGCAGATTTTGAACTTAAAATATTTCATGGCAGATATTCTTTTGTAAATTAATTCTTTCTTGTTTTAAGTGTTCTCTCTATTTGATGTTATTCAGAGGCTTTGGCCAATAGATTAAATACAATAATTCTAACAGTACAATTGGCAATATGCTATGCATACAGAAGTATCATTTATAGAATGCACTGCAGTAATTACAAAGGTTATTTACAGCATGGCATTTTCCAAATCGGCAACCTCTACTGTTATGATATGGCAACAATGAATATAGAGTTGACGACTGGTTTTATTAAAAAAAGAAACATTTATTAAATACTGCTCAATAAAAATGAAAAGTAAACAAATGACTAACTTAACCGGAAGTTAACTGCTATACGGCGACTCGAACAGTTCTTAAAGCGATGAATGTGGACACAGTTCTTAAAGCAATAAATGCGAACACAGTTCTTAAAAGTGGTAAATGCGAAAGTCCAAACGATTTACACAGTCAATTAGGAGAGACTTTCCTGAAGTAATGAATTCCTCGACGACGTGATGTTACTGCTGATCCCAGCCGAAATATGCCTTGCCCGAAGGACTTACAACGAAGGAAATTAAAACAGCTTAAAGGAACTAACCTTTTCCATGGCAAATAACGCTGCATTTCACAATGCAGGGGCTATCTCGGATGCAGGTTACTACTTCCTTGAACAAAGATTAAATAAGGTCGATCATGTATTACTGCCGACGACACCAACTTTACTCGATCCTTCGAGTCTCCATACTTCGATATGTTCTTCACTCTCCGACTGGACTAAAACTGGCAGCATTGTGGCGAAACTGCTGGCAATAATCTTTGAGACTTAATACAGAAATTAAAACTCCACTTTAAAACATAACTGCGTCATAAGACGAGTACGCAGCATAACAGAATAACTGACGAATTAAACAACGAACTGACTTGCGTCACAGTAAGGCTTTCCTGTTTTATACCTGTTGAAACAGGCCATCACATGACCTCTCACTGGCGGGAAAATTACATCATGTGACCTCACACTGGCGGGAAATTACACCACCCCACCATCACAAGACCATTAATTACATCATCCTCACCAGATACTCAATTACATCATGGTCATAAGACAGTCACAAGATACCCACGGGGTATGTAACACTACCAAATACAAGGACATATTTCAAGCATAAAGGAAAACATCGACAAAAGCTCATTGCAGTTCGAGTTTGAATCTGGATTTCTACTGGTAATTACAAGCTTTTATTAAAAGGTGGTGCTGGGAGCTATGATGTTTGTCAATTTCTTATCAATGACTGGTGAAATTGTTGCTAGTGTGGAGGGTAGTCTTAAGCTAAAAATTGCATTGTTGAAATGAACTAGTAAGTAACAGACAGAGCTTAATCCAAATAAATGTGAGATAATGATGAATTTTGGGAGTGCTAATAGTTGCGTCCTAGGGAGTATTGAAGAAGAGGTGGTCTTATTGTGCAAGTTCAACACTTTTTGATGGTAGCAAAGCAAACAGATACATGGCTAATGGGACATTGGCCTTTTTGAATATAAGCACAGGGTGGTTATACTCCAACTCAAGGAAGTATTGATCAGATCTCAGCTGGAATAACATCTGCAGTTACGCTTATCACATCATAGCAAGAATGTGATAAATGCTGGTGAACATGCAGAAGGGATTCACCAGAATGTCACCTCGGAACAAGCATTTCAGTTACAAAGAAAGAATAGGTCCGATTTCCTGGGAGTGGATGAGGTGATGTAAGGACATGATTGAGGTGAATAAAATAACAATGGGTATAGATAGGAGACTGAATCTGCTTCCATCACCTTTGTAGGCAATGCATTTCAGCCAACAACTCATACCTTTAAAAATAAAGTTTACTGTTAGCTCGTAGCTGGTTCCTTTGCCAAATATCGATGCATTCAAGATTCAAGGAACAGCTTCTCCCTATATGCTCTTATGAAGAGTGTTCATGGTTTTTAAACACCTCTTAAATCTCCCTGAAAAACACTGTAAAAAACCCACCCAGTTTCTCAAGAATCTCCATATAGAGTACTCGGTAATTTTTTTCCAATAATTTGCCGTTTTGTCACAGTTTTTGGCATTGCTTTTTGGCAGCTTCAGTATCAGCCAAAGCACTCTCTCCAGTAAACTTTAAGCTATGAAGCTGCCCTCGTCTCAGAAACCGATCAAACCACCCATGACTACCTTTAAATTCCACTTTCGAAACACTTGCATCACCATCGTCCTGTGCTGTTTCAGCTTATGAAAAAGACTGACTGATTTCTCCTTAAAGTATAACTTAACGGAACACACGCTTTATACACCCATCAATCCACTCAAGCAACACTTTCCATTTTATCCATTATTGAATGCTGACTAAGAGAGACCAGTTTGCTACGAGCAGAACCATGGGCAGCTTTCAAGATTCTTTCTCTCTGCGTATAAATAGTGCGAATGGTGGACACAGGCAAGTTCAACACACGGACAATGTCCTTATTTTGTTCATCATGATCGAAACGCTTAATTATGTCTAGTTTCACGCTAAGTGTAACACCCTTACGAGCTCTTTTAGGCTTTTCCGATGCCTTAGAACTCATCTTGCCAACGGATGCACAAAATAAATCAACATAAAGCACAGATGCTCACAGGCACGTGTTTAAACAATGGCAGCTAGAATGCAGTTCCGGGAGAGGAGCTTGGCTGCTCAGGGCGCACACTGTCTTTTTTTGCGCGCTGCCTTTTCTCGTAACAGTGAAAACACCTAGCAAAAACAGTTAACTAATGTAGGTCTTTCATAACAGTGAGGTGTCATAAAGTGAACGTACAAAAAACAGGAGCCACCTGTACTCCAGAGGATGTTTTTTAATCTTTATAGTTCAGTGCCCAGTGATCAATTCCTTAATCCATTGAACCACAGACAGAAGATAACAAATATTTCAAGTTAGCAAGTGGTTTGTTTATTGCCCACATTCATACTGAAGGCACACAGTTAACACACTGATGGTTTCTATTTGCATTTCCATTTTCAAAAGAAAACTTCAGAGGATGATGAAAGGAAATATCCCAAGTTTGGGAAAATTCAAAAGGTCAGTCTTAATTACATTACTGTGGTGATGTGTCACACCTTCCAGACAAGTGAAACGAACATGTGCACAGCTTGAAACCTGTTCATGTGAAAAAGAATCCAACATCTCTTGAGAAGAGGCAATTTTTCAAATTAGATTGAATTTTGTTCAAACTTGAAGATATTGGGAGTAGCATTTAGGAGACATTTTTAAAGCAAGTATATATGCAACCTAAAAGGAAAGTTAGAATTAAACATGGAGGGGTTGATTTGGTGAGGATTGGCACATGAAGTCAAATACACAGCACCAGAGATTGCAATCCCTGTTTTAACATAGTTTTAAATGCAGAAATAAAAGTTAAACACAAGTGCCATCCTGAGCCTGCTGGCTGGTGAGCAGACTGGCAAATCTCCAAGAACACCAATAAATCCTGCACAAGAGATGGTGCAAGATGGTTGTTTCCTTGTTTATAAAATAAACCCAGCTGTCGTCCTACATACAAAGTTTGGCAATTAGATTTTTACTTTTGATATACCTCAAAACATACGTACCTTGCAGCCCAAGTTCCACCTATATTTAAACAAAATTGTTAACAACTTCAGGCATAAATTAAAACAACTTAAATATCAAGTTCCCAAATAATCTTCTTTCTCTTTTCAAAGTCTAATCAATTTCAATATTTAATTGCTTCCTCTAAAGAGCAGACATACCACGACAATCTACATGAAAAACATCAATTACAGGAGATTGAGATTTTTTTAAAAACTATGCAAATAAAATGCTTTGAAATTTGATATTATCCAAAGTACAAATGTATGTAGCTACACTCAAGATCCATTTGTTTTTGATTAAAATATGTGGGTTCTCTGTGCACAGGCTGAGTTAACTTGTCAGGTAATAAATGTTTTGCTTGAGATAACGTTGAACAGAGCTAGTCCTACATCTGCCATAGTTTTAAATTCTCTTTAACCACTCCTTTTCAACATGCTCAAAATAAACTGACCAATACACAGGAGGAGAAAAGGTTACTAATTTGAACTACAGTAAAATAAACAATCCAAGCCCAATCTGAAGCCCTGAACACCATCCATCTTTCCAGAGATCAAGTGACACATAATAAGGAAATGAAATTGTCAAAGCTTCAAATAAAAACACTGAACTTCAGAAACACAGCTGGAACACTTAAATACATATTAAACAAGTTCCCTTCTATTTACAGTGCATAATACAAAATCATTAATGAACTTAAAATTTTGTTAAAAACAGAAGCAGAAAAATTCCTCCTCAAATATTTATGAGAAGAGAAAATAGGGACAATCACAATAAAAGCTCTCAGCATTATCAAGCAAACATTTCCTGCTGAGAAGTTGATGTGTGTTCAGTTAGAAACTTAACATGAGCTCAGAAAATCTATGACATTAGAGCAGCAACTCAAAGGTATATCAATGGGAACACAAAGCACCTGTAGAGTTTGCCCTAAGTGTGTATGGAATAGCTTCTATTGAATTTCAGCAGCACCTAGTTGAATTATCTTTTGATCTATCTGTATGCCTTGATAATTAGAAGGTATTTGATTGGATGGAAGATGGTTCGAGTTACATGTGCCAAGATCAAACAAAACACAGGCTCATGACTTGATGCTGGGATGCATGATGAAGAAAGAAATCTGACTCCAACCTATAGTTGTTCAAATACGAGCCTTTATCTTGACATGTTTACATACAATGTAATTCAGGGAGCAACACACCAAAATTAATTATAAAATTTGTTAAAATATTTAACATTTGGCCATTGGCAATTTGTTTTTTTTCTAAAAGATTAACTTTTTTCAAGAATACTGTTTTTAAAAAGCTCCAAATTATCTTCTACAATTGTTGGCATCTTATTACCTAATTCATTATCACCAACAACTTTCAGACGTTAAATATTTATACTCTCAAAGTTCACTTAAAAGACACTACTCGTTTCAGTAATATTTTCACGTTAAAATAATTAGATGAAGGAATTTGTACTGTGGCATCACGCTAAACAGGTAACAAAAAGGTGAAAGAAATAAACACATACATGTATGTGCACTTGCTTTAAATTTCAATCAAAGCTATAAATTCCATTAAATTATGTGAAAATTAGTGAGTAAACAAATCTCTTTACAATAAATTCCGGATAATTATTGCGAACCGTTTATGTTACCCATGGAATTGGAATCTTATCAACTTACTGCTAAAATTTAGCTAACCAATAGCTGCCTGAGCACAAAATAAATTTTGTTTTCACATTTTTAGACCAAGTAAAATATATTCTGATTACTGTAACAGCTAATAAATGATAAAAGGTAATCAATGAAGCAGGATTCCTCCTGCATAATTTATCAAAATACTTTTAAATATCAAATATTTACATTAAAAAAGTCTTCATAAAATGTACTTTTGTAATGAATTGCTCTAAGTGAACAGGTTGCTGCTTTCCTGTTATACTTGGCCACCACATTGAGAAAAAACCAATATTTCATTTTAGAATTTAAATCAAAACATCTTCCCATACCTAATTTTGTAATTTTCTATCTTTTAAATTCCTTGGGCTTGAATTTGCTGCTGGTGGTGAGCTATGTGTGATACCCTTTTGTTCATCCAGATCTATGTGTACAATTTGTTGTCCAAAGATTTTCCAGTGCAAATTGAAAAACTCCAGCATCACATTAGGGCCTTATGTAATACCTTCACACAAGTGAGCAAAAGCAAAATCAATCCACAAACAAAAATAAAATTAACTGTTGGCTTAGTCAACAATCAGATATGCCAAATAAATGCTGCCAAAAGGCATTAACATTATTAGAATACCTTAAAGTAAAGACTATTTATTAAAAATAAAAGTAAAAATTAAAAATCATTTGGGCAATTAAATCAAAGTGTAAATCACTTTACATTCAGCTAGTTCTATTACAGATGTTCATCTCCATATAAATAGAGTCTTGCTCTTTCTATACCAGGTCTAGCAAATGATTTTCAGTATTAAGATTTACAGCTGTCTTCTAAACTTGCTAAAGGTTAGATCTGCACAATTGATTATGACGAACATTACTTCTACAATAAGACAAATTGGAGGATGTACTGATCCTCAATGAATGTTGCTGGAGCTTTACCAGAATCAGATTTATTATCACTGATATACTTCATGATATTTGCTATTTCGTAGAAACAGTACAGTGCAAGGCATAATAACTACTATAAATTACAAAAATAAGCAAGTGGTGTTTATGGATTATTCAGAAATCTGATGGCAGAGAGAAAGAAGCTGTTCCTAAAGCATTGTGTGTGGGTTTTCAAGCTCCTGTACCACCTTCTTGATGGTAGTAATATGAAGAGGACATGTGAGAGTACCAGATGAGGAGACTCCTTCATTATGGATACACTATCACCTTCCTGAATCATCATCTTTTGAAGATGTCCTCAAGGTGGGGAGGATTGTGCCCGTGATGAAGCTGGCTGAGTTTACAGCCCTTTGCAGCCTCCTTCAATCCTGCCCCTTGGAGCCACCATACCAAGTGGTGAACCAACCAGTCATTATTCTCTCCACCCATTTATCTACAGAAATTTGTAAGAATCTTGATGACAGACCAAATCTCCTCGACCTTCTAATGAAGTACAGCTGCTGGCAAGCCTTCATAATGATTACATCAATGTGTTGGGCCTAGGATAGACCCTCTGAAAAGTTGATACCCAGAAACTAGAAGCTGCTCACCCTTCTCACCACTGAGCTTCAATGAGGACTGTTGTGTATTCTTCTGACTTCCTGTTTCTTAAGCTCACAATCAATTCTATAGATTTGATCACATTAAGTGCAAGGTTATTGTTATTGTTATCAACAAGCTGATCTATCTCACTCCCATACGCCTCATCACTATCTGCAATTCTGTCATCAACAGTGGTACTATCAGTCAATTTATAGAAGGTGTCTGAGCTATGCCTAGCCACAGTCAGGGGTGTAGGCATCATCTATGGAGGGGAATGAGTCTCAGTCTGAAAATGTCAACTGTTTATTGTCCAGCATAGATGCTATCTGACTTGCTGAGTTCCTCCAGCATTTTATGTGTGCTGCTCAATAATGAAAAAACACTTTGATGGAAAGTCACCACCTTGAAATACTGGCCATTTCTCTCTGTGTGGATGTCATCTAACTTACTGAGTATTCCGATCAGTTTTAGTTTTTTTGTAAATTTTAATATAGTAAGAGCTAAGAATATTTGGAATAGACAGACATGGGAATAAGAGAGTTGTGGAATAAGCAACCAAAATCTAGCAATAATATCTGAAATATATTCAAAATATGGAAGTATTCTTCTCCTTAGTTTTCACTACCTAATTAGATGCTTCACCAAATCCACATTTAATACATTCCAGAGGGTTACAGCTTAAGTGTGGAAAAAAATACCATCTGGCATTTTTCAAAACCTCTAATTGTATCATTTGGTTTTGTACAAATAACCTTTCATAATTCACTCAACAGATTCCATTTGGGATATTAAAAACAAAAATCACGTTCCTCCCTTCAATCTTACTTTTTCAAGAAATATGAGGTTAATCCTCTATGCCTCTTCATAGATTATTTGCAGCCTAAAACCATTCTGGTTTCTACCAAGGCTTTTTCAATGTCTTCACTCACACAAACAGAACAAAACTGGATTTAGTATTCTAAGTTTCTTTCATGAATCCTTGGAGTTGTTTCATTTATTTAAAATATCAACCCAAAACTTACATTTCTCATTAAACCCATGCCTACTGGCATTTTTTCATTAATCAATCACTTTTTACTTTATATTCTGCCTTTCATACTGTTTTTATCTCCCCTTCTCCTGTCATTCCTTTTTATGTGTTTTAATTGCTTATGAATACCATCTCGGATCATATTGTGGCTCTTTCTATAACTACAGTGGTCCATTAGTTCAAGATCTCTTTATAGCAACCTGAGAGATTAAAAATAAATCTTCTAATTCTGGCTAGCTCCTTAAAAAAGGATCACAAAAGCTCCAAACTAGCTCAGTTACATCATTCAGGGAAGGGAACCTATTTGGACATGGTTTGATTTGACTCACTCTCTGCATGATCTTTAATGTCCTCTGAAATTAAACTGCTAAAGAATAACTGTCATAGAATTACTAAAAGTGTAAAATAATTGTTTCCAAGCAAGTAGACCACAACCTTCTCACAATGAGAACGAACAAAAAATAATCCTTACAAGCTTGGCTCACCTTGGTCAGGATATAGATTCTCTTGCAGAATCTTGAGTACATTATGTACAGTACTGAAGGAATATTGTTGGAGGTATCAGCTTTGAATTATTAAACAGCTTTGAATCATTAAGCTGAGGAACCTACCATTTGAACTCTCAGGAAAACATTTTTGTTTGTGGGAACTTGCTTTGTGCAATTTGGTTGTCGTCTTTCTTTAAGCATTATCGTTGTTATGATGAAAAAGTACTTAATTGTCTGCAAGATAATTTGGGATGTCCCAAAGAAAGAAAGGGTGCTATAGGAATACACACCTTTTCAAGCTGAGGTAAGTTAGTTCAAAGCAAAAAGATTCAAATTTTGGAAATTGTAAATAAAAATAGAAATGACAGGAAATGCTCAGGTGGTCAGGAAGCACTTGCTGAAAGAGTAAGAGATTTACTGATTCATGTCCAAGACCCAACATCTGAACAGGGAAAGAAAGAAAAGCAAGTTTATTTTCAGTTACAGGAAAGGTAGGAAAAAGGTAGCTTGAGCAAAGGGAATATTTCTGAGAGAGTCAGACAAATATGAGATAATGCAGCACTAAGGATCAAATTTTGCCATATTGTCTGTGTTAGGTGAGCCCAGCAAATCAGGCTATACAAATCTCAGTTGGAAAAACTGAGCTAAAATCACAGATGGATGACTGTGAATTTAGTCCAGCACTAAAGAATACGCCATTCTTAGGACAAGATGTTAATTAGATTAGTTTAGTTCATTGTCATAAACACAAGAGTGTAAAGAAATTCCTTGCTCATATGAAGCCCACTGTATGAATGGTAGTAATAAGTACAATAATAATACAGCAACAGATTCAAAACAACTAAACAGTCAAAGTACAACAGCTCAATATTCAATACTATTATCCCCTCAAAACTAATGAATAAGCTTCAAGACTTTGTCCTCAATACCTCCTTGTGCAATTGGATTCTCAATTTACTCACTTGCAGATTCCAGTCAGTTCAGTTTGGTAACAGCATCTCCTCCACAATCTCCATCAGCACAGGTTCACCACAAGGCTGAGAGCTTAGCCCCCACTCTACTTGCTATATACCTATGCCAGTGAGGCTAAGCACAGCTCCAATGCCATATTTAAGTTTGCTGATGACACCAATGTTGTTGGCCAAATCAAAGGTGGTGATGAGTCAGCATTTAGGAGGGAGGCTGAAAATCTGAGTGCTGCACAACATCAACCTCTTAATGTCATCAAGACCAAGGAGCTGACTTCCTAAAGTCCATCACCATCTCCTTTATCTTACTGATGTTGAGGTTTAGATGATTCAGCTTGCACCATTCGATAAAATCCTCCACCATGGCCCTGTATTCATACTCCTGTCATACCTTTACAGACCCAACAATTGCTGAGTCATTAGAGAATTTTTGCAGATGCCATGACTCAGTATTGTATCTAAAGTCCAAGGTATACAGGGTAAACTGGGAGGGAGCCAATACAGCCCCCATGGGCCCCCAGTGCCTCTTATCGCCATGTCTGATGCACAGCTCTGAAGTTACACAAACTGTGGTCTGCCAATCAGGTAGCCCATTATCCAGGATACAATGGAAGTGCCAGCCTGCATTGAACTGAGCTTTTCTCCCAGCAATCAGGCTGTATGGTATTGAAGACACTTGAGAAAATCAATAAATATGATCCTCACAATGTTGCCCTGTTTATCCAAATGAGAGTTCGCTCTGTTCAGCAGGTAGATGACAGCACTGTCAACTCCAAAGTGCTCCTGGTAGACAAACTGCAGGGGATCGAGGTCTGATCTGACCAGGGGTCGGAGGTGAGCCAGGACCAGCCTCTCTTGGGTCTTCATGATGTGTGAGGTCAGGCCACTGGATGGTAGTCATTCAAGATTTTTGGTCAGCCCTTCTTAGCTACTGGGACCACACATGATGCCTTCCACAGAGTTGGGCCCTTTCCAGGATGGGACTCAGATTGAAAATGCACTGGAGAACTCCACACAGCTGCTCAGCACACTCCTTCAGGACCTTGGGGTTCACACATGGTTCTGATGCTTTGACATGTCTGAATTTTCCCAGAGCATTTCTCTGGGGAAATACTGTAGTGCTCCGTATTGAAGACGAGTCCATGATGACAGGGGAGTTGGTAGAAGGTAGTGGCTGGGGTAGAAGATCTTCTACTTCCTTAGAAGTTTGTGAAGATTCAGCATGAGATCCAAAATTTTGGCAAACTTATCTAGATGTGTGGTGGAGAGTATATTGACTGAGAGTATCACAGCCTTGTAAAGAAACACCAATGCCCTTGAACAGAAAAGCCTAGAAAAAGTAGTGGATATTACCCAGTCCATCACAGGAAAAACTCTTCCCATCATTGAGCACATCTACATAGAACATTTTCATAGGAAAACAGCATCCATCATCAGAGACCCCCACCACACAGGCCATTCTCTCTTTTCACTGTTGCTATCAGGAAGAAGGTACAGGAACCTCAGAACTCACATCACCAAGTTCAGGAACAGCTACTACTCCTCAACCATCAGGCTCTTGAACCAAAGGGGATACCTTCACTCAACTTCACTTGCCCCATCACTGAACATTCCCACAGCCTATGGACTGACTTTCAAGGATTCTTAATCCCATGTTCTCATTATCTATTGCTTATTTACTTATTCCTTCTTTCTGCATTTGCATAAGTTTGTTGTCTTTTGCGCACTGGTTGTCCGCCCTGTCGGTGCAATCTTTCATTGATTTTTTTGATTATGGTTATTGTATTTATTGAGTATGCCTGAAAGAAAATGAATCTTGGGGTTGTATATAGTGACATAAATGTATTTTGAACTTTGAAGTATAGCAGTGCAAAAAGAGGTAGAATGTGATGGCACCTTCGAGAAGGGAATGTGAAAGAGGTGACCTGCTTAGAAGTAGAACAGCATTAGGCAAGATGCTGTTCATGAGTCCGGTCACACAGGCTGTCAAACCACTTTTATCTTCTCCTAGAAGGTAGAGCAGAGAAAAGTGGGTGGCAGATATCCTTGACAATACTGTTACCTTTCCTAATGCAACACATCATGAAGATGGACTGGGTGGAAGGAATGTGACAAATCAGTGTTGAACTGGGCAATGTTTATTGCTCTCTTCATGTTCTGTTGATCCAGTTGCAGAGCATTCACTATCATTACGTAGTAAATGTTAGGGTTCTGAGATATGCAGAAAAACAATGGGACCTTGAAAGTGGCATCACAGGTATATAGGGTCGTAAGGAGAGCTTTTGAATTGAATTTACTTTATTTCTTACATCCTTCACATACATAAGGAGTAAAAATCTTTACATTATGTCTTCATCTAAATGAGCAATATGCAATCATAGCAATTTATAATAACTTATAACAACTAGAACTGTCAATGTAATATAGAGTACACTCAAATCAGTGTGAATTAATCAGTCTGAAGGCCTGGTGGAAGAAGCTGTCCCGGAGCCTGTTGGTCCTGGCTTTTGTGCTGCGGTACCATTTCCTGGATGGCAGCAGCTAGAATAGATTGTGATTGGGGTGACTTGGGTCCCCAATGATCCTACAGTCCTTTTTTACACACCTGCCCTTGTAAATGTCCTGAATCATGAGAGGTTCACAACTACAGATGTGCTGGGCTCTCCGCACCACTTTTTGCGGAGTCCTGTGACTAAGGGAGATACAGTTCCCATACCAGGCAGTGATGCAGCCAGTCAGGATTCTCTCAATTGTGCCCCTGTAGAAAGTTCTTGGAGTCTTACTTCAGTGGTTGGTAAGTTGATGGAGAAGATCCTGAGAGGCAGGATTTATGAACATTTGGAGAGGCATAACATCATAGTCAGCATAGCGTTGTCAAAGGCAAGTCGTGCCTTATGAGCCTGATTGAATTTTTTTGAGGATGTGACTAAATACATTGATGTAGGTAGAGCAGTAGATGTAGTGTATATGGATTTCAGCAAGGCATTTGATAAGGTACCCCATGCAAGGCTAAAGTAAGGAGGCAAGGGATCCAAGGGGACATTGCTTTGTGGATCCAGAATTGGCTTGCCCACAGAAGGCAAAGAGTGGTTGTAGATAGATCATATCTGCATGGAGGTCGGTGACCAGTGGTGTGCCTCAGGGATCTGTTCTGGGACCCCTGCTCTAAGTGATTTTTATAAATGACCTGGATGAAGAAGTGAAGGGATGGGTTAGTAAGTTTGCTGATGACACAAAGGTTGGGGGGTGTTGTGGATAGTGTGGAAGGCTGTCAGAGGTTACAGCAGGATATTGATAGGATGCAAAACTGGGCTGAGAAGTGGCAGATGGAGTTCAACCCAGATAAGTGTGAAGTGGTTCATTTTGGTAGGTCAAATATGATGGCAGAATATAGTATTAATGGTAAGGCTCTTGGCAGTGTGGAGGATCAGAGGGATCTTGGGGTCCGAGTCCATAGGACACTCAAAGCAACTGTGCAGGTTGACTCTGTGGTTAAGAAGGCATATGGTGCATTGGCATTCATCAATCTTGGGACTGAGTATAGGAGCTGAGAGGTAATGTTACAGTGAAACAGTATCCTGGTCAGACCCCACTTGGGGTACTGTGCTCAGTTCTGGTTACCTCACTACAGGAAGAATGTGGAAACCACAGAAAGGGTGCAGAGGAGATTTAATGTTGCCTGGATTGGGGAGCATGCCTTATGAGAATAGGTTGAGTGAACTCGGCCTTTTCTCCTTGGAGCGACAGAGGATGAGAGGTGACCTGATAGAGTTGTATAAGATGATGAGAGACATTGATCGTGTGGATAGTCAGAGGCTTTTTCCCAGGGCTGAAATGGCTAGCACTAGAGGGCACAGTTTTAAGGTGGTTGGTAGTAGGTACAGAGGAGAAGTCAGGGGTAAGTTTTTTACGCAGTGAGTGGTGAGTGTGTGGAATGGGCTGCTAGCAACGGTGGTGGAGGCAGATACAATAAGATCTTTTAAGAGACTACTGGATAGGTACATGGAGCTTAGAAAAATAGAGGGTTATGGGTAACTCTAGGTAATTTCTAAGGTAAGGACATCTTCGGCACAGCTTTGTGCTGTAGGTTTTCTATGTTCTATTTGGGGGCCGATACCAAACTTCCTCAACTGTCTGAGGTGACAGAGGCGCTGTTGTGCCTTTTTCATCACACATCAGGTGTGTACAGACCACGTGAGGTCCTTGGTGATGTGGATGCCAAGGAACTTAAAGCTGCTTACCCTCTCAACCCCAGATCCATTGATGTCAATAGGGGTTAGCCCATCTCCATTCCTCCTGTAATCCACAACCAGCTCCTTTGTTTTTGCAACATTGAGAGAAAGGTTGTTTTCTTGGCACCACTGTGTCAGAGAGATGACTTCTTCCCTGAAAGCGATTTAGCTCATCTGGGAGAGAAGCCACGATGTTGGCAGCGCCACAATGTTTGACTTGGAAGTCTGCGATGATGTGCAGTCCTCGCCACAAGTCACATGTGCTATTCATTGTGAATCTTGACTTAATCTTGTCCCTATATGACACATTGGCCTTCATAAATCAGGGGATTAGGTACAGAGTTGACATGTTATGTTCAAGATGTATATTAAAAAGGCCAAATTTGGAGTATTTGTGCAGCTTTGGTCACCTACCTACAAGAAAGAAATCAATGAGCTTGAAAGAGTGCAAATAAAATTTACAAAGATGTTGCCAAATCATGAACACATGAGTTATGGGAAAGTTCCAATAAGTTAAGACTTTATTCCCTGGAATGTAAGAGAATTGGGAGATTTTACAGAGGTACTGTATACAAAATTATGAGGGGTATAATGTAGAATGAATACATTCAGGCTTTTTCTCCTGAAATGGGTGACAGCAGAACTGGAAGTCAGCTTTAGGGTGAAAGGAGAACATGAGGGAAACTTCTTCACTCAGAGAGTAGTGTAAGTGTGGAACAAGTGGCCAGCAGAAGTGGTAGATGCAACATGTAAGAGAAGTTTGTATAGGTACATGGATGAAAGGGAAAGAGCTATGGTCTGGATGCAGGTACATGGAATTAAGCAGAAGACCAGGCCAACACAGTGTTTCTGTGCTGTTGTACTCTATGACTCAAAGCACTTACCACACCAGGCTAAGAAGCAACCCATCAGGACTCTTTCTGTGATATATCTGTATAAGTTCAAGAAAGCCATGAAGCACAAATTAATCTTCTCAGATGCTGACCAAATTGTTCTGGCAATGGGCTTTTTTGATCATTGCATCAGTGTGGAGGAATCCAACGAAGTTGCTGATGATACTAATGCCTGGGATCTTGAAGCTTATGAAACAGCAGCTCTAGTGATGAGGACAGGGCTGTGCTCAACACTGCTCCAGCTTTCTTAGGTCAACAGCCAGCTCTTTCATCCCCTAGGTTGTTGTTCTGACACTATGAAACAAGTTTTGCAATCTATTTCCTTCACTCCATCTCATCATGTTGTTGATCTGGCCCTTAACAATGATGTAATCTGCAAATCTGAACAACAAATTAGCTTGTATTTGGCCACAGTCATTGGTACACAGGGAAATGAGCATGCATTCCTGGAGAGCAGCATTGTTGATGGCGAGGGTGAATTAAGTTTTATGTGGAGAACTTAATAAGTGCTATATACTAATTACCTGCCTTCAAAATAGGCCCTCAAAATATCAGTGGTTGCACTTCCAAAGTGAATGGTCTGTTGTAAAATGTTTCAGGATGTCCTGGGGATGTTAAAGGAAATACATACTGTTTTTACATACTGAAGTACACATCAGCTTTTTCTTCTATCTACTGATTCTCATATTCCTACAAATAAGGTAAGAAAATACACAATAAAAGGTAGGAGACTCAGAATTATAGAAAAATGAAAAACAGAGAAAACGCAGAGTATATATCCCACAGACATTTAGTTTGCACCCTATCACAGACGTTCCATTTTCCCCATGTCTCCATCACTGTAATTTAAAACATGCTAATCCTCTACCTCTTACAGCTCTCGTGAAAAGTTCTTGACCCTAAACGTTGACCCTCTTTTTCTCTTCATTGATGCTGCATGACTTGCTGAGTGTTGATTTGGAATTTCAGTAATTATTAGCTTCAGTGTTCACCGTGAATACTGAAGCCAATAATTTCATGGGGAGCACGACACTCCGTCAATTACTTGTACTTAAAATGCGGCACTGGGGGCAAGCAACATTGTGATTAATGACTCCACAGTATATAGGTCTTTGCATGAATGATAGCTTACAAAATTCATGCTTAACAGCTTTTGGAAACACTGGCACAGTTCCACAAGCACTTCCATCTACGCACATTTTTTTTCTATGCACATTATGTTTCAAATATGGGAAAGTCTAGGACCAGAGGGCACAGCCTCAGAAAAGAAGGACATGCCATTGGAACAGAGATGAGGAGGAATTTCTTTCGCCATAGGGTAGTGAATCTGTGGAATTAATTGCAACAATTCACTGCGGAGGCCAAGACATGTGAAGGGTTTCAGCCCAAAGTGTCAACTGTACTTTTTTCCATAGATGCTCCTTGGCCTCCTGAGTTCCTCCAGCATTTTGTGTGTGTTGTACATTTAAAGGGGAGGTTGACAGATAGCATAGCGATTAGCATAACACTATTATAGCACCAGCAATTCAGTTTAATTACTCTGCTGTCTGTAAGGAGTTTGTATGCTCTCCCCATGACTGCATGGGTTTCCTCAGCGTGCTCTAGTTTCCTCCCACTTTCCAGACATATGGGTTAATTGGTCACATAGATCTAATTGGGTGGTGTAGGCTCATTGGACCTCATTGTCACGGGAAGGATGTGGGACGGGTGGCAGAGGAGGAGTGCCCGGGACAGGGGATGGCATGGGTGCAGACACACCCAGCCCTGAAACACCAGGCAAGGTCATTTCATTCCAAGCAATTGAGTTATTGATAACTACAGAATGTCTGTAACATGAAGAACATTCTGACTGGCTGCATCACTGTCTGGTATGAGAGGGCTACTGCACAAAATCAAAGTAAGTTGCAGAAACTTGTAAGATTAGTCAGCTCCATCATTTTTTACTAGCCTCCAAAGTATCCAAGACATCTTCAAGGAGCGGTGCCTCAGGAAGGCGCATCCATCATTAAGGACCCCCATCACCCAGGACATGCACTCTTCTCATTGTTACCATTGGGAAGGAGGTACAGAAGCCTGAAGGCACACACTCAGCGATTCAGGAACAGCTTCTTCCCCTTGGCATCCGATTTCTATATGGACATTGAACTCAGGAACACTATTTTTTTAACTTGTTTTTTTTGCACTACTTATTTTAACTTAACCATTTAATATACACATATATACTTAATGTAACAGGTTTTTTCTCTACATTTATTTATCATGTACTTCATCGTACTGCTGCTGTAAAATTAACAAATTTCACAACATATCCCAGTGATATTAAACCTGATTCTGATTCTGATTCTGATTCTCTCTGGTGTTTCCCACTCACTCCCCTCTTTCTTTCCCTATTCCCAACAATGATTCTTCTCTCCCTGCCCCTTTCAGTCCACAATAGAGACCCATATCAGTATCAGGATCATCCCTCACATGTCATAAAATTTGTTTTTTTGCAGCAGCAGTACAGTGCAATACATAAAATTACTACAGTTCTGTGCAATAGTCTTATGATATATATATACACACACATATACACACGAATACATACACACAAACACACCCAAGACAGTACTGTATTTTGGTGTAATTATATTTTGATGGCAATAATTAACAGCAAAATTAATTATACAGACAACACAAAGGAAATCAATTGAAGATTAATTTTAAAATAAATACTCTTCTGGCCAAATATCTATGGTACTAAAACTCCCTAAATATATAGCACTAGCTCAGTTTCACTGTGCAGCTAGGTGAAATAGACAATTGAAACTCATAAGCATCAGTAATGACTTCAAACTGAGCCCCAAAAGAATGAACATGTGAGAATCCCCCTGTAGCTTGCTAAATTTATACACTTCAGACATACAACAGTCCAGTTTGCTTGCCTGACCCTGGGCTTGAACACATAATCATCAATAGTAAGAACGCCACCTGCTGATCTATGCTGTAAAAAAGAACTGATACATTTATAACTGACCAGATAATCAACCAAATCCCATGGGAACATTGTAGACACTAAACACCTAAAATTTAAAAAGTACCAGAATCACTCAAAAGGTTAAATAACATAGCTTAAAGACCACATATCAGAACTGGATAAAGAAAGAAGATGGCTTCAAGTTGCAGAGAGAATGGTAATAAGGATGGCTAGGACAAAGAGCTGCCATGAAACAAAGTTTGCGTGATTTTCACAGCATTTCTGTGGCTGCAAATGAGACTCTAGGATGATATGTTGCCTCCCTGATGCTCTAGACAAAACTGCCTTGCAGCAGTTGCATGACATTCCAAAGAGGGAGGGGACAGTACCAATAACATAGGGTGAGGGTTCAGTAACATGAATATAAGAAATTGGGAATGAAATTGAAAAGGAAGGAGGTTAAAATACAACCACTTCAGGATTACTTCCTGTGCCATGTGCTGGTGAGTATAAGACCAGAAGAACAAACCCGATGAATGTATAGCAGGAGAATTAGTGCAGGAGGGAGAGACTTCAATTCCTGACACACCTCGACTGGAAGGTGGGACCTGTAGAAGTGGAATAAATTACAACCTGTAGGACCAGAACCAATGCACTGATGGGTGCATTTGCTAATGCAGTTGGGAATGAGTAAATTGTAGGGGAATGGAAGCTTAACTGCGGACACTGAGGAAACAAGAATAGATCTGAAAGACATAAAATAAAAAGACAAAACTGAAGGCATAGAGATCATGAATGTGTAACAGGGCAAAAGTGCAAGATGATTAAGAATGTTAAAAAAAAAACAAGTCAAAAGACATTTCTACAATACACAGAATATTAATAAGACTAACTAATCATCCATGCAGGTAGATGTAAATGGGTAAGTTCAAAGTAAATTTTATTATCAAAGTACATAACATGTCACCATATACAATCCTGAGATTCATTTTCTTGTGGGCATACTCAACAAACCTATAGAATAGTGACTATAACAGGATTAATGAACAATAAACCAGAGTGCAGACAACAAAATGTGCAAGTGAAATGATTGGCTGTAAGAACATTTCAATTTTACTTCCGGTAAGATGGCAGCGCATTCAGACACAGCAAACTCTCGGGGGCCAGCCAAAGGTGTTTTTTCCTTGTTAAATGTCTTTGTTGCAATAGCAAGACAATGTCGGACTCCAAGAACTTCAGGTACTGCAAATCTATCCCATCGGTGAGCTGCTCGTTGGCAGAGGTGCTGGACTGGGAGTAGACCACATTGCTGCCTGCTACAGAAAGGCATCAAAGGCATCAGAGTTGGTCCTCAAAGGCGGCTTGCAGTGATTGTCTTGAATGGTTCACTTACAATCGCAAGACCCTGTTGGATACATAGTGTAAGATGCCCCAGGACTGCTTCCCTTGTTTTGGTGGCTTTGTAGGAGTTTTGTTTTGTAGGGTAATCAAGCCATGCCACAGCTGTTGAGCATCCTTCGTTGATTAAGGTTTGGGCTGGAATTTCCATTTCGCCCGTGAGATGGCTTTCTTGGTCTCCAGACCTCAATGCCTCTGACCTGACCTCAGCAGATTTCAGATCTCATATTTCATCCAGGACTTCTGATTGGGGAAGACTCTGAATGATTTAGTGGAGACACAGTCAGCAACATGATGTATTCAATCAGATCTCTAGGTGAGTGCTTGAACATGGCTCAGCCCACTAACTCAAAGCAATCCCGTAATTACTCTTCTGCCTCCCGCGACCACCTCTTAGTTGTCCTAACTTCTGGAGCCTTGCATTTTAGATAGTCTGTATGCAGATAGTAGGAATATAGCCAAATGGTCCAATTTGCCAAAATACTGTCTAGGAAAGGAACAATAGGCAGACCTTATCATAGTGTAGCAGTGGTCTTGTGTGTTGGGAACTCTGATGCAACTGGTTATATGCTGGTAATAATTGGGCAGGGTTTTCTTCATACAAGCCTGGCTGAATTCTCTATTACTTGAATTGCATCAGGGTGGGGTGTTTCCTCTTTGGAAACAGCATCACCCAGCATCATGAATGCTCAATTATAGACAGCTGTGGTGTTACATACACTGCAGTCAAAATTGCCACATCAGAGCACCAACAAGGATTAACCATAAAACACACACCTCCTCCCTTTGCCTTACCCAAGTCCACAGTTCAGACCATTCTGTAAATCGTGAATCCTTCTGGTCTGATTGCTGTATCCAGTATATCCCAAGATAACCAAGTTTCAATACAGCGTATAATTGAGGTGACTTCCATCTGCCTCTGATACAGCAGTCTTGCCCTCACATCCTCAGTTTTGTTCTCCTGTGACTCCACATTTACCAAGAAGATGCTGGGCTTAGAGGAGGCCTCATCCCTATAAAATTTCAGTCTGGCTTGGATTCCTCCTCTCCTGCCATACGTTTGACCATAGCAATAAGCCTTAAAGGCACCGTGTATGACTGGCCCGGATTCTTCAGTCGATCCAAAGATCATTGAAGTGATTTTAAAATCCATTGTTTGGAGGAAAGTTACATACTGCAGATTGAAGCGAAAGCAATTAAAAATAAGTATTTTCAAGAGGAATTTTGGAACAACTTTTTGCAGCCAAAAAAGTCACCCATGATCGCCAGCGCCACCTTGTTATGTCATCTTATTAGGGCTACAATTACAGAGGCACAGCTGTACAATGACCAAGGATGGGAACTTATCATCCAGGTGCATTCAAAATTTAGGAAAGACAACAAAAAAGAGAAAAAGGTTGGGACAGTACAGTTCGTTTAAAAAAAAGGAAATCAATAATGAGAAAAAATTATGATGCTATATCTTTCAGTAGAGCAAAGAAATGCTGTGGCAGAAAACATAGGTGGGGATTGTATATGCATCCCTGTACAGTAGTGGATGTATTAAATGGAAAATTAGAGATTCAGGCATTGATCATGAGGCACAGGAACAGAATTAGGCCATTTGGCCCATTGAGTCTGCCCTGTCATTCTATCAAAGCTGATTTACTATCGTTCTCAACCCCATTCTCCTGCCTTCTCCCCATAACTGATGCCCTTGCTAATCAAGAGCCTAACAAACTCTGCTTAAAAATACCCAAAAACCTGGCCTGCACAGCCATCTATGGCAATGAATTCAATTCACCACCTTCTGGTTAAATAATTTCCACCTCATCTCTGTTCTAAAAGGACGTACTTATATTCTGAGGCTGTGACCTCTGGTCCTAGATCTTCCTCTGTTGAAAACATCCTCTCCATATCCACTCTATTTAGGCCTTTCAATATTCAATACGCTTCAATGAGTTCCTCCCTCACTCTTCTAAACTCCAGCGAGCACAGGCCCAAGGAATTCAACTGTAAGTATAGGTGATTTTAATCTATATATTGTTTGGGCAAAACAAATTTAAAATTAAAGGTGAAATTCCAGTAACAAGTTTGTGATGTTGAACTAATATGCTGAGAAACCAACTTAAGAACAAAGTTATCCTAGACTAGGTACTATAAATTAATCCCTTCTCATATATAATATTACAGTATGGGGTTCCTTGGGGAAAATCAAGCATAATGTAACATAATTCTTCATTTAAGGTGGAAAGCAAGTGAGTAATTCTGAGACCAGGGTCCTGAATTCAAACAAAGCAAAACGTGAAGATATGAAGCCATAAGTTGGCTATGATAGATTGAGGTAATTTACTTAAAGTACTGGCAGTGGATAATTGATGGTTAATATTCATGGAGAGCATAGATGAATGACAGGAATTGTTCATTGTTGTCTACTGCAAAAATAAAACAGTATTTAACTGTGGCTTACAAAGGAAATTAAAAGCAGCATTAGATCCACAGAGGAGAAATATAAAGTAGACAGAAAAAGCATCAAACCTAACAACTGGGAGCAAGTCAGCAGAGGACAATAAAAAGGGTCGATCAAGCTGGTAAAATAAGAGTATGAAAATGAGCTCAAAGAATACAAGAAGTGCAAAACTGATGAGAAATAGATTAGTAAAAACAAATGTCGGCCCCTTACAGTAGAACTATGGAAATTTGTAATGGAAAACAAAGGGACAAACAGACCACAAAGGATTAGTTCCTATGACAAGTGCAAGGTAATGAAGGAACATGAGAATGGAACCAATCAATGTAGAAATGGTGCAGGGGAGAGAGATTTAGAATGCTGGGTCATTGGGACCATTGTGGGCATTGTAGGGCCTTCACAAGCACAGATGTGACCAGAATCAGTGTATTTGCTGGTATATATGGAATGATTTATACTGGAATAGCAGAAAAACTGGAACCCAAGTGGGAGGGAGTGTAAGAGGAAATAAAGATACAAATGAAAAACAGATCTAAAAAGAAAGAAACATTCAGTAAACACACACAATCACAAACAAGAGAAAATCTGCACACACAAAATGCTGGAGGAACTCAACAGGCCAAGCAGCATCTATTGAAAAGAGTACAGTTGACGTTGCGGGCCAAGACCCCTTAATAAATCTGTCACAGACAGAAATTGACTTGCTCATAAGATATTTAACAAATTTCTATGCTATCAAACATTTACACATAAAAAAAACTACTTTCAAATAAGATTAACTTGATAAATAGATGACAATTTACACTGAGCGTTCCCTTGATCCTTAAGTTAATTACTGACTTGCTGGAATAGTTGCACATTTATTGACCAAATCAAGAGCAAGTGAGAAAGGTATCAAATATGCTTCAACTAATGCTTGCAAGTTCTGTCCACATTAATTTCCATGTGTGTAACATGACAATTCCTATTGTAACACTTACCCAAAAAGGCTGGTATATGTCTAGGGGAAAAGGAGATCCAGCCACACACCAACCCCGCCTCCCGTACACGCAGGTGCTGTGAGAATCGAGTTTATGCCTCGCTCCCGCCGACAGTATCAAACCCACAACAAATACCGTTATGAAATACAATTTAAAGAGTTTACTAAAATTAAAAGAGTATTAGGCAATACAATATATATATATACAAGGAAAAAAACAAAAGGTGCCAACTTATCAAAGTTCAGTCAGGGTAGTGCACTCGTTGGAGCTCAACCAGCGAACGATTCGACCCCTTGTCGCTTGCCTCCGACTTCAACGTCTTCCACCTCGGACTCCCCGGTGGTCTTCCGAGCGCACGTCCACCTTCCTCGGCTCTCCCTCCCGACTCCCTTCACACCCCAAGCCCGCGCAACCCCTTCCCCAAGTTCCCAGCCTCACAAAACACAATAACATTCCCCATTGATTAACAAATGAATACAATTACCATATCAGCCATTCTAAAGTGAAACAACGGCGAGAGAAACATTTAACAGACAAAGAAGCATTCCTACTCGTAACAAACCAAAGAAGCCCTTTTGAGTAACATACACAGGACATTGTACATTCTCTCCCCACCAGCAAATGTCATGCCCTCATGGCATTACTAGAGTTCCCCAAAGCTTCTTGCAACACACAAAACCCAACCCAGGTGCAGAAAGCAGTGACATAACTACCCACAGCAGTAGAAATCACACTCGGCTCTCCTGGTACCACATATGTCAACCACTCCGGGGGGGCGCCTAATCCTCTGAGATCTCCATACCCCTTCTGCCCCACTGGGCTCCCTCTTCATGTCAGACACATACTTTAGATGGGACTTCCCGGGTAATTCACCCACTTCACCCCCAAAACACAAGTCAATGGGCAACCTCGCTTCCCGCCCGAACATCAGATAATAGGGCGAATATCCTGTAGCATCATTGCGAGTACAATTGTAACAGTGAACCAATTGTCCAATATGACGACTCCACCTGCTTTTCTGCCCAATCTCCAGCGTCCCGAGCATATCCAACAGGGTCCTGTTGAACCTCTCTGGCTGCGGATCTCCCTGTGGGTGATAAGGGGTAGTCCTGGATTTCTCAACCCCAAGCATAGTCAGTAATTCATGGATAAGGCGGCTCTCAAAGTCCTGCCCCTGATCGCTATGGATTCACCTGGGAAGGCCGTAATGAACAAAATACTTCTCCCATAACACCTTCGCCACTGTCGTCGCCTTCTGATCCTTAGTGGGAAATGCCTGAGCATAGCGAGTGTAATGATCGGTGATGACTAAGACATTCACGGTGTTGCTGGTGTCAGGCTCAATCGACAGAAAATCCATACATACCAGGTCCAGAGGTCCCGCACTCTGCAAGTGTGACAGTGGAGCCGCCAACGCGGGCAGGGTCTTCCTCCGGATGCAACGACTGCAGCCCCTACAGTATTCTTCGACTTCCCCCCTCATCCGGGGCCAGTAGAACCGGTTTTTGAGTAATCCATAGGTCTTTTCCACCCCCAAGTGTCCAGAATCATCATGTAGGGCCTGGAGTACAGCCTGCCGATACTCCTCCGGCAGGACCAGTTGCCAACAGTGGGGTTGGTCCGGAGGCGCCGTTACCCGGTACAAGATTTGGTTCTTTAACTTCAACCGAGACCACTCCTTCAACAACAGGGGCACGAATGGCTGTTTCACCTTCTCAGCCAAAGCCCCATCCCCCTTCTCGACCGCTCTCCACACTGTGCCAATGCCCAGGTCATTTTGCTGAGCAGCTGCCACTTCCCCCGGACTCAGTTCCGGCAACTGTTTAGTCCGCAGTGCGGTCAGGTCACAGTAAGCTAGGGGTATGGCGTCGTCAAAAACCCCCAAATGGTCCACGGCTCGTTCCAGCCTCCCTCTTCCCTCGGCCTTCACGGTGATAGCAAACTGACACATCGCCTTCACTCCAGGGGCAGGGACACTCTCCCACCCCTCGTCCCTCTCCTGTTCCCCTGGCTCCCAACAAGACAAAGCATCCGCATCGACATTCTTGCTTCCGGGGCGGTACCTCAGGCTGAAATCATATACCGACAAGGCCGCCAGCCACCGATGTCCTGTGGCATCCAGCTTCGCCGAAGTCAAAATATAAGTGAGAGGATTGTTATCCGTTCTCACCTCAAACTTGGCTCCGCAGGTAATCGCCCAGCTTGTCCACCACCGCCCACTTCAGCGCCAGGAACTCCAACTTGTGAGTGGGATAGTTTCTCTCCGATGGCGACAAGCTTCGGCTGACAAAGGCTACCGGCCTCAATGCTTTGCCATGCTCCTGGTACAGAACAGCCCCGGTCAGCGGGAGGCGCTCATGGAGTGAGTACTGTTTTAGACTCGCTCCATAACCTTTACTTTTTTTAACCTTTGATCACACTTATTCAACTTATTTTTACCTACACCAAAAGATTCTTGCTATTTTTTTGGACTTATCGTTAAGAGTTTATTGTGACTTTTTGAAGATATGTACTCAGAAATGGATCTTAGATCTAAAGGACGAGAACCTGGGCGGAACCCGAATGGTAATGGAAAGAAGCAAGCTCATCTGCAACGCACTGAATTAACTTATGAATTGTTATTGGAGGTTTTGGATTAAAAATTTGATGAACAACAACAAATTTTTAAACAAGATATAAAGGCTTTTCGAGATTATATGGATAAGACGGATTCAGTAATTAACCAGCAGCAAGTTCTTATCGCATCTCTGCAAGAAGACGCTCGGAAACGAGATTTGATAATTGAAAAATTGCAACAGGACTTACTTTCGACTACTAAACTGGCGGAAACACTTAAAGCCAAGAGTGTCGACTTTGAGAATCGGTCCAGAAGACAGAACCTACGTATACTTGGTCTCCCAGAAGGTATCGAAAAAGACGACCCCAGGGAGTATTTTGCTCAACTTTTAAAGGATGCGTTCCCGTCCGTTTTTCCAGACAGCCCGCCGTTACTTGATCGGGCGCATAGAATTATGCGTCGATCATCGAGTGCTTCAGCTAAACCTTCGGTTGTAATTGTCCGGTTCCATTATGTACATGTAAAAGAGCAGCTTATTCGTGTGGCTCGACGTCTAGGAATGATTAAATTTAAAGATCACAATTTCCGCTTAGTGGAAGATTTTAGTCCTGAGGTAATGAGGGCACAGCTTCTTTTTAAACCGCTGATGTCTGAATGTTATGAGAAAAATTTAAAACCAGCGCTCTTATACCCTGCGAAGCTCAGAATTTCTCCACCGAACGCTTCTCGCTGGGTTTTTCTTTCTACATTTGAAGCGAGAAGCTTTCTGAATGAGAACTTCCCAACTGATACGGGCTCTCAGGCCGAATGAATGGGTGATTTCGATCGTGTAAGATGGTTTTTGATCCTCCAAACCAGATTTTGTTTCTGGTTGTTGGTGTAGGTTTACTCTACACTTTATACTCAAGTTAAAGTGTTCTTTCGACATATTAATCGTTTTGTTTTACACACTTTAACCATTATACTGTATCGCTGACTATTTTCTGTTCCTTCGAAGGTGTATTTTTAATCCTTCGAAGGTGAATACTTTTTTTACTAAGATGGTGGTTTTTTGATAAAACATTTTTGGTGTTTTTTAAGATGGCGCTTTTTTTTTCTCTTGTCTTCTTCCTACAATGCATCGCTTATCATAGTTTAAATATTTTTTGGGGTTTGTTTGGGTTTTAACCCGATTTATAAGTTTTTACTGATTATATTTCTTTGTTTTTTTTCTACTACCAATTATATTAAGAAGTTTGGTTCTAGTATAGTGATTATAATTTTTAAAGTTTGGGTGGTTTTTTTAAATATATATCCTTTATATATGGAGTGGTCTTCTGCTGATATGGGGGTAGGGTTAGTTTCATTTTTGCTTTTTCCCGGCCTTTTTTTGGCCTTGGTTTTTTGTCTCTTTCTGGAGTGGGAGGGGGGTGGTCTTTTTTCTAATTATATATCTTTAGTTTTTTTTAGTTTTTTCATTTGGGCTGATTTTGAACTACAAATATGTCCACGATGTCGTCACTTCCGGGTCCGTTTTTTATTTTTGTTCTTCTTCCGGGGGCATGAGTTTGTAATTTGGTTAACCCTTTTTATACCAAAGGGTTGATTTTAGAACTATGGCTCAGACCATTAATTTTGTTTCTTGGAATACTAATGGTTTAAACCATCTGATTAAACGAAAGAAGATTTTCAAAGTATTCCAAAGACTTAATGCTCATATCATTTTTGTACAAGAAACTCATGTGAGGAAGGAGGACAACTATCGCTTTTTTAGGTTTTGATGGGGTCAACAATATCATTCGAATTCAAATGCCAAAGTAAAGGGAGTTTCAGTTTTTATTGACTCCTCTATTACATTTGTCCAACATGATATCTTTTCGGATCCGAATGGTAGATTTTTGTTAATTACGGGTTTACTTTTTAATAAAAAGGTTGCTATGGTTAATGTCTATGCTCCAAATGTGGATTGTCCCGATTTTTTAAAGTCCTTATTTACTTCTCTACCTAATCTAAATGAATATAAGTTAATAATGGGTGGTGATTTTAATTGTTGTTTAAATCCTTTGATGGACAAATCTATATCTACTCAGACTGTACCCAATAAGTCGGCCACTTGTATCAACTCTTTTTTGACTGATAATGGAATTTTTGATATTTGGAGATTTCGGCATCCTAAGGACAAAGAGTGTTCTTTTTTCTCACATGTTTATCATTCTTATTCGAGAATTGATTATTTTTGTATTGACTCTTGTTTGATTCCTTCGGTAAATGGTTGTTATTATGATAGTATAGCTATTTCTGACCATGCTACATTAAAACTTTCTATTAAATTTACGGACACAGTTCATAATGCTAGACAATGGCGGTTTGATTCTACCTTATTGCAAGATCCGGACTTTATTAAATTTATGAATGAACAGATCGATTTCTTCTTCTCAACCAACTCCATGGAAGATATTTCTTATGGAACACTCAGGGACACTTTTAAAGCATATATACGTGGACAGATTATCTCTTACTCTGTTGGTCTGAGAAAACGCATAAAGAAGTAAACTCTTTTATTGGTTGATAAAATTAAAGAGATTGACGAGAAATATCTGATTATTCCTAGTAAGGAGCTTTACAAACAAAGGGTTGAACTTCAAACAGAATATAGTTTATTACTTACAGCTTCGATTGAAAATCAACTGATGAAGTCTAGATTTGATTTTTATATACATAGTGATAAATTGGGTAAACTATTAGCTAGTCAATTGAAGAATGCTTTGGTTAAACGTCAAATTACTAAGATCCGTCAGCAAAATGGGGATTTGACAATTAACCATGATGAGATAAATAAATCATTTCAAGATTCTTATACGTCCCAGTATCATTCTGAATTTCCTCAGGATTGCAGTGCCATGTGTGATTTTCTTGGGAAACTGAATTTCCCAAGATTATCACCAGATGATATTTCAATATTGGAATCTCCTATGACTGATGCAGAAATCAAAGGGGTTATTTCTACCATGAATTCTGGGAAAGCACCTGGTCCGGATGGGTATACAGCAGTATTTTTTTAATGTTTTTCCGCTACTCTCTCTCCTTGGTTATATAAGGTTTTTGAAGAAGCAATTAGATTGGGCAATTTGCCACAATCTTTTTATACAGCTTCTATTTCTTTAATATTGAAGAAAGATAAAGACCCTACTGATTGTGCATCCTATAGACCAATATCCTTACTGAATGTAGATTCTAAGATTTTTTCCAAGTTACTTGCATCCAGATTGGAGACGGTATTACCCCAAATTATTTCGGAGGATCAAACCGGTTTTATCAAAAATCGTTATTCTTTTTTTAATGTTAGGAGGTTATTGAATATTGTGCATACTCCTTCACATAATATTTCAGAATGTGTTATTTCATTAGATGCGGAGAAAGCATTTGATAGAATTGAATGGCCATACTTATTTAATGTGTTGGTGAAGTTTAATTTTAGTCCGACATTTATTTCCTGGATTAAACTGATTTATCATACCCCAGTAGCCTCGGTGTTTACTAATAATCAAAGATCTCCCTTTTTTCGTTTATTTCGGGGCACTAGACAAGGCTGTCCTCTTAGTCCACTATTATTTGATATTGCTTTAGAACCCTTGGCAATTGCTATCAGAGAATCACAGGATATTCTTGGTATTAATCGTGGGACAGATATTCATAAGTTATCTTTGTATGCAGATGATTTGTTGTTATTTATTTCCAATCCTGAGAAATCTATTCCTGTAGTTTTATCATTGTTGGCTCAATTTAGTGATTTTTCTGGGTATAAGTTAAATCTTAATAAGAGTGAATTGTTTCCTTTAAATAGACAGGTCCCAATTTATGGTAACTTACCTTTTAAATTAGTTAATGATTCTTTTATTTACTTAGGGATTAAAATCACAAAAAACCACAAAGACTTATTTAAGGTTAATTTTGTACCCTTAATTGATCAGATTAAATGCTTGTTTACTAAGTGGTCACCATTATCTCTATCTCTGATAGGTCGAATTAACACTATTAAGATGGTTATTTTACCTAAGTTCTTATATATTTTTCAAGCGGTACCAATTTTTATTCCGAAAGCTTTTTTTACTAATGTTGATTCAAAAATTTCCTCATATATTTGGCAGAATAAAAATCCTAGGTTAGGTTACAGAAGGCAAAGAAGGAAGGTGGATTAGCATTGCCTAATTTTAGATTTTATTATTGGGCAGTTAATATCAGATATTTGATATGTTGGTTGAAAGATTGGGATGGATCTTTTAGCCCTCATTGGGTGAGCCTGGAAATTAAATCGGTATCAGGTTTTGCATTGGGTTCTATTTTGGGGACTTCTCTCCCTTTTGCTCTTTCTAAATTGCCGAAATGAATTGACAACCCAATAGTTAAACATACTTTACGTATATGGTTTCAATTTCGGAAATTTTTTGGGTTGACTCAGTTTGTTTTAAATATTCCTATTGTATCCAATTGTTGTTTCCACCCTTCAATTATAGACCAAGCTTATTTGGCTTGGAAGACTAAAGGATTACTACGATTTTCTGACTTATTTTTGGATCATTGTTTTATGTCTTTTGAGCAGTTATCTAATAAATATAATTTGCCTAGATTTCATTTTTTTAGATATTTACAGATTAGGAATTTTTTAAATACTGTACTTCCTACTTTTCCAAACTTTGTGCCTTCAGGCATTATGGAGAATTTGTTTGAATTAAACCCCTTTCAGAAAGGGCTTATATCAAAACTTTATAATATAATTATGAAGATACGTTCAAAGCCCCTTTATAAGACAAAAAATGATTGGTAAAGAGTGCTCAACATTATTATTCCTATTGAGAATTGGGATAAAATTCTTCAATTAGTTAATACATCATCTATATGTGCTAAACATTCATTAATACAGTTTAAGGTTGTACACAGGGCTCATATGTCCAAGGATAAATTGGCTCATTTTTATTCCTATATAAATCCTATTTGTGATAGATGTCAATCTGAAATAGCGTCTCTAACTCATATGTTCTGGTCGTGTCCACTTTTGAAAAAATATTGGAAAGATATTTTTGATATTATCTCTGCGGTATTGAACATTGATTTACAACCCCATCCTATTACCGCAATTTTTGGTTTACCAATGACGGACTCACTTCATTTATCTTCTTCTGCTTGTCGAATGATTGCATTTCTTACACTAATGGCTAGAAGATCTATTTTGTTGAATTGGAAGGAAATTAATCCTCCTACTGTATTTCATTGGCCTTCTCAAACTATGTTATGTTTAAATTTAGAAAAAATTAGAAGTGGTGTATTTGACACTTCTACTAAATTTGAAAAGATATGGAGACCATTTATTCAATATTTTCATATGATGTAATAGGACCCTGTTCCAGGCCTATTTGATTTTCCAGTTTTGATTGCATATATGTCAAGAGGATCGGAGTAGACGACACTGATGATTTTGTATTTTTGTGAGATATTATAAACAGCCCTTTTTTTTCCTCTTTTCTATTTTTCTTTTTCTCTTTTTTGTTTTTTTCTCTTCTATTATTAGATTTTTAGATTAGTTTTTTGCATAATAATTTTTTTTCTTTTTTTCTTTTTCTTTTTTCATTTTATATTATGATACACTTAGGTTTGCCTTGTCTATTTGTATATTGTATCATTTACGATGTGGGAATACTCATTTATACTGTAATCATTGCTCTTGTAATCTTTTATAGTTAGTTGAAATATGTATGCGTGTAATCTCATTATCTATGTATCAATTTTATTTTGTTGTTATTAACAATGATAATAAAAAGATGGAAAAAGAAAGAACAGCCCCGAGACCCTCACGACTGGCATCCGTGTGCAGCACATATGGCTTCTGAGGATCGGCAAAAGCCAACACCGGGGCCTGGGTCAGTGCCCTTTTCAAAGATCGGAACGCCTCTTCACATTGATCATCCCATCTCGAGCCAAAAGGTTCCGCCGGGTTCCAGTATCCTCCAGCGTCCTGCCTCTGGTCCCCCGTCCTTTTCTTTCCCACCGGGGGATAGCCACACAACAGCTGAGTCAAGGGGTGACACACTTTGGCATATCCTTTCACAAATCACCAGTAATACCCACAGAACCCCAAAAATGAGCACAGAGCGCCCACTTTCTGGGGTCTCGGCCAGGTGGTCACGGCCTCTATCTTGGTTGGATCAGTAGCCACTCTCTCTCGCGAAATGATATGGCCAACGTAGCTAACCGACAACTTAGAGAACTGGCATTTGTCCAGGCTTCAACCCTTCTTCATTAAGCCGGCCCAACACCTTCAACAGCCTCTCCTCATGTTCCTCCAAAGTCGATCCAAACACTATCAAATCGTCCAGGTACACCAGCACCTCTAACAGATTCATATCCCCCACAGTTTTCTCCATGAGCCTCTGGAAGGTGGCTGGGGCTCCCGATATGCCTTGGGGCATTCGTTCAAACTGAAAGAACCCCAGCGGGCAGATAAAAGCTGTCTTCTCTTTATCGCCCGCACTCATCGGGATCTGGTAATACCCACTTCTTAAATCCAGCACACTGAACCACTTCGCACCGCTCAGGCAGGCCAGCACATCCTCGACTCTTGGGACAGTATATTGATCAGGGACAGTTCGCCGATTCAACGTTCTGTAGTCAACACACATGCGCACTCGCCCATTCTTCTTCCGTGCCACCACTATTGGGGACGCATAAGGACTTCGGGACTCAGCTATGATTCCGGCCTCCTTCAACGTGCACAAGTGCTGCCTCACGTCCTCAACATCTGCCGGAGCCAGCCGCCAGGATCTCTCTCGGAACAGGGTGTCCTCCGTCACCCGGATGGTGTGGCGAATGCTTTTGGAGCAGCCAACATCAAACTCGCCCTGAGAAAAAACAGCTTCCATCTTCAGCATCTTCTCCACTAGCCTGTGTTTCCACTCCGGTGACACAGGGAAATCCCCGAAGTTAAAGACTTCAGCGGTCAGCTCCCTTCGATGCTCCGATCCCTCCCCGTTAGGGGTCCTCACTGGTGCGCTAGACATTACCGTCACCGGGAACAGATGTGCCAGCGGCATTCCCCTCTTAAAGGTGATTTCTCTTGCCGTGGTGTTCCTGACACTTATAGCTATACGCCTCGCATGTACCACCCCTGGTCTCTGCACTTCGGGCCTCACCAGCGCCCCCGCCGGAAATCGTGTCTCCCCTTCAAGATCGTCCGGGGCGTCTACTAACAGGGCTTCACCCGTCGGCACTCCTGGGAATCTGGGGGTCCCCATCACTAGTGCTACCTCCCAGGGTCGGATCACCTTGGGCCTTGCCTGCGTACACCACACCGTCCCTCGTTTACACTCCGGGTCCAGTCCTAGGGCGGCAACCCCTTCTTCGAACACTGCTTGAAACACTGGATGCACCGAGAGGGTCTCCAGAAAGTCTTCCCCCGCTTTCTCCTTACAAGCTCCCAGGAGCCGTCGCACAACGGGGGAATTAGTCCCCGCCAGGAGGGCAGCGCCACCGGTTTCCACCGGGTCAGGACACACCAACACCAACGTCTCAATAGCTTCGGACACTCCCACATCGCCCTCCGAGAACTCCAATCTCACCGATAGGTACCCATCGTACGGGTAGTCACCCTCGCTCACACCCCAAATCTGCAGGACGTCAAATGGGGTTACGGGCAAATGCTTTAGATATTGGTTGTAGAAAGACCGGTACAATAAGGTCACCTGCGATCCCGTATCCAGAACGGCTTTTGCGTAAACTCCCTCTATCTGTAGACCCACACTGGCACGGGGTCCTACCAGCCCATCTGGAATAGAGGCGTGGGCACCCGGTGGTCCCCTGGCTGATCTCTGGGAACGTGTTCCTCCAGAGGCTCCAGTCCATTCCCTCACTGAGCCTCTCCTAAGTTTCCCGACACCTCCCCCTTCTTAGTCGCAGGGGGGCTTGTCCTCTGCGGAACTCCTTGTCTCTCACAATCCCACCTAAAGTGTCCCTCCTCTCCACAGCTATAGCACACCCTCGGCCGCCCACAGTCCCGCCTGAAATGCCCCTCCTTCCCACAGTTAAAGCACACGCTGCCTGCCGCCCCTCTCCCAGGACGACTCCCGCTCCCAACCCACTGCACTGGTCGCCCCTGAGGGTGGGTACCTCCCCTGTCCCTCCCCTCCAGAAGGGGTTCTCTACCCCCCGGTGGGTTGTCATTCCTCCACCCAGCCACCACTTCCTGTATCGCTGAGGATCGCTCCCGTAGGCCCGCGCCCCTTTTCCGCCCCAACGCTCTCTCTTCCTCCCGCACCTCTCTAATCAGTTGCCCGAACGATGGAGGGGAGCCTTTCCTATAAGCCTGCCGAATATCCACGCCACCTTGTCCTCCTCCAGAGAGCCACTGAATAACTGACTCATCCTCACGCTAGCCACGTCAAGCGCCTTCACTACCCCCCGGCACCGCAGCCCCGAGAGCATCCCCTCCATCCTAAATATGTACTCGGAGAGCTTTTCCCCTCTCCATTGTTCCAGGCGTTGGAACTCTGCTAAAAGCAGCCGGGGTTCCCCTGACAACCCAAACACTCCCTCCAAAACTTCTATACATTCCTCCACTGAGGCCCCAGACTTTTCAGCTTTCAACTCCCGGACTGTTTTGGCTGCTAAACCCCTCAAACTTCCCACCAATCGCTGCCTCTTCTCCTCCTTCAAGCCTGGCCACTCTTCCAACATCAAGGACGTATGATCGATCCAGGTCTCATAGTCCACCTCCCCGTCCGGAGTAGGCTTAGCTCCGGAGAACACCCCCGGCTTCAGCCGTGGCCTCTCGGCCACTCCCACCAGGGAGTTAAGTGCGGCTGCCAGCTCTGAGGCTTCCCCCCTACCTGGGGGGCAGGGCCTAGTCACGACTCCCTCCTCCCTCCTCCCTTTGCTAGTGCCTGCCACCTCTCTGGGGTTTTCCTCTAGCTCTAGCTCCTCCTCCGATGTCTCCTGAGCCTCATCCTCGGAGAAGGGGTGGAGCCCCCACAGCCCCTCCTCCCCTGGTACACTGACCGTCACCGGCAGTTCCAACGTCCTGACGTCAGCACTCGTACTAACCAACACCCAGCTAGACTCCACCTCTTTACCACACCGTCTAGCTACCAATTCTACCTGCCCCATACCGTTCACCAAACTTAACCCCCGCACTACCGCGTCTCCTGAAACTCGAAAATCCACTCCGCTCACTACGCATGCATACTGTACTGGTACACCTTCAAATTCGCACCAGCTAACAATCTTATCTCTGTCCATCTCCGCTCTGCTGCCTGCGCGATTCCACAGCCCCCTGACAATCCAATCCCGGGCGAGCACCCCACAAATGTAACACTTACCCAAAAAGGCTGGTATATGTCTAGGGGAAAAGGAGATCCAGCCACACACCAACCCCGCCTCCCGTACACGCAGGTGCTGTGAGAATCGAGTTTATGCCTCGCTCCCGCCGACAGTATCAAACCCACAACAAATACCGTTATGAAATACAATTTAAAGAGTTTACTAAAATTAAAAGAGTATTAGGCAATACAATATATATATATACAAGGAAAAAAACAAAAGGTGCCAACTTATCAAAGTTCAGTCAGGGTAGTGCACTCGTTAGAGCTCAACCAGCGAACGATTCGACCCCTCGTCGCTTGCCTCCGACTTCAACGTCTTCCACCTCGGACTCCCCGGTGGTCTTCCGAGCGCACGTCCACCTTCCTCGGCTCTCCCTCCCGACTCCCTTCACACCCCAAGCCCGCGCAACCCCTCCCCCAAGTTCCCAGCCTCACAAAACACAATAACATTCCCCATTGATTAACAAATGAATACAATTACCATATCAGCCATTCTAAAGCGAAACAACGGCAAGAGAAACATTTAACAGACAAAGAAGCATTCCTACTCGTAACAAACCAAAGAAGCCCTTTTGAGTAACATACACAGGACATTGTACACTATCAATAAATGTCAGACTTCACCCTTGAGACTGGACAATATAGGAAACTACTCACAGAATACTAAAATTTTGTTCCAGATTGATCTACTCAATAAGCAATTCAATGTGTGTGGCATCTCATCGCAATTCAAAGACTATGTATAATAGTACAGTAAAATCATGTATTCTGAACGATACTAAAATAAACATCTACTCCTTGCCCAATATTTGCCCATGTACCTTTTGTTGCCAATTATATCTCCTCAGCTGAAAATATTGCACTCTGCTGTATTACATTTCAAAGATACTACCCAAAATAGTTTATGATTCAAAATGGACTTGTCAGGAAGCAGAGTTTTGACTCAAAAGATTAACAATTCCTTTCCTCATAAAGATGCTGTTGGACCCTTCTGAGTTCTTCCAATAGATTGCTCCATATTTCAGCATCTGCAGTTTCTCAAATCTATGGACATTAAGCATTTGAAAAGCATAACACTGAAGATGCCAGAATTGTGAAAACACAGAAAAATCCTGGAGAAACTCAGCAAATTAGGCAGCATTTGTGGACAGTGAAATTAAGTTAATGCTTCTAATCAATAAGAACTCACTAATAATGCCTTTTGCATGAGAGAAATGATAGCTGTGTTAATTCATCAGCAGCATACATCTATTCAGTTCACAATGTTGATCCTGAGACTCTAGTTGCTTGTGATTTTAATTTTGCATTCCAAACACACCTTTCCATTTTTGGTTTTCTTATTGTTCCAACAGAGCATTCCAAAGAAAAGGCAAAAAATGGAAAGAAGGTGAGATGACTAGAAGACCATAAATCCATACGATACATCATTTTTGTAAATCTTCTTCTAACCCTCTCCAATGTCGGCATATCCTTTCTTAAATAAGGAGCCCAAAACAGCTCACAATACTCCACGAGGCCTTGCCAATGTCTCATAAATCCATAACATTTTATCCTTGCTTTTATATTCTAGTTCTCTTGAAATAAATGTTAACATTGCATTTGTCTTCCTCACCAATGACTCAACCTTCAAATTAACGATTGACAAGATTGAGTCAAGATTCACAACGAATAGCATACGTGACTTGTGGTGAGGAATGCATACCATCGCAGACTTCAAAGCCAAACATTGTGGCACTGCCAACATCACGTCCTCTCTCCCAAATGAGCTCAATCACTTTTACGCTCATTTCAATGTCACTAACTTTGAGCCTCCGAGGAAAGCCACTGCTACAATATGCTACCTGGTCAACTCTGAAGCTGAGGTATGCAGATGTTTCCAATGAGTGGACAGTGGCAAGGCTGCTGGATCGGATGACATCCCAGGGTGAGTACTCAGGATGTGCGCAGCACAACTGGCAGGTGTGCTTACTGACATTTTTAATCTCTCCCTCTCCCAGTGTAGAGTGCCCACCTGCTTCAAATTATCCACCATTGTCCCTGTGCCAAAAAGGACCCAGGTAACATGCCTGAACGACTGGCATCCTGTTGCGCGATCCTCAGTATTAAGCAAATGCTTTTAGAGGCCAAACTGGACCCCCTACGATTCACCTACTGACACAACCGATCGACAGATAACGCAATAGCCACTGCTATACATATCATCCTTACACATCTGGAGAAGAAGGATGCTTATGTGAGAATTCTGTTCTTGGACTACAGTTCAGCACTCAACACATAATTCCATTCAGGCTTGACAGGAAACTCAGAAACCTCGGCCTTGACCCTGCCCTGTGCAGCTGGATCCTGGACTTCTGTCAGATCGCCGGCAGTGGTCAGAGTAGGCTCCCTCACCTTCACTCCTCTTACTCTCAACACAGGAGCTGTGTACTAAGTCCCCTCCTTTACTCCCTTATATCCATGACTGTCTTGCCACCCACAGCTCGAATCTACTAATTAAATTTGCCAACAACACTACATTGATTGGCCAAATCTCAAACAATAACGAGGTGGCCTACAGTGAAGAAGTCATCTCTCTGACAAAATGGTGTCAAAAAACCACCTGTCCTTCAATGTCGCAAAAACGAAGGTGCTGTTTTTGGATAACAGGAGGAATGGAGACGAGTTAATCCCTATTGACATCAACGGATCTGGGGTGAGAGAAGAAACATCCACATCACCAAGGACCTCATGTGGTCTGTACACACCAGCTGTGTGGTGAAAAAGGCACAACAGTGCCTCTTTCACCTCAGTCTGTTGAGGAAGTTTGGTGACTTTTCTAAGAACTTTCTACAGGGGCACAATTGAGAACATCCTAACTGGCTGCATCACTACCTGGAATGGGAACTGTACCTCCCTTAATCGCAGGATTCTGCAGAGAGTGGTGTGGACAGTCCAGCAAATCTGTAGTTATGAACTTCCCATGATTCAGGACATTTACAAAGACGTGTGAAAAAAGAGCCCAAAGGATCATTGGGGACCTGAGTCACCCCAACCAAGGTCTATTCCAGCTGCTACCATCCGGCAAACGGTACTACAGCATAAAAGCCAGGACCAACAGGGCCCAGGACAACTTCTTCCACCAGGCCATCAGACTGATTAACTCACGCTGATTCGAGTCTATTTCTATGTTATATTGACTGTTCTATTATTATAAATTACTATGATTGCACATGGCACTTTTAGACAGAGACATAACGTAAAGATTTTTCCTCCTCATGTATGTGAAGGATGTAAGAAAGAATGTCAATTCAAATTCAATTCAACTCAATTAACCTTTAGGGAATCCTGCACTAGGACTTCCAAGTCCCTTTGCACCTCTGATTTTGGAATTTTCTCTTCATTTAGAAAATAGTCCACACTTTCATTTCTTCTACCACAGCACATGACCAGACACTTCCTGAAAATGAATTCCAACTGCCATTTCTTTGCCCATTCTCCTAATCTGAACACGTCCTTCTGTAGCCTCTCTACTTCCTCAACACTACCTGCCCCTCCACCTATCTTCATATCATCTGCAAACTTTGTAACAAAGTTATCAATTCCATCATCCAAAAAGAACTGTCCCAACACAGACACCTGTGGAACACCACTAGTACAGTCTCCCTTTGTTCCCACTCTTTGCCTCCAGACAATCAGCCAATGTTCTATCCAAACTTGTATCTTTCCTGCAATGCCATAGGTTTGTAGCTTGTTAAGCAGTTTCATATGTGGCACCTTGTAAAGGACATTCTGAAAATCCAACTACACAACATCCACCAATTCTCCTTTGTCTATCCTGTCTGCTACTTCTTCAAAGAATTCCAACAGACTTGTCAGACAAGATTTTCCCTTAAGGAAACCATGCTGACTTCAGCCTATTTGATCATATGCTTCCAAGTACACCAAAACCACATCGTTAGCAATTGACTCTACCATCTACCCAACCACTGAGGTCAGGCTAACTGGCCTAAAATTTTCTTTCTTTTGCCTCTTCCTTTCTTGAAGAGTGGAGTGATATTTGCAATTTTCCAGTCCTCTGGAACCATATCAGAATCAATTGACTCTAGAAAGATCATTACTAAGACCTCCACAATCTTTTCAGCCACCGTTTACTGAGCCCTGTGCTGTAGTCCATCTGGTCCAGATTATTTATCTACTTTCCAACCTCTCAGCTTCTCAAGCACCTTCTCCCTACTTCTACCCTCTGACACGCTCAAACTTCTGGAATGCTGCTAGTGTCGTCCACAGTGAAGACAGTGGCAAAATACTTAATCAGTTTGGCTGCCATTTCCTTGTCTCCATTACCACCTCTCCAGTGGTCCAATATCTCAGCTCTCTTTTTCTTTTTACTTTTCTGAAGAAACATTGGTATCCTCTACAATATTACTGGCTAGCTTACCTTCGTATTCCATCTCTTCTCTCTTTGTGACTTTGTTAGTTGCCTTCTGTTGGTTTATAAAAGCTTCCCAATTCTCTATCTTCCCACTAATTCTTTTTCTATTGTACACTCTTGGCTTTTATGTCGGCTTTGACTTCTCTTGTCAGGCATGATTGCATCATCAGGCCTTCAGAATACCTTTTCTTTGGGATGCATCTATCCTACACTTCCAAATTGCTTCCAGAAATTCCAGCCATTGCTACTCTGCCGTCATCCCTACTACTGACCCCTTCCAATGCTTCTTCTCTCATGCCTCTGTAATTCCCTTTCCTTCACTGTAATACTGATGTATGTGACTTCAGCTTCTCCTCCTCAAATTGCAGTGTGAGATCCATCATATTATGAGCTACTCTAAAAAGATAACCTGTAGGTGTTCCACAAATTCCACTGCTTAAGATCCAGCAGAAACCTGATTTTCCCAATCTACCTGCAATATTGAAGACCCCATGACCGTCATAACATTGACGTGCATTTTCTCTCTCCTGTTGTAATTTGCAGCCCACATTTTTGCTACTGTTCAGAGGCCTGTATATAACTCCCATCAGGGCCTTTTTACCTTTGCAGTTTCTTGGCTCTACCCAATCTAATATCTCCTCTTTCTAAGGATTTGATTTCATTTTTTACCAACAGAGAAATCCCACCCTCTCTGCCTACCTGCTTAACCTTTCAGTATAATGTGTATCCTTAGACATCAAGCTCCCAGCTATAATCTTCTTTCAGCCACAATTCAGTGATGCCCACAGTCATACATGCCAATCTGTAACTGTGTAACAAGTTCATCCATCTTATTCCATATACTGCGAGCATTCAAATATAACATCTTCTGTCCTGTATTCATCACCCTTTCCAATTTTGTCCCCCTTTTACATTGCATCCCATTGACCGCAATTTTGCCCTCCATCAGCCTCTCCTTGCTACACACTGCCTCATCCTCAGACTGATCACTGATTCCTTGAATTGAATTGACTTTATTTCTTATATCCTTCATATACATGAGGAGTAAAAAGCTTTACGTTACATCTCTGTCTGAATGTGCAATGTGCAATTTATATGTGACCCTCAGGTTCGGCTAGTGGCTTCTTCTAGGGAAAGACAGCCTTCGGCCCGGCCAAACTTGAGTAATCTTGTTTGAGTGTCAGCACCTCCAGCTGAACTCTGTCTTTTTGTGCTTTCCCCCTAGCTGTCAGTCTGTGGTTTTGTATTGCCATGTGCTCCTGTCCCTGCTCCTGCTCCTGCTCTGCTCTGGCCCCTGTATTATTGAGTCCTCTGTCTCTCATCTGTTTCTCACTATTACCTTTATTGCTGCCAACTCTGTCTCATTGTGCTCCACTTATCATCTGCCTCTCTGTTTATTGCTCAGTGTATTTCAGTCCTGTGTTTTCACCTGCTTATTGTCAGATTGTGCCAGAGAATTTTCCTGAGCCTTTCCAGCATTTGTATCTGTACTCTGTCTGAATATCGACTCTGCCCATTTCCTGATTCTGGTTTTTGGATTTCTCTGGATGTTTTGATCTCTCCCGAACTTTGACGCCAACTTTGTTTGCACCTTGGGAATTGTTACTCAATTAATATCACTGTGTGCACAGCACTGGGTCTGCGATTGGATCCCTGCTCCAGCATCCTGACAGTACAATCTGGACCATTGGGATTCCTTCTGGGGAAGTTACGACTTGTACAAAAGGGTCAGGTTGCACTTGAATCCAGGGGAGACAATTATCTTTGTGGGCACATTTGCTAGAGTTGTTCAGAAGGGTATGAACTAATCTGACTGGATATGGGATATGGAGTGATAGGGCTGAGGTTCTAGTCATTGGTTTAAAACAGGCAGTGTGCAGTGAGACTGCTAGCAAGCAGAAGCTGATGACAGGCCAAAACTGCAGTCAATGGGATGAGTTGAAATGAAAAAGGAGGACAAAATTGAAAAGGGTGATGAACACAGAATTGAAGGTGTTATAATTGAATGCATACAGTATATGTAATAAGCTAGATGAACTTGAAGCACAGTTACAGATTTGACACGTATGACATTGTGGGCATCATGGAATCATGGATGAAAGAAGATTATAGCTGTGAGCTTAATCTCCAATGAAACATATTGTATCGAAAGTTCAGGTAGGTAGGCAGAGAGCGTGTGTGGCTTTCAACATGAGACCTGCCCATCAAGGTGGATTCCTGCAAGCTCACCCCTCGCTTCATCAGCCCCTTTCCCATTGCTAAAACCCTGCTGCCATCCATCTCAAGCTCCCCTCTACTCTCTGCTGCGTTCATCCCACCTTCCACGTGTCCCACATCAAGCCTTTCATGAGCCACCCCCTGAGTCCTGTCCCCAAAGACCATCCCTCCATGGCTCAACGATGGTTCAGGGGCCTTCATGGTGCGTCAACTGCTGGACGATTGTCGGCGGGGCCGTGGCCTCTAGTACCTTGTGGACTGGGAAGGCTACAGTCCTGAGGAGAGGTGCTGGGTCCCTGCTCGTAACATCCTGGACCCCTCTCTCATCAGGGACTTTCATCGCCAGCACCCAGCTCTACCTGCCGTGATGCCAGGAAGCGTCCGGGGGCGGGGGAGGGTGCGGTACTTTCAGTACCTCTAGTTGAACTCTGTCTTTTTGTGTGCTTTCCCCCTAGCTGCCAGTCTATGGTTTTGTATTGCCATGTGCTCCTGTCCCTGCTCCTGCTCTACTCCGGCCCTGTTTGTTGCAGATTGTGCCAGTGAATTCTCCTGAGCCTTTCCAACATTCGTATCTGTACTCTGTTCGTCTGAATATCGACTCTGCCTGTTTCATGATTCTGGTTTTTGGATTTCTCCGGATGTTTTGATCTCTGCCTGAACTTTGATGCTGACTTTGTTTGCACCTTGGGAATTGTTACTCAATTAATATCAGTGTGTGCACAGTACTGGGTCTGCGAGTGGATCCCTGCTCCAGTGTCCTAACATTGGGTGGATGCTGTGTGATGTGTTCCCTTGTTACAAATCAGTACCACGAAATAACAAACAGTACACAAAATGCAATTAGACGATTGAGCTTTATAATTCTTAATTTGACTACAGGGTTACTAAAGAAACAACAAAAAAAGAGTCCATTCTCAAAAAACAGTCTATTTCACAACACTGGAGCTCACAGTTTTTCTGTCTGTTGTTCTCAATCGATTTTCTCCCCAGGCGTCAACTCCCGACCCCATTCCATGTTCACTCCAGCCTGCAGTCTACAACTTCCCTGTTCTGGCATCTTCTCTCTTCATCTTCCGCTGAACAAAAGACCGCAGAATCCCTTCTCTCAGACCCGCAGGAAAGAACAACCTGCTTCTCATTAGATGGCACACATCCCAAAGCTCCCATCATCTCTAGTCATAACCCAAACATTGCTGCTACAGAGACACCATTACATTAGCAGTGAAACATTACAGAGGCCACTACATTAGCAATGAAACCTTACAGTGTGTTACGTATACAGTAGTAGTTTGTAATAAATGGTATGTACAACAGAAGTCAATATAGCATAGAAATACAATTATATCAATGTGAATTAATCAGTCTGATGGCCCGGTGGAAGAAGCTGCCGCTGAGCCTGTTGGTCCTGGCTTTTATGCTGTGGTGCCATTTCCCAGATGGTAGCAGCTGGAACAGTTTGTGGTTGGGGTAACTCAGGTCCCCAATGATCCTTTGGGCCCTTTTTACACACCTACCTCTATAAACATGCTGAATAGTGGGAAGTTCACATCTATAGATGCACTGGGCTGTCCACACCACTCTCTGTAGAGTCCTGCAACTGAGAGAAGTACAGTTCTCCAGTCCTGATGAGAGTCTCAGCCCTAAAAATCTACTGTTTACTCTTTTCCATAGATGCTGCCTGACCTGCTGAATTCCTTCAACATTTTGTGTGTTTTGCTTGGATTTCCAGCATCTGCAGATTTTCTCTGAGATTTTGTAATAGTTACTGGGAAATTGCAAATACCACTCCATTCTTTAAGGGAGGGACGCAGAAAAAAGGAAATTATAGGCCAGTTAGTCTGACCTCAGTGATTTGGAAGATGCTGGAGCCCACTACTAAGGATGAGATTTTGAGGGGTTTGAAGGTGCATGACAAAATAGGCCAAAGTCAGCATTATTTCCTTAAGGGGAAAGCTTGCCTAACAGATCTGTTGGAATTCTTTGAAGAAATTACAGGCAGGATAGGCAAAGGAGAATTGGTGGGATGTTGGACTTCCAGATGGCCTTTGATAAGGTGCCACACATGAGGCTGCTTAACAAGAAAAAAAGCCCACAGTATTACAGGAAAGATTCTAGCATGGATAGAAGAGTGACTGATTGGCAGGAGGAAAAGAAACAGAATAAAGGAGGCCTATTCGAGTTGGCTGCTGATGACTAGTGGTGTTCCATAGGGGTTAGTGTTAGAACCACTTCTTTTCACATTATATGTCAATGATTTGGATGAAGGAATTGATGGCTTTATGGCAAAATCTGCAGACAATATGAAGATAATTGGAGGGGCAGGTAGTGTTGAGGAAGCAGGTAGTCTGCAGAAGGATTTAAACTGGAAGAACAGGCAAAGAAGTGCCAGATGGAATACAGTGCAGGGAAGTGCGTGGTCGTGCACTTGGCTAGAAAGAAAAAAAGCTATGGACTATTTTCTAAATGGGAAGAAAATTCAAAAATCAGAGATGCAAAGGAACTTGGGAGTCCTCATGCTGAATTCCCTAAAGGTTAACAAATGCAACATTAGCATTCACTTCAAGAGGACTAGAATACAAAAACAAGGACATAATGCTAAGGCTTTATAAGGCATTGGTCAGACAGCACTTGGAATATGTGAGCAGCTTTGGGCCCCTTATCTAAAGAAATATATGCTGGCATTGGAGAGGATCTAGAGGAGGTTTACAAGAATGATCCCAGGAATGAAAGGGCATTTGATGGCTCTGGGCCTGTACTCACTACAGTTTAGAAGAATGGGAAGGGGGTGGGAATCTCATTGAAACCTACCAAATGTTGAAAGGCCTAGATAGAGCAGATGTGGAGAGGATGACTCTATAGTGGGGGGTGGGGGGGGGGGGGGGGGGGGAGTCCAGTACCAGAGGGCACAGCCTCAGAACAGAGTTGAGAAAAAAAATTTTTAGCCAGAATGTGGTGAATCTGTGGAATTCATAGAAACATAGAAAACCTACAGCACAATACAGGCCCTTCAGCTCACAAAGCTTTGCCGAACATGTCCTTACCTTAGAAATTACCTAGGGTTACCCATAGCCCTCTATTTTTCTAAGCTCCATGTAGCTGTCCAGGAGTCTCCAAAAAGACCCTATCGTATCCACCTCCACCACCATCGCTGGCAGCCCATTCCACGCACTGACCACTCTCTGTGTAAAAAAACTTACCCGACATCTCCTCTGTATCCACTTCCAAGCACCTTAAAACTGTGCCCTCTGCTGCTAGCCATTTCAGCTATGGGAAAAAGCCTCTATCCACACAATCAATTCATTGCCAAAGATGGCTGTGTAGGCCAAATCATTGTGTATATTTAAGATGGAGGTTAATAGGCTTTTGATTAATTAGGGCATCAACAGTTACGGGGAGAAAGTAGGAGAATGTGGTTGAGAGGGATAATAAGGCCCAATGGCCTAAATCATTTTGTGGTCTTATATTGAGGCCCTGGTTAAGAAAAAGGACGTGCATAGCAGGAATAGGCAGGAAGGAACAAATAAGGTACTTGAGGAGTATATGAAATACTAAAGAATACTTAAGAAGAAAATCAATAGGCCTAAAAGAAAGCACGAGATTGCTCCAGCAGACAAGGTGAAAGAGGATTCCAAGGACTTTTACAGATATATTAAGAGCAAAAGGATGAAAAGTACAAAATTGGTCCTCTGGAAAATCAGGGAGGTCATCTATGCATGGAACCAAAGGTGAAGGGGGAAAGATCATAAATAGATTTTTTGCATCTATATTTACTTAGGAGACAAAGAGTCTATAGAAATGAGGCAAATAAACAGTGAAGTCATGGACTGTACACAGATTACATAGAGGTGGTTGCTGTCTTGGGACAAATTAAGCTAGATAAATCCCCAGAGCCTAAGAAGGTTCAGACACTGTGGGAGGCTAGTCCAGATATTGCAGGCACCATTGCAGAGAGATTTAAAATATCCTCAGTCACGGGGGAGGTGCCAGAGGACTGGATGATAGCTAATATTGTTCTATTATTTTAGAAAGGCTCTAAGAATATACCAGAAAATTATAGGGCAGTGAGCCTGTTATCAGTAGTGGGTAAGTTATTGGAAGGTATTCTAAGGGACCAGATATACAAGTATTTAGATAGACAGGGACTGATTAAGGATAGTCAGCATGGTCTTCCGCATGATAGACAGTGTCTAACCAATTTTGTAAAGTTTTTCATGGAAGTTACCAGGAAAATTAATGAAGGCAAGGAAGTTGATATTGTCTATGTGGACTTCAGCAAGCCCTCTGACAAGGTCCAGCATGGGAAGTTCAGTTACTTGGCATTCAAGGTGAGGTAGTAAATTGGCTTTGCGGGAGAAGCCCGTGAGTAGCCTCTCTGACTGGAGGCTTGTGACTAGTGGTGTGCTGCAGGGTTCGGTGTTGGGTGAATTGTTGTTTATCATCTATATCAACCATCAGGTTGATTCTGTGGATCAGTAAGTTTGCAGATGACACCAAAATTAGGGGTGTAGTGGACAGCGACAAAGACTACAAAAACTTGCAGAGGGATCTGAACCAGCTGGAAAAATCAGGTGAAAAATGGCAGATAGGATTTAATATAGCCAAGTGTGAGGTGAAGCACTTTGGGAGGACAAGTCAGGGTAGGACTTACACAGTGAGCAGTAAGGCATGGAGCAGTGGGGTAGAACAGAGGGATCAGGGAATATATTTCCATAATTCCTTAAAAGTGGCGTCACGAGTTGATAGGGTTGTAAAGGCATTGGTGTAGCTTTATTTGGAGTACTGTGTGTAGTTTTGTTTACCTACCTACAAGAAAAATGTTAATAAAATTGAAAAAGTGCAGAGAAAATTTACAAGGAATTTGCCAGGACTTGAAGATCTGAGTTATAGGGAAGAGTTGAGTAAGTTAAGACTTTATTCTCTGCAGCATAGAAGAATGAGTGGAGATTATGAGAGGTATAAATTGGGTGAATGCAAGCAGGCTTTTTCCACTACTGAAGTTGGGTTACACTAGAGGTCATGGGTTAAGGGTGAAAGGTGAAATGTTTAAGGGGAACATGAGGGAGAATTTCTTCACTCAGAAGATGGTGAGAGTGTGGAACTCACTGCCAGCATAAGTGGTGGATGTGGATTCGATTTCGATATTTAAGAGAAGTTTGGACAGGTACGTGGATGGGAGTGGTATGGAGGACTATGGTTTAGGTGCAGGTTGATGGGACTAGGCAGATTATTGCCGTGGAATCCAGTAGCAAGGGGCTAACTAGCCACATTTTCAGAAACGCCAGAAAAGCTGGGGGTTTCATACTGAATAGCATGACAAGCATGAGAGCCCGGGGGGCCTACTTCTGTGCCTTCTTATGTTCCTCTTGTGCAAGATCAAGGAATAGAACCTAATCTACCACCTACGCACAGTGCTGCCCCCTGTACTCAATAGAAAACATGAAAATTACAGATATTAGCCTTTGGTGTTTTTGTTATAACCGACCACTTCTGTTGCAAGGTTATCTAATAATAATAATAATTCAGTTTTTTCTTTCTCCACAGATGTCAATATTCTGATTAATTCCAACAATCTCCTGTATTTTGAATTTCTAGTAATTGCTGTGTTCTGCATCTCCAAATGCCATCAAGGCATTATTTTTTTCTACAGTCTTCATTCATCTTAATGCTTTTTATACTCCTCCAGACTTCATCAGCCATGATAAACAAGCAATCAGATCCCTCTCCTTGCATCAAATGGAACTGTAACCTGCACAATTTTGGATTCTTGGGATTAACACATTGATGCAATCACGAAGAAGGCATGCCAGCAGCTCTATTTGTTAGGAGTTTGAGGAGACTTGCTATGTCCAGAAGACCATAAGACATAGGAACAGAATTAGGCCATTCAGCCCAACACCTGCTCTGCCACTCCATCATGACTGATCCCGGATCCCACTCAACCTCATACACCTGCCTTCTCGCCACATCCTTTGATGCCCTGACCAATCAGGAAATGATCAACTTCCACTTTAAATATACACACGGACCTGGCCTCCACCGCAGTCTGTGGCAGAGCATTCCACAGATTTACTACTCTCTGGCTTACAAAATTCCTCCTTATCTCAGTTCTAAAGGGTCACCCCTCAATTTTGAGGCTGTGCCCTCTAGTTCTGGATACCCCACCACAGGGAACATCCTCTCCACATCCACCCAATCTAGTCCTTCTAACATTCGGTAGGTTTCAATGAGATCCCCATGCATTCTTCTAAATTCCAGTGAGTACAGGTCCAAAGCTGCCAAATACTCCTCAAATGTTAACCTCTTCATTCCTCAAATCATCCTTGTGAACTTCCTCTGGACTCTCTCCAATGACAACACATCCCCTCTGAGATAAGGGGCCCAAAACTATTGACAATGCTCCAAGTGCGGCCTAACTAGTGTCTTTTTCAAGACTCAGCATTATCTCCTTGCTTTTATATTCTATTCCTCTTGAAATAAATGCCAACATTGCATTTGCCTTCTTTACCACAGACTCAACCTGTAAACTAACCTTCTGGGAGTCTTGCACAAGGACTCCTAAGTACCTCGGTTCCTCTGATGTTTGAACCTTTTCCCCATTTAGATAACAGACTGCACTATTGTTCCTTTACCAAAATGCATTATCATACATTTCCCGACACTGTATTCCATCTGCCACTTTTTTGCCCATTCTTCCAATTTGTCTAAGCCTTGCTGCAATCGCATTGCTTCTTCAGCAATACTTAGCCCTCCACCTATCTTTGTATTATCCGCAAACATTCCATTATCTAAATCGCTAACAATGTGAAAAGTAGCAGTATCAATACTGACCCAAGGGACACCTTTAGTAACCGGCAGTCAACCAGAAAAGGCCCTTTTTATTCCCACTCACTGCCTCCTGCCTATCAGCCATTCCACTATGTCATGAAAGACACTTGCACGTTGCTCTGAATGTATGGTACAGGGCATTCTGACAAACTGCATCAAACCCTGGAAGGTAGACTCCATTACACAGGATCACAAGAGGCTGTACTGGGCTTATATAAGTGCCTGAAGACTCACCCTCAGCAATTCAGGAACAGCTTCTTACCCTCCACCATTAGACTTCTATATTGTCAATGATCCCACAAACACAAGCTCAACTTTACTTGTGTCTTTTGCAGTTAGTGTACTTTTATGTCTTTCTCATGTAGTGCTGTCACAAACCAACAAATTTCATTTAAATTGGTGATAATAAATCCAATTCAGATTAGTCCTTCTCTTTGTTCTCTTTTACCTCTCACTTTCTCCACAAATTGAAATAAACTTGTTTCCTCACTTTCCCAGCTCTGATGGAAGCTCACTTCACTGAAATGTTAACTCTACCTGTCTCTACAGATGCTGCTTCATCTGTTGTGCATCTTCACCACCTTCTATTTTTATTTTGGATGTTCTTTATGTCTACACCTTGACAAGAAATTTCAATAGGCTTTATCCCTACAGTTGTTGATTATCCAGTTACAATATTCCAACTGTTTAATTAAATAACAGTCCAGATTAAGTCCACTGTAATGAAGCATAATGCTACTAGGATTATCTAATTCTGTGAGTACTGGAACATCAATCCAAGACCTTCTTGTCAGAAGTTACTGAAAAGCTCATTATCAAAGTCCTTAAACTAATTTTGAATATCAATGTTTCATATTGGGATACATCACAAAAATATAACTTCCAAGATTCAAAATTGTTTATTTCATTCTTCAGTATGCAAGTGTAAAGGAGAATGAAATGATCATTATTCCAGATCTGACACTGCATTAAATTGTAGCCATACAGCATACACCAAACAGACTAATGTAAATCTTAAGTTCTAAACCTGGGCAAATTTTTCATTGAAAACAAACTTTCATTTGAAATTACTTCATTGAAGCAACAAATATGAGTGTAACCAGAACCAACCTAAAGGTACAATCCTTTTCTTAATTCTAAACAAACGTTAGACAGGTGGCACAACCAAGAAGATGACACAAAATAGTTGCCATTAAAAGAAACACTAACCTGTGAGCACCTCGTGGAAAATCAAGAGATGCATCATCTTTAGAGCTGCTTCTCCAGGACTTACTGGATTTTGAATCACCTGCACCGAGCTCACCCGTTACCCACTCTGGTATTCCCTCAACAGGGTTTTCAGGTGGCTTTGCAAAGCTGGGTTCATCAAAGTAGATGGACTGCAATTCATAAAAGAAAAACAACCAATAAGTTGATTTACTGACACTTCAATTTGCAAGAGTTAGAGATTACAACCTTCTATTTGCCAGTAAATTCCAAACTCTGGTCTAATATCAATCTTCAAATGATTCTAAAGTGTATTTTTTCCTCTATAAATCTGACAAAACATTAGATGTTCATAAAACATATTCTTCAAGAGAATGAACTTTCATAAGGTACCAGGCCCCAAGCAGGTACCTTACCTCAAATGCTCCCACCTGCTTCTAAAGGGTATCAAATGTGCCCAAAAGCAGAGTGAGCTGCTTCAACAACTATCCCCTGGTAGCACTCATCTACTGTGATGAAGTGCTTTGAGAGTTTGATCATGACTAGAAATTGTAGTGGGTAGACCTGGACCCACTACAATTTGCTTAGCACTACACCTGGTCTACAGCAGACACAATCTCACTGGTTCTCCACTTGGCCTTGAACCACCTGGATAACAGTAATACCTACGTCAGGCTGCAGTTTATTAATTACAGCTCAGTGTTCAACAACATCAAGCTCTCAGTACTAATCAACAAGCTTCAAAACCTGGGCTTTTGTACCTTCACACCCCCGCCCCCCCCCCCCACCCCCCGCCGCAGATGGATTCCTGACTTCCTCACTGAGAGATCACAGTCAGTATGGATTGGGGCTGACATTTCCTCCTTGCTGAAAATCAACACAGGCATACCTCAAGGGTGCATGCTTAGCCCACTGCTCTACTCTCTCTACATGACAACGTGGCTAGACACAGCTCAAACACCATCTATGAATTCGCCAATGATACGACAGTTGTTAGCAGAATTTCAGATAGCAACAAGGAAGCATTCAAAAGCAACATAGGTTGGCTAGTCAATTGGTCTCATAATGACATTGTACATGATGGTGAACTTCAGGAAAGGGAAGTTAGGAGTACACACCTCTATCCTCATCAAGGAATCAGCAGTGGAAAGTGTGAGTTTTTTGAAGTTTCTGGATGTCAACATCACAGAGGATCTATCCAAGACCCACCATATCGATGCAATCATGATAAAGTAATGCAGCAGTTACACTTCATTAAGAATTTGAGGAGATTGAGTATGTAATTAAAAATTCTGGCAGATTTCTGCAGATGTAATGTGGAGAGCATTCTGAATGGTTGCATCACCATTTAGTATGAAGGCGCACAGGGTCATAAAAGACTTCCAAGAGTTGTAGATTCAGCCAGCTCCAACACCAACACTAGTAAAAGCCTTCCCATCATCAAAGATATCTTCAGAAGGCAGTGCCTTAAGAAGGTAGCATCGATTATTAAGGACCCTCACCATCCAGCACATGCTCTCTTCTCATTACTATCACCAGGAAGGAAGTACAAGAGCCTGAAGACACACACTCAACATTTCAGGAGCAGCATCTTCCCCCTCTATTATCAGATTTCTAAAAAGTACATGAACTCTTGAATACTACCTCACTATTTCTCTTTTGAACTATTCATTTATTTTTACTGTAACATAGCATTTTGTTATGTCTGCACTATATTGCAACCACAAAACAACAAACTTCACAACTAATGTCAGTGCCAATAAACCTGATTCTGCCCTTTAATGTCCAAAAACAGAGATCAATCTTCATTCCTGCTTCCTCTGATTTATAGGTAAGTTGCTTGCACTTGTGTATTTGTCATTTGATGCATTGCCACTCAATACTGAAAAGTAAGGTGTGTGTGACCTTGAATTTCCCAGGCAGAACAGCCAACGACCCCAACTACTGCAATGGGGTGAGATGCTAATTTCTGCTCCCTCTCAACAATTTCTAATCGTGCATCAAAATGACTGGGTCATGGTGAAACATCTTCCAGCAGGTGGTACAAAAACGTAGCTTATTAACCACAAATACAAGAAAATCTGCAAATGCTGGAGATCCAAAGCAACACACAGAAAATGTTGGAAGAACTCAGCAGGCCAGGCAGCATCTATGCAAAAGTGTTAACAGTCGACATTTCGGGCTGAGACCTTTCATCAGGACTGGAAAGGAAAGGGAGATGTCAGAGTAAGAACATAGGAGGGGAGGAAGAAATACAAGGTAGCAGGTGATAGGTGAAATCAGAAGGGTGAGGGGTGAAGTGAAGAGATGGGGAGTTGATTGGTGAAAGAGATAAAAGAGCTAGAGGAGGGGGAATCTGATAGGAGAGGATAGAAGACCATGGAAGAAAGGGAAGGGGGAGGAGCATCAGAGGGAGGGTATGGGCAGGTAAGTAGATAAGGTGAGAGAGGGAAACAGGAATGGGGAACAGTGAGGGAAGGGCCAAAGAGCAATTACCGCAAGTTTGAGAAATTGGTGTTCATGCTACCCAGATGGAATAAAAGGTGTTGCTCCTCCAACTTGAGTGGTCTCATCACAACAGTAAAGAAGGCCATGGATGGACCTGTCGGAATGGGAATGGGAAGTGGAATTGAACAGGTGACTACGGGGGGGTTCCCGCTTTTTCTGGTGGACGGAAATATATTAACCACATACCGTTTTGGTGGGAGAACCTCTGAGGAATGGCATAGCAATCAAATGATGTGGGACAAGTATTATAAAAAATATATTTTAATAATTTAAGGACAAAAATATAAATTTCCAGAGAACTAGGAGATAAGGAAAAAAAAACGGAGGGCAGAGCTTCAGATGATGGCGCTTAACGGCGACTCCTTTGCTTGCATCTTCAGAAACAGCTCTATTTCTATCTTTCATATTTCTTTTTTTTCCTTTTCAGGGTTCTTTTGAACACACTGGCCTGGAGTTACACGCTGACTTCAGTTCTTGCAGGAATGGGACCTGATCTCAGGGCCTCACAACCAGCCACTTTTCGAAAAGCCCAGGACGTGACCTGAAAGACCAGCGTGCCTTCAGGGTGCCAGATTTTCGATGCTCTGGAGGCGGGTGGATTCGAGGTCGGTGCCACCGCAGAAAAATGGTGTGTCATGGGAGTACGCGGAAGATTGAAAGCAGCGTGCCGGCTGTGTGCCCAAAGAGCCAAGATCTTTGGGCACAGAGCTCAGAAAAAGTGACACGGCAGACTTTAACACCATAAATCGGCGAGTTGTTTTGTTTTGTCTCCCCTCTCACTGTGAAACGGGAACACCTCTTTTTCCCATATTAGGAAGAGAGACAGCCTGTGGTATGTTGAATTACCAGGTGAACAAGTAGTCATTGGGGTACTCCAAGTCTGTGTCTTTATTGCTGCTTTGCTACATGCTTGAGTGCTCGGTGGAGGGTGCAGATTTTTTTTTTGGTGGGGGAGCAGGGCGGTCAGCACTTTGCTGCTGCTTAGGCGTGGGAGGGGGAGCTGGGGGGCTTTGGGGATCTAACATTTAACTGTTAGAAACCATTCCATGGGGCACTTCTCTGTTTTTGTGGATGTTTGCGAAGAAAAAGAATTTCAGGATGTATATTGAATACATTTCTCTGACATTAAATGTACCTATTGAAACCTATTGAAAACTGCCAAATCCAGAGGAGGGGTGAAATCTGGACAGCATTCAAATATTTCACCTTCACCTCTTTTTTAAAACCCAACCAAGATGATGATTTAAACCAGGGGTTCCCAACCTTGGGTCCATGGATCCCTTGCTTAATGGTATTGCTTCACAAGTAGCATAAAATGTTTGGAAACTCCTGATTTAAGTAGGCACAGCAGATATAGATGACTGCACTGGGAAGGCTTCATACAGGTCTAGCATCACTTGTTTTTCTTAACTTGGAGTTTGGAATTATTGGCCCATTTACACTGCAGCAAGACAGTAAAGTCAAAAACCATCCACAGGATCAAACAGATCCCTAAGTGACATGGGCATACAACCAAATTGTACATACACATCACCCCCAGGATAAAGGAGTGAGTAAAGGTGTCATGTCTAAAATTCAGCTCTGGCTCCAAAAGAGCTTCTCAAGATTATTAGGCCAACATTATTTGTAAATTCATTAATAACCTGCACATTAATACTATAGTAAGGGCAACAGTGACATCTAAAGAAAATATTATTAACTGCATAACTTCACAAAATCCTATAGAGAATATATCATCATAAATATTGGAATTATTGTATTTATTTTGTTCAACACTTCATACCATGTAAGAAGGCAGTGTTTTAAGAGATCCAGGTTCTGGCCTCTGTGTGAAAGGCCCTTCAAGGACTCCCCGTCTGAGCATGTGGAGTAGAAGCTTGGCATACATGTTACGATTTTTCCGCCCCATGATTCCTGCTCCAGCTCCAGATGGATCGCACAATTTCTTAATCCATAATGCACATCTCTGCCGCTCTATAGCATAGACAGTATTTTCAAAGTCAACAATTATTCCTAATAACATAACTGCAGAGATAAAGATGTTACAGGAGGAAAATGCATAGGTTAAATCCTTTACTGGAGTATATGGAAAATACTACTGGAAAATAACTTGGGGATATGTAAAATAAGCAATGCAAATATGCTGTGACAGCAGAAAGAAACTAAGAGATATTTACATCTTCTAATATTGCAGTCCTGTACAATCAATGCTCTTGGACCAGAAACTCAAACTACAACTGAATTCAGATTTCATCAGCAGTATTCTGAAGCTCAAGATATTAAATTAGAATTAAATTCTTCACAGAAAATAAAACTTAAACTATGATATTGGAGCTGCAGCAGGATGACCTTCGGCTCATACAGGAAAATGAGGAGGTGATAGATTAGAGGCAGTCACCCTTAAGTTGCAGGAGGAAGATACCTGGGTGGCTTTCAGGAGAGAGAAAAGGAATAGGCAGCCACTGCAGACTACCCCTGTGGCCATTCCCCTCAATAATATGTATACCATTCTGGATGCTGTTGTGGGGGGGGGGGGGGGGGGGGGGGGGGAATAATCTACCTGGGGAAAGCCGCAGCGACCTGATCTCAACACTGAGTTTATCTCTGTGGCTCAGAAGAGGGTGGGGGATAAGAGGAGTGTACTACTGATTGGGGATTCTATAATTAAAGGAGCAGAAAGCAAGTTCTGTGGACATGGAAGAGATAACCAGATGGCATGTTGCCTCCCAGGTGCCAGGGTCAGGGATGTCTCGGACTGCATCCAAGGTATTCTACGGGAGCAGGGTGAACAACCAGGAATTCTGAAGAGAAAATATAGTGAGTTAGCTAGAAAGCTGCAAAGCAAGACCTCCAGGGTAGTAATCTCAGGACTGCTGCCTGTGCCAAGCATCAGAGAGGGTAAGAATACGATGATTTGGCAGATGGATGCATGGCTGAAGAACTTGCGCAGGACAGGTTTCTGGATTACTGGAATCTCTTCTGGGGAAGGCATAACCTGTACAAAAAGGATGGGTTACAGCTAAACCCAAAGGTGACCAATATCCTTGCACACAGGTTTGCTAGAGCTGTTGGAGAAGGTTTAAACTATTATGGCAGCAGGATGGGACCACAGCGATAGAGCACAGGATCGAGCAGTTGGTATAAAGTAGATTCAGTACGTAGTAACACTGAGGAAGGACAGGCGGATAATAGGGCAAAATTGCAGTCAAAGGTGTAACAAAGGGCAAAAACCAAAAAGGGTGATGAATACAGATTAAAGGCATTATATTTGAATGTACGCAATATACTGAATAAGGTAGATGAACTTGTAGTGCTGTTAGAAATTGGCAGATATGACGTTGTGGCCTCACTAAGTCATGGCTGAAAGAAGATCATAGTTGGGAGCTTAACATCCAAGGATACACATTGTATCGAAAGGATTGGAAGGTAGGCAGAGGGGATGGGATGGCTCTGTTGGTAAAATATGACAACAAATTGTTAGTAAGAGGTGACACAGGATTGGAAGATGTAGAGTCCTTGTGGGTAGAGTTCAGAAATTGTAAAGGTAAAAAGACTTGATGGGTGTAATATACAGGCCCCAAACAGTACTCAGGATGTAGATTGGGAAAATCAAGTTGATGCTGGATCCCAAAAGAGACGTATTTGTAGAATGCCTATGAGATTGCTTTTTAGAAGAGCTTGTGGTTGAGCCAAATTTGATTAGGGAACTTTAGTTAAAGGAACCCTTGCGAGACAATGATCATGATATTATAGAATTCACCCTGCAGTTTGACAGGAAGAAGCTAAAAATTGGAAGTACAGTACTAAAGGGAGTAAAGGGAATTATAGGGGCATGAGAGAGTTGCTGGCCAAAGTGGATCGGAAGGGGACACTATCAGGGATAATAGCAGAACAGCAACGGTTAGTGTTTCTGAGGGAGATTTGGAAGGCACAGGAAAGATAAAGCCCAAAGATGAACAAGTATTTTAAAGGGAGGATGAGGCAAACATGGCTGACAAGGGAAATCAAAGAGAGCATGAAAGAAAAAGAGTGGAAATATAATACAGCAATAATTAGTGAGAAGTTAGAGGATTGGGAAGCATTTAAAAACTAATAGAAGGCAATTTAAAAAGCCATAAAGAAAAAAAAAATTGAAATATGAAGGCAAGCTAGCCAATAACATAAAAGAGAATACAAAAAGTTTTCCAGACATATAAAGAGTAGAAGAAAGACAAGAGTGGATATCGGACCACTGGAAATTGATGCTGGAGAGTTAGTAATGAGGGTACAAAGAAAATGCAGACAAACTTAATAAGTATTTCGCATCAGCCTTCATTGTGGAAGACACTTGCAGAATGCTAGAAATGCAGAAGTGTCGGGACAGAAGTAAATGCCTTTGCTATTGTTAAGCAGAAGGTGCTTGGGAAGCTGAAAAGTCTGAAGGTACATAAGTCACCTGGACAAGATAGATTACACCCCAGGATTCTGAAAGAGGTAGCTGAATTGTGGAGGTATTTGTAATAGTCTTTCAAGAATCACTAGATTTTGGAATGGTTCCAGAGGACCAGAAAACAGCAAATACCACTCCACTCTTTAAGAAGGAAGGGATGTAGAAGAAAGGAAATGATAGGCTCGTTAACTTGACTTCATTGGTTAGAAAAGTGGTGGAGTCTATCATTAACACTGAGGTTTCAGGGTACTTGGAGGCACATGACAAAATAGACCAAAGACAGCATGGTTTCCTTCAGGTGAAAGCTTGCCTGACAAATCTCAAAGTTCAAAGTAAATTTATTATCAAAGTACATATATGTCTCCATATAGAACCCCAAGATTCATTTTCTTTTGAATATACTCAATAAATCCATAACAGAATTATAGCCATAATACAATCAATCATAAAGACCGCACTAACTTGGGTGTTCAACCTGTGTGCAAAAGACACAAACTGTGCAAATTCAAAAAGAAACTAATAATAATAATAATAATAATAATAATGATAAATGAATAAGCAATAAATATCAAGAACATGAGATGAAGAGTCCATAGGATGTAGGTACATTTCAATGATACGGCAAGTGAAGTGAAATATTCCCTTTGTTTCAAGGTTGAAGGGTAATAACCGTTCCTGAACCTTGTGGTGGGAGTCCTGAGGCTCCTCTACCTTCTTCCTGATGGCAGCAGTGAGAAAAGAGCATATCCTGGGTAATGGGGGTAACTGATGATGGATGCTACTTTCCTGCAACAATGTTTCATGTAGATGTGCTCATTGATGGGGAGGGTTTTACCTGTGATGGACTGGGCTATATCCAACAAAATTATTTGAGGAAATAACAAGCAGAATAGACAGTCAGTGGATTTTGTTCTCTTGCATTTTCAAAAGGCCTTTGGCAAGGTGCCACATTTAGGCAGGTTAACAAGATAAGATCCCATGATATTACAAGAAAGATACTCGCATGGATAAAAGAGTGACTGATTGGCAAATAGTCAGAATTAAGGGGGCCTATTCCAGTTGGCTGCCGGTGACTAGTGGTGTTCCATGGGGGTTGGTATTGGGATAATTTCTTTTCACATTATATGTCAATGGTTTGGATGATGGAATTGATGGCTTTGTGGCCAAGTTTGCAGTGATACAAAGATAGGGAGAGGGGCAGGTGGTGTTGAGGAAGCAGGGTGTCTGCAGAATGACTTGGACACATTGGGAGAATGGACAAAAAAGTAACAGATGGAATACAATGTAGGGAAGTGTATGTTCATGCACTTTTGTAGAAGGAATAAAAGCGTGGACTTTTTCCTAAATGGAGAGAAAATTCAAATATCAGAGGCACAAAGAGACTTGTAAGTCCTTGTGCAGGATTCCCTAAAGGTTAAATTGCAAGTTGTTTTGAAAGGCAAATGCAATGTCAGCATTCATTTCTAGAGGACTAGAGGGTAAGAGCAAGGATGTAATGCTGAGCCTTTATAAGGCATTGGTCAGACCATATATGGAGCATTGTGAGCAGTTTTGGGCTCCTTATTATATAAAAAAAATATGGGCTGGCATTGGAGACAATCCAGGAGGTTCATGAGAATGTTCCCAGTAATGAAAGGGTTAACATATGAGAAACATTTGATAGTTCTGGGCTTGTACTCACTGGAGTTTAAAAGAATAAGAGGGGAGATCTCATTGAAACCTATCAAATATTGAAAGGCCTAAATAGAGTGGCTGTGAAGGGGATGTTTCCAGTAGCGGGGGTATCTTGGACCAGAGGGCACAGCCTCGGAATAGACAGTCATCCTTTTAGAACAGAGATCTAGAAAAATGTTTTTAGCCAAAGGGTGGTGATCCTGTGAAATTTATTGCCACAGATGGCTGTTGAGGCTATGTCATTGGGTATATTTAAGGCAGAGGTTGATAGGTTCTTGATTAATCAGGGTGTCAAAGGTTATGGGGAGAAGGCGGGAGAATGAGGTTGAGAAGGATAATAAATCAGCCATGATAGAACAGCGGAGCAGACTAGATGAGCTGAATGACCTAATTATGCTCCTATGTTCCATGGTCTTAAGACAGGTGCTCCCAACCTTTTTTATGCCATGACCCCTACCATTAACCAAAGGATGCATGGACCCCAAGTTGGGAACCCCGGTCTTCAGATCTTATATTATAACCTTTATAGAGAAGAGAGAAATTACCTGAAAGTGAAACAGTTCTGAAATAATCTGTGAGAAAGTTAGCAATCATCATTACCTTACCTGACTTATGTATAAGCTTCAGAACAAATGGTTTCATGTCAACTAAGTAGTGGTCAAATTCCGAATCCAGTTTTTCCCAAGTCTCCTCCTGAGTGGCCATCATGCTTTGTTAGTTCATCTATCTGCAACAATCTGATTCAACAGAAAACAAAGTGTTTAGTAGAACAGAAAATAGAGGGGGAAAAAATCAAATACTGTACCTGCATAGGCTTAGAATCTGAAATAAAAATAGAAAATGTTGCAAATATTTGTCAGGTCATGCAACAGATTAAAAAGAAAAATGGAGTTAACATTTCAGGACAAAGTTGTGACCAAGGGTCTTCAATGTAATATTTCTCTTTTCACTGAGGTTACATGGCTTGCTATGAGATTTTTTAGATTGTTACGTGGTTAAGGTTTCAACAGAAAGATCAGTCACACTGTGCTATTCTAATCTCCTGGTGTTTACCAAGCACAAATGAAGCCATTCAATAAAAACATGATGGGAGTACACAGAATTGGAATTAAGGCAAGAAACTCTGTCCACAAACAAAAATAATGTAAACTTAATCTATTAGTCGGCCCTCCTTATCCGCAAATTCAACCAACCGCGAATCAAGAAAACCCGGAAGTGTTCTTCCAGCATTTGTTGTTCGAGCATGTACAGACATTTTTTTCTTGTCATTATTCCCTAAACAATGCAGTATAACAACTATTTTACATAGTATTTACATTGTATTAGATATTATAAGTAATCTAGAGATGATTTAAAGTATATGGGAGGATGTGAGTGGGTTATTGTGGATCGGGATCAAAAAAAATCGGAAGTTCTCTTACTAAGTAAGTTGGAACAGGTACATCTGGTATTATTTAGCGTCAGTTAGTCAAACATTTGTTTTAGTATATAGTATATATTTTACATTTCCATACATATAAAACACTTAAGAACGTATGTTTCAGTGCTGGGCTCAGGAACAGAAGTTCCCGAGTTCGATCCAGTGACAGACCGCTTTCAAGTGCGCTCTCCATCCGTGCCGGGTTGATGTGAAGGATCAAAAACCCAAAACCTCAAAACCCAATAATTAAACCACTGCGTTGCTTACTAATAATTGTAGCTTTCATCGGGGCAGGGCCTTTCTCACTTTATCCTTTAAAATTGTTCCGATCATTGACCGACATAGCCTAACGCTTTTACAATGACCGATGGCATTTCACCTCTTTCCAATCGCTTCATTATTTCCACTTTATTTTCAAATCGTGATTATTTTCTTGAACAGAAACACTGTGGATTCAGAGCTTTACCGCCGGGTCCTAATGTCCACCACATTGAGAGGTTGAATAAGGGACTTGAGCATCCGCGTTTTTTGGTATCCGCGAGGGGTCCCGGAACTAATCCCTCGTGGATGAGGAGGGCCAACTGTACTTTGTAGAAAATGCAAATCCACTGCCACTGAAGGTGATATTTTTCTAACGGTTGCCAACATCTTCACTAATCCTATGGAGGATGCATTCTAGAGCTAACAATTTGTTTTCTGCTGTTTAGTGCCAGCAATTGCTATATGCAATATTTGGACATCTAGGAAGCAGAGTCAGGGAAATTGAGAACATAGAAACTTTGGCACCACCTATAAACTACATTTTACAGAAATTACAAAACAACTAACTCCATCAAAACCAACGGTAATTCACTGATGACTAATAATCACCATTCCTTCTTGTTTGTAACAAGTAGCATTCTTACACACAATGACTTTCAACCTGAAACTAGGACTGAAATTTAACCTGTTATGTGCAATGCTCCATGCCATTTCTACAGCTAATACCACTTTTAATTGCCCAGTTCCATCTTCCTATCCAATCTGATCTAGACCAAGGCTGTGATAGTCTTTAGCCAAAAGCCTAGTCAGACTCATTGGCACCTCAGTACTGTATGTCAAAGACAGCTAGCAACAATCAACCCAAACCTACCTGGAAAATATTAAGCAAGCTGAAAGTTTGATTTGCATCTCACTGGGAGTGTTGTCCTAAATTTAGCAATAACATTTATAAACCACCTGACTGGGTTCAACCAAATTATTTTTTTAAATGATACAAACTGTAGCTCAGACGAGAAACTTTTCGTACAATTTCATAAGCAATGGACACAAATCTCACCATTACACTGCACTACGAGTAGGCTGATATATTAGCACTTACTTTGTTTAGATGGAGCTTGTCAGCCTGGGAAGGCAGTCCATCTAAGAGAGGGAAAACTCTGATTTCAAACCTCCACTGCCTTGCGGCCATACCTACTCAAAGGAAAGGCTTCAGGAGTAAACCCTGAGACAAATCCGGAGCTGGAGTCCCTAAGGCAGTCCGACATTGCCTTCAACCTCGTTCTGGCAACTCCTGCAACAACACTGGTGCCAAGCTGTATCGGCCCTTGACCTTCCTTGGACAACATCAGTGGCATGGAGAGGGGAGACTCACTACATGGGCAACTGCCGGTCTTCCATACAACCTTGCCCAGGCCTGCGCCCTGGAGAGGGCACAGATCCATGGTCTCGGGAGACTAACGGATGCCACACTTTGTTTAGCTTAAACTTACTCATGCCAACTTGTTCTCAGTTACATCCAAAAACAAAAACGTATATACAGTTCCCCAAAGGCAACACGAGTGAATCTGCAAATGCTGAAAATAAATAAAAACACAAAATGCTGGCAGAACTCAGCAGGCCAGACAGCATCTATGGGAGGAGGTAGTGACATAGTTTTGGGCCGAAACCCTTAATCAGGAGTGAAGTAACATGGGATGATCGAGGGGGGATAAGAAGTGGGGGGAGGGATAAAGTAGAGAGCTAGGAAGTGATAGGCTGGAGGGAAATGGGCTGGGGGACGGTGGAGAATTATGGGAAATAAAAGAGAAAGAAAGGTAGGGCTGGGGGGAGATTATAGTGAGAGGGGAAAAAGAGAGAGAAAGAGAACCAGACTAAAATAATAGATAGGGATGGGGGTAAAGTGAGGGGCAGGGGTATCAATGGAGGTCTGTGAGTTGGATGTTCATGCCGGCAGGTAGGAGGCTACCTAGGCAGGAGATAAGGTATTGCTCCATCGGCACTTCCTCCAAACTAAAGGTGGGCACCCACATGGGTCCTAGCTATGCCTGCCTTTTTGTCGGCCATGTGGAGCAATCTATGTTCCAAGCCTACACCGGTATCTGTCCTCTTTTCTTGCGTTATATCGACGACTGCAACGGCGCTGCTTCCTGCACACATGCTGAGCTCGTCGACTTCATTAACTTCACCTCCAACTTTCACTCCGCCCTCAAATTCACCTGGTCTATTTCTGACACCTCCCTCCCCTTTCTAGATCCTTCTGTTTCTATCTCTGGAGACAGCCTATCCACCGATGTCTACCACAAACCTACTAACTCCCACAGCTACCTAGACTATTCCTCCTCCCACCCTGTCTCCTGCAAAAATGCTATCCCTTTCTCTCAATTCCTCCGCCTCCGCCGCATCTGCTCTCAGGATGAGGCCTTTCATTCTAGGACAAAGGAGATGTCTTCCTTTTTTAAAGAAAGAGGCTTCCCTTCGTCCACTATCAACTCTGCCCTCCAGCGTGTCACCCGTATTTCACGCACCTCTGCCCTCACCCCATCCCCCTGCCAGCCCACCAGGGATAGAGTCCCCCTGGTCCTCACCTATCACCCTACCAGCCTACAGATCCAACGTATAATCCTCCGTAATTTCCGCCACCCCCTACGTGATCCCACCACCAGCCACATCTTCCCCTCACCCCCCCCACTCTCGGCTTTCCGCAGGGATCGCTCCCTACGCGACTCTCTTGTCCATTCATCCCCCCCATCCCTCCCCACCGACCTCCCTCCAGGCACTCATCCCTGCAAACGGAAGAAGTGCTACACCTGCCCCCAACACTTCTTCCCTCACCACCATCCCAGGCCTCAGACAGTCCTTTCAGGTGAGGCACCACTTCACCTGCGAGTCAACTAGGGTGATATACTGTATCCGGTGCTCCCGATGTGGCCATTTATACATTGGGGAGACCCGCCGCAGACTGGGAGACCGTTTCGCCAAACACCGGCGCTCAGTCCTCCAGCAGTGGCGGGATCTCCCTGTGGCCACACACTTCAATTCCACAAACCACTCCCACTCCAACATGTCTGTCCATGGCCTCCTCTACCGTCAGGATGAGGCCACACGCAGGTCGATGGAGCAATACCTTATCTCCCGCCTAGGTAGCCTCCTACCTGCCGGCATGAACATCCAACTCACAGACCTCCGTTGATACCCCTGCCCCCCCCCCTTACCCCCATCTCTATCTATTATTTTAGTCTGGTTCTCTTTCTCTCTCTTTTTCCCCCCTCACTATAATCTCTCCCCCCCAGCCCTACCTTTCTTTCTCTTTTATTTCCCATAATTCTCCACCTTCTCCCTAGCCCATTTCCCTCCAGCCTATCACTTCCTAGCTCTCTACTTTATCCCTCCCCCCACTTCTTATCCCCCCTCAACCATCCCATGTTACTTCACTCCTGATGAAGGGTTTCAGCCCAAAACGTTGTCACTACCTCCTCCCATAGATGCTGTCTGGCCTGCTGAGTTCTGCCAGCATTTTGTGTTTTTATACAGTTCCCCAAACCTTTTCTACACCATCAGTTTGTTCTATATATCCATTCAAAGATAAAGATTAAAGATCAGCTTTATTTGTCATGTTTTTTACATCAAGTTATTGAAACATATACCGTAGATTCCGGATTTTAAGCCGCTACTTTTTTCCCACATTTTGAACTGCTTTGAACTTTGCGGCCTTTAATACGGTGCGGCTAATGCATGGTTTTTTTTCATGCCGCCTCGTAAACATTTTGCCTCGTAACAGTAGACCAATAAAATTGATGAGTAGTTCACAGAGGTCCAATGAAATTGTACGATAAATCAAGCGCACTTTCACAATTAAATTATTGTAAATCAGTCATTTGTACTCACCCTCATCAACATGGAAAACACTCGAAGAAAAGCATTGTGCTGCCTTTATGGCAGTTATTTAGTTTATAATATTTTCGCTTAGTAATTCATTTTCTAGTTAAAGTTAGAAGAGTTTTAACTATATTTGTTTTCTGTACTACATCGCGGGATGCTATGACGTCACACCCGGTTTCGCTGCGTCTTGTGGGATACCAGTTTGCGATTAACGGAAAGGAGGGGGGGAGCGGCGGAGCCAAAACGCTGCTTTTAAGTTAAAGGCGATCAATAACTTTTCCTGGTAGGCTGCAGTATATATATTTTTTACCAGTCGTTAGGAGATATTGGAATGTTGTTCAGTAAAGAAGTATACGCAACGTATATTTAAAAGTAGCCGCGTTACGGGCACGGTTCGAAAAAAAGCATTTGCAATATGTATTTGTTTTTGTTACCATATGGATTTAATTAAAAGTTAAAAAATCCTCACGTGTAATATCTTTCTGTGTAAATATCTCATATTACAACGTGGGACACCTGCGGCCGAAAATCCGGTGCGGCCTTTACAAGTAAAAAATTGATTTTATTTCTAAAATTAGAGCCAGCGGCTTTTAATCAGGTGCGCTCTGTAGTCCGGAATCTACGGTAGTTGTTTGCCTCAACAACCAACACAGTTTGACGATGTGTTGGGGATCAACCACAAGTGTTGCCATGCTTCCAGTCTCAACATAACATGCCCACACCTTACTAACCCTAACCTGTACACCTTTGGAACATGGGAGGAAACTGGAGCACCTGGAGGAAACCCACACAGGGAGAACCTGCAAACTCCTTCTTCAGACTGTACCTAGCCTCCAACAATTAATTTAATGGATCACTAAAACAGTGAAGTATTCTTGTACAAATCAAGAATCAAATGTTAAGCTGACCATAGTTTGCACGTTTTAAATTATACGGCAACACCTTAGATATAAAAATGGATGGGGTTGGAGCAGTGATATCAGCTGAATCAGCAAAAGCAGGCTGAATCTCACGCAGAAGGAACCTCAAGTCCCCACGTTCAGTAACTTGCAGTCTGTTTTGTTGCTTTGAAAGAAGTTGGGTGACTGCTCTGAAACCACCCTCTACCTTAACAGATATTGGAAAGGCAATAAGGAACATCTTGACCTTTTCCACAGTGCAGAATAGCGTTCAGAGATTTATTTCTGCAACCAAGAGTCTTGATATGATTTTTTTGAACATGGCTTCAGCTCAAAGTCATTTTATAGCAAGATCAGTTCTTCTTCCATCATTCCTGTTAAGCCTTCATTAGTGTTCAGGAATGGATTTATTACCCAATGTGGAGTTTGGATTGAGAGAAGATCCTTAAATCTCTCCGACGTGTCTCTATGCAGCTCACCCAGGTGGGCACGGTATACTTGAAGATCATCATCTGTTATTTGTTTTCTTTCTCTTCCTACTAAGAGGGGCTCGGAAATTAGAAAAGGTCACAACAACCAATGTTGCACTTAACTACCGTAGATTCCGGACTACAGAGCGCACCTGATTAAAAGCCGCTGGCTCTAATTTTAGAAAGAAAATCAATTTTTTACTTGTACAGGCCGCACCGGATTTTCGGCCGCAGGTGTCCCACGTTGTAATATGAGATATTTACACAGAAAGATATTACACGTGAGGATTTTTTAACTTTTAATTAAATCCATATGGTAACAAAAACAAATACATATTGCAAATGCTTTTTTTCGAACCGTGCCCGTAACGCGGCTACTTTTAAATATACGTTGCGTATACTTTTTTACTGAACAACATTCCAATATCTCCTAACGACTGGTAAAAAATATATATACTGCAGCCTACCAGGAAAAGTTATTGATCGCCTTTAACTTAAAAGCAGCGTTTTGGCTCCGCCGCTCTGCCGCTCGCCCCCCGCCGTCCCGTTTATCGCAAACCGGCATTTTCCCACAAGACGCGGTGAAACCGGGTGTGACGTCATAGCATCCCGCGATGTAGTACAGAAAACAAATATAGTTAAAACTCTTCTAACTTTAACTAGAAAATGAATTACTAAGCGAAAATATTATAAACTAAATAACTGCCATAAAGGCAGCACAATGCTTTTCTTCGAGTGTTTTCCATGTTGATGAGGGTGAGTACAAATGACTGATTTACAATAATTTAATTGTGAAAGTGCGCTTGATTTATCGTACAATTTCATTGGACCTCTGTGAACTACTCATCAATTTTATTGGTCTACTGTTACGAGGCAAAATGTTTACGAGGCGGCATGAAAAAAAACCATGCATTAGCCGCACCGTATTAAAGGCCGCAGAGTTCAAAGCTGTTCAAAATGTGGGAAAAAAGTAGCGGCTTATAATCCGACATCTACGGTAGTTAACTTGAACAGAAATTGTGGAGACAACTGATTTGAATTTGATAAGATTCACATAATTTCTTTACAATTGAATATTGTTTTCATTAAACATTGTGAATAATTCTGACAAATACGCAGTGTCATGCCTGATATTCTTGAGTTGATTACTGAATAAAGCATTCGAGCCATCAAAGACTTTTATCACAGTTTCAAAAAATGCATAAAAGCATCTCAAGCACATTCCTTTTGAAAGCCACCTAACTTCTGTGTACAACAGTAAGCATTCAAACTGCTCATCATTCTCAACACAAAGTTCTCAAAGTAATCAAGAATTGAGAGCATGAGACTTTATTATTACTCCTGTGATAACAACATTTAATGATTTGTGCAGATGTTCACTCAGGTTTTTTTGCGACAAGATATAATCAGTGAATTAGACAGTGAATGGTAAATGTTAGTTACAGCTTTTTTTTCAATAAATTAATAACCCCATGGTGGCATCCTGTCATTGATGGTGCCCCATCTGTTGCACAAGCAAGAATGAGGGAAATGTCTTTCTTATTGAAAAATTGCTCAACAACCTGTAATATTGACTCCCCCTTCATATCTGTTTCTAGTCCCCTTGCAAATACCAACTCTTGAACCATGCTTCATCTCTTAAAAGTAAACATGATCAAGAAGCAAAGATTCGTTGCCTTGCAAAGTTGACTCATCCAACTACAGAGCAAATTTTGTAGTCTTATGTTACACAATGTGTCTCCCACATTCTCAGACATTCCATCTATTAATTCTTGAACAGAGTTGATTCTGCTCAGCAACAATTTAGTTATTTGATTTGCTCACTTATGCAAAATCATTCTCAGAACCTCCCTTACTGCTGGCAGAATCAGTTCTTCTACAATTGTATGGGGCTTTCCAGATTTAACAATGAGCAATGAAATGATGTATGAAGCATGCAAACCATCACTGTTTTGTTATGAAGTACTGGCAAATATGGTTTGAAGTGGCTTTCATTTCTGCAAGTTTTCACAATGTGAATGGAAATAAGCTAAGTTCTTGTTTGCTTTATCAGGGAGTATTCTCTTCAAATGTTCAAAGAACCTTCAAATGCAGTCAAGAGCATTTGAAAGGGCAAATTCTTAACTTTACCCCATTGAATGCCAAACACTAATTCACAGTAATTGCATCAGAATCATACTAACACTGTACCACAGTAGTGAACGACAATAATGCACAGGCTGGGCCCATAAATAACACAATTTCTTAAGTCCATAATTCTCATGGTATGCCAAATACAGAAGTGTCACATTGCTTTTCAACAACTATAATGCACTTTGAGCAAAGTCTAAAAGAATGATGGGCTACCAAGAGATGAGGTAATTATGTGATCATTGTAATCAATTATGAGACACTGGGGATCAAACGCCTCAATTAATTTCTTAAATTAAGCCTGTAATCCCTCAGCTGACCCCTTTGCTAGTGAGCATTCCTCCACCGCCTCCCCCTTTTATCCTTGTCATAAAACCATAAGATATAGCTGCAGGATTAGGCTGTCAGTGGCAACAAATTCCACAGATTCACCACTCTCTCATCAAAGAAATTCCTCTTCATTTCTGTTCTAAAAGGACACCCCTCTATTCTGAGGCTGTGTCCTCAGGTCTCAGACGCTCCCACCATAGGAAACGTCCTCCCCACATCTACTCTATCAAGTCCTTTCAACATTCAATAGGTTTCAATTAGGTCACCCCTCGTTCTTCTGAATTCCAGTGAATACAGGCACAGAGCCACAAACACTCTTCATATGACAAGCCATTCAATCCTGAAATCATTTTCATGAACCTCTTTTGAACCCTCTCCAGTTTCAGCACATCCTTTCTAAAATAAGGGGCACAAAACTGCTCACAATACTCCCAGTGAGGCCTCACCAGTGCTTTATAAAGTCTCTACATTACATCCTTGCTTTTATATTCTAGTGCTCTCAAAATGAATGCTAACATCACATTTGCCTTCCTCACCAGAATTAACCATTATGGAATCCTGCTCAAGGACTCCCAAGTCCCTTTGCGCCTCAAAGTTTTGTAACTTCTTTCCATTTAGAAAATAATCAGCCCTTTCATTTCTTCTACTGAAGAGCATGACCATACACTTTCCAATGCAGTATCTCATCTGCCACTTATTTGCCTGTTCTCTTTAACCTAAGTTCTTCTGTAGCCTCTCTACTTCCTCAAAACTAGCATATGAAGAGATATGCCTCTCTTCATATCACCTGCAAACTTTGCAACAAAGCCATCAATTCCATCATCCCAATTATTGATACAAAATATAAAAATAATAAAACAGCCCCTTAGAAACTATCACTGCCCCAAGGAGGCAACATCACCCACATTAGGAACTAGAGAGCTAAACAAAACAGCATTCTCCCAGGGCCAAGATGCAAAACACATTGTATACGGTCATACAGAGCATACAGCATATATAATCACAAAATAATATTGGCTAAGGTCCCTGAAGACTAATGGTAAATGGGATATTGTCTAAGAGCCACGTTTTTGCAAGCACGCAGCAGTTTCTCGTCTCGCGCTGGCTCAGCCTCTGACAAAGGCAATTCAGCTTATCTCATGCTGGGTAAGCTGCAGACGAAGACAATCCAACTTGTCTTCCAGGGCAAATTCTAGAGAGCAACTCTGACAGGAGAGCTAGCCCAACCCAGCACAGATTTCAGCTTGCAGCTCTTAATTAAAGCTCATTTCCAGGAAACAACATTAGAGGCAGCTCCATGAAAACTGAATAATTGACAATATGCAAATCACATTTCTAGTAGAATCATACAGCAGTACCACTGCAATTTGCCTATCACCTCAAAAGGTATACAGTGTATGTGATCACATTGGCTCTTCATGTAGCCTTGGATCACCTGGACAATTCCAATACTTACATCAGGCTGCTGTCAATTGACTACAGCTCACTGTTTAAATACAATCATTGCTACAGTTCTGATCAAAAAACTCCAAACCCTGCACCTCTGTACCTTTCTCTGCGACTGGATCCTTGACTTCCTCACCAGAAGACCACAGACTGTGTGGATCAGAAATGACATCTCCACCTTACTGATAATCAACAATGGCACAGTTCAAGGATGTATGCCTAGCCCACTGCTTTATCATAGCTAGCTAGGTACAACTCAAAAGTCATCTATAAATCTGCTGACATAATAATTTACAGTTTCCATTATATTTGCAATGTATTGCTACTGCATAACAAATTTCACAACATATGCCAATGATATTAAACTTGATTCTGATTATCCTAAATAGCTTTCTGTTAATTAGATCTAACTGTAAGCAGGAGCAAAGAGATTACCAAATTAATAATAAAGGAAATTAATAAATTAGATAAATATGCAAACTACTGTCAAGCTTACCCATCGCATTTTAATGGTATTGAAACCTTTGAAACTTTAAAAACAAAGGATCAGTTTCCACCACCAGAGAGCAGCAATGACTGCAGTCCTAGTGTACACAAGACAGCTATTCAAAGTAACTATACTCTTTAAATAGCAACACATCTTTGCTCCAGCTGAATTGCTATCTTATGTACATCAATACAAGGAAATGGACCATCAATCAATCAAAAATGATGTACTACCAATTCTTTGCATCTTGATAACATTTGATAATTTTTGTACTAGCTTTAAATTCCAGCAGCAGTTCCAAAAATATCTGTGTTTTTACAGATCATGTGATCTAAAATAAATATCGTATTGAAATTAACTCCAAATAGAACACGCTCTTAAAAAATGTACTCTTTAATGTAGAAAAGCATCCGACAGTACTGAACAGTAATTTTTAAAAGGCAATGAACCAAGGAACAAGGAATGATTTAAAATTTTGACACAGACAACAAGTTTTAGATGAATTGGACTTTCCAGAGAATGCAAGATGTGAGGCTAGCTTAGACAAATTAAAATTGTCATATCTGCAAATGACAAACAAAGAAGCAAAATCATGAGGTCAGTCTATTTTGAAAACAACCAGTTGTGGTAAGACCAGGTCACATGGAAACTACCTCCAGCTCTATACCTTCTTTCTGCCTCAGTGAAACAGGTAGCATAACCAAAGACGTCACCCACCCCAAACATTCTCTCTTCTCCTCCTTTCCATCAGGCAGAAGATAAAAAAGCCTGAATGCATGTACCAGTAGACTCAAGGCCAGCTTCTATCCCGCTGTTATAAGACTAATGAAAAGTTCTCTTGTATGATAAGATGCACTCTTAACGTCACAATCTACCATGTTGTAACCTTGCACCTTACTGTCTACTTGCAATGCACTTTCTCTATACTTTAACACTTAACTCTACATTCACGACCTCAGTTCACTGTTGTAATGATTTGATCTGCATGGACAGCATGAAAGACAAGTTTTTCATTGTACCTCAGTACAGATGACAATAAACTAATTGAGAATCAGAATCAGTTGGAAAAAAGGAATAACAAGGTAGCATTTGTGGACCTTTCAACATCTGATGACAGAGAAGAAGCTAATCCTGAATTTTTGAGTGTGGGTCTTCAGGCTTATGTACCTCCTCCCAAACAGCAGTAACAAGAAGAAAGTATGTCCCAGATGGTGACCCTAATAATGGATACTTTCTTCTTGAGGCATCAACTCTTGAAGATGTCCTCAGCGGTGAGGAAGTTTGTGAACATTTGAACAGCTGAGTGTACAACTCTCTGAAACCTCCTACAATCCCATGCATCTCAATCCTAAACCACAATATCAGACAGTGGTTCAACCAAACAAAATGCTCTTACAGTACATCTGTAGAAATTTGTTAGTCTTTAGTGATGTACCAAATTTCTTCAAACTCCTAATGAAGTGCTGTGCCTTCTTCATGATCGCATTAATGTGTTGAGCCCAAATGATGGTGACGCCAGAAACCTGAAGCTACTCATCTTTTCACCACTGACCCTTCAGTGAGGACTGTGTGTATTCGACTGACTTCTCTTCTAAAATCTACAATCAATTCCTTAAGACTTGCTGATGTTGAGTGCAAGATTGTTGTTGCAACACCTCTCAATCAGCCACTTCCTCTCACTCCCATACACCTCCCCAATGCTACCTGAGATTTTACCAACAACAGTGGGGTCATCTGTGCATTTATAAATGGTGTTTTAGCTGTGCTTAGTCACACAGTCATAGAATGGAAAGAGTAGAGCAGTGGGATATGTATGCATTCCTGAGGTGCACCTGTGTTGCGGGTCAGCTAGGAGGAGATATTATCACCGATCTGTACTGACAGTGGTCTCCTGATGAGGAAGTCGGAGTGCAGAGGACATACAGAGACCCAGGTTTAAAAGCTTGGTGATTAGCACAGTGGGGATAATGCTACTGAACTCCAAACTGTAATCAATAAACAGCAGCCTGATAGATGTTTTACTGTTTAGATGTTCCAAAGCAGAGTGGAGAGCCAGTGACATTGCATCCACTGCAGACCTGTTGTGGCAGTAAACAAACAGCAGCAGGTGTAGGTCCTTGCTCAGCTAGGAATTAATCTTAACCAAGAACGCACATCTCGAAGCACTTCATTACTGTAGTTGTGAGTACTTCTGGTCAATAGTCATTGAGGCAGCTCACCATGCTCTTCTTGGGCACTGGTGTGATTGCCCTTTTGAAGCAATTTAGAGGATACCAAGCTTTGCTTCTGACCGAAGTGGGAACTGGAACCAATACCAAAAATGGGGCAGATGAAATAGTTTCAGAATATCTGAATCTTTATTTTTGATTAGCAGTCCAAAAAACAGAAGCAGTAATGTTTAAAGGACACAACAATCCTGAAGCAGAACAAAAAATTTTGAGTCATCTGACTCTAGAATGCAAGAGACCATTTTAAATTTGCTATCATTGTGAAAAGAATTCCACTGAGACATCAAAAAGTTTTTTTTAAATGTCATGGATGATTTTGAACCTTCTGGTTATTTTGTTCTTTAAGAGGCTCAAATTCAGCGGCTGAAAGCTAGGCTCCTTACATGTGTGGCATGTTATACTAAATCTGTAACACAAGCACACATTGCAAATTGGTAATCATTTTCCTGACAAAAAAAATCCTCAAATTTCTTAGCATTGTAAATCATTAGCTATAAAGGGCTCATTAAGGAAGTGAAATAATTTAGAAGTCCCAAACTAGTCTTTCTTACCCTCAGTAAGCCGTTAAATGTACAGATGCTGCTTTCAGATTGGTCAGTCACTAAAACTGAAACAGAAATTTGCTCAACTGACAATAAACCACTTGGATTTTTTTTTAGAAACAGAAGTGGTTATCTTTAGCTTCAGCCGTCTACTGTACATGTGGGAAAGTACTTCTACAAAGCATACTAAGATAATGTTTATTGACCATTTTACTTCCAATTAGAACATATTCCTCCAACCCTCATCCCTCACTCATATCTCAGTCTCAGGGATGTGTATATTGGTAATAAATTTACTTAGAAATTTGCTACCTAAATACATCAAGAGCCAAAATAAGTCTATATCAGATCTCTCATAAACAAAAAATGGCTTTTTAATCTCCCAATCCATCTATGTCCCTATTTGTTTACCAGTACTGCACTCTCTGTCGTTCCAATACTATATTCTGCACTCTGTTTTTGTTTTTACTACCTTTACATAGTAATGTACAGCTTGATCTGACTAGATGGCAGGTAAATAAAAATGCTTCACTGTATCTCAGTTTATGTAACAATAATAGACCAATACCAAAAAATTAGTGTTCCTAATTATGTACAATGTTACTCTAGAAAGCAAGGAGTTAAAAAATGAACATTAATTAGCCACTGCAACAAATGAGAGGGCCTGGATACAACGTGGGATGAGTCAATGATCATAAGCATGCCAACAAAAGTGGAAAATAACCATGTTTCTTAGTAGAAAACGGGATCCTTTGACTACTGGAACAAATACTTCAGTAAGCCCAGAAAACTTTTAATGCTAGATTTCCTGAAGTGCTCCATGGAACATTAATATTAATTATGATGATCAATCTCTGAAACACATCATCTGTTTTGTAGTAGGGTCCAGTTGACTAAACATCAATTCACCTACTAATAGTGAGGGAACTGGCCATTCTTTGTACATGAACCAAGCCGCAGGACTTGGGTGTATTTTTTCCATCATCACCAAAGATCTCCAAAGTCCAGGCAATGCCATTTTTTCAATTCTGCCATCAACAGGAGGTACAGGAGCTTTAAGACACAGACCTCAAGGTTCACTTCACCACTGCCATCAGGGTCTTGAACTGGCCTGAAAAACCAACACTACCTTGGACTATATTTCACGTTTATTTAGCTATGTATAATTCATGACAGTTTAATTTTATATTAGCTAATGTTTGTAATCTATTATGCTGTTGTTGCAAAAAGCCTCATTTTTGTAGCACGTATAGCCAGTGCACGTAAGTCTACAACAATTAATTTTGTTGTAGAATAAATTTTTGAACTTAAATTGCTGAGAAAATTCACAGCTGAGTTAGACAGAATTCAACCCTCCTGGATTCTAAAGGAATCAACAAATACTAGGACTGGGTGGGAAATTGGAGCTGTGGTGGTATAAGTTTCCTTTATCAGAAGAAGGGCTGGCTAACAAGACCTCGATCAAAAAGGGAAAAAAAATCTCCATGAAATAACATTGAAAGAATGTGGGATGCTATCACATTGCTAAGTAGTGTCAGAGAAAACAGGAAAGATTCAAATAAATCTCACAGTTCAGCATACACTGACCACAACAAAAAAGAGTTTTTTGATATTAGCTTAATTCTTGAAAGAATCAACAATAAGTAGTCTTTACTAGGAATACTCATTCCTGATATATAACTCCTAGTGGAGAGGACAACATGGCAGCATAGCAGTTAGCGTAATGCTTCACAGTGCTAGCTGTAAGATCAGGGTTCAATTGCCACTACTATCTATAAGGAATTTCTAAATTGTCACCGTGGCTGCGTGGGTTTCCTCTGGTGACTCCAGTTTGCTCCCATGTTCTAAAGATTTCTGGGTTAGGTTCAGTAAGTTGTGGGCATGCTATGTTGGTGCCAGGAGTGTGACAACACTTGATGTAATCTCAGACTACACTGGATGTTGATGCAAAACAACACATTTCACTGTATGTTTCAATGTTTTGATGTACATGTGACAAATAAAAGTTAATCTTTATTATTTTATAGCTAGGTATGGTTCTTACCTTCCAATCCTGGTAAGAACTAGGGTCAGTATCAATATAGTAAATCATAAAAACTGTAGAACAGAGCTAAGGAGGAACGTCGTTAGCACGAATGTGGTGAATCTGTGGAATTCATTGCCACAGACATCTGTGGAGGCCAAGTCATTGGTTACACTTAAAGTAAAAGTTAATAGGTTCTTGATTAGTACAGGCATCAAAGGATACAGGCAAAAGGCAGGAGAATAGAGTTCAAAGGGATAATAAATCAGTCATGATGGAATGGTGGAGCAGATTCAATGAGCTGTATGTCCTAATTCTGCTCCTATGTCTTATGATCTAAATCCAAAGACTTATATTGTTGAACAGACCAGGACCTTATAAATTTCAAAGCTGACAGTTGGAGCTTTAGGTATCAGATAAATGGAAAATAAATGAAGGATTTTTCAGTGGCATCAATGATCTTGAATTCTTTCTCCAACCTCCAAACTGCAGCAGAGGTTGGAGTAAGGCCCATGCATAAAGTCTGCTTTCCAAATATATGCTCTCTAATTACATTCTTCTCTGCGTACTTTCACATTGCTTCACAGACTGATTCAGATTTTCAGAGTATTCCATATTTACCGAGTAAACAACCAGGCATCAAAGTCATGAATGTCGTTACAATAGACCCACCTATTTTAAAGGATAAAAATACTGTGAGAAAGCACATCTTTTTGTTACAATGTATATTTATAGAAAAATTAGTTTAATTATTTATAAATACTGAATAATTAGAAGAAAACCATGTAGTTACAGTGCTGTTTTTTTTCCCCCTATGGAGCAATCTTCAGGGGGATTTGGCAATACAATGTTTGTTCTGTATCACATCATCAACAGAAACACATATTTTTAGAACAGTTAAGCATACTAAGCCAGCACAGAAATCTCCAAAGTCCAAATACAAAAGAAAGAAAAGGCTTGGTGGCATTGTGATTGCATACTGTCATCTCACTTGACTAATCAATGCACACTGACATAAACATTACTTAATCAACAAAAACTGATGCACTATTTACAATAGGATAGGTTACGATAACTAGCAAAATAAAAATCAAGACAATGTTACTTATAGTATATTCCTAATAAAATAAACTTAAGCCAATAATTATGTAAGTAAGAAATAGGAGTGAGCCTCCTCCACCATTCAATAAGATCAAGTCTGTTCTTTATCCCAGTATCAATTCCTGCATTAATTCCTAATACTGCAATTCTTTCAATACCTAAAAATTAGAAAACCTTATACTTAAGATACCATGTCAATGAAACAAAAAACTGCAATACAATATAGGAGCAGAATTAGGATATTTGGTCCACCAAGTCTGCTCTGCCATTTCATCTTGGCTTATTCATTTTCCCTCTCAGCCCCAATCTCCTGCCTTCTCCCACACCCCACCCCCGTATCCCTTCGTTTCCTGACTAATCAATAATCTATTAATCTCTACCTTAAATATGACGAATGACTTGGCCTCCGTAGCCACCTACAGCAACAAATTCCAGAGATTCACCATTATCCAGCCGAAGAAATTTATCCTTATCTCCGTTTTAAAAGAACACCCCTTTATTCTGAGGCTGTGTCCTCTGGTCTTAGACTTCCCCACCATAGGAAACATCCCTTCCGCATTCACTCTAATGAGGCCATTTAACATTTGATAGATTTGAAGGAGGGTCACCCTTCATTCGTCTGAAATTCTGTGAGTAGATGCCCAGAGCCAACAAACATTCCTCATATGACAAGGCTTTCAATCCCAGAATCATTTTTGTAGACTTCCTTTGAAACCTCTCTAATGTCAACACATCCTTTCTTAGATCAGGGGCCCAAAACTGCTCACAATACTCCAAATGAGACCTTACCAGTACTTTATACAGCATCAACATTGCTTTTACATTCTAGTCCTCTCGAAATGAATGCTAACATTGAAATTGCTTTCCTCTCCACCAACTCAACTTGCAAATTAGGGAATCCTGCACAAGTACTCCCTTGTCCCTTTGCACATCTGATTTTTGAATTTCTCTCACTTTAGAAAGTAGTCTGTGCTTTTATTTCTTCCACCAAAGTGCATGGCCATACACTTCCCAACACTGTATTCCATCTACCACTTCTTTACCCGTTATCCTAATCCAAGTCCTTCTTCAGCCTCTCTATTTCCTAAAAACTACCTGCCCCTTCACCTATCGTATTGTCTGCAAATTTGGTAAAAAAAACCCCATCAATTCCATCATCCAAATCATTGACCTATAACATAAAAAGAAGCAGTCCCAACACAGTTCCCTGTGGAAAACCACTGGTCAATGGCAGAAAAAGCTCCCTTTATCACCATTCTTTGCCTCCTGTCAGTTAGCCAATGCTCTATCCTTGCTAATATCTTACCTGTAATAGCATAGGCTCTTAACTTGCTAAGAAGCCTCATGTATGGCACCTTGTCAAAGGCCTTCTGAAAATCCAAGTACACAACATCTGCCAATTCTCCTTTGTCTATCCTGCTTGTTATTTCTTCAAAGAAATCCAAAAGTTTTGTCAGGCAAGATTTTCCCTAAAGGAAACTATGCTGACTATAGCCTATTTTATCACATGCCTCCAACTACCCCAATGAAGAATCATATGCAGAATTAAAAGGGATAAAACCTAACTGACTTATTGGCAGCTTGAAAAGTCGTGCTGTGAGAATAATGTATGAACAAGGAAGTGTTTGTTGCATGAGAAAGTTGCACTGTGTATCCTTATCAAAGTATGTATGTGATAACGGATGTATAATAGCAGCCCCTGACAGTACTCGAGTGCTCACTTGATTTGCAGATCTTTCCGAGCTCTGTGAGCGGGGCTCTGTAGTTCCACTGAGGTCAGACTAATTGGCCTATAATTTTCTTTCTTCTGCCTCTCTCCCTTCTTGAAGAGAGAGTAGAGTGACATTTACAATTTTCCAGTCCTCCAGAACCATTCCAGAATCTAGTGATACTTGAAAGATTATTACTAATGCCTTCACAATTTCTTCAGCCATCTCTTTTGGAACCCTAGGACATAAACCATCTGGTTCAGGTGACTTATCTACCTTCAGACCTTTCAGTTTCCCAACAACCTTCTTCCTAAACATGGTAACTTCATACATGACTGCCCCCGATAGTCTCAAACTTCCAGCGTACTGCTACTGTCTTCCACAGTGAAGAATGATATAAAATGCTTATTCAGTTTGTCTCCTCTTTCCTTGTCCCCAATTACTAACTCTCCAACATCATTTTCCAGCAATCCAACATTTACACATGCCTCTCTTTCACACTTTATATATCTGAAGAAACTTTTGGTAACCTCTTTAATATTATTGGCTAGTTTATTTTCTTATTCCATCTTTTCCTTCTTTATTACTTTTTTAGTTGCCTTCTGCTGGTTTATAAAAGCTTTCATTCCTCTAACCTCCCACTAATTTTTGCTCTATTACATGTCCCCTCATATATATTTATTATAGATTGTTCCCAGAAATTCCAGCCATTGCTGCTCTGCCATCATCCCTGCTAGTGTTCCTATCCAATCACTTTTGGACAGCTTTTCTCTCATGCCTCTGTGTAATTCCCTTTAATCCACTATAATATACATCTGATTTTAGCTTCTCCTCTCAAAATGCATGTTGAATTCTATCATATATGAACATTGCCCTCTAAGAGTTCCTTAACCTTAAGCTCTCTTCTCAATTCCGGTTCATTGCACAACACCCAGCCCAGACTATCTGATTCTGTAGTGGGCTCAAGCACAAGCTGCTCAATAAAGTCATCCTGCAGGCATTCTAGAAATCCCTCCTCTTGGGATCCAGCACCAACCTGGTTTTCCCAATTTACCTGCATCCCATGACAATCATAACATTGTCCTTTTGACATACATTTTCTATCTCCCATTGTAATTTGTAGAGCACATTTTTACTATCATTTGGGAGTCTGCATATCACTCCCATCAGAGCCTTTTTACCCTTGCACTTCCTTAGCTCTACCCACAATTCAACACCTTCCGACCCTACGTCACCTCTTTCTAATAATTTGATTTCATTTTTTACCAACAGAGCCACACTACCCCCTCTGCTACCTCCCCGACTTTTTGATACAATATGTATCATCAGACGTTAAGCTCCCAGCTATATTCTTCTTTCAGCCATGATTCAGAGATGCCCACTACATCATACATGCCACTTTGTAACTGCACTAAAAGTACTAAATAAAAAAATCATCCTCTGGATGATATATTAATGGTGTACACTCAATGGCTATTTTATTAGGTACACCTGTACACCCACTCATCAATGCAAGTAGTCAATCATGTATCAGCAACTCAATGCATAAAAGCATGCAGACATGATCAAGAGGTTCAGCTGTTGTTCAAGACAAACATCAGAATGGAGAAGGAATGTAATCTAAATGATTTTGACCATGGAATGATTGTTGATGTCAGATGGGGAGGGTTTGAGCATCTCAGGAACTGCTTATCTCCTGGTAGTTTCATGCACAACTATCTCGAAAGTTTACAGAGAATGATATGAAAGACAAAAAAAATGCAGTGAGCAGGAGATCTGTGCGAAAATGCTTTGTTGATGAGAGGTTATAGGAGAATGGCCAGATTGGTTCAAGTTGACAGGAAGATGACAGTAACTCAAATAATAGTGGTTTGCAGAAGCACACCTCTGAACTCGTAACATATTGAACCTTGAGCAACACACACAAAATGCTGAAGGAACTCAGCAGGCCAGGCAGCATCTATGTTAAAAAGAACAGTCGATGTTTCAAGCCAAAACCCTTCGACGGGACTGTATAGACCCAAAACGTCAACTGTACTTTTTTCCATAGATGCTACCTGACTTGTTGAGTTCCTCCAGAATATTGTGCGTGATGCTTACAAAGAACACATCTGCTTCTGCCTCACATCTGCATGCGATAGATGGTGAAATTTTGTTGACGGCCTCAATATAACCTGGAAATATTCCAAAGCTCGAGGGGGATAAACAAGGACCTTCACTTTGACAGCCACCAGCACCAGCCATCAGACTCATGTACTTGGGTTTTGCTCAAGAAGAATAAAGGCATGACATCACTTGAACCTGAACTTCCTGAGACACTGATCATAGAAATGACACCTCTTTATGTTCACTCTCTAGTTGGGTTGAGCTTTCTGCAAGACATGACTGATAAAACAATTTTGGGTATCAACAGATGAGTCAACAGGCCCCTGCTATTCCTGAAGCCACCCAGCCCATTCCTCCTGCAGTTTTCACAGCAATTCTCCATCAGCAGTAATCAAATCAGCCTAGAAAATGCTAACAACAGAAAATCATTTAATAAGTTAGAATAACTGATCCTGTGCAAGGCTTATTTTCCAAAAGAGCACCTATATTTACAATCGCAGCTCTCCATTTAATGCAGCTTTGCTGTTGCTAAGATAAGAGAGTTTCAGAGATCTTGTAAGATGTGCATACATTATGAATTTCAAAACCTAAACTTGCTTGAAACAAGCAATTAAATGTATACATTACCAACCTGTCACTCTGTACCTTTCACTATCCACTCCCCTACACCACCAAGCAATGTCTTTCCTTCAACTATTCAGCTTCTATTTTGATCTAACCTCAATTATATGATTGTAGACAAACCACCTGGAGCATTAGCTGCCCTTGTCACCTTTGCATCATTATCTGCCTTCTCCAAAAGATATATGCTTGGCTCGCTCCTCTCCCTTCTCTCCACCACATGTTGTCCCTTGGCAACAGTATACATAGATGGGTTCAGAATTCCCCACATTAATCTGCACTGCTTTCCCTTGTGCCGTCAGAATTCTTGTCCAACATACAGACAGAAATTTGGGGAAGAAATTTGAGACTGCTCTGCCATTTAAACACGATGGCTAACTGTAACCTCAATGCTAAGGCTCTAAATACACAGAAGCCACAGAGGAAAGGTAAAAAGACCTCGATGGAAGTTATATACAGGCCTTCAAACAGTAGCCAGAATGTGGACTTACAATTACAACAGGAGATAGAAAACGCATCCTGTCACAGATCGGTGATAACATATCCTCGCTGATGATCAACACTGGCGCACCTCAGGGGTGTGTGTTTAGTCCACTGTTAACTCTCTATATACACATGACTGTGTGGCTAGGCATAGCTCAAATACCATCTATAAATTTACTGACAATAAAACCATTGTTGGTAGAATCTCAGGTGGTGACGAGAGGGCATACAGGAGTGAGATATGCCAACTAGTGGAGTGGTGTCACAGTAACAACCTGGTGCTCAAGGTCAGTGAGACAAAAGAGCTGATTGTAGACTTCAGGAAGGGTAAGACAAAGGAACACATTCCAATCCTCATGGAGGGATCAGAAGTGGAGAAAATGAGCAGTTTCAAGTTCCTGGGTGTCTCTGAGGATCTAACCTGGTCCCAACATATTGATGCAGTTATAAAGAAGGCAAGGCAGCGGCTATACTTTATTAGGAGTTTGAAGAGATTTGGTATGTCAATAAATACACTCAAAAACTTCTATAGTTGTACCGTGGAAAGCATTCTGACAGGCTGCATCACTGTCTGGTATGGGGGGCTACTGCACAAGACCAAATGAAGCTGCAGAGCACTGTAAATATAGTCAGCTCCATCTTGTGTACTAGCCTACAAAGTACCCAGGACATCTTCAGGGAGCGGTGTCTCAGAAAGGCAGCGTCCATTAATAAGGACCTTCTGCACCAAGGGCATGCCCTTTTCTCACTGTTACCATCAGGGAGAAGGTACAGAAGCCTGAAGGCACACACTCAGCGATTCAGAAGCAGCTTCTTCCCCTCTGCCATCCGATTCCTAAATGGACATTGAATGCTTGGACACTACCTCACTTTTTTAAAAATATACAGTATTTCTGTTTTTTTGCACGTTTTTAAAAAATCTATTCAATATATGTACATTTTATTTGATTTGTTTATTCATTATTATTATTTTTTTTCTATTCTAGATTATGTATTGCATTGAACTGCTGTTGCTAAGTTAACAAATTTCACGTCACATGCCGGTGATAATAAACTTGATCCTGATTCTGATGTTACGATAGTTGGGGGATTTCAATATGCAAGTAGATTGAGAAAATTAGGTTGGTTCTGGATCCCAAGACAGAGAGTTTGTAAACTGGATACAAGATGCCTTTTTAGAGCAGCTTGCGGTTGAGCCTACTAGGGCAAAGCCCATTCTGGATTGGGTGATGTGTAATGAACCAGATTTGAGTAGGGAGCTTAAGGTAAAGGAACCCTTAGGTTTAGACTTGCGAGGAATAAGCTAAAGTCAGATGCATCACTATTACAGTGGAGTAAAGGGAATTACAGGGGCATGAGAGGAACTGGCCAAAGTTGATTGGAAGGAGGCACTTGCAGGGTTGACAACAGAATAGCAATGGCTAGAGTTTCTGGGAGAAATTTGGAAAACACAGGATAGATGCATGCCAAAGGAAGTATTCTAAAGGCAGCAAGATGCATCCATAGCTGACAAGGGAAGTCAAAAACAACATAAAAGCAAAAGAGAGGCCATAGATGGTACAGTGAAAAAGCCTTAGGCATATATATATGTGTCACACACACATTTCACATTATACTGATGTGAGTGATGATAAACTGTGATGAAATGGTGGTGCATACTCAACAGGCTGAATCGCCTAATTCTGCTCCTATCTCTATGGTATTATGATCTAAAAGTTAAATCTTATCTACCTAAAATGTGCTATCCCTCATTTTTAAATCAGTAATACCTATTATCTTGCAAGAAGAAACAGCCTTCTACTTGTGAAGATGCATTAAATGTTGTATGTTTCAAACAAATTCTCTTCCCTTTCTTCCGAATTCCAACAGGTAGAAGCCTATAGCCTCTGCAACCTTACCCTAAGCAACTCATGCATTGCAAATATTAACCTAGAAAAAAAATTATCAACCACTTTCAATGATTGTGACACCTGGGGCTGTCAACGCCAATATCAGCAGCACGCTGCTGGTCACAGCCCAATAACCAGAAAATGACCAGTTTGTTTCTTGGATTTACCTGTTGACTCATCAACCAACATCAAGAAACAACATATCTGTCAAATATCAGTTCCCTTTCATAGAGTCATGTTGATTCTGTCCATTCTTCTTATTCTTTAAGTTAACTGTTACCAAATAGAGTCAGAGTCCTACAGCACAGAAACAGGCCCTTTGGCCAACTAATCCATGCCGAACTGAAATTCTACAGTCCCATCAACCCATAACTGGACCATAGCCCTCCCAACTATGCACACATCCAAACATCTCTTAAATGTTATACTAGAACCCACATACACCACTTCCACTGGCAGTTTGTTCCACACTCATAACCACCCTCTGAGTGATAAAGTTCCCCCTCAGGTTCCCCTTAAATATTTCACCTTTAATCCAGACCTCTATTTCTAGTCTCACGCAACATCTGTGGAAAAAGCCTCCTTGCATTTCCTCTATCTATGCCCCTCATAACTTTGTACACTCTATCAATCTTCTCTCATCTTCTTCACTCCTTTAATTGATTCCAAGATTTTCCCTACTGCTTATATCAGGCTAATAGGCAAATGCTCTCTCTTTCCCATCTCAGTTACATTTGCAACCTCCTGATCTGCAGGAAACACTTTAAAATCTATGGGATTTTGGACATGACAAACAGCGTATCCTCTTCATTCACAGGCAATCCCTTGAGATCAAGGATTACTTGCTTCCTCTTGGTTCATTGTGTTTTTACTGACAAGGCAATGTGTAATCAGTCTGTTCTACAGATGGGGCAAGAGGTGTGTGACAGGATGGACTGTTTACTTATACTTCTAATGCTCCAGAGTTGTGCATTCGTGTTCTCAGCATCATCCCAACTGCTTTTCTCATATCGAGTGCTCAGGAGGCAGGAATTCTCAAAACTCAGAAGGGATGATGCATCAAATTTTGAGAAAGTCCTTGAATCACTTCCTGTTACCGCATACAGCTAACATTTTTCTGTGTCACAGCTGAGAATAAGGAGTCAGTTTTAGGATATATAGTGCCCAATATGTGAATGATGTGGCCTGCCTACTGAATCAAATGAATGAAATTCCATGCTGAGTGCTGCCGATGTTAGCTGGGAGAAGACAGCCAACATCTTCAGTACCAAGCCTTTCAATTGCCTCAGATTGGCAGGCCATATCGCTCACATATCTGATACTTTTAATTCAGACTTTTTGCCCCTTCCCTTTCAAGAGTCTCGGCCTGAAACATAGACTGTTTGCTCTTTTCCATAGATGCTGCCTGACCTGCTGAGTTCCCCCAGCATTTTGTGTGTGTTGATTTGGATTTTCAACATTTTCAGATTTTCTTGTGTTTGTGACACTATCCTTCACTTATCCTTCCAGTGAGCTGGGAAAAATATGCAGAGATAAATCAGAATCAGAAAGATTCATGAAAATGGGATTTACTACTACACAGCTGCTGTAGAGTTTTCATGTGGGGTTTGATGTCATGACCTTCAAACATCTTCAACAGGGTAGCACAGTACTGCAGCAGTCAGCAAAACTCCATTACAACACCAGTTCAATTCCCACCAGTCTGTAAGGAGTTTGTACGTTCTCCCCATGCCCACGTGGGTTTCCTCTAAATCTCTAAAGTATCTCTACATAAAATAAAGTCTTCTTCCTCTTAAGATAAAAGCCTGCGCTGACACTCTGAATACAACAGTGAACTTTTATGTCAATATCCAACTTGGCTAAGAGATGAGGGATGAGAAATGGTCTATGTTTTCCAGGTTCTCACCATGAATGTTTGTAGGAGGGCAGAATTATACATTACTTTGATAGAGGACACTATATCTTGCTGATGTTGAATGCAAGGACCATAATCTCATATCTATCAGTCACTCAGTTTAACTACATCCCATCCGTTATGTCTGTCACTTTGAGGCCACTCTTAATTTGGGGGAGCAACACCTCGTATTCCATCTGGATAGTCTCCAACCTGATGGCATGAACTTTGATTTTCCTAATTTCCAGTAATTTCTCCCCCTCCCTCTTTTCTCTCTATTTCCATTCCCTATTCTGGTTCCACTCTCACCCCTTCTCTTCTCACCTGCCCATCACCTCCCACTGGCTCACTTCCTCCTTCCCTTTCTCCCACGGTCCACTGTCAGATTCCTTCTTCAGCCCTTTACCACTTCCACACAGCACCTCCCAGTTTCTTACTTCATCCCCCTCCTTCCCCCTCATCTGGTCTCGCCCATCATCTTCCAGTTTATACTCCTTTCTCACCCACCATCTTATTCTGGCTTTGCCTCCCATCCTTTCCAGTCCTGATGAAGGACCTCAGCCTGGAACATCAACTGTTTATTTCCCTGCTTAGATGCTGCCTAAATTTCTGGGATCCTCCAGCATTTTGAGTGAGTTCCTCTGGATTTCCAGTATCTACAGAATCCCTTGTGCTGAGGATAGAGTTTACTTGGTTAAGAAATGTAGGCGCTACAGATTAACAATTTCTTATTCATCTTGCAAAGTGCAAAGCTTGTTGGAGTATCTTCACAGTTACCTCCTTCAAAATCCTAAAACGAGGTTGATCGAGTTTTGAGTATTTATTACCTCCGTTCCATTAATTTCTATCTACAATGCTACTTTAAAACAAAACTAATCCTTATTTCTTTGAGATGCTCCTTCATCGACCTGTTATTTTCCTAATACGTTCAGCTTTTCTGTGAAGATAGTCACAAACTACTTGCTTAATTTCGCTGTCATTTCCCCATATAGTGCGACTTATCTCATTCGATCTCGACTACAAACAAGTGGGCAATTGATCGCTACTCGACTGCCCGATTTCCACCTACCCGCAGACCGAAGGCCTCAGAGGCTCGAGGAGTCAGTTAAATTCGCCGAGGCGGACGGGGACGGAGCGGCGGGCCGGCGGCTATACCCCGCCGCCGGGTTAAGAAAGCGCTGCCGCCCCCCGCCTGCCCACGGCGACAGCTCGAGTCCAAAACGACCGATCTGAGCCGGTGCCAACGTTCAAACCCCGGCCCGCTCGCGCCGCCGTCGCCACATGATGATGCACTTCCACAAACCGCCGCCCGGGTCGTCATGGAGACGGCGACTCTCCGCAGATCCCTCGGCATCGGCGAGGGCGTCGAAGGATGGGCCAACCAGTGAAGTAATGTACGAACATAAAATTACAGGGACAAGTCTCATAATGTCGGAAATTCTATGTGAGTTTAATTCGTTTAGGCGAGTAAAACAAAATGACCCATCAGAACCCGATTAATTAGCACTGACATCTGACGTGAATTTGTTATTTTGTCACAAGAAAGTCATAAAAATCTATCAAATATGAAATACATAAATAGTGCAAAAAGAGGTTCATGAAGATCTTGCCATAAATCAACTCCTGCCTCTTTCTCCAAAATATTCACATTGAGTCTTTTACATTCTGCTAAAGAGATGTAAGGGAGTTTATAGTTTCATGAAAATACTTTCTAAAGGTGACACGTCTTTGCTAAAGTATTGTGCCCAGAATAGACAATACATGGGTTGAGGCCTCAATAATTTATTAGTTTAGCAACTTTATTACTTGACATAAGTTTATTATTAACAGAGCAAATTATTTCAAGGGCTTTCTTGACATGTGCTTGTTGGTCCTCTGTACTCGTCTCTCCTTATTCCTGATGGTTGCAGCGCCTCTTGCAACTTCTAATAATCACAAATTCTCTGCAAATTCCTCTGCAAATGTGACGCTGCTCTTGTCTCAGGCAAAAAATCTTGCTTTCCAAATTTGTCCAGCTTGTTGTGGTGAACTACATATACCTGTCTGGACACGCCCCCCCCCCCCCACTGCTCCTGTGGCTCCTCCCACAGACCCCGGTATAAAGGCGATTGGAGACACAGACCCTTCCTCAGTCTCCAGGATGTTGTGTGATGGTCACTTGCTGCTTCTGCTTTCTTCCAGCCAATAAAAGCCTACCTTAACCGACGTCTCAGAGTTATTGATGGTGCATCGATTTTATTGGCTGGAAGTTTTAAAACATGGAAAGCATTTTACATCCGGAAAAAATTGACATTGATCCTCAAGACTCAGAAGCAGCTCTTGCCTTTGAACTCTGGCTTGCATGCTTCCAATCATACTTGGAGGAGGTTCGTGTGACTGAGTCCGCTATTATGCCTCCTTTCGAGGGTCAGCCCGAAAGTTTACTCCCTTATCAGGGACCTGCTGACCTACCAAGGGGCACTGGACACCCTCAAAAGACAGAACCTGCGGCCGGTGAACACCGTCTACGCAAGACATTGCTTAGCGACACGGCGGCAGCGGGCCGGAGAGTCGAGTGCTGAGTTTGCCCGGGCCCTACAGACACTCGTGCAGGCCTGCGACTGCAAGGGACTGACAGCGGACAGCATGCGGAGCTCCTGGTACAAGACGCCTTCGTTACGGGGATCAGGTCAGTGTACGTGCGCCAACGGCTGCTGGAAAATGCCAATCTTACCTTACGCTCGGCAATTGAGATGGCCAACACGCTGCAGGCTGCTCTGCACAATGCTGACGCTGTCCAGCCGCGCGATCCCCCGCCAGTTCTGTAGACGCTGCAGACCCCGCCACCCACGAGCGTATCGACCTCGGCTGCTGCCACTCACGAGTCCACGAACTCCCCGAAACTGACCACAGCTGCTGCCAGTCGCAAGTCCGCGCAGTGTTACTTCTGCGGACTCGAAAAGCACCCCCAAAAACGCTGCCCGGCCCGAGAAGCTACCTGCTCCAGCTGTGGAAAGAAGGGCCATTTCGCCAAGGTCTGCCCGCCTCATGCGAGGCATGGGGGCGGTCATCTTGGTCGCCGCCATCTTGCCTGCACGCCTCGTGCGAGACATGGGGGTGGCCATCTTTGTCGGCACCACCTCGCCCCGCCTCCGACCCACAGGTGCTTACCAGGCACCAAGACGGCGGTTCAACTCTGGTCTCCATAACCCTCGACCAAAGCGCCCCACACCAGCTTGCAAGGTCAATGATGGACATCCTGGTGGAGGGGCACAGGACTAGCTGCCTGTTTGACGCGGGCAGCACTGAGAGTTTTATTCACCCAGACACAGTGCAACGCTGCGGACTCGTGACACGGCCGGTAAGCCAGAGGGTCACCATGGCTTCTGGGTCGCATTCCACAGACATCCGGGGGCACAGAATATCGGGACTTTGCGCTACTGGTCATGCCTCAACTGTGCGCGCCTGTGCTATTGGGGCTGGACTTCCAGAGCCACCTAAAAAGTGTGACTATGGCATATGACAGGCCCCTCTCACCACTCACTGTCAGGAACCCTCAGTTTTGTGGGACTTCGTCATATACCCCACTACTGACCACGCACACACACCGACCAACACATCCCACCCAGCACCATGCCAACAGCTGCGCTACTGACACCACTTGCAGCCTCTCCACCCTCAAGATCCCTCCCCCTCTGCTGTTCACCAACCTGACCCCCGACTGTAAACCTGTGGCAACTAAAAGCAGGAGGTACAGCGCAGGGGACAGGGCCTTCATTCAGTCGGAGGTGCAGCGGCTGCTCAGGGAGGGGATCATTGAGCCAAGCACAAATCCTTGGAGGGCCCAGGTGGTTGTTGTTCGGACCGGGCAGAAAAATAGGATGGTCGTGGACTATAGCCAGACCATCAATAGGTTCACGCAGCTTGACGCATACCCCCTACCCTGCATCGCGGATATGGTCAACCAGATAGCTCAGTACAAGGTGTACTCAACAATAGATCTGAAATCTGCTTACCACCAGCTCCCCATCCACCCAGAGGACCGCCCCTACACTGCCTTTGAGGCGGGCGGCAGGCTCTATCACTTCCTGCGCGTCCCCTTCAGTGTCACGAATGGTGTCTCGGTCTTCCAGAGGGAAATGGACCGGATGGTGGACCAGTGCCAACTGAAGGCCACATTTCCCTATCTGGATAATATCACCATCTGTGGTCACGACTGGCCGGATCACAACACCAACCTCCAATGATTTTTCCAAGTGGCCAAAGCCCTGAACCTTACTTATAACAGGGACAAGTGTGTGTTCGGAACCACCCGACTCGCTATCCTTGGGTATGTCGTGGAGAACGGGGTCATTGGCCCTGATCCTGACCGTATGCGCCCCCATTTGAACTCCCTCTTCCCACCACCCTCAAAGCCCTCAGACAGTGCCTGGGCTTCTTTTCCTATTACGCCCAATGGGTCCCTCATTACGCAGACAAGGCCCGCCCCCTGGTCAAGACTACCACATTTCCCCTCTCTGCCGAGGCCCGCGTGGTCTTCAGCCGCATTAAAGGGGACATTGCCAAAGCAACGATGCATGCGGTGGACGAGACCATTCCCTTCCAAGTAGAGAGTGACGCCTCCAATTTCGTGCTGGCTGCTACCCTCAATCAGGCAGGCAGGCCAGTAGCATTCTTTTCTCATACCCTTCAAGGCCCTGAAATTCGGCACTCCGCGGTGGAGAAAGAAGCCCAGGCCATAGTGGAAGCTATTAGGCACTGGAGGCACTATCTCGCCGGCAAAAGGTTCACCTTGCTGACCGACCAGCGCTCAGTTGCGTTCATGTTCAGCAACCAACAGCGGGGCAAAATCAAAAATGATAAAATTTTGCGGTGGAGAATAGATCTCTCCACCTACAACTATGATATCCTGTACCGGCCTGGAAGGCTCAATGAGCCCCCTGATGCCCTATCCCGGGGAGCGTGTGCCAGCGTGCAGCTCGACCAGCTATACGCCCTCCATGCAGATCTTTGCCATCCGGGGGTCACCCGATTTTACCATTTTGTGAAAGCCCGGAACTTGCCTTACTCCCTTGAGGACATCAGGACGATGACCAGGGACTGCCAAGTCTGCGCTGAGTGCAAACCGCACTTCTACCGTCCTGAAAAGGCGCAACTTATCAAGGCCACCCGCCCCTTTGAGCGACTGAATGTTGACTTTAATGGCCCCCTTCCCTCCACCGACCGCAATGCCTACTTCCTCAACATTATCAATGAGTACTCGCGGTTCCCCTTTGCCATCCCCTGCCCCGACACCACTGCCACGTCCGTCATAAAAGCCCTGCGCCAGCTCTTCACTCTGTTCGGATACCCCTGATATATCCACAGTGATAGAGGGTCCTCCTTTATGAGTGACGAGCTGCGCCAGTACCTGCTGGCTAGGGGCATTGCTGCTAGTAGGACCACGAGCTATAATCCCCGGGGAAATGGACAGGTGGAGAGGGAGAATGCCACAGTGTGGAAGGCCACACTTTTAGCCCTTAAGTCAAAGGGGTTGCCGGTCTCTCGATGGCAGGAGGTCCTCCCCGAGGCACTCCACTCCATCCGCTCTCTGTTATGTATGTCCACCAATGCCACCCCTCATGAGCACCTCTTTTCTTTTCCCAGGAAGTCTGCCACTGGGACCACCCTACTGGCTTGGCTGACATCCCCAGGGCCAGTGCTGCTCCGGAAACATGCGAGGAGCAATAAATACTCCCCGCTGGTCGAGAGAGTTCACCTACTACATGCGAACCCCCAGTATGCCTACGTGGTCTTACCTGATGGGCGGGAGGACACGGTCTCTGTCCGCGACCTGGCGCCCGCAGGAGTAGCGGACCACTACCCCGAACACTCCACGGTAACTATGAACCCTGTACCCGAGGTGACACCACGCACACCAAGCCCTACACAGACTCCTCACGACACTCCCATACCGGGCGCCTCGGACACGCATATACCAGGTGCCTCGCACACGCATGAGGGATCACTGACGCCTAGTGGGCTGACACCTCCAGTCAGGCCGGAACCAGCACAACCACCGTCTCCGGTGCAATCACCACCGGCACCTGTGCAATCACAGCCGGTGCTACGTAGATCGCAGCGACAGATTCGACCACCTGATAGACTTAACCTGTAAATATACTTGTAAGAAACTTCACCCCATGGGGACTCTCTTTTAAAACAAAGGGGGGGGGGTGAATGTGGTGAACTACATATACCTGTCTGGACACACCCCCCGGCTGACTGCTCCTGTGGCTCATCCCACAGACCCCGGTATAAAGGCGATTGGAGACACAGACCCTTCCTCAGTCTCCAGGATGTTGTGTGATGGTCACTTGCTGCTTGTGCTTTCTTCCAGCCAATAAAAGCCTACCTTAACCCACGTCTCAGAGTTATTGATGGTGCATCACTTGTATTTCACAAAAATTACCAAGGCTCTAAGTACTTCTGAATGACAAAGTGCATGGGTCCTGTTATCCCTGCTTCTTTGGAGGGTGGCAGATGTGACACGCGCTGCCTACCTGCAGCCACTTGCAGACATGAACATGCGAGATGCAGGAGGAGTGAAGATCTGCTGTATACCTGTATTTTTGTTTGATAGTTGCTGCATTTCTTAAGCCTCAGAATCAGAATCAAAATAGCTAAATTAAGTTAGTAGTGGAAAAATAGGAAAAAAGAAAGTAGTGAGGTAATGTTCATAGGTTTAATATTCATTCAGAAATTAGATGGCAGAAGGGAAGAAGCTGTTCCTGAATCATTAAGTGTGTGGCTTCAGGCTTCTGTACATCCTTCCTGATGGTAGCAATGGGAAGAGATCATGTACTGGGTGGGGAGTAGGGGGTCCTTAATGATGGATACCACCTTTCTAAAGCACTGCTCCTTGAAGTTGTCTTAGGTACTATGGACTCTAGTACCCATGATGGAGCTGACTAATTTTACAACTCTTTGCAGCTTACTACAATCCTGTGCAGTAGCACCCTCCCCCACCCCCATACCAGGCAGTCAGTCAGCATATGCAGTCAGTTAAAATGCTCTCCATGATACATCTGTAGAAATACACAAGCATTTTTGTTAATATACCAAATCTCCCCAAACTCCTAATGAAATATAGCCACCATCTTGCTTTCTTTATAGCTGCATCGATATACTGGGTCCAAATTGGTCCTCAGAGAAATTGATGCCCAGCAACTTGAATTTGCTCCCTCTCTCCACTTTTGATCCCTTTGTGAAAACTGGTGTGTGCTCCCTTGTCTTACCCTTTCTGAAGTCCACAATCAGTTCTTTGGTGTTACTGGCTTTGAGTGCAAGGTTGTTGCTGCGACACAACTCAACTAGGTGGTATATCTTCCTCCTGTAGGCCCTCTCATCAACATCTGAGATTCCGCCAACAATGTATGTATTGTCAGCAAATTTATAGATGGCATTTGAGCTGTGCCTAGCCACACAAAGTCATGGGTGTAGAGAGAGTTGAGCAGTGGGCTAAGCACATATCCCTAAGGTGCACCAGTGTTGATTGTAAGCGAGGTGGAGATGTTATTTCCAATCCGCATCAACTGTGGTATTCCGGTTAGAAAGTGGAGGATCCAGTTGCAGAGGGAGGTACAGAGGCCCAGGTTTTGGAGCTTTTTGATCAAAATTGTGGGAATGACGGTATCAAATACTGAGCTGCAGTCAATAAACAGCATCCTGACATCAATATTTGTATGGTTCAAATGATCCAAGGCCTTGTGGAGAGCCGGTGAGATTGGGTCTGCTGTAGACCTATTTGTGGTGATAAGCAAATTGCTGTGGGGCAAAGTCTTTGCTGGGGCAAGAGTTGATTATATTTTTATTTGTAATTTAATTTTTATTGCCATTCATCATCGAACAATCATTTCCATAAGATGTATTTCAGATATTGTACATATATATCATATAGTCATATATGCCACAAATCTCCACATAACTGGAGATGCAGCTTGATGACCTTCGCCTAGTCAGGGAGAGCAAGGAGGTGACAGAGAGGAGTTACAGGAAGGTGGTCACACCAGGGCCAGGGAGACAGACAAGTGGGTCACAGTCAGGAGGGGGAAGGGGAAGGGGAAGAGTCAGGTACTACAGAGTACCCCTGTGGCTGTACCCCTTGACAATAAGTACTCCTGTTTGAGGACTGTTGGGGAGGGGGCAGCCTACCTGGAAGAAGTGGCAGTGGCCATGCCTCTGGCACAGATTCTGGCCCTGTGGCTCAGAAGGGTAGGGAAGCGAAGAGGAAGGAAGTAGTCATAGGGGACTCTATAGTTAGGGGGTCAGACAGGCGATTCTGTGGATGCAGGAAAGAAACTCAGATGGTAGTTTGCCGCCCAGGTGCCAGGGTCTGGGATGTTTCGGATCGCATCCAAGATATCCTGTGGTGGGAGGGAGAACAGCCAGAGGTCATGGTACATATTGGTACCAATGACAAAGGTAGGAAAAGGGAAGAGGTCCTGAGAAAAAGACTACAAGGAGTTAGGAAGGAAGTTGAGAAGCAGGACTGCAAAGGTAGTAATCTCGGGATTACTGCCAGTGCCACGCAACAGTGAGAATAGGAATAGGATGAGGTGGAGGATAAATGCGTGGCTGAGGGATTGGAGCAGGGGGCAGTGATTCAGATTTCTGGATCATTGGGACCTCTTTTGGGGCAGGTGTGACCTGTACAAAAAGGACGGGTTGCACTTGAATCCCAGGGGGACCAATATCCTGGCAGGGAGGTTTGCTAAGGCTACTGGGGAGAGCTTAAACTAGAATTGTTGGAGGGTGGGAACCAAACTGAAGAGACTGGGGAAGAGGAAGTTAGCTCACAAATAGAGAAAGCTTGTAGACAATGCGAGAGGGAGGATAGGCAGGTAATAGAGAAGGGACGTGCTCAGACTGAAGGCTGAGATGTGTCTACTTTAATGCAAGGAGTGTTGTGAACAAAGTGGATGAGCTTAGAGCGTGGATCAGTACTTGGAGCTATGATGTGGTGGCCATTACAGAGACTTGGATGGCTCAGGGACAGGATTGGTTACTTCAAGTGCCAGGTTTTAGATGTTTCAGAAAAGACAGGGAAGGAGGCAAAAGAGGTGTGGGCATGGCACTGTTGATCAGCGATAGTGTCACAGCTGCAGAAAAGGTGGACGTCATGGAGGGATTGTCTATGGAGTCTCTGTGGGTGGAGGTTAGGAACAGGAAGAGGTCAATAACTTTACTGGGTGTTTTTTATAGGCTGCCTAATAGTAACAGGGATATCAAAGAGCAGATAGGGAAACAGATCCTGGAAAGGTGTAATAATAACAGAGTTGTAGTGATGGGAAATTTTAATTTCCCAAATATCGATTGGCATCTTCCTAGAGCGAGGGGTTTAGATGGAGTGGAGTTTGTTAGGTATGTTCAGGAAGGTTTCTTGACACAATATGTAGATAAGGCTACAAGAGGAGAGGCTGTACTTGAGTTGGTATTGGGAAATGAACCTGGTCAGGTGTCAGATCTCTCAGTGGGAGAGCATTTTGGAGATAGTGATCATAATTCTATCTCGTTTACAATAGCATTGGAGAGAGATAGGAACAGACAAGTTCGAAAACTGCTTAATTGGAGTAAGGGGAATTAAGAGGCTATCAGGCAGGAAATTGAAGGCTTAAATTGGACACAGATGTTCTCAGGGAAAAGTACGGAAGAAATGTGGCAAATGTTCAGGGGATATTTGTGTAGAGCACTGTATAGGTACATTCCAGTGAGACAGGGAAGTTATGGTAGGGTACAGGAACCATGGTGTACAAAGGCTGTAATAAATCCAGTCAAGAAGAAAAGAAGAGCTTACAAAAGGTTCAGAGAGCTAGGTAATGTTAGAGATTTAGAAGATTATAAGGCTACTAGGAAGGAGCTTAAGAAGGAAATTAGGAGAGGCAGAAGGAGCCATGAGAAGACCTTGGTGGGCAGAATTAAGGAAAACCCCAAGGCATTCTACAAGTATGTGAAGAGCAATGGATAAGATGTGAAAGAATAGGACCTATCAAATGTGACAGTGGCAAAGTGTGTATGGAACCAGAGGAAATAGCAGAGGTACTTAATGAATACTTTACTTCAGTATTCATTATGGAAAAGGATCTTAGTGATTGTAGTGATGACTTGTAGCAGACTGAAAAGCTTGAGCATATAGACATTAAGAAAGGATGTGCTGGAGCTTTTGGAAAGCATCAAGTTGGATAAGTCGCCGGGACCAGACGAAATGTACCCCAAGCTACAGTGGGAGGTGAGGGAGGAGATTGCTGAGCCTCTGGCGATGATCTTTGCATCGTCAATGGGGACGGGAGAGGTTCCCAAGGATTGAAGGGCTGCGGATGTTGTTCCTTTATTCAAGAAAGGGAGAAGAGATAGCCCAGGAAATTATAGACCAGTGAGTCTTACCTCAGTGGTTGGTAAGTTGATGGATAAGATCCTGAGAGGCAGGATTTATGAACATTTGGAGTGGGATAATATGATTAGGAGTAGTCAGCATGGCTTTGTAAAGGGCAGGTCGTCCCTTACGAGCCTGATTGAATTTTTTGAGTATGTGACTAAACACATTGATGAAGGAAGAGCAGTAGATGTAGTGTATATGGATTTCAGCAAGGCATTTGATAAGGTACCCCATGGAAGGCTTATTGAGAAAGTAAGGAGGCATGGGATCCAAGGGGACATTGCTTTGTGGATCCAGAACTGGTTTGCCCACGGAAGGCAAAGAGTGGTTGTAGATGGGTCATATTCTGCATGGAGGTCATTGGTCACCAGTGGAGTGCCTCAGGGATCTGTTCTGGGACCCTTACTCTTCATAATTTTCATAAATGACCTGGATGAGGAAGTGGAGGGATGGGTTGGTAAGTTTGCTGATGACACAAAGGTTGGAGGTGTTGTGGATAGTGTGGAGGGCTGTCAGAGGTTACAGCGGGACATTGATAGGATGCAAAACTGGGCTGAGAAGTGGCAGATGGAGTTCAAACCAGATAAGTGTGAAGTGGTTCATTTTGGTAGGTCAAATATGATGGCAGTATATAGTATTAATGGTAAGACTCTTGGCAGTGTGGAGGATCAGAGGGATCTTGGGGTCCGAGTCCTTAGGACGCTCAAAGCAGAGGTTGACTCTGTGGTTAAAAAGGCATATGGTGTATTGGCTTTCATCAATCGTGGAATTGAATTTAGGAGCCAAGAGGTAATGTTGTAGCTATGTAGGACCCTGGTCAGAACTCACTTGGAGTACTGTGCTCCGTTCTGGTCACCTCACTACAGGAAGGATGTGGAAGCCATAGAAAGGGTGAAGAGGAGATTTACAAGGATGTTGCCTGGATTGGGAGCATGCCTTATGAAAATAGGTTGAGTGAACTCAGCCTTTTCTCCTTGGAGCGAAGGAGGATGAGAGGTGACCTAATAGAAGTGTACAAGATGATGAGAGGCATTGATCGTGTGGATGGTCAGAGGCTTTTTCCCAGGGCTGAAATGGCTGCCACAAGAGGACACAGGTTTAAGATGCTGGGGAGTAGTTACAGAGGAGATTTCAGGGCTAAGTTTTTTTTACCAGAGAATGGTGAGTGCTTGGAATGGGCCATCAGCAACGGTGGTGGAGGTGGATACGATAGAGTCTTTTAAGAGGCTTTTAGATAGATACATGGAGCTTAGTAAAATAGAGGGCTAAAGGTAAGCCTAGTAATTTCTAAGGTAGTGACGTGTTTGGCACAACTTTGGGAGCTGAAGGGCCTGTATTGTGTTGTAGGTTTTCTATGTTTCTATAATATTTATCTGAGGTATACACTTATAGAAAGAGAGGAAAGAAAGAACAAGAGAAAGGAGAAAACTATGTACAAGTAGGGAGTGATCTTTTTTTAAAACACATTCATTGATTTGTGAGGATAAAATCAGGCCTATGAGGTGTTATGTAGTTAAACCATTTTTCCCAGTATGAATCAAATTGTTCCAACTTCTGATTAACAGATGCTGTTATCTTCTCCATTTTGTAAATGTCCATTGTAATTTCCATTCATGCATTTATGGCCGGGCTCTTCTGTGATAACCATTTCCTAGTAAGAGTCTTTTTAGCAGCCACGAGCAGTATATTCATTAAATATTTATCTCTTTTCAACCAATCTTGAGGTATATACCCAAAATATATGGTCTTAATTTCTAAGGGTATTTCACACTTAAAGATGTCTTGCAGGGCATTGTGTATCCCAGTCCAATAGTCTTTGATAACGGGGCATTCCCAAAAAATATGATAATGGTTTGCATTTTGATTTCCACAATTTCTCCAGCAAACAGGGAGATTACTATCATAATTGGATTTCTGAGAGGATGTAATAAAATATCTTATCAAGTTTTTCCATCCAAACTCCCTCCATTTCTGTACCTTTGTGGGTTGTTGTCAAGCCAAAATTGCCTGTATGGGGATGGGAGGTATCCCCTCCTCAATGTTTTTCCATTGAGCGTCATATGACGGGTTGCACCAACATATCACAGCTCTCAACTGTGCTACAAAATAATAATCTCTAAGAGAAGGTGGGCCCCATCCCCCTTTTTCCTTGGCTAACTGCAAAGTTTTGAGACAAACTCTAGGCCTTTTACCTTGCCATATATATCTTGTTAACATTTTGTCCCATTCATTGAACTGATTTTGATTAATCTCTATTGATAGGGTCTGAAAGAGATATAATAGTCTGGGCAGTATATTCATTTTAATAGATTCAATCCTTGAACTGAAACTAAATAAAGGAATTAGGTTCCATTTTGTTATATCTTCCTTAATTTTTTATATCTAGGCTGATAATTGCATTCTGATAAGTTTGCCAAATCTTTTGGCATAATGATGCCCAAATATTTGAAAGACTCTGTTTGCCATGCCCAGGGATATATACTTTCAATTTCTCTTGGTGGGCTATAGTTATATGAAAGTAATTGGGTTTTTATCTATGTTGATCTTGTATCCTGATAATTGACCATATTGTTCAAAGGATTACATCAATTTAGGTAAAGAGTATATTGGTTGCCCTGGATAGATCAAAATGTCATCCGCTAATAAGTCAATTTATGCTCTGTCCCTTTAATAGTAATTCCCCTGATATCTTCATTTCGTCTGAAGTATTGAACTCATGGTTCCAGATATAATGCAAAGAGTAGCAGTGACCATGCACAACCCTGCCTCGTGCCCCATTCTAGGGTAAAGCTATTTGATAAGTATCCATTGGTTTTAATCCTAGCACTAGGGTTGTCATATAGTGCCTGTATATTTTTAATAATTTTGTCATGGAAACCAAATCTATGTAGAACTCTGTAAAGAAAATTCAAATTAACCAATTCAAATGCCTTTTCAGCTTCCACGATTATCACTATTGCTTCAATTTTATTTTTTTGTGTATGATCCATAATGTGAAGTATCCTTTGTATATTGTCTTGTGTTTGGTGTTGTTGTATAAAACCTGCTGATTGTTATGTATCAATATGGATAGAAACTCTTCTAATTGTTTGGCCATGATGGAGGTAAATAATCTATAATCTACATTAAGAATGGACATTGGTCTAAATAACCCACATTCCATTTTATTCTTGCCTTCTTTCGGTATAGCTGAGATTATCGCTTCCTTCCAGCTGGGTGGCATTTGTGCCTTTTTAGAGCCAGTTCAGTGTGGGGAGTAAGACAGGAATTAACTAATTTTTAAATTCTTTGTACCACTCTGCCGTATACCCATCTGATCCTGGTGACTTGCTTAATTTAAGCCTCTAATTGCAGCTTTTAGTTCAACTTCAGTTATGTTAGCAGTCATCATTCTATTTTGTTCTTTGCTTAATGTGGGTAACTCTAGAGAATTCAGGAAGGTGTCAATTTGGGTTATGCTTCTCCCTGGAACTTTGGAATATAGAGTTTTGTAAAACACTTAAAAAGCTTCTTGAATTTCATTTAGCTTATTTTTTTTTATCATTTTTGTTCTTGGATCCCTAATTCTATGGATTGTATTTTCTGCTATCTTTTTTTTCAGTTTCCACACCAGTATTTTCATAGACTTAGATCCACTTTCATAATGTTTCTGTTTCAGAAATATTAAATTTTTCCTGATTTCTTGCTTAGCCAAGCTATTAATTTCATCCCTTTTTTAAAAAAAAATTCCTCTACTGTATCCTGTGCCAAATTCAATTTGTGTTTTTTTTCTAGTTCCTTCAGCCTATTTTGTAATTCCTCTAATATTTTATTCCTTTTTTTCTTATATGAAGATATTGCTATAATTTTCCCTCTTAAAACAGCCTTCAGAGTATCCCATAGAATGGGAGGTGAAACCTCTCCATTATCATTGAATTCTAAATAAAGACCAATTTCTTTTTAAATTTGTTCCTTAAAGTGGGAATCATTGAGTAGACTTGAATTTTGTTTCCAAATAACATTCTTTGGTTGTAGGTCAAAATCAACAGATAAATATATAGGTGCATAGTCACTTACATCTATTGTCCCAATTCCACAGGTGTTTATTTTGTCTTTGTCTTTTCCAAAAGTTATGAAATAGTCTATTCTTGCATATACCGAATGGGGGGGGGGGCAGAATAATGAGTGTAATCCCTTCTGTTGGGGAAAAGGTCCCTCCATATATCAATTAGACCAACATCCTCAAAAAGTGTATTAACTTTCTTATGTAAGGAGTTTGTTTCATAGGTTTTTCTATTGGAAGAGCCTAACTTTGGTTGTAATTGTAAATTTAATTCTCCCCCACATATCAGGAGACCTTCTGTTTCCGTTACCATAATATTAGTAATTTTCTGAAAGAAACTAATATCACTTCCTAAGGGTGTGTATATACTTTACTTACTTTACCTTATTGTCACCAAACAATTGATACTAGAGCTTACAATCATCACAGTGATATTTGATTCTGCGCTTTGTGCTCCCTGGAGTACAAATCAAAGTAAATATAATAAAAAAATTTAAATTATCAATCATAATTAGAAAATAGAAAAGAGAAAGTAAGGTAGTGCGAAAAGAAACCGAGAGACAGGTCCAGATATTTGGAAGATACGGCCCAGATCTGGGTTAGGATCCCTTCAGCAGTCTTATCACAGTTGGAAAGAAGCTGTTCCCAAATTTGGCCGTACGAATCTTCAAGCTCCTGAACCTTCTCCTGGAGGGAAGAGGGACAAAAAGTGTGTTGGCTGGGTGGGTCGTGTCCTTGATGATCCTGGCAGCAGTGCTCCGACAGATTGTGGTATAAAGTGAGTCCAAGGATGGAAGATTGGTTTGTGTGATGTGCTGGGCTATGTTCACGATCTTCTGCAGCTTCTTCCTGTCTTGGACAGGACAACTTCCATACCAGGTTGTGATGCACCCTAGAAGAATGCTTTCTACGGTGCATCTATAAAAATTAGTGAGGGTTTTAGGGGACAGGCCAAACGTCTTCAGCTTTCTCAGGAAGTAAAGGTGCTGGTGGGCCTTCTTGGCAGTGGACTCTGCTTGGTGACACCAAGTCAGGTCATTTGTGATATCCACTCCGAGGAACTTAAAGCTTTTGACCTGTTCCACCTGTACACCACCGATGTAGATGGGGTCATGTGGTCCACTACTCCTTCTGAAGTCAACAACCAATTCCTTCATCTTGCTGACGTTGAAGGATATGTTATTGTCTTTGCACCATGCCACTAGGTTCTTAATTTCCTCTCTGTACTCAGATTCATCATTACCCAAGTACAGCCTACAATTGTGCTGTCATCAGCAAACTTATATACTGAGTTTGATGGAAACTTATATTCAATAGAGTAACTGAATTTCCATCTATATTCCCCCTTACCAGAATATATCTGCCCTCCTTATATCCCATTTCGAAAACTTTTTCAAAATTTAGCTTGCTTGAGATAAGAATAGCAACTCCTCTCCTATGTCCTGATTTATATGAGGAGAAAAACAACTTAGTGAAGCCCATTCTCTTTAGTTTTCCATGCTCATTATCACTTAAGTGAGTTTCCTGTAAATATACTACATGGACTTGTTCTTTTTTCATTTTGGATAGAATTTTACTGGTTGATTGGATTTAACAGCCCATTGAAATTAAAAGAAATGAATTTTACTTTGTCCTTAGCCATGTATATTTATCTGTCAATATATCATTGAAATTAGCAGAATAAAACTTAATCGATCTACTCCCTGAACAAGTTAGAACCAAGAAATGTGATTAATAAAAAAAGGCAACAAATGTGTGATTCTAACCCTGAGTTGAGCTGGAGGAAACAACCAGCTGTGGGGGATAGCCCCTCCTACCTGTGCGTTGAGGGCCCCCATTGCAGTACCCATAAAAGTAAGTGAACAAATCTATGTCCATTACATATAAAAGATTTCCCTGTGTATTCCTCCCATGTATATATTCTCATTTAAGTGGGGAAAAAGAGTGAATGAATTAATAAAAAAGAATAATTGAGTAATATAAAATCCATATTATAATAAGTATTTCTTGAGATAGGTATAGCATAGTCTATTTTTGCTTCTGTTTAGCTCATCAACACTTTTAAAATTAGACAAACCTTCTTCTGGAGGGGGTGAGGGCTGTCTTCAGAAAACTCACAGTGTCTTCCTGATATACTTCTTGCACCCTCCTCCCGTCCCCTGCTTTCTCGATTCTCTCACTATTTCTGAAGCATATCATGGTCCGGTCCGTGAAGTCTGCATTCCGGCTCACAGTCCGGTCTGTGGACACCGGACTCTGGGTCTTCTGGCTGTCCCTTGTTTCAGTTGGGTTTAATCATAGGCACCTGATGCTTGTCTTAGGACTGGGAATATAAGTGGCCCTGGGGTCGAGTGTGGGTCCTGGTTCGTCTCATCAGTATCCCCTTGGAGTAACCTGCCGGTGGAAGACAAGAGCAGCCATTCGTGATCTCTAGGCCTGGTTGGAGGACTGCTGCTTCAGGGAGCCTTGTTGTCTGTAGTTGGAGCAGTCATCGTGGTATGGATTTGGCTGTTTCCGGCCCAGCTGAGTGGCTGTCTGCCACTCCAAGCTCGATATGGATTCAGCTGTTTCCGTAGCCAGCCAAGGTTGCTGTCCGCCCCGAGACTCGGAGCCACCCTGAATTGAGCTCCCTTCCTGTCCTTGCCTTCATTGGGTAAGCCAGGCCGTCTTTGCTGTTACCCTGAGGCAGGACTGTTCTCTTGCCCTCCCCATCTGTATCCCTGACAGTTTCCTCGGCGGTTTACCTCAGCAGTCATCCCGGCCTGGCGTCCAAGTAAGGGGCCTGGCCTTGCTAAAGCATCCTGGCCCTGCATCCTAGGAAGGGTCCCAGCCCTGTGCTCTAAAAAGGAGTACCTCGTCCTGCCCAGGAAAGCCTCGAAGAACCCTAGCCTCGTCCAGTCCTATAGCCACATCATGTCTTCGCCTAGTTCCGGGGTCCGAGCCCGAATCAAGACCCAGGTACTGGGTCCTTGTCCAGTCTCTAGCTCGGAGTCCAAGTCCAGGCTCCTAGTTCCCAGTTCCTTGTCCTGGTCCCGCTTTCCTAGCCCAAGTCTGTGTTCCTGTCCCAACTCCTAGTCTGTGTCCAGTCCCGTCCCTAACTCTAGTCCAGTCCCATTCCCAGGACTTCACTGTCCGTTCCAAACGCCCCCCATATGACAAAGCAGAGCGGGATAACTGCGCAGCCAGGCTTTCCCTTGGTTTGATCACGCTGTCGGGCAACCCTCTGGCCTTCATGACTGTAGTCGCCTCTTTCACTGTCTGATATAGTTGCATCCCATCTACATAAAATACTTGCAGTTTAGCAGGGTACGGAATTTGGTATCTAATCTTTCCTTGCTTTAATATTCGCTTTACTTCAGAGTATTCTTTACATTTCTGCAGGACCGCTGAGGGGTAATCTTGATTGAAATATATTAATTTCCTGTCCAAAAACACCCTCTTCTTTCCCCAGGCCCTTTGTAAAATCTCCGCCTTGGTATTGTATTGAAGAAATCTAATTACTGTTGAGTGTGGCTTATATTCTCTGTCTCCAGTAGGCCTCAGGATGAGTGCACGATGCTCCAATTTCAAGCTCCATAATTGAAGGAATCTCCAGCGCGACCCGCAGCAACTTTCCTATAAACTCCATCACAGACAAACCCTCCACTCCTTCAGGAACATTGTATATCCTGATTTTTCCACAGTGATCTTCCCTCCTGGTCAAGCAGTTTACTTTCTTGTTGATTTAATATTTTTATCGTCTTACTTGGTATCCATTCCACGTTTTGCACGCAATCTTCCACTTTCTCTATTCGTGTCTCTGCCACCACTATCTTTTGATTGATGTGGGCGAACTCTGACTTGAAATCATTTAGTTGCTGTTTTATATCTTTTTGGAATCCCTGTATCTCTTCCAGAATTTTTATTATATTTGCCACTTTGCCTGAACGAGGCCCATTGCCAGCCTCACTACCACGTTTTCGGTGAGGAGAGCTACTCGTTGCACCCCTCTTGTCCACAGGCTCCGCAGTGATACTTCTTTTTCCCCATTCTTGCCCCTTTTATCAATTCAGATATTTTCGGAAGATCTTATATTTGATGCATTAACAGGGCAAAATATGTGTTTTTCCGGAGGAGCTATTGACTTAAGCTGCCATTCTGGGCGATGATGTCACCAGAAACATCAGAGTTGATTATATTAATATAAAACTTAATTCAATAAAAATAACTTTCAAAATGTTTAAGGTAAAAAAAACACATTTTAACCAAATGAGTAAAGTTGATTACAACTGATGATTACTATAGACACATTTAATCTTGGTCAGAATGGCCAGTTACAATCACACCTATGTCCTACAATTTTATCATTTCTGTCCCTCAGTAAGATTTATTATGAGGGAATGCATAGATACAAGTGGAATCGCAGATTCAAATACAACAAAAATATTTTCATTGTTTGCAAGGCTTCGTTTAGTCCTGTTCATGAGCTTCAGGTCACAGCAGGTTTACTAAGAAAACCTCCATGTTTTCCTTCAAATTGTTAAAGGTAGCATGAATACTGTTTTAGTGCAGAAAACCTTTTGGATTGATGAAGTGTATACATTCCCAAATATGGATAAAGTGTTGATTTCATGCTCGATACTTAAAGAAAATCTGTCTTCCTTTTCTTGAGCCTTAATTTATAATCAATATATGAAAATGGCCTATGGACCTTATTTCTATTCCTACGCAGAAGAGCTTGACAAGTATTCCATTTGGTGGCTGATTGGAAACATCAAAATATAGCAAGTGTTCTTGCAAAAATTAACAGAATTAATACTAGATAAGAATGACATGATATAGGATGGAGCTACGCAAAGATGGGATTATTGTTCAAAGTAATGGAGAAGAGAGTAGAGGAATGGAAATGAAATAGAGCTTTCAAAGAGTCAAAGTAGCATAAAGGCCAAAGAACATACATACACTATGTCATTCCCTGATTTTTAACTCTGGGATCACAATCTATTAAGCCAACTGTATTCTGCAGAAACATCTGCTCCTTAGGTTTGAATCAATCCAGTATCAATCAGTTCCATTGTGGAAGATAGACATGCAATGATATTTGACGAGCTATATCCATTTCTTTGTTACCTCTAAACTTGATTTTTCTGATAAATTGCAGATCCCTCTCCCTTTTCTCATGCACCACAAATTTAAGTTCATTAAATAACCTTCTGTCCATATCTTAACTCATGTTATGTTCAACCATCAAGCCGCTAAATGATGACTTACGTTGGTTTGGAATCTGCCTATGTTTCAATTTTTAAATTGTAATTTTCAAATCTTTAGAATTAATATCAGGTTCATTATCCCTGACTTAAATGTTGTGAAAATTGTTGCTTTGTGGTAGCAGAAGACATAAAATTCTATAAATTGCTAAGTAAATAAATAGTGCAAAGGAGCATTTCATTCTCTGCCAAACCTCTGAGGTCCCTGTGTTTATCTCTTTTTAAATCACTAAACCATTTATGGCCATGTTTAAATCCACCTGAGCACTGGGTGAGCTCTTCAATTCATTCCCAAAACCTCAGAGGAGGAGGACTTAAAACAATTAAAAGTAAAATAATCCCTGGGACCTAATTAAGTGCACCTGAGGACATTGTGGGAAGCAAGGAAAAAAATTGTGGGCCTCCTTACTTGCAATATTTGTTTTATTGATAGCAACAGGTACAGTACTGGAAGACCAGAGGGTGGCTAGTACTATACCTTTTTTGTAAGGAAGGCTAAAAGGAAAATCCTGAAAACTACAGAGCAGTATGTCTAATTGGTAGGACCCTGGAGAGTATTGTAGAACAGAAAGACCTTGGGGTGCAAGCAAATTGTTCCTCGAAAGTGACAAAACTGGTAGACAAGACGGTGAAGAAAGCATTCGACATGCTTGCCTTCATCAGTCAGAATATTGACAGGAGTGGGAAAATCTTGTTACAACTGCACAAGACATGTTTAGAAACATATAGAAACATAGAAAACCTACAGCACAATACAGGCCCTTCGGCCCACAAAGTTGTGCCGAATATGTCCCTACCTTAGAAATTACTAGTTCTACTTCTAATTTTTTCCAAGCTAAGACATAACATTACTTGAGAAAACCATGGAATTAATGTAGGGACAGAGGTACTTTTGATCCCCGATTGGATTTTGAGAGAAGATGGGGCTCTTTTGCCAAGTATTATCATTTAATTTGAATTAATTTATATGATTTCCTTCCAATTTTATTCTATATAACTATGAATTGGTGGTTGATGATTTTTCTTTTATATATATATAGATGATGGTAAGACGTATTGCTCCGGGAGTTGATTCCTAATGGGTTTTTTCTTCTTTTTTCTTTTTCTTTCTCTTGTATATAGTGGGGTTTCTTTTTTTTAGTTAGTTGGGGTTCTCTTTTTTCTTTCTTCTCCTTATAAAATATTTTTTTTCATTATTATATATTATTCTTTTTTGATAAGTTTTTTCAGCTTTATTAATTGTATATATATCAAATTGTTGAAGTTTTTATCATTTTATAGCTGTAGATTATGTATCAATAAAAAGATCTTTAAAAATGAAAATGAGAAATTACTAGGTTTGCCCATAGCCCTCTATTTTTCTAAGCTCCATGTATCTATCCAAAAGTCTCTTTAAAGACCCTATTGTATCCGCTTCCACCACCGTTGCCGGCAGCCCATTCCACGCACTCACCACTCTCTGCGTAAAAAAACTTAGCCCTGACATCTCCTCTGTATCAACTCCCCAGCACCTTAAACCTGTGTACTCTTGTGGCAACCATTTCAGTCCTGGGAAGAAGCCTCTGACTATCCACAAGATCAATGCCTCTCATCATCTTATACACCTCTATCAGGTCGCCTCTCATCCTCCTTTGCTCCAAGGAGAAAAGGCCGAGTTCACTCAACCTGTTTTAATAAGGCATGCTCCCCAATCCAGGCAACATCCTTGTAAATCTCTGCACCCTTTCTATGGCTTCCACATCCTTCCTGTAGTGAGGCAACCAGAACGGAGCACAGTACTCCAAGTGGGGTCTGGCTAGGGTCCTAAATAGCTGCAACATTACCTCTCAGTTCCTAAATTCAATTCCACGATTAATGAAGGCCATTACACCGTATGCCTTCTTAACCACAGAGTCAACTGCTGCTTTGAACATCCTAAGGACTTGGACCCCAAGATCCCTCTGATCCTCCACACTGCCAAGAGTCTTACCATTAATACTATATACTGCCATCATATTTGACCTACCAAAATGAACCACTTCACACTTATCTGGGTTGAACTCCATCTGCCACTTCTCAGCCCAGTTTTGCATCCTATCAATGTCCCGCTGTAACCTCTGACAGCCCTCCACACTATCCACAACACCTCCAACCTTTGTGTCATCAGCAAACTTACCAACCCATCCCTCCACTTCCTCATCCAGGTCATTTATGAAAATTATGAAGAGTACGGGTCCCAGAACAGATCCCTGAGGCACTCCACTGGTGACCAATGACCTCCATGCAGAATATGACCCATCTACAACCACTCTTTGCCTTCTGTGGGCAAACCAGTTCTGGATCCACAAAGCAATGTCCCCTTGGATCCCATGCCTCCTTACTTTCTCAATAAGCCTTCCATGGGGTACCTTATCAAATGCCTTGCTGAAATCCATATACACCACATCTACTGCTCTTCCTTCATCAATATGTTTAGTCACATCCTCAAAAAATTCAATCAGGCTCGTAAGGCACAACCTGCCCTTTACAAAGCCATGCTGACTACTCCTGATCATATTATCCTTCTCCAAATGTTCATAAATCCTGCCTCTCAGGATCTTCTCCATCAACTTACCAACCACTGAGGTAAAACTCACTGGTCTATAATTTCCTGGGCTATCTCTTCTCCCTTTCTTGAATAAAGGAACAACATCCGCAACCCTTCAATCCTCGGGAACCTCTCCTGTCCCCATTTATGATGCAAAGATCATCGCCAGAGGCTCAGCAATCTCCTCTCTCGCCTCCTGCTGTAGCCTGGGGTACATCCCATCCGGTCCCGGCGACTTATCCAACTTGATGCTTTCCAAAAGCTCCTTTCTTAATATCTACATGCTCAAGCTTTTCAGTCCTCCTATATACAGTTCTGGTTGCCCTATTCATAACCATCATTAGCAAGCACACCATTTATTACCCTTAAAAAGTTTGTAGAGAAATAGCTTGAATATTGCAGTTCTGGCAAAGGAGGTTCTGTAGTGCTTTTGTGTAGGGAGTTCCAAGATTAGGCCCACTCATGTTCAAGGAATGAAAATATATTTCCATGTCAAAGTGTGAATGACTTGAAGAGGTACCCCCAGATGATGGAGTTCCTGTGCACATTCTTGACCTTCTTGTTGTTAGAGGCCAGAGGTTTGGTCAAAGCACCATAGTCAGAGATTGACAGAGTTTTAGATATGGGATTAATGCACAAAAGTAGTACTGTGATGAATGATTGGCTATGAAAGGGTACCAAACAACTTACTGCTGTTTCCACTTCATTTGTTTTTACATACCTGCATTTCATTTTGTACTTGACATATATTATGGATACAGTACACTGGCACTAGAGTGGTTGAATGTTTAAGGTGCATTGTTCTATCCTAGATGATGTAAAGATTTTTAAGTATTGAGGTTTTATGCAGTGGAAGCAAACCCTTGAATGTAAGAGAAAAAATATCTTCTCCACAATAGAAACTGGCAAAATTAATCTAAAGGAATGTTTAAAATGACTGGCCTGACGGTAGTGAGTAATCATTGATTTTGCTTACAAAGTCAGTTATGGATTTCCTTATGAAACTAAAATCTGAAATAGGATCTGACCTGGATATGATGCCCACAATGGAATAAATTGCCACTATTCTCTTGTAGATGCTAGTGAATCATAAGTATATTGGAAGGATAAAACAAAATTTTATAAGTTTTGTTTCCCTTTCCTGTACCCAGTTTAAACAAGCCAACTATGAATAAGCAGCAACCATAATGATAAAAAATATAAATTAGTGCAAACAATGCATTGATCCAAAGAACAAAGTTTGATTATTACAACCAAATTTGGAGTTCAATTAACAAAGATTTTATTAGTTGTAATGACTTCACAAGTCAACCAAAGTATAAATTATGGTACAGTATCATCCCAGGGAATGTACTTAAATTTAACTTACTTTAGTTTACTTAAAATGTACTTACATTTAGCTGACAAGTAAGTTGTAAATAAAATATCTCAGATTTTTCCATAGTTCCAGTTTTTGACAACTTAAGTGATATCTCAGAAGAAAATCATCTATTATCTGTCCAAAAATAGATCAGCTAGTGTACCCAATCTTACCAGCATTTTGTAACCAATTGTGATATAAGTGAACTATGAATTACTGGTAGAATCATATGCAGTATCTCTTGTAAATGATACTTGTCTGATGGTAATGGTTGTAGAGTTCCTGCTTTAACACTGATTTATTTCTGATGGAAGTGATCTAAAGGCCAAATTGTATTTCAGAGCTGAGGGTTCTGCAAGGAAATAAGAAAGATAATTGAGTTCATAACAATTAGATGGCATTGTTATTCCTTCAACAATATCATTGGAAAACACACTTGTTCACCTGTTACTTTATAGCTGTTCTGCCAAATTTGTCTGTCTTCCAACTGTTTCATTGCAAATTCTATATCTGTATGTAATTTTGTCTATTTTGAAATTATCCATATAAACTTGTTCAACTGCAATGTACTAACCCTCCTCCCTGTTCCATGACTTTAAAATGAGAACTAACCCATGCAGGACATGGGAACAGAACCTCCAGCTTTAAAGCTACACAGATACAACACTATGTAAACACTCCCAGAGAATTATGGACATACACTCAGTGACACTGCATTAGATACACCTATATGCAAATATCTAATCAGCCAATCATGTGGTAGCAACTCAATACATAAAGCATGAAGACATGGTGAAGAGATTCAGTTGTTGTTCAGACCAAACTTCAGAATGAGTAAGAAATGTGACCTAAGTGACTTTGACCATAAACTGATTATTGGTCCCACACGAGGCAGTCTGACTTTCTCAAAAACTGCTGATAACCTGGGGTTTTCACAGACAACAGTCTCTATAGAGTTTACTGAGAATGATGTGAAAAACAAAAAAAATCTATTGAGTGGTGGTTCTGTGGTCAAAAATGCCTTGATAATAGGAAAGGTCAGAGGAGAATGGCCAAACTGGTTCAAGCTGACAGGAAGGCAACAATAATTCAAATAATGATGTATTACAACAGTGGTGTGCAGAAGAGCATCTCTGGTCACACAACATACTGAACCTTGAAGAGAATGGGCTATAACAGCAGAAGACCATGAACATGCACTCAGTGACTTTATAAGGTACAGGATGTGTGTAATAAAACGGCCACTGAGTATATTGGACTTAAAATTTGAAGAACTTACTCCAGCACAGAGATGAATGTTGGAAACAGGTGTTTACATTAAAATTCTTATGACCAAACTTTTATTTAATCCTGGGTGAGCTGAGGCCAGATTATACCTGAAGATAAATGAAGCAATTTCCTTAAGATTTTCTTACAGTCTTTTGTTTGCCACTCTCCAAAGGGATGTCCCAAGTTCTTAGGGGAAATTCTCCAGGGGAATTGATAAATTGTTTTATTATTGTTACATATACTAAAGCTACAGTGAAAAACAGTGCATACCATCTATACAAATCATTTCATCACATGAGTACGTCAAGATAGCACAAGGGAAACAACAAAATGCAGAATAAACTGTTACAGAGAAAGTGCAGTTCAGGCAGAGAATAGGATGCAAGGCCATGGCCATGGGAAGTAGATTGTGAGGTCAAGAGTTTATCTTATCATACTGGGGACCATTGAATAGTCTTAGAACAGCAAGATAGAAGCTGGTCATGAGCCTGGTGTTATTTGCTTCCATGATATGCTAAGCTGTATCCACAACTCTCTGCAGTTTCAGACAGAACAGTTGCCATACAAAGTTGTAAGGTATCTGGATAGCACACATTCTATGGTGCTTCCATAAAAATTGGGGAAGATCAGTCAAAGGGGACATACCAAATATCTTTAGTCCCCTGAGGAAGGAGAGGCACTAGTGCACTATGGCATCTGCATAATTGGACCTGGACAAGCCATTGTTGATGTTCACTCCTCAGAACTTCAAACTCTCCACTTTCTCATCCTCGGCACCATTGATAGAAACAAGAGCACATACACCTTGTTCCCTTTCTGGTCTTAGACTCTCTCAACATAGGAAGCATCCTCTACACATACACTCTATCAAGGCCTTTCACCATTTGATAGGTTTCAATTAGGTCACCCCTCATTCTTTTGAATTCCAGTGAATACAAGCCCACAACCATCAAATGCACTTAATATGATAAGCTTTTCAATCCTGGAATCATTTTCGTGAATCTCCTTTTAACCCTCTCCAGTTTCAGTACATTCTTTCTAAGATAAGGGAGTACAGTTAGACGAGAAGCTAGACTGGACTGCCAACACAGATGCCTTGTGCAGGAAGGCACAGAGTCGACTGTACTTCCTAAGAAGGTTGGCGTCATTCAATGTCTGTAGTGAGATGCTGAAGATGTTCTATAGGTCAGTTGTGGAGAGCGCCCTCTTCTTTGTGGTGGCGTGTTGGGGAGGAAGCATTAAGAAGAGGGACGCCTCACGTCTTAATAAGCTGGTAAGGAAGGCGGGCTCTGTCGTGGGCAAAGTACTGGAGAGTTTAACATTGGTAGCTGAGCGAAGGGCGCTGAGTAGGCTACGGTCAATTATGGATAACTCTGAACATCCTCTACATAGCACCATCCAGAGACAGAGAAGCAGTTTCAGCGACAGGTTACTATCGATACAATGCTCCTCAGACAGGATGAAGAGGTCAATACTCCCCAATGCCATTAGGCTTTACAATTCTACCGCCAGGACTTAAGAACTTTTTAAAAGCTATTATTAATGCTTTTTGAGATAGTGATTTAGATGCATATCATATTTTTTTACTGAGTTAAGTATTGTATGTAATTAGTTTTGCTACAACAAGTGTATGGGACATTGGAAAAAAAGTTGAATTTCCCCATGGGGATGAATAAAGTATCTATCTATCTATCTATCTAAACTGCTCGCAATACTCCAGGTGAGGTCTCACCAGTGCTTTATAAAGCCTCAACATTACATCCTTGTTTTTATATTCCAGTCCTCCTGAAAAGAATGCTAACACTGCATTTGCCTTCCTCACCACAGACTCAACCTGCAAATTGACCTTTAGAGAACCCTGCACAAGGACCCCCAAGTCACTTTGCAGTTCAGTTTTTTTTGTATTTCCTCTCAATTTAGAAAACAGGTTAACCCTTTCATTTCTTATAACAAGGTGCATGACCATACACTTCCTGACACTGTATTCCATCTGCCATCTCTTTACCCATTCTCCTAATCTGTCTAAATCCTTCTGTGGCTTCTCTACTTCCTCAACACTACCTGCCCCTCCACCTATCTTCATATCATCTGTAAACTTTACAACAAAGCTATCAATTCCATCATCCAAATCAATGACATATAAAATAAAAATAATCGGTCCCAACACAGACCTCTGTGGAACACCACTAGTCACTGGCAGCCAACCAGAAAAGTCTCCCTTTATTCCCACTCTTTGCCTCCTGCCAATCGGCCACTGATTTATCCATGCTAGAATCTTTCCTGTAATACCATGGGTTCATAGCTTGTTAAGTAACCTCATATGTGGCACCTTGTCAAAGGCCTTCTGAAAATCCAAGTATACAACATCAACATATTCTTCTTTGTCTATCCTGCTTGTTATTTCTTCAAAGTTTCCAATAGGTTAGTCAGACAAGATTTTCCTTTGAGGAAAGCATGCTGACTGTAGCCTATTTTATCATGTGCCTCCACGTACCCTGAGAGGTCATCCTTAATAATTCAACAGCTTCCCAACCACTGAGGTCAGACTAACTGGCCTATAGTTTCCTTCCTTCTGCCTCTTTTCCTTCTTGAAATGTGGAGTGATATATGCATTTTTCCAGTCTTCCAGAACCATTCCAGAATCTAGTAATTGTTGAAAGATCATTACCAATGCCTCCACAATCTCTTCAGTCACCTCTTTAAGAACCCTGGGTATACACCATCTGGCCCAAGTGATTTGCCTATCTTCAGACCTTTCAGTTTCCCAAGAAAATTCTCTCTAGTAGTAGTAACTTCACATACTTCATGACCCCGACACCTGGAACTTCCACCATACTACAACTGTCTTCCACAGTGAAGACTGATGCAAAATGCTTTTTCAGTTTGTCCACTCCAGCATAATTTTCCAGCAGACCAATATGCACTGTCACCCTTTTTACAATGTATGTATCTGAAGAAACTTGTGGTATCCTCTTAAATATTAACAGCTAGCTTACTTTAGTATTTCATCTTTGCCTCTTAATGACGTTTTTGTCGCCTTCTGTCAGTTCTTAATAACTTCCCAATCCATTAACTTCCGACTAATTTTTGCTCTATTATATGTCCTCTCTTTGGCTTTTACATTGTCTTTGACTTCTCTTGTTAGCCATAGTTGTGTCATTCTTCCTTTAGAATACTTCTTTCTCTTTGGGATGTATATATACTGTGCCTTCCGCATTGCTTCCAGAAATTCCAGTCATTGCTGATCCGCTATCATCCCTGCCAGTGTTCTTTTCCAGTTAATTCTGACCAACTGTCCTTTGGGGGCATGTCACATTCTGATTGCTAAAAGTTGCTTCCGGTGTGATTGGTTAGATTAGAAACTAAAGCTGCTTTGCCATTGGTTGGTTGCCTGGGGTTCAGTTTCAAATATCCTGGTTATATAAAAGAGCACATGAAAGGTGGTTTGTTCTTTCTTCCTTTGTTTAAGGCAGGGATCACATGATGAGTTGGACGGTGTGCTCTGTGCACATTTTTAACTAAGTATGTTTATTGAATATTCAGCTTTGTAGTGTCTGTAACTTAGGAAACATGAATGTTTGGTCAAAGTTTTACTGACTGTAAATAAATGATCACTATATCTATTCAAAGTCAGTGCATTTCCTGTTTCACTTCCTGGGCCGTGAACCTAATTCAACATTACATCTGTTTCTGCTTTGAGCAGAGTCTGACTTTTTGAGCAGAAGTGCATTTCTTTAAGAGGTTATTTAAAAGCGTGGACTCTCAGTATGAGAGATGCAAATTCCCAAGGTGGACTGATAATAGTGAGGGCTTTGGAAGTCTTGCTAACTTATTGATGGGTTATGGAATGCTGGAAGATTGGTTAGACCAGTTAGAATTTGCTGGGGTTGAATTGGGACATCACATTGTTTACATACTTTAATCAATAGGTTTTCCCAGGAGGAAACGGGGAATGCCTTCTGGCTGTTTTCAGCCATTGTAAGACATCAGTATAAAATGATAGCAGGTCTTAAGAATGAATTAGAGGACCTGTCAGTGCTGTATTATTCTGAGAGAATTACTATTGATGGCTCGAACTCAAGCTGCAAAGTTGGAGGAAAAATATATACCAATAGTTTGTCAGCTAATGAAACTACACTACGGGGATGCTGCACGCCAAGCAAATTGGCAGCCAAATCCCATTAAGGTTTGAGCCATAATGAGGAGGGGCTATGGTACTACTGTGGGGCTGGGAGATAGGGATATCTGGCTGGATGATGAAAATGAGAGAGAGAAAGAGTAACGTGGACCCCTCAATTTAATCCTTTAAATGAATCGCCCCCTTCCCTTGTGTGTCCAAAACAGTGTGGCCATGCCAGTGATTGTGCGTTCCCACACCTGCTGTGGGGAGCAAATCTTGTAGTTCAATTGTTTTTGTGATTTTGAAATTATCTAGTGACTAATCAGGAGTGAGTGCATTTGTATCTCACTGCATTATAGAATGGCAAAGTGGTGGACACTGACTTGTGGGAAATCCTGTAATACATTCCTGGGGATGGCATTTGAATTTGCACACTAGACCAACCGGTCAGATTGCTGAATTTGTATGAGGACTCCTTACTACATCACAGAAGGGATGCAATTGATATTGATCCCTTTAACAAGGAAAAGGCTGTAGGGAAAATTATCAGGCTTCTTGGGTTTTGGCATTCTGTTGTGGGGGAGCTGGGAGGGAGTAGTCTATTCCAGTTAAACCTTGACCCAGAGTATGGTAACAGCCTTAAAGGATTTGAGCCTTAATAGCCTGGTGGGGTAAATGCTTTAAGGGCTGGTATTTCCCCATGTACCATTTATAAAATTGGAATGTCCTGACTTCTTAAGTGATTAGGAGGCTGAGGGGTTCATAGACCAGGCATACAAGGAGAATGGGCAGAATGACCTAACAGAGGAAAGCCACAACTATCAGGTCTCTGCCACTGAGTCTTGCTCTGTGGCTCAGACGGGGAATGGGGAGAAGAGGCGAGCTTTAGTGATAGGGGATTCATTGGTTAGAGAACAGAAAGGAGGTTGTGTAATGACAACAAGATTCCTAGATGATTTGTTGCCTCCTGGGTACCAGAGTCAGGGATGTCTCACATTGACTCCACAGCATTCTTAAATGGGAGGGTGAGCAGACAGAGGTTGTGGTACACATCAGTACCAATGACATGGGTAGGAGTGGTGATGAAGTCTTGCAAAGTGGGTGATGCATCATCAATAACTCTCAGAGACAGGAGGTGAACGATAGGCTTTTATTAGCAGCAAAAGGGACCACGACATCTTGGTGACTGAGGGAGGAGCAGTGCCTCCAGTCGCCTTTATACAGGGGTCTGTGGGAGGAGCCACAGGAACAGTCAGCAGAGGGGCATGTCCAGACAGGTATACATAGTTTACCACAGTGGGTTCAGGAAGTTAGGTGCTAAGTTAAAGGTCAGGACACCAGTGTAGTGATCTCAGGATTGCTACCTGTACCATGTGCTAGTGAGGCCAGAAATAGGAAGATCAATCAGGAGTTGGTGTAGGAGGGAGGGCTTCACATTTTTTTATCATTGGCTCTCTTCCAGGGAACCTGTACAAAAGGGATGGGTTGTACCTTGTACTGGAAGGAGACAAATATCCCAATGGGGAGGTTTGCTAGTGCTACTTTGGGTGGGATTTAAACTAAAGTTGCAGGGGAATGGGAACCAGAATGTGAAAACAGATAGTGGAGTGGTTGCATATATTTCAATGCAAGGAGTATTGTAGGGAAGACAGCTGAGCTTAGGACATGGTTCAGCAAGTGGAATTTTGACTTTGTTGCCATTAGTGATTCTTGGGGTAGGACTGGCAGCTGAATGTTCGGGGGTCCATGGTTTTAGTGTGTGGTCTTTCAATGTTCACTCAGTTTTGCAATGAACTGAGGCTGTGGCCTGCTCCATCTGCTGTGATGCCTGGCTTTATGTCTTTCATAAATCTTCAGTTCGGAGGCTATTTGCTTACTTTTATTGTTTGCATGATTTTTTTTTCTGTCTCTACGCTTTGGAAGTTTGGTAGTCTTTTTTTAAATGGGTTCTTTTGAGATTTCTTTGTTTTGTGGCTGCCTGTAAGGAGACAAATCTCATGGTTGTATAATGTATACATTGATAATAAATGTACTTTGAACTTTAAAGTGGGAGAGGTGGCATTACTAGTCAGGAAAAATATCATGGCAGTGCTCGGTCAGGATAGTCTGGAAAGCTCATCAAGTACTTTTTTCCATAGATGCTGCCTGGCCTGATGAGTTCCTTTGGCATTTTGTGTGTGTTATTTGGATTTCCAGCATCTGCAGATTTTCTTTTTGTTTGTGATGGGATGACCAAATTAAAGGGATTATATTATAGACCACTCAACAGTCCGCAGGATTTAGAGGAGCAAATTTGTCAAGAGATCGCAGACTGATGTAAGAAACATAAGGTTGTAATAGCAGGTGATTTTAACTTCCCACATATTGACTGAGACTCCTGTACTGTAAAAGGGTTGGATTGGAAAGAGTTTGTCAAATATGTTCAGGAAAATTTCTTTAATCAGTACATAGAAGACCCAAGAGAGTGTGAGAATGTGTGATACTAGATCTCCTATTAGGGAACGAGACAGGGCAGGTGACAGAAGTTTGTACCTAGTGGTTCAACATAATAATGGAAAAGGATTGAGATTCTAAATTGGAGAAAGGATCTGGAAAGTGTGGATTGGGGCAGGTTACTTTCTGGCAAAGGTGCACTTGGTAAGTGGGAGGCCTTCAAAAGTGAAATTTTTGACAGTACAGAGTTTGTATGTTGCTGTCAGAATAAAAGGCAAGGATAACCGGTTTAGGGAACCTTGATTTTCAAGAGATATTGAAGCCCTGGTTAAGAAAAAGAAGGAGGTGCATAGCAGGTATAGGCAGGCAGGAACAATGAGGTACTTGAGTATAATACAAGACAACACTTAGAAAGGAAATCAGGAGGGCTAATAGAAGACATGAAGTTGCTCTGGCAGACAAAGTGAAGGAGAATCCCAAGAGCTTCTACTGATATATTAAGAACAAAAGGATAGCATGAGACAAAATTAGTCCTCTGGAAGATCAGAATGGTAATTTAGTGTATGTGTGGAGCCAAAAGAGATTGGGGAGGTCTTAAATGAATTTTTTGCATCTGCATTTACTTGGGAAAGGCAGGAAATTATAAGCCGGTGAGCCTGACATCTGTAGGGGGAAAGTTATTGAAAGGTATTCTAAGGGACCTGATATATCAATATTTGGATAGACAGGGACTGATTAGGGAAAATCAATATGGCTTTGTGCTTGGTAAGTTGTGTCTAACCAATTTTGTAGAGCTTATCAAGGAAGTTACCAGGAAAGTTGATGAAGGCGAGGTAGTGGATGTTGACTACATGGACCTTAGCAAGGCAATGTCTTGTATGGGAGGTCTGTCAGAAGGTTCAATCACTTGGCGTTCAAGATAAGGTAGTAAATTGGATTAAACATTGACACTGCGGAAGATGCCAGACAGGGGTTATAGATAGTTGCCTCTCTAACTAGAGGCCTGTGACTAGTGAAGTGTCGCAGGGATTAGTGCTGGGTCCATTGTTGTTTGTCATCTATATCATCTCTATCAATGATCTGGATGATAATGTGATAAATTCAATCAGCAAATCTGCAAATAACACCAAGATTAAGGGTATAATGGACAGTGATGAAGACTATCAAAGCTGTCAGCAGGATCTGGACCAGCTGGAAAAATTTTAAATGGAATTTAAACCAGTCGAGTGTGAGGTGTTGCACTTTGGGAGGACCAAGCTGGTCTTACACAGTAGGTCTTTCTTACATGGTGAGCAGTAGGATACTGAGGAGTGTGATAGAACAGAGGTATCTGGGAAAACAGATCCTTAATTCCTTGAAAGTGGCATCACAGGTAGTTTGGAATGCAAAGAAAATGTTTGGCAAATTGGTCTTCAATGTATTGAGTACAAGAGTTGTGATGTTATGTTGAAATTGTATAAGATGTTGGAAAGGCCTAATTTGGAGTATTGTATCCAGTTTTGGTCACCAACCTACAGGAAAGATGTCAATAAGATTGAAAGAGTGCAGAGAAATTTATAAGGATGCTGTCAGGATTGGAGGACTTGAGTTAGAAGGAAAGGTTGAATAGGTTCAGCTTTATTTCCTAGAACATAGAATATTCAGGGGAGATTTGATAGAGGTATACAAAAATTATGAGAAGTACAGATAGGACAAATTGCAAGCAGGCTTTTTCCACTGAGGCTGAGACTAGAACTAGAGGTCATGGGTTAAGGATAAAAGGTGAAATGTTTAAGGGGAACATAAGGGGAATCTTTTTCGCTCAGAGGTGGTGAGAGTGTGGAACCAGCTGCCAGCACAGTGAGGATACAGGGTCGATTTCAACATTTAAGAGAAATTTGGATAGGTGCATGGATGGGAAGGGTATGGAGATCGAACATATGATCCAGGTGAAGGTCTATGGGACTAAGCAGATTAATGGTTTGGCATAGACTAGATGGGTCAAAGGGCCTGTTTGTAATACTCTATGGGAAAACATTGTGCTCAACAGATACACTATACCTGGAGGAAATCTGCAAGAGGGAGCTACATGAGAACAACGTCCTGTGCCACAGAGAACATGTGGCAGCTATGAAAGGAGAGACTGAATAACCAAGACCCACAGCCACTACTTACTCAAGCCCACACTTCACCAGAATTTGTGGATCCCAAATCATCCTGAGCACCCACCAATAGATAACCCCTTAAGAGAACATCATACTCAACTCGAGTGATCGCACTACTGCTGCCATAATTAAAGCTGTTTTGCTCTTGTGGTGAACTACATATACCTGTCTGGACACGCCCCCCCGCTGACTGCTCCTGTGGCTCCTCCCACAAACCCCTGTATAAAGGCGATTGGAGGCACGGCTCCTCCCTCAGTCTCCAGGATGTCATGTGGGGATCTCTTGCTGCTGACTGTTCCCTTCCAGCGAATAAAAGCCTATATCTCGCGATAGTTATCCGAGAGTTATTGATGGTGCATCAGCTCTCTTCCATTTTCCAATGATAAATCTGCGCTATGTAGACTATGACTTTTCAAGTTTTCCTCACTCCAGCATTCATTACAGCAGTGCTCCAGACCCTCACTAGTTTCCAGGTGGATAAAGTAATTTATCCACTGCTTATAAGTCCTTTATTGATTCACATAAATCTATGACCCCTTGCTTTTGCCTTTTCTGCCAAGTCCTGCTAACTATGTCTGGGACCCTCCTAATTTATAAATCAGAGAACAGGCTAGTCAGGATATACACACCATCTGTATCCAGCCAATTCTATAAACAAACAGTCAGACTTCCACTGTTTTTCAGTTCACCTATAGAACATCTTTACACTCTCTGTTTTAGGAAAACAAGTATAGAGCAGAAGACTAAGTTCAGATAGGACTACAGCATTCAAGAAGGTTGATCATTACAGTCTTTGCAGGGCCATTTAGAGATGGTCAGCAAAAGCTTGCCATGCCAACAATTCCCATACTCAATTAAGAAACAAAATTGTGTCATTTACACTCAGGAAACCAGTGATGGCAAATATAATGGCTATCTGTTGAAGAAGGGTGTATATAGTAGTAGTAGTAGTAGTAATAATAATAATAACTTTTTTAATAGAGCACTTTTCAAACAAACAATGTAGTTCAAAGTGCTTTACAATGTTCAAACAAGAAAATAAAAGATGAAAAGATGTTAATTAAATGTAAGGTTAAATACTTATATGATTATGATTAAATTATATGAATATATTAAGTATATGGTGCAATATTGGAGTGTAATCCTGTGTTCCACAGACATATTACAGATCAAATCTGAGACTTGCTTACAAAGTTTCAATCAATGAAATATCATTAAACTGTTATAATGTAAAGCATGACAGATTTTCACACATCTTTTTATTGAAAATCACTCTTACCTTCAAAGCATGAAGGAATTTGAATATAACTATCAATACACTGAGTCAGAACTGGGTATCCACATTTCCTTTCTTTGTTTTTGCAGTAAACGGCTATTCTTTCTTTGTGCAGTATTCTCCTATTTGGAAGATCTTCCACCCAGATTTTTTTCCCATTGTAGAAGACACGACCTCTTTTAAAAGGCATGGTGCAAGGAGCTGGAAAAGAAAAAAAAACGTAAGACCATAGACATAGGAGCAGAATTAGGCCATTCAGCCCATCGAGTCTGCTCTGCCATTCCAGCATAGCTGATTTATTACCCCTATTAACCCCTTTCTCCTGCCTTCTCCCCATAACTTTTGGCTCCTTTACTAATCAAGAAACTATGAACCTCTGATTTAAATGAAACAATGACCTGGCCTTCACAGCCCTCTGGCTAAAGAAATTCCTCAGCACATCTTACTGATAAATTTTGTTTCAGTTCTATTAATAATGAACTTCTTGTTAGCCATCTAATTCAATTATGATATCACATCAACATAAATCATTGCAGGAAAAAGAAATATTGAAGCATAATAGCTCCTGCTCATCACATCATTCTAAATATCAACATGTTATCATTTTCTTTCTTTTTCAATATTTTTATTAATTTCTTACATAAAAGAATACAGGGTACAGTAAGATATTTAATATATATCAATTACAATATATTGAAATCACAGATGAAGTGTAATTACCCCATATTCATATAGATTAAATTTAAACATAAAATTGAAAAGAAATAATTTTATTATACAGAAAATCTAAACCCACTACCAGAGAAAAACAGCTGTTTGGTTAAAAAAAAAGAAAAGGAAAAAATCCTTAACATATAGTCAAATATATTATTAGCCAACATCTGTGCTTAATAGCAAATCAAAAATTTTGAAAGTAATTCAAAAGAGGTCCCCACAATGTTAAAAAATCTTGTCTAGGTTCAGAAATTGAACACCAAATCTTCTCTAAATTTAAGTAAGACTTAACATCATGTAACCAATGAGTATGAGTAGGCAGAGTGGCATCCTTCCACTTAAGCAACAATGTCCTCCTGGCTATAAGAGAAATAAAGGCCAAAATATGCAAATCGTTTGTCTTCAAAATAATATCATTTCCTCCAACAATACCAAATAAGGCAGTCAAAGGATTAGGTTTAAAATTTACTTTAAAAAACACCGAAAAAGTTTGAAATACTTCCTTCCAATATTTATCAAATGTTATCATTTTGATGGCCTATATTTGTGTTCACTTGGAATTTGAGGTAATTACATCAAAGTAATAAGAGCAATTTCCATTTGTATATCATTTAAAGTGCCAGGACACTAACTTAGTGTTCTAAGGCATTTCAGAGAACTGCCAATAAACAAAGTTTGACACTGACCCAAAAAATCATATGTTATGATAAGCTGAGTAAAAGGTTGATTGAGAGGCTTTATGAAGTATCTTTAAAGGCAGAGAGAAAGATAGAGTAACAGAAAGCCCATTATCTCAGAAGACCACTAGATAGTCCACAACCAGGACTTTAGTTTTCCCCTCTCAAGGAATCCCTGATGAGGATTGCAGAGTTTGTCATTGAAACGTTGGTTATAATTGACAAGACAAGCGTGATGAATCCTGTATATATTCTGGGAGAAGTTCTGGTGGTGGAGGAGTATAAGTACTTGGGTGTTCACTTTGACAACAGACTTGACTGGTAAACTAACATGAAGGCCGTTTACAAGAAGTGGATGAGCAGATTCTATTTTCTAAGGAAACTGAGATCCTTCAATGTGTGCAGCAGGATGTTGGAGATCTTTTACCAGTCCACTGTAGCAAGTGCAGTTTTCTTTGTGGCTTTATGTTGGGGGTGCAGCATCGGTGCTGGCGATGCAATAAGACTAAATAAGCTCGTCAGAAAGGCTAAATCCATCCTTAGCTACAACCCGGACTCTGTTGAGTTAGTGGACAATTAGGCACATCCTCTCCATGACCCACTGAATAAGCAGTGGAGCATCCTTTCAAACAGACTCATTCAGCTCTGTTGTCACAAGGATTGTTATCCAATATCTTTCCTACCAAATGCAAAAAGCATATACGACTGTTCATCTCTGTACAACAAGAAAACACATCATAGTACAATTGTCTCTGTTTTATTATTTTGTCTATTATTATTGCATAGTATTGCACATTTTATTGCTAAGTGTGTTTTTAAATGTTGCTGCTGTAATGAAATAATTTCCCATTCAATCAATGAAGTACTTCTTCTTCTAATTATTATTATACCTATACCCTGCTGGAAGCCCAAGTAATTTATTTATTATTACTCTAAGACTAGTTATTTTGTAGATGGGCCACAACACCAAGGGATGTAAGGTGTCCACAATGCCATAGTAAGAAAGTACAACTATAGGTTAGTTGAAGGGCAAACATAGAGTGATACACCACAGAAACAGTCTTATCTAATTTGTGCCAAACTGTTATTCTGCCTAGTCCCATCAACCCACATCTGGACCATAGACCTCCATAACCTCTATCATCCATGTACTTACCCAAACTTTTCTTAAATGTGACAATCGAACCCACATCCACCACTTCTGTGGGCAACTCATTCCACACTCTCACCATCCTCTGAATGAAGAAGTTCCCTCTTAGGTTCTCCTTAAATATTTCACCTTTCATCCTTAACCTATGATCTCTATTTCTAGTTTCACCCAACCTCAGTGGAAAAACTCTGCTTGCATTTAACCTATTTATACTCCTCATAACTTTGGATACCACCATCAATCCTCCTTCATTCTCATACACTCCAGGAAATAAAGTCCTAACTTATTCAACCTTTCCCTATAACTCAGGTCCTCAAGACCCAGAAATATCCTTGTAAATTTTCTCTGTACCTTTTCAATCCAGAATTGCACACAATATTCCAAATTTTACCTCACTAATGTTTTATACAATTTCAACAGAACATCCCAATTCTTGTACTCTGTATACTGATTTATGAAGGACAATGTGCCAAAATGTCTTTTCTTGACCCTATCTACCTGTGCCACCATTTTCAAGAAACTATAGATCTGTATTCCCAGAACAACTTGTTCTACAATACTCTTCAGCACTCAACCGTTCACTATGTACAGTAAGTTCTACCCTTGTTTGTCTCCCAAGTATATCATCTCACACTTGTCTGCATGAAATCCATCTGACATTTTTCAGAAGACCACCTGTGCACCATGAAGCAACTTCCCTGGTGGTAAGGTGGAAAAAGGGAAGCTAACGTATTGCTGAATAGTTCAAAGACTAGCAGACTCAGATTGAAATTTGAGCAAAATATACAAGGGGACTACATAGCAAAATCTATTTCTACATTATAATGTATTTTGCCCTAAGGAGCACTGGACACAAAATCAATCAGTGTCTTCAAAACAGAATTAGATAGGGTCTTGGGAGAAAATAATTGGCGGGAGTTATTGAAAAACAGAGGATGCTACTGATGAGATTGTTCTACTTATAACTAGCATTGTTCTATTTATACATCAAAATGTATTGAAATAGTCCTGTGGTTTTTGACAATGAAAACAGGACCATGGATGTGAATTTGAAGATCACGGTAAGAATTTTGAAACTGAGGAATTGCTAGGGCTGCACAGCGGAGAGGTCAGTGAGCTCAGAAATGATGAGTGAGTGGAGTATGACACATATTAGATTACCAAGCTCAGAACTCTGATTAAGTGGAGAGAAAAAGGTGGGAAGCTAGTTGGGAAATCTTGAAATAGCCATAGAGGTAAAACACAGACATAAAACAGAGAAGAGTACAGCACAGGAGCAGGCCCTTCAGCCCACAATGATACCAAATAAAACTTCATCTCTTCTGCCTGCACTTGAGCTATATCCTCCATTCACTCTCTGCATATTCACGTGTTTAACAGCCTCATAAGCAGCACTGTCAAATCTGCTTCTACCAGTACCCCAGGCAGCCCTACCACTTCCTGTGCAAAAAAAATCTTGCCACAGACATCATCTTTAAACATTTCCCCTCTCACCTTAAAAGCATGGATGAGAATTTCACTAGTAGGTAAAATGAGGCTGACTATTGGTGACAATTTTACAGCGGTATGAGTTGATGGTGTTTACTTAAATTCAATTAATAATCTGGAATTTAAAAATACACAAGATATAGTAATGATTCCCACAAAACTATTGGATTGTAGAAAAATCTATTTAGTCCACAGATGTTCTTATGGAGGAAATCTGCATTTTAATCAGCCCTGCCTCTATACAACTCCAAGTCCACCAATGTGGTTAACTCTTAAATGCACTCTGAAAAGGCCCAGCAAGCCACTCACTTTCAGGATATTTGGGATCGGCCATAAATGCTGCACTTGGCATTGATGTTCAGATTGAATTGGAATTGAATTTATTTAAATCTTTACATCTATTCCACAATGTGAGGGAGTAAAAATCTTTGCATTATGACTCCATCACAATGTACAGACATGTGTATTTATATATCTAATGGCTTGTAGAAGCTGTCCTGTAACCTGATGGTCCTGGCTCTAATGCTGCGGTACTGTCAGACAGAAGCAGCTGAAGCAGTTTATGGTTGGGGTGACTGGTGTCCCCGATGATATTCCAGAGTTTCTTTCTGCACCTGTTGATGCAAATGTCCTCAATGGAGGGGAGTTCACGTCCACAGATTTGCTGGGCTGTCCGTACCCTCTCTGCAGTGCCCAGCGAAAAAGGTTGGTGCAGTTTCCATACCAGGCAGTGATATAGCCAGCCAGGGTGCTTGCAATGATGCTCTCAAGAAATTGAATGAAAAAAAATCTTTGGCAGGTTGTTACTAGATCATATCAAGATTGTGAACAATTGGATTCACCAAGAAATGGATTGAGTGTTTGGGAAGTGGAATTTGTAATGGAATCTGAACCAATAGGGGATTGTTTTTACTAATACTTAATTTTGCTCTTCCAGTAATTGATTCCACAAAGAATGTCAAAACAATATTTTATAATGCAGACATTAGAATGGTTGTAAGTTTATCAGCAGTATCATCCATACTGGCAGCAATTTAAAAAAAATAAATTATTATAGAAACAGACCCCCTGCCCCCTTACAAACCCTGAGTCCATTACTTCAGATTGACAATTCCAGTAATGAGTGTTGCATTTGGTTGATTTCTTTGTACACTCTGATAAGACATCTGTATTTGGACTGGGCTTTACCAAGCTTGTCCCTTTCAGGCCAGGATCATTTGCTTTGTATTAATATGTGTGTTTTCTGCTCTTGATCAGGATTTATTGCTTCTTCCTCAGGCAGATCAATTTGAAATTCTTATATTTAATGTAATGGTTGGATCGAGTGATGGTAAAACAATGTCCTCAGATTCTGATTGGCCAAGGTCAGATTAAGTATGGATCAGGTCTTAATTTTAAATCTGAACAGACATATACATAATTGTAATTGCAGAACATAGGGTATGTTGGTAAAAATCTGTTTTTTTATTACAATCAAAAATGCTCATTTGTAACCCCAACCCCCAAGAGATATTGAATTATATATGTGTACTGTGGATATTAATTTGATCCTGGCTTTCTGTTCCACCATCATTGCAAGTTTCTCTCACCTCGACAGCTGGGTATTGCAGTCCATTCTGCTGTCTTCTGGCATGTTACTTCCCGTGCACCTTCAATGATGTAGTTTTCAAGGCAGCCGTAATCAACGGACTCTCCAAGATTATATTTGGTTTTAAAGGCAAATACCAAAAATCCATTCACTATTTTTGGTGGAGGTGGGCATTTCACTTCTATAGTACAGAAAATAACTTGTAAGACAAGATTTGCATTTGTGGACTTCGTGGTGTTACCAGTGTTCATCATTATACAAAAGTTCTGGCTGTTTTTCCTTTTTGATATACTGTATAACACAGTTGTTAGTCATGCCCTGTGCACCAACCCTGTTGATTGTTAAATGTTGCAAGAATATTTTGCTCCGGTTTGTAATCAAAGACAAATTTATTTGGTATCTTGGAACAAAATTATGGGGGAAAAGAACTTTAACTGTTAAAAATTGGTCAGAATATTAGCAATATAATGAGCCCATAAGATAAATCTCTTGTGATTTGTATTACATTCTAGATAAGGTACATTCTAGATTTTTAATGATCCATATTTTAGAGCAACATGGAGAGGATGGAGAGCTGTCATTACACTTAGTCATCAGACATACTTGCCTTTACATTGCGGTGTTTTTGACCAGTTTCCATTGGCTAGGCAGAAGCCTGTCTCATTTCCAAACAAAGCCAGGCCTTCCCTGCACTCATACTTGATCGTGTCACCAAAGACAGAAATGTTATAGGGCCGCTGTGCAGAATGAAATACTATTTTCCCATTTATTGGTACAGGTGGAGGTACACATTGCACAGCTGTGGGAGAGAGTTAAGCATCATTGCATTAAGAGTACAAAGAGTGAACAGTGCCTGCCAAAACTTGTCAAAAGCTACCTGAACTATTAGATTTATTTTCCTTGCAGAGTATCTTAGATGTCTACCCACTACTAGTTTCATACAACACCCTACAGTATTGACATATCACTTTACAGTTAGTCTAAATATTATTTTCTTTTATTGCCAGTTCACAGGATGCCATTTGTTGGTTTAGAAGTTGGACACTTGAACTTCTCTCACTATTTTGCCAATCATGAGCATAAATTATTTTCTATCCATCCTTCCTATCTCTCAAATGTACCTTTCTCCTGATAAATTAAATCAAACAGTGATTCTGAGCAAAGATGGGATGCACACCTGAGGCCAGTGTTCCCAGAGTGGTACCTAACCTATGGTCAGAATTGGGACTGTACACTACACCAGGAATGAATTTCCCCCATGCTCTCATTTCTAAACCATCAAATAATCTTGACAAGAATCAGTAACCACATTTGCCATCTTCAATCTATCAATATCATTCTTAGCTCCCTCCAACTCAAGCTCATCTGGACTTGTGGATCTAATCCTGCTCTATTGTTCCATAAACCTGCAAATCATGTGGAGAGAAACCCCAAGCCTACAGCCAACCTGGATTCTTGGGCCTTCCATCCAAAACATCATCACACCCAACCATGGACCCACCTTCACCCCATGCCATGTGATCTATCCTCACCCTTGTTAAAATCCAAGCCATTGTTTTATAATTAACACCAAGTATATCCCAGAAACTAATGGTTCATTGTCTTTATCCACAGAGAAAGACCTAAATTCAACTCTTCCTTAATCATTGTTCTCTTCTACTCATGAATTGTTGCAAAAAGACATTTTTCTCTGCCCTTAGTAAAGTAATTAATCTCATAGTTTAACATGAATACTAAATGCTTACGTTCACAGAATTGTTGCTGATCACTCCAAGTCCCATCAGCCAGGCAGGTGCTGCTGTGTTTGCCTCTAAGAATGAACCTGAGCAAATAAGATTGGGATTTTCAGCTATTAAACAGAGCAGAGAAAACAATGGATATTCTGTAACTCACCATGGTATTTCTGCCACTTATCATGAATATGTCAGAATATTAATTGTGGTGTAATGGGAAACACTCACTTCTGAGCCAACTGATAATTTTTGGTTCAAGTCATATTTCAGGGACTTTAAAGCAAAATTGTGGTTAATTTTGCAATTAATTTGTTAGGGAATATTGCAATTCAGAGAATATGTGTTTTAGATTAGGTAACAGTTAAACCTCTATACAGTCACACTCCAGTAACAGTTGCCTTATTATTTTAATGAATACAAAATAAAAACCTGGAAGAGGTTAGGAGGATTAATGGCGCCTAATGGCGACTCCTTTGCTTGCATCTTTGGAAACAGCTCTATTTCTATCTTTAACATCTCTGTTTTTCCTTTTCAGGGTTCTTTTGAAGATCCTGATCTGGAGTTACGTGCTGACTATCATTCTTTGCGGGTATGGGACCCGCTCTCGGGGTTTCATGACTGGCCTTTATTCGACACACGAAGGGCTTGGCCTAAGAGCTCAACTCGTCTTTGGAGGGCTGAGATCTTGTGGCTCTGGAAACGGGTGGATCGAAGGTCAGTGTCTGGGTAGATGGATATGTCATGTGAGATAGGAGATCTGAGGCTGTGTGCCCAGAGACCTGAGATCTTCGAGCACAGAGCTCAGAAAAAGTGATGCAGTGGACTTCTAGCATTGTAAATGAGCGAGTTGTTTGTGATGTCTCCCCTCTCGCTGTGAAACGGAGACAACTCTTTCTCCCTTATTAGGGGGAGAGAGAGCCTATGGTATGTTGAATACCAAGTGAACAAGTAGTCTTTGGAGTACTGCAAGTCTGTGTCTTTGCTGTTGCTTTGCTCACACTTAAGTGCTTGGTGACAGGTGCCGATGTTTTTTTTGCTGGTGGGGAGAGGGGGATCATTGCTTGCTGCCGCTTACACGCAGGGGAGCTGGGTGGGACTTTGGGGTTCTAACATTTAACTGTCATTCATTCTTTGGGGGCACTCCACTTTTCATAAATGGTTGCAAAGAAAAAGCATGTCAGGAAGTATATTGTATACATTTCTCTGACATTAAATGTACCTTTGAAACAAGCCCAGATGCAGTTCTCTAAAATTTCCTGTATTATTCAGGAGGAGAACAGCAGAGTACTCTGTGGTGTTCTAGGTAATGCTTTTACATCACCAACATCACTGAAAGCACAAGATTGTTGCTTGTGGGATCATGGTATTTACAAACTAACATGCATCTTCATAAAGGGTAGGTCGAGGGAACACGAACCTATCCTCATCAAGGGATCAGAAGTGGAAAGAGTGAGCAATTTCAAGTTTCTGGGTGTCAAGGTCTCTGAGGATCTAACCTGGTCCCAACATATTGATGCAGCTATTTTCAGCATTATTGTTAGATACTGTACATTGCCAATTTAGGCCATCAGAAGTGTCTGAAGTCTTATTTCTAGCTATGATTTTTCCCTATGAAATAAAGCTAATTATTACTCCCACATAAATCACAAGGTGCAGTACTACTGATCAGTAAAACACATTCAAAATAACAGGAACATTAAATAAAATTAGATGATGACCTGTTGTAGGTTGGAACAGTTTCTTAGGAATAATCTTCTCTTTAGTAACAAATTATTCAGAGATTTATTTTGCCCTGTCAATCCTTTCAATGTTTTCCTCTATATAGCACAAAACCAAATTGATTTCTAAAATATGTGGGCTGTAGGAAACACTTCCAAATATTTCTAAATAAAATAAATATTTTGAAAAAACACTTATTTACCAATTATAATGTCAGTATAAACACTGTACTTTGAAAACAAGTAACTGGAGAATATCACACACAAAGTGCTGGTGGAACACAGCAGGCCAGGCAGCAACTATAAGGAGAAGCACTGTCGAGGTTTCAGGCCGAGACCCTTCGTCCTGACTTTGTGTGTGTTGATTGAATTTCCAGCATCTGCAGATTTTCTCGTGTTTGCATTTGGAGAATATCTGTGCTTATGTGAAAAATAAAGTAATGGCTGCAGAACTGGGAACTGATTTCTCTGCCATTGGAACCCAAAAAGGTCTATTCCCTATGTATTAATGTCAAAAAGGAGGTGACAACCTCATGATGTAAGGCATGGAAATGGTGTGCAGTATGACCTTTCAGCCTTTCCTGTTTCACTTTTGTAAATCATGGCTCTTTGGTTAGCACCCTAGCCTCTATTTTGAGAACTTGTACATTTCAATCTGAGATAAGAAAACTGAGAAGAAAATTTGTATTCTTTTCAGTTCTGAGAGTCTTCGGTACTAAGAGACTGCTGCACTGATGAAGGCATCAAAGATACACTTTAAAGATTCTGTGATCACTTATCTCCAATATCCTTGTCGATTTTTATCCCCATTCAATATTTCAACAGGGCCTCTTTCACCTCATATGGTTGAAGAAGTTTGGTATGGGCCCCCAAGTTCTAAGAATTTTCTACAGGGGCACAATTGAGAGCACCCTTACTGTCTGTATCACTGCCTGGTATGAGAACTGTACTTCCCTCAATTGCAGGATTCTGTAAAGAGTGGTGCAGACAGTGCAGCGCATCTGTAGATGTGAACTTCCCACTATTCAGGACATTTACAAAGACAAGTGTGTAAAAAGGGCCTGAAGGATCATTGAGGACCCAAATCCCCACAACCACAAATTGTTCCAACTGCTACTGTGTAGGAAACGGTACCACAACATAAAAGATAGGACCAATAGGCTCCATGATAGCTAGGTCCACCAAGCCATCAGACTGCTGTACTCATGCTGTACACAACTGTATTTCTTTGTTATATTGACTATCCTGTTGTACATACTATTTATTATAAATTACTCTAAATTGCACATTTAGACAGATGTAACAAAGATTTTTACCCCTCATGTATATGAAGGATGTAAATAATAAAGTCAATTCATTCAATTCATAAAGCATATTATTTGATTCAAATCCTTTGCTACATTTGGGACTTTGCTGTGTGCAAATTTGCCATCACATTAACTATATTTAATATGCAGTTGCTGCATGTAAATATACATCAGTTGTCCTGAACTTCAGTGCTGTAGATTGGATATGAAGCCAGAGATCTTGGCTTACAAAAATGGAAGTGGTCTTGATGCTTTTCCTGTGCCTAGAGATGCTTCATATGTTTGAGCCATTAACTTTCAAGCCTGTTCCTGCTCAGTAATAATAAGGTTCTACAGCAAGCTAATAATTTGACAGGAGTCGAGCTTAGATCCAGGGTGCAATTCAAATGTGTTCCAGTGAGTTGGGAGTCATCCACATTTATACGTACAATCGATTGGCTTGAATACTTTGGGTTACCCTCTGTTTCATCCAGTTCCAATGGATGTGGGTGGAATCAGGGTGTTGAAAGAGAGATAAAGGAAAACTGGCCTTATAACAGTGCATGCAAGATATTTAATAATACAAGTAAATCATATCTAATATGCTCTGTTCCAATACAATTGGTGAGCTTCAGGAATTGGGACTCCATAAACTGAACAAAAGTAACTTCTGCTCTTTCTAAATATGAAACAGAAGGGAATCTCTATTCTTTTTGCTTAACATATTCCTGCAACTGCACAAATCATGCAGAACTTTAAATTAAGAAATGATAGAAAATTAATGGGGCAGCACAGGTAGCATAGTGGTTAGTACAATGCTTTACAGCATTGTTGATCCAGGTTCATTTCCCTCCACTCTCCGCAAAAGAGTTTGTATGTCCTCCCTGTGACCACATGGGTTTCCTCCAAGTGCTCCAGTTTCCTCCCAGACGAACTAGTTGGTAGGTTGATTGGTCTTTGTAAATTGTCCCGTGATTAAACTAGGGATAAATCAGGAGATTGTGGTGATGTGGCTCAAAGAGCTGGAAGGGCCTATTCCACACTGTATCCCAATAAATAAATAAAATATAAGGGATCAAAGGCCTATAAAACTACCTCAGAAAACATCTTCTATTTGGCCAAATATCAAACATTGTGCATTTATTATATTTGCTCGGCTGTATTTTGTTAGGAGTTTAAGAAGATTTGGTATGTCTCCAAAAGACAGTCGAAAATTCTGACAGATGTACTGTGAGGAGCATTCTAACTGGCTGCATCACCATCTGGTATGGGGGAAGGGCTACTGGACAGGATTGAAGTAAGCTGTAAAGAGTTGTAAACTTAGTCAGCTCCATTAAGGAGCTTAGTCATCTTCAAGGAGTGATGCCTCAAAAAGGCGGCATCCATTGTTAAGGATGCCCATCACCCAGGTCATGCCTTGTTCGCATTGCTACCATCAGGAAGGAGATACAGAAGTGTGAAGGCACACACTCAACAATTCAGAAATAGCTTCTTCCCTCTGCCACCCAATTTCTGAATTGACATTAAACACTATCCCACTAATTTTTTTGTTTCTATTTTTTCACTCCTTATTTATATATATATATATACACACACACACATACACATACATATACATACTTACTGTCATTCACAGTTATTTCTCTATTATTATGTATTGCACTGTACTGTTGTTGCAAAGCCAACAAACTTTATGATATATTCTGATGATATTAAACCAGATTCTGATTCTGACTGCCATGGAGGTTGTTGGGTATAGTGTAGCAGAATAGATCAGACTGATACTCTAGGTTCCCTTCTTTCCTTTACTCTCACAGTTTCAATGCTCCAGTAGGAGAATCCAGCACTATACAAGTGTAGGAGAAAGTCAGGTTATATCCTTTAATATCCCAGCAGAGAAGGTGCACACATACAATGAATCCTCTCTGCTATAGACTTCAAAAAGCTGTTTGGCAGTGAATAGTATGCAATAAACAAAAAGATCTTCAGGCATCTATCTATAACCTGTTGATTAATAGTCTAATCAGCAGACTGCTGAAAGAATGTAAATTTAAATGCTTTTATTCAAAACATTAAAGTTATGGCTTGAACACCATTGGCTTATTTCCAAATATATGCTGCTTCTCTTCAACTGGAAATGTTGAGCATTAGAAACATCAAGAAAAATTTTGGTCTGGAGGTTTTATTGTGTCTTCCTGAAAGGACCAATGTCAGTAGACAGGTTGTTCGGTAGAGATTCAAAGCTGAGATTCAATGGTCTTGTAATATTCTCAGGTCACGTGCTTTTTATGGTAACTTTGAAAATGTTATATATAAATTAGGACTTTAGCATTACCTTTCTGAGATTGCATTTCAGTCATGAATGAAATTGTCACATTATTATAAATAGAATTGAGTGAAATACTGTGGTTGTGCATTAATGTGTGTTCTTCTATAGCATATTGATTGAAGTTGCCTTGGTGTTCAATAATTTCGTGCTTCTTCTCACTGACTCATTGGAAAAGCTATTGTTAAAAACGGAGAATAAAACCACTTCATCAATAAAATTCAGGGGGTGTAAACCAAAGAAACAGATATTTTCATCACTATTAAAATGGATGAAATAAATGAATTATTGCAACTTAAATGGACAATTGTTAGTTTAGCAATGAGTCATTTAATGCAACTTTCTAGAGAAGCTGAGACTGAAATAATTGTCTGACATGAGATCGTAATCTAAATCATCATTTTAGTTTCTTTTTACTAGTATGAGCGTAGTATCCACTCTCAACAAAAATACATCATCAATCTTGTCAAAGGACATGACATACTGTAGGTTTAGAAGTTTACTTACAGGAAAAATGATCCAGAAGGAAAAGAACATTCTCAAAATTAGTATTCTTAACACCAAGTGGACCATTATATATTATATGTGATTAAATTGATAGGAAGGTCCTAGTTCCCTTAGCAGAGAGGTCAGTAACTTAAGATATTGATTTCAGAGCATAAAACATAAGAAATAAGAGCAGATGTGGCCTTTCAGTTCTCCAAGCCTGCTATATCTTTCCTTTCGGTTAGTCCTTACGAAGGGTCTCGGCCCGAAACGTCGACATCACTTCTCCCGAGAGATGCTGCCTAGCCTGCTGTGTTCTACCAGCATTTTGTGTGTGTTGCTGTTTGAATTTCCAGCATCTGCAGATTTCCTCGTGTTTGCTCTATTATTCAGTGTGATTATGACTGAATTTGGTCTATTATCCAGAAATCTATTGACCTCTGCTTTGAATGCAATCAGTGACTGACCCTTTACCTGGGCTCCACGGATCCCTTGCTTAAAGGTATTGGTCCATGGCATAAAAAGGGTTGGGAACCACTGTTTCACAAAATGTCAATGCAGAGATTTTACAAAAATCACCACACCCTGAATGTTGTCTCAGTCCTAGATGACTTACCCCTTACTACTAGTCACAGTTAACCTGAGGAAGACTCCATTATTCCTTCTCTTTGTTCTCTGTCAACCAACATGCAATCCCTGCCAATGTAGTGCTCCTGATTTCAGGTGAACAAGTTCACCATCTCTCTGATTAATCCAAACCTTCTAAAAATCCCAACACACCACAGTCACTGATTTCCTCCTTCATTAACCCTACAAGACACATCCTTAAAAAGATTTCATCATAAATCTGCATCAATTCTGCTCAGTCAAGTTATTATTTAGTGTTTTGTTACCGCATCCTTTAAGATACCAGCATTTTCCACAACCATTGATATTGGTCCAACAATACAGTGACAGTGAAAATGATATTGTTGTATCTGAAACCAATTTTTTCAAAGGGAACTTAGAAGAAATGATGGGTATATTGGTTATGGTAAAAAAAAACAGAAAATGCGGGAAAAGGGATGGCACCATTCCAAGAGACAGTGTGGAAGGAGGTACAGTCAAGATCACTGTGAACATTAAATTTGCCTGCTTCAGGTAAGCCACATTCATGTGCCCCTTTCCAATTCTACGTTTTTTTTCCTGGCATTATTTTTTCTGATGACAGATTTAAAGCATCAGCAATTTTAAATTTTGGTTATGATATATTGGAAAGCATTAAAGTATATGACAGTGTTAAAAGAAATTTTCTACAGTAATTAAAATAAATATTACTCAAGTTTCAAAATTATACCCATCTTTAGGGCACAAAACACATCCAACCATGGATTTTAGGAGAAAGTACTGTTAGTATTAAAATACAAAGAAAAACAATATAACCTTGTCAGTAAAGGTTGTAAACCTGAGGATTGGAAGTGCTTGGGAAATTAAGCAAAGGTTGACCAAAAAAATTATTTAAAGAAAGGGAAAATGGAATATGAGATTAAGCAAGCAAGAAACATAAAAATAAACTATAAAGTAATAGATAATGGAAGGATTAGGGGGAAATTGACTTTCTATTATATCCGAAGTGTGCAAAAAATAATTCAGGTTCTCATAGTCTAAAATGGTGGTAAAAGTAGAAGTTATTATCATGTTTTAAAAATAACTAAATGTGTAATATTAGGGTGCAAAGGAAAATCAGGAAATCAGATTAAACTCAAATGTCCTTGGTTGGTCATCGTGGACCCCATGGGCTAAATTAGGAGTTCCAACTGTTTTTATGCCATGGACCAATACCATTAAGCAAGAGGTTAGTGGACCTCAGGTTGGGGACTCCTGGGCAAAATAGACTATTTCCATATCACAGTTGGAAGATGAGTATCATTAAATTGTCATACATTGTCCGCATAGTACCTACCCTTCATTGCAATGATAGTAAATCTGTTTTCCAAACTTGAACTCCGTTGCTTGCATTTCTCCATTCTCCAGCATTTTTGGAACTGAACACGATCTTGCTTTCATGGAAAGAAAATACATATCTCTAAGTTATTTAACTATCTTTTCATTTTATAAAACTAACCAATCTAGTTGATGAACTTTTATAGAATAATTGATTCCTGGATATGAGTTTGATTCTACTGTTAAGCTGCCCTAACAATGAAAAATTATGATCTAAAGATTGGTTGAAATGATAGGTACTGATATACAATCAATTATCTCCTAATTTACTGACTTCAGCAAGGGAGCTATGAAGGTGACCTAAAAATTGGGTCATAGAGACCATGATTCTGGCCAACCATCCTAAAAATCCATCTAATCTCCTTGAGGACAGAAATCTGCAAATCTAAGTTGACACTTTTTTGTATGTGACTCTAGATCCATTGTTGTAGCTGACTCTGAAGCCACATATAAGTGTTCTTAACCATTTCCTAATTTCGAAAGGGCAATAGATGTGATGTTTGATCATATTAGCTACATCCCTGAACAGAAATAACTTAATCCAATTTTTTTCTTTGTTGTCTGGTATAATTTATGTACAGGTATAATGTATATTTATGTTCTGTCTGTTATGTTTTAGAGTGGCAAGGTAGCATAGTGGTTTGCATAGTGTCATTACAGTGCCAATGATCACCAATCAGGGTTCAATTCCCGCTGCTGCCTGTAAGAAGTTTGCACATTTTGGAAGCGCATATTTCATGAATAAATAAAACAGAAAAAGTTAGAAACTTATTTCATTTTCAAATCTCTGGTTACCACATTGTATATGCATTCAACTCTCTCTCTCGGGCAGCTATTGTTTTATGTTACAAGCCCCTTCCAACGTGGTTCCGCTCCCACAATCTTCACATGAGTCAGATCATTATTTGTTGAGGTGGTTCATTCATGAACAGTTCATTCATGCTCCTCATCCTATTGGGATGGGAAGTCACCTGCTTCTAGTATTTTGCCTACCATTGTGTATTGTGGTAGAGTGGTATCCACAGTTAGGACAGGTGGTCCTGAAACCTCTCTGATTTGTTTTGGTGAGTCTTCCAACTATTCTTCAAAACTCCGTAGCCTTCAACTTTGGAATTGCAAAGTCCAAGATTACAAATCAAGGGGAACTGATTTGTTCCTATACAAATTAGTATTAAAAGCTAAAGATTAGCTTTATTTGGCACATGTACGGCAAAACAGTGAAATGTGTCTCTTTACATCAATGATCAATACTGTCCAACGACTGTGCAGGGTCATACTTCCAATACCAACATAGCATACCAATAACTTACTAATTCTAACCCGTATATCTTTGGAATCTGGGAGGAAACTGGTTCACCCAGAGGAAACCCAGATAGTCACAAGGAGAACATATAAGCTCCTTACAGACAATGATGGGAATTGAACCCTGATTAGCGATCACTGACACTGTACAAGGGCATTGTACTGCCCTTGACTGCATTCTGCAGGTGCTGGAAATCCAAGGTAGATGATGTGAATAATCAGCATGGGGGGGGGGGGGGGGGAGGAGCAGGAGGAGGACGAAGAGGAGGGGAAAAAAACAAAAAACAGGTCAATGAACTGCGACCAGAACAGGAACAAGTTAGAGGTGTAAATGTCAAGGTGAAATGGGATAGGGAGGTGAAAACACAAAGGAAGTTTTGTGATAGCAGAGAGAAAGTAACTAGCAAAAGTATGTTGATACAAAGCAGTAGTGAGATTAGTGAGTGAAGATAGCTTGCCTGGAACAAACAAGGTCTGGCAGTCACTGCTTATACCTTGTTTGTTCCAGCAACTGCCAAATCCTTTTACATACCAGTATTTTTGTCTTCCTTTTCCTTAACTGTGGCATATCCTCTGCCATGGTTGATAGGGTTCTGAACCGATTCTCTACAATTTCTGTACAACTGTCCTCACCCCTTCTCCTTCTATCTAGAACAAGGATGTATGGCCCTTTAACCTCACCTTCCATCCCAATTGCTTCCAATTGCTTCCTCCTTAGATTCCACCACTAGACATATTGTCCCTCCTCCCACCTTTTTTCTTTTTAAGATTTCAGATTTAGATTTATTTGTCACTTATGTATTGAAACATACAGTGAAATGTGTCATTTGCATTAACAAGCAACACATCCAAGGAACACACACAAAATGCTGGTGGAACACAGCAGGCCAGGCAGCATCTATAAGGAGAAGCACTGTCGACGTTTCGGGCCGAGACCCTTCGTCAGGACACTCCATGGAATCCAAGCATCCAAGGAATGCCGAGGGCATTCTGAAAGGACAATTCTAATTTTGTTCACACTTTCACTGCTTCCCCCCTCATGGATCTCTCCCACGTTAATCACAATAGGTGCAGTAACTGCACTTTGACCACTTCTATTCACTCCATCCAAAGACCCAAAGAGTCCATGCCTGACTGAGGAAATGCTTAACCAGCAATGTAATGTGTTTACAGGAGATGCCAAATACAGAGTGGATAGTTGGTTTGCTGAACACATCTGCAAGGGTGATCATGAGCTTTTGGTCACCAATCATTTCAATTCTCAGCCCCACTTTCACTCTAACCTCTCTGTCTCTGGCTTCCTACATTGTTCCAACAACGCTCAATACTAATTCAAAGAGCAACACACATCTTCTGTCTCGGTATGTTGCTGCCCTTGGGATTTCATATTAACATTTAATATTCACAGGTAACCACCCTTTTTGTCTCTGTGAAGAAGTGGTTTTATCTTTCAGATTGTATTTGTTTATTTTCTCTTGAGTACCTAATTGCTATTTTTAAAGTAGTTGTCTCTGACAGCACAACATTTTCTCTGTTCCCTCAGGTACCTCACCCTCCCCCCGGAGCTTTATTCACACTTGTTTTTATTCTTTTCTGGTTTGATGAAGGGTCCTTGGCTTCAAACATCATCTCTTCTTTTCTTCCCTTTGATACTGATGTTCTGAAGAAGGGTCTTGGCCTGAATTGGTCATTTTTTATCATAGATACTGCCTGACCTACTGAGTTCCTCCAGTGTGCTATGTATGTTGTTTTGGATTTCCAACATCTGCAGACTTTCTTCTGTTTCCATAGATACTGTATGGTTTGCTAAGTGTTCCAGAATTTTCTTTTGTTCCTGATTTCTAGTATCTGTTACATTGTATTGTCATTAACCATTCATCCTCCAACCTCCCACTACTGCCCAAGAAATGGCAAGTGTTGAGTGCAGGTGGCTATGAAGTACTTTACTGAAAGATGAGTTGTTGTCCTTCACACTTTTGCAAAGAAGAAGCTGCCTAACCTCAGAAACAATTGCAATTGCAGATAAAGATTATTCACAGATTTTTTTCTGTATACTTACGTTCACACTGGAATTTGGGCCTGCTCCACATGCCAGTCTGTGGACAAACAAGCTTGTTGTAACCAAATCCTGCATATCCAGTGTTACAGGAGTATACTGCTTCTTCACCAGGTTCATAGACTTTCTTCCCATTCATAACATGTCCGTTTTTGAGCTCGGGTGGTCTGCCACATGCTATAGAGAAGGAGAGAATCATCATGATTTTCTCTGCAAAATGTTTATTTCTTTTCCATATATTTTCTCCCTTTCAAGTTGCCCTCCAAACTCCCTCTTATCCAACATCACACATCGCTCTCACCAAGAGGAAAATACAATAAGGGAAGACCTTTCTGTCCATCAAGTCCGTTCATCATTACTTTAAAAGCTTAGATACTTCCAAATGATGTACTCTGAGGATTGAATGAACAAGATATTCAATTCCCTTGATGCAATTAATTAATAATTTTCACCCTCAGCTCCTCTTTGCCATCTGATCTCCATGTCAATGGATCATTGATGTGTTCAAAATTGTTTAATTCTCACCCTTTGTTCATTGACTGAGCATCTACACCCCTCCAGGAAAGGGAGTTCCAAAGATGCTCAACCTTCCAAGTGAAGATATTTAGTCTCTTTTGGTCTTAAATGATGGACTTTTTTTTTTTTGCGAATCAGAGTGCTCTCTTATTTCAGGTTGTTTTTGTAATATCTCACCAATGATTATGTAGATACAGGATATCCAAGCTCTCTATGCTGTGAGTTCAGGGGTAGGTCAACAGGATGAGTTACAACATAAAAGGCAGAAAAAATCAAAAAGGGTGAATGCAGGACCGAAGGTGTTATATTTGAGTGTGCACATTATACGCAATAAAATAGATTAACTTAAAGCACAGTTGCATATTGGCAGGTATAATGTTGCAGGCATCACCAAATCATGGCTGAAAGAAGATTATAGCTAGCAGCTCAATGTCCAAGGATACACATTGTATCAAAAGGACAGGCAGGAAGGCAGAGGGGGTGCAGTTACTCCACTGGTAAAAAATGTAAACAAATTATCAGAAAGAGGTGACTTAGGATGGGAAGGTGTTGAATCATTATGGATAGAGCTAAGGAACTGCAAGGGTAAAAGGACCCTGATGGGAATTGTATACAGGCCCCCAAACAGTAAGGGTGTGACCTACAAATTACAATGGGGGTTAGAAAATGCATGCCAAATGCATTTACAATGTTACAATAGTCACGGGGGACTTCAATAGGCAGGTAGATTGGAAAAATCAGTTTGGTGCTATACTCCAGGAGGGGGATTTTCCAGAATGTTGACGAGATGGCTTTTTAGAGCAGTTGGTGGTTGAGCCCACTAGGAGATCAGCTATTCTGGATTGGGTGTTATGCAATGAAACAGAATCGATTAGAGAGGTTAAGGTAAAATAACCCTTAGGGGAAAGTGAGCATAAGATGATTGAATTCACCCTGAAATTTGAGAAGGAGAAGCTAAAGTCAGATGTATCAGTATTACAGTGGAGTAAAGGAAATTACAGAGGCTTGAGAGAGGAGATGGCCAGAATTGACTGTAAAAGAACACTGGCAGGGACGATGGCAGAGCATCAATGGCTGGAATTTCTGGAATCAATTCAGAAGGCACATGATATATACAGTAGAACACAGCAGGCTAGGCAGCATCTATAGGGAGAAGCACTGTCGATGTTTCGGGCCGAGACCCTTCGTCAGGACTAACCGAAAGGAAAGATAGTAAGAGATTGTAGAAATGACGTGCTGAAACTGGAGAGGGTTCTCTTACTATCTTTCCTTTCGGTTAGTCCTGACGAAGGGTCTCGGCCCAAAATGTCGACAGCGCTTCTCCCTATAGATGCTGCCTAGCCTGCTGTGTTCTACCAGCATTTTGTGTGTGTTGTTGTTTGAATTTCCAGCATCTGCAGATTTCCTCGTGTCTGCTTGATATATACAGTACATCCCAAAGAGAAAGAAGTATTCTTAAGAAAAGATGACACAACCATGGCTAACAAGAGAAGTCAAAGCCAACATAAAACCAAAGAGAGGGCATATAATAGAACAAAAATTAGTGGGAAGTTAGGGGATTAGGAAGCTTTTAAAAACAAACAGAAGGAAACTTCAAAAAGTCATTAATAAGGTAAAGATGGAATACGAACGTAAGCTAGCCAAAAACACTAAAGAGGCCACCGTAAGTTTCTTCAGATACATAAAATGTAAAAGAGCAGTGAGAGTGAATATTAGAACGCTGGAAAATGATGCAGGAGAAATAGTAACAGGAGACAACGAAATGACAGACAAACTGAATAAATAATTTGCATCAGTCTTCAATGTGGAAGACACTAGCAGTATAGTTGAAGTTCCAGATGTCAGGGGTCATGAAATGTGTGAGGTACCATATCAAGAGAGAAGGTTCTTGAGAAACTGAAAGGTCTGAAGGTAGATAAGTCACCAGAACCAGATGGTTTACACCCCAGGGTTCTGAAGGAGGTGGCTGAAAGGATTATGGAGGCTTTAGTAATGATCTTTCAAGAATCACTAGATTCTGGAATGGTTTCAGAAGACTGGAAAATTGTAAATGTCATTCTATACTTCAAGGTGGGAGAGAGGCAGAAGAAAGCAAACTATAGGCCAGTTAGTCTGACCCTCAGTGGTTGGGAAGATGTTGGAGCTGATTATTAAGGATAAGGTCTCAGGTTACTTGGAGGCACATGATTAAATAGGCCATAGTCAGCATGCTTTCCTCAAGGAGAAATCTTGCCTGACAAATCTATTGGAATTCATTGAAGAAATAACAAGCAGGATAGACAAAGGAGAATTGGTTGATGTTGTATGCTTGGATTTTCAGAAGGCGTTTGACAAGGCATCACACATAAGACAGCTTAACAAGCTACGAGCCCATGGTAATACAGGAAAGGTTCTAGCATGGATAAAACAGCGGCTGATTGGCAGGAGGCAAAGAGTGGGAATAAAGGGAGCCTTTTCCTGTTGGCTTTTGGAGACTATTGGTGTTCAACAGTGATCTGTGTTGGGATCAATTCTTTTTACCTTGTATGTCAATGATTTGGATGATGGAATTAATGGCTTTATTGCAAAGTTTTCAGATGATATGAAGATAGATGGAGGGGCAGGTAGTTTTGAAGAAGTAGAGGGGCTATAGAAGGACTTAGACAGAATGGGCAAAGAAGTGGCAGATGGAATATAGTGTTGGGAAGTGTATGGTTTTGCACTACGTTAGAAGAAATGAAAAGGTTGACTATTTTATAAATGGAGAAAGAAATTCAAAAAACTGTGGTACAAAGATACTTGGGGGTCCTTGTGCAGGATTCCCTAAAGGTTAATTTGCAGGTTGAGACTGTGGTGAGGAAGGCAAATGCAATGTTAGTATTCATTTCAAAAGGATTAGAATATAAAAGTGAGGATATAATGTTGGTACTTTATGAAGCACTGATGAGGCCTCACTTGGAGTATTGTGAACACTTTTGGGCCCCTTATTGTAGAAATGACGTGCTGAAACTGGAGAGGGTTCAAAGGAAGTTCATGAAAATAATACCAGGATTGAATGGCTTAACAAATGAAAAGCGATGGATGGCTCTGGGCCTGTATTCATTGGAATTCGAAAGATTGAGGAGTGACCTCATTGAAACATATTGAATGGTGAAAGGCCTTGATAAAATGGATGTGAAGAGGGTGTTTCCAATGGTAAGGGAGTCTAATACCAGAGGACACAGCCTCAGAAAAGAGGGTATTCTTTGAGAAAGGAGTTGAGAAGGAATTTCTTTAGCCAGAGTGTGTTGAAAGTGTGGAATTCTCTGCCACAGGCAGCTGTGGAGGTCAAGTCTTTATGCATATTTAAGGCAGGGATTAATAGATTCTTTATTGATCAGGGCATTAACAGATATGGGGAGAAGGCAAGAGATTGGAGCTGAGAGGGAAATGGATCAGCCGTGATGAAATGACACAGCAGACTCAATGGGCCAAATGGCTTAATTCTGCATCTATATTATATGGCCTTATGGGTCAGTCATTTCTGTGAGTTGAATTTTCATCTGAATGTTCCTGACAGGGCAAAGTGTTTTGGAACTGAGCATGTTTCCCATTCAATGAAGGTACCAGATGAGGCAAAGTACCTCCTGGCTTGGTGGCATAAAATGATAATCTGATCAGGTATCAACTTACAGAGTTTTAAATGTTTTAGAGGTTTCCATTTGTTTGGTGGATTTGGTCATTGCTGAATGATGCAGAGAAAGATCCAAAGTTCGCTTTATTTAATTGCTTAGTTGTAGGGTTTTTGCTTCAGAAATGTCTGTGTAGAGCCTCAATCTAGAATGTGAGCACATGTTTACAGAAAAGGTTCATTAGAATCCATTCAAGGATGAGACATTATCGTTGTACTTTAACACAAGAAATTCTGCAGATGCTGGAAATCCAAAATAAAACACATTGTGTTCTGATGATTGAATGAAGTAGGTACAGAAAGAATATATTCAGTTATAATGGAGATGCTGTTACTATTCACATTGGGGAAAAGAAATAAAAAACTTGGCAAATATTTGGAAGTAAAAGATTTCTGGAGATTTGGGCAACCTCATCATGAGGTTAGCTGAATAGTGAAAGGTTCACTAAATGGTTTGATTTGTAAGCTATTTATTCTGTTTATTTATTTTGCTATTGCATAGGATCGAAGTAAGCTATAGACAGGTGTAAACTTAGCTCCATCATGAGCACTAGTTTCTATATTATCCAGGAGTGATACCTCTAAAAGGCAGCGTCCATTATTAAGGATCCCCATTACCCAGGTCATGCCTTGTTCTCATTGCTACTATCAGGAAGGAGGTACAGAACCATGAAGGCACATATCCAATGATTCAGGAACAGCTTCTTACCCGCTACATCTGATTTCTGAATTGTCATTGAACTCATGAATACAACCTCACTACTTTTATTTCTATTTTTTGCACTACTTATTTGATTTAACTATTTAATTACTTACTGTAATTCAGTTTTTCTTTATTATTATGTATTGCATTGTAGAGCTACCGCAAAGTTAACAAATTTCACGACTTATGCCAGTGATATTAAACCTGATTCTGATTTTTTATTAATATCATTTCTTCTTACTTAAATCGGTCTTTTTTTTATTTTACCCCTTTCTCCTCATCCCCTCCTTTTTCATTTTTTTCCATGAAATATATACTTTGCTTTTCATGGTTTCCTGTTCCAATAATCAATAATTGGTGCACCACAGCAGGGTAGCAGTTAGCGCGATGCTAATACTGCTCACACATTCTGGATTCTGGAGTTCAATTCTGGTGCTGTCTGTAAGGAGTTTTTATGAGTTTTCTCCCCATGAACAGCGTAGGTTTTATCTGGATGCTCTAGTTTCCTTCCACAGTCCAAAGACTAACTAGTTAGTAGGTTAATTGGTCATTGTAAATTGCCCTGTGATTAGGCTAGGGTTAAATAGGTGAGTTGCTGGGTGGTGCGGCTTCTTGAGCCTGTTCCACGCTGTATTTCTAAATAAATAAATAAATGAAATGAAATAAGCCATATTGATTTCATGTCATAGGTGAAATGGTTAAAGGGCAAATTATGGAAGTGTTGTTTTCACCCAGGAGGGTCCATAACACACTGTCTCTCACTCTCACCTCATTTATATGGTACCATGATGAGCACTGAATACAGAGGTAAAACCAAAACTAGAATTAGTCTTTTTTGATTAGTGGGGAATACAGTAGTCCCCATTTTTTTTTTGATCTGTGATGTGGATAATTAATGTTCAAAGTTAGCATAGTTTCCCTTTGGAAGTCCTCAGAGAATAGTAAAGGCTGAAACACCCTCCGGTGTTTATTGCAGATATGTGTATCCACAAATTCTTGAATGTGGTTCATAGTTGTCGCATTAAAATCACCAGTCTGTTCAGTTATGAATACATGTGCTCAAGTATTTGCATAAAACTATTCATTGTCTTTAAGAACAAAGTAGTATGTTATTTATGATGCATGTATATTCGCTCTTAAGATATCTGTTAATTTAAGATTGGTAAGGCCACTGTCACCTTCAGAAGTGCATTACACAGGTAACTGTGGCAAAACACTGTGTACTATGTCTCACTTGCTTTTGAGAAACAACTGGCACAAAAAAACAGATGAACTGAGCTGTCCAAAAGGGCAACTACCTGTGACTCACTGATAGCTTACTTACTTACTGTCTGTTATGCCACTGGCATTTAGGGCAGCAATGAAGGCCCTCCATCTCTGTCTGTCCTTAGCTATCTTCTCTCTTGTGCCCCAGATGTGGTTCAGGGTCTTCATTCCTGCTTCTACAGTATGGCGCCAAGTTGCCTTTGGTCTCCTGCATTTATTCTGCCCTTCAGGGGTCCAAAGAAGTGCTGTCTTGATGATGGAAATGGCCTCTTTTCTCATCTTATGTCCAACCCATCTCCAATGTTTCCTCATGATGTTTGTGGCCACATCCTCTTAGCCAGAAAATATGGAGGATCTTCTAGAAGCTCATAGTACCACTGATAGCTTGCACCAGCAATATGCACTAGTCACAGTTGTCCAGTCAGTCTGCCCAATTCAACACAACATCACACTCTGCACAATTTGGACTTTATGAATGCGGGGAGGGACACTCACTGACAGTCACTCCCCTTGTTTCACAAGCTATCGTTACAAAACCCCATGATGATGCCCCTTAGCTGTGTCCTTTGCCTCATATCTGCTGTCCACCCCAAAATAAGACACAGTTGAGAAATGTCATCAGAGCTTCCTGGTCAACCATCTGAGAGAAAACAGGAGTTTGAAAATTTGAAAATGTCCTTTAAAAATACAGAAGACGCTAGCCATGTTCCATTTTGTCCAAAGTAACTCTGCTGTGGTAACTGGCATTTTGGAAAAAACAATTATACAGGTAACATTCAACAAATTAACTGCAACAATTCCCCATCACAATACCATCACACTTCCACCGTGAGATCCATACCAAACCAAAGATCTCAGAAATCACCAAGTCTCACTCAGCTGGAGATTTCCTGTCATCCATTATCAGTGGGGTCAATAATTTTCAGCAAGGTTTGATTGCTAAATGCCAGGGGCTGCCTGTTAATGCAGAAGTTGGGAAATTCTCTCATTTCCCCTACTCCAACCAAACCCTCCCCATGACCCAAAGCGTTTTTCAATGCTAAAGACTCAGTGAGTTGGTAATACAGGCCTCAGTACACTAGTAAAAAAAATTGAATATACAAACGAAAAGGTTTCATTAAAACTTTGTATGTCATGATCACTTACCTGCTGAAACATATTTACAAACAAATAGTTGATAAACCAGCGCAAAGAGGAAATATATAGGAACCATCTTGTTTTTCAATTGGTGTTTTGCAGAGTACAGAGACAAATGAACTACTGTCCTTTGGAAGCCTGATATTATATATTACTAATACTTTATTAGCCAATCTCAGGTTAATGACCATGGGAACGCCAAAAGTCAAATCTTCCTTTTTTTAAAGATAACATTGTGAAACATTTCTGGCCAAGCTGTTTCCCAATCAGCACAACTCTGGGCTGAACAACAAAGCGTGCAGATTACCTAGGGACAAAACCACTGGATTAGAGGAAACATCTATATCTCCCTGGTAATATATACCAAATTAGCTTATAATTATGGAGCAACAGAAAGCATTCGTATGTAATTTATTAATGGTTATGAACTATTAAGAATGACTTGTATTTTTATAGAACCTTTAACTTCCTTTAGATCTTTGCTATTTCCTAAGGCCTTCAGGAGATTTTCACATATGTGAGAAAGTCAGCTTTACAGGATGGTTTAGCAGAAGCCAGGAATTTAAGTTTCATTCTTTTAAAAAAATCATGGTGAGAAATCTAAGAGAAATTTTAAGAAAATGGTGCAGGACTTGTATGTATAGGATGTGTTCAGGACAAAGAAGTGGGTAGGAAAAAAATCATTGCAAACACTACCCACCCTGCAAGCTGCCTTTTCCTAAAGTTCCCTTCTAGAAAGCACCATAGGGCTATTAAAACAAAAATGTCACACCATCTTAACAGTTTCTTCCCCAGGTAGTGAATTTAATTAACTATTCTTGTTGGCCCTATCTACCACCCTGTCTACCAGCCCCTGTCTACCACCCCCATCACTACACTTCACTGCAAACACTTTAAACCACTTTCTATAATAGTGTTTACATTGTAAATAAGTACATACTGGTCTTTATTTATCTATGCACAACAGGACTTTGCTTCCAGATGACCTCAATGCCTTCTATGCTTGGTTTGACCACCAAAATATGGAGGAACTATCATGAACTCCCATAACTCCCGATGATCCTGCGATTTCAGTCTCTGAGGCTGATGTGTGAGCAGCCTACGGGAGGGTGAACCTACTGCCTCAGATGGGGTACCTGGCCACATACTAAAAACCTGTGCTGATTAACTGACTGGAGTGTACACTGCGATCTTTAACCTCCTGCTGGGACAGTCTGAGGTACCCACCTGCTTCAAGCAAGCTTCAATTATACCGGTACCCAAGAAGATCGTGGTAACCTGGTTCAATAACTATCGTCCAGTAACACTTACATTCACTGTGATGAAGTGCTTTGAGAGGTTGGTGATGAAACATATCAACTCCTGCCTGAGAGGTGACTTGGATCCGCTCCAATTTGCCTACCAGAGCAACAGATCCACAGCAGATCCCATCTCATTGGCTCTTCTCTCAACCCTAGAACATCTGGACAGCAAAGGTGCATACATCAGGATGCTCTTTATTGACTACAGCTCAGAATTCAATACCATCATTGCCTCAATACTTCCTTGTGCAATTGGATCCACAATTTCCTCACTTGCAGACCCCAGTGAGTTTGGATTGGCAACAACATTTCCTCCACAATCTCTCTGAACTGTTTGACTGACAGTTAAGAATTACTTGAATCAAGCAATGGGCTGCTTGCATGCTAATACAAGCAGGTAACAGTTCCTGTTACAGTTGTTTGTGGATGTGGGAATCAGAAGTTGGACATTGAGTGAGCATGCAGTAAAGTTTCCAAGAATACATCAAACCAGAGTCAATATCAATACATACATCACAGGTGACACAAAGGTTAGTGGTGTTGTGGATACTGTACTACAAGGCATCATAGGTTATAATAAGACATTGACAGAATGCAGAACTGGGCTGAAGTGGCAGATGGAGTTCAATATGGAAGAGCATGAAGTGATTCATTTTGGAAGTTCAAACATGATTAATGGCAGGATTCTTAGTAGTGTGGAGGAACAGAGAGATCTTGGGGTCCAAGTCCATTGACCCATAATCCATTGTCCGTAAGGTGGTTAAGAAGGCATTTGATCTGTTCATCTTCATTAGTCAGGGGATTGAGTTCATGAGCCGCAAAGTAACGTTGCACCTTTATAAAACTCTGGTTAGACCACACTTGGAGTATTGTGTTCTGTTCTGGTCACCTCATTATAGGAAGGATATGAAAGCTTTAGAGAGCATGCAGAAGAGTTTTACTAGGATGCTGCATGGATAAGAAAAACATGTCTCATGAGGAATGACTGAACAAGCTTGGGCTTTTCCCTTTGGTGAGGAGGATGAGAGGCAACTTGATAGAGGTATATAGGATGATAAGAGACATAGATAGAGTGCGGATAGTCAGCGCCTTTTTCCAAGGGTGGCAATGACTAATCTAAGAAGGTACCTTTTAAGGTGATTGGAAGACAGTTTAGAGGAGATGTCATGGTAGGATTTTTGGAATGCACTGCTGGGGATGGTGGTTGAGGGACATTCAAGGCACATGGATGAAAATAAATTGGAGGGCTATGTGGGAAGGGAGGATTAGATTGATCTTGGAACAGGTTAAAAGGTCAGCACAACAATGAGGGCTGAATGGCCTGTACTGTTCCATGTTCAATCTCACAAGTTGTCATCCATTGGTAAGGAGTGGGGAAAGGGGAAGATGAACCAATCAGCACTATCTCCTTACTGCCGGAAGCACTGATGAAATGTTCCCAATTATAGAGATCACATATCCAGTGTTTATTTGATTTGCTAAATCTAATAAATCTATTTGCTTGAGAGTTTGTGTGAAGCGAATAGTTATTTTAACCTGACAGAATTTCTTCTTCTTCTTAAGCCCATCACCTCAACTAGATATAGGCAGCTCACACTAGATCGGCAGTTCTTTCAAATTGTCCCCAGGTGTAGTCCTTCTTCTAGATCCTTCTTCTCCCAGGGTTGAGGTCTTTGGAGTTTCTGTTAGGTTTCTGTACCTCTAGGTTTTCACTGGATGGGATTGCTAGCCCCATGTCCGACCCTCCTCCTTGCACAGCCGTGCTTGGAACCATCCATGGTGAAGTTCTGACAGAATTTGGGTGAGCATAAATTATTCTAACAAACTTGAGTCATGCTGGAGGGAAAATGCAAATCCTTTTAAGTTCCAGCAAGAAAAAACATTACATTTGGGAAGGGCAGCAGGGGTTGAAGTTGGGCACATTCATCAGGGTCAGAAGGTGATAGAACACAGATTCCAGATCATAACTTCAGCTTTCAAACAATAAGGGAACAGGAAAAAAAAATCAACACACTAAAAAATGAAGTATCTTAATTTAAGGAATAAATTTGAAATTCAGACACTTTTATTCACACAGGCAGATTTAGAATGACTTTGTTTACTTTTAATGATATAAATTCTGTGGATCAGACAGTTAATAAACTTGTTCTGGCATCCGACTTGCCAAAATCAAAGCTAAGTGAAAACTTTCAGCAGGGTAGAAGAGACACAAACTGTACCATGTGATGTAACCAAAATTTTAACATCTGTTTCCCACCAGTCTGTTTATATTAAAATCGAGGTTAGTTAAGTGCCTTGATGTTCTTGTCTTCAGAGTTAGGTTTTGCAACCAATGCCAAAGATTGATACACTTTGTTCTCCTCACTTCCCACAGAGCTTTCCCTAGTTGCTCAGAATAGATATCCTTCCTCTGGCCTCCACAGGAGATCTGCAGGTCAGGATGTAGCAAAGCTCTTCAATCTGATGAAGAATATTCAGTGAGGCCTGCAAAGTCCAAGCCAGTGACAGGAGACACAAATTCAATTTTACTCAAGGGCAGCACCCAAAATAAATTTCTGAAATTCAGATGAATTAGGAGAGGTAATGGAGAGGTCCTCCAAGTTCAGAGCTTCAGCTCAGGGCTAACAACCCTGGCTGGTAAAACAAAATTGTTACGGAAACAGCAATGAAAAATCCTTCCACATCTGAGTGTGATGGTATTCCAGAGTCTTCATCTGGGACTTGCATGACTGACAGTAGTGAAAATCAAGAGGAATCTACTGACGTGATGAAGGAAGCTCTGAACACTGCCAGAGATGAAGGACCTTCATTGGTGCCCTAAATACCAACAGTATAACAGGCAGTAAGAAAGAGAGGTAATAGAAAAAGAAAAAAATATATCAATATGCATTTAAAAATCTCCACCACTTACAAACTTCTGAAAAAGTATATCACACTTTTTTCAGTACACATAATACTGAAAACGCCAGTCTTTAGTGGCAAAATGATGGGCAAATCTGTCAATTTCATAGCTTGAAATTGATTTGACTGCTGAGTCAATTGATATGGAGCAACAGCTTCTAAAGTTCATTATTTCAAAAATTATTTCTTTTAATCATTCATTCTGAGGGTGTGGGTTTCATGTGCTGAGCAGGAATTTGATTGACCATTCCTTGCCACCCTTGGGAAAGTGTTGGTAAGCTGCCTTCTTGAACCCTGTCTGCAGTCGTTGAGGTGTGAGTAAGGGAATTCCAGAACTTTGACCCAGTGACAATGAAAGAACAGTGAAGTATTTGCAGGTTAGGATGGTGTGTGGCTTGGAAGGCAACTTTCAGATGGTGTGTTCCCCATGCTGCCTTTGTCATCCTTGCTGGTAGAAGTTGTGGGTGTTTGGAAGTTACTGTTTAAGGAGTCTTGGTAAGTTGCTGCATTGCATCCTGCAAGTGGTATAAACTGCTGCTACTGTGCATGGTGATTGACTGAGTGAATGGATGTGGATAGGATGCTTTTTAAGTGCACCATTCTGTCCAGTGTGGTGTTGAGCTTCTCCAGTTTTGTAAAGAGGAGGTTATTCCATTACATACTTACCTGACCTTGTAGACAGTGGACAGGCTTTGAGGAGTTAGGAAATTGTTTTGAGGAAGCAGGTTAACGTATTTGGTGAGTGAGACAGAAGACACATTACCAATAAGCACATTAATCATCTATTTATTTATTTATTGAGGTACAGCACAGTCAGGCCCTTCTGACTCTTTTTTTAATATATATATATTTTTAATCAAATTTTTAAGAGAATTACATAAAATGAATAGAATAATAGAGTAATAAAAATTAATATTAGCCCTCCCCCTCCCCTTAACCCTTCCCCCCTTAACATCCCTGTCTAAAAAAGAAAAAAAAAGAAAGAAGAAAAAAAGGATTGCTGGATATTGGAGGATCCCCACATGCTCCATGGAGTTCAAAATAACTTCAGTATATATCTTTATTTTTCCCCCAAATAACTAATAATTTTATCTTCAAAGGACCTATATATTTAATCCTATCTTTTGTAGATAGGGGTGCCAAATTTTCAAAAATATATCATATTCATTTCTTAAATTATAAGTAATTTTTTCAAGTGGAATGCAGCTATATATTTCATTATTCCAACAGTCCATAGTTAAGTATGAATCTGATTTCCAATTAACTGCAATAGCTTTTTTGGCTACTGCCAATGCAATTTTTATAATTTTTTTCTGATATTTATTCAATTTAGGTTTTGGTATTAACCCTTCAATATCACCTAATAAAAATAATATTGGGCTATGTGGAAGTTGTATTCCAATAATTTGTTCCTGTAAAAGTCTTAGATTTATCCAAAAAGGTTGAATTTTAAAACAAGACCAAGTAGAGTGTAAAAAAGTACCAATTTCTTGATTACATCGGAAACATTGATCAGATAAATTTGGGTTTAATCTATCTTTTTTTGTAGTGTAATATATAATTGATGGAAAAAATTGTATTGTACTAATCTAAGTTGGACATTTATTGTATTTGTCATACTATCAAGACATAGTCTTGACCAATTTTTTTCCATCAATTTTAATATTCAAATCAGTTTCCCATTTTTGTCTTGACTTATGAATTCCTGGTTTAATTGTCTGTTTTGTATCAAATTATACATACAAGACATAATTTTTTTAATTTTTCCCTTTTGAATTAAAGTTTCTATTTCATTAGGTTTTGGCATTAACATTGTTTGACCCAGTTTATCTCTTAAATAGGCCTTTAATTGAAAATAACAGAAAAGAGTGTTATTTGATATTTTATATTTATTCTTTAATTGATCAAATGACATCAATATACCTCCTTCAAAACAATCTCCTATATATCTAATCCCTTTTTGAAACCAGTTATGTAAAAGTTGATTATCCATTGTAAAAGGAATAAGCCTATTTTGTATTAGGGTTCTCTTTGCTAATAAAGATTTCTTTATCTCATCATCCACATTTACCTTATTCCATAAATCGATCAAATGTTTTAATATAAGAGATTCTTTCTTTTCCTGTATCCATTTGGATTCCCATTTATATATAAAATCTTCTGGTATATTTTATCCTATCTTATCTCGCTCTATTCTAATCCATACCGGTTTCTCTTCATCAAAAAAAGATGCAATAAATCTAAGTTGATTTGCTTTATAATAATTCTTAAAATTTTGGAGTTGTAACCCTCCTAGGTCAAATTTACATGTAAATTTTTCCAATGATATTCTTGACATCTTACCTTTCCAAAGAAACTTCCTCACACATTTATTCAACTCTTGAAAAAACTTCTGGGGCAGTTGTATTGGTAATGTTTGGAATAAATATTGTAATCTAGGAAATATATTCATTTTTACAGCATTAACTCTACCTACTAATGTTATTGGTAACATCATCCATTTATCAAGATTTTCTTGAATTTTTTTCAATAATGGCAAATAATTTAATTTATATAAATTCTTTATATCATTATCGACTCTTATACCTAAATATTTTATACCATTTGTCGGCCATCTAGATTGAGTTACTAATCGACATTGACTATAATCTCCTTTAGTAAGGGGTAAAATTTCACTTTTATCCCAGTTTACTTTATACCCTGATATTTTCCCATATTCTTCCAATCTAAAAGATAATTTATGCAACGAATGCAGTGAGTTTGTTAAATAAATCAGAACATCATCAGCAAATAAATTAATCTTATATTCCTCCTGGTTAACTCTGAAGCCCACAATATCTGGATCGGTTCTAATTAATTCAGCTAATGGTTCTATCGCCAATACAAATAGGGCAGGGGATAATGGACAGCCTTGTCTAGTTGACCTTGTTAATTGGAATGATGTTGAAATTTGACCATTCGTCACTACTTTAGCTTTGGGACTAATATTTAAGGTTTTAATCCATTTTATAAAAGATTTTCCTAACCCATATTTTTCCAATACCTTAAATAAAAAGTCCCATTCCAATCTATCAAATGCTTTTTCTGCATCCAAAGCAACTGCCACACTCATTTCCTCTTTCTTTTGTGCCAGATGAATTATGCTAAGTAACCGAGTTACATTATCTGCCGATTGTCTATTTTTAATAAAGCCTGTTTGATCCATATGTATTAATTTTGGTAAATATTTAGATAATCTATTAGATAAAATTTTTGCTGTTATTTTATAATCCGTATTCAACAAAGAGATAGGTCTATATGATGTTGGTTTTAAAGGATCTCTATCTTTTTTTGGCAATACTATTAGGATCGCTGTCGAAAAAGATTGTGAAGTTTATGTGTTCTTTCTGCTTGATATATTAACTCCATAAAGGGAGGGATTAATAAATCTTTAAATTTTTTATAAAATTCAGGCGGAAAACCATCTTCTCCTGGAGATTTATTACTCTGAAGTGATCCTAAAGCTTCTTCAACCTCTTTTAATGTAAAGGGCATATCTAATCCTTTCTGTTCTTCCGAATTCAATTTTGGAAGAGTTATTTGTGATAAAAAAAATTCTATCTCAGCAATCTCATTTTGTGATTCTGATTGATATAATTAGGAGTAAAAAATTTTTTAAAGTTTCATTAATTTCTAAAGGTTTATAAGTAATTTTATTTGCACTTGTTCTGATTGCATTTATTGTTTTGAAAGCCTGCTCTGTTTTCAACTGCCAAGCAAGAATCCTGTGTGATCTTTCACCTAATTCGTAATATCTCTGTTTAGTTCTCATAATTACTTTTTCTGTTCGATATGTCTGAAGTGTATTATATTGTAGCTTCTTATTGACAAGTTGTCTTCATTTTTCTTCTGTCATATATCTTTGGGATTCTTTTTCTAATTTTGTAATCTCTTTTTCTAATTGATCTATTTCTACCATATATTCCTTCTTAATTTTAGAAGTATAACTTATTATCTGACCCCTCAAATATGCTTTCATCGCTTCCCATAATATAAATTTATCATCAACTGAATATGAGTTTGTATCCAAAAAAAATTGGATCTGTTTTTTCATAGAATCACAAAAATCTTGACGTTTTAATAATATTGAATTAAATCTTCATCTGTAAGTCAATTCCTCCTTATCCATCATTATCATTGTCATTATCAAAGGGGAATGATCTGACAGTATTTTCGCTTTATATTCCACACTTTTCACTCTATCCTGAATATTCATTGATAATAGGAAAAAATCAATCCTTGAATAAGTTTTATGTCTATTTGAATAAAATGAATAATCTCTTTCTCTTGGATTAATTCTTCTCCATATATCAATCAAATTTAAGTCTTTCATCAATGATAAAGTTAGCTTTATTACTTTTGATTTTTGTAACAGCCTTAGTTGACCTATCTAGAACTGGGTCTAAACAAAAGTTAAAATCGCCACCTATTAATATTTTATCATGTGCGTCGGCCAAATTCAAAAAAGCTTCTTGTATGAATTTTGCATCATTTTCATTTGGTGCATAAATGTTCATAAGAGTCCATAATTCTGAAAAGATTTGACAATGTATAATCACATATCTCCCCACAGAATCAATCAGTACATTTTGTATTTTAATTGGTAAGGTTTTATTAACCAAAATTGCAACTCCCCTCAACTTTGAATTAAGTGAAGCTGCAATAACACTTCCAACCCAATCTCTCTTTAATTTCTGATGTTCTGTCTCTGTTAAATGTGTTTCCTGCAAAAAAGCTATATCTCCTTTCATTTTCTTAATATATGTTAAAATTCTTCTTCTTTTCACAGGTCCATTAAGCCCATTAACATTAAAACTTAAAAAATTGAGTAACTTAGTCATTCATGATACCTTGGGGAATCTCTTTAAAATTCTCCATGTTGCTATGTGTCTCCCCCCCCCCCCCCAATCATCCAGGCAAAAAAAGAAAAGTAGAAGAAAGATAGATAGTAAATAAAAAAATAACAAAATACCCTCCCCACTAATGTTGTGAATGAATAGAAACACAACATTACCCCCCTCTGTTTTATGGGTCATGGCATTTGCCATGATTACACACGTGAATCCCATAGCAATCGATCAGAAGCTCCTCCAGCTCCCCCGTAGCAAGTGAATATAAGTGAAGAAGAAAAAATATATAATAGCTCTACTCCCAACTAATATTCCTCAATTATTTTTTATCTTGTTCCCCTTCTATCATATACTTAAAGTATAATTGTATATTCTTTTACTCATAAATGTCCATCAAATCCGATCCCTATCTCAGTCTTCATCTTTAATCCATTTCATTTCCATAATTCTTTACCGCATCTCGCGAATATTAGGAAGTTCTTGTACAAACTCCTCCACTTTCTGATGATCAGTAAAAAATCTTCTTTCTTCGTCATCCAAAAAAATTATCAGTGTTGCTGGGTAGCTCAATATAAATTTATAACCCTTTTCCCATAAGATTTTTTTCACTGAATTAAATTCCTTCCACCTCTTCAAAAGGTCGTAACTTATATCAGGATAAAAAAGAACTCTTTTCCCTTCTATCATCAATGGCCCATTTCTCTTTCTGGCACCTTGAGCAGCTGCCTTCAAGATCTTTTCTTTATCTTGATACCTTAAACATTTTATCAAGATTGATCGTGGATTTTGATCTTGTTGGGACTTTGGTCTTAAAGCTCTATGAGCCCTTTCGATTTCAATTAACTGACTTCCCTCTTCCATTTCCAAGATTTTCGGGATCCATTTTTGAAAGAATTTTATTGAATCTTCTCCCTCTATACCTTCTTTAAGACCAACAATCTTAATATTGTTTCGTCTACTGAAATTTTAAAGCACATCTACTTTTTCCAACAACCATTTTCTTTCTGATGTCCAGGCAAGGATATTATCTTTCATCTTGTCCACTCTTTCAGTGTTATCTCCCAATTTTTCTTCCAACTTTTTAATTTTCTTATCCATTTTCTTTTGTTTTTCCACCACCTTATCAAGTGCAATCTTCATATTTCTAATATCTGTTTTTATTACTTTTAATTCATGCATTATTTGTATCAGGGCTTTTCTTATGTCTCCAGGAAGTTTTCCACCTTCAATTTCCTCCTGTTCTTGTTCTTCTTCATCTGTGTTTTCCAGAGAGTCTGATTCTACTTCCGATTCACCTTCATTTTCACTTCCAGTCGCAGTTGGAACTTGTAGTTTTGTTTGCACCTCTTTGAGCCACATTGCCAGCAATCCCCTGATTTAACCCTAGCCTAATCACAGGAAAGTTTATAATGACCAACTAACCTACTAAGCAGTAGGTCTTTGGACTCTGAGAGGAAACCCATGGGATCACAGGAAGAATGTGCGAGCTCCTTACAGGCAGCGGCAGGAATTGAAGCCAGGTTGCTGGTACTGTAAAGCATTCTGCTAATCACTACACTACCATGCCACCCTTTATACAAATAGTAAAAGATTCAAACAAACATTTAAGTCTCTCCAAGTTATACAAACCACAAAACTAAATATTCAACAAATAGATACCTAGCTGAGAGTGCACACAGGCCTCCTAAGTCTGGAGCATACTTTTCCAATGGTTCTGCAGCACTGGTCATGACCTCAGTGTGAAGTGTGCCCTGGGGATGAAAGGAAAGAGGTCAAGCCTCCCGCACATGCTATTCTTATATCCCTGAGGTGCCTGAAATGAGACACTGGTTTATTGTAAATCCCTGCTTTATGGTTAGTTGTGCACTGCATGATGTTGCAATTGAATTTTATGGTTTCTGCCTGCGTAAGACTTCAACATTCTGTAACAAAGTACAGCGCATAATGTTTACAATGTAAGATATGCACAGCTTGCATGCATTGGGTGAGATACACACGGATCTTAACCTGCGACACTATTATGGGAACACCACCAATAATGGCAGTGGATAACAACAACAGGATTAGGGATGGACAACCACACCCAACCTTACAAGTGATAACCAAGACCTAAGAACCACTTCTGTTCATCATGGCACAACTGATGTCACTGGCAAAGAGGACTCCCCTCTCTCTATCCCATTTTTGTGAAATGCATGTGACAAATTTTTCTTAAATTGGCTATAGAGTTTGGAAACCTCAACTCAATCTTGAGTATCTTTCACCATTACAGGAACAGAAAAGGGAGTTTAAATGATATGCAACTGGAAGCTCAGGATGACCAATTCAGTCAGAGCGCAGCCACTTCTCAAAATGCAGGCCACATCATGAGCACCAAATACAACTGGAAAGATTGGAGAAGGTGCAGGTGTATTTTTGCCTTATGTGATGGGGGTCTTTAGGTCCCTGGATGGTGATGAAGGAGGGAGTGAAGGATCAAATGTTGCACCTCCAATGGTTGCAGGGAGAAGTGTCAAGGGATGGGGAGAGTTGGGTAGGGAGGACTGAGCAGACTAGGGAGTCACAGAGCGAATGGTCTCTGTGGAAAGCAGGAAGAGATGAGGCGAAGATGTGACAGAAGGTGGAATCACATTGCTGCAGCTGGAAATGTTGACAGATGATGTAGTGGGTAGTGGGGTGAAAGATGAGGACCAAGGGAACTCTCTGATCTCTCTGGGGCAAGGAGGTTGAGAACAGAGGTCTGAAAATGGAGGAAATGTGAGTAAGGGCTCCATCAACCACAGTAGGAGGGAAACATTGTTCCCGCAAAAAGATGGTAATTCAGAAATCCCAGAGTGGAAAGCCTCATCCTGAGAACAGATGTGGGGGAAATGAAGCCGAGAAAAAGAGATGGCATTCTTATAGGAGACAGGATTGGAGAAGGTATAGTCAATATAGCTGTGAGAGTTTGTGTGTTTGTAGTAGATATTGGTGGATGCTTTGTCTCTTGACATGAAGACAAAGAGACCTAGAAAAGCAAGGGAAGTGTCCAAAATGGTCCTAGTGAATTTATGGGTGGAGTTGATGTTGGAGGTAAAGATGATAAAATTGCTGACTTCCTCACGTGTGCAGGAAGCAGCACCAATGCAGTTCCACATAACCAACAAAAAAGACAGATATGGCTCCATCTACTCAATCCCCCTCCCACCTCACCTGGTTGCACCTATCAGCTACCAACCTATCTCACCCCCTTCCTCTCACCTCATTAACAGGTGATCTTTCTTCACTACACTCAGTCTTGATGCAGGGTCTCAACGTGAATTGTTGATTATCCCATTATCTCTGCAGATTCACCTACTGATTTCCTTCAGTAGTTTATTCTTTGCTCTAGTTTCCAAAAATAAAGGATGCCAATTAATTGACAAGCAGACATTGTAAACCAGATAAGGGCAATACAGTGTCAAGTTAGAATCTGCTAACTAACTGGCAGGTGATGGATTTAATTATAATCTTTGGTAATTATCCATATTTCCTTCTTCATTATCAGAGTGCAGAATGATTGGTGGGGATGGTGGGAGGGAACAGATTGAGGACAATTTACCATCAATCACTTCTGGTAACAGTCTAATTTTTTGTAACAATGTTATAATTTAACTCAAAGCAAATAATGTGGGGAAATAATCTATTTTATCAAGTTCACCTTATCAATGTGCTAAAGATAAGGAGGAATAATTTTAACCATTTAACTACTGCTAAGAGTGCTTTGGCCGTGGTAGCCTTGTGTTGCCTTGTGCTGCTGTCTTCATAGTCAAATAAACATACTTGGAGCTCTCAACAAATGAACCTTTATTAACTACCATCTAAACTCTTTAGTATGAATATAACAATACATTAGAAGTCACACTGTGTTATACAAACATGTTCAAGATTCAAGGTACATTTAATATCAGGGGATATATACAGTATAGACTTGAAATTCGTCCTCTTCACAGACATCCACAAAACAAAGAAATCCAATAGAATGATAGAAACATCGAAGCTCCAAAGCCCCCCACCCTCCTCACTGCCTTTGCACAAGCAATAGCAAGGGCACCGTTTAACAGGTTGTTAAAACTACCCTAAGTGGATGCTGTTTCCCCTTGAAAAATGAAATAAACTGTACAGACAATTAAAAACAGAAAATGCTGGACTATAAGACTGTGAGAAATAGGAGCTCAAGTAGTTCATTCAACCCCATGAGTTTCCTCCATCAAGCTAATCCAGCATTCCTCAAGTCCAGTTTTATGCCCTGTTGCCATAACCCTCAATTTTCTTACTAATTCAAAATCTATCTCAGCTTTGAATGTCTTCAAGTATTCAGCCTATGCAGTTTTCAAAGACAAGAAATTCCAATGAGTCACCCCCACCCCTTTGAAACAAGAAATTCTTCTTCATTTTAGTTTTAATTGGGTACCCTCTAATTGTGAGATCTGTGGTCTTAGACACTGCCACAAGCAGAGACATGTTCACATATCCCTGGTGAACATTCGAAGAAATATTCAGGAAGACAGGCAGCACTGGTGAAGAGAGGAACAGACTTAGCATGTCAGGACAATTATCTTCCATCAGAACTGTCAAGGGTTAGAAATCAAATATGTTTCAAGATGCAGAGAGTAGGGAAGGCTGGACAGGACAGAGGGAATGTTTGTGATAATGTTAGGACATATTCTAGAGTTAGGGCTTATAACAAATATTAACTTTAGCAATGAATTTTCAGACCTGAATATAGATTGTGGATTGAATTCAAAATGCATCTGTCTCTCTTTTATCAAAGTACATGTATGTCACCATATACAACCCTGAGATTAATTTTTTGTTGGCATACGGAATAAATGCAAGAACCATAATCAAATCAATGAAAGACCGCACCCAACAAGACAACCAATGTGCAAAAGACAACAAGCTATATAAATACAAAAGAGAAAAAGAAATAACAATGATAAATAAATAAACAATAAATATCAAAAACACAAGATAGAGAGTCCTTGGAAGTGAGCCCATAGGTTGTGGGAACAGTTCAGTGATGGAGCGGGTGAAGTTGAGTGAAGTTATCCACACTGGTTCAAGGGCCTGATGGTTGAGGGGTAATAACTGTTCTTAAACTTGATGGTGTGAGTCCTGAGGCTGTAGTACTTTCTTCCTAATGGTAGCAGTGAAAAGGGAGCATGTTCTAGGTAGCAAGGGTCCCTGATGTTAGATGCTGCTTTCCTGAAACAGTGCTCCGTGCAGATGTGCTCAAAGGTGGGGAGGGCTTTACCTGTGATGGACTGGGCTATATTCACTACTTTTTGTAGGATTTTCTGCTCAAAGACATTAGCGTTTCCATACCAGGCCATGATGCAACCAGTCAATATACTCTCACCACACATCTATAGAAGCTTTTCAAAGTTTTAGATGTAATGTTGAATCTTCACAAATTTCTAAGGAAGCAGACCTGCTGCTGTGCTTTTGTCAAAATTGTACTTATATGCTGGGTCCAGAGCAGGTCTTCTAAAATTATAACACAAGGAATTTAAAGATGCTATCCCTCTCTACCTCTGATCCTCCAATGAGGACTGGCTCAAAAACCACCACTTTCCTCCTCCTGAAGTTAATAAGCAGCTCCTTGAGTTTTCTGGCATTGACTGAGAGGTTGTTTTGTGGCACCACTCAGCCAGATTTTCAATCTCCTTCCTATATGCTGATACATCACCACCTTCGATTTGGTTAACGACAGAGGTATATTCAGCAAATCTAAATATAGCATTGAAGCTGTGCTTAGACACACAGTCATAAGTGTATAGCAAGTAGAACAAAGGGCTAAGCACACAGCCTTGTGGTGCACCTGTGCAGAGGGAGATTGTGAGGAGATGTTGTTGCCAATCTAAGTTGACTGGTGTCTGCAAATGAGAAAATTGAGGATGCAATTGCACAAGGAGGTATTGAGTCCAAGGTCTTGAAGCTTATTGATTAGTTTTACTTTACTTTATACTTTATTGCCACCAAACAATTGATACTAGAGCATACAATCATCACAGTGATATTTGTTTCTGCACTTCGTGCTCCCTGAAGTACAAATCAAAATAAATATAATAAAAATTTAAATTATAAATCATAATTAGAAGATAGAAAAGGGAAAGTAAGGTAGTGCAAGTCAGGTCCAGATAATTTGAAGGTACGGCCCAGATCTGGGTCAGGATCTGTTTTGAAGGGATGATAGCTGTAGTTCATAAAGAGCATCCTTGATGTATGTATCTTTGCTGTCTAAATGTTCCAGGATTGAGTGAAGAGCCAATGAAATGGCATCTGCTTTGAACCCATTGTGCCAGTAAGCAAACTGGAGTGGATCCAAGTCACATCTCAGGCAGGAGTTGAGGAGGTGGAGATCAAAAGAGATGGAATGATTCAAATAGTGATTACACTAGCTGAGAGAAAGCAGTGAAAGCTGATTTATCACGGCTGACCTGCCCAGAGGAGATCAATGTACAAATGAAAAACTAAAGCAGAGGAGAAAGGATCAAAAGATATGCAATTGGGAGAAGCAAACCAGTGCTGATGCTGAGACTATGAAATAAAGAAACAACCAAAAAATGTTAAAACTACCCACTAGATCGATCAGCATCTGTGGAGAAAGAGTTAACATTTCACATTGATGATCTATCATTAGAGCTGCTCAGTTCTGATGCAACCTGGAAAGAATGATTACTTGAAATTGTTGAATTTTGTATTCAGACTAAGGACTGCAGTATGCCAAATCAGAAGGAGAGTGCTGGATACAATGAATTTAAACATAAAATATTTCTACTGTGGTAGATTCTTAAAGTTCTCCATCTTTTTGTCTCTGCTTTCACATTGTCTTATATTCAGCTCCCTCACTTGCTGTTAATATTTGGACTTTTCCTCTTTCCTATTTTCACTTCTGACATCACAGTTTTGTCATCTAATTTTGGCTTCCTGGATCATCTCCAAGGCTTTCAACTTTCATGACTCAATTTTCAGGCTATTCTGTTTCATTCTGGCTATACTGTAATGAGCTGACATTGTTAAGGATGCCTGCTATAACATCGTCCAGAGAATCTTCAGAACTTAAAAACTGCTACTGCATTTCAACACGGTCGTCTTCAAAGCATCCAGCTCAATCTGTGCATGATTCAGTTCATTCTGTAACTCTGTCAGCACCGAACTCTTAGCCGGGACATGTGTAGCTTCAATTCTCTCCCTCCTCATCTGTGTCAAGTAAAGCAGAGTGTCAGCAGCTGCCACACTTGTGAGACTTATCACTGCATTCTGAAATATATTATTTAACTTAAATATGAATACTTCAGAACATTTTATAGTCTTGAGAATTGTTTCTAACAGAGCAAAAGTGCATGAATGGAAAATCCTGGCATTTATTTCCAAAATTACATACCCTAGCGCCTTTCCTATTAGAGAACATTGTTGGGGTTGTTTCTGGTTGACTATGTTGTAGTGTCTTCTGTGTGTCTGCTGGAAAGCTGCTCTTGTTTTACTTGCGTTACTACAGCTTATCCATATTAAGCTTATACTTAGTTGCTCTTGAGAATGTGATGATAAGGTCTGAACTGCTTAAGTACAACTGAGTGAGTTGTTAGATCATTTCAGAGGCAGTTATAATTGGGTCTGATACTGGCATTTTAATCCAGGTTTACACAACCCAGCCAAATGAAAAAGTAGCCTGGGATGGCTGGTTATGTTACACAGTTGAGCATATTGTGAGGGAGGTTGTGATGTGAGATGAATTGCGCCATTGTGAAAGGGTTGACCTTCAGGAGCTGTTCCCATGCAGCAAAGGTTAGATCTCAGGGTGGATCAGGGTGATACTACACAGAACCAGAAAGAATGTTGTGTGACCTCTGTGCTTCTGTGACAGGTGTTCCTTGAACTGTTAGCTGTGTTCAGTGAACCCTGACAAAAAAGATCACAGTTGAGTTTCCGACAGCAAGGAGGCACACACCTTGTCACCTCCTGCAGATGGAACTGACCATGCACAGACAATCTTGTTTTCTGGAAATAATTTGAAAAATGTGAAGCTCGGGTGGTTGATTATTGGGTTGAGGCGTTCTCTGATCTTGGCAATTTACTTAGCAAGTAAATTGCCAAGATTGGAGAAAAACTCAACCCAACCAATTTTATTTTCTATCCACACTAGCCTGGGCAAATAAACACTTCCAAACACTCATCTCAGTCTTCTAGGCCATACAATGAGTCTGGCAAGCCCCTGATCAGACTCCCTATGTCATTTTCCAGACTGCAAACTGCTGGTATCAGGTATTTCCCTGTGACTCAAGTCTTTCTAACCTAGTTTTCTTAAAACTCATTGTGTTAATCACTGAAGTGGATCTACAATGATGCACAGTGGCATTTATCGTCATCATTAACCCTTTGTTTTCTGTTCCATTTTCTTTTCCTTCCTATTTAGGTGAATGCATTGAGGATTTGGTGCAAAAATAGGTGGAATCAGTTTTCTTGGCACTTGTACAGCATAGTATCTGTGCTGTAAACTCTTGTCACTGTTTATTTGTGGGATGAGGCTATCACTGCTTAACCTGCCTTTTATTGCCCATTAGTAATGAAAGACTAGTGTCCGGCGCCAATTGCATTGCCATTAGCTGGACTAAAGCTGATAGGCTTTTACAATATTCCACTAGCTTTATCAGATTTATTTAAGTACTTGAATTTAAATTTTGCATTTATCAGACTAAGATGTTCAAATAGCCTCGGCTTTAAGTCCTAGTGCAGTAATTACCAGCTCTGTTATAATATCCTGTACTGTTCCTTGTCCATATCCATCCTATTGGAAATGAATCAGAAAATGTTTAGCTTAGGTGATAGATGGTTGGCTTGAGTTGTTCTCCAATCTTGGCAATTTTCTTGCAAACGTTTTGTCACCATATGAGGAGACATCATCAGTGCGCTGTTAATTGTGGTGTGTTCTCTGAATGCTTGGAATTTATATACTTATCAATCAGCGGATTGGTCGTCATTTTGGAATGTGGGTAGGAAATCTCATTGCTGATTGTTGATGTGGTGAAATTCGTGTGTGTCGGTCTGGAATTTTGCCTGCATTGCCTCATAAACAGGTTCGAGGTCTACTGGGTATCTGTGAAAGTTATAGTGCAAGCAAACATGTGGCATGCAAGAGAATTCCTCAAAACATGGTTTTCTGTGAACAATCACATCACAATTAAGTTTCTGAACTCAGCTGATTGATAAATATATAAAGGCCAAACATTCAGAGGACACCCCACAGTTATCAGCGCACTAATAATGTCTCCTCGTATGGTCACAAAACATTTGAAGTAAATTGCCAAGATTGGAGAACAACTTAACCCAAACATATTTGTCCTGTGTTCCTGGACACTTTGCTCTGATGTTCCTTTTATTTATGTTCTGTTTACTGTCATGAAAGTATCACTTAACCTTGGGAAGGTAGCCACAGTAACCAGATTAACAAAGTGTTTGTATGGATCTTATTGTAAATGAATAACACAGAATGACGGGAATTCATGAAGAGATTGATCAACTACGTAACCGGTCACCCAGCAAAGCAATGCTGCATTTGGTAACACTGACTCAGTATGAAAATATAAAACCAGACACTATGAGTGAGCAGAAATGAATTGGCCCCACCCACGATTCTTATGTGTTGCTTCTTTAATTAGAAATAGCAGAGGCAGTACCGAGTCGTGGTTCTATTTATTCATTCAGTAAATTGTTGGCACAGCCAGCAATTATTACTTATAGTTAATTGCTCTTGAGAACACGATGGTTAGGCTTGAACTGGTTTAACTGAGCAGTTTTTTAGTCCATTTCAGAGGCAATTATAACCAGGACTGATCCCAGCATTTTAATCCAGATTTATTTCACTCATTTTAAATTTACCATCTGCCACAGTGGGATCAGAGCTCATACTGCAATATCTTTACTGCAGGCTGGGAGCATTTGTCCAGTAATATAACCACTGTGCAACTAGAAATAAAAACTGGAGAAAAGGACATTGAGTATAAAAGTTGGGATGTTGCTATTGTACAAGATGTTAGTAAGGCTGTATTTGGAATGTTGTATTTTGTTTTGGTCACCCTGGTCTAGGAAAGATGCCATTATGCTGGAAAGAATGAAGAGGAGATTTACAAGGATGTTGCTGGGACTTAAGGGACCGAGTTATGGAGAAAGGTTGAGTTGGTTGGAGATTTATTCACTGGACTGTAGGAGTAATCATAAAGAGGTATATAAAATAATGAGGGGTATACAAAGAGTAAATGCTCACAGTCTATTTCCTAGAATCGGGGAATCATGAACTAGAGGGCATAGGTTCAAGGTGAGAGGGGAGAAATTTAATAGAAATCTGAGGGGCAACTTTTATACCCAGAGAGTGGTCAGTATATTCAATGAGCTGGCAGAGGAAGTGGTTAAGGCAGGTACATCAATAACATATAAAAGGTATTTGGACAGGTACATGAAAAGGAAAGGTTATGGGTCAAGCACAGGCAAATGAGATTAACAGATGAGAATCTTATCAGCATGATCAGATGGGCTGAAAAGTTTGTTTCCAGGCTGTGTTACTATAACTATAAAATGCTGGCAACATTCAGCATGTCAAGTAGTATCTGTGGAGAGAGAAACAATGTTTCGGGTTGAAATGAAGAGAGGTTAGGGCAATCAGCAGCTCATGCCTGCTCAATAAGAACATAGCTGATCCAATTGTGGCCCTAATACATCGTCCCTGTCTCTCCCAGTCCCCTTGACTCCACTATTTGGGTCCAACTGCATCAGGGTTTCAACCCAATGCATCAACAAATTCTTTCCTCCCACAAATGCAAGAGGGAGACTGTGACGAAGGACAGGCAAAATTGCAGAGATTGGGATGAGTTGAAGGGTGAACATCAAAAAGGATGATGAATAGAGGATTGAAGGTGTTATATTTGAATGCATATAGTATATGGAATAAGACAGATAATCTTGTACAGCAGTTAGAGATTAGCAGGTATTGCATTGTAGACATTACTGAATTGTGGCTGAAAGAAGATAATTGTTGGGAGCTTAAAATTCAAAGATGCACATTGTATTAAAAGGACAGGCAGGTTGGTAGAGGGGGTGGGGCAACTCTGTTGGTAAAAAATAAAAATGAAATCCTTAGAAAGAGGTGACATAGGGTCAGAAGATGTAGCATCCTTGTGGGTAGTGTTAAGAAACTGCAAGGGTACAAAGACCCTGATGGGAGTTAGATACAGGCCTCCATGCAGTAGCCAGGAAGTGGGATATAAATTACAATGGGAGAGAGAGAAGGCATAGTGTCACAGAATCATAGAAAAGTACAGCATAGAAACAGGACCTTCAGCCCATCTAGCCTGTGCCAAACCATTGCAACTGCCTAGTCCCATCAACCTACACCTGGACCACAGCCCTCCATACCCTTCCTATCCATGTACATAACCGAGCTTCTCTTAAAAGTTTAAATCAAGATCACATCCGCCATTTGTGCTGGCAGCTCATTCCACTTTCTCAGCAGTCTCTAAGTGAAGAAGTTTCCCCTCATGCTCCCCCTTAAACATTTCACCTTTCACTCTTAACCCATGCCCTCTAGTTGTATTCTCTCTCAAGCTCAGAGGGAAAATGTTTGCATGCACTTACCCTATTTATACCCCTCATAATTTTGTATACCTCTATCAAATCTTCTTTCAGGGAATAAAGTTCTAACCTATTCAATCTTTCCTTGTAATGCAGGTTCTCCAGACCCGGCAACATCCTTATAAATTTTCTCTGTACTCTTTGAATCTTATTTACATCTTTCCTGTAGGTAGGTGACCAAAGCTGCACACAATACTCCAGATTAGGCCTCACTAAAGTTGTATACAATTTGAACATAACATCGCAACACCTGTATGTAATACTTTGATCTAGGAAGGCCAATCAGCCAAAAACTTTTAACCCTATCTACCTGTAATAAGGGCAATATTATGATAGCCATGGGGATTTCAATATGCAGCTAGATTGTTAAAATCAGGTTGGTGCTGGATCCCAAGGGATTCTACATTCACAAGCATTCTACATTCCAGATATGTAGAATGCCTGTGAAATGGCTTCTTAGAGCAGCTTGTGATTGAGCCGACTAGGGGAAAGGCAAATCTGATGTGTTATGAACCAGATTTAATGAGTGGGTTAAAGGCAACTATGGAGGCATGAGAAAGGAGCCGGACAAAGTTGATTGGTAGAGGATACTAACAAGGATTATGGCAGAACAACAATGGCTGAAGGTTCTGGAGGCAATTTAGACGATGCAGGATAGATATAACTATATAGCAATTACAGCACGGAAACAGACCATCTTGGCCCTTCTAGTCCATGCTGAACGCTTACTCTCACCTAGTCCCACCGACCTGCACTCAGCCCATAACCCTCCATTCCTTTCCTGTCCATATACCTATCCAATTTTTTTTAAATTTAAACCCTAATGACAATATCAAACCTGCCTCTACCACTTCTACTGGAAGCTAGTTCCACACAGCTACCACTCTCTGAGTAAAGAAGTTCCCCCTCGTGTTACCCCTAAACTTTTGCCCCTTAACTCTCAACTCATGTCCTCTTGTTTGAATCTCCCCTACTCTCAATGGAAAATGCCTATCCATGTCAACTCTATCTATCCCCCTCAAAATTTTAAATACCTCTATCAAGTCCCCCCTCAACCTTCTACGCGCCAAAGAATAAAGACCTTTTTCAACCTTTCTCTGTAACTTAGGTGCTGAAACCCAGGTAACATTCTAGTAAATATCCTCTGTACTCTCTCTCTTGGATTATGGAACAGCCCAAAAAAATTTAATTCCATCTTACCTCTGTTTCATGATAACATGCAAACCAACGATCTAATCATTATTTCTACAACATATACAGTTTCAGTGAAGGCTACTGTTAAGCAGGTTGCATTGCTGTTCAAATATCTCTGTCAATCTTTCTTGCTACAATGCTCCATGTTACCTCCAACAAACATCCCATGGGAGTGCAGCTAATCTTTAGCACTAACAGGAAACTGTTCAACCTACAGCTCGGTGCTTGTGCTGTGATATCCAGATAAAGTTTGTGCAAGTGCTGAGTTCCAACTCATTGTTCATTCGTTCACTGAAGTTCAAAGTTCAAAGTAAATTTATTATCAAAGTACATCACCTGAGATTTGTTTTTCTTGCAGCATTACATAATAAATTCAATAACATGATAGAATCAATGAAAGCCTGCACCCAACAGGGCAGGCAACCAATGTGCAAAAGAGAACAAACTGTGCAGATACAAACAAAAAAAAAGAAATAAATATTGAGAACATGGTGAGTTCTTGAAAGTACGTCCACAGGTTGTGGGAATAGTTCAATGATGGGGCCAATGAAGTGAGTGAAGTTATCCCCTCTGGTTCAAGAGCCTGATGGTTAAGGGGTAATAACTATTCCTGAACCAGGTGGTGTAGGTTTTGAGGCTTCCGTACCTTCTTCCTGATTGAAGCAGTGAGAAGAGAGCATGACCTGTGACAATGCTGTGTGTAGATGTGCTCAGTGGTGGGGAGGGCTTTATGGAATACAGTGTTGGGAAGTGTATGGTTATGCACTTCGGTCGAAGAAATGAAAGGGTTAACTATTTTATAACTGGAGAGAAAATACATAAAAATGAGGTGCAAAGGAATTTGAATGTCCTTGTGCAGGATTCCCTAAAGGTTGATTTGCAGATTGAGTCTGTGGTGAGGAAGGCAAATGCAATGTTAGCATTCATTTTGAGAAGACCAGAATATAAAAGCAAGGGGTAATATTGAAAGCACTGGAGAGTCCTCTTGGAGTATTATGAATGGTTTTGGTCCCTTAGAAAGGATGTGCTGAAACTGGAGAGGGTTCAAAGGAGGTTCATGAAAATAATTCCAGGATTGAATGGCTTGTCATATGAAGAATGTTTGATGGCTCTGGGCCTGTATTCACTGGAACTCAGAAGAATGAGGGGTGACATAATTGAAACCTATCGAATGGTGAAAGACCTTGATAGAGTGTATGTGGAGAGGATATTTCCTATGGTGGGAGAGTCTAAGACCAGAAGACACAGCCTCAGAATAGAGGGGCATCCTTTTAGAATTGAGATGAAGAGAAATTACTTCAGCCAGAGAGTGGGGAATCTGTAGAATTCTTTGCCACAGGCACCTATAAAGGTCAAGTCTTTACGTATAATGTTTTAAGGCAGAGGTTGATAGATTCTTGATTGGTCGGGACATGAAGGGATATGGGGAAAAGACAGGTTTTGGGGTTGAGAGGGAAAATGGATCAGCCATGGTGAAATGGCAGAACAGGGTCAGTGGGCCAAATGACCTAATTCCGCTCCTATATCTTATGGTCTTATGGTCTATGGTTTTATTGTCTTTACACTTGATGGACTGGGTTGTATCCACTACTTTTTGTAGGTTTTTCTGTTCAAGGGCATTGGTGTTTCTATACCTGACCATGATGCAGCCAGTCAATATACTCTCTGCCACACAGCTATAGAAGTTTGTCAAGGTTTTAGATGCCTTGATGAATCTTTACAAACTTCTAAGGGAGTAGAGGTAATGCCATGCTTTCTAGTAATTCGACTTACATTCTGGGCCCAGGTCAGGTCCTCTAAAATGATAACACCATGGAATTTACACCAAGGGGGCTAAGCACACAGCCTTTTTGTGCACATGTGCTGATGGAGGTCGTGGAGGAGATGTTGTTGCAAATCTGAACTCACCAGCGTCTGCAAATGAAGAAATCAATGATCCAATTGCACAAGGGGGTATTGAGGCTGAGGTCTTGAAGTTTATTGATTAGTTGTTAGGGGATAAATGCTGAACTGTAGTTGATAAAGTGCATACTGATGTATGCATCTTTGCAGTTCAGATGTTCCAGGGTTAATGAAGAGCATCTGCTGTGGACCTGTTTTGTCAGTAGGCAAATTGGAGAAAATTTAAGTGCCTTCACAGGCACCAACCTCTCAAAGCACTTCATCACTGTAGATGCAAGTGCTACTGGGCAATAGTCACTGAGGCAGGTTACCACATTCTTCTTAGGCACCGGTATAACTTGAAGCAGGTGGATAACTCAGACTGCTGAAGTGAGGGGTTAAGGACCTCTGAACATGTCAGCCAGTTGACTTGCACTGTTCTTTAGTACTTAGCCAGGTACTCCATTTGGGCCAGATGCTTTTTGTGGAATCACCATCCTGAAGAATGCTCTCACATTGACCTCAGAGACTGAAATCACAGGGTCATTCATAGCTTTGGGAGTTTATGATGTTTTCTCAATGTTTTGATAGTCAAAGCATGCATTGAAGGCATTGAGCTCACTCAGAAGCAAAGCCGCATTATCACCTCTGTCGCTTGATTTCACTTCTGTAAGAGTTGATAGTATTCAAGCCCTGCTACAGCTGTCAAGCATCCTTCATTGATTTAAGTTTAGTCCAGAATTGACACTTCACCTATGATATGGCTTTCTAGAGATGGTCCCTGGAGCTCATGGAACTTTCTTGGTCACCAGACTTGAATGCCTCTTATCTGGTCCTCTGCAGATTGCAGATCTCATGGTTCATCTGGGGCTTCTAGTTGGGGAAGTCTGAATGATTTTGCAGGGACACACTCATCTATGACTGGTTTTACGAAGTATTAGAGAAGCTGAGCCTAACACTCCCCATCCACAAGGCAAACATCCTCTACCAATCATTCTCACTGTAAGTGTTGCCCTCTGACTAAAATGTTAATGGTGAAACTCTGGACCTCAGGAGCCAACCCTCAGTGAAAACAGGCATCAATAATGAAGTTCACTACTTTCATTGGGGCAGCATGGACTTTACTGCTTAAGGAAAATATTGGGAGATCAGGATCTCAGGCCAGGTAGATGTCCACTGGATAACAATAATCATTGCTCTCTCCTGGATGCTAATGAGACCTTGACTACCTATAGCAAGAACCCCAAGACTCTGGAGAGGTACTGCCAATGCTGTCTCCACAAAATAATCCAAATCCTCTGGAGAGATAGGAGATACAACTTAAGTATTCTCTTGAAACTCTACCATTGCCTTAGTTATACATATTTTACTCCAGTAGGTAGGTCATGTCAGTCATACGCTTTTCATTAGAGTTCTGAAAAAGGCACTTTTTTTCTCAGGTTAGTCATAGCTAGAGTTACCAGGTGGACAGAGGAAACAGTTAAAATTTGACCATAAGATCCTGAGACCTTAAGACAGTGGAGCAGAATTAGGCCATTTGGTCCATCAAATCTGCACTGCCATTTAATCACAGCTGATTTATTTTACCCTATAACCTCTATTCTCCTACCTTCTTCCCATAACATTTGACGTCATTTCTAATCAGGAAACCATCAACCTTCACTTTAAATATACCCAATGACTGAGCCTCCACAGCGAATTCCATAGATTTGCCACTATGTGGCTAAAGAAGTTTCTCTCTGTTCTAAAGAGGCATCCTATTCTGAGGCTGTACCCTCTGGTCCAGAACTCTCTCACTATTGGAAATACCCTCTCCACGACCACTCATGAACCTCCTCTGGAACCTTTCCAATGCCAGCACATCCTTTCTTAGATATTTTTCTGTGTTTCTATATGGAGCCCAAAACTGGTCACAATACTCCAAATGTGGCCTGATCAATTTCTTAAAAGGCTTCACAATTACATCCTTATTTTTACATTCTAGACTTCCAGAAATGAATGCTAACATTGTGCAAAAAAAATGCTGGAGGAATTCAGCAGGTCAGGCAAAATCTATGGAAAGGAATAAGAATCAACATTTCGGGGTCTTGGACTGATGTGTCGACTCTTTATTCCTTTCCGTAGATGCTGCCTGACTTGCTGAGTTGCTCCAGCATTTTGTGTGTATTACTCTGGTATTCCAGTATCTCTGGAATCTTGTGTTTATTCTAACATTGCATTTGCTTTCCTTACTACCAACTCAATCTGCAAGTTAAACTTTAGTGAATCCTGCACTAGGGCTCCCATGTTCCTTGGCACCTCCAATTTCTAATTGTTAGTGTTAAGGGAAAAATCACATCCTGTGTACATCTTAGATGTTTGTCAGATAATTTAGCTTCTATATATTTGACAATTGGCTGCAGTTGGTTGAAATGCCTGCCAGTTCTAATCTAAAACTCTCCCTCAACAATCTATCAGCAACAATAAATCAGTTGAAATTTGTGAACTCATTGAGGAACAGCAGGATCTCGGTCCCAGAGTGAAGCAGCAGATTAATGCACACTTTCATTAATCCCTACTTTTATTCTACAAACTCACTTTTAACCTCCTGGTTTTGAGGTAATTGGATATATGGTGTATATTCCTATTGTCTCTGCTAATAATTTTTCAATATTCTTATCACAAGCACTACTGATTAGGTTTTCAGATTTTTTTAAAAACTCTGTTGTTGATCTGTTGACACCTGAACTTATTGGAGCAAAAATACACCCAGTAGTCACTTTATTAGGTACCTCTTATACTTCCTGCACCTAATAAAGTGACATCTGGGTTTATGTTTGTGGTCTTCTGCTGCTGTAGCCCATCCACTTCAAGATTTGATATATTGTACATTGAGGAATTCTCTTCTCAAGTCAAGTCAACTTTTATTGTCATTTCGACCATAACTGCTGGTACAGCGCATAGTAAAAATGAGACAACGTTTTTCAGGACCATGGTGTTACATGACACAGTACAAAAAACTAGACCGAACTACATAATAGAAAAAAACACAACACAGAGAAAGCTACACTAGACTATAGACCTACACTGGACTGCATAAAGTGCACAAAAACAGTGCAGGCATTACAATAAATTATAAAGAGGACAGTAGGGCAAGGTGTCAGTCCAGGCTTCGGGTATTGAGCAGTCTGATAGCTTGGGGGGAAGAAACTGTTACGTAGTCTGGTTGTGAGAGCCCGAATGCTTTGGAGCCTTTTCCCAGACAGCAGGAGGGAGAAGAGATTGTATGAGGGGTGCATGGGGTCCTTCATAATGCTGTTTCCTTTGCGGATGCAGCATATAGTATAAATGTCCATGATGATCTTCTCAGCTGACCTCACTATCCACTGCAGGGTCTTGCGATCTGAGATGGTGCAATTTCCGAACCAGGCAGTGAAGCAGCTACTCAGGATGCTCTCAATACAACCCCTGTAGAATGTGATGAGGATGGGTGGTGGGAGATGGACTTTCCTCAGCCTTTGCAAAAAGTAGAGACACTGCTGGGCTTTCTTTGCTATGGAGCTGGTGTTGAGGGACCTGGTGAGATTCTCTGTCAGGTGAACACCAAGAAATTTGGTGCTCTTTACGATCTCTACCGAGGAGCCATCGATGTTCAGCGGGAAGTGGTCGCTCCGTGCCCTGCACACCACTGTTGTAATCTGAGTTACTTTCACATTCCTGTCAGCTTGAACTCATTCCGGCCATTCTCCTCTGACCTCTCTCATCAACAAAGCTCTTTTGCCCAGAGAACTGCTGCTCACTGGATGTTTTTTTTTTTGTTTTTTTGCACCATTCTCTATAAACTTTAGACACTGCTGTGCATGAAAATTTCAGAATGTCAGCAGTTTCTGAGATACTCAAATCTGGCACCAACAATTATTCCATGGTGAAAATCACTTCGATCGCAATTCTTCCCAATTCTGAAGTTTGGTCTGCACAACAACTGAATCTCTTGACCATGTCTGTGTGCTTTTATGCATTGAGTTGCTGCCACATGATTGGTTGATTAGATACTTGCATAAATGAACAGGTGTACAGGTTGTCCCTAATGAAGTGGCCACTAAGTGTAAATCACAAGTCTGAACACCTCCTCAGGAATGCTCCCTACAATAGCTCAACTCTGCAGCCTACCAGCCAGTATCAACAGTAAACTAATAGTAAGGAGTACACATTTCACCATGAGTCTATGTGTGTACGGCAAGGACTGCAGTATTATCCAGTATTGTATGAGTTCACCATATAGTCTGGGGTACCAGCAAAATGAATGTTAATCCTGAATACGGTAGGAGGTGAAGTATTAGCTGTGAGTGAGTGCATACGGCCTCCATCAGTCAAGGTCAACCATGGATGTTGTGTCCTAACTGTCTAGATGCACAAGCCAGGGCAGTATAGTATGGAGAGCAAGCTGTTGCCTATTTAGCAAACTCTCCCTCTCCATGCAGCTGATGAACCCAAAGAAATGGCAGAGATGATACACTTTAGTACCAGCAGTGTTGCAGGAGTTGTCAGTTAACGTTTCTCAGCTGGAGCCTTGGGGACTCCAGCTCTGGATTTTTCCCTCACGGTTTACTCCTCAAACCTTCCCCATGAGTGGGCATAGCTGCAAGGCAGCAGAGGTTTGAGATCAGAGTTTTCCTTCTCCTATGTGAGCTGCCAACCACAGCTGATGAACCCATCTGCTCAAAATGACTGGTTTTAAGGCACCAGTAACCAGCCATTGGTCCTTCAGCCAATTGGCTTTAGAAGTCACATAATTAGTTAAATGGAGATCTGTTTTTGGAGTCCTATATGCAGTCAAGGTGTTTCAATTGATTGTAGTAAAAGTATACTTGTATCTGGAAGATCCAACTGCTGGTGAGTCTGTATCCTGACAAAAACTACACCATGAAGACAAAAGAACTCTCCAAGCAACTCTGTGAAAAGGTTGTTGAATAGCACACGTCAGGAGATGGATACAAGAAAATTTCCAAATCACTAAATATCTCTTGGAGTACTGTGATGTCAATCATCAAGAAATGGAAAGAATATGGCAAGGCTGTAAATCTGCCTAGAGTAGGCTGTCCTCAAAAACTGAGTGACTGTGCAAGAAGGGGACTAAATGAGGGAGGCCACCAAGAGACCAACGCCAACTCTGGAGGAGCTACAAACTTCAGTAGCTGAGATGTGAGAGACTGCATGCAACAACTGTTGCCTGGGTGCTTCACCAGTTGCAATGTTATGGGAGAGTGGCAAAAAGAAAGCCATTGTTGAAAAATACTCACATGTAATCTCGGCTAGAGTTTGCCAAAAGGCATGTGGGAGACTGAAGCCAGCTGGAAGAAGGTTCTATGGTCTGATGAAACCAAAATTGAGCTTTTTGTCCATAAGACTAATTGCTATGTTTGGCATAAGCCAAACACCACACATCATCAAAAACTCACCATCCCCAGGTGAAGCATGGCTGCATCATGCTGTGGAGATGTTTTACTGCAGCGGGGCCTGGAAGACTTGTGAAGGTAGAGGGTAAAATTCATGCAACAATATATAGGGAAATCAAGATGCAGTCTGCAAGGGAACTGAGACTTGGGAGAAGATTTATTTTCCAGCAAGACAATGACCTAAAGCATAAAGCCAAAGCTACACAGGAATGGCTTAAAAACAACAAAGTTAATGTCCTGGAATGGCCACGTCAGAGTCCAGACCTCAATCCAATTGAGCATTTTTGTCTGGACTTGAAAAGGGGTGTTCACTCACGATCCCCATGCAGTCTGACAGAGCTTGAGCAGCTTTGTAAAGAAGAATGGGGGAAAATTGCAGTGTCTAGATGTGCAAAGTTGATAGAGACCTATCCACACAGACTCAAGTTTGTAATTGCTGCCAAAGGCGCATCTACTAAATACTGACTTGAAAGGAGTGAATACTTATAAGAAGAAGAACATAAGACATGGGAGCAGAATTATGCAATCAACTTTTTTTGTGTTTTATATTTGTAATTAGTTTAGATCACTTTGTAGAGATGTATTTTCACTTTGACATGAAAGAATCTTTTTCTGTCGATCAGTGTCAAAAAAAGCCAAATTAAACCCACTGTAATTTAATGTTGAAAAACAGTAAAACATGAAAATTTCCAAGAGGGGTAGGGGTGAATACCTTTTATAAGCACCGTTTGCTTATTGCATTTTGTAGGAAAGCTGAATGAGTCTGTTCGAAGATGTGCTCCGCTGCTTATTCAGTAGGTCATGGAGACGATGTGCCTGATTGTCCATAATGGTTAACAGTTTGTATAATGACCTCCTCTCCACCATTAACTTAAACGAGTTTGGGTTGTAGCCAATGACAGATCCAGTCTTTTTGATCAGTTTGTTTTGTCTTTTTGAATCACCAGCACTGATGTTGCTCCCCCAACATAAAGCAGCAAAGAAGCCTGCACTTGCTACTGTGGGATTGTAAAAGATCTCCAACATCCTGCTGCACACATTGAAGGATCTCAGCTTCCTTAGAAAATAGAGTCTGCTTATCCCCTTCTTGTAAACAGCCTTGGTGTTGGTTTTTCAGTCAAGGAGAACATCCAAGTACTTGTACTCGAACACCGCTGCAACTTCTTCTCCCAGAATGTATACAGGACTCATCACAGTCCTCTTCCTCCTAAAATCAATCACCATCTCCCTGGTTTAGCCACATTTTGGAGCAGGTGATTCCTCCCGCTCCACTCCACAAACTTGTCCACCAGTCCCCTGACTCCTGCCCATCTCTGATACACCCGACCACCGCCGAGACAACTGAGAACTTCTGCAAGTGGCAAGACTCAGACTCGTACTGAAAGTCTGAGATGTACAGTGTAATAGCTAAGCCACATGTGAAGGCCAGGAGCTGGACTGGGTTGTCAGAGGCTATTTGAGACGTACTCCACTAGGTGCATTTAATAGGTAGGGAGAGCTTGTTCCCATTACCACTCCCGGCTATAACAACCTCAAGGAACTGTTAGCTTGGAAGTGTATGTGAAAGAGTAGGGTATGGGATTTTAGCTGTGCATGTATGTATTGCAATAGAGAGTGGGTATTATCTATGAGATGATATAAACAACAAGGGGAGCAGTATTAGGTCTTAATATATATGTAGAGATTGGGATTTTACCCTTGATTGTGTATATACTAAACCTAAGTGTGGGCTATACAACAATAAAGAGTGGGGCATTAGCTTTGAGTGTTTCTGAAGAGCTGAGAGTTTGTCATTGGTTTATTACTGTCAGATGTACCAGGATACAGTGAAAAAGTTTGTTTTGCATGCCATGCGTATAGATAATTTCATAAGTGCATCAAGGTAATACAAAGGGGAAACCGATGGCAGAATATAGTGTTACAAACATGAGTTCTAATGATCCATATGATCCTGGCATCTTCCCTTCTTAGCCCTGATGAAGGGTTCTCAGCCCAAAACATTGATAGTTTACTCTTTTTCACGATGCTGCCTAGCCTGCTCAGTTCCTCCAGCATGTTCTGTGTGTTGCCATTGTGTTACAGTTGCAGATAAACTTAAATCAGAATAGCATCAGACTGTAAACACAAAAGATTCTGCAGTTGCTGAAAATCCAGAGTAACACACTCAAATTGCTGGAAGAACTCAGCAGGTCAGACAGCATCTATGGAAAGAATGAACAGTCAAGGTTTTGGACCAAGACCTGGCCCCAAAAGTTGACTTTTTATTCCTCTCCATAAACACTATCTGATCCACTGTGTTCCTTCCTCCAGCAGTTTGTGTGTGCTATGTAGCATCAGATTGACAATCCTACTCATTTCTGTGGGTCACTGTTGTGAAACCCATTTAACGTTGATCATATATAAATGACCAGGCACTGACATTTCAGTTTATGAATAATCTTGAGTTTGTTCCAAAACTTCAGCAAATCAATCAACATTGTCTTGTATAGAAATGCAGAGAATTTTTTGTGTTTTGACAGCAGAATTCAGTGAAAATGATTTTATAGCCTTTATAAGTCTTGGAAATTCAGCAACAATTGTAAACAGAGGATTTCATAACTCTCTGCTTGCCATCTTGTTAATAATTATCTCTGCACCAGACCGAGCCTTACTTGCTTGTGCATAAATCATGGCTCCCAGATATGGTAGCGGACAAATTGTGCAAAGCCCTTGTTTGGAAACTTAGCAAATTAGAGCTGGTGCTCAGTTTAGATGCTCATTGGTCAGCTGCTCTATATGACAACAAAAAGTCAGGAACACAAAACCTAGGGACAAAGATAAAGATTAGCTTCATACGTCACATTGAAACTTACAGTGAATAGTCAGCAAGGACTATGCTAAGCAAGCCACAAATATGGCCATGCTTCCTGAACCAACATAGCATGCCTTACTTACTAACCCTAATTGTACATCTTTAGACTGTGGAAAGAAACCGGAGCATTTGGAGGAAACCCACACGGTTACCTGGAAAATGTAGAGACAGCGGCAGGAATCGAACCCTGATCTTACAGCAGGTGCTATAAAGCATTGTACTAACCAGCTGGAGTGAGTTGTCAGCAGTTATTTAATATATATAGATAAACAGACATTCTGTCCAGTGCTAAGAGTAGTACTTACGGAGATGTGTGTGAGAAACTATGTTTAATTTTAAGAGTGACGTGCAGATCAATATACATCAGCAGTGGCTCTGAAGGTTTCATTCTTGCCTCTGGAGTCAGAAAGTTGTTGATTTCAAATACACTCCAAAGACGAGCAGAAAGCTTTTGGCTGGCACTCTAGACACTGTTAGAATGTTAGGATGAACTCCAGTTTGTACTTTCAAACTAAAAGATCACATGATAAAATTTTGAGGAAGAGCAGAAGAGTTGCACAGGCCAACACTTATCCTTAAAACAACATAAGAGAAAGAGGTTTTCTGGTCACTGTCACTCTGCTGCCCATGTTGTGCAAATTGGTTGCTGTATTTCTGATGGTCCAATAGTGACGCCAGCTTAAAACTACTTTATTAGCTTAGGATGACTTCAGATGAACTAAAAGTGTCACAAACGACTCCTTTAAATGCAAGCCTTTATTTCTTTAAAAGTAAATTATTGCCATTTGTTAAGAGGGCCACCTGGCTGGCGTGTATGTGACATCTCCCTGCAATTCTTAACCAGAAGGCTCTTAAAAATGTTACATCAGCAAATGTTCCTTCATTAGAATTATGACTCAGGCCACACATTGAATTTCAAACAATATTTTTGTTCAGGATTTAAAAATTGAAAAGCTGTAGATGTAGATAGTAACAACAGAAAATACTTGAAGTACTCAGCAGGCTGAGCAGTATCAGTGGATTGAAAATCAGTGTAAGTATTTCAAATCGGTGATCCTTTGTCAGAACAATAATGTTTGGTCTGTGTCTGTCTTACTGATGACAGCAGAGTTGCTCAGTTTTCCCAGCAGCAGTCTAACTGTGAGTGACACAGTAGCACAGGACTGGCAATTGGAATATCAGAGTTCAATACCACCCACCACCTGTACATCATGGGTAAAGCCCTCCCAACCATTGAGCACATCTACATGAAACGCTGTCATAAGAAAGCAGCATCCATCATCAGTGATCCTCACCACACAGTCCATGCTCTTTTCTTGCCATCGCCATCAGGTCGAATGTACCTGGACTCACACCACAGGTTCAAGAACAGTTACCGGTATGTTGAGGAGATGAGGAGAGAAGACGTGAATGGAGAGAGTTGGTAGACTACCGGTTGGAGTAGACTTGGAGCGAGGGTCTGAAGGTCAGCAATGACCGGAGGAGGTCGATGGTGGACATCGGCCTTATCAATGAGCTCCAATGTTTGCGCATTAGACTGTTACATGAGAATGGGCCCTTTTTTTTTGTTTCTTTACTAACCATATAGTCAAATTAAGAATTATAACGCTCAATCGTTTAATCGCATATCGGTACTGTTTGTTATTTCATGACACTGATTTGTAACAGGGGACACATCGCGCAGCATCTACCCAAATGAGATTTCTTAAGTTCAGCCAGGCCAGGGGCTATCATCCCTTAGATTAAGCCACTAGCTAAACCGAGAGTTACAGATTCATCTGCAATGTCTGTGTGTCTGAGTCCAGATTCCGGTCTGCTGGAGGCTGAAGAATATGGACTGTCTTGGGGTTAGAGGACAGTCTATGTGCCTGGGTGGAATAGGGACTTGTTTTGCTGCTGTCATTTTTTTGCTTGTTGTGTTCTGTGTTGTTCTGCTGAACATTGTGCGCAAGCTATGTTGGCACCAGAATGTGCAGTGACACGTGTAGACTTCCCCAGCACACCCTCTGGTGTGTTGGTTGTTGATACTAATGCCACATTTCACTGTATGCTTCAATGTACACCAGGAAATAAACCTGAACCTTGAATCATTTGGAGCACTTCTGCTCCAACTCTGAAGTTCCTTTCTTTCTCTTTAAAGCATCTTAAAATCTGACCACCATCTTAACTTCAAGTCACCTCACCTAAATGTTGGTTAATAAATGCAGAAAATGCCAGAAACATTCTACCTGGGTATTGTAATTAGGAATATGCTAGCTTAGCTACTGAATTGGTGTGGAAATATGGTGATCTGGCAGGATGTTTGTGGTCAGGATGCCAGCCAAAATGAGCAGCAATGATTCGTGTCTCTTTGTGCACAGGTGTGCACATTCTATTCACCCTGTCAAGGAAGCAGTTTCCTGAGGTCACCATATGAGCAAACACTTGTAATGTTCGGTTATCTTGAATCATCATACTTATACTTAATTCAGGAGAATCACCGGGATTATTGATCCTGTAGCTTTGGTTTCTATAGTTTGTAAAAAAGCACAAAATGGGAAAAGGCCATTCATCAATCAAGTCCATCACATACCTGGTCTCTGAAGGGAATATTCTCCATGAATCCTTGCACCTCTACAATCACATCTTCCCTTCATCCTTCTGCTAGCAGCAGTTCAATTACATAAACACAAAAGATTCTGCAGATGCTAGAAATCTTGAGCAACACACGCAAAACACTGGAGGAACTCAGCAAGTCAGACAGCATCAACGGAGGAGAATAAACAGAATGTTTTAACTCAAAATAACAATTGGTTATTCCCCTCCAAAGATGCTTTCAAACATTCAGCATTAAACCTGAGTGTATCCTTTAAATACTCCTAACCTACAGGTTTTAGTTTTTACCTCTCTTTTAGCAAGAAGAGCAATCTTGCTTAAATGGAAGAAGTCTACCCCTCCTACACATCTTCAATGGCTACGTGATATTATGTTGTATTTAAATTTAGAGAAGATCCGCTGCTCGGTCTTAAATTCGAAACAATCTTTTTACGATATTTGGGGACCTTTCCTAAATTACTTTTCCAATTTATGAAGTTTTAACAGTGCACAGACTTTTATGTATATTTTTATCTTCTCTTCTTAAGTGAATATGTTTTTTTTTCTAATTATCCTTTGTCATCCATCAGCTTTTTTCTTTGGTAGTTGGTAGGGGGTTGATTTTTTTTATATATATATAAAAAATTTCTTTTATGATGTATGACCTATCTTTAAATTTTTGATTACAGAGTGGTATACCTTTATGTGTTATGCTATAACATTTTGATCAATTTTATTACAATATATGAATGTACACAAGTTATGTTGAGATGTATCTATGTGTTGCGCTCTGTAAAAAAATTTTTCTTCTGAATAAAAATATTGTAAAAAGAAAACCTGAGTGTATCAATGCAAGGAGCATTGTTGCTACACACACTGTAATTCTGAAAGCCTGTTATTCGAAATAATTTCCACAATCCAAAGGGATTCGGTTTAAACTTAGTGAAATAGCTCGAAACCAAGGACGACCAGCCCTTGACAGGCACGCTCCCAGCATTCTGACATTGATAATTCAGTGTGACCGCATCATTGTAAGACCAGTCTCTCCAGTCTTGCTCCCAGCTTTCGGATGTCCTGTCGATATTCTTCCAAAAAACCAATAAACATCCAGCTGAACCAAAGCTTTTTTTGGGCAAAATCTGTTTCTATGTCACAAACCATCCAGAGTTTATGCTCCTGTAGGATATTGTGGGAGGGGTTGCTGTGTTAAGAGGCTTGGATAGGAGGTAGCTGGGGGGCTGGGTTGTTGTCGCTTTAAAGCCAGCACATTTTTAAGGGTGGTATCATATGGCTAACTGTGTTTCATCAGCCTGGTGTGGAACATTCCAGAAGCAGTTCGTGTGTGAGGAAGTGCCACAGTAGGAGATACTGAGTGGCCCTTTTGAATAAAGAAGCATTTCTGTTAGTTTAATTTCTATCTTTCCATATCTTGTGTATTACTTAAGGGAGATACTGTGATCCGATAATTCTTGACCTTCTTGCTGGTTAGATAAGTAACTGTTACTGTAGAGGTAAGAGTGGCCCATATTAGCAGCAATACAGAGGTGTGAGATTATCCACACAGTTCCATTATTACCAGTGACAGTAGTATTGTGATTCCCAACACCAGTCAGTTCCATCGCACATGCTGAGCAATGTCAGCCAAAGGGCAGCAGGACATCAACAGGATGCTGAGCTAGGCTGAGGAACGGCAGATGGAGTTCAACCCAGACGTGCCCAACATAGTACATATAACTCACACACACAACTCATAAAGCTACCACCAATAAACTGATAAATAATAAGGTGTATTAACGACACACATTAAAAGGTAAACAATATAATGCTACTGATGCTTCTTACCTGATGAGACCTGGGAGGTGGCAGGGAGTTCAGTAGTTTTACAGCCTGGGGGAAGAAGCTGTTTCCCATCCTAACATGCCTGATGGTAGGGAGTCAAGGAGATTGTTGGAAAGATAGGAGGGATCAGTGACAATAATGCTAAGGCCCCTGCATACACAGCACTCTGAAAAATATCTCTGATGGGTGGAAGGAAGATACCAATGATCCTCTCACCAGTGATTCATTCAATGCAGTGTGAAGTGATTCATTTTGGAAGGTCAAATTTAAAGGCAGAGTACAGGGTTAATGGCAGAATTCTTGGCAGTGGGGAGGAACAGAAGGATCTTGGGGTCCTCATCCATTAGTCCTTTAATGCTGCTGCATATAGTGATAGCTTTTTTAAAAGGGTGAATGGTGTGTTGGCCTTCTTAGTTGGGGGGTTGAGTTCAAGAACCATGAGGTAATGTTGAAGCTCTACAAAACCCTGGTTATACCACAGTCGGAATATTGTATTGCGTTCGGTTCTGATCACCTCATTATAGGAAGGATGTGCAAGCTTTGGAGAGTGTGCAAAGGAGATCTCCCAGGATGCTGCCTGAATTAGAGGACACGTCTTATGAAGATAGGTTGAGCAAGCTAGTGTTTTCTGTTTGGAGGTAAAGAAGATGAGTTGGGACTTGATAGCATTGTTCAAAATGATAAGAGGCATAAATCGAGTGGATAGTCAAAGACTTTTCCCAGAAATGGTTAACAGAAGAGGGCATAATTTTAATGTGATTGGAGAAAGTATAGAGGGGAGGTCAGAGATAGGTTCTTTACACAGAGAGTGGTGGGTGCATGGAATGCCCTGCCACCAGTAGTGATAAAGGTAGGGGCATTTAGAAAACTCTTAGATAGACACATGGATGATAGAAAAATGGAGGGCTATGTGGGGGGAAGGGTCAGATTGATCTTAGTGTGGTTATAAGGTTGGCACTGCATCGTGGGCAGAAGGGCCTGTACTGTGCTGTAATGTTTTATGTTGTAAAGTGAGTATGGCTGGATGTCAGCACAGCCTGAAGGATAATAAACAGACTGCTGGAGGAACTCAGGCAGCATCTTTGGAGAGAAATAGATGTTGACGTTCTGGATACCAGCTTGTTTGTTGCTCTGGATTTCAGTATTTCCATAGCCTCAAGAATGTTGAACTGCACAGCCAGTTACAGAAGATGAGTTTGAGGATGTTGTGTCCTGGTCACAAAATGCAGCCAGAAAATAACAGTGACCTTGAAAGGGGAGAAGCAGCAGCAAGAGGAGCTCCTGTAGCTTGAAATTGGGTATTTGCTGTTTCTTTTCTACAGGTCATCAAAATACTTGCAGTTCCTCCATTCATAAAGATGCTCAGGTTCAGAGGCAATCAGAGGAAACCCACACAGCCATAGGGAGATTATATTGTTATGACCTCAGCCCCCTCCTTTGTGAGAATCGCAAGAGAGAGAGAGAGAGCCTTACGGTTTGGAATGTGGGCTGGTCGCTCAACAAGACAAAAGCCTTGGACATAGCCATTGTCTTGGGAGACACCTTTGTGGAATAAGGAACTGGCCTACGTGCAGACCCTCAGGGCAATGTGAAATGGGTGATGGGGGAAAGATTGCCTCGCCCCCCCCCCCACCCTGATGGACATCTACAACCCTGCCAGTCCAGATAAAAGGTGGGCTGCCGAGGCAGGGCCTGAGACGCACCAAGGAGACACACGAAGGAGACACGATAGCGCTTCCCGTCAGAGCGGGAAGCCATTCTGAAGGAAGCCACATGCGTTAGATTCCGGATCGGGAGTCTGTGGCTGGACCCAAAAGGAAAAACCGCTTTAACTAACAGCAGGGATTTGCCTCGCAAGGACGACGGGCAAGTGTTCCTTTTCTCTCTCACCAACCCGTGAACTGTCAGCGGTTCCCGAAACGGGGAAGTCTGCAGACTTTGAGTAACTCTTATACCCAATTGGACTCAGTATCCCCTAGACAACGATAGAGCTCATCTTTGATTGATTATTACTACACCTGTGCTTTAGATTCAGTTTTGACGATGTATATGATCTGAATGTTTTGTAGTAACCATACGTTTGTGCCCCTTTATAAATAAAACGTTTGAAAATAGTAGCACCAGGCTTCAGCGGACCTATCTATCTTTGCTGGTAAGTCACCCGGTTACTGGGGAACGTAACAATATAAACATCTTAATAACAAGATGAATCCCAGTTTTCCTATTGTTGGTGCTGTAAAACATTATGTTAACCACTGTGCTTTTGAGGGGCTGTATGGTCTACCCCTGTTCCTAATTCCTATCTTCCTAAGTAAGTGGTAGTGGTGGCTTTATAAGTCTTGGGATGTAGTGAGGGAAGTGAAATTGCACTGGTGTTTGGATGATGGTGTGGGTAAATCTCAGCCTGCTGAATTTTTGTGATGTCACTGGTGAGGGCTGTTCCTGTGTAGCAAATGGCTAAGACTTAAGGAGATATCCTTGGATATCTGCAAAGTTCTCTTCTTGTACATTTGACTCCTTATATAACATTATGTATCACAGAGCTGCAGTGCTGTGCTAAAGTCTTCGGCACATATATATATAGTGCTAGGAGCAGGGAGTGGTGTGTGTGCAGACACACCCAGTTCTGAGACACCAGGAGGGTACTGTAATTTGATTCTAAACAATTGCTTCATTGTTTATTACAGAATGTCTCTCTGGTGCTTCCTGCTCCCTCTCCTCTCCCTTCCCCTTTTCCCAATCATGATTCCCATCTCCCTGCCCCTTTCCCACTCTCAGTCCACAATAGAGACCCATATCAGAATCAGGTTTATCATCACTCACATATGTCATGACATTTGTTTTTCTTGGTGGCAGAAGTACAGTTCAATACATAATATTACTAGAGTGCTGTGCAAAAGTCTTAGACACACTAGCTACATATATTTGGCTTAGACTTTTGCACAGTACTATACATCTAATGCTGTACTCCATATTGTTTTTTAAGATGCTGATTCCTTTTGTAATGTAGAAGATCTGTCAGTGGATCTTTTCCTCTTTTTGATCTTCCTAGTCTTGCCAAGACCTAACATTCTCACATTCTCCTTGGTGATCATCAAATCAAATTCAAAGGGGAGCTATCGTTGGTTGTGATCTCTTCGCCATGTTTTTACATTCTCTTCACTGTAACAGCTCTTTCTGTGTGATATCGGATGCACTTCCAGGAGAAACTTCCTGAGCACCAACATTTATTTTGTGTGTTTTGTTCAGGATCGTTTCTGTTGTTTCACTTCTACTATTATATCCATCCTCATATCTGTGTTGCAGCTTGCAGTGATTTCTGAGAGAAGATGCAACCTTCAGAGCTGTTGAGGCATTTTGGTGGCATCTCAAAGGATACATAGATTAACTATATTGAATCCTGACAAGAAAAGAACACTGCAGCCTTGATGATCTCAATGAAGATGAAACAGTGTGGGAGATAGTTCAAAATGTACTATGGGCAGAGATTGGCATGGCGTTAATGATAGTGAAAACATCCAGGATTTACAACCTAGACCTGGTGACCTCTGACTTGTCCTTGTAGATGGAAAGAGGGCTTTGGAAGGCAGTCAGGAGTCAAACACATTACTGTGGGTTTGGAGTTTTATGGAGGTAAGAATTGCAAATGAGTGCAACAGATGGATTTTTACAAAGAAATTATATTGTTATGGTCACCATCTCTGAGACTTTATTTTTAGATTCCAGATTAGTAACAGAATTTAAGTTCTGCAGTTGCCCCTGGGATCTGACCACTTACTTGCTTGAGTTGCTAATAGGGCAAATCAAACAAAACCACATCATTAAAGTATTGAAGCATCCAAAATGTGTATAATGATTTTAAAAACTTGACAAAACTTCAACCTGAAATATTACCTTTCAACCTCTTTTCACAAATGCTTCCTGTTTCCAGAATTTTCTAATGTACTTTGAATTTCAGTGGTTTATGTGCAAATTCACTCAGCTTCTTCTGGATACAACTCTTTACACCTCTCTTTGCTTTTCTTTGTCTTGGAGGTTTTCCACGTGCCGGGTTCCGGCCCTCCTGCTCCTAACTCACTTTCCCATCCAGTTTTATACAACCAACCAACTTGGATAAATTACGCTGGCTTTAGAACAAGAGCCAAAGGAAAGCAGCATCCATCACCCAGGCCATGCTCTCTTCTCACTGCTGCCATCAGGCAGGAGGTAAAGGAGCCTTTGTGTCCCATACCACCAGGTTCAGGAACGGTAATTACCCCTCAACCATCAGGCTCCTGAACCAACGTGGATAACTTCATTCACTATAACTTTGAACTGATCACTGAACTCAACCAATGGACCTGCTTTCAGGGACATTCCAACTCATATTCTTAGTATTATTTATTTATTTGTTTACTATTTGTTATTTGTATTTGCACTGTTTGGTCTTCTTTTGCACATTGGTTATATGTTAGACTTTGTGTGGTAGTTTTTCATTACATTTCTGACGTGTTTCTTTGTTTTACTGTGAATGCCCATAAGGAATTGAATCTCAGGGAGGTATATGATGTCATATGTATACTGTGATAGTACATTTGCTTTGAACATTGAATATTATAGGACAGGATAGGCCTTTCAGCCCTAAAATGCTATGCCGACCTTTTAACCTACTCTAAGATCAATCTTACCCTTCCCTCTGACATAGCCCTCCATTAATGAGCAGGGGGACAGGTGTACCTAATATTGTGGCCACTGAATGTAACTACTTGAAGTGCCTTGCTAACGAGCCCCACATCATAGATGCATTCCTTGCTGACAACGATGTTTTGCTCATGGGTTTGTCTTGTAGATCCAGGGCTCTCAGTTGCAAAATGAGGATTCAGAATTGAGTTCTGCAGAAAGTTCTCTGTCCAGAACATAGTAATCTTTTGGTATTGTCTTTCAAAAGAATAACAAGCATTTAGTTACTGACACTGTTGAAAACAGAGACTGATAGAACATTATAGATGTAGGAATTAAGGTAAGTGATGAACTTTTATCATATTGAATACGGAACAGGTATGAGGCCTATTCCTGTCTCTTAAGTAGTTCCCTGATTTCTCTCTCCTTCCTTTCTTGAAGTTTATCTGTGTCATGTTCTCATCCTTGTGGACTGTACCTGAACCTCAGGAGTTTTGGCAGACATAAACCATAGCAATGACAACAACTTTTAAATTCACAGATAATGGGTGATTTGAGTTGAGGAATTTGTTCACTCATAGTCATTTTGCTATTCCCTTTTCTCAGTTCCTCTGTCTCCGCTGCATCTGTTCTCAAGATGAGGGTTTATATTCCGGAATATCTGAGATGTCCTCTTTCTTCACACAGTGGGGTTCCCTTCCTCCACCACTGATGATGCCCTCACCCACATCTCCTCCATTTTCCTGACATCCACCCTCACGCCATCTTCCTGCCACCAGAACAGGGATAGAGTTCCCTTTGCCCATACCTACCAACCCACAAGCCTCCGCATCTAGCACATAGTTCTTGGTAGTTTCCCCCATCTTCAACAGGATCCTACCACTAAACACATCTCCCCCAACCCCAACTCTCTGTTTTTCAGAAGGATCACTCTCTACATGACTCCCTTGTCTATTTAACCCTCCCCACTGTTCTCCCTCCTGGCAGTTCTGCTGGCAAGCAGCACCTGCCCTTTTACCTGCCCCCTCACTACTATTCAAGGTGCTAAACAGTCATTCCAGGTGAGGCCACACTAAACCTCATGTCTGACAGGGTATCTATCTGGTGCTCCTGGTGCAGTCTCCCCTAAGTCGAGGAGACCCAGCAGACTAGGGGCCACTTCATCAAGCACCTTTGCTCCTTCCACCACAAAATCGGGACTTACCAGTGACCACCCATTTTAATTCCACTTCCCATTCCTATTCCAACATATCAATCCATAGTCTCCTCTACAGTTACAATGAGGCAACACTCAGGTTGGAGGAGCAACACCTCATATTCCATCTGGGTAGCCTTCAACCTGACATTAACATTGAATTTTCTAACTCAGTGATTCCCAGTGGGGGCAGTTACCATTAGGGGACGTTTGGGGAAATAGAAATCGTTGGGGTTGGTAAGCGGCACCCTAACTTGAGGCACGAGACCTGACCGACCGTGTTAACTTGCTGCTGTCGTCAACATTCGATAGGCATTCCCAGTTTGTGTTCATTTTTCTTTTAATTTAGCCCTGTTAATAATGGATAAATATGTATGGCACGATCTCTATAAGTCTGAAGCCAGTGAAGTCTTGAATTCTAATCCTGCTAAGAAACAGAAACTACAGGAAGTGTGTCAATACAATGTTACATACCTGGAGTGTGATTTTATTCCATTCTCATCAGATCAGCAATGCCCATGTGTCTTATTTGTAATATTGTATTGCCTAATGAAGCCGTGAAACCATCAAGACTGATGGAACACTTCCGTAAAAGACACCCTGAAAAGGCTACTTATGGTATTACTCAGTTCCAGAAGATGAAAGAAGTATTTGAAAAGCATTGCACTCTCGAGTATTTGCCTACAAAGCTAAAAATGACCTTTAAAGTGGTTTTATTGCTTCTTATAACATTTACAAAATGATTACAAAGTGTGGAAAATCTCATACAATTAGTGAAAGATGAATAATGCTGGCTGTATCAGAAGTGCTCACCACTGTTCTCAAAATGGATACCTGTGTTTTAAAATCAATTCCTTTGAGTAATAACTTTGTAGCTCATTTTGATGAAATAAGTGAAGACATTGAGCTATGCACAGAGCTACAAAAAAACAGATTTTGAGACACAACTGGATGAATCAACTGTGTGAGGCAACAAGGCATTGCTAATGGCATATGTAGGTTTTATCAAAAATAGAAATGTTTATGAAGAGATTCTCTTCTGCAAAAAGTTAAAAACAAATGGCAATGGAGAAAGTATTCTGATTAGGAGCATGATTTCTTGTGCAACAGATAGAGCACCATATATATGACAGGTCACCATGCTGGTTTAGTGGCATTTATGAAAAAAGAAATTCCAAGTCTGTTTGTAATCCATTGAGTAATTCATTGTCAACATCACACACCCAAAAACTCAGCCAGCGACTTTTTTCAAGCATGATTCTTGTAATATCTGCTATAAACAAAATTAAAGTTCATCCATTGAATGCAGAATATTTCACCAGTTATGCCAAGATAATGATGAAGAGTTTGAACGCTTGCTCCTTCGCACTGAAGCGCATTGGCTGTCAAAAAGCTGCTGCTTAAAGGGTTTCTTTGATCCTTTTCACACAGTGGTTGAATTTTTGCTCTAAGTTGACAACAGCTTGGAAAATAAGGTTGAACTTCTATGTGAAGATTTGGCATATCTAGCTGATCTGTATCACAAAATGAACATTCTAAATATGAAACCGCAGGGTGAGAATTTCAATTTAATCCAGGCAAAAAGTGCAGTGCCCACTTTTGTCGGAAGATTGGAAATATATAAGCAAAACATTGGGAGAATGATATTACAGTCCCCCTGCATGGAAATATGGCACTCTCTTTCACAGATGTGATTTGCAAAAGTACTGCTTATACCTGCAGTCACTGAAAAAAGATTTTCAGAATTGATTCAAGGATTTGAACAATCTGGAGATTCTGGACTGGTTAATTAACCCATTTCTTTGCAAGGTGGAAATACAGGAAGAAAGCTTGCAAGAAGAAATTATTGAAATTCGGATTGATGAAGAAGCAAAAATGCTTTTCTAGATTGTCAGCTTTTGTGGTATGTGGGTACACTGTCATATGAAGTTTCCTGATCTTTGGAAAAGAGCCAAACTGCTCTTCATTGCATTTCCATCCTCCTACCTTGTTGATAGAGGCTTCATATACTCTCAAAAACCAGAAGCCAGAAGGACATGTTGTATGTGTGGACTTAAGGCTTTTGTTGTTACAACTTGAACCAAGTAACTCTTGCTAAAAACCATTAAGCTCAAGGATCATATTGATATTGAAACTATTGTACAGTGCACAGGTCCCATGTAGGCTAGTTTTAAAGACAAATAAAAATTCAAAGCTGAATCATTTTTCTCTTAGACACTGGAAAGTAAGTTGTGCCTAAGAGGGGTGTGCGAAATATATGAAAGTCCTTTGGGGGGTGTTGGGCTAAAAAAAAGTTTGGGAAACACTGCTCTAACTTCTGGTAATTTCTCTCTCCTTCCCCTTCTCTCTTTTTCTCCTAATATCCCTTCTCCTCATCTGCCCATCACTTCTCTGTGGTTCCCCTCCTCCTTTCCTTTCTCCTATGGTCCACAGTGCTCTCCTTTCTGATGTCTTCTTCAGCTTTTTCATCTTCCACCTATCACCTCCCAGCTTCTCACTTCATCTCCCTCACCCACCCACTCACTTTCCCCCTCACCTGGCCCCACCAGCTCATATACTCCTTCACCTCCCCTTCTTCTACTTCTGTCTTCTTCTTCCCTCCTTTCCAGTTATGATGAAGGATCTTGTCTCTTCATAGATACTGCCTGACCTGCTGGGTTCCTCCAGCATTAGTTGTTGTTGCTCATAGTCTGATTGTTGCTCCAATATACTTTATCTCTTTAATGAAATTAATCACATTCATTAATCTTTCATTAAAGAGATGAAATTAATCCCTTGTCAGAACATTGATCCACAACTCTGTCTTTCCATTTGATTTTCTACTGTGAAGGAGTAGGCAAAGTATTTGTTAATGCTTCAACCATTCCAAAGTTCAAAGTAGATTTATTATCAAAGTACATATATGTCACCACATACAACGGTGAAATTCATTTTATTCGCAGTAAATACAAGAAACACAATAGAATGTACAAAAGACAACGAATTGTGCAAATACAAAAAGAAATTAAAATGTACAAAGTAATAATAATAAATAAATGAACAATAAATATTGAGAACATAAGTTGAAGAGTCCTTGGAAGTGAGTCTATAGGCTATGGGAACAATTCCATGTTGGGGTGAGTGAAGTTATCTCCCCTGTTTCAAGAGCCTGATGGTTGAGGGGTAATAGCTATTCCTGAACCTCGTGGTGTGAGTCCTGAGACTCTTATATCTCCTTCCTGATGGTAGCAGTGAGAAGAAAGGATGACCTGAGGGTTGGGCAGGGGGTGGTCCTTGTTTTCATGTGATAGCACTACTTGTAGAAGTACTCAACATTGGGGAGGGCTTTTCCTGTGATGGACTGGGCTGTACCCACTACTTTGAAGCACTTTTCTGTATACATGTGCTTGATGGCAGGTAGGCTGGGCAGCTTTGACTACCTGTTGTAGAGCCTACCTGTCCACTGCTGTGCAATTTCCATACCAAGCAGTGATGCAGCTTGTTAGGAAGCTCTCTACTGCACATCTGTAGAATGATGTGAGTATGGATGTGCAAAGTCCTTCAGCCTCTACAGAAAGTAGGGGCATTGGTGAGCTTCCCTGATTGTGCAGAAGGTGTTCTGGGACGATGAATGATGTGTGAAATGTGCACCCACAGGAGTTTGAAACTGCTCATAAAGAGTTGTCTAAGTGGTGCAAGCTTTTCTGAAGTTGGTAACCACTTCCTTTGTCTTGTTGACATTGAGGACAAGGTTATTTGCCTTGCACCAGGCTTCGAGCTCTTCCTCTCTCTCTGTGTAGGCCTTCTCATCATCATTGGTGATGAGCCTTGATTGAAGCTCAATTGAGGTTTACTGGATCTATCTTGCTTTGAGCTCCTCAACCACATTCATTCTACAGCGCTTTAGTTGAGTTGATGCAATCCCCTCTGAGGATGAAGACCTCTTGCTGAAGACAAAAGACTGCAGATGCTAGAATCTAGAGAAAGAAACAGCCTACTTGAGGAACTTAGTGGGTCAAGCAGCATCTCAGAGAGGAAGGAATTGTTGATGTTTTGGTAATTATCAACATGTTGACAGTTCTTTGCCCCTCACGGATACTGTTTGTTACACTAAATTCCTCTAGCAGATTGTTTGCTGCTCAATAACATCTTGATCTTTGCCTTGAATGCTTTCCACCAGTGCATGGAGGAAATTATCTAGAGGGCCAGTTATGAACCATAGAGACTGCAGCACTGGCTGGTTTTGAGCAGTTTTGAGCAGTGTCAGTGTGTGTTCCTGAGCATTTCAGTGGCTCAACCAGGGAGCAGGTATGATGGAAGGTGCTGTGATGAAGAATAGTGAACCAGTCAGATCGGGGCCAAGAGTCTGGTGTAGTTTGTTACCTGGGTAGGGGTAATGGCCATCTGTAGCACTGACTCCACGCTAAGGCCAGGGGGCGCTGCCGAGCTGCAGCTCTTTTTCCTTCGCGCTGGGGCTGGGGGCGGCGTGGAGCTGTAACTGTTTTCCTCCGTACAGGGACCAGGGGGCGCTGCTGATGCTACAGTTGTTTTACTCTGCGCAGGGGCCAGGGGGCGATGTCGAGCCGCTCGGCGTTGGGACCCCGGTTCTGACGCTTCTCGCTGCGGTGGTTCCCGGGCGGAGCTCTCAGTCAGCGATAAAGAGCGAAGGTTCAGCTCTGTGCTCCCCTCACTTAGCCTGGCAGCGTCCGTCCTGCTACATGGGCTCCACTGCCACACAGTAGGCGGTTGGCTGGGGGGACGTGTGGTGACTATTGCGCGCTGAGCTCGAGCTGGGATTATGGCTGATTCGGAGAGCGGCGAGAGCGGTGGTAGTGAGCCGGGCAACCGGTTCGCTCGGCAGGGTGCCCTGCGCCAGAAGAACGTGTGCGAGGTTAAGAACCATAAGTTCATCGCTCGCTTCTTCAAGCAGCCTACATTCTGCAGCCACTGCACCGACTTCATTTGGTGAGGGCGGCCGGAGGGAGGGAGGGAGGGAGGGGACGTCTCTCGCGCCCCGAGCACTTTCCTTCTTCTCTCCAAACTTTCCCCAAACTCTGTGAACTTCGTGCAAATTTCACCCCACCCCTCACTCCCCCCCCCCCCACCCACTGGTCTTCGGTGATAACCTCCCCCTAACTCTTCTTTAGTTGTGTTTTATCCACGTTGTGCTTCCTTGTTTTTAGATTACTAACCCTTTGCGACTTTTTTGGTAAATATTACTCTGTTTTATTTCCTCTATTCCTCCCTCCCCCCTCTCATGTTTTTGTTTTTGTTTTGGTTTTGCAGGGGCTTTGGGAAACAAGGATTCCAGTGTCAAGGTACGTGGCTGCTCCTGGTCTGAGGTCAGTGGGGTGCGGGAGTTCTGGCTGAATAGCCGAGGATGTTTTTGCGAAAACTTTGTAAAACGTTGGCAGGGATTGTGATCCAGAGAGCGGGAAAGTAGAGGGTGTAACTTGCGACAGAAGAAAAAGAGGGAAGTCTTGCAGCTAGTGGAGATCAGAGCCTGCCTACTTAATTTCCGTTTTAACCTGAAAGTGATGTGCCGTATTCCTTCTCCGCGTTGCCTTTTGGTCAGAACTAGGAAGTCCGGGCGAAATGTTTTCATTACAAAGCTTTGCTGATAATTGCATATTGATTCTTACGATAGCCTGTGAGTGTAGATGTATAATAATAACAGGGTAGTTGTTCTTCCTCTGTTTGCTGTTTGTCAGTTCGACTGTGATAGTGCTTTAACCAGAGCATAATAACAATTTAAAAAAACAATTGCTCTAAGATGCGTTTAAAAGAGGAAATGAATTGAGTTCGTTTAGGTTGCATTAATTCTGGAGAACCCTCAAGTAAACTTCCATTGTTAGCGGTGCGTAATTGTCATAAACCCATCCTGTGGTTATAAATCATCTGTTGATGCTATTTTTTAAAAAAAAGTTTCCCACCTCCCCTCTTGCGGCTGCTGCTCTGAAGTCTGATGCATTCCTCCCCCACACCCTGTCTGTTTCTCAGTTTCTGATTCTCCAGCTAATTCTAAAAGTGCCAGGAATCAAAAGCTGGAGTGCTTCAGGTATAACGGATTTAGAATTTTTTTTTGCACCTCTGCTGTTGATTGGGAGCGTCATTCTTTCAAAGAAACGCCAGCACTTTAATTCCTTGTCTAAAATTACCTTGGAAATGTCTGAATGCATTTCTAAGGTTTTTATTTTAAAGATGGAAGTTCTTGGGTGAGTGCCCTGTTTGGTTCCTTCTGCAGCATGCTATTGATGACAACACTGTTTTCCATCACTGAATCATCTGACTAGACTTGCAGTGAAGTTTGAGAACTCCAAAAATGTGGCTTTGCTGCAGATCTTCCTACGGTTTGAGGAATGCACTTGCAGGCAGAAATGGGAATTGTAATTTCTGGAGCTTGTGACTGTCAGCCTTGTGACCCATTCGCCAGCTCTTGTAATTATATAATAATGCTCTGTGTGTGTGTGCACGATTGTTGCCTCGGGTTTAAAGTTGCAATTTTCTGTTGGTTTTTGTCCCTGGCTGCAATGTTGTTCAAAATCAACATTGACAGTGGAGTGTTGAGCCTATTCAGAAAGGTGGAGCTCTCTGCTGAACTGCAGAGCGAGGAGGGACCGAACTCCTGACGCTGCCTCAGGATGCTTAATCTGCCCTCTGCCTGATGTTGTGAGCAGAGTGCATGGTAGCATAACGGATTGTATAATGCTTTACTGCACTAGCGATCAGGGTTCAATTCCCGCTGCTGTCCTGTAAGGAGTTTGTACATTTTCTCCTCGGCCAGTTTCCTCCCATGTCCCGAAGACGTACAGGTTAGGGTTAGTAGGTTGTGGGTTTGCTACGTTGGTGAAGCATGGCAGCCCCGGCAGGCTGCTTCCTGCACAGTGTTTGGACTGTGTTGGTCATTGACTCAAACAACACATTTCACTGTATGTTTTGATTTACAGGTGACAGATAAAACTAATCCATTCTCTGGAGTTCACTTGTACTCAGAGCTCCGTGGCACTGATATCCATCCAGAGTAGGATGGAGTGTGTTTGCTGAGCTAGTGTTAGATGTGGAACACCTTGAATAGATGTCTCCTGCCTCGAGCAAGTGTACAGTACATATCAGTTGGGGGTATAATATTCCCTGTTGGAGATCTCTTAGGAGTGCTGCTGGTTTGGTTAGTGCTGCAGGCTGGGTGGTATCAGACTGGTTTACAAAAACATTTAAACTGGTAAAATGGGAATGTTTTAAAAAGATAGGATGGATGGAATTCCTAGCAGGAACCTTTGGGAATTCTCTACCCAAAGAGATGTGAATGCTTGGTTGTAGAATGCTTCAAAGTCTAGGGTTGGTTTGATTTTAGACAGAGGAGGGAAGGACCAGATACAGGGACAGTCTGGATGGATTACACTCGGGCTGAATGGTCTTCTGATCCTGTTTCTGGAAGTACAATGGGTTAGAGGAAAGGTGCGTTCACACTGTTGCGAGGTAGTGTCAGCCATTGCATTTAGATGCAGATCAGCCTGGGTACAGGTTCCAAACTCTGATCCAAGTCCTGATGAAGGGTCTCTGCCTGAAATATCGATTGTTTATTCCTCTCCATAGATGCTGTCTGACCAGCCGAGTTCCTCCAGCATTTTCTGAATTTCCTCATCTGCAGAATCTCTTGTGTTTCTAATCCAAGTCTGAGTGTGTTTCCCTTGCCTGACTTCACCATCGCTGTGGGTATGATGACTTCACACCTGTAATAGCAAAGCCAAAGACTGACTGAGGGAGAGAGGACAAACACAATAATACCGAGCAAATCATCGGGGCTTGGACCATGGTTGAGACTGTGCTGACTGGCCTGGCTGATCTGAACTCTAATTTTTTTTATCCAATATGGACTGACTGAATCCTGAAAAAGAGATCCTGCAGTTGCTGGGAATCTTGGGCAGCACACTCCAAATGGTGGAGGAAATCAGCAGGTCTGGCAGCATCTATGGAGGAGAATAAACAGTTGATTCTTTGGGCCAAGACCTTCATCTAGCCTGAAATATTGACTGTTTATTCCCCTCCATAGATGCCAACTACTTTGCTGAGTTCCTCCAGCATTTTGTGCATGTGACCCAATTGTAATTTGAGGTTAGAGGTAAAGTTACTTGGGGCTTTGATTGAGCCTACTGTTGTTTAAATGCAATAATAACCATGCCTTGCCTCTTTCTGGCTGTGTTGAGGGGAATATTTAAGATACAGCATCCTTGTTCATGGCAGCAGTGGCGTCTCCTGTACAGCTAGGCCTTTATTTGCTGCCTTAACGAAGGAGGGAGCTTAATCCTGTTCTGCATGATAAGACTCCCCGCCCTTCAACCAGAATTGAGCACTGACAGTCTGACCAATAGTCTGCCTTTATCTCCTAATATCTGATTCAGAACGTTGTGCCTCTCACTGTTGTTTTTGAACACTGCCTAAAACTCTCATCTGTTCTTGGGTTCTGTGCAGGAACCTTGGTTCAGAATCAGGTTTATCATCATTGACGCATGTCAAGAAATTTGTTTTGAGACAGCTGTATAGTGCAATATATAATTAAAATGACTATAAATTGCAATAAGAAATATAAAAGTAAATATGTAGGGCAAAAATAGCAGAATAATAAGGAAGTATTCACAGTCCATTCATAAATCTGATGAGATGAAGTTGTTCCTAAAATGCTGCGTGTGTGTCTTAAGGTTCGTCTACATCTTCCCTGATGGTAGTAATGAGAAGAGCGCATGTCCTGGGTTGAGGGTCCTTAATTATGGATGCTGCCTTCCTGAGGCTTTGATGCTGGAGGAGTCTAGTGTCCGTGATGGAGCTGGTTGAGTTTACAACCCTCTGCAGCTTTTTTCCTATCCTGCCTGTTGTTGCCTCCACACCAGATGGTGATCTGAATGCTCTCTATGGTACATCTGCAGGAATTTGTGAGAGCTATTGGTGACAGGCCAAATCTCAAACTCCTGATGAGGTGCGGTCTCTGGAATTATTTGTTCATAATTGCAGAAATGTGTTGGGCCTGGGATCTTCAGAGATGTTGACACCCAGGAGAATGAAGCAGCTCACCCTTTCAGCCGTTGATCCCTTGATGAGGACTGGTGTCGTCTTTTTTTTTTCTCTCCCTTCCTGAGGCCCACAATCAATTCCTTGGTTTAGACCAGGGGTTCCCAATCTGTGGTCCACTGACTCCCTTGCTTAATGGTATTGGTCCATAGAATTAAAGAAAGGTTGGGAACCAATGGTTTAGGGTGACCTTGATTAGGGACCAACTTAGACCAAATTCTGTCCTGCTGGCTACCTGATTTTGCTTCCAGTATCACACTGGATGGTTCTGAAGCACAAGTTTCCTGATTTGATGTTTTAATATTTGCAGTCACTCACCTAATACTGAGGCAGATGTGTAGTTCTGTTGTTAGCGAAGTTACTTTCTGATTTGGTGAAGTAAACTGAGGAATGTACTGTGTATATTATTTGGGATATCTCCAGTGCCCTCCTCGGGATATTTCCTGATCTTTCATGCCCACCCAGTGATAAATGGCACCTTGGATTGAGGTTTTGTCTAACAGATGGTGGCTTTTACAACATTGTCCTCTTGGATGTGTGGCGGTAGATCTGGGAAAGGTCTTGAACCCACACTTGTTGATCACAAGTCTCTGGTTTAAAAGGTGACAGCACTGTGCCAGTGTGTGTGACATCACACTGATTCTCACCCCCGGTGTGGGTCTCACTGGGAGAGGGAGTGGTGGAGGCAAAATCTCCAGCTGACTTGCAATGAAGGAGTTTTGACTTGTCGCCCTTGTGCTCATCTCCCCTGCTGGGGCAGAGGCTGCTGACAGCAGCTTGCCAGTGTCCTCCATCCTGGGCCAGTCTTTCAAGCTGTCCCCAGCTGTAGCCCATCTTCTTGGTATATCCTTCCTCTCCCAGGATGAGGTCTTTGGACCTTTCGTTGGCTTTTCTGTAGGTCTGGGTTTTTACAGGATGGGGTTGCTAGCCCCATGCCCGGCCCCCCTCCTTTCTCAGCTGGGCTTGGGACCATCTATGGCAGAGTTTTGACTTGTGAGTGGTTGAAATTGTTCATGATCCTGATGAGCTTTCGGGTTCCCCCATGCTGCCTGTGAAGTTCCCTTTCTAAGGATTGTATTGGAACAGTTTGTGATGCCCGCTTGTTTTGGAGGAGCATGCCTGCAGGAGAAAGCTCTGAGCAAACTGGCCCAGTTGTGGGCTTGTACTAATTCACCCCCTGCCTCTCATAACTCAGGTGAATAGGTCAGCTTCTGAGAGCCAAGTGTGGATGCAGTTGCATCTGCCTTTCTGAATCATCAGGTCCTGGGACAAAGACCTGTGATGAGGGAGAATTTCTTTAGCCAAGGGGTGGTGAATCTGTGGAATTCATTACTGCAGGAAGCTGCAGAGGCCGAGACATTGGGTATACTTAAAGTGGAGGTTGATGGGTTCTAGATTAGAAGGCAGGAGAATCAGAATTATGTTTAATATCACTGGCATACGTCGTGAATTTGTTAACGTAGCAGCAGTACAGTGAAATGCATAATATAGAAGAAAAAATAAGTAAATGAATTACATTAAGTGTGTGTAATATTTAAATTAAAAAATAGTGCAAAAACAGAAATGAAAAAAGTGAGGTAGTGTTCATGGGTTCAATGTCCATTTAGGAATTGGGTGGCAGAGGGCAAGAAGCTGTTCCTGAATCACTGAGTGTGTCTCTTCAGGCTTCTGTACCTCCTACCTGATGGTAACATTGAAAAGAGGGAATGCCCTGGGTAATCAGAGTCCTTAATGGTGGACACTGCCTTTCTGAGGCATGCCCTTTGATGGATGGGGTGGGCTTGAGGGGGATAATAAATCAACCATGATGGAATGGTGGAGCAGATTTGATGGGCCAAAATGGCCTTATTCTGTTCCCATGACTTGTGGTCTTATTAATCCAGTTGAACAATCCATTGTAACACACTTCCAAGGAGCTGTCTTTTGGGATAAAAGGTACAATTGAAGCCCCAGTTTCCCCTTAATTGGAAGTTAAACATTTACAGTGACAGTTTTAGAAAGTCTCACTGGTACTTGGGGCTAGTATTGATGTTCTTCATTTAAAAACAGTAGAGAATCAATTTTTTCAGTTGTTATCACATTGCTTGTTGGTGGGGTTATAAATTGTTTCAGGCAGTACATAAGTGACTACACTTGACAACAGCTTCATTGGCTGTAAAGTGTTTGGGAATATCCTGAGGTATTGGTACGATACAAAGGCTGTTCGAACCATTGTGGAACTCTTTGCATTAGTGCTGAACTGAGAGCAGGAGGCTCTGTTTGATGTACCTCAAGGTAGTGGTTAGCATAACACTTTACAGCACCAGCAACCCAGGTTCACTTCCTGTTGCTGACTGTAAGGAATCTGTATTGTCTCCCCGTGATCGTGTGGGTTTCCTCTGTCTGTTGAGGTTTTCCTCGTGTTGCAAAGATGCACAGTTAGGGCTTGTGAGATGTGGGCATGGTACGTTGGTGCTGCAGCGTGGTGACACTTGCGAGCTGTCTCCAGCACATCCCTGAACTGTGGTCACTGACGCAAACAACACATCTCACTCTATCAATGTCAGTGTAACAACTTTTGTCTCCTTAACCAATGAATGCTGATGGAGGTGGAAATGGATGTGTACAAAAACTGAATTTACAGGCAAACCCAGTGACATTTAAACTCACGTGGTTTCTTATGCCTGGTCTTCTTAAAATCTGTTTCCAGTCTGCATCCCTGTGTGAAGATTGTATCAGTTTTCAAAGAGAATAATTTAAAGAAATGTTCTAAAGCCATTAAACCACTCAGTCCCCATGTACAAGCAACCTTTAAATAATCAACTGTCTCACTGTGTGCCTGTACAGATTTTAGGTTTTTAATACTGAGTGAAAGGCTCCTGTGATCAAATCCTTGTTCTCCTGGGTACAGTATGATTTATAATATGTAAAAACCCTCACTGGCCTCTTCTCTTGTCCCAGCCACAATACCTTGCCCACTCTCGGCTTGGATTTTTTGAGATTTCATCAGCAAGTCATTTTGTTTCCTTTTGGCAACATGTAAACTGTTAGCAAGGTTTCAAATAACTTGTCCTGATTTGAAGCCTTTCAGATTGCTCCCACTCCCTGTCATGTCGAAACCCCGATCAGCTCATTTGCAAGCCGATGTTTCTTGAGCTTCACCTGCGGGCCTGTCTGTTACCAAAGGCACTTCCATGTGGGATGCATCTCGTGTTTCCCCCCCCCCCCCCCCCCCGAGACTTTTCTGTGCAGGGGTGGGTTTGGGCTGTACTGGGTCAGAATTGCAAACCTGTGGCTTGTGATACAGCAGTAGCTGTGGCTGCTAATGGGCAACGCCAGGTCTCCTGTTGAAAGGTGCAGGCTCAACATTCCATTCATTTCAGCACTGACTTCTCCGAAACCTCTGGGGCCTGAAGGTATCCAACATGTGAGCAACAGCTCCTATTCTGTCTAGCTAGTCTCCAACCCAATGGATTGAGCATTGACTTTATCTTCTGGTAATCTCTTCCACCTCCCCTCTTTTTCTGGTTCATCTCACCCCTTCTCATCTGCTCATTATATCCCCCTGGAACGCCTCCTTCCATTTCATCCACGCCCACTGTCCTATCAGATTTCCACCTATCTCTTTTGAGCTTTTAGTTTAATTTCCCCTCAATGTTCTCACCTATCACCTGCCCCTCCCCCGCCACCTTCTTATTCTGACTCCCCCCCCACCCCCCCCAACCATTCTTCCAGTCCTGATGAAGTGGTCTCTGCCCAAATCATTGACTATTTATTCCCTCCATGGATGCTGCCTGACCTGCTGAGTTCCTCCAGCATTTTACTCTGGACTTCCGGCATCTGCAGAGTCTCTTGCGTTTATGCTTTACTGTGATCTGTTCCCTGAAGCATTGCTCGCATTTACCCATCCCACGGAATTGCACTTTCCAGAGCTATTGTTATCAGTAATCAAATTCCTGGAGAGAGAGACACATTCCTTTAGGAAATTTTCAGCCTCTTCAGTACCTGTAGCTAGATCCTAGGAGACGGAACTCATGTTCCAGTGTGGGTTCTGGCAAGTGGCTGAAACACTGGGCTTCAGAATTCATTCATTTTGTGCCATGTTGTATGACGTGTGTGATCGTTATCTTTCCATGACCGTGATTGTTTTTGGCAAATTTTTCTACAGAGGTGGTTTGCCATTGCCTTCTTCTGGACAGTATATTTACAAGACAGTGACCCCAGCCATTATCAATCCTCTTCAGAGGTTGTCTGCCTTGGTGTCAGTGGTCGCATAAACAGAACTTGTGATCTGCACCAGCTGCTCATACGACCATCCACCACCTGCCCCCATGGCTTCACGTCACCCTGATCGGGGATCTAAGCAGGTATTACACCTTGCCTAAGGTGATCTGAAAGTCATCGGAGGGAAGGAGCATCTCTGGTAGAGATGTCTCTCACCCCCCCCAACCCACCCCCACTAGATCAGTTCAATTATTTCTCAAGGGAGAGGAGACCTGTTAATGATTGGACATGAAATGAAACCTGACAGTCCTTTAATCAGGACACCGGTCTCCCGCAACTGAAGTACCTTCGTTCAAATCAAATGCCATGTAAATATGCTATACTGTATCTGTTCTATGATATGCTGTGCTGCTTTGTAAAATAAGAATAATTAATAATAAAAATTTGAATTACAAAAAAAAATGCACAGAATATACTGTTGATGCTGTAAATCTAAACTGAATACAAAAAATGCTGAAAATGTTTGGCACATCAGGCAGCATCTGGAGAGATGTCCCAAACCTGAAGGTGGGGGTCCCAGGGGGTGGGGGGGAGATGTCCCAGACCTGAAGGAGGGGGTTCCGGTGGGGGGGAGGGGGGAAGATGTCCCAGACCTGAAGGTGGGGGTCCCGGGGGTGGGGGAGATGTGCCAGACCTGAAACATTAACTGTTGCTCTTTCCTAATCTGAACATTTCAAGTATTTTCTGAAACCCTTGTTTTTTTTCCCCCTCCTCCCAGAACCTGTTCAAATTGAGGTATTTCCCCAAAGTCGTCTTCCCCACCCACTTGACCGTGGGTCACTCCAGTCAGTTCCTGCCTTGTAACGTTCACTTTCGTGTGCCATGCTTTCAGGAGGAAGGGCAGATGGGAAAGGGCAGGCTTTTGTGGCCCAGGCAGCTGCTCGTGAGTGTTGTGATGTTCTTGTGCTGGTGGAGTCAAATCTACAGTTACAGATGGTAGGTTAGCTTTTGCTGAGAAGAGAAGACCAAGATTACATTAACTCTTCCAGTTGTGGTCTTACCAAGGGCAGGAATAATAGTTTCTGCACTGGTTTTGCCCCCTAGCGAGCTATTTGCAATGGGGTTGCCTGCATTCTATCTCTGACATTGATGCTCCTTATCCCATTATTAATTGGGTGCTGGCACCAGGTACCTTGTGGCAAAACTTTGCTTTGATGCTGACTGTTGCAACTCCCCGCTTGGAATAGTAGCTGGCACAGTGCCAAGGTCCTTGGGTTTCTCTGGCTGTGTGGTGACCGAAAAGGTTTGTCAGTAACTCAAGCCTGCTCTGCCATGCAATGTGATCGCAGTGAATCTCAGTCCCAGGGCCATCCACCTGCCTTGGTTCCATGTCCTCCCTCTTTCTTCTCCCCACCCCCACCCTTGGCTGACAAAATCTGCAGGCTTTCATTTTTTGTGATCGTGCTCAAGGCTATCTGTGGGAGAGGGTCCCACCCACTGGATGAAGGATCGCTGCCCAAAATCTCAACTATTTCTTCCTCTTCCTAACTTGCTGAGTTCCTCCACTATTTTGTGTGTTTCTCAAGACTCCCAGCATCTGCAAAGTCTCTTGTGTTCCTTATGCAGTGAGGAATTAATTCCAACAGTCTCCTGAGTTGGCCTACCTCTGTGGGAAGCCTCTTCTGGAGTGGAGCATGTTTGGGCAGCCTTAATCACTTCCCTTTCTGCCAGCCCAGCCCAAACTACCAATCCCCTCTTTTCAAACAAAGAAAGCCTTGGAGGAGGTGCATCTTGACTCTGTGCCTCTGAAGTAGTTCCCTCAGGATAGGGGCTTCTGAGGGTTTGGAGATGGCATTTCCAACAATCCCCTCCTCGTCCTTTGGCTTTCTCATGTGGCTCCCCTCCCTCCATAACTGAATTCAGACCAATGACCTTCCACCAATAACTGAGCCCTTGCTACAACCTGAAGATCAGAGCTTGGAGTGTAAGACATGAGAGCTGCAATAGGCCTTTCAGCTTAATAAGTCTTCTCTGCCATTCTATCATGGATGATTCATTATCCCTCTCAGCCCCACTCTACATAACAGAATTCAGCAGGTCACACACAATCTGTGGAAGTAAATAAGCGGTCAGTTTTTTGGACTGACACTCTTCATTCGGACTGGAAAGGAAGAAGGGCGAAGAAGCCAGACTAATAAGGTGGGGGCAGGGAAAGGAGGACAAGCTAGAAGGTGATGGGTAAAGCCAGGGGTTGGGGAGAGGAAATGAAGTAAGAACCTGGGAGGTGATGGGTAGAAAAGGTAAAGGGCTGATGAAGGAATTTGATAGGAGAGTGCACTGTGGGAAGAAGGAGGGGCACCTGTGGGAGGTGATAGGCAGGTGAGGAGAAATGAAGAGGTAAGAGGGGAGCCAGAATGGGGAATGGAAGGGGGGGGGGAAATTACCATATGTTTCAGAAATTGGTGTTCCATGCCATCAAGTTGGAGGCTACCCAAACAAAAAAAAAGAGATGTTGCGCCTCTAACCTGGGTTTGGCCTCATCGTGGCCATAGAAACCCCACTCTCCTTCCTTCTCTCTGTAACCTTTGATGGCCTTACTAATCAAGAACCTATCCATCTCTAAATGTATCTAAATACACCCAATGACTTGGCCTCCACAGCCATCTGTGGCAGTGAATTGCACAGATTCACCACTCTCTAGCTAAAGTAATTCCTCCTCATCTCTGTTCCAAAGGAACGTCTTTTTATTCTGAGGCTATGCCCACTGGTCCGAGACTGCACCGCTATAGGAAACATTCTCTCCACTTGCACTCTATCTAGGCCTTTGGAGGAGATCCCCATCCACACCAGCTGAGGGCAGCTGCAACAAGTCATCTTTGAATGGACTGTCTCCTGGTTGTGGCATTTGACCAGACAAGTGTTCTGACCTTATCTGCCTTTCAGCATCAGGCATCTGTTTGCTGTTCAACCCAACCCCTTGACTTTTTTCCTGTTTGTTGCCCTAACCTATATCCATTCAGTAATCTGCTTCTCTCTGCCAAATCTCACTTCTCCAAATTAAATTGCATCTGGTTGCAGCTTACGGTTTACACTTGATTTTGTGAATCACTGTTCAGTCACATTTGCAGATGTCAAATCCCTTAGACGTGCTCCCATCATGCAGATTGGTTTAATAAATGTTACATAAAGTATCCCAGCCCCAGGTCTGGATGCAACCCAAAGACACGTGTTCAGGCCATATACCCGTCGTGGCTGTGGTAATACTGACTTAGTGGTCAGGCCACGATTTCAGAATCATGGTCAAGTTTGTTATCACTGACATACTCTTATCATGGAAGTAGTTGTTCTGCGGCAGCAATATAGTGCAATACATTAAAAATTACTTTATGTTGCAATAATATGAAAAATAAGTAGTGCAAAAAGAGACCAAAATTGGTGAGATAGTATTCATGGACTGTTCAGAAATCTGGTGGCAGAGAGGAATAAGCTGTTTCTAAAAGTTGAGTGTGTGTCTTTGGGTTTCCATATCCCTGATAGTAACAATGAGTAAAGAGCATGTCCAGGGTGGTGAGGGTCCTTAATCATTGATTCTGCCTTTTTGAGGCATTGCCTCAATCAGTGTTACTGGAAGAAATTATTCAGATCGTTGTCCCGTTCCTGTCTGGGATCATGCTCAGGTCGGTTGTCAAGTTTGTCACATTACGGCACTCCTTTTTTAGAATTATTTCTGAAATTGCAACATTATCATTGTTGGTCTTCCACTTTAACAGAGGGACTGCATTGGTCGTGGGACACTTGGCGTCTCTTATTTAATCATGCTGCCTTTATTTAAAAACAAGATATTTATTTCATTTTTCAATCTTTTTATTGATTTTCAAATAAAGAATATACAAATCAGAGCAGGAGCTTAGCAAACAGATAACATAAAAGACATATAAACAGCAATAAAAAACCAGAAAATATAGTGTCAAAATCATATAGGTAAAATGTTACGCTGTTATAAATGAGCCAAAAAAAACTACAACTCCTCATAGCAATCATAAAAAGATTGGAAATTTTATTGGGCAGTCCAATTGAGGATAAAAAATTTTAAAAGAGAGGAAAAAAAACATCCTTCCAGTCATCTCCGAACCTTCATAGATAAGGATTTTTCTGGAAAAATTAAAGAAAAATAAATAAATACATAATAAATTAAATCATATGAAAATATTGAATAAAGGGTCGCCAGACTTATTCAAAATTAAAGGATGTATCAAATGTCCGGCTTCTAATTTTCTCTAATTTTTAGACATGACATAATGGAGGAGAGCCAGTAAAAAACAGTAGGTGGGTTAGATCCTTTCCAGTGTAACAAAATAGCTCTCCTAGCCAATAAAGTTGAAAAGGCTATCATATGTTGAGCGGAAGCAGACACTTTGCTTACTTCCTCTGAAATAATCCCAAAAATTGCTGTAAATGAATTGGGTTGAACATCCACATCTATAACTTTAGATAATATTCCAAACACATCCCTCCAAAAATTGTTTAAGCTTACACATGACTGAAACATATGAGTTAGAGTAGCCACTTCTGCATTACATCTGTCACAAATAGGGCTTATATTAGGAAAAATATGCGCCAATTTATCTTTAGACATATAGGCCCTGTGTACTGTCTTAAACTGAATTAAGATGTGGCGTGTGCAGATAGATGAAATATTGAGTAGATAATAAAAACAAGATATTTAAGGTGCCTTCTATCTGTTCTAACTGTCCAATGAAATATACTTGCAATAGACAGAAGATGAGGCTTGTTTTGATGTTGAATATATCCAAAGCATTGCTTCTCACTGCATCTGCACAATGATAGTATAATTGATCGTTGACTTGTTAACTTGAGAATCTTCAATATGTTATTGGGTAATTTGCTAGTTATGCTAGTCCACTTGCTGCATTGTTACAGTGGGCCTGACTCTGAAGTGGAGTGATATGTTGATCGCAGTTTGTCGCTTCTGGCACTGCTCTGTGTGCGTGTGTGTGCACACACCAAGTTCTGGGGCAAGAGGATGGAAGAAAGTAGGGGAAGTGAATGTTTGGTAATGGGTTTACTATACTTGCATGTGTCAAGTTGCAGTAGAAATCTTTGTTTTGCCTGCCATCCCTACAGATCATTCCCAAAAACACAAGCACAGAGGGAAAAGCAATAACAACGCAGAAGACTGTTACAAAGGAATCAGTGCAGGGAGACGAATAAGGTGCAAGCACATGCTAAGGTTGATTGTGAGATCGAGGCCATTGTTATTGTACAAGAGATCCTTTCAAGAGTTGTACAGAATTTTGATGTTCATCAGTGTTACTTGCAACAGTGAAATCTAAAGACTTGCATTGCCTTAGTGCCTTTCACATTAAAGTACTTTTGCAGCTAATGAAGAATGGTCTTGAATGTTCAAACTGATCATGTAAATGACTAGCATGGCCTAGGAGGAACTCAGCAGTCAGGCAGCATTAATGGAGGGGAATAAGCCATTCCCTCCACCAACACCACCTTCCAGCTTCTGCTCTCTTCCTTTCCAGTCCTGACTGGAAAAGTTTCCTGAAAAGTTTACTCTTTTCCCTGGATGCTGCCTGACTGGTTGAGTTCATCCAACTTTTTGAGTGTATTGCTGGAGGTTTCCGGCATCTGCAGTCTTTGTGTCAAGGAAATGACCATTTTCTTCACTGCAGCTTTCATTAGTTTATCAATTTGAGCACAACCTCCACACCACCCCTCAACTGAGTAATTGGCTACACAATGCCTGAGTGTGCAGTTTGCTTGTTGAGACAGTATGTATGTTTACTTAGCTGCCTGACCTGAATTTTGGTCAAAAGTTGAAGGTTATTTGTATGATCTGGGCTAGCTACAAGGCTTTGACCTCCTTGTATGGAGACAAGGAGGTTCCATTTAGTCATCTCTGGGATTCATTGCCACAGATGGCTGTGGAGAGCAAAGTCATTGAGTATATTTAAATTGGTTGATAGGTTTTTGATTAGTAAGGATGTCAAAGGTTGTAGTGACAAGGCAGGAAAATGGCATTGAGAGGGCTAAAAAAATCAGCCGTAATGGACTGAATGGTCTAATTCTGCTCCTATGTCTTATGGTATTTGTATAGCACTTTTTTCATGCAGTGTATTCCTCTTAGCTTTATCACTGTAGATGGTGAACAAATTTAATCTTTTCTGCTTCAACTTAAAATGTTTTTAATACTTTTAAAGCAGCAGGGTGTCAGCGAGCTGACTTCGTTCTGCACTGGACGCAATGGGCTTGTCAAGTCGATAGTAATGTAACAAACCGAGTGAATTTGGTTGTGTAACATTGTGTTAATCCATTCTCTTTTTCTACTTCTTGCATCTTAAACCACTGAGCCATAGGCTCACTGGTGGATTAATAATGGATCAAACATAGTTAAAGCAATAAGCACTTGAAAGCTGCTGCCTATCAGTGTGTTACCCTCAGTCCCTCATGTTATGTGTGCCTATGTCTCACCTGTTATCTTTCTCTTAAACTTTTTAGACCAGATTCTTCAACAGTCTGAGACTCTCTGCCGATGCTGGGGGTGGTGTCAGAGGTCCCACTCACTTTGTTTTGTCTGATTATGCAGTGGACACTTTATTCGATATATCTTGTTAATGCAAGTATCTAATCGGCCACTCATGTGGCACCAACTCATTACATTAAAGCACACTGACGTTGTCAAGACCAATCATCAGAATGGGAAAGAAATGTGATCTAAGAGAGCTTGACCATGGAGTGATCGTTGGTGCCAGATAGGGTGGTTTGAGTATCTCAGAAACTGCTGATCTCCTGGGAGTTTCACACACAACAGTCTCGAGTTTACAGAGAATGGTGCAAAAATTTTTTTTAAATCCACTGTTTTGGCAGTTCTGTGGACAAAAACACCTTGTTAATGAGAGGGATAGGAGAAGAATGGCCAGAGTGGTTCAAGCTGACAGGAAGGCGACAGTAAGTCAAATAACCACACGTTACAACAGTGGTGTGTAGGAGAGCAGCTCTGAACACACCTTGAAGTAGGTGGGCTCAAGCAGCAGGAGACTACAAACATACTCGGTGGCCACTTTATTAGGTACAGGAGGTATCTAATAAAGTGGAAACTGAGTGCATATCCTTGTGTCTGTGTTGGAGATGATCTGATAAGTGTGATTTGTTGTTTGGGAGGGTGAATGTCATGTGCTGAGGTTCTGGGCTGTGAGAAGCTGTTACTTTGGAGTAAAGGTTCTAAGAGGAATTTGACACTGTAGGGCCTGGGAAAATTGGGAGTGTTGAACAAAGGGTAAATACCACCCAGGCCACCATAAATGCTGGGGAGTAGAATGAGTCAGGGAGGTGTTGGGTATGGATAGGTGGAAGAGATGAGAGTTCCTTCAGCACTTTGTGAGAGTTGCTCAAGACTTCTAACGTCTACAGAATCTGTGTTTACCGCCAAATGATGATCTGGTCGTTATCGTGGAGTTTGCTGTGTCCAACTTGGCTGTTTCATGGCCTACATCAGAGCAGTGATATCACTTCAGAGATGTCTCCAGTTGGATTTGGGAGTTCCTTCAACAACGAAAGCCATTCTGTAATTACTAATGTGAAGTGAGGGAATAACTACACAGTGGCTGGGGTCTGGGGTGCATGGCCAGGTGTAGTGTTGGAGATGGCTTCCTTCATACCTTTCAGAAAGTGGTGAGCAAGCATCTGTGAGGAAGTTTTCAAGGCAGTGGGGAGAAGGTAGGGTATGGAAGCCAAATGAATTGCTCTGCTGATGAGCCAGTATACACTTGATGGGCCTCTGGTGCGACTGTCGATGAATTCTGTGTAACTTTCCGTTGCCTCATGACTGCCATGCCCTTTGTTTATTCTCCTTGCCTCTTCATTTTGCCTTGTACTGAATTCCTAGGCAGCACAGGAAGAATCCAGCTAGAGTTCACAATGCTTTGATCACATTTTACCTTTCACTGTGATGGGAGCTTTCTGATCTATCTTGTCCCTCCTTTGAAAGGGAGATGCACTGTCATCTTGAAACTACCTCTCTTTGAAGACTGCTTATTCTCCCTCCTTCAGCGACGCACCCAGGATCAGAGTCCAGTTGTCCATATTGACTGCCTGGTTTTGCAGCTTCTAAACTAGATCCCAAGGATTTCTAAGGCATTGAATACCCCCTTCCCCTCCAACTCTTCATACCCCCAAAACTCCACTTCTCCATGACAAAAGAAACACTTGGAAAATTAGCTCCCAAAAATAAAACCATCTTGTATGCTTGTTTACTCTGTAATTATATGTTTGTGTGACTTCTGTGTTCTGTGTTTCACACACGTGCTAGGATATTGAAGCAGTACTTTAATATTTCAGCTATTGTCCTACGGAAGGGGAGGGGGACCTTTCTGTGCTGTGTCTACCTTTCGATGATGGCAGTAATTTGCTATGGATGTTTCTTGAATGGTGAAGCAGATTTTTGCTGATCCCAGCAATCTCCCACCTTTGGCGATCACGATAAGGGACTGATTTTTTGCTTTCCATTGCATCTTCAGGTTTTATTGAAATACAGCACGGAATTGGCCCTTCAAACTACACCACCCAGCAAACCCCAAGTTAATCCAACCCTAATTATGAGACAATTTAAATGATCAATTAATCTACAACTGGTATGTCATTGGAAGTGGTAGGAAACCGGAGCACCCAGAGGAAACATGAGGAGAACGTACAAACTCCCTCCAGACAGTGGCAGGTCACAGCTTTGTTTTCTTGAGCCTGTTGTGGATGTGCATACTGTTCGATCTTTTGCCTCCTTCCAGGGCAGGGTTTAACTATCTTGGGGTATGTTTTAAACAAAGTGATTTGAAGGGTTAATGTAGAACTGTGCCAGGCAGACAACCTTCATGGATGTATGAATATAGACATTGTCTCCCTTTTTAAATGTGTGTCTAATTTGGATGATTTTCCTTTTGTATTCTACCTCTGGCTTGAGTATTCAAGTACACAGAACATAGAATATTTCAGCATAGAACAGGTCACAATGTTGTGCCAATATTTTAACCTACTCCAAAATCAATCTAATCCTTTCCTCCTACAAAGTCCTCCATTTTTCCATCATCAGTCTGCCTATCTAAGTAGTTCGTGTTGAATTTAATGATTACAAGATCATGCGGGATCCTTCTTGGGAAATGTGATACAAGTGGTTGAGTTAAGACGACCAGCCGCTCTGACCAGATGGGTGATGTGAAACTATTTTGCATATTTTCAATTTAAAAAAAAAACTTCTGATGCACTTTCAGTTGTTTTCTGCAGAAAAGGGTTGTGAACTGAAGATGTTCAGTGGTGTGTATAGAATGTTGCTGCTTAGATGCTATTTTAAATTAATTGAATCACTTTGATCAAGGGGCAAATTGCAGATAAGTGAAGTTAATTAGATGGATTGTGCATCTGCACTCTGTGGTTAACACTGAGCTGCCAGCTCCAGTCCCTGAGGACAGTCGTCCATTAGTTGCCCAGGGAGTGCATAGGCCCGAGGGATTGTAGGCTACAAAGGGGGGGGTCTTGCATTCTGTTGATCTTGTTTTCCACCTTTATCCAAGTGGAATTGCTCAAAAGTGCCATTTCTCTATTTATCAGCACATTTGGAGGTGGGGCAGGGAATAAAAAATTTGAGTATTCGGGGCCAAGGACTAAAGGCCTAGTGGCGGTCTGTCCAGGGGTTGGAAGCCTGTCTGTGGGTGGGATGGATGGGAAAGGGGCCTGTTTGGTTGTTGCTGCTTGTGTTGTTCTGTCAAGCATCGTGGCCATGCTGTATTGATGCCAGAATGTGTGGTGACACTTGCAGGCTGCCCCCAGCATGTCCTGGGTTTGCGGGTTGTTAACACAAATGGCGCACTTTGCAGTATACTTTGATGTAGATGTGATAAATAAATCTGGTGAATGGTGGGTCTGCAGTGGTTTGGCATTCAAAAGCTGTGTTTAATAGAGTCAGTGTTGTCACAGGTACGGTTGCCGTGTTCCCAAAGATGTCCTGAGCACTGGCACGTGGGGACACCAGTTACACATGGTTCAGAAGCTGTGTTTATTACTAGTCAGTGCTGCCTTGGGTAGAGCTGGCATATTCAGAAGATATCCTGAGCATTGCCATGGGGATACTGATTACATATTTGGTCTGATGGTGTTAGCTTGACTGTGGGTAATGGCTGCTGTAGGTAGTTATAAGAAGCAGAATTGGGCTATTTAGCCAATTAAACTTGCTCTGTCATTCAGTCTTTGCTAATTTATTTTCCCTCTTGACCTCATTCTCTTGCTTTCTCATAAGTCCCTCATCTGTCTCAAATTCGCCCTTATCTTGAGACAGTGAGCCATAGTTGCATCTGACCGCTTACTCGTGTAAAATGTGCAACACACACAAAATGCTGGAGGAACTCAGCAGGTCGGGCAGTACCTAAGGTAAGGAATGGACAGACAAAGTTTTGGGTTGAGACCCTTCATCGGGAGTGGAAAGGAAGAGGGAAGAAGGGTAATATGGACTCTTTCCAATGCTTTGACTTGCATCTTGTCCCTGCACCCATTGCTGCTATACTCATGGGTTCCCTGTTCAAGATTGCCTCTTAATTCCCAGCGGAGCTGTTCTGTAACCTTCCCCTGTCCCTCTCACACTTGTCAGCTTGGTTTTCCTGCCTTTCTGCCACTGGTGGCTGTGGCTCTGAAACCCTCTCAATCACCCTGTTCCTGGTATGAGTTCCTTAGGTGAGCACTCATTGGTGAAAACATTCGAAGTAAATTTATTATCAGTGTGTCTGGGTCAAGTTCAGTTTATTGTCATTCAATTGTACACATATACCACCAAACGAAGCAACGTTCCTCCAGACCAAGCTACACAGCACAGTACATACAACTCACACTTAAAACACAAAGTATTATTACCTTGCTTAAAATAACAAGTAATAATATGCATGTATCATACAAGTTTTTAAAAAAGAAACAACTTTGTATGTGATAAGACGATTCGTACATAGTGGCAGAGAGTTCAGTAGTCATATGGTCTGGGGGAAGAAGCTGTTTCTCATCCTCACAGTTCTTGTCCTAATGCCTACAGTACTTGGGGGTCAAAGAGATTGTTAGAGGGATGGGAGGGATCACTGACAATGCTAAGGGCCCCCACAGATGCAGCGCCTCAATAAATATCTCCAAAGGGGAGTAAGAGTGACCCTCTCGGCAGTCCTCACAATCCTTCGTAGGGACTTGTGGTCAGATGCCTTGCAATTTCTGTACCAGACGGTGATGTAGCTGGTCGGGGCACTCTTCATGGTCAAATCAAGTTTATTGTCATTTTGACCGTAAACTGCTGGCACAGTACACAGTAAAAATGAAACAATGTTCCTCCAGTACCCTGGCGCTACATGAAACAACACAAAACTACACTAGACTATGTGAGACAGCACAAGGCTACACTAGACTACGTAAAACAACAAAAACTGCTCTAGACTGCAGACCTGCACAGGATTACATAAAGTGCACAAAACAGTGCAGGGCAGTACAATAATTAATAAACAGGACAATTGGCGCAGTAGAGGACAAATTACAATATAATAATAAATGATGTAGATGTCAGTCTAGACTCTGGATATTGAGGAGTCTGATGGCTTGGGGGAAAAAACTGTTGCACAGTCTGGTCGTGAGAGCCCGAATGCTTCGGTACCTTTTGCCAGATGGCAGGAGGGAGAAGAGTTTGTATGAAGGGTGCGTGGGGTCCTTCACAATACTGTTAGCTTTGCGGGTGCAGCATGTGGTGTAAATGTCTGTAATAGCAGGAAGAGAGACCCCGATGATCTTTTCAGCTGACCTCACTATCTGTTGCAGGGACTTGCGATCCAAGACAGTGCAATTCCTGAACTAGGCAGTGATGCAGCTGCTCAGGATGCTCTTGATACATCCTCTGTAGAATGTGGTGAGGATGGGGGTTGGGAGATGGACTTTCCTCAGACTTCGCAGAAAGTAGAGACGCTGCTGGGCTTTCTTGGCTATGGAGCTGGTGTTGAGGGACCAGGTGAGATTCTCTGCCAGGTGAACACCAAGAAATTTGGTGCTCTTAATGATCTCAATGGAGGAGCCGTCAATGTTCAGCTGAGAGTGGTCCTGTTTAAATGGGTGAGTGTGGGGGAGAGCCTCATTTTCCTCAATCTCTTCAGGAAGTGGATTTTTTGACTGAAGAGGTAGTGTTGAGGGATCATATGAATTTGTCTAATGTGCACTCCCAGAAACTTGGTGCTCCTAACTCGCTTCATGGAGGAGCTGTAAGCAGAGGTCAGCACCTTTATAAAGTCCTCAACCATTTATTTGGTCTTCTCCACGTTGAGACAAAGTTGTTGTGCTCGCACCATTCTACAAGCTGTTCTGCCTCCTGTCTGTACACTGTCTTGCTGTTAATGAAGCCAACCATTATTGTGTCATCAGGGAACTTGATTCAGTTTGAGCTGAATCTAGCAGTGCAGTCATGTGTCAGCAGCGGGCTGAGCACACAGCCCTGGGGCGTGTCAGTGCCCAGCGTGATGGAGCTTGAGATGTTTCTGCCAAGACGGATCGACTGTGCCCTTTGATAAGCAGGCCAGGGCCCAGTTACAGAGAGGTGTTGCGACCCAATGAGAACAGTTTACCCACCAGCTTATGAGAGATGACCGTATTAAATGCCAAGCTGAAGTCAATAAGCAGCATCATGTTAATTGAGGTGATATTTTCCAGTTTGGACAGGGCGGAGTGGATTGCAGAGGCTGTAGCATCATCAATGGACTGATCTGAGTGATAAGTGAACTGGAAAATATATGGAGATTCATTTTCTTCTGGACATTTGGAGGAAAATAAAGAAATACAATAGAATTTATGGAAGAACTATATATAAAAACTGACTATTAATATGCAAAAGACAAAATGTGCTAGACAGATAGATTTACAGCCAGACAGAGAACATGAGTTGTTGAGTCTTTTTTTTTTAAACTTTTTTTTGTTTTCAAATAGTTACAGAATAAATGTGCATGAAAAAAAAGTGTTACTCAGCCCCCCTCCCCTTAACCCCTCCTTCCTAACATCCCTATTAAAAAAATAAGAAAGAAAAAAAAGGGAATGCCTGGATGTTGGAAGATCCCCACATGCTCCACGGAGTTCTCATTTTTTTTAATATATGTTAAAATTCTTTTTCTTTTTACTGGCCCATTAAGCCCATTAACATTAAAACTTAAAAAATTTAGTAGATTAGTTATTTTTTTATTATATTACTCCAATCTATAATAATACCTAATCTTTCCACTTTCGTGGTATCCTGGGAAATCTTTATAAAAATCTCCATGTTGCTATGTGTGTCCCCACCAATCATCCAGGCAAAAAGATAGAAAAAAATTAAAATATAAAGGAAAAAAAAATACCCCCCTACTAATGTTGTGGAAAAAAGACACAACATTACCCCCCTCTGCTGTACGGGTCATGGCAACCGCCATGATTACACACGTGAATCCTGCAGTAACCGATCCACAGCCTCCCAGCCCCCCCGCAACATAAAAAAGTATATGTATAAGAAGAGAAAAAAAAATACTATTCTCATTTAGTATTTCTAAAATTTTGCTTTTCTCTTCTATAATATCCATAAATGTCCATCACTTCTGTTCCTTGGGTCTATCTTCATCTTTAATCCATTACGTTTGGAAGCCTCTATGTGTAATTAGCGAATAGATGGAAGTTCTTGTACAAACTCCTCCGCTTTTCGATAGTCGGAAAAAAATTTTTTTCCCTCCTCCAAAAAAATTATCAGTGTTGCTGGATGACGCATTGTAAATTTATAACCCTTTTCCCATAAGGCTTTTTTCGCTGGGTTAAATTCCTTCTTTCTCTTCAACAGGTTGTAACTTATATCAGGATAAAAAAGAATTGGTTTCCCTGCTATCATCAGTGGCCCGTTTCTATTTTTGGCACTTTGGGCAGCGGCCTTCAGGATCTTTTCTTTGTCTTGGTATCGTAAGCATTTTATCAAAATTGATCGTGGGTTTTGATCAGCTCGAGGTGTTGACCTTAAGGATCTATGCACCCTTTCAATCTCAATTGGAGTTTCTCTTTCCATTTCCAATTTTTCAGGAATCCATTTTTGAAAAAAATTTATTGGATCTTCTCCTTCTATATCTTCTTTAAGTCCAACAATTTTAATATTATTTCGTCTACTGAGATTTTCAAGCTTATCAATTTTTTCCATAAATTGTTTTCTTTCTGATGTCCAAGCAGTATTTTCCTTTTCCATTTTGTCCATTCTTTCAACCATGTCTTCCGTTGTAGTTTCCAAGTCAGTAATTCTTTTTTCCATTTTTTTCCTGTCTCTGTCATTTTATCAAGCATAATCTCCATATTGGTCATTTTTTTTTCGAGTATTTTTTGATTATTTTTAATTACTTTTAATGTGTCTAATTTACGCATTATTTGCCTCAAAGTCTTTTCTATATTTCTAGAAGGACTTTTACCTCTTTCTTCATCTGATCCTTCCGAGAGATTTGACTCTCCCTCCGATTCGCTATCATTTTCAGTTGCAGTGGTAGCTGGGCTTTGTAGTTCTTGTTGCTCCCGTTTGCGCATGCTCCATCCTTCGCGTTTGCGCAGTTCACTATGGTTTTTTCCTTTGGAAGTGACCAGTGTTGCCACAGTCTCCTGTTCCGTATCACCGGTGATATAATGTACCTGAGACCGCGGTTCCTCGGTAGACGTGGGCCTTGTTCTTGTTCCAACTTGCGTAGTCTTCCCGGTATTAGTTTTCTTCATCTTCCTTCCTTGAGGCATAGCTTGACACAGTCCGGACTCGTTTATAAGTAACTTTTAGAAAGTATTGACTAACTTTTCTTCATTTAAACATTAATTTATTAACTTTTTACGGGAGAGCTGGGTGCCTGCGTCTCGATCCTACGTCATCACGTGATGTCCCCCAGTTGTTGAGTCTTTGAAAGTGAGTTTGTAAGTGTGGAATCAATTCGGAGTAGAGGTGAGTGAAGTTATCCACACCGGTTCAGGTTCCGAGTGGCTGAAGGGTAATAACTGTTCCTGAGCTTTGTGGTGTGGGATCTAAGACTCCTGTATTCCTGTCCAGCAGTAGTAGCGAGAAGAGAGCATGGCCTGGATGGTGGTGGTCCTTGGTGGATGCTGCTTTCTGTGACAGTGCTCCATGTAAATGTGCTCAATGGTGGGGAAGGCTTTGCCTGTCATAAATTGGGCTGTATCCACCACTTTCAGAAGATTTATCTGTTCTTGGATTTTGGTGTTTGCATGCCAGGCTGTGATGCAACCAGTTACTGTGTACTTATCTCCAATGCATTGCTCCCAGCACTCACTGATGGCCTTCCAGCCTGAGAAAGCAGCCTCGGGTGTTCTTGTCTGGGTGGATTTGCTCTGGGGGAGGTGGTGGGGTGCAGAGGTTGGCAGGGGGATGGTTGGAAAAAATAATTGCCCTCAGACTGCACAGCAAGGTCTCCACATATTTATTGCTGCTTGTGCATTGGGCAGTTAGATGTGTCGCACAGCAGCACAAGTACGTTGGACATCTGCTGCATTGCCTGATGTGAGAAGTAACAGATGGAAAATCCACAGGCTTTAAACTCCAGAGGTGAGCTTTCATTAAAGTGCCCTGTAGTTCAGACCTCTTGATTCTGTGCTGATATTTGAGGTAGAGCTACTGTTGAAAACTGTGTGATCTTGGGTTCTTTGAAAAATCTCATCTAATGAGCACAGACCAAAATAAAGATTAATTTGCCACACTTGCATTACAGTGAAATGCTTCGTTTTGTGTCAACAACCAGTCTAAGCTTGTGCTGGGGAAAGCTCGCAAGTGTTGCCATGTTTCTGGAGCCATCGTGGCCTGCTCGCAACGTAATAACCCAAACCCGCATGTCTTTGGAATGTGGAAGGAAACCGGAGCACTCGGAGGAAACCCATGCAGTCACGGGGAGAGCGTCCAAACTCCTTGTGCACAGTGGCAGGGACTGAACCCAGTTTGCTAGCACTGTAATGGCATTGTACTAACCGCTACACTACTGTTCCACTTCTGCCAATAGCAATTCATGGGCTTGTGTGTATTTGGAATGGCTTGGGGCCTGTGACTGATCTCCCCCTCCTAAGACCCTTGAGGGTCATTTGGGGGATGGGTACTAGAATCCAGTATTGTCCATGTCCCCAGTCTTTGCAGTGGCAGGCCTCTGGGTGAAGGGATGATTGTCCTTTGGACATTGCTGAGGTTTGTGTTGATAAAACACAGAGGACCTCCACACAGTGGGCCAGGCTGAGAATTGTACTGAGCTATGTCATACACAAGATGCTGGAGGAACTCAGCAGGTCAGGTGGCATCGAAGGAGGGGAATAAACAATTGGATGTTTTTGCCTGAGACCCTTCATCCTATGAAGTGTCTGAGCCTGAACATCTTGTGTGTGTTGCTCAAGATTTCCAGCATCTGCTGTATCTCGTTTTCACAGTTGGATGTGCACAGTTACCCCAGTAGTTAACACCTCGCCACATTGTGCACCTGTTAGGGCAATTACCTTCTTCCTCCATCCCCAGCCCTTGACCTATGTGCTGGGCATTGTTTGTTTGAGGTTGTTCTCAATGCAACCTCATACACACGTCACTGGGTATGAGGTTGCATTGAGAACTGAGCAGGATGGCTCAGTTACTGATAACAGAGGTAGAGGCACTCAGGAAGTCTCACTGCCAGAAGGGAAGACAGTTACAGTATCATCACTGGCAATAAACTAAAGTAACTGGGCACAGAACAAGCGTACTCTTACGACTTTTATTTACTTGTGCACAAGAGGAATGGCATGGGCCCCTGTCATCCGCACTGTTCTGAAGTCTGAGCTGAAAACTATTTTTATACAGAATTGGCTTATCAGTTATGGATATCAATGATTGTAAATCTATCTATTTGAGTTCCTTGCAAGATCAATCACCATTTACAATAGAGGTGTTAAAGTCAATCAAAACGTCAAGCAGAGAATTGATGATATTATGAAGTTAGTTAAGACAATAAAGCCTTAGTTGGTGGGTATGTTTCACATCCTTCTGTTCTCGTCTGTCCCTGGCACCATCTATTGTGTAAAGGGAAGCTACGTTTTAGCGAGACCTTTCTGGGAAGGTCTCACTGCAGAGGTAAGTCTCACTTCAAAGATCTGGCTTGACTACAAATGCCCCTAGCTATCTTTGGTTTGCTGCAACTCCCACAACAGGTGGTGGAGCTGCTTCCCTATGTTTCACTGGCTTGGGTTGGCAGTAAAGTTTCTCAGATGTTTGCCCAGTTTTTGGATGGGCAGCGTGGGAATCACTAGCAACAGGTGAGATGTTGAAGGAGCTCTGGACAGGGATTTCAGTTTGAGACCTTTCGTCAGTGCAGATGAAGGGTCTTGACCTGAAACACCACTGTGCGTTTCTTTCCAGATTCCAGAATCTGCAGCCTCTTGTGTCCCAGAGTGAAAATCACTGGAAGCTCTCTCCTTCTCAGTTTGTAAGTATTTTGTGTTAAGGATGCTTCCTTTTTCAGGGACGTTGGTCAATTCCAAGCCTGCCGGCGCTGGTCTAGACCTTGCATCAGATTGATTTACTTGCCTGAGCTTTAGTGGGATCTGTCATTGTGCTTTTCCACCAACTTCACCCAAATTTGGACGATGGCTACCCTTCATTGCTTGCTGATGTTCTGGAGCTGTGAATTTCTGCTGACGTTAGACTCATTTAACATGGGGTGCAGGTTCCATCTAAGGCAGCACAGACAAATGCTGAGGGTCTTGGCAAGTCAGGTGGCATCTGTGGAGGTGATTAAACAGTCGACATTTCTGGTCTGATAAAGGATCTCTGCCTGAAATGTTGACTGTTTATTCTTCTAAGAAACTGACCTGCTGAGTTCTCCCAGCACTTTTATTGTTAGTTTTTCTGTTGATTGGGAAGAGAACAAATTGCTCCTTTGCGTGTTTTGCAGGGATCCACACTGTGACATCCAGCATCAGTTATTTATTAATCTGTCTGAATATAAGCCTGACTTTCCAGATCCTTTGGGTATAGAGTTGTGCTGCCAATGATTGCACTGTGTAAATGGACAAATCTCTCCTTTGTATTATCTACTAGGACTTCAGATCCAAGTCATTCAACCTTAGCCAGACTTTCCATCCTTGGTGCCATCTTGGGAGTTGAGTTGGGGTTGAGCGTGTGCCATCTCCATCCCTTTGCATTGTCTGACTTTGCTCTCGCCTCAGTTCACCTACTGAAATTTTCACCTGTGCCATTTGAAACCTTGGCCAGACTCTCTTGTTCTTGTTTGGCAGCAGTGTTGGCTGTGTACTGTCAAATTCACCAGTAACCCCTTTGCTTGCGGAGCAGTCTCTGTAGATGCCTCTATCCCCCAGTACTACCTGCTGTGTATCCCTCTCACTCTAGCCTCTTGTGAATTACTGGCCTCTTACTGCACCATTTGGGAACCATACCTCTTTCAGCCTGCACCCTAACCTCGCTCTCTCCCTGGAAAGGAAGAGAGGAGAAACCAGAACAAGAAGGTGGGAGTCAGAATGGGGGAAAAAGAGAGGAGGGTCTTTCTGGTTACCCTCTGCTCCCCTCCCCCACCTCTCCTCACCTGTTCATCACTTCCTTCTGGTTCCCCTCCTCTTTTCCCTTCCAGTGTCCTCTCCTATTAAATTCCTCCTTCCGCTCTTCACCTTTTCCACCTATCACTTCCATCCTTTCAATTCATCCTCCTCCCCCAACCACCCATCTGCCCCCCCCCCCCCACCTGATCTCACTTATCCCCTGCCAGCTTCTACTCCTCCCCCATCCCCCAACACCACCTTATTCTGGCTTCTGGGCCATTCTTTTCCAATCCTCCTGAAGGGTCTCGGCCCGAAGTGTCAACTGTTTATTCCTCTCCACAGGTGATGTCTGACCTGTTGAGTTCCGTGTGTGTGTGTGTGTGTGTGTGTGAGAGAGAGAGAGAGACACGGACGATTTCCAGCATCAACAGAATCTCTTTTGTTAGTATTTCTAACCTACTGCCTGCCTTGGAATGCTTATAAAGAGCCCCAGGCCTTGTTCTGTGTGTTTGCTATCAACATGGCATTGATTCCAGGAAACATTCCTGGAAGTGAGGAGCAAAGACGTGGTTTGGTGATCTCAGTGTTCTCACTCGATTATCTAAAGCTCTAATCTTTGGGGGAGGGGTGACCTCGTGGTGAAATGTTTCAATCTGCTGTAATTCTTTCAGACCCTAACCAATCCTGGTAAATGTTGAGCTTGGGTTTTTTTTACTTTTTGGGAGTTTTATTGGGAGACACTGTAAGCTTGAACTTGTCAGTGCTTGAATGTGAGTGTGTGTGCTGAAGTATTCGAGAACCCTTCTTTCTGGCACACTGTATTAGACTGTTTCCCTGATGGAGGGGAAGGACCACGGGAAGTGTTTTTGAAAGAAGGATGGTGTGTAGATGCCAGAAAGTGGCATTGCAGATAGACGGGGTGGTGTAAGAGGCTTTTCGCTCACTGGCCTTCATCAGTCAGGACTCTCAGTGTAGAAACCGCAATGTTATGTTGCAGCCATGAAGACGGTGAGCTTGCATTTGGAATAGTGTGCTCAGATTTGGTCACCCTGCTATAGAAAGAGTGCAGAGGCGATTTACAAGGATGTTGTTTGGACTCGAGAAACTAAGTTATAGAAGAGAGATTGAGCAGGTTCAGACTGTTTTCATTGGAGTAGAAGAGAATGAGGGATGATTTTAAGGGGTGTAAAGTTGAGAGGAACAGATAGGGTGAATGTGCAGCCTGTTTCCCAGGGTTGAGGAATTAAGAACTAGAGGCCATAGGTTTAAGATGATAAGGAGAGGTTTAATTTGGAACATATTCAGTATTACAGTTTGTAATCTCTTTTTGCATATTGATTGTTTGTCTTTGTATAGTTTTTTTGATAAATTCTATTTTCCCTGTAAATGACTAGAAGAAAATAATTCTTAAGGTAGTAGTATATGGTAACATGCATGTTGTTCCTCTTCACACCTTGTGGCACACCGGGCGGCAACCTTACCGTTTCTTTAGCATTTTGTCGGCTTTTATGGAGCTGAGTTGCTAGCTCATCACTCAACCCAGCACAGATGGAATGCGTGCAAGGAGCCAGTGGGATTTGAATGTGGGATCACTGCCCTCGAAGTCCATTGCTGATACGCTACACCACTGGCTGGCAAAATGCATGTACTTTGATAATAAATTTACTTTGAATTCTGAAGAATAACTTTCCGCACAGTACAGGGTGTATGGAATGAGCTGTCTGAGGGAGAAGTTGATTCAGGTACGTTAACAATATTTAAAAGGTACTCAAGTACGTGGACAGGAAACATTCAAAGGAAATAGGGCAAACCTGGACTAATGGGTCTACTTTAGATGGTAATCTTGGTTTGGCATTGACCAGTTAGTCTGAAGGGCCTGTTTCTATGATAGACGACTATGAATGTCTCATCTCTTGGGGGCAGAATGCTGGAGCTCTTCCTACCCCTCCAGTCACAAAGCTGTGGAGTACTAGGTTATTAATTCAATTCTCAGCCTTTTGTGTTAGCTGTTCTCTTTGCCCAGTTTTAACGTCTACTCCTATCCTTTGATCAGTTGCTTGGAATGGAGGGCAACTTTCAGGCTGATTCTGAGGAGACTGAAGCCATATTGGAATCCCAATGAGGCAGAAGGTGTCTGCAGGGATGGGTAGATGGTTCATTTCTTCCACTGTTTATGGAGGGCCTTTTGTGTACTTCTGCTTGGACTAGTGGTTTTCTGAATGTGGCTGCTCTGTCTGCTCATGGGTCAGGGGTACATGAGTATTTGAACACTTCTCGGAATCCACACAGTAATCTCATCCTGTAAACAAACTTGGAATGCGGTGTCCATTTACAGAAATGGCTGTGGGAGGCCATGTTGATCACAAGTCCAATGGAGTGTAAATGGGAACTTGGTGCAGGAAGTAGATGCTGATATAGGCTTGTTCTAGCAGTGAACTTGGAGGATTTTGTGTGGCCACTGGTGGCATTTTCCAATGCCCTGAGATGTAGTTCAGCTGAAAGAAGCATCCTGCCAAGTGTTGCCCAGCAGAACATGTGTTCTGTGCCACGTCTGAGATCAAGACTTTGACAAACTTCTATAGTGGAGAGTATATTGACTGGCTGCATCACAGCCTAGTATGGAAACAACAATGCCCTTGAACTGAAAATCCAACAAAATCTAGTGGATACGGCTCAGTCCATCATGGGTAAAGTCCTCCCCACCATTGAGAACATCTGCATGGATCATTGAAGCAGGAAAGCAGCATCCGTCATTGGGTATCCACACCAAACAGGCCTTGCTCTCTTTTGGCTACTGCCATCAGGAAAAAGGTATAGGAGCCTCGAGACTCAACACCAGATTCAGCAACAGTTACTACCCCTCAACCATTCGATGTTTGTACCAAAGGGGATAATTTCACTTGCCTCATCACTGAAATGTTCCCAAAACCTATGGACTCACTTTCAATGACTCTTCATCTCCTGTTCTCAATATTCATTGCTTATTTATTTATCATTATAATTTCCTTTTGTATTTGCACAATTTGTTGTTTTTTAGACACTGGTTGAACATTTAAGTTGTTGCAGTCTTTTGTTAATTCTGTTATGGTTATTATTCTATCATGGATTTATTGAGTATGCCCACATGAAAATTTTTTTTAGGGTTGTATGTGGTGACATATTTGTATGTTGACAATAAATTGATTGGTGTTAAGATTTTTCATCAGCTACCATGGTTTCTCATGATGCATATACGTGACAGTTCTATCTTAGTCCCGCTCGCTGGACCTGGAACATCTAGCGATCAAATGTTGTCCATTGTATCTACTGTTGGAGTTTTCAGCCACCAGTCACCAACTGAATTTTCAGTACATTCCACCTCAGGCCCATGTCAAACAGGCTCTAGTCAGGGGTTCCCAACTTGAGGTCCTTGGACCTCTCAGTTAATGGCATAAAAAAGGTTGGGAACCACTACTCTAGACTTTTCCTTCTGGTGAACAAATTCCCCACTCCATCCCCCTCTATTCCCCACTCCATCCTTTCACTTCTTCTCACCAGCCTATTATTTCCCCTGGGTCTCTCCCCTACTCCTTTGCTTTCTCCCATTGTCCCCTCTCCTCTCCTATCAGATTTGTTCTTCTCTTACCCTTGACCTTTCCCACTTTGGCTTCACTTATCACCTTCCAACTAGCCTCTTTGCCTTCTTCCCTCTCCACCCCCCCCCCCCCCAATCTTTTTAAGGCATCTTCTCCCTGCCTTTCCGGTCCTGAAGAAGGGTATCAGCCCGAAACATTGGCTGTTCAGTCTTTTCCATGGATGCTGCTGAGGTGTGTTGCTTTGGATTTTTAGCATCTGCAGTATCTCTTGTGTTTTAACTGAATTGTTTGCTACATTCATTGGTTTGTGGGCTTGCAGCCAGGTCTCTGTCCTGCACGGTTTACACTTACACTCCCAATGGATCAGGTGGAGCTAATGTATAGAGCCAGAGATCGGGGTGCAATTCCCACTGCTGTCTCTAGGGAGTTGTAATTTTTTTTCTCATGACCACGTGGGTTTCCTCAGGTGCTCTGGTTTTCCCCCACATTCCAAAGACGTACTGGTTAGGGTTAGTAAGTTGTGGGTATGCTGTGCTGGTACCGGAAGTCTGGTGACTCTTGTAGTGTTAACCACGAGCCCGTATTCAGGCTGATGGTTATTGAGGCAAATTGTGCATTTCACTGTTTGTTTCAATGCCTGTGTGACAAATAAAACTCCTCTTCCCTTCTCGTTGCCCTTGTTAAAGCAGTGGCCCCAACCACTGGGTCGTGGACTGGTACTGGGCCACAAAGCATGTGCTAGCGTGTTGAGAGGAAACAATGATTTGGCGATATGAAACAATATGAGTCAGCTGCACCTTTCGTCATTCCCTGTCACATCCACTGTTGAACTTGAACGCACGTGAGGTCATCGGTTGCCTAAACGCAGTGATACCCTCGCGCCAGGGATCACAGGTTGGCTTTAGGTAACCGGCTGTCTTGCGCGGCTGGCCAGAAGTGCCGTTGCTACTGGTCTGGAGTGCAGACAGATGGGCGCCGCCTCTAAACCTGCTTAGCACACGGAATGTTCGTGGGGTGCTAAAATATTCACAGATGACCTATTAGACGACCTAATTTGGGCTCAGGGTTTCATCCGTAGCAGAGCAGCTACCACACTGCGGTCTACCGAAAGTCATCCCTCGAGACAAACTTTTCTCAGCCGATAGATCCTATGTACCTACAAGGAGGGCGGGTGTGTGCCCTGTCGCACTCCTCCTCACTCGATCAGTCGCTCTTTCCGGACCTTACTTTGTCCTCTCACCCCACCCACCACCAGCTGCAATTGGCCAAGGCATCTGGCGGTGGGCGGGCGGAGGCTGTCTAATGAGGCAATAAAGCCCTCAAAACTGCTTGGGCACCTTGAGTCCAAGCACCCTGCACTTAAAGACAAACCTGTTGAATTTTTTTGAGTGAAAAAACGTGAGCAAGCGGGACAGAAGCAAGTGCTGAGAGCCATGAAAACTAAATTGTGGAATAGACTGGACATAAGGAACCCCCTTCGAGTATCGCTGTCTTCCATCACCCCGCAATGGGACCATCTTGTTGCAGGAAAACAAGCCCAGGGCTCCACTGATTCAGCAATATTGGTGTGTTGCAATGATTCTATATGTTCATACAAGGAAAATATGTGCTGTGTGTTTAATATTAAATTTGTTAGATAAACCCTTTTAGAAATGAAATTGAGTGTATTAGCCACTTATAAGTGACTTATATTCCTGTTGCGATTAACACACCCACTCTCTTCCCCCCCCCCCACCCCCCAACCTACCTCTGGTTGGTCGGTCCACAAGAATACTGTCAATATTAAATCGGTCCACGGTGCAGAAAAGATTGGTGACCCCTGTGTTAAAGGCACTGAGGGACTAGATGGTCTTGATTTCATTTGGTAAGCCTAAATTTTTCAGTGTACTGTGAGAGAAGTGGGCAGGGACAGAGCAAGTTGGGGCTAAGTGGAAGAATTGGGATGTAGTGAGAGTCAGAAAGCCTGTCATCCTTGTGAACAGGATGAACTGGAGGCTATTTCTTCCGCTGTCAATGACCTTCAATATTATGCTTCAAGCCTGCTGTCGGGTTTCATTGAAAAGTGTGAAACCACCCAGAGTATTGGATTCCTGACAGCATGTAGATGTGTTCCAAAACTCTCCAGCTGCTAAATGAGATGCATTTGTCAGTGTGGGGGAGTGCTGTTTCCTTTTGTGGTTTCAACTCCTTCCTCCCTAACAGTCAACACCAGATCTAAATTGTTCTCCACTCTGTCTCCTCCTCCACTGAGCTTGCCTGCTCACTCTTCCTGTTGGTCTGGGATGATAACCGTGGCTCCCAGGCATTGAGCCTGTGGCCCCAACTCTTTAGTTTTACAGGGAGGTGGTTACAGTCAGTAGCCAGAAGGTGAGGATCGACTGGGATGAAGGACCTGGAGGTGACTGCTTGTCCCACTGTGCAGATTGGCAACATTTCATCATATATTATCTATGCCTTGATCTTATTTGCGAGCTCTTGAACCACAGCTCTAAGTATGGGCTTTTCCAAATAGTCATTCTAGTGGAAGAATAATAAGATTCTTATTTTTGCTTCTCATTGAGTGAGTGAAGCCTTCATCAGCCAAGGTCAACCATGGATGTTGCATCCTAGCTGGCTAAATACGCAAGCCTGGCCAGTACAATATGGAGAGCCAGCTGTTGCTCATGTAGCAGCCTCCCACTCTCCACACATCTGATCAACCCAAAGGAACAACAGAGCAAGATGCAGTTTGGCACCAGCAGCATCACAGGAGTTGTCATCAGTGTTGAACTCAATGTAAGACTGCCTTGGGGACTCCAGCTCCAGATTTTTCCCTCTGGGTTTACTTCTGAAACCTTTACCAAGAGTGGGTATAGTCCCAAGGCAGCGGAGGTTTGAAATCAGAGTTTTCCTTCTCCGAGTCGAGCTGCCAACCATGGTGGATGAGCTCCATCTGCCCGAAGTGACTGGCTTTAAGGTACCATTAATCTGCCTATTCTTCTGTCAGTAGAAACAGTTCTGCTGGGCTTAGTAGCAAAGCCACATGTGAAGGTCAGAAGCTGGACTTGGTTGTCAGAGGCTATTTGAGATGCACACCACTAGGAACATTTAATGGGTATTGGCAGCTTGTCCTTCCTACTACTCCTGGTAATAGACAATAGGTGCAGAAGTAGACCATTCGGCCCTTCGAGCCTGCACTGCCATTTTGAGATCATGGCTGATCATCTACTATCAATACCCGGTTCCTGCTTTATCCCCATATCCCTTGATTCCTTCTTGAAAGCATCCAGAGAATTGGCCTCCACTGCCTTCCAAGGCAGTGCATTCCAGACCCCCACAACTCTCTGGGAGAAGTTTTTCCTTAACTCTGTCCTAAATGACCTACCCCTTATTCTCAAACCATGCCCTCTGGTCCTGGACTCTCCCAGCATCTGGAACATATTTCCTGCCTCTATCTTGTCCAATCCCTTAATAATCTTATATGTTGCAATCAGATCCCCTCTCAATCTCCTTAATTCCAGCGTGTACAAGCCCAGTTTCTCTAACCTTTCTGCGTGAGACAGTCTGGACATCCCAGGAATTAACCTTGTGAATCTACGCTGCACTTCCTTTATAGCCAGGATGTCCTTCCTTAACCTTGGAGACCAAAACTGTACACAATACTCCAGGTGTGGTCTCACCAGGGCCCTGTACAAATGCAAGAGGATTTCCTTGCTCTTGTACTCAATTCCCTTTGTAATAAAGGCCAACATTCCATTTGCCTTCTTCACTGCCTGCTACACTTGCTCATTCACCTTCAGTGACTGATGAACAAGGACTCCTAGATCTCTTTGTATTTCTCCCTTACCTAACTTTACACCGTTCAGACAATAATCTGCCTTCCTGTTCTTACTCCCAAAGTGGATAACCTCACACTTATTCACATTAAAAGTCATCTGCCTAGTATCTGCCCACTCACCCAGCCTATCCAAGTCACCTTAAATTCTCCTAACATCCTCATCACATGTCACACTGCCACCCAGCTTAGTATCATCAGCAAATTTGCTGATGTTATTCTCAATGCCTTCATCTAAATCGTTGACGTAAATCGTAAACAGCTGTGGTCCCAATACCGAGCCCTGTGGCACCCTTAATAACAACCTTAAGGAATCACTGAGTGAAAACTTTCTTTAATTCCTCTGCCAGCCAGTGCCTTCTTGATATTGACATTCAAAGGAAAAATGTTTACTATATGCTCAGTCTAGACACCTCTTCATTTTATACACCAATAAGCTGGTCCATGTGTATCCTTCCAAAGGGTACAGGGGCAAGAGTAGGCCACACTGCTCTGCCATTCATGGTCTAACCCAGGTCCCTCTCCTATGCCAATTTCTGATAGACCTTAATTCCCTGATCTTTGGTGGGGGGGGGGGGAAATTGCTGTTTGATCTTTAAATATGACAGTGATTTAGCCTCCACAGTCCTCCTGGGGTATAAAATTCCAGAGATTCACCCCCTCTACAAGAAGCCCAAACTGTTTCTCTTGTGATCTATGCTTTTCTAGTCTTTGCAATCTCTTGACAAAGAGCAGATTCCTGAGTGGCTTGGACTTTTCTAGCATCTTCTGATGTAACAAGGGCTTGTTTTTGACACTGATTAAAGGAGTGTTAGGTGGACGTAGGAAGCCTTTTTGTTTCTTGGAGAGTTTTCCTTCTCTGATGCCTCAATGTATCCCCTCTCCATCACCATCTTTCCTCATTGCTTTCCTACAGTGATGTGGGCTGCTCATATTTTGTGCTTTTGAAGCTGGGCTGGGATTGGAAATGGTGCTGGCACAGGCAGGGGAAAGCTGTGCCATCATCAACCCATGGCACCATGTCCCAAGGCAAAGAGCAAAAGCTGTGGGGGGGGGGGGGGGGGGGTAACCATTCTGGAATTGCCAAGACTCTGGTATCTGATCAGCTTGCTGGAATTTAAATTCTGCTAAGTGCCTTTGAGCAATCAGGGGTAATGATCCAGAGAAAGAAGTTTGAATCCCACTGGGGAAATACAAATTTTGTTAAATAAGCATTGAGGGGAAAGTTGACAATTTTTGCCAGCCTTAAAATTCTGGTCTGTTTCATGAATCCTTGGGGGGAGAAACTCTGCTGGTGTTGCCTGGTCCAGCCTGTATATAACCAAATCCACAGCAGCCACTCACTAATTTAGTCTCAGACGTGTGCAGTTCCTCTGACCGACTTGTGAGTATTATGGGAACCCAGATGTCAATCCCGGCTGCCTGCTCTTGGGTGTTTGCCCAACCATTTTTTAAAGAGCTTAATTGGCCCTCAGTCATTCATTAGCCACAGCTACAGGGCATTGATGTCCCAAGGCAATTCATTATTCAGTCTTAATTCATTCTTGTCTGAAGTATTGCATGGAGCATTCTAACTTGAGTTGGCCCATGGCACATATTTGAATAACATGTTTCCAGTCACATTATCCACGTCTGCTGTCACTTACAATTGAGATGTCTCTAAACCTCTGTGAATCACTCAAAAGACAGGTGAAGCATTGTTGAAACCTTTCTGCTTGGAAAATGTGGGTCAGAGGGGCTAGCTTGGATAGGCAACTTGACATTAGCTTTAGTTGTCACACATGCATCGGAAATGTGCAGTGAAATGGGTTGTTTTGGGTCAACGACAAACACTGTCTGATAACGTGCTGGGGGCAGCCCTTGGGTATCACCATGCTTCTGACGCCAGTGCAAAATGCCCACATTTTACTAACCTGTGGTGGTATATTTTTGGAATTGAGAGGAAGCCAGAGGAAACCCATTAGGGAAGCATACAAGGTGGTGAGAATGGGACTGTGATCGCTTCTTAGCCCCAGCCTTACACTAACCACTGTGCTACCGGGCTTTGTCGGTTGACAAATCAGCTGAAGGGCTGCTGTGTGACTCTGACACTGCAATGGGACTGTTAGGAGATCCCTTGGGGGTAGAGGATTTGGCTGAACTCAGTACTCTTTGTGTCAGTTTTGTGGGTTTGGATTTAATCGAGAGATGAACAAAAACACTCTAGGCCTAGGGTTCCCAACCTTTTTCATACCATGGATCCCTGTCATTTTCTGAAGGGTCTGTAGACTGGCTTTCCAGTGTGGGACAATGATAGTGATGAGATGCTAACTATATCTCACTTGCAGAGGCCACTATATTGAGAAGGGTGGGGGAATTCTCCTTTAGTTACTAGCTCAGTATTAACACCATGGGAGGGGTGGCACCGTGGTTAGTGTAATGTTTTACAGTGCCAGCAACCTGGGTGCTCCCATACTCCAAAGATGTACAGGTTTTGGGTGAATAAGTTGTGGGCATAGTATGTTAGTGCCGGAACCTGCAGGCTGCCTTCAGCTCTGTTCCCCACATATTGGTAACCTGCCCTTGGTTTATTGTTGTGGGAGTCCTGGACACTGGTCCCTCTTTCTGTCCTCTCCCATGCTCTGTCTCTTGCCCCCTCATCCAATCATTGTGTGGCTGTCAAGATTGGATTGCTCCCACAATTCGGCAGAATAGTTTCTACAAATCAGCTCTGCAGTGAGATTGCAGTTTGTACGGATTATTTCAATCTTGGGACCCAGGCTTATGCTTCTGAATTACTGGTATCACGAGTAGGCCTGACCTTAGCCGTTTGTGTTTGGTTGTCTGTTGAGCTGAGCCTTGCTGTGGACCTGGAGGTGCAGAACTGGAGGTTGCCTGTGTGATCTCTGGGGCCCCTCGAGTGGCTGGCCATGGGGTAGTCTGCAGCCTTGTATTGCGTTCCATTATACTGCACTGGGCTCCACCCCTGATGTGGAGCATTCTCAGAGCACTCCATCTATAATTGGCTCAGATTTGATGTGCAGCATTCTTTTTTTTAAATTAGTTTTTTTATACATTTTCTACATAGCTACAGATTAAAAAAACCCAGATCAAAATGAACATTAATACAGTGCAAAAATAAACATACAATAATAATATGATACAAAGAAAGATAATTGAGAAAGCACCCAAATTGAAGACATGTAAAATTAGTATCCTCCCCAAGCCCCGCAACAAAATAAACTCCAGACCAACCACAACACAATATAGAGAATATAAATCAGGACAATCAAACCCCCAAAACTGTAAATACACTTAGCAACAGAAGATATTAATGCCTACTACCAACAAAAAAAAGGAGCTGAAAGCAAGGGACCGAAAAAAACCTTAATCAAGAGGAAGGTTATGAAAGTACTCAATAAAAGGTCCCCAGACCTTATGGAACTTTAAATCCGAATTAAGGACTGAATAATGAATTTTTTCAAGGTCTAAGCAGGCCATAATATCGTTAAGCCATTGAGCATGCGTGGGCGGGGCAACATCTCTCCATCTAAGGAGGATTAAACGTCTAGCCAGGAGAGAGGCAAAAGATAATATTCGACACTTAGTCGAACTCAGACGTAAATCTGTCTCACCCCAGAAACCGAACAAAGCAATTAAAGGGTTAGGTTCTAGGTGCTGATTCAGAATACCCGATAATGTAGTGAAGACATCTTTCCAGAATTTCTCCAAGCTAGGACAGAACCAGTACATATGGATGAGAGAGGCCACGCCCCTCTTGCATTTATCACAGAGCGGGCTAATGCCAGGGTAGAATCGAGATAGTTTAGATTTAGACATATGGGCTCTGTGAACAATCTTAAACTGTAAAAGGCAATGGCGAGCACAAAGAGAGGTTGAGTTAACCGATTTGAGAATCGAGTCCCAAGCCTCATCAGATAAGGAGGTATTTAAATCATGCTCCCATGCCATTTTAATTTTATCCACAGGGGCACGTCGTAAGGCTGCTAATTTATCATGAATAAATGATATTAAATCTTTACCTAGTGGATTAATAGAAATAAATAAGTCCATAACATTTTTCTCAGGCATTTCAGGGAAGTTAGGAATTAAAGGAGTAATAAAGTGGCTAATTTGGAGATATCTGAAAAAATGAACATTGGGCAGATTGAACTTAGCAGAGAGCTGTTGAAAAGAAGTGAAGCGATTATCAATAAAAAGATCTTCAAAATGTCTAATGCCCTTCCTATACCAATCATGGAATGCTGAGTCATACGTAGTAGGTAAAAAAAGGTGATTATGTAAGATAGGGCTAGAAAAGGAAAAACCATGGAAACCATAAAATTTCCTAAACTGAGCCCATATACGCAGAGTGTGTCTAACAAGAGGATTAGCTATTAATCTGGACAAACTACTAGGGAGTACAGAGCCAAGAAGTGCAGAGATAGATCATTCTTTAGTGGAGCTCAACTCCATTGCCACCCAATTAGGGCACTCGGGTTGGCCATGAAAAAAGACCAAAAGGTAGCACAACGTATATTGGCTGCCCAATAATATAAACGAAAGTTAGGTAAAGCCATGCCACCCTCCTTTTTAGATTTTTGGAGATAACCTTTATTAATTCTAGAGCGCTTATTCTTCCACAGATATGACAAAATAATAGAGTCTAAGGAATCAAAAAAAAATTTAGGAATAAAAATTGGGATTGATTGAAATAAATATAGAAGTTTAGGGAGAACATACATTTTAACAACATTAATACGACCTACCAAAGACATAGAAAGAGGTGACCATTGTAACAGACTCTGTTTAATAGTATATGAAAGATTGGCAAAATTTTCACGAAAGAGATCTTTAAACTTCCTTGTGACTGTAATCCCAAGATAAGTAAATTGATTATGAACTACTTTAAAAGGGAGATCACGAAATGTTAATTCTTGTGCTTCTTTATTGATTGGGAAAAGTTCGCTCTTATGTAAATTAAGTTTATATCCAGAGAGCTGGCTAAACTGGTCAAGAAGTGAAAACATTAGAGGTGAGGATGTAGACGGATTTGAAAGAAAAAGTAATAAGTCATCGGCATAAAGAGAAACTTTATGCTCAACACCCCCTCTCCAAATCCCGGTCAGTTCAGGACAATTTCAAAATGCTCTCACCAAGGGTTCTATAGCCAAATCAAAGAGAAAGGGACTTAAAGGGCATCCCTGACGGGTGCCATATTTGAGGTTAAATAACTGGGATTTCTGGAAATTAGTTAAAACGGAGGCAGTAGGACACAAATACAGCAACTTGATCCAAGAGATAAAACTTTGACCGAAGTCAAATTTTTCTAAAACTGCAAAAAGGTAGTTCCACTCTATACGATCAAATGCTTTCTCTGCATCGAGGGAAATAATACATTCAGGAATCCCAGTTGGAGGTGAATATAAAATGTTAAACAGGTGTCGCATGTTAAAAAAAGGGTGACGGTTTTTGATAAAACCGGTTTGGTCATCGGAAATAATAGAGGGACTAACAGTTTCTAATCTATAAGCCAAGACTTTGGCCAAGATTTTAACATCAACATTAAGCAAAGAAATCGGCCTAATCGAGGAACACTCTGTTGGGTCTTTACCCTTTTTTAATAAAAGAGTAATAGATGCCTCATTAAAGGAGGGTGGCAATTGGCCACACCTAAACGAGTCAGATAATACTGAGAGTAACTGAGGAGAGAAAAGTGAAGAGAATGATTTATAAAATTCTACGGGGAACCCATCAGGTCCAGGAGATTTCCCTGAAGACAATGCAGAAATTGCAAAAGATATTTCTTCTGATGATATAGGCGCATTAAGTTTGGCTTTAAAATCAGGTGAAAGTGAAGGAATATTCAGATTATTTAAAAAATGGTCAACAGATATTGTCATTCAAAGATTCAGAGGAATAAAGTCGAGAGTAGAAATTTTTAAATGCGTCATTGATTTCTAGGTGATCTGATGTAAGGTCACCATTCTCCTTACGGATCTTTGTAATATGTTGTTTGGCTTTGGAACGCCTCAACTGATTGGCTAGAAATTTACCAGATTTGTCGCCATGGATATAAAAGCGACCCTTACTTTCAAGAAGTTGGCGTTCGACAGGTTGAGTAGGCAGGAGGTTAAATTTAGCTTGAAGTTCTACACGCTTCTTGTATAGTTCAGGGTTCTTAGTTTGAGCATACAGTTGATCCAAATCTTTAATCTGATTAATGAGGTCTAATCAATCTGCACAGGACTTTCTATTAAGATTTGCTGTATAGGAGATTATTTGGCCCCTCAAATATGCTTTCATGGCATCCCAGACAATCTGGGATGACACTTCAGGGGATGTATTGGTGTTAAAATAAAAGGTTATCTGATCCTTAATAAATTTTAGAAAATCATCATCCGATAATAAAGTTGAATCCTCTCTCATCCACATGTACTGGTTCTGTCCTAGCTTGGAGAAATTCTGGAAAGATGTCTTCACTACATTATCAGGTATTCTGAATCAGCACCTAGAACCTAACCCCTTAATTGCTCTGTTCGGTTTTTGGGGCGAGACAGATTTATGTCTGGGTCCGACCAAATGCCGAATACTATCCTTTGTCTCTCTCCTGGCGAGACGCTTGATCCTCCTCAGATGGAGAGATGTTGCCCCGCCCACTCATGCGCAATGGCTTAACGACATTATGGTCTGCTTGGACCTCAAAAAAATTCATTATTCAGTTCTTAATTCAGATCTAAAGTTCCATAAGGTCTGGGGACCTTTTATCAAGTACTTTCATAACCTTCCTCTTGACTAGGGTTTTTTTTTCCTCTTTTTGGTCCCTTGCTTTCAGCTCCCTTTTTTTTCTGGTAGTAGGCATTATTATCCTCTGTTGCTAAGTGTATTCACAGCCTGGGAGTTTGACTGTCCGGACTTATACTCTCTATATTGTGTGGTGGTTGATCTGGAGTTGTTGTTTTTTTCTTGTGTTGTGGGGATTGGGGAGGACACTAAGCTCACTTGTCTTTAATTTAGGTGCTTTTTTGTTAAATTCTCTTCATTTGTAGCATATTGTTATTGTATGCTTAATCTTGCACTGTATTAATGCTCCCCACTGGGATTTGGGGCTTTTAATTTTGTAAAATGTTTTGAAAAACTAATAAAAAAAAATAAAAAATAAAAAAAGTTGAATCAAACCGCCAGTGTTTATTCCTCTGAGGGAGACCAGGAAAATTTAAAGACAGAGTTATTGGGGCATGGTCAGAAATCAGTATACTCTGATAATCACAAGAATAGACAAATGGAATGAGTTGATTATCGAGTAAGAAGTAGTCAATTCTAGTAAAGGTATGGTGAACATGTGGAAAAAAAAGAATAATCTCTCTCAGTAGGATGAAGGAAACGCCATATATCAGAGATACCATAATTAGAGAGAAACGATTGAATAGCTAAGGCAGATTTAGTAGGTGGTCTAGTAACAGAGGACGATCGATCCAAATTAGGATCTAACCAACAATTGAAATCACCACCCAGTATAAGAGAGTATGAGTTTAAGTCTGGTAGTGAGGAGAAAAAACGTTCAAAAAAATTAACATCATCGAAATTGGGGGCATACAGGTTTGCTAGTACAACTTTAGTATTATATAGTTTACCAGAAACAATAATAAAACGGCCATTTGTATCAGATATCTTATTATGAAGTTCAAAAGGAATATTTGAATTAATAAAGATGGAGACCCCCCTAGCTTTGGCGGCAAAGGATGAATGAAAATGCTGACCCGCCCACTTTGACAAAAGCCGGGAGTTATCAAAACAACGAATATGAGTTTCTTGAAGGAAAGCAATGTCAGCTTTGAGTTGTTTGATATGTGAGAAGACCTTCCTTCTTTTAACAGGGTGATTCAATCCCTTTACATTCCAGCTCACAAATTTAAGTGTATTAACCATTATCAATTGTCAGTGTGTAGAAGGCAGCAGGCATATAAAAAGTCCAGCAGTACAATAACAGTCTGGGAGCAAAAATGTAAACATATATTCGTAGAATCAAAACAGAAACATGTCCTGAGTAACAAAGGAAAGCAAAGGAAACAGTGAGTAGTGTTGGAACTGGAGAACCTGCCCCACCCTCGCAACCCAAAACTAGACAGCTTCCAAAAAAAGCAGCTAGCTCTACCAAAAAAATTAACCCAAGTATGACTTCTAGTTCTGTGTCGTTAACAACAGTTCCGTATAAATACTACAGCAAATGATGGCTAGTTTATGCACTAGAAAACATAATTACAAATAGGAACAACTTCAACAGAAGTATAAGACTTAATACAAAGAAAATCAAAAGAAAACCAAAACTAACCTACCTGCGAAAAATTATAAAAGATTAAAAGAAAAAAAAGGGAGGGAGAAAAGGGGGAAATTGTAGATTCGAAGAGAGTACTTATCAATCATTTACAGAAAAAAAAAAGGAGCAAAACTTAAACTATGAATCAACCAACAGGGAGGCCTTCAATAAAAACTCAAACCTCCAAAACAAGTTAAAGTCGCTTGTAGATCTCTATAGATAAAGTTATACAAGAATAAAATGGATTACACACGTACAATCTAAACGTCCGCAGGGGAACATTAAACTCGGATTATCTATTTAGAAAAAACGCACCAAGTCCAGGGAGAGATTGTCTACAGCCCTTAGAATTTCAATAAATAATGTCTGAATTATTCAAGAAAAGTCTGAGTCCGGAAAAAATAGCTTTACTACGAGAAGTACTTATCCACCATTTTAGGAGGTCAGACCGGGTTCCTAATGAGACGGGCTGGCCGGAAGACTTCCAACAAATGCCTCAACATCCTTCACTGATTTAAACCACTTATAATCTGCAGTAGTAAGCGTAATTCGCAGGTCGGCTGGATTACGAAGGGAGGGTCTGAAACCACAATCAAAAAGCACTTTTATTACACCTTTAAACTCAGCACGCATCTTCAGAACCTGGGGGGTAAAATCCTCCACAAAACGAATGACTGTATTTTGAAACGCAGAAGTACCTGTGCGGCGCGCCTCCATAATCAAACGGTTTTTCACCTGATATTGATGAAAGCACAAAATTACCAGCCATGGGCGGGAACCCAGATTTGCACGGGGAACGTAGATCCTGTGTGCCCTTTCAAGCTCAGGTGGAGTCGGAAGAAATTCTTTCCCAAAAATCTCACAGAGAGAATCGGAAAAAAATTCCACGGGAGAGCCCTGTTCGGTGGCCTCTGGCAAACCAAGAATTCGTAGATTACAACGTCTGCTACGGTTTTCAAGATCCACCATTTTGGAAAAAAGTTTACAGTTCTTTTCCTCTGGGCTGGAGCATAGAGTCTCGAGATAAAGAACACGGCGTTTTAAATCTTCAGAAGTTGAGTCGATGTGAGATAAATGTTCAGCATGTTCGTCCACTCTAGCGTTGATCCGATCCAATTTGGCATCCAGCTGGTTGAAATAAGTTCTAAATTCCTTTAAAATATCTTGTCGATGCTGTTCCAACGCAGCGAGAATGTCAACTGGCAAAGTCGTAGAAATTTCTTTTTTCCCAGTTTTAGCACTTTTGCTAGACATTATAAGATAGATGTGTTCGCAGACAAGTAAAAGAAACCCAATAAAATACCTAACTAAGGTTTAAGAATGGAGACATGTAGTGCAAAGATAGGAAGAATGACGGAACAAAAGTTCAAAGCAGCTAAGCAGTCGCCATCTTGCCGGAAGTCCCCGTGTGCAGCATTCTTATGGGAAAAGATTTGTTTTTTTGTAAACACTAGCTACAGACACTGGAAGTCCAAAGCAACACACACACCCAATGCTGGAAGAACTCAGCAGGTCAGGCAGTGTTTATGGAAATAAACAGATAGTTGACATTCCAGGCTGAGTCAGTTCTTCAGGACTGAGAGTGGGAAGGAGGAAGACACTAGAATAGAAAGGTGGGGGGGGGGGGGGGGGAAGGAAGAAGGCTAGCTGGAAGGTGATGGGTGAAGCCAGGTGGGTGGGGAAGGTCAAGGGCTGGAGAAGAAGGAATCTGATAGGGGAGGAGAGTGGACCATATGAGAAGGGGAAGGAGGAGGGAACCTGGGGGAAGTTATAGGCAGTTGAGAAGAGCTAAAAGGTTAGTGGGGAATTGGGGGAGGGGTGTTGCTTACTGGAAGGAGAAATCGATGTTAATGCCTTTAGGTTGGTATAAAGTGTTGCTCCTCCACTCTGAGGGTGGCCTAATCTTGACATGAGGAGATCATGGACCAACATGGTGGAACACGAATTGGAATTAAAAAGTTGAGCCAGCAGGAAATCCCACTTGTGGTGGATGGAGCAGAGCTACTTTGTCTTTTGTCTCTGCTTGTAGTGAAAGATGTTCTTGCCCTTGCATCTTGTAGGAAGTCTTGTGAATTCTCTACATTTACCATTTATTCATTTCCATAGATGCCTGACCTGCTGAGTACCTCCAGCATTTTGTGTGTGTGTGTTCCTTGAGTTCTGATATTGTCGTTTGATTCGGATAACGTGGGCAAGAAAGTTTAAAGTTATCATTTGACACGTCAGAGACGAGAATTAGGAGGCCATTTGGTCCTTTGAATCTGCTGCGCTCCCCAGGTTCATGACTTTTTCCTTGTCACTGGGTCCATGTTCCTCCCCGATCTCTACTCCCGCTGAATCCCTTCATATCCCAGAATGATGGCGCTCTTCCAGCTCAACAGCAGCCCCCTGGATAGAAGGCTTCAAAGACTCAATTAGGGTAACATTCTCTCCTTATTTGCTATAGTGTGCCAGCAGGGCTGAGAGTCATGAAGGTATCGCTGCCCAGCCACAGAGTGTCAGAAACACCTCTCCTTGCTTTCTGTAAAGGACAATATCACCACTCTGACTGTGGCCTCAGAATTGTCTGACTGGTGATTGCTGACTCCCTTCGCCTCTCTCCATTAATATCCAGTGAGATCTTATTTATATTTCCAGTGATTTCACTGAGTAAAATCGGGATTAAGGCTTGGTAACACAACTGTTTATGCAGTTAGATTTGTATGATTAATGTTTCTGCCATTGCATGAGACCTAAGATGGAGTCTGTGGGTGATGATGTTGCCCTGTTCATGTTCATTTCTGTACTGTTTTATCGACCTGCCCATCTTTTTTCCATGTTCCCTCTTCAAAGTGTTTGGCAACCTGCCCCAGGTTTCCTGTTTGCTGCTGAACCGTGATGGAGGTTGGACAAGTACTGAGGTGGGATGGATGGTGGACGATGGTTGTCGAAGAAAGGAAGGCACGTGGAGCAGTGAAGAAAGGGTCATGTTTGCAGCATCTTCCACATCCCATTCAGGGTGTCCCAAATCCTTCATAGGCAACAAAGATTCAAGATTGCTTAATGTCATTTGCAGTCCACAAGCATAAACGAGAACAAAATAATTGTTATTGCAGATCCAACACAGCACAAACAACCAATATCATGGAGAAAGCAATAAATATAAATACATAAAGTAGCTTATTTACATTGTGTCCATAAAATGACACTAGACACAGGAATGTCTGTACATAAGGTGACTAACAGGAAATGATAAAGTAGTGGTGTTTGGGAGTGTGAAGGGGTGGGTTTGTGTCTGGAGGTGTTGATCACCCTTACTACTTGGGAAAAGTAACAGTTTTTGAGTCTACTGGTCCTGGCATGGATGCTATATAGTCTCCTCCCTGATGGGAGTGGGACAAACTGTCCATGAACAGGGTGGATGGGATCCTCCATGATGTTACTGGCCCTTTTCTACTGCCTTTCAGTAGACGTGTCCTTGATGGCAGGTAGGCTCATGTCAGTGATGCATTGGGGAGTTTTGACTACCTGTTGTGCGCCTTCCTGTCCATAGCAGTGCTTTTTTAAAAATCTCTGCAGCACATACTGATCTCTCACTGCTGATCTCTCTGCCTTCTGCTTATTTCGCTTAGAATCCAATGTTCACAGTCTCCTCCCTGCGCCCTGGTGTTTAAGAGCAGCCTGGAATCCTCCTGACTTTTTTTTCCTCTCTCTCTCTCCTCTGAAGCTCATTGTCCTTTTTGCATAGGAGCCTCAGGAGCAGTTATTACCCTTCAACCATTAGGGTCACCTCAACACTGAACTGATTCCACAGCCTTTGCGACTTAGTTTCACAGACTCTACAACTCGTGTTCTCAGTTCTTTTTATTTATTTATTATATTAGAATGCTTGTTTTCTGTACATTGATTGTTTGTCCATCTTTGTGTGTAGATTTTCATTGATTCTACTGTGTTTCTTTGTATTCATTATGAATGCCTACAAGAAAACAAATCCGAAGATAGTATATAATGATATTTACCGTACATACTTTGATAATAAATTTACTTGAACTTTGGCATGGTCTAATTTGATTATTTCCTTCATGTTGGTGTCCTCAGTAGATCTTGGATCTTCTCTTTGGTGCCAAGCCAGCTTGAGCCTGCAACTAGTATTAATAGAAGCAAGTTGAATATTTATCCCTCTTGTTTTTCCTGTTATGGTCGCTGCTGATGTGTTTGTAGATGGGCCGACGAAGCTTGCAGGGTAAGTGGAGAGTGCCAGAGTACAAAGTGGCGAGAGCTGTGTGCTGCATTGCTACGGTTGCCTGTGATGTGAGCTATCGGCGTATGAGGTCAGGATTCAAGGTGTGTGGGTGTTCTGAAGGACCTAGTGAATCTGATCTTGTCATCGACATTCAAGCCTCACAGGGGTTTCCTGTCAGGGGAAGCCCAGGCTCAGTTCACTGAGCTGGAAGGAAACCTTGCAGCGAGAGCACCTGGTGACATACGAGCCATGCGGGAGATATCTGCTTATGTTTGCGGAGCAGGTTGTGTGCTGACAAATTGCCATATCTTGCAGATTTTGTGGCTTCCAACCCTTTTCGCTAAATTATGTTGCAGGAAGATTTTGATTAATCTGCCCTGATCCTGTGGTTTCCCCGACGTCAGACAGAGAAGCTTAATGGAGAATGCTTGTAGTAAGCCTAGCCTGGCCTGTAAATACACTGACCAGGCTGCCAACAGTGCCATTAATTGATTTTGTTTAAAATATTGTTTCACCAGCAGCGTTCAATCCTGTGCCCTTGTCCTTTCCTGCGTTTAAAGTTGCCCTCCTAGAGGCACTGTAGGGCTCTTGAGGCTGCTTTGGCCAGTAGCCCTGACCTTTGTGTTGGAGATATGGTGTGGTGCCAGGTGGTGGGTAGGTCAGGGTACAAGTACTGATCGTGGCCCAGGAAGGCTTGCAAGTTACCATTTCTGCAACAACAGGGAAAACATTGTTCCATTCCTGTCCCTCTTTTGGAAGGAGGTGTATCAGTTTTCCATAAGAAATGGGAGCAAAATTAGACCACTTGGCCCATTGAGTGTTCTCTGCCATTCCATCATGGCTAATTTATTCTCCCTCTCAATCCCATTCTCCTACTTTCCATAACCTTTGACACCCTTACTTATCAAGAACCTAGCAACCTCTGCTGTAAATATACCCAATGACTTGGCCTCCACAACTGTCTGTGGCAATGAATTCCACAGAATCACCACTCTCTGGCTAAAGAAATTCCTCCTCATCACTGTTCTAAATGGATATCCCTGTATTTTGAGGCTGTGCCCTTTGGTCCTAGACTCTCTCACTATAGGAAGTATCCTCTCCATGTCCACTGTATCTAAGCCTTTCAATATTCAGCAGGTTTCAATTACCGTAGATTCCGGATTTTAAGCCGCTACTTTTTTCCCACATTTTGAACAGCTTTGAACTTTGCGGCCTTTAAAACGGAGCGGCTAATACATGATTTTTTTTCATGCCGCCTCGTAAACATTTTGCCTCGTAACAGTAGACCAATAAAATTGATGAGTAGTTCACAGAGGTCCAATGAAATTGTACGATAAATCAAGCGCACTTTCACAATTAAATTATTGTAAATCAGTCATTTGTACTCACCCTCATCAACATGGAAAACACTCGAAGAAAAGCATTGTGCTGCCTTTATGGCAGTTATTTAGTTTATAATATTTTCGCTTAGTAATTCATTTTCTAGTTAAAGTTAGAAGAGTTTTAACTATATTTGTTTTCTGTACTACATCGCGGGATGCTATGACGTCACACCCGGTTTCGCCGCGTCTTGTGGGATACCAGTTTGCGATAAACGGAAAGGAGGGGGCGAGCGGCGGAGCGAAACGCTGCTTTTAAATGCCGTTTGCGATAAACGGGGGGGGGGGGAGCAGCGGAGCGAAAACGCTGCTTTTAAGTTAAAGGCGATCAATAACTTTTCCTGGTAGGCTGCAGTATATATATTTTTTACCAGTCGTTAGGAGATATTGGAATGTTGTTCAGTAAAGAAGTATACGCAACGTATATTTAAAAGTAGCCGCGTTACGGGCACGGTTCGAAAAAAAGCATTTGCAATATGTATTTGTTTTTGTTACCATATGGATTTAATTAAAAGTTAAAAAATCCTCACGTGTAATATCTTTCTGTGTAAATATCTCATATTACAACGTGGGACACCTGCGGCCGAAAATCCGGTGCGGCCTAAAATCCGGTGCGGCCTTTACAAGTAAAAAATTGATTTTATTTCTAAAATTAGAGCCAGCGGCTTTTAATCAGGTGCGCTCTGTAGTCCGGAATCTACGGTAGATTCCCCCCCACCCTTTTTACTTAACTCCAGTGGGTACTGGCACAGAACCATCAAATGCTCCTCATACATTAACCTTTTATTCCTGGATCATTCTCATATACCTCCTCTGAACCCTCTTCAAAGCTAGCACCAGTCTTCCACCCACCCTTCACCTGGTCTCTATTGCTTATTGTGGCAAGGTAGTGTAATGGTTAGCAACAGTGATCACCAATCTAGGCTCATTTCCCTCCATTGTCTGTAAGGAATTTGCACGTTTTCCCCGTGACTGTGAGTGTTTCCTTCCAGCAACCACCTGTTAGAGTTAGTGAGTTGATGACATTAGAAGTGTGCTGACATTTGTGGGCTACCCCAGCACACCCCTTACTAATTTGATTTGATGCAAACGATGCAATGCCCACCTCAGTGTTAATGATACAGAGTACCTGGGACCTCCTGACGTGCCACCAGAAATGCAAACATTATTTATGGGAAGCTAGTAAAGGGTCATCACCTGGCCAGTAGCTCCCTGATAACTGCCCATGGCCTCACTGACTCTGCTCCAGGCTGAGAGTACTTGAATCAAATCAGTGCAACAATTTGTCGTGAGCAGATTGAGGGATGAGGTCGTAGATGCTGAAGATGTTCTATAGGTCAGTTGTGGAGAGCGTCATCTTCTTTGTGGTGGCGTGTTCGGGAGGCAGCATTAAGAAGAGGGACGCCTCACGTCTTAATAAGCTGGTAAGGAAGGCGGGCTCTGTCGTGGGCAAAGTACTGGAGAGTATAACATTGGTAGCAGAGCGAAGGGCGCTGAGTAGGCTACGGTCAATTATGGAAAACCCTGAACATCCTCTACATAGCACCATCCAGAGACAGAGAAGCAGTTTCAGCGACAGGTTGCTATCGATGCAATGCTCCTCAGACAGGATGAAGAGATCAATACTCCCCAATGCCATTCGGCTTTACAATTCAACCGCCAGGAGTAAGATATGTTAAAGTGCCAGGGTTAGGACTCAATGTATTTAAGTAAACTACTTAAGAACTTTTCAAAAGCTATTATTAATGCTTTTTGAGAGGGTGATTTTAGATGCATATCATATTTTTACTGAGTTAAGTATTGTATGTAATTAGTTTTGCTACAATAAGTGTATGGGACATTGGAAAAAATGTTGAATTTCCCCATGGGGATGAATAAAGTATCTATCTATCTATCTAGAGGTGCAGTAGCGATTAGTATGACGCTTCACAGCACCAGAGATAGGGGTTCAATTCCTGCTATTGCCTGTAAGGGGGTTTGGAAGTTCTCCCCATGACTGTGTATGTTTTCTCTGGGTGCTTCAGTTTCCTTCCACATTCCAAAGATGTATGGGTTAGTAGCTTAATTGGTCATTGGTGTAACTGAGTGGTGTGGATCTCACTGGGCTGGAAAGGGCATGTTACTGTGCTGTATCTCTAAATTTTTAAAATGTCTTCAAGTGCAGTGGTCCTGGGGGATGAGTGACATCTGGCCCACATTGCTGGTATACCACAATGCCTGCCTATGAAAGAGACAAGTTCAGATACACCCCCTGACTAAAGCAGGGAAGATTCCTCACGAGTGCAAAGTTTTGCTTTCCCTTTGTGCTCTTCATTTCCCTGTTTGGGCCATCCTGGAGTGCTTTATCACCAATGTAGGCACCACGGTTGTAAGGCAGGAAACAGAATTCAAATGTGCACAGCAAGATCCCTCAAACAACTGCCCAATCTCCCCAGAACAGATAAAATGATGAAGACAGGCCCCCTTCTAAAAGACCATAAGGCGTAGGAGCAGTTAGGCAGTTCAGCCCATCAAATCTCTGCCATTCCATCGTGACTGATTTATTATCCACCTTAGCCTTCCCTTAATCACATTCTCGGCACAATAGTGCCTGTGTTGCATTTTTCTGGATTTGGGCTCGCTCAACAACTGACTAGTGCTGTCAGCTAGGTGAGGCTGGTGAAGTAATTCTGCTCCACCTTGCTGGCAGTAATCAGTGGGTTAAAGTCCAACTGTTGCCTCCAGGGATTGGGGGAATCAATATTTGCTGCCTGAGCAGCAACCTGTTCTACCAGTCTTGTTTTCTTCCTGTAATTTCAAAGTTGAAAGTAAATTTATTAACAAAGCACAGAAAATGCATATCATTTTATAAAACCCGCGATTTATTTTCTTGTGGGCATACTCAATAAATCCATAATAGAATAACAATAATAAAATCAGTGAAAGACCACACCAACTGGGGTTTTCAACCAGTGTGTAAAAAAAAATACAACAAACTGCAAATACAACAAGAAAGTAGTAATAATAAAGCAACAAATATAGCGAACATGAGAAGAATGTTGTGGGAAAATCTCAACGATAGGGCAAGTGAAATTCTTCCTTTTGCTTCAGGTGACTGATGGTTGAGGGATAAGAACTGTTCCTGAACCTAGTGGTCTTTGTGTAGGTGTGCTTGATGCTGGGGAGGGCTTTACCCCTGGTGGACTGGGTTTCCATACCAGGTGTCAATATACTCTTCACTACACATCAAAGTTTGTCAAAGTTCTGGAATTCATGCCAGATCTTTGCGAACTCCTAAGGAAGTAGAGGCACTGTCATGCTTCCTTGGTAATTGCTCTTGCTGTACGTGCTGAGCCCAAGACAGGTTCTGAGATAATAACAGAGGAATTTAAAGTTGCCCATCATCTCCCATCTGTTAGAAAATTGATGATATCCAGTTTCATCTTGCATGTGATATTTTCTTCCAACAGCATTTCCATTTGGCCCAGTAAGAATTCAATGTGCAAGGGTATTGGGAAAATCAGGTTGTTGTCGGAGTGCAAGTGAGGGAATTTGTAGAGTGCCTACGAGATGTCTTTTTTAGAGTAGCTTGAGCCTACTCAGGGAAAGACTATCTTAGATGGGTGTTGTGTAATAACCCAGATCTTATTAGGGAGCTTAACATAAAGGATTCCTTAGGAGGTAGTGATTATAATATGATTAAATTTGTACTGTAATTTGAGAGGGTGAAGCATAAATCACATGTATCCATATCACAGCGGAAGAAAGGGAATTACAGAGGCATGAGAGAGGAGCTTGCCCAGGTGAATTGGAAGGGGTTACTGGCGGGGATGATGGCAGAACAGAGGTTGCTGAAGTTTCTGGGAATAGTTCAGAAGGCACAATATAGATTGTCCCACAGATGTTGTTCTCAAATAGCATGAGTAGGCAACCGTGGCTGACAAGGGAAGTTGAGGACTGCATAAAAGTGAAGGAAAGGGTATGTAGTGTGAAGTTGGATGATTGGAATGTTTTTAAAATTCAACAAAAGGCAACTAAAAAAGCTATAAGAAAAGAAATGAGGGCAAACTAGCCAATAACATAAAGCAGAATACGGAAAGTTATCTTTCAGTTATATAACGAATAACGGAAGGTGAGAATTGATATTGGACCACTGGAAAATGATGCTGGTGAGATAGTAATGGGGACAAAGAAATGGCGGATGAACTTATCGAGTACTTGGCAGCAGTTTTCACTGTGGAAGACACCAGCAGAGTGCCAGAGGTCCATGAGTGTCTGGAAGCAGGAGTGAGTTCCATTCCTATTACAAAGAGAGAAAGTACTAGGCAAACTCAAAGTTCTTAAGGTGGATAATTCACCTGGACCAGATGCACTACATCCCAGAGTCTTCAGAGAGGTTGCTGAAGAGATAACAGATGCATTGGGCATGATCTTTTAAGAATCACTTGATTCTGTCATGGTCCTGGAATACTTCATTGTCTTATGGGCATCAAAGGATATGGCGAGAAGGCAGATGTATGGGGTTGGGTAGGATCTAGGATCAGCCATGATGGAATGGTAGAGTAGACTCGATGGGCTGTATGGTCTAATTCTGCTCTTATGTCTTATGGACTGGAAAATTGCAAATGTCATTTCACCCTTTAAGAAGAGAGGAAGGCAAAAGAAAGGAAATTATAGGCCAGTTAGCCTCACCTCAGTGGTTGGAAATATGTTGGAAATAATAATGTCTATTATTAAGGATGAGGTTTCGAGGTACTTGGAGACTGATGATAAAATAAGTCAAAGTAGCATGGCTTTTGTAAAGGGAAATTTTGCCTGACAAATCTGTTGCCATTCTTCAAGGAAGTAACAAGCAGGATGGACAATGGAGAAGCAGTGGGTGTCATTTACTTAGATTTTCAGAAGGCATTTGATAAGATGCCTCATTTGGGGCTACTTAGCAAACTAAGATCCAACGGTGTTAAAGGAAAGATCCTGGCCTGTCAGGTGTTCCTCTGTTCATGCAGGAAGCAGTGTGTAGGTATAAAGGGGGCCTTTTCTGGTTGGCTGTCAGGGCAGTATTGGGACCGCTACTTATCACATTGTTTGTCACAAAGTCATTAATTCCACTATCTAAATCATAGACGAAGTTTGTACATGATACAAAGATGGGTGGAGAGGTAGGCAGTGATGAGGAAGCAATGTGATTGTGGCAGGATTTGGACAAATTGGTAGACTGGGCAAAAAAAAGTGGCAGATGGAATACAGCGTTGGGAACCATATGATGCATTTTGGTAAAAGGAACAATAGTGCAGACTGTTATCTAAATGGGAAGAAAATTCAAAATTCAGAGATGGAAAGGAACTTGGGAGTCCTTGTGCAAGACTCCAGAAGGTCAATTCACAGGTTGAGTCTGTGGTAAAGAAGGCAAATGCAATGTTGGCATTTACTTTAAGGGAAATAGAATATAAAAATGGGGCAATAATGCTGAGGCTTATAAGACAGTAGCTATATTGCACTTGGAGTATTGTCAATCTTTTTGGGCCCCTTATCTCATTAAGGATGTATTATCATTGGGGAGAGGGTCCAGAGAGGTTCACGAGGATGATTCTGGGAATGAAGGAGTTAACATGAGAAGCGTTTGGCAGTTTTGGGCCTATGTTCACTGGAACTTGGAAGAAAGTGTGGAGATCTTATTGAAATCTAAATTAGGTTTCATTGAAAGGAGTAGATAAGGTGGATGTGGAGAGGATGTTTCCTCTGCTGGAAGTATCCAGAACTCGAGAGCACAGCCTCAGAATTGAGGGGTGACCTTTTTGAATAGAGGTAAGCAGGAATTTATTTAGCCAGGGAGTGGTGAATTTGTGAAATGCTCTGGCACAGACTGCAGTTGAGGCCAAGTCCGTGGGTATATTTAAAATGGAAGTTGATAGATTCCTGATTGGTTGGGACATTAAAGGGTATGGTGAGAGGGCAAGTGTATGGGGTTGAATGGGTCCGGGGTCAGCCATGAGTAAATGGCGGAGCGGACTTGATGGGCTGATTGACCTAATTCTGCTCCTATGTCTTATGATCTTATGGAGACTAGGCCAACAATTGGAGTATTCCTCTCAATCTTACCTGATGGGAAAGCTGTCTGTTTCCCACCCGTTGACCTGGACTGCACTACAGATGTCTGTGTAGAGCAGTTTGATCCAATTCCGGATTCCCTCCCCAAATCCCACTTTGGAGAGTACATCCACCATGTACGTGTACGATGTCCGGTCGAAGGCTTTCTCCTGGTCCAAGCTGACCAGGCAGGCGTCCACCCCACTGTCCTGCACGTAGGCGATGGTGTCCCTCAGCAGCGCGAGGCTGTCTGAGATCTTCCTGCCCGGTACAGCACAGGTTTGGTCCGGGTGGATCACCTGCTCCAGTGCAGACTTGACCCTGTTGGCGAAAGCCTTGGACAGGATCTTGTAGTCCACATTCAGGAGTGAGATGGGCCTTCAATTTCTAATGTCTTCCCTCTCCCCCTTCTGCTTGTAGATGCCCTTCCGCATGGATTCGGACATGCTGCCTGCCAGGAGTGTAGCATTGTACACTTCCAGCAGGTCGGGGCCCATCCGGTTCCACAGAGCCGAATACAACTCGACCGGTAAGCTGTCGCTTCCAGGAGTCTTACCCGACTCAAAGGAATGAACGGAGCCAGTCAGCTCGTCCAGGGTCAGTGGCTGCTCCAGACTCTCCCGCTTGCCGTCGTCTAAGACCTGCGTGATAGACGACAGGAAGCTGCGGGAGGCTGTGGAGTCTGTGGCCTTTTCTCCGTACAGACCGGCATAGAAGGACCTGCAGATCCTCAGTATGTCTGTCTGCGAGAACGTGACTGAGCCGTCCTCTTCCTTAAGGTTGTGGATCACAGAGCTCCCCCTGTGCACCTTTTGGAAGAAGAATCGTGAGCACGTCTCGTCCTGCTCCACGGTTTGGACCCTCGATCGGAAGATGATCTTGGAGGACTCGGCAGCAAAGTGCTGGGCTTGCCGGCCCTTCACCTCCCGCAGTTCCTCCCTGACATCCACCCCCCTCGACTGCAGAAGGAGGAGTTGCTGCAACTCTGTCTGGAGTTTACGCAGTTCCCTCTGCCCCTGCCTTGCTTTCTGGATACCCTTGCGGATGAAGAACCTCTTGATGTTCTCCCTGGTGGCTTCCCACCAGTGAACCGGGGAATCAAAGAAGGCTTTCAAGGTTCTCCAACCCGTGTACTCCTTCTCTAGTTCCTCGATGTTCTCTGGGGTCAGCAGCTTGACGTTCAGCTTCCACGTCCCCCTCCCTGCCTTCCGGTCCTCCCGTAGGTGACAGGTGGCTCGCAGAAGGCAGTGGTCAGAGAAGAACACCAGCGTGACGTTGGTGGTTCTGACCGTGAGGGGCTCTGACAGGAAGAGGAAGTCAATCCGGGAACGGGCTGAGCCGTCCGATCGTGTCCAGGTAGCTTGCGGCTGAGTTCCACCTGTGGGGTCGCCAAAGGCGTCACGCAGCTTGGCTGTCTTTACCGTGTCCATCAGGAGTCTGGAGGTACTGTCCAGGCAGGGCTGCCCTCTCTCCCGTCTTGTTCGTGTGCAGCATAGAACCCTTTGCCGAAGCCATCAGGAGGGATGAGGGCATAAGAGGGGTGACGCTGTCAGGCAGTGGAGGGACCCAAGTCAAAACCTCCCTGTACATGGACGACGTCACCGTCTTCTGCTCTGACTCGAGGTCAGTTCGCAGGCTGATCAGCATCTGCAAACAGTTCGAGCAGGCGTCGGGCCACAGTCAACCGCACGAAGAGCGAAGCCATGCTCTTCGGCAACTGGCCTGACCGAGCCAGCGTCCCCTTCAGCATCAGGGCTGATCACGTGAAGGTGTTGGGGATCTGGTTCGGAGGGGCCGAGACGTGCAACAAGAACTGGCAGGAGTGGACTGCCAAGGTCAAACAGAAACTGGGACTGTGGGGAGGGCGCTCCCTATTGATAGTGGGCAAGAACCTGCTCATCAGATGTGAGGCTCTCAGGGCTGCTGTACTTGGCGCAGGTGTGGCCAGCCCCCCGCTCCTTCAGCTTGGAAATCACCTGAGCCGTCTTCAGGTTTGTCTGGGAATCCAAGATGGAGCAGGTCAGACGGAGTACAATGCACAAGTCCCTGGACAACGGGGGCAAAAATGTCCCCAATGTCACCCTCACCCTGATGGCCAGCTTTGTGTGTGGATCCCAGGTACGTGGGCACCAAGTACCACTACGTGCCCAGGTTCTACCTGTCCCCCTGGCTACAAAGGATGGGTCTGGCCCCTTTCCCGTGCAACACCCGTCAGCTGCTTGTTGACGCCATACCTGTCCTTCGTAGAGAAGTTCTTTCAGGTTAACGCCTTTGACCACAGGGCCATCAGGCAGTGGTCAGCACGTAAGGTCCTGCAGGCACTGCTGGAGAAGGACGTGATGGACACAGTGGGGTGGTTCCCTAAGCAGACTGTCTAGTTCATCTGGCAAAAAGCCTCGTCGCCAGACCTCACCAACAGGCACCAAGACCTCGCCTGGCTGGCGGTGAGAGGGGCCCTCCAAGTCTGATCCCTCCTGTACGCCCGGAACGTTGTCTCCACACCCCCCTGCCCACGGGAGGACTGCAGTGAGGAGGAGTCGGTGACCCACCTCTTTGCACACTGTGGGTTCACGGAGAAGGTGTGGAGGAGGTTGGAAGGGGCAGTGTCGAGGTTCATCCCCAGCAGCTGCGTAACAGAGGACTCTCTGATCTACGGGCTGTTCCCGGGGACGCACACCGAGACCAACATCTGGTGCTGCTGGCAGATCATCAACTCGGTCAAAGACGCTGTTTGGTCGGCCCGAAACTTGATGGTCTACCAGCACACAGAGATGTCCGTAGGGGAATGCTGCCGACTGGCATATTCTCGGCTGCAGGAGTACGTGCTGAGGGACGCACTCAAACTCAGTGCAGCCATCGCAAGGGCCCGGTGGGGAAGGACCACAGTCTAGGGTTCTTCTCCCGTGGGAGTTGAGGGGTAGGGGGGTTGGGGGTATACCCCACTGAATGTAAATATGAAAGAACAGAGCGCCACGTGGGTGGCAAAATTTTGAATTTTGAAAATGTTAAAACAGTTATGATAATAACTGTAAAGAATTGAAAGTCATTGAATGGTTGTTGTATATAATTTTATTTTTGAATAAAGTATATTTTGCTTAATAAAAAAAATCCCCTCAATCTTACATCTTACTGCTTCAGTAAATTTCCTGTAACCCATTCTCCCTCGCAGCTTGGAGATGTGGGAGAACGAGATGGTGTTGGGGAAGGAATCCATAGAATATGTAAGCTACAGTCTGTCAAATCTGTAAGATTTCCTTGGCTCTATTTTGAATTGGAGCTGGGAGATGACATATCATTCTTTGTGAAATTCTTTCTTGTTTCTTGAGTCATCACTGGCTGATTATCCACTTGTTGCTATTTGTGCGAGTTTGCTATGTACAGGTCGACTGCCAACTTTGCTACATTATGCACTTAGTTGTCACTTTAATGCGTACCTCCTGTACCTAATAAAGTGGCCACTGAATGTATATACATGTATATACATAGTCTTCTGCTGCTGTAGCCCATCCGTTTTGAGGTGCAACATGTTGTGCATTCAGGAAGGCTCTTCTGGGCACCACTGTTATGTTTTGTAACTTCAGCACATCGGACTAATTGAAGGTAAGAAGGAGGGAGCCCAGGAAAACTTGTTTTTTTTTCCACTTTAAGCAAGGCAAACACGTTTCACGTGGAAGACTCATGGCGTATGCTGTTTACATATAACCCACAATGCATTATGTAAACAACAAATTGCATAAACAATATATTTACAATATTACCCAAATATTACAGAAATATTAAATGCACAATGCTCCTCCCTTGTTAGTTGTAAACTCCCGCTCAATAGAGATAGCATCTCAACTATAAATAGGGTATACTATATAATAAAAATATTATGCAGCCATTGACAGCATAGTAATTTTTTAACTTGTCCCATTCAGGCTTAAAGATTTAATCTCTGAAGGATTTTTTACACTTGTGGCTTTTCTGACAAGGGAGGTCTCTGCTTGGCAGGTGAAACTTGTGGCTGTGAAACCAATCTCAGGTTCTATGTCTTCTGTGGTTGTTATAGGAATTGATAGACTGACAGCTCTGGACACCTTTCTTCTACGTTTCTCGGCATTTCTCTCTGGATCTGCTTTGTTTGCTTCTCTCCGGTCTTGGCTCCTTCTCTCTCTTTATCCTGCTTTTTCTTTCTCATGTTCTTCTCCTCTTTCATACTTTTCTCTTTCTCATTCATATTCTTTCTCTCTGTCTTCTCTCCTTTTCAACTTGTCTGTCTTTTTCTCACCTTCCTTTTTCTTCTAGTTTCTTATGAGTGTGCATCTCTGAATTCGCTATTTTCTCAAATGTAGTTCTGGTTTATCCTTTTCCATAACACTTATGTCATCAAGTACCTTTCTAATTCACTTTCAGTCGACTCTCTTGCAGTGGATGTGGCATGCAAAGGGTGAATGGATCTCCAATTAAGTTGTAGTTGTCACAGCCAATTACACCCCCACTATGCTGGTCCTCCTGTTTTTAACCACCTACAATCCCAATGTGGCTTGTTGGTTGTTCTATTTCACTGTTAGGAATGTGATACCCACAGGAGTTCTCCTTTCTCCAGTATAAGTTATTAGCTGGATATCTGCGGGCTACGGTTCAGTATCTTTGAAATGCCGTTCAAACTCATTTTGAGGAATGACTTAAACAGCAGAATCAGTGTTCAATTCCATTTTAATTAATTTGCCATTTATTTCTAGTGTGAGTTCTGGCAGGGATGACAGCAAAGCAATAATGGCATGCTAGGATAAAGATGGATTTATTTCAAAAACAAAGAAATACTCAAGTGGCAAAATGTACACCCATGGCTGACATGGGAAGGCAAAGCTATTGTAAAAGCAAAAGAAAGAGCATACAACAAAGCAAAAATCATTGGGAAGGCAGAGAATTGGAAAGCTTTTAAAACCTTACAGAGAGCAACTGAAAAAATCATTAGGTGGGAAAAGATGAAATATGAAAGCAAGCTAGAAAACAATATCAAAATGAATAGTAAAGCTTTTTCAAGTATATTTTAAAAAGTAAGAGGTGAAAGTAAAAAAGGACTGCTAGAAAATGAGGCCAGAGCAATCATAATGGGGGCTAAGGAGATGACAGATGGATGAAATGAGTATTTTGCATCAGTCTTCCCTGTGGAAAACACTAGCAGTGTGCCAGATGTTGAAGGGTGTGAATGGAATTACTATTACAAGGGAGAAGGTGCTCAAAAAGCGGAAAGACCTAATGGTACATAATTTACCCAGCTCAGATGAACTACACCCAAGGGTTCTGAAGGAAGTGGTAGAGATTGTGGAGGCACTAGTATGATATTTCAAAAATCATTGGACTCTGGCACGGTGCCAGAGGACTAGAAAACTGCAAATGTCACTTCACTCCTCAAGAAAGGAAGGCAACAGAAAGGAAATTATAGACTAGTTAGCCTGTCCTCAGTGGTTGGGTAGAAGATGTTGGAGTCAGTTGTTGAGGATGAGGTTATGGAGTACTTGGTGACACAGGATAAGACGGGACATGGACGGGACAAAGTCAGCATGGTTTCCCTTAAGGGAAAATCTTGCCTGACAAACCCATTGGAATTCTTTGAGGAGTTTGCACATAGGATGGATAAAGAGAATGCAGTGGATGTTGTATATTTGGATTTCCAGAAGGTCTTTGGACCTTAGTGATAAGTGGCTGCTTACTAAGTTAGAGCCCCTGGCATTACATGAAAGTTACTGGCATGATTAGAGCATTGGCTGCTTGGTAGGAGGCAATGAATGGGATTAAAAGGATCCTTTTCTGGTTGGCTGCCAGTGACAGTGGTCTAAATTGATTTTTATGAGGGTCAACAACTGCACCTTGTGTCTGCAGGGTGATGAATGATTCAAATGGACCTTGATCTTTTTTTCTTCAAGAATGTCATAATCACTTAGCAAGATGATTTGTTTCTTAAGTTATAAAAATGTTATTCATGTTTTACCAGTGGTGTTGGGAATGCTTCATTTTATGCTGTATATCAATGATGTAGATGATGGAATAGATGGCTTTGTTGCCAAGTTTGCAGATGATACAAAGATTAGTGGAGGGGCAGGTGGGCTGCAGAAGGACTTGGATTGATTCAGAGAATGGGCAAGAAAGTGGCAAATGGTCATGTACTCTGGTAGAAGAAATAAATGTGCAGACTATTTTCAAAATGGGGAGAAAATCCAAAAATTTGAGATGCAAAGGGACTTGGAAGTCAGTGGTGAAGAAGGCAAATGCAATGTTAGCATTAATTTCAAGAGGTGTAGAATTCAAGAGCGGAGATGTGATACTGAAGGTTTATATGCCACTGGTCAGGCCTTACTTTGTGTATTTTGATCAATTTTGGGCTCCTTATCTAAGTAGAGATGTGCTGGCATTGTTACTACAGGTTACTATCGATGCAATGCTCCTCAGACAGGATGAAGAGGTCAATACTCCCCAATGCCATTAGGCTTTACAATTCAACCGCCAGGACTTAAGAACTTTTTAAAAGCTATTATTAATGCTTTTTGAGATAGTGATTTAGATGCATATCATATTTTTTACTGAGTTAAGTATTGTATGTAATTAGTTTTGCTACAACAAGTGTATGGGACATTGGAAAAAAGTTTAATTTCCCCATGGGGATGAATAAAGTATCTATCTATCTATCTATTGACAAGGGTTCAGGGGAGGTTGACAAGGATGATTCCAGGAATGGAAAGGTTATCATGTGAGGAATGTTTGATGGCTCTGGATCTGTACTCACTGGAATTTAGAAGGATGAGTGGGAAATGTCATTGAAACCTTTTGAATGTTGAAAGGCTGAGACAGAGTAGATGTGGAAAAGATGTTTCCCAAGGTGGGCGAGTCTAGGACAAAAGGAAGACAGTCTCAGAATAGAGAGGCATTCATTTAAAATGGAGATCTGGAGAAATTTCTTTAGCCAGAGGATGGTGAAATTGGGAAATTTATTACCATGGACAGCTGTGGAGGCCAGGTTGTTGAGTGTATTAAGGGAGAGCTTGATAGGTTCTTGACTGGATATGGCATGAAAGGTTACGGGGAGAAGACTGGGGAATGGGGCTGAGGAGGATCAGCCATAATTGAATGGCGGAGTAGACTCAATGGGCCAAATGGCCTAATTTCAGCTCTTGTACACTAAGTCTTATGGTCTAAGCAATATTGCTCATTTCTTGGTAGTTTTCACATTGTAAAGCTCAAGGCTACTCAGTCCTTTTTCACTCTCATCATTAGATAGATAGATAGATACTTTATTCATCCCCATGGGGAAATTCAACTTTTTTTTCCAATGTCCCATACACTTGTTGTAGCAAAACTAATTACATACAATACTTAACTCAGTAAAAAATATGATATGCATCTAAATCACTATCTCAAAAAGCATTAATAATAGCTTTTAAAAAGTTCTTAAGTCCTGGCGGTTGAATTGTAAAGCCTAATGGCATTGGGGAGTATTGATCTCTTCATCCTGTCTGAGGAGCATTGCATCGAAAGTAACCTGTCGCTGAAACTGCTTCTCTGTCTCTGGATGGTGCTATGTAGTGGATGTTCAGAGTTTTCCATAATTGACCGTAGCCTACTCAGCGCCCTTCGCTCAGCTACCGATGTTAAACTCTCCAGCACTTTGCCCACGACAGAGCCCGCCTTCCTTACCAGCTTATTAAGACGTGAGGCGTCCCTCTTCTTAATGCTTCCTCCCCAACACGCCACCACAAAGAAGAGGGCGCTCTCCACAACTGACCTATAGAACATCTTCAGCATCTCACTACAGACATTGAATGATTTTTCATCAGCAGCATGTAGATTAGTCCTCTTTTTGCAACTGCAACTTTTTAACTATTTTTCTCTTCCCTGTGCCGTCCATTTATTTTTGTCATGCTCCTTGTATGTGTTGTACTTTATTTCATTTTCTACAAGTTTTACCTTTTAATTGCATTGGTCTGGTGTATGTGAGCCTTTCCTCAACTGTCACACAATTTGTTCAGCCAGGCAGGTTTCTGTTTAGGCGTTGTAATTTTGATCATGTTGCTCATTCCTGACTGCAACTCAATGGTCTCTGTTTCCATTGATACAGTGATTTCAGCTGTTCTTTTTAAATGTGAGGTGTACTTCAGTTACAAGCTGTTTTTGAATGTTTTCTTGTAAGATTCCACAAACTAAATGATCTGTGGATCGTTAAGCCCATTACTGAATTGACAATGCTCAGACAATCTGTTCAATTCAATCGCATATACTGAAATGGATTCCCCCTTTTTGATTCTGCTTATGAAACCTAAAGCATTCTACAAATGATAATGGCTTTGGTTCTAAATGTTCCTGCATTACTTTCACAGTAGCAGCAAAGCACATTTCAGCTGGTTTGGTTGGAGCAGTCAAACTCCTAAGCAAACTGGGTGGAAAAGCATAAAATGTACTCAGCAGAACTAGTACTTGTTTCTCATTGGCTATTCCATTTGTTTTAAAATACTGCTCAATCCATTCAGTAAACATATTCCAGTTATCTTTTGTGTACTCAAACATGTCAATCTTTCCAATGTAGTCTGCCATTTGTTTTTTTATATATGATTATTGTCACTCGGTAGTCACCATCTATAAAACCGTATTCTTCCATTATCTGTCTTTTTGAAAAAAACTTGATTATCTCTGTCTCCTTTCTGAACAGACACATGCTGCACTGCTTTATATTACTCAACTTTTTCACTGCATTTTAAAAAAAAACTCCAACTTCTTGCTGCACTTCATCAGGTAGGTAGTCATCTTGGGTTTGTTTTAAAACTTCCTCATTGCTATTGTTATGATCTGTAACTCTGGAACATGAAACTAATTGAAAGCAAAAAGATGGGAGCCCAGGAAAACTAGTCTTAGTTCATTTTTCTTTTTACTTTAAGCAAGGCATACACATCATGAGGTAGCGTCATGACGCATGCTGTTTATGTACTTTTACAGAAAACCCACAATAATCACGTTTTTTAAAAAAAGAATATATTTACAAATATATTACTGAAAAATTAAATGCACAATGCACACCACTGTTGCAAAGAAGAGTTATTTGAGTTGCTGTCTGGCCAATCACCTGACTTCTCTTATTAACAAGACATTTTTGCCCACAGAGCTGCTGCTCACAGGATGTTTTTTGTTTTTCGCACCATTCTCTGAAAACTCTAGATAAGTGTTGTGTGTGAAAACCCCAGGAGATCAGCAGTTTCTGAAATACTCAAACCACCCCATCTGGCACCAACAATCATTCCACAGTCAAAGTCACTAAGATCACATTTCTTTCCCCATTCTGATGTTTGGTCTGAACAACAACTGAATCTCTTAACCATGTCTGCATGATTTTGTGCATTGAGTTGCTGCCATTTAATTGGCTAATTAAATATTTGCTTTAATAAACAGGTGTGCCTAATAAAGTGGCCACTGCATCTATCTTGAATTAGAGCTGGGTGATTGCTTGCTGTTCTTTGTGGAATTATTGTATTTTCACTGAATCATCATTGGCTGATTGTCTGCCTGTAGCTATTTGTGGGAGCATGTTGTGTGTAGGTTGACTGCCAAGCTTCCTACATCACAAATATGACTGGAATTCAAAGCTGCATCTTTGCAGGTAGAATGCTTTTTTTAAACATGAAAGGACTAGAATGGTGCTATGTAAATACTGTAGTTTGCAGTCCCGAGCTGTCTTCCAAGAAGTTACACCAAACCGGTCAGACCTTTTCAAAGAACTATTGCAGGAGATTATACTGGATGATATATGTAGGATCCTGTTCACTGAAAATTGGAAAGAGCTCCATAAACTACTGTGTGGGTGTATCTGATGAAATTGTAGTTACACGTATGCTCCTGGCCAATCCAAGACTGATTGTGCATAATGTGCTGCATTTTATGTTCTCTTAGGACTAAGAAGACCAAATTAAGGTGTTGGTCATGACGCAAGTTTCATGTTTATAATTGACAGACCCAAAGACTTGCTAATGGTAATCTGTTGGTGTTAGACTGAGCTTGAGATATGAGCTCTGTTTTGTTGTTGGATATTTAACACATTCAATTCACACTTGCTCTCATCAAAATTGCTGCTATTGCTTCATAAAATTTTCATATTTACTACAGAACATTTATATCACCATTATCAGTGTAAGTATTTTGCATGTGTGACAGAAGTTTTTCTTTGTGTACATTCCTTGAGGAAATGGTCTCTTTTTTGACTGTACTTTTTTTCTATGGATGCTGCCTGGCCTGCTGAGTTCCTCCAGCATTGTGTGTGTGTTGTTGTTGCTCGGATTTCCAGCATCTGCAGATTCTCTGTTGCCTCTCCCTTTTACATACTGGTTTGAACTCTGTACAACAGCTGGAGCGCCTAACCTCATTCAGCTTTGGGCTATTGCACCAAGGTCTATTGGCATTTCCAGACCTTGAAATGTGCCCATTTGCAACATTCAGTTAGGGACTGGAAGATCACTGTTTCAGAGTCCAAAATGTGGCATTCCACCAAGTTAGAACATAGAGCGTAGAACACTGCACAGTGTAGGCTCTTCAGCCCACGATGTTGTGCTGACCTTTTAACCTGCTCTAAGATCAATATAACCTTTCTCTCCTAATAGCCCTCCCATTTTTCTATCATTCATGTGCCTATCGAAGAGTTTCTTAAATGCCTGTAATATATCTGCCTCTACCTTTATATCTGGAATGCCCTGGTAGGGCATTCCAGACACCTATCACTCTGTGTGGAAAAACTTGCTTCTGACGTTCAATAATCCAATTTTAATATCAGAGAATGTGTACAACCTGAAATTCTTGTTCTTCGCAGATATCCACAAAAACAGAAACGTACCCCAAAGAATAAGTGGCAGTGAAAAATGTTAGAAGCAAAAGCACCCTCCACACACGATCAGTAGTAAAGCATCAACCCTCCCCCTCCCCCACTTAATTCAGCAAAAAGCGTTAGCGCCTTCTACCCATCAAGTAAGCAAACAGCAAAGCCCCCAAGAAAGACTATGATTTGTAGTACAACAAAAACTAATTGTTCACCTGTTAATTCAACATACCACAGGCACTCTCTCCCAAATAAAGGGGTAAAGAGGGATCATAAAGCGAGAAGGGAGACTGACAAGACAAAAAATTACACTTGCTGGTTTTTGATGTTCAGGTCTGCTGTGTCACTTTTATCCCCCTCTTGTGTGTTCTCCAACTTGACAGTCGGCAACGAACTCCCCCACCAATGAGAGAGAGATGGCAATTCGCCGAGTACAGAGACCTCTGATAGCTGATTCGCTGTTAATGATATTCCCTTTTTTTTTAAATCCCACAACGCTTCAGTCAGTGACACTGGCATAGAATCCTGGTTTTCTATGCCACATTCTTGGGATATTGAGAAATGGCTGGTTGGTGAGCCCTGGGAGCCAGAACCATCGCTGTAACGAACCAAAGTTTGAGTGTTAGCTGTACGTAAGGGGTTTTCACAGAACCCCATCCAACATGAAAAGGGAAAAAAAACAGACGTTAAAGGTAGAAATTAAGCTGTTTCTTTAGATGAACTCGAAGAAGTTGCTCTCTAGCACCATCGTATCTTCATCCACTACAACCATTGCTCCTATATGTTCCTCCAGTTGTCCTTGTATTATCTGTTTCTGCCCTGGGGAAAGCTCTCTGGTTATCCACTCAGTCTGTGCCTCTTATCTTATTATGCACCTTTACCAAGTCGTGACTCGTCCTCTTTTATTCCAAAGAGAAAAGCTGTAGCTTCCTCACCCAATCTTCATAAGATATGTCCTCCAGTCCAAGTAGCATCCTTGTAAATCTGCACCCCTTCTAAAGCTTTCAATCCTTCCTATAATGAAATGGCCAGAACTGAACACAATACTGCAAGTGTGGTCCAAGCAGGGTTTTATGGAGCTGCAACATTACCTTGCAGTTCCTGAACTCAATCCCTCCTCCATATATTTGAAATGCCCTTGCCAAGATTTCTACCACTATAATGCTGTGGAGTATTTTACTTGGTAACTTTCTGTAAAAGCAGGGTATCCTGCTAGTAGAATGGTTTGTCTTTGGCTAAAGATAAGGGGCTATGATGTTCAACTTGTGTCAACCAATCAGGATCGTGGAATTGAGAAGGTTCTGGATGAGCTAGGTGGAGAGAGACTTCTGACAGACACTGGTGGGGTTCGTGGTCGTTTTGGTGGGAGATGAAGAGAAAATCGGGAGAGACAGCTGTAGGATTCCATCCAACTGGAAGGCACGATTGCAAGGAGTGATTCAAGAGACAGAGTCCAAGATGAGAAACTCTACCAGTGATTGGTGATGAGAATTCAGCCGCATGAGTAACGGCCATACCTAGATTTTGGACAATACAAGCTCCAATGATGTGCACACTTAGACTGGTTTAACTGTAATGGACCCTTTGTTTTTTTTCTTTTTCTTTCTTTTGTTTCTCAAATGTTTGTTAAAGCTGAAATTAGTAAATGTACTTTCTTTATAATTTTATGTGGTGTACAATGGGTTATTTCTTGCCGACTGATAACTGTGTATGGGCAGTATTTACACAGCGTTCGCTCAAATCGGGCTTCTGTTAACTAAAGCTCCTTGAACCCCAAATCATACTGACCCTAGATGCATATTGTTTAAGAAAGGTGATCTCACCACAGAGTCATGTGGCTGTTAGCAGAGCTGGCTAACGAGCTAGGTTTGCATATGAGCCCAGTGAGGGGCAGCTGCCATTAACTATCAAAAAGTTGATAATTTTCCAGCAGAGTTTGCTGTTTGTCCCTTTTGTTCTCAGTGAATGCACATGGCGACAGAGCCCAGCATTACACACCTATTCAGGGTGAACCTCGGACAAGACCCAGAGCATCTCCTTCCAAACCTCCTCGGTCAATACACATCCCAGGAGGAGTTTCTCCCAGCACAATGGTGGCACTGAGGCTTGAGGAAGGATCTGATGGGCTGGCTCTCTCGGCCAAGCACGGTGTTGGAGCCTGAATATTCTCATGATAAGAGATTCTACCAGGTTACTCCACCATTCCAAGAATAATCCAGGAGCATCTGACATCCCCTTCCTGGCTGGTACCAAAAGGAGACCCAAAAAAAACCCTTAAATTTTTGTGTGTAGAAGGAAACTGTTGTGGTTATGAGCTGCTATTTCTTCAATGATTTCACTGACGCAGAAAGTGTGGGTTTGGTGACTGGATTTTGCACATTCCTTTATCAGGAGCTGCCTCTGTAGCAGCAAGATGTCTTTGCCAGGCTATAAATAGGTCCTACCTTGTGAATGGCTGTGCTACTGCTGAAAGCTTCAGGCAAACCAGTAATTTTTATTTCCCTTTTATCTAAGTGCAACCTTTCTGTCATTGAGTGTTACTGAGTTATTATACCAGCAGTGCTGCTGAGCAGCCCAGGGCAGGAGAATTCTGCAGGAAAACACAAAAGGCAGCTACAAATTTTAGTTATTTATTTTTTTTTTAAAAGAAATTATTGCTGTCTGAGTTGTGGTCTGTGGATCTGACTTGTTCCCCTTCTGGCCTCTCCATACCGTCAGTACCGTGTCCCTTCCCAAAGACCTGGACACAGACTCCACACTGGTTTTAGCTCAGCACCACTCTCTCAACTGGCAGTAAAGGAGCCCAAGGCCACTCTGTGGAAGAGAAGAGGAACTTTCATTATCACCACAGTGGGAGGCAGCTGATGCCAGCCCCTGTGTTGTCGCTGAGAGAAAGCCTCGGAAGTGATGTGGTTTGGTGTAAAAACAATAGATTCTGCAGATATTGGAACTCCAGAGCAACACACCACAAAACAAAGGAACTCGGCAAATTAGGCAGCATCTACGGAGAGGAATAAACATCTAATGTTTTGGGCCAAGACCTTTCACCAGGTCTGCATTTACTTTGGCTGGAAAAGGTGCTAGTGTGTGTGGCTAGAAGGCCACTACCTGTGCTAACCAAATGAGTTGGTGAATGCTTTACCTTGGAACGTGTGCCGCCTCTGTCAACTTCAAATGAAAATATATCTACTTGAGGTCCCCTGGGGAAGGGGAGGTGTAGTCTGTTCTGTGACTCTTTGCCTTCTTGACTCCAGATGTGTCTCTGGAGAGTAGGAGGATGTGGAGGGGGAGGTTAGAGGTGATATGATGCTTTGGAGGGGTTTAACTAACCTCCCTAGTGCAGCCTTTTACTGAGAACCACGTTTGCTGAGTCTGAGCTGCTGTTGCTGCAGAGCACTTGCTGACACAATGGAATCAGAATGCGTGTTTCCTTGACAAATAATACACAGTAAAATCTGCTGTGACAGGCAAAACATTGCCCAGCTCTTGATGTGAAAGATTTTTTTTCCCTCCACTATAAAGTTAGTAGTGGAAAAGCTGATTGAATCGCTGAGATGTTGTGCTTGGACTGCTTCGGAGCAGAAGGTCCCCCTACATACTTCAGACTTCACTTGCATGTTTTTCCCCAAAATGGGGTTACAAAGACTCAATGGCCCAATGAGGAACCAAGCATAGTCTCGCGGCAGGATGACTTCACCAGAATAAAGTGTGTGCTTGCTCAACGCTTCAAGTTTCATGCATTGCTTGTATACTCTGCATTTCAGCTGCTGTCTGCAAGGAGTTTGTAAGTCCCCCTGTGACTGCATGGGTTTCCTCCAGGTGCTCCGGTTTCCTCCTGCAGTCCAAAGACATACTAGTTGATAGGAAATTGGTCATTGTAAATTGACCCGTGATTAGGCTAGGGTTAAATCGGGGACTGCTGGGAAGTATGGGTGGAAGGGCCTATTCTACACTGTATCTCAATTTTTAAAACTCTCAGCTGTCCAGGGTGTGTAATTGGAGGAAATGTGTATATAGCCAGCTCCAGCCAACTCTGTTCCGGTGAATTGCATTCCCACACCCTGTTAACCTGACCTGAGAGCCCAGTTGGAGCATGCAAAGGGTAGTGTCTCTGAGGGCGTGGCACTCTTTGTTGCTTTGGAGAGGTTGGTGTGGGCACCACCGTTAGATTCACTGATGGCTGGGACAGTGGGCGAAGCAGTAACATAGTGGTTAGCATAATGCTTTGCAGTGCCAGTGGTCACCGTTCGGGGTTCCATTCCCACCACTGTCTGTAAGAAGTGTGTACTTTCTCATGACCATTTCCTCCAACGCTGAAACATTGTACAGGTAAGTCGTGGGCAGCCATGTTTGTGCCAGAAGCATGGTGACACTTGTGGACTGCCCCCAGCATGTCCGCTGGCTGTGTTTGCTGTTGACATAAGACGACTCATTTCTCTGTATGTTTCAATGTACATATCTTGTTTCATTCTGAGCTTGAAGGCTGTGGGTTTAATCCCCTTCCAGGGATGAGCGCAGAATTCCATATCAGCACGGATGGAGTGCTGCACAGTTGCTGTTCGGGGTGGGTGGGCCAGAGGACTCTTGTGTGCTATTTTAAGGAGCAATGGATCTCCCCACTGAGCCCTGGCCAATTCTACCTTGTAATCAACATCATCAGAAATGAAGGCTAGCTGGACATTGCCTTCTGTTTCTGGAAGCTTGCTGTGCATAATTTAGATGTGTCATGCCTTTCAGACACTATAGGCAGGGAAGGTTGCTATAGGAGTTTAAATATTCCTGCTTCTCCATCATAACAATTCCATGTAGTGCAGTAAACACTGAGGTTGAGTTCCAATCTCACTGTGTTCTACCTCTAATAATCTAAAATGTACCTGTTGCTGTGATCTTAAACTGAGCTCAAAACTCTAGTGGAACTAAAGGGTGGAGAGTTTTTTTCTTTCTAAGCAGCATTTGTTTAACTTGGCTTCCAGTTACAGGCGCTGTCTCTGGAGTAGGCAGATAAATAAATGGGAGAATGTCAGACTGCAGTGGGAATGCAGATTAATCACTGGTAATAAATTAAAAACTTAAGAGCTGTGAGGTGTTATTCTAAATTGTAGCCTTTCAGAACACACTATTGTGAGCAGTTTTGGGCCCCTTATCGGAGAAAGGATATGCTGGCATCAGATAGATGTCTGGAGGAGGTTCACGAAAATGATTCCAGGAATGAAAGGGTTATTATATGACAAGTGTTTGATGGCTCTGGGCCTGTACTTGCTGTAGTTTAGAGGAATTTGTGGGGTGGGGTGGTGGTTCCCATTGTAACCTATCGACTATTGAAAGACTTGGATAGAGTGCACATGGAGAGGATGTTTTTTTTATAGTGGAGTCTAGAATCGCAGGGCACAGCCTCAGAATAGACGGACATCCCTTTTGAACAGAGATGAGAAGGAATTTTTCTTCGCCAGAGGGTGGTGAATCTGTGGAATTTGCTGCCGCAGACCGCTGTGGAGCCCAAGTCATTTGGGTATATTAAAAGCAAAGGTTGATAGGTTCTTGATTAATCAGGACAGCAGAGTTTACCAGGAGAATGCAGTGAGAAGGATAATCAGTCATGATGGAATGGTGGAGCAGACTTGATGGACCGAGTGGCCTAATTCTGTTAATGGTCATGGTTTTCTGACAGGTGCAAGCAGTGTACCAGAGACAACGTATGTTATCAAAGCAATGCTTTATTCTGAGCCAGGGGGACGTGACGTTGGGCTGGGGCGAGGGGTGTGTGGGATGTTGACGGAGAGCAGTGTGGGGAATGTTTATGGGACAAATCTGAGAAGGGAACCTGTCGAGTGAGTGATGTTGCCCGGCAGACCTCTGCCCATCTGCATTACTCTTATTTTACAGGCACTGTCTTGATGTGGGTGAATGTGATTAATAGGTAAATTATGTTTGGAAAACATTTATATTAGGTCATTAAACTTGCACGGAACTAAATACAGTCATAAATCAGCAGAATGAGGTGAAATTACATGTAGTTTTGTTTGTTTTTCCTTATTAATGAAAAGTTATTTTTGTAAATGTTCATCAGGAGCACAATAGTGGGCATGGTAGCTCGGTGTTGCCTGATAGAAACTTGTCGGATGTGTACTTTATTTATTTAGAGATACAATGTGGAACAGGCCCTTCCAGTCCAACTATTCAACCCTCGCCTCAACACAGGACAACTTACAGTGACTAATTACCTACTAATTGTTCTCTCTTTGGACTGTGGGAGGAAACCCGAGTACCGGGAGGAAACCCACGCACTCACAGAAAGACCACAAGATGTAGGAGCAGAATTAGGCCATTTGGCCCATTGAGTCTGCTCCACCATTTCATCATGGTTGATGTAATTTCCCCCTCAACACCAGTCTCCTGCCTTCTCCCTGTATTCCTTCATGTCCTGACTAATCAGGAATCTATCAACCTTAGCCTTAAATAGACCCAATGACATGGCCTCCACAGCTGCCTGTGACAGCAAATTCCACATTTTCACCACTCTGACTGAAGAAGTTCCTCATCATCCCTGTTCTAAACAGGACACCCCTCTATTCTGAGGCTGAGCCCTCTGGTCTTGGCCTCCCCCACCATACGAATGTCTTACAGATGGCGGCAGAATTGACCTTCGAACTGTGAGCAGTGATAGATCAAACTCTGCTGAAGAACCATTTGCTTTGGGGAGATTTCATTTATTTATCAAATGTACATCAAAACAATGAAATGTGTTGTTTGCATCAGCGTCCAGTACGATCCAAGGATGTGTAGGAGGCTGTCCGTGCATTCTGGTGCCAACATAGCATGTGGGTAGTGTTCAGTGGAACGACATAACCACAACAACAGAACAATGACGGTGAAAACAAAGCCCCCTTTCATTCCCTTCCCCACCCCGCACGCAGGCAAGCCTCCAACCCCAGTACAGGCCACCTGGGCCCTGGATTCTCAGACTCGCAGACATTAGGCTCGGACTTGTTGACATTGGGCTGGACGCACTGACCCAGATCGTCAAGCCTCTACTTTGATCTGCACCCTTTGGGTTTTGATCTCCAGTATTGATCCCAGGACTCAAACTCTGAACTCTACTGACCTACAACCCTGGGACTTGCCAACCTGGGAGATCGACAACTTTCTGGCCGGTACCAATCCCGGTACTCACTGACCTGGAGAGGTCACCAGCCCTTGTCCAAGGAGACTGCTGACCTTGGTCATAAACCACGAGATCAGTGGTCTTGATCATTAGTGCCTGCAGACCCAACACCTGTCTACGAGGGTCACTGGCTCCTGGCCTCTAACAAAGGTTCAAAGATTTATTTATTATAAAAGTATGTATGCAGTATACAACTCCTGAGACTTGTCTTCTTCAGATAACCAAAAACAAAGAAGACCACAGAAGTTGTTCAAAGAAAAGCATCAAACCCACTCCCAGCACAATAAAAAGCTACAAGAATGGGCAAAAACAAGAATATAAAAATCTTAAGACTGGAAGAAGTCTGTAGTCCAGTCCATAAATGCAGAGCATTGGTAACATCTTCTGACAGCATAGAGAGAGAGAGAGTGAGATACCACTCAAGTGCAGAGGCCTACCCTCCAACAACACCAAGCGATAGGCTGCCACACAACCAATCTCTGACAGTAGAGAGATCTGTCCCAGCAGTGATCAAAAGCAGGCAGTTAGCACTGAACCCTCCCTCAACTTCCACATTCGCCTCTGTTTCAATCTTCCTTGTTGTTTAATCAGTGAAATGGAGTCGACTATTGGCTCACACCGTGTCTCTAAGCTTCTTCTCAAGGCCACTTGAGCTCGTGCTCACTTCCTGGAATCTTCTCGGAGACAACAAAATGCTGGGTAACTCAGTCGACCTCAAATTGCAAGCTCTAGCAGTTCCAGAAATGTGTTTAAGATTAAAAGCAGATGTAAAAGAAGTGAAATAATCTCTCCTCTCCCATCCCTTACCCTAAACCCTAATGTGACCCCCAGTTCCCTGCACTGCTCCCAACACCATTCCTACAAACCTAAAAGGCAATTAAGTTTGCTCCGTAACCTCATCAGATATCACTACCCTGCACCCTCTCGACTGAATGATCTGCCTGGTTCCTGCTGGTGTTTGGAGCAAGGTGTTATCCATCATCAGCTGTTGTAGACGGGCATTGTCAGATCAGGGTGACATGCTGAAACTGCCTACAGCTGCTGCTGTTAATCTGAAAGCCATGATTTAAGGCTCTTGTGCAGTCGGTGTTAAAACCACAAACTGTTCACTAAAGAGTTGTATGTAACTGATGCCATGCTAAGGATAATGCAATTGGAATAACATCTCTTCTGCTCAAAATGTCGGCAAGAATGTTCTAAAGTACTATTTGAAAATTTCTGACGATCTGAAATTAAGACCGGATTGGGAAAGCTCAGCAAGTCAGGCAGCATTTGTGGGGAGAAAAACTGAGATAATAACCCTTCTTTACAAATGAATCTGTACACTGAGCTTGATTTCCAACAGCTGGGAATCTGGATTTAAGAAAATAAATCTAGAATATATAGTAATCACTACGAAACAAACAAATTGTAAAAACATCTGGTCTAGTATGTCTAATCATTCCTGGTCTGTGGAGAAATGTTGATGCTGCCAAATTTTGCATTGGTCCTTTTGCAGTTAAAGCACAATTCTCAAAATGCAGTTCAGAAGTGAAAGGGCATTTCTTAATCTGGCTGTAGGCCCTGCTCATTGTACAAACTGCTAACAATCAGTGTAGCAGATACCTCAGTTGTCTGACTGGGAGCAAATTGGAAACTGGACCATCTGCTGTTTCTTTTCCAAAGTGAACAGCTTGCATTTGACACAGCTTGTGAGGGTGGACAGCGGGATGTCAAAGGCCTGGAAAGGGGTTTAAAAACGGAATGCCAGAGTTTAGTACCTGGGCAGATGGAGACACAGCCGCCAGTGATGGAGTGAGGGAAGCTGAGGCTCATATGGACTTGCACTCTTGATGCGATGCAGATTCAGTGCTTGATGTTGTTGGAAGGATGACTTAAGGCTAAACTTAACAAGTATTTTCTGTCAGTTCTCACTGTAGAAGACACTAACAAAATTCCAGAAGTTCAAGAGTGTCAGGGGCAGAAATGAGTGAGTTACCATTACTAGGGAGAAGGTGCTTGAGAAACTGAAAGGCCTGAAGGTAGATAAGTCACCTGAACCAGATGGTGTACACCCAGGGTTCTGAAAGATGTAGCTGAAACATAGAAACATAGAAAATAGGTGCAGGAGTAGGCCATTCAGCCCTTCGAGCCTGCACCACCATTCAATATGATCATGGCTAATCATCCAACTCAGAACCCTGTACCTGCTTTCCCTCCATACCCCCTGATCCCTTTAGCCACAAGGGCCATATCTAACTGAACAGATTGTGGAGGCATTAGTAATGATCTTTCAGTAATCACTAGATTCTGAAATGGTCCTGGAGTACCAGAAAATTGCAAATGTCACTACTCCAAGAAGGGAGAGGAGCAGGATAAAGGAAATTATAGGCCATTTAGCTGGACTTAAATGGTTGGGAAGATGTTGGAGTTGATTATTAAGGATGAGGTGTCAGGATACTTGGAGGCACATGGTAGGATAGGCCAAAGTCAGCATGGTTTCCTTGAGGGGAAATCTTGCTTAACAAATCTGTTGGAATTCTTTGAGTAAATAATAGGCAGGATAGACAAAGGGAGAGTCTGTGATGTTGTGTACTTAGATTTTCAGAAGGCCTTTGACAATGTGCCACTCATAAGGCATCTTGACAAACTGCGAGCCCATGGTTTTACAGGAAAGATACTAGCACAGATAGAAGATTTGCTGACTGGCAGGAAGCAAAGAATGGGAATAAAGTGGGCCCGTTCAGGTTGACTGCCACAGGGATTGGTGCTGGGACTGCTTTTCACTTGTGCGATCAATGATTTGGATGATAGATTTGATAGCTTTGCAGATGATATATAAAGATAGGTGGAGGACCAGGTACTGTTGAGGAAGCAGGGAGTCAGTAGAAGGACTTGGACAGATTGTGAGAATGGGCAAAGAGGTGGCAGATGGAACACAGTTCAGAGAAGTGTATGGTTATGAGTTTGATAGGTTCTTGATTAGTCAGTGTGTCAAATGTTACAGGAAGAAGGCAGGAGAATAGGGTTGAGAGGGATAATAAATCAGCCAAGATGGAATGGTGGAGCAGACTAGATGGGCTGAGTGGCCTATTTCTGCTCCAATGTCTCATGGTCTTTAGTCAGAACCTTGTAGTCATCTGCTGGATGACATCTTTATTTCTCAGATATTTAAGGTCATAGAGCACTACAGCATAGAAACAGGTCTGTCAGCCCAGATAGTCTATGCCAAACTGTTATTCTGTCTAGTCCCATGGACGTGCACCCGAACCATAGCATTCCATACTCCTTGCAACTGTGTACTTGTTCAAACTTCTCTTAAAGGCTGCAATCGAACCCACATCCAGCACTACTGGCAGCTCACACAGTCCTTTGAAAGAAGTTGTTCTGCTTAAATATTTCATTATTAGTAACAACAGAGCACAAATTATGTCTATACTAGATCCCTGTATGACCCATCAATTGGCAGTTGTCCAATCAATCGACTTCTTCCCCCACCCACCTGATTCTCCCACGCGAGGAGTAATTTAAAGAAGGTGGTTTAAAATCTAAGAAGCCTCCCAGCTTTTAGGATGTTGGATGAAACTCAGTATCCAGAGGAAATGCATGGGGCCCTGGACAGAATGCAGACTGCCCTCAGATGGGTGACGGGCTTAAAACTGTACTTGGGTTGCTTGAGCTCCAGGGTGGGTGCACCAGCAGCTCCCTGAGAGCTGACGGGTTGTAATCCCTTCCCTGGGATTTGACCCATGGAAGCTGGCCACTCAATGCTTGACTGCAGAGGTGACTACTTGAGCTGTGAGAGGTTTTGAGTCCATGATGAATTGTGGTAGTCTTTGGGGGAAGTTTGTTGGTATTGATTTATTATTGTTACAGTGAAAAACTTGTTCTCCTCACTGTTTATGCAGATCAAATCATTACACAGTGCATTGAGATTGTATGACATCATCTTTATGTGCCATGTCATATGACGTGGGCGATTGTGGTCTTTCCATGACAATGATTGTTCTCGGCAAATTTTTCTACAGAAGTGGTTTGCCATTGCCTGCTTCTGGGCAGTGTCTTTACAAGACAGTCATTATCAAGACTCTTCAGAGACTGTCTGCCTGACATCAGTGATTGCATAACCAGTACTTGTGATATGTACCAACTGCTCAGATGACCAGCCGTGATCCCATGGCTTCACGTGACCTGACTGGAGGGGCTGAGCATGTGCTACAGCCTTGCTCAAGGGTGACCCGTAAGCTAGCGGAGGGAAGGAGCACCTTGCGCCACCTTTGGTAGAGATGTATCTTCACCCTGCCACCCAGCATGGAGGTTGAACAAGGTAAAATTATATCAATGCAGAATGAAGTGTGAAAACTAGCGAAAAAGTCTAGGCAACACACATAAAATGCTGGTGGAACTCAGCTGGCCAGGTAGCATCTATGGAAAAGAGTTTCAGGCTGAGACCCATTAACAGGTCCAGTGCAGGTAAAATGCAAGATTGTAATATACAAGAAGTCAAGAGTCTAATAAGTGTGAAAGAAGCTGTTCTTCAAAGTGCATGTATTATTAGAGTATATATACATTATACAACCTTGAGATTCGTCTCCTTACAGGAAGCCACAAAGCAACCCATAATATTTTTAAAAAAACCCTACAAACATCCTTTGTGCAGAGAGGGAAAAAACCAAAAATTGTGCAAAGGATAAAAGCGAGCAACAGCATTCCGAGTGAAAGTGAGTCCACAGACACAAAGCCTGGAGTAGCCGGAGCAGAGCCTCCACCTCAGCCTTGAGCCTGATGGTACGTGATTTCACGCTTTTGTATTTTTTGCCCAATGTGAGAGGAAGGAAGAGAAAATGGCCAGTTGTGCGGGGTCTTTAATTATGTTGGCTTCTTTACCGAGGTAGTGAGAATTGTAGACAGCCCACAGAGAAGGAGGCTAGTTCCTGTGATGTGCTGAACTGTGTCTGCAACTCTGCAGTTTTTTGGGTTACGTACAGAGCAAATGCACACCAAGCCATTGTGCCTTCAGACAGATTGCTTCCTCTGGTGTATTGAGTAAAAATTGGTAATGGTCAACAGGGATATGCTGAGTTTCTTCAGCCTCCTGAGGAAGTAGAGGAATTGGGGAGCTTTCTTGACAGTGACATGAGCGTAATTGGACCAGGACAGGCTTTTGGTGTTGTTCATACCTAAAAGCTTGAAGCTCCTTAAACCCTTCAACTTCAACACAGTTGATGTCGACAGGAACGTGTGTTCTGCCCCCATTTTGTGAAGACACTGACCAGCTCTTTGTTGACATTGAGGGAAAGGTTGGTACCGTGACATCATGGCACTAAGCTCTCTATCTCCTTCTGTAGTCTAACCTGTTTGAGATGCTGCCTTATTTGCACCCATGTGACCTGAGATGCTGGAGGAACCTGGTGCAGCCGGAGGAAGCCCACACAGTCACGGGGAGAATGTACAAACTCCTTACAGACAGCAGTGGGAATCGAACCCTGATCTGTGATCACTGGCGCTGTACAGTGTGCGAACCACAATGCTACCATACGCTCAATGCACTGGATTTTAAATGATATAAAGGAAGCTGTGTTCAGGGCAAAGTTTGAGGCAAGCAAGCAGGGAATCTGAAATTATAGCTGCAGATATCTCAATAGGACTGGAACTAGGTGTGTAGAGAGATTTGGGATGGTAATAGGCCAGAGGAGGATTCCGATAATGAGGAATTTGAATGCAGGTGTGAGAATTTTATAGCGAGGATGTTGTTTAAATTGCTGATTTATTCATGATGATGCTACTGGGGAAAGAGGAATGTGAGTAGTTTATTGGAGAATAATCTGTTAAGTGATTAATTAGTAACCTGTTCTTCATAAAATTACAAGGTTGCTGGAAATACTCAGCAGCTCAGGCAGCATCCGTAGAGAAAGGAATAGGATTAACATTTTGGGTCACGTACTTTTCAATTAAGCAAACTGGATTTCTTTCAGACTGGACAGTCCCATATTCCCTCCCCTCTCCTGCTTTGTGCCCCTCCTCCACTCTCCCTCAGCCATTTCTCAGACGAATGCAAGGATGGGATTAGGCAGAATAACAGTCTGGCATGGGCTAGCTGGGCCAAAGTGCTGTAGCTGTCTGACATTCTTTTTGCTGTTTGAGCAGACTGAAGCAGGGCCTTCTCACTGCGTGTTTCATTTCTTTGCTCTGATTAAGACTTGCTGGTCCCATGCTGTGTAAAGCAGAGTTCTAGCTGTCAGCTGTAATGGTTTTGATGACCCTGTTAAGACTTTCCTCAGTTACCAAGGACACACGACCAAGTGTAAATCAGAATGTGAAATTGGCCAGCGCTGTGCTGGCAAACACCAGACTGTGTTGAGGAGCAATAGAGCTGCCTGCTGCCCTGTCAGTCACTGTGGGGGTGTGACGCAGGGAGAAGGGGGAACCAGTTCAGATCCTGGTGTGAGAGATTGCAGGGTTTGCTAAACAGTAACTGGTTCCTCAGACCACTGTTGAAGGGGGGGGGGGGGGGGGCAAGTTTTTGGGATGACAAGTTGTTTGACTTTTTTAAATGGAGCTGGTGATGAGAGTGATTGTTGGCATAATACACCAGAGCAAGTTCACCTTGGAAGAGGGAGATGATGAAGTAACAATGAAGCATCTGAAGATAAAGAGGAGCTTTGTTTGTCCCATGTACATTGAAACATACAGTGAAATGTTCATTTGCGTCAGTGACCAGCACATCTCAAGGATTCTCTGGGGGCAGCCCGCAAATGTCACTGTGCTTCCAGTGCCAACATAGCATGCTCACAGCTTACTAACCTTAATGCTTTGGAATGTGGGAGGAAACCGTAGCAGCTGGAGGAAACATGGCCACGGAGAGTGTATGAACTCCATACAGATAGTAGTGGGAATTGATCCTTAATCGTTGGTACTGTAGAGTGCTATCCTACTGTGCTACCTGAAGACATTCAGTCATTCAAACCATGGAGGCTTTGCCAGCCTTTCCCTGGTATGCTCTGTCCTTCCTCTTCCCATCCAGATTCAACAAGTATATAGTACTATATCTTCAAATGCAATTCAGCAACGCTGTTTGAACAGTGCCTTAGGCAGAGAGCCCATGTAACACATAGTGTTCCCCATCAGCTGTTCGCAGTGTCTGTGTCCAAGGGCAATATCTTGTTGATTGTTGCACAAGCCTGGCTTTGATCCTAGTTCAGGGGTTCCCAACCCTCAGTTAATGGTAGGGCGTCCATGGCATATAAAAGGTTGTGAACAACTCCCTTTGTTGCTTTGTGCTTCCTGCTTCACACTGCCCATGCTGATGCCCTGTGGAACATGGTGGACTCCGGGAGGTGGCCTTTTGGCAGACTCACCGAGCCCTGCTTTGACCTGAGTTGCTCTCCGCTGACGCTGTGCTGAAATCCTGCGCTGCTGGAGCCATGAGGAGCTTACAACCCATTTAATCAAATGGATAATGTGATTTCTTAATGAGTGGTATTAACTAAAGCTTGCTACATGCTGGTGGAGGCGTGATGGTGTAAATTTAAAATGCCTACTCTGCCTGCAGGTACCTTATCCCTAATCTCTCTCCACTCAGTGATATATTTGGAAATCCATTTGACAAGAGATATGTCAGCTCCGAAGTGGATTGATTTGAAGATGACATTGTTCACAATTTTTTTGATTCCACCTTTCTTTGTTTTCAGACTTGGCCATAGAACACTACAGCACAAAAAAGGTCCTTCAGCCCATCTAGTCTGTTGAACTGTAATTCTGACTAATCCCCTCCCATCCATGTACTCATCTAAACTTCTCTTAAATGTTGCAATAGAACTTGCTTCCACTGGCAGCCCATTCCACACTTGCACCGCCCTCTGAGTAAAGAAGTTAACCCTCAGGTTCCCCTCACATATTTCACCTTTCATCCTTGAGTAGTTCTAGTCTCACCCAACCTCAATGGAAGAAACTTGCTTACATGTGCATTTATTTATTTATCTATCTTCTATCTTCTAATCCAGAACATGGGGTCACAGTTTAAGGATAAAGGGGAAGCCTTTTAGGACTGAGATGAGGAAAAACTTCTTCACACAGAGAGTGTGAAAAATCTGTGAAGAATTCACAGTGGTGAATCTATGGAATTCTCTGCCACAGGAAACAGTTGAGGCCGGTTCATTGGCTATATTTAAGAGGAAGTTAGATATGGTCCTTGTGGCTAAAGGGATTAGTGGGTATGGAGAGAAAGCAGGTATAGGGTTCTGAGTTGGATGATCAGCCATGATCATACTGAATGGCGGTGCAGGCTCAAAGGGCCAAGTGGCCTACTCCTGCACCTATTTTCTATGTTTCTATGTTTATATTTTACATTTACCCTATCTGTACTCAATTTTGTATACCTCTTCTCTTGATCTCTTCTGTTGATCACTCCTCGCTGAGGCCAACATGAGATCTTGGACTCCCCCACCGGTGGTGTAGGAAATGTTTAAATGGATGGATAGCTGGGTGTTTGGAGATAAGGGGGCTGAGGTTCTTAGTTTTAGACTGCTGCTTGTTTTGGTGGCTTCCAATCCAAGAACACCATCGTTTCCATTAATTTAGCCTCTGATCTTCCTCAGCCTCTATTACCCTTTTTGAATCCCATGTTTCTCAAGTCACCATTCTTCCTAACAAACGGTGATTGATGTTGGGCACAGACTCTGGTTGAAGGGCCTTTTGGGGCAGTGGGGTAGGGTAGCAGTTAGCATAATGCTAATACAGCAACCCAGGTTCAATTCTGCTGCTCTCTGTAAGGAGTTTGTACATATTCCCCATGACCGTGTGGGTGCCTCTGTAAGCCCCATCCTCACATTCCAAAGGCATATGAGTTGGTAGGTTAATTGGTCCCATGGGCTGTAATCGGGAGGTGAAGTGCCTGTATCTCTGAATGAATAAGCTAAGCAGCAATCGCCACGGTGACAAATGCCCTTGTCAAGTAGCGTGTATCAAACTGCAGCAAATAGGTTACTGATCCATTTCACTTTCGGACTAGGTTGCTGAAACGTGGTAGCAGCTCCCTTGGCGAGGATCACAGGCACTGGTGGAGTCTGATCTTGTCCTTCACTCCCTGTATCGTGATTTAGTGCCTTTGCCTCCCCAGCTGGAACTGCTGCCTTCTTCTCCGACACTCAGCAGTGACTGGCCTGACTTTGACTGTGAATGGTGGGGGAGGAGGAATGGGGCTTGTTTCACTGTTGTTGGTTTGTCACTGAACGTGCCCTGTTATTACTGTGTTCTGTGTTGTTATGGTGAACATGCTATGATGGTGCTGGAATGTGCAGCGAAACTTGTGGGCTACCCCCAGCACATCCTTGAACGCATTGGTTATTAACGCAGACAGCACATTTCAACTGTATGTGTCGATGTACGTGTGATCAGTGAATCTGAACCCCCCCTCCCCACACAGGATGGAGGCTGTTGATTGACGGGCATCCTGGAACTGAGAGCCATGCGTTGGTCTTTTTGCTACTTTCTCCTGTTTCTTGATTTGTATCCATTTCACACTCACTACAGCTTGCATTTACTCACACCCACTGTGACAGTATCTGTTAAAAGGTATTTCAGTTAATAGTCTTGCTGGTTGAAGGATTACCGTCTGTGTTGCTATATGAAGAATCCTTTGTGGAATTATTCCTGCCAGGAAGTCTGGATGTCGTTGCTATTGGATTTGGCAGGAAATGCAAAGGAAGCAATCAAGTTTAATAACCAGGGCGTGGGATTCTTAGAGGAAGGATATTTATTATCGGCCAGTGTTGCTTCAGAGACTTTTACTGCCCATCAGCTTCACAATTACATGGCAGGAGGTAACTGTAGTAATTCAAGTGTTGTAGAATCATGTTTGTACGGAGAAACAGGACCAGTACATCCATCCCAACTTCAGAATCAGAATTGAATGGGGTTTATTGGTACTGACCCATGTTGTGAAATTACTGCCCATCTACACTAATCCTACAAGGTTCATGTTCTTCTCTGCCTGCCAGGGGTGATAGCAGAGGCAGACACACTAGGAGCATCTAACAAACTCTTAGGTAGAACATGGATAATATAAAAATGGAGGGCTTTGTAGAAGGGAAGGATTAGGCACAACATCGTAGGCCAAAGGGCCTGTACAAAATTGTAGGCCAAAGGGCCTGTACTGTGCAGTAACATTCTGTTTGCCAACTGTATTGAAGTGATGTTTTAATAAATTCTAAACATAGTTGGCACAAACCTCAATTTCTCCAACTTCCAGTAATTTCCCCTCCCCTCCCTCTTTTTTTGGCTTCCCTTTTACCCCTTCTGTTCTACTTACCTGTCATCACCACCCTTGTGTGTCCCTGTTCCTTCCCTTTCTCCCATGGTCCATCGTCCTCTCCGATACTGAGGCATCCCGTCCTTGTGTCCATTCTGTGTGTGGAGATGAGACCTCAGTGTCAATTACTTGTGGCCAAGCTGGAGCAGCCTCCCCCAACAATGGCAGCATCTCTTCCTGCTGAGGCTGTTCTTGATGCTGATAACACTGTAGGTAGGGAAGGAGGCTGTTCCTCCTCCCTTGGCTTCAGTGCCATTCAAAAAGACCACATCTCACCTCTGACCTACATTGCATTATGCACTCTTTCCAAGTCAAGTCAAGTCAAGTCAAGTCACTTTTTGTTGTCATTTCGACCATAACTGCTGGTACAGTACACAGTAAAAACGAGATGTTTTTCAGGACCATGGTGCTACATGAAACAGTACAAAAACTACACTGAACTATGTAAAAACAACACAGAAAAAAACTACACTAGACTACAGACCTACCCAGGACTGCATAAAGTCCACAAAACAAAGCAGGCATTACAATAAATAATAAACAAGACAATAGGCACAGTAGAGAGGGCAGTAAGTTGGTGTCAGTCCAGGCTCTGGGTATTGAGGAGTCTGATAGCTTGGGGGAAGAAACTGTTGCATAATCTGGTCAAGAGAGCCCAAATGCTTCGGTGCCTTTCCCAGATGGCAGGACGTAGAAGAGTTTGTATGAGGGGTGCGTGGGGTCCTTCATAATGCTGTTTGCTGTGGATGCAGCGTGTAGTATAATGTCTATAATGGTGGGAAGAGAGACCCTGATAATCTTCTCAGCTGACCTCACTATCTACTGCAGGGTCTTGCGATCTGAGATGGTGCAATTTCCAAACCAGGCAGTGATGCAGCTGCTCAGGATGCTCTCAATACAACCCCTGTATAATGTGATGGGGGGGGGAGGGAGTAGGAGATGGACTTTCCTCAGCCTTCGCAGAAAGTAGAGACGCTGCTGGGCTTTCTTTTCTATGGAGCTGGTGTTGAAGGACCAGGTGAGATTCTCTGCTAGGTGAACACCAAGATATTTGGTGCTCTTAATGATCTCTACCAAAGGAGCCGTCGATGTTCTGCGGGGAGTGGTTACTCCGTGCTCTCCTGAAGTCAACAACCATCTCTTTTGTTTTTTTCACATTCAGAGACAGGTTGTTGGCTCTGCACCAGTCTGTTAGCTGCTGCACCTCCTCTCTGTAAGCTGACTCGTCGTTCTTGCTGATGAGACTCACCATGGTCGTGTCATCGGCGAACTTGATGATGTAGTTTGAGCTGTGTGTTGCAGCACAGTCATGGGTCAGCAGAGTGAACAGCAGTGGACTGAGCACACAGCCCTGGGGGGGGCTCCGAGCTCCGTGTGATGGTGTTGGAGATGCTGCCTCCGATCCAGACCGACTGAGGTCTCCCAGTCAGGAAGTCTAGGATCCAGTTGCAGAGGGAGGTGTTCAGGCCCAGTAGGCTCAGCTTTCCAATCAGTTTCTGAGGGATGATTGTGTTGAATGCTGAACTGCAGTCTATGAACAGCATTCGAATGTATGTGTCTTTTTTGTCCAGGTGGGTTAGGGCCAGGTCGAAGGTGATGGCAATGGCATTGTCTGTTGAACGGTTGGGATGGTACACAAACTGCAGTGGGTCCAGTGAGGGGGGCAGCAGGGTCTTGATGTGCCTCATGACGAGCCTCTCAAAACACTTCATGATGGTGGATGTGAGTGCAACAGGATGGTAGTCATTTAGGCAGGACACTGAAGACTTCTTCAGCATGGGGACGATGGTTCCCCCTCTTCCCTTAATATATCCACTTATAAAAATCTCTTTGGCCTATAGATAGAGTGACCATTGACCTGACATTTGCCTCTATGGTTCCCAATTAGTTTGTTTTTCTCCATGTTCTGTCACAGACTGGAATGTCATTCGTGTCCTCAGACATCACAACCCATCAGCCCAAACAAAGAACTATTGAAGGAAGCACGATGGCTGGTTTGTCCACATTGAGTTCCCACAAACAGCAGTATTTAACCTCCTGGTGGGTATGTTGATCTGAGAAGCAACTTTTGGTCAAGTGACGTGGGTACCCCTCTGCCTGGGGCAGGGTTTAGTGGCAATACCCCTCTGCCTGAGTCAAGGTTCAGTGGCAATACCCCTCTGCCCAGAGCAGAGCTGGATGGTAGTACCCCTCTGCCCGGGTCAGGGTTCAGTGGCAATACCCCTCTGCCCGGAGCAGAGCTGGATGGTAGTACCCCTCTGCCCGGGTCAGGGTTCAGTGGCAATACCCCTCTGCCCCGGACAGGGCTGCACAACAGAGGAAGCCCCTTTGTCTCTAATGCTCATGCTGGCCTTTTTGCTCATCACTAATCCCATTTACCCACATTAAGTCTTTATTCTTTTAAGCTTTGCCAATTAAATTGCCTGTCTAAATGTTTCAAACACAGCATTTTATATCTGATTTTACAACCTTTGTCAATGTGTTCTTGATATTCACCACTTGAAATCTCCTTTAAAACTCCTTCCTTAAACCGCATGACTTGCTGTTTTTGACACACTACCACTTGGAAAAAAATTGTGTGACTGATTTGCGTAGTAAATGGTGTCTGCAAGATTTCAACATGCTTCCCCCCCCCCGCAAGACGCTGCTGAGTATCCACGTTGCCACACAGTGCAGATCCAGAATTTTGTGAATGTTTCCCTATTGCTAAGACTTCTACAGAGCAGGTTCAGCTCCGAATCCTGTGGGGTGTGGCAGACCTGGCCCAGTCCTTGCCTTGGGTGAGGCACAGAGGGGGACAGCTGTGTGAGGAAGCTCACCCTAGCTCGGGCCAACAGAGCAAGCCAGACTGTGGAGCATGAAGCTCGTCGTGTGCGTGTCTGTGTGTATAAGTACACACCCTTGAGGATTAGAGAAACCTGGACTGTTTGTTTATTGTTAGAAGCATTATCTGCCTCACCTGGCACTGGTACTTCGCTGGGATCTGTGGTACTTTCCAGGATATCAGCACAGCTCCAGTCAACACCTTGGCACAGCAATGTGTTCCATAGGTGCCTGACTAAGATTCTTGCCCTCTCTATCCAGCCACTACGAGCAATGCTACCATAATGCCAGTGTCACCTCTACATGGAACCACCCAGGGCATGCTCTCTTTGTGCTGCTGCCATCCGGAAGAAGGTACAGGAGCCTCAGGACTTACACCACCAGGTTCAGGAACAGTTATTATCCTTCAATCATCAGACTCTTGAACCAGTGGGGTAACTTCCCTCACCCCGTCACTGAACAGTTCTCACAACCTATGGACTCTCTTTCAAGGACTCTTCATCTCATGTACTAAATATTTACAGTTTGTTTATTTTTATCTTTTGTATTTGCACAGTTTGTTGTCTTTTCCACGTTGGTTGTGTGTCTGTCTGCCCTGTTGAGTGCGGTCTTTCATTGATTCTACGATGGTTCTTCGATTTACTGGGTATGTCCTCGAGAAAACAAACCTCAGGGTTGTATGTGTTGAATAGATGTACCTTGAAAATAAATTTACTTTGAGCTTTAAAACTTTTTCCTTGCTGCCTTCAGGTGTGACCAGAGCTCATTTCCAGCCATGACCATCCCACTTACTCACCACTACTAATACTGTTGGCCCACAGGCCCTCTACATACCTTCAGCCTGTTTAAATACTTATCCCAATATTCCCATCCCACCTTCCATAGTTCCAGAAATTCTTCCCAGATAATGCCCTGTCCAATCAAAGTTCAATATAAAAGTACCTGTATATATAATATCAAAATACCTGTAGGTCACCATATACAATCCCTGAGATTCATTTTCTTGCAGGCATCCTCATTAAATCCAGTAGCCCTATAGAATCAATGAAAGACTGCACAACAGGGAAGAAGAAAGCGGTATCCATCATCAAGGGCCCTAACTACCCCAGGCCATGTTCTCTTCTTGCTACTTCAATTGGGTAGGAAGTACAGGAGCCTCGGCTCTCACACACCCACCCAGGTTTAGGAACAGCCATTACCCCTCAACCTGCAGTCTCTTAGGCCAGTGTGGATAAACTCACTGACCACAACTGAACTGATTCTACAACCTGCCAACTCACTTTCAAAAACTCTTTCCAGCTCATGTTCTCAGTATTAGTTTTATTTGCATAGTTTGTCTTTGGTATAGATTGCATTAAATTCTGTTGCATTTCTTTGTTTCAATAAATGCCTGCAAGAAAGTGATCCCAAGTTGGTATATGGTAACAAATATGTACATTGATAATAAATTGACTTTGAGCCACTTTCCTTACCTCATGGTCTCGGGAATCCTGATCTCAGGAATGCTGTTGCCATGGCAACAAGAGTTGCACAGTTGGCTGTAGTGATACTTTGAGATTTTGATTAAAGAATTGCTTGCACATATCTGATGGACTTCATCACCTGGGACCACTGGTCAGTACAAATTAGAGGGAACATTGCCAGCAAGTCTCTCTCCATCTCAGGAACTGGATTGCAGGCCCTTCATCAGCAATGGGTTTAAATCAGGGGTTCCCACCTTGAGATCCATGGACCCCTCAGTTAATGAATGGGTTCCATGGCATAAAAAAGGTTGGGAACTCCTGGTCTGAATCTTTGAAGTCAACCCCCAAGGTTTTGCCTACATTGGAGAACTTCTCTGTCCCCTTTTCCCTCTCTCATCTTATCTCCTTGTCTGCCCATCACCTCTGGTGCTCCTCCCCCTTTTTCTTTCTTCCTGGCCTTCTGTCCTCTACTATTACATTCCCCCTTCTCCAGCCTGCATCTCTTTCACCAATCAACTTCTCAACTCTCCTCCATCCCCTCCTCTAACAGTAACTCATCTTTCTTACCAATCCTATTGAAGGGTCTCTGCCTGAAATGTCATCTGTACTCTTTTCCATAGATGCTGCCTGGCCTACTGAGCTCCTCTGGCGTTTAGTGTGTGTTACCTAGATTTGTTTCCCTTGGAGCAGAGGGGTAACCTTGAAAAGGCATGCAAGATTATAAAAGGCTTAAGGAGATGGTCCAAACATCCTGTCTGTGGTAGTAGTATCATGATCGAAAGGCTTAGACCATTACAATGCAGTACAGGCCCTTTGGCTCAAAATGTTGTGCCAACCTTTTAACCTACTCTAAGGTCAATCTAACCCTTCCCTCCTACACAACACCATTTTTATTTCTCTATCATCCATGTGCCTGTCAAAGAGCTTATTACATGCCTCTAATGTATTTGCCCTTTTCTAGGTTTAAGGTGGGGATTTGAAAAACAAATTTTTTAATATGGTGCGTGATTTCTATCTGGAGCCCTCTGAGGAGGAGATGGAATCAGATAAAGTTACCATATGCGAGATACTTAAGTAGACAAGGCAGATGAGGTTCCAATTCTGTTGTGGGCAAATGAGATTAGTGGAAAAATGTCAGTGTGGATGAGGTGGACCAGAGATCCACCTCTGCTGTGTGGTCCTTGCTGGGGGGGGGGGGGGTTTGCAGGACTTTGTGCTGTGTGGTCCTAGCTGGGGGGGGGGGGGGCTGCAGGACTCTGTCACCACTAGCAGTAAATGCTGGCCTTGCCTGCGATGGCAGCCTTCCCAGAACGACAGAGAGAAATGACTGCTGCACTTCCCAGCTGAATCTTGCTGTCAAGCCAACTTTGTTAGGTTAGTGGTTTTATTTATAGAGATGCAGATGGTATGTATGGGGAATGAGTGAATTCCTTACTCTTGTAAGGCCAGAACTGGAGCATCTGAGGTTCCATCTCTCACCTCAGCTGCTTCAAGGCACTGATCAGCAGCCATCGGATTGCTCTGTGGTTTATTTCTCCCTCATTTTCTCTAACCCCACTAGGTCTTTATCTTCTGGCCGTTTGTCTCCTATTTGTCTCCACGACCCATTTGCAGGAATGAGTCTGTAGCTCCGAAGACCCATCATCTCTGAGGGGTTGGGATTCACGGCTGTGGGAATGGGAAGTCATCGAAAGATTGCAGAGAGAGAGAGGCAGTGATCGAGGGTCCATCTCAAAGGACTGTGCAGCAGTAGGTTTGGGTTGGACGTCCAACAGTAGCTCCCCAGTTTCTGGATCACTGCTCGCATGCTCCAACTTTCCAATAGCCACCAGTAGCTAGATCGGTGCCTCCCCACGCAGCCCCAACCAGGATGGATGTACAGAGAGATGACTGAGTCTGGGCTGAGCGTGTGAGTGATTTTTTTGAACAACTCTTTAGATTCAGATGAATTTATTTATCAGGATCAGGTTTAATATCTCCTGCATACATCATGACATTTGTTGACTTTGTGGCAGCAATACACTGCAATACATAATAATAGAAAAAAACTGAATTACAGTAAGTGTGTGTATATATTGTGTAAAAATAAAGAAAAGTAGTAGGGTAGTGTTCATGGGTTCAGAAATCAGATGGCAAAGGGGAAGAAGCTATTATCTGAATCGCTGAGTGTGTGCCTTCAGGCTTCTGTATCTCATAGCTGATGATAGCAATGAGAAGAGGGCATGTTCTGGATGATAGGGGTTTTTAATGATGGATGCCTTTATGAGGCATTGCTCCTTGATGTTCTGGATACTAGAGGTAGTGCTCATGATGCAGCTGACTTAAGGTTTACAATTCTCTGCAGCTTGCTTCGATCCTGTGCAGTAGCTTCCCCACCCCCATACCCGATAGTAATGCAGCCAGTTAGAATGCTCTCTCCTGTGTTTCAAGTGGTTTTGGTATTGTACCAAATTTTCTCAAACTTTTAATGAAAGGCTGCTGTCATGCCTTCTTTGTAGCTGTATCGATATGTGGGACCAGGTTAGATCTTCAGGAATAGATGCCCAGGAACTTGAAATTGCTCACTCTCTCCACTTCTGATCCCTCTGAGGATTGGCTTGTGTTCCCTCGTATTACCCTTACTGAAGTCCACAATTGGTTCTTTGGTCTTACTGATGTTGAGTGCGAGGTTGTTGCTGAGATGCCACTTAACTAGCTGATCGATCTTGCTCCTGTACGCCCTCTTGTCACCATCTGAAATTTGAGCCAACAATGATTGTGTCATCAGCAAATTTATAGATGACGTTTGAGCTGTGTGGAGTTGCTTAGTCATGGCTGTAGAGAGAGTAGAGCAGTGGGCTAAGCACACATCCCTGAGGTGCACCAGTGTTGTCAGTGATCACATACATCAAAACATATAATGAAATGTGTTATTTGCATTAACAGCCAACACAGTCCGAGGATGTGCTGGGGGCAGCCCACAAGTGTCGACCCACACTCCGGTACCAACATAGTATGTCCACAACGTTCAGCAGAACAGCACACACCATGACGACAACAAACAAGCCCCTTTCTTCTTCCATGCACACACACACACACACACACACACACACACACACACACACACACACACACACACACACACACACACACACACACACACACACACACACACACACACACACACACACACACACACACACACACACACACACACACACACACACACACACACACACACACACACACACACACACACACACGCCCAACCTCAGGATAGGCTGCCAGAATCCTTGGCCCCATACTCTCACTCGCTCTGCATCAACCCTAATCTGAGTTTGGAAGGCTGATCTTCCTGGGATTTGTTCACTGGCTAGGCATCCTGGATGGTGAGGCTTTGCTCTAGTGTGTTTCTCCTGGCTGTGTTCAGTGCTGGTATTTGAGCTTTGGCTTTGGGAATGTTGTGTCAATGCTGTTTCATCTGTTGGCTTCTGCTTCCCAGTGTCTAGGACAACACTCCCTCTGCAGCCTAGCTGTAGTCACTTTCAGCCTGTTTCCAAGTTGTTCCTGGGATATTCTCCCTTTAGGGAATATTGATATGGAAGCTTATTAACTCAAAAGCAGATTTGCCAATTGCATAACAATCCATATACAGTCTAATCCTCTCTCCCAGAGTGTTGTTGCCAAGTCATCGGGATCAGTAAATTGAATTGCAATTAAACATGTTGGTCCTGTGCTTATGCTCCTGTCAATTGCAAATGACTGGCTCAATTGTAGTTTTAACATACCGTAGATTCCGGATTTTAAGCCGCTACTTTTTTCCCACATTTTGAACAGCTTTGAACTTTGCGGCCAATAATCCGGAGCGGCTAATGCATTTTTTTTTTCATGCCGCCTCGTAAACATTTTGCCTCGTAACAGTAGACCAATAAAATTGATGAGTAGTTCACAGAGGTCCAATGAAATTGTACGATAAATCAAGCGCACTTTCACAATTAAATTATTGTAAATCAGTCATTTGTACTCACCCTCATCAACATGGAAAACACTCGAAGCATTGTGCTACCTACCCTCTTAGTTTAAACTATATTTGTTTTCTGTACTACATCGCGGGATGCTATGACGACACACCCGGTTTCGCGGCGTCTTGTGGGAAAATGCCGTTTGCGATGAAACGGAAAGGAGGGGGTCGAGCGGCGGAGCGGCTTTGGATCCGAGCGAAATCTGCTTTTAAATGCCGTTTGCGATGAAACGGAAAGGAGGGGGGAGCGGATTCCGCGAGCGGCTTTGGATCCGAGCGAACTCTGCTTTTAAGTTAAAGGTATCAATAACTTTTCCTGGTAGGCTGCAGTATATATATTTTTTACCAGTCGTTAGGAGATATTGGAATGTTGTTCAGTAAAGAAGTATACGCAACGTATATTTAAAAGTAGCCGCGTACGGGCACGGTTCGAAAAAAAGCATTTGCAATATGTATTTGTTTTTGTTACCATATGGATTTAATTAAAAGTTAAAAAAAATCCTCACGTGTAATATCTTTCTGTGTAAATATCTCATATTACAACGTGGGACACCTGCGGCCTAAAATCCGGTGCGGCCTTTACATTTAAAAAAATGATTTTATTTCTAAAATTAGTGCCAGCGGCTAAAAATCAGGTGCGCTCTGTAGTCCGGAATCTACGGTAATCCTTTCCAATACGGATTACATTAGTGTTCTCGTACTCTGACCCTGTGTCAGTTTGATGTGATGCAGAGTGGGTGTGATTTCAGGGATGGGGTTGTTGCTTAAGGACACTCTGGAATATTTGCACCAGAATCGGAGTGTCACAGCACAGAAACAGGCCTTTTGGCCCATTTGTTCTGTGCCAAACAGTTATTCTGCTTAGTCCTTGCAAGACTTCAAGATGAGAGTTGCTGATGGTTACTACTTTAAATTAACATATTTGCCTTGAGATCTGTGTTCATAGCTACAATGATTCTCCCTGTATTTGGAGAAATGCCATTGTATTTTACACAGGAAACCAGGTTATGTCTGAAAACATGAGAGAAAGATCCCCAAAATTAGAGGAAATCTGTTTTTCGCTTGCAGAATATTAACAAAACTTGTATTTCTCCAGCTGCTTTAAACTTCCTTTCAGTATATCTTGAGTCTTGGAGTCATTGGGCACTACAGCAGAGAAACAGGCCCTTCCAGCTAATCTAATTTATACCAATTGTGTTCTGCGTAGTCCAATCGACCTGCTCCAGGACCATACCCCTCCCAACCATGTACTTGTCCAAACTTCCTTCAAGTATTGCAATCAAGCCCACGTCCACCACTTCCACTGGCTCATTCCACACTTGCACCATCCTCTGAGTGAAGAAATTTCCCTTCAAGTTCCCTGTCAGTAATTTACCATTCACCTTTAACCTATGACCTTTAGTTCTTGTCTCACCCAACCTCAGTGGAAAAAGCCTGCTTGTATTCACCCTATATGTATCCCTCAATTTTCTATATACTTCCATCAAATCACCTCTAATTCTCCTTTACTTGGGAAAATAATGTCCCAATCTATTCAACCTTTTCCTACAACTCAGGTCCACAAGTCTTGGCAATAGCCTTTTAAATTTCCTCTGCAAATTTACCATTCTGATCACTGCTCCCCGGGGGGAGTTGTACAATTGCTGGTTCATTGATGAAGGGAGCTTTTCATGAGGGAATTGTCCCATGAAGAAAGATTGAGGACTCTTGCTTCTGGTTCATTGAGACATCCACGAAACAAAAAAAAAACGCAATGAATGGCAGAAACATTAAAACCTCAAAGCCCCCTCTCTCCCCACTTGCTCCAGCAAAAGAACAGACCCCTCCCCTCACCATGCAAGTAATAGCAAAGTCCATGATTGAGAGTCCCACGAAAAAAATACAAATTACAGGCATGTTTTCATTGAATGTGGTACAAGATTTTGCAAGGGATTGAAGGGTTAATGTTAAGTTATCCTTGGGAATAAGGTGGTAGATCTGGTGTGTGATACTCTCAGCCATTTGGAACTGAAATGGAGAGAAAGCAATTTACACTGAGGGATGTGAATCTTTCTTCTCTTTTCTAGACATTGTGGATGCTCAGGTGCAGGGTTTGTTGAAGTCTGAAGTTAGAGTTCTGGGTTGTAAAGGATGTGTGGTTAGAGTCGAGCTGGATGTTGACTGGAGAAGCAGGCCTGAACTGCGTGATTCCATTGGCCCTATTTCTAAGGGCTGAGGAATGTTTGCTCTGTCTTGGTAGCCAAGGTCCCAGCCTGCATTTTTCTGAACAGTGATTGGACAGATCTCATCAGAAGGATCTTTGGTTATTGGATATCACTCATAACTTTCCTAGAGGAAGTGGTGGATATGGGTTCAATTGTAACATCCAAGTGAACTTTGGAGAAATAGATGGTTGTGGGGTAGTACTCCTATCCATCATACTCCTGAACAAAAGGGGGATAACTACACTCATTGAGATGTTCCCACAGCCAGTGATCTCACTTTAAGGGCGCTATCTTGTTAATTCATGTTCTGGTTATTTATTGCTATTTATTTATATTTTCATTTGCACAGTGTACTGTCTTCTACACTCTGATTGATCCTGTTACAGTTACTATTCTATGGATTTACTGCGTATGCCCCCAGGCAAATGAATCTCGGTTATATATGGTGACGTGTATGCACTCTGATAATAACATTTCCTTTGAGCTTTAAGGAGGGCTATGGTCTGGGTACGAGTTGGTGGGACAAAGCAGACTAGGTAGGTCGAAGGGTCGGTTTCTGTGCCGAGGGACTTTAATCTCTCCTCCTTCCTCCAAAAGCCAATCCATGAGGGTGGACAGGTCATGATCCTATGATGAGAGAGTCCAAGGTGAGTGAAGAACAGGCTCTGCTGGATTAAGGGGCCACCTGCTCTATAGGCATTATAGATCTGCAATGCTGGTGGAGCTTGAGGATCATAAGGAATGGCTCGTTATAACACCAAATACTGACAGTACTTGTGATACTTGGGCAGCATCTGTGGAGCGGGGGTGGGGGGTGGGAATCAACATTTTTGAGCCGATGACCTCTTATCAGAACCAGAGTGAAGCTTATTTCTCAGTGCTTCAGAGGGCGAATATTCAAGGCTAGAAACTTGTGGACACTTTACCAGATTAAAAATAATGCCATTGTTTGATTAACTTGCCAGTCTCCATTCGAAATGCCAGTTTCCAAATATATGCATGAGATTGCCGCAATGAAAGGCCACAATATAATGACACCATCTTGGCTTCATTTTCTTCCCTTGACTGGCTTGTGCACGTTAATTATGTGCTGTTTATTTCAGAGACATGTCTGCGCAGTGACAGCTCAATGGTGGCCCTTCACTGGGGTTCAGCAGTGTTTACACAGCCTGGTGTCTCGAGGTGAAAGCTTGTCCAAGGATGAAACAGATTAATCATGAAAGACTTCAGAGATAAAAATAACAGTTCCTAAATCTTGTGCAAAACTCACATCTGTAGAGATTTGCAAGCTGCAGTCTCTGTCATTTGAACTGTGTATACAACAGAGCAACATGGGCAGTTTGATATTCTTCATATTACCAATTGCGGGTGTATATATATAAAATTCTACCATCTTTTCTATTATGTATTATTAAGAAGACAAAACTTGAAGCATTGAACATGGATTTAAAGGCCAGTGTGGAAGTTCTGGCTGATAATCACCGTCACATCATGAAAGAAAAAAGGTCCAGTGGTGCAAAGGGAGTGGGTGAGACCTCTGCAGACACAGGGAGGGATGCACATAATCAGATGAAGCTACAAAGCTTTTTAAAGTTTATATTATATTTTAGAATGTGTATAAAGATTAGCTTTGTAACATGCACATCAAAACGTACAGTGAAATGTGTCATTCGCAACAACGGCCAACACAAGCCGAGAATGTGCTTGGGGCGGCCCACAAGTGCCACAGTGCTTCCGGTGCCAGCATGGTGTGCTCACAATTTACTGTGCTTTTGGAATGTGTGCAGAAACTGGAGCACCAGCGTGTTCGTGTGGAGAACATACAAACTCCTAACAGACGTTGGAGGAATTTGAAACCCGATTGTTGGCACTGTAAAGCATTATGCCACCTGCTACAGTACTGTGCCACCGACACTGTGCGGAATTAATCTGCCCATAGTGAGGGACTGTGCTGGCTTGATTTACTTTGAGGCATCGAGGAGGATTCTTCCGTTTGATTGCATGGTTCACACCAGGTTGAGAATTGCTGATGGTGATTATCAGTTTGAATTACCGTATCTGCCTTGAGAGCCATATTCATAGCTTCAAGAATTCATCCTGTACTTGGTGCATTTTACACAGGACACTAGATTATGTCCAAAAATGTGAGGGAAAGATCCCAACAATTGGTGGAAATCTGTTTTCACCTGAAAAATATCAATAAAGCTTGCATTTCTCCAGATGCTTTAATTTATCTTTCAGAATATCTTGAGTACAGAGTCATGTGGCTCTACAGCGCAGAAACAGGCCATTTGGCCCACCTAATCTGTGCTTAGTCATTCTGGCTGACAGTTATTCTTCCATTTATTAACAAAATATGTATGCTATATACAACCTTGAGATTTGCCTCCTTACAGGCAGCCACAAAACAAAAAAACCTAATAGAACCCATTTTATATTTTTAAAAAACTATCAAATACCCAATATGCAGGGGGAAAAAACCAGAGTGCAAACAATAAAAATAAGCAAATAACATTCAGAACTGAAGTTCATGGCATTGAGTCTACAGCCAATCCAGGAGCCTGTAAGTTGCAGGCCCCAGCTTCAGTTCAATGCAGAGATGAGTAAACCTTATGGATTAGCGAGCTGAACACTAGCTGGTCTCTCACCTCTGACCCTGATACCCTGTCTGTTTCAGTCTGGTGCCTAACTCAGCCAAACCTCGGATCGTTTCTCTCTCTTGGACCTGGGGCTTGTTGCTTTGACGCTGCCTCGCCTTTCCTCTGCCTGCCTTGCTGCGGTTCTGCCACATTGAATTGCCTGCAACTCTGATCCAGCAATGGCTAGACATTGGCTCATCCCCTGTTCTTGGGTCTGGGCCCTGCTACCTTGATTCAGCCTGTACCTGTCATGATGCAACTGTCCTGCACCTTTGAGACCACTGTTAACACCACAAAAATGTAAGCTCGTGCAGATGGTTCAACAGCTCAAAAACTCCAAAACGGAAGTTTAGGTTATTGATTGTAGTAATCGTATCTGAGAAAAAGTGTGACTTGTACAGTAATTTTATAGTTTGTTTGCAGCCAGCAGCCCATTGCTGTGCTTCACCAGCCCCATCTTAAACTGGACATTTAGCTGTGGGAAACGAGCTGGTAAGTTGGTGCATGCAATCTTCCATAAGGGACAAATCTAGTTAAGTAGAGTTATTGAAGGATAACAATCGGCCAGAAGGCCACTTTAATAGAACCTTTTGCCACAAAGGCAGAAATCTGCTTATGTTGGAAGTCTGAGAGCCTAAAGATACACACTTAACATTTTAGGGACAGCTCCTTCCCCTCCACCATCAGATTTTTGAATGGCCCATGAACAGTACCTCATTAATTTGCTCTTTTTTTGTAACATGTAGTCATTTATAAAATACATTGTCCTGTACTGGTGCTGCAAAGCAAATTTCACTACATGTCATCGATAATAAATCTGATTCGAATTGGAAATGCCCAGCACCCTGTGTTAATTGATGAAAGGTCATCAACCTGTAACACAAACTCAGTTTCTCTCTCCACAGACACCGCCTGAGCTGCTGAGTACATGAAGCATTTTCTCTGCCCTCAGGAGTGCCTCAGACACTCCTGCACTTCCTCGGTACTGCATGCATTGGACAGGAGCATTATGTAGATTTTATAAGGGCAGTGGGAACACAGTTAATATATTCAGTTGCTTTAAGCTAATCTATTTTGTATGTATTTGCCTATTTGACAGTAAAGGCCCCCCCCCCCCCGTTGTTTTGCACTCCATACCACTGGACCCTGATCTATAAAGGACCATGTGGTGGCCGCCCATGAATTAGCCACTGTATGTTAAACAAAGTCACGCACATATGTTCTCAGTTATTTTCCTGAGGAATTGAGGGAATCCATCCTAACATCCCAGATTATAGTTGCGTGAGGGCCCACCAATAATCAGCCCCTTATATTCAACTCGAGTGATCGCACTACCACTGTTTACACCAAGATCCTTGTGAAGCTCTTTGTCTTAAAACTTCAAAGACTGGCAGCTTCAGAGAAGTGAGTGTTAGTGAGCAGGCAATTGGAAAGTGCGTGCAGTTTGGGGTCGGGTTTTGGTTGACCTTCTAGGTCATGCTCAATAAAACCCGGACACTGTCTCCATTGATTGTGTTCCTGTTTCCTCCTTTGTATCACGTGTACTTTGAAACAAGAGATGGCAAACAACTGGTGAGCTGCCAGATCCCACAAGATACCTTTTCCAGTATTACAACTGTGGCTGGACTTGAGTCCTTCAGTTGTGAAGCCCCCAAAACTTCCAGCGGTGTCGCCTGTTCCAGTCTTCAATCTTGTACCAGGAAATGCCCATTTGGTCTTTTGCTTGCACCACTTATCAGTGGGTGACAGCTCACACACTGGTCTGGGTTTTGTAGACTGTAACTAGCACAGGAGATTTTCCTGAATTTGCATAGGCTTCTATTGAAGTCTGTTGCCGTTTTTGCCTAATAAGTGCTGCTGGATTTCATTGAGATGCTGATCTCTTCAGATCCTGTTGCTTTGACCTTTTAGCTCTGTCAGAGAGACAACAGTTTAACGTCTCACCCAGACTGGAACACTGTCCCGGGACAAGGCTGCAGGCATTTCACCCAGCCTCCTGGAGAAGAAGGGAGGGATCAAGGGGCAATTGGGAATCAACACTGAAGAACAGACCGTGCTTAAAATGGGTCAAGAGAGGTTGTGTCAGTGTATGGTGGAATGACCTATGCCCCTGGAACTTTGACTATAAAACGTAGGAGTAGAATTAGGCCATTTGGCCCATCAAGTCTGCTCTGCCATAATTAATAAATCATGGCTGATTTATTTTCTTACTCAACCCCATTCTCTTGCCTCCCCTCTGTAACCTTTGATGCCCTTACTAATTAAGAACCTATCGATCACCGCTTTAAAGATACTCAAAGACTTGATCTACACAGCTGTCTTTGGCCGTGAGTTCTGGAGATTCACCCTCTGCCTAAAGAAATTTCTCCTCATTTCTGTTCTAAAGAGACATCCTTGTATTCAAAGGCCACGCCATCTGGTGCTAGACTCCCCCACTGGAAATGTCCTCCTGATGTCCACTCTATCCTGACCTTTCAATGAGATCTTCAACCCCACCACCATTCTTCTGAACTTCAGTGAGCACAGGCCTAGAACCATCAAACATTGGCTGTTGATATTCTTTTCTGTTGGTATATGTTTAAACAACTCTGCCTGCAAACAAGCCCTCTAGCACTCTGATTTCTGCATTATTTACCCCTCTTATTACTTTTAGGAAAACCTGTACTGACTGAGATATTCGAAGGAGGCCATGGCCTTGCATTATTCTAACAGCTTCCCACATGCAGTATAGGCCCCTGGCTATTTCACTTAAGATTAATGAGGCTCTGTGTTTACTGAGTTCTGTATCTGCCATATCCCTTTCAACCATCTCCTGTATCTTGCAGAAGCAGTGAGTGAATAATATTGATTTCTTCACTCCCAATGCATGAATAATTCATGTACAATCAGCTTCATGCCAGATAGATAGGGCATAACTTGTAAATCACAAATGGAGATGAATCAGCAGAGATGAATTTGAGGTGGGAGGATGTTACTTGCTGGAGATTGCTGAGTTGTATCCATGTCTGACCTAGTGCAGGACATAGAAAACTGTTGGCAGAGTAGGAGGTGGAGATGGGGCGTGGCGGTTTATGGAGATGTCAGTAAAACCCCTTGTAGCTGGCACACACCATAGTGCTTTTGAAATCCAATGGAGTTTCTCCATGCAGGTGTGAGCTCTGCATAGGTGGGTTTATATTTACCTGAACTGTTACACTGAAGAGATTAAGCTGAAAAACATCAGCTTTTAAGATGTGATGAGGTGGCTGGCTGAGTGATTAAGGCGATGAACTGCTAATCCACTGCTTTGCATTCTTGCCAAATGGGGTAATTCCAATTGGGATATAGGGCAGCATGGTAATGTAATGGTTAGCATAACGTTGTTAAAGGTTCAATTCCCACTGCTGTCTGTAAGGAGTTTGTACGTTCCTTCTGTTACCGTGTGGGCTTCCTTTGGGTGCTCTGTTTCCCTGCCACATTCCAAAGACACGGATTAGTAGATTAATTGACTACTTGAGTCTAATTGTTCATCGTGAGCTCATTGAGACAGACAGACCTGTTACTGTGCTGTATCCATAAATTAATCAATAAGAAAATTAATAATGCAGACTTAGAAACCGGCAGACTAAACAAATGCTGAGAATATTCAGGTGGTCAAGCAGTATCTGTGAAGGGGAAAGCAGTTGATGTTGACCCTATGTTAGGACTCGATGATGCCTGACAGGAGAACTGGAAGGGCAGCAGGAATATTCACTGGGTTCAGAGTAATTAGCTGGGGTGTTGTACAAGAAAACCAGGAACAGGGTTGGAAATGCAGAGTGGGAGTGGGGTGCGGAGTAGTGGGTGAGGTTGGGACGGAGGGGAGGACTACAGCAACATTAAAGCAGCAGCAGTGGTGGCTGAATGGACACAATTGTGATTCAGGAACTTGAGCCAAACATTATTCAGTGGTAGTGGGGCTAGGGTAAAGTGCTGAGCGCAGATTTGACTGGAGACTGTTCCCTACCCTGTACCATAGTGAGGGAGCGGTGTAGTCCTCCTCGATTGGCAGCTGCGTTCACCGCAGGGAGCCTGGGAACGCAGAGTAGCAGCTTGGCTCAAGTTGCCTGCCTGACGGTCCCTGGAGCCAGAGAGCTGCAGAACAGGAATGGAAGCCAGAGGGGTTTGATTTCAGCTGAGGTGATCTTCCTGCTGCCTGGAGCAGAATCTCATCTTCAGCTGACAGAACGATTGCTTCCAAGTAGCTCCATATTCACAGGAGTTCATGTTTTCAGAATTGTTATTTTTTTGTAGCTCAGCCTTGTTATTTTTGTTTGTAATTATGGTTTTGGGGCAGCATGGGGAGTTAGAGGACAGGTTGGGGTTTAGCGACAGGGATGAAGAGAAACGGAGGCCGGAAATGAAGAGACAGGTGCAGGAGCCGGTGGTGGCTGGATCAGAGCACTCCACCGAGCAATCCATAAGTGTGAGTCTGAGCCAGGGACCTGTCCAAGAGCCTGGGGCTTAGGACTGGAGGTGGCGTGTCCTGGGGTAGGAGGCCTGATGTGTAAGAGCTGGGAGGGAAAGGGTGTGTTATGCTGTTGTCATTGTTGTTGCTGCTTGTGTTGTACTGAATACTGTGGACATGCTATGATGGCACCAGAATGCATGCTGACACTTGTGGCTGCCCCACATCCTTGGGTTGGGTTGGTCGTTAACACAAACAACACATTTTGCTGTATGTTTGATGTACTTGTGATAAATAGATGAATCTCGATCTGAGTTTGGCTGGAATCAAACTGACCACATGTGTGATGCAACTGAAGACTTTGCCAACAGTAGGATATTCCTCACGTACAGCAGGGATTTATAGGCCAGCTGCAGAGCATTTCCATTGTTTCTTGTACTCTCAATCCCAGTGGGTTTGGTAGAACATCCCTGGATATGGAACCCGAGTGATAAGATAATTAGAGACTGTACATCAGGAGTTCCCAACCTGTGGTCCATGGACCCCTTGCTTAATGGTATTGGTGCATGGCACAAAAAAGGTTTGGAAACCCACACTATAGATGCTGGAATTTAGAACAACAACCAACCTGCTTGGAGGAACTCAGTGGGTCAGAAAGCATTTGTGGGAGGAAAGGAATTAGTCATAGAAAAGTACAGCACAGAAACAGGCCCTTTGGCCCATCTTGTCCACTTAAGCAGCCTACTCCCATCAATCTGCACTGAGACCATAGCTCTCCATAACCCTACCATCCATGTACCTATCCAAACTTTTCTTCAATGTTGAAATTGAGGTCGTATGCACCACTTATGCTGGCAGCTCGTTCCACACTTTCACAACCCTGAGTGAATGTTTCTCTTCATATTCTCCTTAAACGTTTTGCCTTTCACCCTTAACCCATGACCTCTAGATCTAATCCTACCCAATCTCAATGGAAAAGCCTGTTTGCATTTATACCCCTCAGAATTTTGTATACCTCTGTCAAATCTCCTCTCATTTCCTACATTCCAAGGAAGAAAGTCCTAATCTATTCAATCTTTCCTTATAATTCAGGTCCTCCCGTCCTGGCAACATCCTTGAAAATTTTATCTGCACTCTTTCAACCTAATTTTCAACCAAAACTACACACATTACTCCAAATTAGGCCTCACCAATTGTACAACTTCAACATAATATCCCATCTTCTGTACTCAAAACTTTGATATGAAGGCCAGTGTGCCAAAAGCTTTCCTTATGACCCTGTCAAACTGTGACACAACTGTCAACACATTATGGACTTGTATTTCCAGATCCCTTTGTTTTACAGCACTCCTCAGTGCCCTACTGTTCACTGTGTAAGACCTATGCCAGTTGGTCCTACCAACATGCAACATCTCACACTTGACTGCATTAAATTCCACCTGCCATTTGTCAGCCCAGTTTTACAGCTGATCCAGATCCCATTGCAAGCTTTGACAGTCTTCCTCGCTGTCCACTACCCCCCCAATCCTGGGTGTCATCTACAAATTTGCTGGTCTAGTTAACACATTGACATCTGTATCAACAATCTAGATGATTAACAATGGACCCAACACTGATCCCTACGGCATACCACTAATCACAGACCTTCAGTCAGAGAAATAATCATCAACTACCACTCTCTGGCTTCTCCCACAAAGCCAATGTCTAATCCAATTTGCTACCTCATCTTGAATGCTGAGCGACTGAACCTTCTTGACCCATTTCCCTTGGCAAATGGTTTGCTAAGGTCCATGTAGACAGCATCCACCACCTTGCCTTCATTCACTTTCCTAATAACTTCCTTGAAAATCTGATTGGTTAGACAGGACCTACCATGCATGAAGCCATGCTGACTATCCTTAATCAGTCTGTGTCTATCCAAATACTCATATATCCGGTCCCTTATGATGCATTCCAATATCTTTCCCAGAACTGATGTCAGACTCACTGGCCTATAATTTCCTGGTTTATGTTTAGATCCTTTCTTAAACAGTGGAACAACATGGGCTATCCTCCAATCCAATGCTACCTCGCCTACAACAAAGGAGGTTTTAAAAATCTGAGAGCCCCAGTCAATTTCTGCACTTGCCTCTCACAGGGTCCAAGGGAACACCTTGTCAGGCCCTGGGGATTTATCTACTATAATCTGCTTCAAGACAGTAAGCACCTCCTTCTCTGTTATCAGTGTAGGATCCTGAGTAAATACAGGCCCAAAAGTTAATTTAAGATCTCTCCCATCTGTTTTGGCTCGATGTATGGATTACCATTCTGATCTTCCAGAGGACCAAATTTGTCCCTTGCTCTTAACATAAATGTAGCATCCATTAGGTTTCTCCTTCATGCCTTCTTTTAGCCATTCTGATTTCTTAATTGCTTTCTTGCATTTGTTGTGCTCCACAAGCACCTCATTTGTTCCTACCTGCCTAAACCTGCAATGCACCTTTTTCCCCCCCTTAACCAGGGTCTCAATATCTCTTGAAAACCAAGGTTCCTTTCTCCTCTTATCTTTACCTTTTATTCTGATAGGCACATACAAGCATTGAAATCTCAATTACATTTCTGAAGGCCTCCTACTTACCAAGTACAACTTTGCCAGAAAACAGCCTGTCCCAATCCACATTTGCCAGATCATTTCTGATACCATCAAAGTTGGCCTTTCTCCAATTTTCACAACCTGTGGACCTAATCTATCTTTTTGCATATTTACTTTGAAACTAATGGCATTGTGCTCGCTAGATGCAAAGTGTTCGCCTACACAGACTTCTGTCACCTGCCATTTCATTCCCTAATAGAGATTTAGTGTTACTCTCTCTCTCTCTCTCTCTCATTGGAATTTGTATGTACTGGTTAAGAAAATTTTCCTGAACACATTTGACAAACTCTATCTCATCTAGTCCTCTTACATTATGGAAGTCCTAGTCAATATGCAGAAAGTTAAAATCACCTACTCTAACAACCTTGCAACAGTCTGCAACCTCTGCAGATCTGTTCTGCTAAATCCCTCAGACTGTTGGATAGTCTGTAATATAGCCCCACTAACATGGTCATACCTTTCTTACTTCTCAGTTCCAGCTGTAACATCTCACTAGAAGAGTTCTCCAGTCTGTCCAGATTGAGCACTGCTGTGACATTTTCCCTGTCTTTAATCCCTTTAATCCCTCCTGCTCTATCACCATCTCCTTTAATCCCTTCTGCTCTATCACCATCTCCTTTAATCCCTTCTGCTCTATCATGTCTAAAACAACGGACTCCAGAATATTAAGTTGCCAGTCCTGCGCCTCATGCAAGCAAGTCTCACTACTGGCAACAATATCATAATTCCAGGTGTTATATATGCCCTGAGCTGATCTCTTGCACTTGCATTGAAATATGCACAACTCAGGGCATTCTGCTGCACTCTGCTCCACCTTTGATTGCTGACTTTGTAAACATAACAACATCTTCCTCCAGAACCACTTCACTATCTGATCTGGCACTCTAGTTCCCATCTCCCTACAACTCTAGTTTAAACCCCCACCCTGCCCCATGCAGCACTAGCAAACCTTCCTGCTGGGATATTAGTCCCCTTACAGTTCAGTACAGATCATTCCTTTTGCATAGATTATTCTGTACAGACCTTGAGCTTGTCCAACAGGTCTGAGATTCTTGCTCCCTGTGTGGATGAGAGTGGGGGCAGTAGGAAGGATGAGCAACCTCACTGTGGTTCAGGGAGCCATTCAAGAGGGAGGAGAGAAATCTAGTGGTAATTAGGGATAGCGTAGACAAAGGGGTAGACAAAGTTCTCTGTTGCAGTGATAGAGCGTCCCGAAGGCTGTGTTGCCTGCCTGGTGCCCGGGTTCAGGATATTTTATCTGACCTGCAGAGGAATTTGCAGCGGGAGGGGAAAGATCCAGTTGTCGTGGTCCATGTGGGTATCAAAGATGTAGGTAGAACAAGGAAAGAGGTTCTATCGAGGGAATTTGAGCAGCTAGGGACTAAATTAAAAAGCAGAACCAAAAAGGTGGTAAACTCTACATTACTACCTGAGCCATGTGCAAATTGGCACAAGGTCAAGAAGATTGAGAGTTAAATGTGTGGCTCAAGGAGTGGTGTGAATCCATGGGAAACTGGCACCAGAATTGGGGAAGGGGGGGGGAGCTGTACCATTGGGACAGGCTCCACCTGAGCCATAATGGGACGTGGATCCTGATGAATTGCATAACTGGGGCAATGGAGAAGGCTTTAAACTAAATAGCTGGGGGGAGCGCGGTGGGTTCAACAGATTGGAGAGATATGGATAAAGTAAAAGAAAAAAGTGTGGATAAAGTAAAAGAAGTGTGGATAAAGATAAAGTAAAATCAAAAGTTTTTTTTTTAAAAAGCGAGAAGTAAGGGTGGAGTACAGAAAACAAAAGTGCTTAAGGGCCAAAGATTAGATTTTAGAGGCACAATGAGTGTAAAGACACTTTATCTGAATGTCTGTAGTATTCATAACAAGGTCAGCGAACTTGTGGCACAAATCACTATAAAGGGGTATGATTTAGTAGCCATTACAGAAACATGGTTGCAGGATGGAGAGGATTGGGAATTAAATATTCAAGGGTATCAGGTAATACGGAAGGATAGGCAGGAAGGTAAGGGAGGTGGAGTAGCACTCTAAGAATGAGATCAGGGTGATAGTGAGAAACTATCTAAGGAGCAGACTGTTGAATCCATCTGGGTAGAGATTGGAATAGTAAGGGGGAAAAATCACTGGTGGGAGTTGTTTATTGACTACGGAATAATAACATTACAGTGACACAGTCAATAAACTGGGAAATCTCTGAGGCATGTGGCAATGGAACAGCAGTTATCGTGGGGGACTTCAACTTGACATAAATTGGGTCAATCAAGTTGGTCAAGACAGTCTTGAGGAGGACTTCATAGAATGCATACATGATAGCTTTCTTGAACAGCATGTTACTGAACCTGAAAGGGAACATGCTTTTTTGGATCTGGCCCTGTGCGATGAGAGAAATAAAATTAGCAATCTTGTAGCTAGGGAGCCTTTTGGATAGAGTGATCACAGTTTAATTGAGTTTCTCATACAAATGGAGGATGCAGTAGTTCGATGTAAAATCAATGTATTATGCCTAAACAATGGAGACTACAACAGGATGAGGGAGAAGTTGGATAGGGTAGACTGGAAACACAGGTAATATGGTGAGACGGTTGAGGAATAGTGGAAGACTTTCAAAGAGATTTTTCACAGTGCTCAACAAAAGTATATTCCAGTTGACTGCAAGGACAGTAAGGCTGGGGAGAGCCAGCCATGAATAACTAAGGAAATAAAGGAAGGAATCAAAGTGCTTACAAAGTTGCCAAGAGTATTGGGAAACTGGAAGATTGAGAAAACTTAAAAAAGCAACAAAGAACCACCAAGCAAGCAAACAATAAAGAAAGGGAAGATAGATTATGAAAATAAACTAGCACAAAATATAAAACCAGATGGTAAAAGATTTTACAATTATATAAAGTGGAAAGGGTGGCTAGAGTGAACATAGGTCCCTTGGAGGACAAGAAGGGGAAATTGATATTGGGTAATGAGGAAACGGCCGAGGCTTTGAATGACTATTTCGTGTCGGTCTTCATGGTGGAGGACACATCTAAAATGCAGAAGAGAGATGTAATGGATGCGATGGGAGGTGAGGATCTTGATACAAAAGAGGTAGTACTGAGCAAACTTGCGGGCAGTTGGACACCCCAAGTATTTAAAAGGAGCTTTGAAAATGCAAGAATTTTTACTCACTCTCCTTTCCAGTACCACCCTTATGTTAAATTGTGATAGCTAGACTTCTCACTCCCAGAGGGACAAGGGTGTTAAAGTGGACCAATGGATCTCTTTGACTTAACACGAGAACAGTACAGGTCCTTTGACCATGATGTTGTGCTGACCTTTTAGCCCAACCCTTCCCATCCACATGGCCCTCAATTTTTCTACCATCCTTGTGCCTATCCGAGAGTCTCTTGAATGTACCTAAATAATCTGTTTCTATCACTACCTCTGCTAGGGCATTCCACACACCCACCACTCTCTGTAAGAAAAAAAAACACACTTGCCTCTGACAGTCTTCCCCCTGCCCCCATACTTTCCTCCAGTCAACTTAAAAGTCTGTCCCTTGTATTAGTTTATTGGGGATTATTTGAGAAGATGGTAATGATAGATAGATAGATAGATAGATACTTTATTCATCCCCATGGGGAAATTCAACATTTTTCCAATGTCCCATACACTTGTTGTAGCAAAAACTCATTACATACAATACTTAACTCAGTAGTAATATGATATGCATCTAAATCACTAACTCAAAAGCATTAATAATAGCTTTAAAAAAGTTCTTAAGTCCTGGCAGTTGAATTGTAAAGCCTAATGGCATTGGGGAGTATTGACCTCTTCATCCTGTCTGAGGAGCATTGCATTGACAGTAACCTGTCGCTGAAACTGCTTCTCTGTCTCTGGATGGTGCTATGTAGAGGATGTTCAGGGTTTTCCATAATTGACCGTAGCCTACTCAGCGCCCTTCGCTCAGCTACCGATGTTAAACTCTCCAGTACTTTGCCCACGACAGAGCCCGCCTTCCTTATCAGCTTATTATAATGATTGCCCATCTTTGCCTCATTTCCTCCACCCTAGTCCCATTCACCCAGTATGCACAGAGTTCACCCAGAGGCTTCCCCTGTCTTGTTCTGGTTCCATCTCCTCTAATAGCTTGCATTCTCATCTCCTTTACACATCGGGATCCAGCTGTCTAGTAACTGGCTGCAACATTCACACTTCTCCCTTCCCCCGCCATCTCACTCCGTCTGTGTCTCATTCTTTTCTCTGTCTTACTCTATCAGTCAGCTTCCTCCCTCTCCCCCCTACCTGACTCTGTGATGTACTCTTACACTCTTTCTCCTACCACCAATCACCTCAGACTCCTATCTCACTACTCTTCACCCGCTCCCCCTTATTTATTTGGAGATAGTGTGGAGCAGGCCCTTCCAGCCCGATGAGCTGTACCACCCAGCAACCCACCTATTTATCCCGAGCCTAATCACAAGACAATTGGAGACCAATTGACCTACTAACTGAACTTTGGACTGTGGGAGGAAACCAGAGCACCCAGAGGAAATCCACATGGTCAGCAGGAGAATATGCAAGCTTCTTACAGATGGCACCGGAATTGAACACCTAACTCTGACTCCTTGAACAGTAATCACGTTGTGCTAAACACTACACTGCCGCAGCACCCCATACACTACTGCGGCACTCCATTTATGCTTGTTATCTCGCCTCTGCACTCTCCGTTCAACCCAAAACCTCAACAGTTCTCTCCTTCCACAGACGCTGTCTGGCTTGCAGAGTGACTTCAGCTCATGTGGATGGCAGTATGCCAGCGTAGCATTTAGCCCAACACTTTACAGCGCCACTGATCTGAGTTCAATTCCCAGTGCTGCCTGTATGGAGTTCATACATTCTCTCCATGACTGCATGGGTTTCCTCCCACATTCCAAAGTTTGGGTTAGTATGTTGGTGCTGGAACATACTGGCTGTATTGATGCAAATGACACATTTTCACTGTGTGTTTTGATGTGTACGTGATAAATACAGCCAATCTCTGATCTCTTAATCTCTGATTATTTGTTGCTGCAGCTTCCACTGTCTGCAATCTCTGAGGTACAAATGCTGGTGAAGCTGCAACTGGAATATTGTGTTCAGATTTGATCACCCTGCTGTAGGAAGCATGCAGTTAAGCTGGAGAGAGTTGGGGCACTCGAGGAACTGAGTTATAGGGAGAGGTTGAGCAGATTGGGACTGTTTTCATTTGAGCCTAGGAGAATGATGAGTCCTCTTATGAGGCATTAAAAAATTCATGAGGGGCACTCATTAAATAGTCTTTTTCCCATCATTGGGGAATTGAGAATTAGAGCACACATGTTTAAGGTGACATGGGAGAATTTTAATAGAAATGTGAAGGGTAAATTCTTCCACACCAAAGGTGGCCTGTCTATGGAACAAGCTGCCAGAGGAGGTGGCTAAGTATTTTGACAGGTAGATGGATCAGAGAAGTTTATGGATATGTGCCAAGCACAGTCAATAGGATGAGCATAGCTGGGATCTTGGTCAGCACTGACCATTTGGGTTGGGAGGTGGGGAGTGAGCTGCAATCTCACTCTTAGGGACTCCCCGGGATGGCAATGCCAGGCTCTTCTGGGATCAGAGCAGAAAGTGGATATGTATGAGGGCATTATACGTGTATGTTGTATATGTATATTGGGCCACATGTGGATAATATGTGATGGGCAGTCCTATGTGCACTCTGATTGTTGTCTGTGGGTATGAAACATCATAAATCTGCCCTCTAACCCAAGCCGTCATCTCTCTTTACACACCCCAGCCATGCCATCAAGCAGCCCTGTTGCCTGCCATTCAGGAGCATGAGAGTGAGACAACAGCAACCAGACATGATTGAGGGTGTTCCACGTGGTGCTCAGACACAACACTGCCAGAGAATGTGAAGCTGTTTGATTCCGTGCTTTGCATACTTTCACTTGGAGGCTGTTCAAGCCTGGATTGCATAGAGTCTGTGAGATCCTCTACGGATTGTACCCTGTGCTACGTGGTTAACTCTCAGTTGGTTTAGTTGAACGAGATGAGGTAATTGATGTCAAATGCAGCTTGGCATTGTGTGTGGTTTACTGGCCGTGGGGGAATTGTGCTGACAGGCTGTCGGCCCTTCAGTTTAGCCAGCATCCTGGCTGTCGGGGTCAGAGCAGCTTCTTATTCAGCCTCCTGCGAAGGTGAAGCCTATTGCTTGCTCCTCTGTTCCCTGTTGGTTTCTGTCCTTGCATCAAGGTTGTAGGCAGAACTCTGCTGGCAATGAGTAAAAATCAGTGCTTGTCCTTGTCAGCCTGAATATTTCTGTGGAACAGTCAGAGAGATGAATCCTCCCTGTGGATGATGCTTCTGTTTGGCTGGGATGTAGAAATTGGAGAAAGTTATTTAGCACCTTTAGACTTGCTCTGCACTGGAGTGACACACAAAATGCCAGGGGGTGGGGGGATTCTCAGCAAGTGAGGCAGCATTTAAGGAGGGGAGTAAATAGTCAATGTTTCAGGCCGAGACCTTTCATCGTGACTAGAATGGAAGGGGGAAGAACCCAGAGTAAGATGGTCACTGGAGGGGGAGCAGTACAATCTGACAGGTGGTAGGTGGGGGGGGGGTAATTAAGTAATAAGCTTGAAGGTGATTGGTGGAAGAGGTCAAGGGCTGAAGAAGGAGAAATCTGATAGGACAAGACAGTGGAAGAAAGGGAAGGAGGAAGACACGAGGGAGATGATGGGCAGGAGAGAAGAGAAGGTGACAGTTAGAGATGCAAGTTTATACCTAGATTCTGTGGAATTACTTTGTTAGTCCAACGCTTACAAGATGTTGAAAAGGATGTGCTTGGAGTCTTGTGAATAATTTTGGTCTCCTTTTTATATGAAGGACATCATTAAACTAGAGAGAGTACAGAAGGTTTTTACAAGGATGCTGTCAGGATTCAAGGGACTGAACTCTAGGGAGAGGTTAGGTAGACTCAGACTCATTCCTTGGTATGTGAGGGCAGAGGGGTGATCTGATAGAGGGGTATAAAATCAATGAGGCACAATACACTGTCTTTTTTTCCACCAGGGAAGGGCAACGGCAAACTAGAGGGTGTAGGTGCGAGGGAGAGGTTTAAAGGGCCTGAGTGGCAACTACTTCATCCAGAGGGTGTTGTGTATATGGAATAATCTGCCAGAAGAATATAACTGTTTGTATATTTACTTATTAAGATGGAGCGCAGAAAAAGTCCTTCTGGTCCTTGAGCCCAGCAATCCCCGATTTAACCCTAGCCAAATCACAGGGCAATTTACAATGACCAATTAACCCACCAACCAGCAAGTTTTTGGACTGTCGGGGGTGGGGGGAGCCCACGTATTCATGGGGAGAACATACAAACTCCTTAAAGGCAGCGGTGGGAATTGAACCCGGGTCGCCTGTACTGTAAAATGTTGAGCTAGCCACTGGGCTACCATGCCTTGCTGAAGCAGTTACATGGGAATATTTAAAAGGTACTTGGGTTACATGGAGGGATTTGGGCCAAATGCAGGCAAACAAATGGTCAGCATGAGCAAGTTGGGCTGAATGGCCCGTTTCCATGCTGTACTGCTCTATGATTTAACCTTCTTACCTGATAAAACCTGTCTGATATTTGCCTCAACTGCTCAAGTTGGTGTGATCTTTCATTGATTCTGTGTTTATTATTCTACAGATTTACTGAGTATGCCCATAAGAAAATGGATCTCAGGGTTGTATATGGTGACATATATGTACTTTGAAATCCAGTCACTGATAGTAGTTCAAAGTAAATTTATTATTAAAGTCAAAGGAGATTTATTATCTAAGTATGTATGTGTTACCATAAACCCTGAAATTCATTTTCTTATAGGCACTTACAGGAAAATAAAGGAATACAATAGTATTTATGAAGAACTGGACATAACAAAGACTGCCGAGCAATGTGCCAGAGAAAATTGTGCAAATAAAAAATATGAGTTACAGAGTCTGTAGGTTATGGAGTCACCTCAGAGTTGTGATTGAAGTTAGCTCAGGAGGTTAGGTTCAGGAGCTGATGGTTCTTTCTTTATTCCTCTCCGTGCCTTGTGGCACATCAGGCAGCAACCTTGTCGTTTCTTTAGCATTTTTTTTTTGTCTGTTTGCTGGGTACTTGGAGCTGATCGTTGAAGGGTAACAACTGTTCCTGAACCTGGTGGTGTGGGATTCAAGGCTCCTGCCACATGGCAGTGGTGAGAAGAGAGTATGGCCTGGGTGGTGCATTTCACTTCCATTTTGTGTTTCCTGGGGATGTGTTAGGTGTGGTTGCCCACTCCCAGGTGCCCATGAGAAGGTATTGGTGAGAATTGCAGGAGCTCTCCTGGTGTAGGGACTTGGGTAGTGCTGTGGGATTGGGGGGGGGGGGGGTGAAATTTTAGGTTTTACATCAAACAGTGCTGAAGGGTCGGGGTGCATTTGTGTTAATGCAGTGTGTGTGTGTGTGTGTGTGTGTGTGTGTGTGTGTGTGAGATTGGAGGGACCAGAATGGTGGGGGGTTGTCACAGACCCTTCCCCCTGATGGTGGAGATTGTCGATTTGGAAAGTGATGTGGGCCCAAGCCAAGGTGACCAACTGCAGCGGCACTGTAGCATATCGCTTTACGGTGCCAGTGTCAATGATCACCGATTGCAGTTCAATTCCTGCCAGATCCACTGTCTATGAGGAATCCGTACGTTCTCCAGATTCTCCCCTCACTCCAAAAACGTATGGGTTAAGGGTAGTGAATTGTAGGTATGCTATGTTAGCACAGGAAGCATGGCCACACTTGTGGGCTGCCCAACACAATCCTCGCTGATTTGATTTGACACGAATGATGCATTACACTGCATGTTTTGATGCACATGAAATAAATAAAGCTAATCTTTATCTTTTGGGTCCAGATTGCAGCCATGGTATGCCACTGCAGGAATTTTTCAGGGAGTGTTTGGGGTGCCTGTAAGCCTGTTTTTTTTTTCTGATTATCAAGTTTCTTTGTTGAAAATATTTACTTTGGCAAACAGAGATCGTGTCCTGCAGATCGTGAAAATGCTTGAGAAATTGAGTCAGGAGTTGCACACTAAATCCTCGGAATCACTTAGCTCGGAGAGTTGGGCTGTCACTTCACTGAATGTGCTCGAGGCCGAGGTTTGACCTGGCTGAGGACTGAGTGGGAAGGTGGTGATGTCAGGATTGGAAAAGCCGTGAAGTCGTTGAATGGTGGGGCAATCTAGGGCTGTCTGGTTCACTGCTGCTTCTCCTGCTCATGTTCCTGTGTAAGTCGGCCCCCTCCCCACCCAAGGCTGTTTGTATTTGACTGTGATCTGCTTTCAGACCACTGTCACACCATAGTTTGGAGCTGGTCTTTGAATTATTGCACAAAATGGTTGGGACATCATTGGTGGGACACCACAACAGTGTAAGCAGTGACATTTGTGGGCTGGTTTCCAACACATCCTGAGACTGTGTTGGTCACTGATGCAAATGATGCATTTCACTGTGTGTTTCAATGTACATGTGACAAATAAATCACATCTTTATTTTGTAGAAGTATTTATAAGTTGGGAACTGCTTTGGGGGCCTTTTGGCTTTGCTAGTCTGCTTTGCTTGGTAGGAGCTGGACCGAAGGAAGGACTTGTAGTAGGAAGTGAGTTGGTTTTGACCTCCCTGTCACATCCACCTTTCCAGACTGAGGCAATGTTTGGCCTTGGGTCACCTAGTCAGAACACAGCTAAATCCAAGTATGTCCTGACAGACTCAAAGGGGGGAAGTGACCAGAGATTAAAACTAAATTTGCTGAAGGAACTTCGGTGGTTAGGCAGCATTTATGGAGGGAAATGGACAGTGGTCATTTTGGATTAAAACTCTTCTTCTCGGTGTGGAGTTCAATTGGAGCTGTCACAGAACTCTGGCTTGTGTTGGGCTGGAGATGATGATCATTCCAAGATTCCTCAGTACCTATGACCCCATGTGATGTCCTCTCCTCTGGGCGTTAGCAAATTCTCAATTTGATGCAGTATTCTTGTATTCTAACTTTGGATGAAAAGACATTGATAAAGCAACTGAGAGACCCAGAGTTCAGTTCAAACAGCCCATGTCACCCATCATGCCCAACCAGCTGGTCCCAATTTCCTGCATGAGACCCATATCCCTCTAAACCCCAAACGTCCAAGAGCTGCTTGAATAGTTTTCTTGTATCCTGCACACTGCTGTGTTGAACCACTTGTGATGCACTTGCTCTGTGAACAGCCTCTTATTTATATTCAGAGCTTACTGGTGTCAGGAGCAGGCAGAATGTGTTGGGTGTTCAAAGCCAGGGAGTGCTGGCAGTATTCAGAATGTTTCTTCTGCCTTCTCTGAATTTAATCTCGTCCATTATTGTTTCGCGTTTGCTTTGATCATGAAAACTGGGTTCCTTTGTTTGGACTGAATCGTTTAAACATCAGCCCTGTTTCAATTTGCAGCTTGGCAAAGATCTTGCTGAAGTCAGTTGGATCATTCGCTGTTTCCTTCCTCATCCAGCACTGCTATTGTTTAAGAAATTTGGGGTTTAGACAGATATGGGCCTCGTGCAGGAAATTGGGACAAGCTGGTTGGGCACTATGGTGACATGGGCAATTAGAACTGAAGGATCCTATATGACTCTGGGTCTGTCAGCTGTTTCATCAATGTCTTTTAGTCCAAGGTTAGAAGCAAGGGAGTTAATTGATTGAATCAGAATCAGGTTTATTATCACTGATGTATGACATGAAATGTGTTGTTTTATGGCAGCAGTACAATGCACTACATATGTTATTATAAATTATGATTAGAATATATTTTAAAAATAAAGAGTGCAAAAAGAGAGCAAAATAGTGAGGTAGTGTTCATGGACCGTTCAGAAATCTGATGGCAAAGGGGAAGAAGTTGTTCTAAAAACATTAAGTGTGTATCTTCAGCCTCCTGTATCACCTTATTGATGGTTGTAATGAGAAGAGCACACAACCTGGATGGTGAGGGCTTTCCTGCTGGACACTGCCTTCTTGAGGCATTGCCTTTTGAAGATGTCTTCGATACTGGGGAGGATAGTCCCCATGATGGAGCTGGCTGAGTTTACAACTTAAGTTTAACCTTCCTAAGTTCCCCCTTATATGTTCAGGGGAATAAAAGTTTCCTCCCAGCTTGTATTCCAATCACAAATTGCCCAGCAGTAAATTAACTCCAAGAAATTAGATGCTAGAAATCTTAAATAAAATACAGAAGATGTCAGAAACTCTGGGTGTGTTGAGGCAGCATCTGTGGAGAGAGATAGTTAATGGTCCACAGACGGTTCATTGGAATAGGAAAGAGGCACAAGTTGGTTCCAGTTTGTGGAGGAGGTGATGGGAGAGATGGATAGTTCTAGGGTGAAGTAGTGAAGGCAAATGTGTCAAGGTGTGCTCTGGGTAGTTTGAGAGTGATAATAAAATCAGTAATTTTTGTCATATGTAACAAGGTGCGATGAAAAACTTTGTGTACCACCCATGCATTTCATTTCATCACATCGGTGGACAAGGACAATGGAAAATAGTAACAGTAGCTACACATAAAGAGCAAGTGCAGGGCATGCGGACAGCAAGTCACAAAGCCAGAATGAAATAAATTGTGAGGTCAAGAGTTGATCTTGTATACTAGTTGGCACTTCTAGACTTAACACAGCAGGATAGGAGCTGTCCTTGAGCCCAGGAGAATGTGCTTTTGGGCTTTTGTCTTTTCTGCCTGAATGATGCCAGGTAATAAATTTTAAAAAAAGATGAGGTGGCCAAGAAGTTAAGGCGATGAAATGCTAATCCATTGTGCTTTGCACATGGGGCTTAAATCCCATCCTTGTCATAATCTGTTGGTTTGGGTAACAGTGTTGTTAACACTTTGGGGGTAGCAGGATAGTATAATGGTGAATGGTGACAACTGGGTTCAATTCCTGCCACTGTCTGTAAGGAGTTTGTACATTCTCCCTGTGATCGAGTGGGTTTCCTTCACGTGCTCTCGTTTTCTCCCACGAATTTCAAAGTTCAAAGTAAATTTATTATAAAAAAATGTATATGTTACATTCTTGTTACATAGCCTGCAAGTTACCTTTGGGCAAGGTGTAGTACCTGCTTTGCACCCCCCCCCCCCCCCCTGATCAGGGTCATGTGAAGCTATGGGCACAGGTGATGGATGGTCAGATGAGCAGCTGGTACATATCACAAGTCCTGATTATGCGACTATTGAGCCAGGCAGGCAATCTCTGAAGAATATCAATAACTGGGGAGGTATCACCTGTCTTCTAAGGACACTGGCAATGGCAAACCACTTCTGTAGAAAAATTTGCAAAGAACAGTCATGGTTGAGACCATTATCACCCACGTCATAGGACACGGTACATGATGATGTTCATATTACCATGTATTACCTTGAGATTCATTTCCGTGCAGACGTTTACAGGAAAATAGAAAATACATTAGAATTAATGAAAGACTATACACAAGCAAAGACTGACAATCAACCAATGTGCAAAAGACAAATTGCACAAATAAAAATTAATTAATAAATAATATTGAGAACTCGAGTTCAAAGGTCTAATGTCAGAGAAATGTATACAATATATATCCCGAAATGCTTTTTCTTTGCAAACATCCACGAAAACAGAGAAGTGCCCCAAAGAATGAATGACAGTTAAACGTGAGAACCCCAAAGACTTCTCCATCTCCCCGCCGCGTGTAAGAGGCAGTGAGCAATGATCCCCTCCCCTCCAGCAAAAAAAAGTGCACCTGCTACTGATCATAAGTGTGAGCAAGGTGATAGCAAAGACACAGACATTGCAATTACCCCAAAGACTATCGCATTTCATCCGGCATTTGACAAACCACAGGTTCTTTCTCTCCCTAATAAGGGAGAGGGAGGTGCTTCCCCCCCCCCCCCCCACATTTTCACAGCAAGCAGGAGACATAACAACCGGTGGTTTAAGATATTAAAAATCCATTTTGTTGCTTTTTACGAGCTCTGTGCCTGAAGATCGCAAAGATCTCAAGTTGTAGAGTCCTTGAAAGTAGATCTATAGGTTGTGGAATCAGTTCAGTGTTCAGGTGAGTGAAATTATCCACACTGGTTTAAGAGCCTGATGGATCCAAAAACGAGCAGGTTAGTCGGTTAATTGGTCATGTGTGTAATTGGGTGGTGTGGGGTCGTTAGGCTGGAAGGGCCTGTTACTCTGCAGGATCTCTAAAGAAAAGAAGAGGAAGGGGTGTAAGATGGCGTAAAACACACTATTGTAGTTCATGCACAGCAAGTCAAAGGTGCAGTTAAGGTCCACAGGGCACGGTATTAAAGGTTAGATCTGGAGGTGCGCTGATGGGCATGGCACTGCCTGCTGTTTTGAATCCGTCTGCTTTAGTTGGCCAGAACCCTGTAGCATATGCTGTTCTTTTTGGGGGCAGGAGGAGCAAATCTGGCTGGGAATTGGGAGCCAAGCATAGGTTGATATTGTGAGACTCGAGCTCAGACCTTCCTATATTGGGAAGGGAGAAAATGTGGAAATTCTGCTGTCCGATAGCAGATGATGATCAGGAGGCAAAAACACATTTTGCCTGGATCCAATAACTTGAAAGCAGCAGCTAGGTTACTAAAAGTATTGACAGGAGCATCGACAGTGATCATATCAGGAGAGGTTGGGGCAGGTAAACGAAACCTTGGCGGCAATGTAGGTCTGGAGGAGAAAGGGAGGGAGAGAGCAGAGCTGGTATTTGGGAGTAGATTCCAGAACTTGCGGAATAAGGCATTGCCAATTTAAAGACAGGTGAAGGATTGTAGGTTGAAAGGACAGAGGGGTAACTCTGAGTGACCCAGTCACCTGGAAGTGTTGGTGGAGTTTGGTAAGTATAACCAGCGGATGTGGTGATCAGTGTATTGGGGGACGAGATGGGGAATAATGGTTAGTGCCTATTCCTTATTCTGCAGAATTACTTGGTCAAGGCTGAGCTCAAGCCCCTCCCGCCACCATGTCTTTGGGAGTCATCATTGATGGTCAGTTTGTGGAGCCATATTTAATTATAACTCTCCCCCCTTACCCTCCCCCCCCCCCCCAGCATTGCTCCCATTCCATTTTCTTGAGGAAAGAGTGGGCTTCTGTTATCACTAAATGTGCTTACAGATTGGTGGATTTTAGAATGGAGGAGCGTTGGCCCTTGATAAGATGGAGGCCAATTCTATCTAAGAAGTATCATAAGAATTGTTAAACACAGGAGCAGAATTAAGCCATTCAGTACATTGAGTCTGCTCTGTCAATCAATCCTAGCTGTTTTATTTTCCCTCTCAACCCCATTCTCCTGCCTTCTCCCATAAGTATTAATGCCCTTACTAATCCAGAACCTTTCTACCTTTGCTTTAACTATACCCTATGACTTGGCATCCACATGGCATCTGTGGCAATGATTCCAGATCACCAGCCTCTGGATAAAGAAATTCTTTTTTAGAAATGGTTTTAGAGAAGCAGCACAGGTAACAGGCCCTTCCAGGCTGATGAGCCAGCAGTGCCCATTTACACACGTGATCAATCAACCTACTAACCCGCACGATTTGGATTGTGGGAGGAAACTGGAGCACCTAGAAGAAACCCACACTGCCTCGGGGAGAAGGACAAACTCCTTACAGACAATGGCAGAAATTCCTCCTTATTTCTGTTCTATTCTGAGGCTGTGTTCTCTGGTCCTAGACTCTCCCACTGTTGGAGACATCCTCTCCACATCCATAAGATATAGGAGCAGAAGTAGGCCATTCAGCCCATCGAGTCTGCTCTGCCATTCAATCATGGGCTGATCTAATTCTTCCCGGCATCCCCACGACTCTGTCTTCTCCCCATACCCTTTGATGTCCTGGCTATTCAAGAACCTATCTATCTCTGCCTTAAATACACCCAATAACTTGGCCTCCACAGCCGCTTGTTGCAACAAATTCCACAGGTTTACCACCCTCTGACTAAAGTAATTTCTCCGCATCTCTGTTCTAAATGGATGTCCTTCAATCCTGAAGTCCTGCCCTCTTGTCCTAGACTCCCCTACCATGGGAAATAACTTTGCCATGTCTAATCTGTTTGGGCCTTTTAATATTTGGAATGTTTCTATGAGATTTCCCCCTCATTCTTCTGAATTCCAGGGAATACAGCCCAAGAGCTGCCAGACGATTATCATACGGTAGCCCTTTCATTCCCAGAATCATTCTTGTGAATCTTCTCTGAATCCTCTCCAATGTCAGTATATCCTTTCTAAAATAAGGAACCCAAAACTGCATACAGTACTCCGTGGGGTCTCACGAATTCCTTATAGAGCCTCAACATCACAACCCTGCTTTTATTGAATGCTAATATTGCATTAGCCTTCCAAATAACCTGCAAGTTAACCTCCTAAGTCCTTTGCACTTCCAATTGCTGAAGCCTGTCATGAAGAAGGGTCTCTGCCTGAAACGTCAACAGTTTACTCTTTTTCATGGCTGCTGCCAGGCTTGCTGAGTTCCTTCAGCAGTGTGTTGGCTCTGTACTCCCACAACCTGGAATGTGCCAGTCGGCAGCAGTTGTCTGTAGATGGCTCGAGGTGCTGGGAGACCAACACATTTCGGGCAGATCAAAGGGCATCTTTTACCAAGCTGATCTTTAAGTAGCACCTGATGCCTTTCTCTTGGTGAGCAGAGAGTCCCTCATTCAGCTGTTCAGGATGAACTATGACACCCTCATTGCTGTGAAGTTGAACTATCTTGCCATCTTTTCCCAAAGGCAGCAGGAGCAGACAGGAGTCCAGGCCACAGTCCCGCCCCCTTCACCAGCATCCCCTCTCCCTGAAGTTGGCAGTGGATTAGAATAAACCCTTGGGACTTCCATCCAGCCTGAGCAGAGCTGACACAAATTCCATCGGTGTGCCTGAAAATAACTTTGATGCTAAGAGGCCTTGTTGACTGTAAGCAGGATAATAAAACAGCTGTGTTTCCTTACTAAGTGGCCAATCAAGGGAAGGAATTGTATTTGTAAATGGTTTAGCTCTGTGTAACATGGTGCGACCATGTTTGCTGAGCTTTGTTTGATCTAGAAACATGAATGTTCCCAGACATCGGCCAGCTGCTGGCTGCACCCAGGACCTGCCCTCGCAGTACATTCAAATTCATGTACTTATCACATATACATCAAAACTGTGAAATACATTGCTGCATTCACAACCAACACAACCTAAGAATGTGCTAGGGGCAGCCTTTAAGTGTTGCCACACATTCCAGCACCAGCTTAGCCTGCCCACAATATTCAGCAAAACAAGACCCTTTCCTCCCTTCCATCCACCCACTTGCCCTGATAGTCCTCCAGACTCCAGTCCTCCACATCTGTGCCTCCAGGTTCCAGTAGACCCAGGGCTTCAGCCATTGAGCCTCAACTTGTGATCAACCTTTGGGCCTCGATCTTCAGTATCGACCACAGGATGATGGGGGCTCTGTACCCCTGGCCTCAAACTCAGGTCTTATCAATGACTGGACAACTAGCTCCAAGCCTCAAACTTCAGGCTTGCTGATGACAGGACCTTGAACTCCAAACTCGCCAACTCGTATACATAGGAGGTCCCAGGTCCTCACACCTCCTGCCTGCACAGAACTCTAATTTCAGTACTTGCTCACCTAGGGGGCCACCAGCCCTCATTTCCACTGATCTTTATCTACAACACTCTCCCCAGTGACCTTTGCTGCTCGGATTTCGGTCGTTCATAAGTTGGAGAGAGTGGGTTTAAACCATCTTTACGTCTTGGAGGTTATTCTGCTATTTGAGTGTTCTCTCCAAAAGCTGCTGTCTGCCCTGATCTTGGGGCAGATATGTCATTACCTCGTCCAGCCAGGAGCCTCTCCACTGTGAGTTTGCCTTGGGATGCAGAAGCTTGCTGGCCAAGCTAAATAATTCAATGCCTATCACTTCCCAAGGCCAGGTGTGATGAGGTGATTAGAAACTTTGGATGCTGGAGATTGTGAGATCTCTGGTTCCTGGATGTTCACCAGCAGCTTTTCCAGTTTCAGTCCTCTCTACTGCACCAGGCTTAAGTTGCCAAATCAGATTTATCACTGGCATACTGTTGGTGGTGAAATGTGTTATTTTGCAGCAATATTACAGTGCAATGCATTCTCACCACTGTCTGAAATGAGTTTGTACATCTTCCCTGTCACTGCATGGGTTTCCTCTGGGTGGTCCCATGTTCCAAACACAATGGGTGTAATTGGGTGGTGTGGGCTTGTAGAGCTGGAATAACCTGTTACTATGCTGTATCTCTAAATAAAATAACTAACACTAAGACTTACGTAAACAAATGAATAGTGCAGAAAAGAGCAAAATAGTGAGGTAGTGTTCCCTTCCCTTACTCAGTACAAGAGGTCCCTCACTGATGCCAGAGTCTAAGCACCAGTCCATATCATTCATTGCCACAGATGGTCATAGAAATCAAGTAATTGCTATGTTTATAGTGGAGGTTATAGGTTCTTAATTAATAAGGGTGACAAAGGCTACGGTGAGAAGGCCAAAGAATGGGACTGAGTGGGAAAACGTGATGGTTAGAGGGTTTGGGAGTTCAATTCCAGTGCTGTCTTTAAGGACTTTGTACATTCCTCCCTATGAATGTGTCGGTTTCCTCTCCCATTCCAAAGACTTACCGGTTAGTGGGTTAATTGGTCAGTGTAAATTGTCCTGTGATTAGGATGGGGTTTAATAGGTGAGTTGCTGGGCGGTGCAGTTTGTTAGGACAGAAAGGCCTGTTCCACACTGTGTCTCTAAAGGTAAATGGAAAAAAATAAAATCAGCCATGTTGGAGTGAATGGTGGAGCAGGCTCGATGGGCTGAATGGTTAGGTTCTGCTCCTATGTCTTGTCAAATCCCAGCCCCCTTCCTGCTTGAGGCAGCAAGTACCTGAGGTTCCCACACAGACCCACCGCTGGCAGCCTGCTACACGGTGCTGAGGCTAGGGGATGTTCTGTGGAATGAAAAGCCTCTGGAAAGCTAAGTGTGTGAGTGTGTGTCTTTTTTATTTATAATGGTTTTTAAATTAATCTTTTTTCAAATCGAATCCTGTAAATTTGATTCATTACATCTCATTGATCTTAGTGTTTGAATAAATCTTGCTCTGCGTCATTACATTAGTGTCTGGGTCTTCCACCCCTCCCCCATCACTCTAGCATGTTTACAGCTGAATTTTAAAAGTTCCCTTGCCCTGAAGGCTGTGAGTCAGGGGTCTGCGGGTGTTGAAGCTTGGCTCCGTGCGTGTTCTTGGTTGGGTGGGAGGGAGGCTGTGCCTAGTCTGCTCACAGCCTGCTCATAATACATCATTAAAAGCCTGCGGCTAAATGCAGTCTCTGTTCCTTTGAATTGTATTCCTGTTCCATTTTGGCTTTTCCTGAAATTAATATGAAATTCAGACCAGTTAATTTATCATCTGAATAATTTAAGAGCAGGAATCTGGTTTCCTCTGCATGGACTGGGACACTAGTCCGAAGTGTTACGCTATTAATATAAAGAATGACTTTAATATGTCCAAGCTCCATGGATTATTGGCTGTGTATGAAATTTGCCACAGGGTAATTCTGGCAGGTTCTGCCTCCTAGGTGCATGTGCTGCTTATTGTTGGGATGAGGAAACCTTGTTTGCCACCATGGAGAGGGTTGGTATGTTCCAGTGGGCAGGGTTATTGCCTTTCTGGGCATCAGAAATGCTAATCAGTGTGGCTACATGGTTCTTGTCACGAGCAAGAGAAAATCTGCAGATGGCTGGAAATCCAAACCAACACACAAAATTCTGGAGGAACGCTGTAGGCTAGGCAGTATTTATGGAAAAGAGTAGACATTAAATGTTTTGGGCTGAGATCCTTCTTCAGGACTTGTGCCCAGGATTCAAGGCAAAAGGTTCTGGTCTCACACCGTAGGTGCTATACCTTGGCAGTCATAAGTAGAATGTGCAAACTCCACACGTTTTGGAAGTTGGGTTGGGCCCCAGGGTGCAGGAACTGTGAGGCAGCACCTCTGCTCTGTGTTTCAGAGAGTGTAGCGTTGGAAACTGAGTCCTGCAGTGTGCTATCTTGGCAAGTTTCCAGAATGCTGGGTATTTAACGTGTGGAGCTTTGCCCACTGCTGACGGTGCTGTCTGTGTAATGTTGCATGAGCTGTGAGCTGTGACCTGGCCTGTGATTGCCGACTGTCTGGCATTTGTCTTGGCCTGCAATGGGAGGCGGTGAGTGGGATTCTAACATGAAAAATCGGTCCCTGCTCCAACCTTTTGCTTCAGTGAGTGCCCTATTAAATTCAGAAACATACTATAAGATCTAGGAGCAGAATTAGGCCATTCAGCCCATTGAGTCTGCTCTGCCATTCCATTATGGCTAATTCATTACCCCCTCAACCCAATTCTCATGGCTTCTCCCTGTAACCTCTGACACCCTGACTAATCAAGAACCTGTCAACCACCGCCTTAAATATACCCAATGACTTGGCCCACACAGAATTCTGTAGCAAAGAATTCCACAGATTCACCATCCCCTGGCTAAATAATTCTTTTTTTTCATCTGTTCTAAATGGACATACTTCAATTTTAAAGCTCTGCCCTCTGATCCCAGACTCTCCTACTATAGGAAATATCCTCTCCACATTCACTCAATCCAGACCTTTCAACATTTGAAATAAGGGTCTCTGGCTATAAATAGCCATCAATTTTAGTTCCCATTCAGGCAACAAGTAACAGCAAGAATCAACTGGGGAAATAATTTCCGGGCAAGTATTTCTTTCCTGTGTGTGGTGGCGTGCGATCCAGGTCTCCTCTTCCACTGCCCATCACATGTGATGCTTGTTACAGTGTCTTCTCCCAGGCAGTAATATACAATATGCGTCTCTGGAGCAACACGCACAAAGCGCTGGAGAAATGCAGATGGGCAGCATAAATGGAGAGGAGTAAACAGCTGACACTTCGGGCCAAGATGCCTCATCAGGAACTCACTGTCATAGAATGTAGAGGAATCGGGTGCAATGACCGTAGATTCCTAGACTTGTATGAGCAGGAAACACTCCTTTTACCTTAGCTCTTCCTTATTTATTTACTCCCCATTTAGGGCAGCAATGAAAATCCTCCACCTCTGTCCATACAGTCGTGCACAGATATAGAAGGATCCTACAGTGTTGTTCCCGTGACATTTTTTTTAACCAGTTAGGGTTGTTAGCTCTGAGCTGAACCCCCAAATCTGGAGGACTGGTGGACTACTCTAAATCTGCCCTCTACCCTTTGACCTGTTTGGTATGGATGACCCTGCCAGGAGTGGTCCTCTTGGGAGGTTAGCTCTTCCATGCTGATCATTCTGTGCTCATCCCATTTATCTGCATTTGGCTTGTATCCCTCTTCCCTTTCCTTATTCTTGTCCAAACGCTGCAATTTTTATTTGTTCCTGCCTCTACCACTTCTGGCAGCTTGTTGCATATACTCACCATTCTCTTTTGTAGAGAAACTCTGCCCTCAGGTCCTCTTTAAAAAATCTTTCCTCTTCCACCTTAAATCTGCCCCACCCCCAGTTTTAGACCACCCTATCCTGAGGGGTAGGAGATCCTATCCTATCCTGAGTGGAGATATATCCCTACCAAAGGAAGTGTAAGGTGCTCCTTCACTCTGCTAGTCTGCACATCTGCCTTATGCGAGGTGTAGCACCTGCTTAGCCCCTTGATCAGGGTCAGGTGAAATCATGGAAATGGGTGGTGGATGGTCGTATGAGCAGCTGGTGCATATCACAAATCCTGGTTATTCAACCACTGATGCCAGGCAGACAGTCTCTGAAGAGTAGTGATTATGGCTGGGGTTACCCATCTTGTAAAGACACTGCCCAGAAGAAGGCGATGGCAAACCACTTCTGTAGAGAAACTTGCCACAAACAATGTAAACCTGAGACAAATTGTAAAAGAGTTTGAGAACACAGATCTGGATGTGAATTTGTACATTGGCTGAGTTAGCAGATCAGGTTGAGAAATTGGTGAATGAAAAATCTTGCCAGGATCTTGGCTGTACAGGGAAATGGCACAGTCAATGTTCACCGGCACTGGTGAGCAGCAACTTCTATTCCTTTGCTGTTGAGACCGGTGTTCAAAATTCATTAACAAATAGTCTCATGTTAGTTTTGTGTCGCTGAGATTGCAAACTCCTCAGCTGATGGAGATGGCCTTGGTGTGAGAGCTGGTATTGGAAAACTGAGCATTTCATGTGACCTTGTTAATTACAGAGTTGTGCATGATTACACAGGAGTTTCATGAGCTGGCGACATAGGAGGCACTTCCCACAAGGTGACTAGAGTGACTGATTTGGGCAAGCGCCTTGCTCAAACTGTAATAATTCTGAAAGGCAAACACGATTATTTCTGAAAGGTTCAGACTTTACACCCAGCGACATAATGCTCAGTGCAATGGCTTTACAGTGCCAGTGATGGGGGTTCAATTCCCACCACTGTACGTAGGGAGTTTGTATATTCCTGTGACTATGTGGCTTTCCCCCCCACATTCCAAGGACGTATCGTTAGGGTTAGTGAGTTGTGGCTGTGCTACATTGGTACCAGGAGCACAATGACACTTATAGGTTGCCTCCAACACATCCTCACACTGTGTTGGTCTTTGACACAATATGATGCATTTCACTGTTTTGATATATCTGGGGAGCACATAAAGTGAAGATGCATTCAAAAGTAATGAAATGAAAAGTTTCTAAATATCAAAAAAACTATAAAGAGTAGTAAACAGTTTAAAAACAAAATCAAATTAATATTTGGTGTGATCACTCTTTGCTTTTAAAACTGCATCAATTCTCTTAGGTGCATTGTCGTGCAGTTTCATTCGAAAATTGGCTGATATGTTGTTCCAATTATCTTGGAGAACCTGCCACAGTTTTTCTGCAGACGTTGGCTGTCTCACTTGTTTCTGTTTCTCCAGAGAATTCCAGACAAACTCAGTGTTGAGGTAAAGGCTCTGTGGAGGACATACCATTTGAAACAATGTTTTAAAAAAAAAATTAAATCCAGGCTGCCTAAAACTTCTGCACTGTACTGTACATGTGACAAATACAGCTAATCTCTTTAATCTCTACCCTTCTCAAAGAGCAGGTGATGTGTGAATGGTGTTCATATGTGAGGTGTTGAATGCAACTGTCTTCGAAAGGAGCCAGAGCGTCAATGAGAGAACTCCCAGTCTCTGGAATCACTATGAGCTCTTTCCTTACCTTTACCCTAGACTCTATCTGGAGCTGATTGGCTGCACTGGTGTCCTCTGACCTGTTCCTGGAGCTACTGTGAACCCTCTGAATGGTACTCTGGGAAATGTTGCCTCAAGTCCAAGTTTATTGTCATCTGTGTACATATACTGTATACAACCAAACGAAACAAGGTTCTGCCTATCCACAATGCAATGCACCCACAATACATATAATCACACAGAGCACATAAACCAAAATCTTACTGCAAATAAGTTGATAAAATTATCAACACTCTTCAGTGGGGTCAGTGGTCGCATAACCAGGGCCTGTGATGTGCATCAGCTGCTCATACGACCATCCACCACCTGCTCCCATGGCTTCACATGACCCTGATCAGGGGGCTAAGCAGGTGTTACACCTTGCCCAAGGGTTACCTACAGGCTAGTGGAGGGAAGGAGCATCTTACACCTTTGGTAGAGATGTATCTCCACCCCACAACCCAAGGAGAATGAGTGGAGATCTTACAGAGCTAAACAGGATCAATAGCTAGAGAGCTTTCATGTGGAGTGCTTCCTGACACCGCACGTGAACACCTGGTTCCCATGTAAATCTCCTGATTTAGTTTCTCCAAAATCTGACACAACTGCACTACCAAGTTCTTCATAGATTCATTAGACGAGACAGCGATCTTGGCTCCTCCAGGACTGAACTTCATAATTGAATTATTATTGACGTATCTTTCTGGGGAGATGTGTTGGGTAGAATGATGACACTGAATATTTGGTCATAGCAGCTAGAAGCTTTCTTCAGATATTTGAATCATTTTGCTGTTTGGGATCTCTGGTGACTGTTTTATTAATTGCAACAAATGTGTTTGTGAAGAGGAGGTGGTGATGTCAGCAAAGTGCAGAGCCTTTTCAATTGACGACTTGTGGTTAATGAAGGCAATGTTCAGAAATTTAACGAGTTGTGTATACATTCAGCTCTAAGCCCCGCGTATTTCAGTCATGTTTTACAGAGAGGGAATCATCATTACATGTCATCATCTCTTTCACCAGTTTAAACTGATCAGCTGCTGGATTAGCTGGCTGCTTTGAAGCAGATACAGAGGCTAATTTAAAACTCAGAAATTCAGCAGGCATCTCACTTCCTAATGCTGTAATTTGTGCCTTAAAGCAGCCTAATCTTATTTCAGCCTCTGATTCATACATTAGATCCAATTAGTGGGATGTGAGATCGGCAGAGGTTTGATATCGAAGGTGCTAAGCCTCACTGCTAATCCTCCTTGCTGAGGATTTGTGGCAGGGCAGGGTGACTGCAATTAAATGGCTTCTTTTTGAGGGGTAGATGTTATTCAGAGATTAAAATTGATTGTTCATTATAAACATCACGCTGGAGATGTGTGTGAGCTCCGTTTCCTTCAAGGACCTTGACCTTGGGTCAAAGGTCTACAGCGTGCAGACAGTCCCTTAAACCCACCATGACCATATGGTCAATGTCACGTACCTATCAAACTAATCCCGTTTTCCAGCACTCAGCCTGTAGTGGTTAAATCTGTTGTATCTCAGGTGCTCATGTTGTGAGGGTGCACGATCAGGAAATGCTTTCTAGATTTCAAATACTTTCTCCAATCATCTCTAAAGGTCCTGCAACATATTCTTAAACCTATGGTCATGGGCTAAAGGTGAAGATTGAAATGTTTAAGAGGAACATGAGGGGGAACTTCTTTACTCAGAAGGTGGTGAGAGTGTGGAACGAGCTGCCAGCAGAAGTGGTGGACGCGGGTTTGATTTCAACATTTAAAAGAAATTTGGATAAGTAAATGGATGGGAGGGGTATGGAGTGCTATAGTCCAGGTGCAGGTCGATGGGTCTAGGGAGATTAATGGTTCAACATGGACTAGATGGGCTGATGGGCCTGTTTCTGTGCTGTATGTATTCTCTGTCTCTAACTTCTAATTTTAGACTGTCTCTGCACACGGGGAAGAAGTTTCTCATCATCTATCCTATTCATACTCATATTTCTGTGTATCTCAATTAGGTTACACCTCGCCCTCCTCTGCCAGTCCAGCTTCAACGAACTCAGCAGGTCAGGTAGTATATATCGAGGAGAATAAATAGTCAACATTTCAGTCCAGCCCAAAATGCGAGCTGTTTACTCCTCTCTGTCTGACCTGCTGAGTTCCTCCAGAACTTTGAATTGAATTGTCTTTATTTTTTACATCCTTCACATACATGAGGAGTAAAAATCTTTACATTACATCTCTGTCTAAATGTGCAAATTATAGTAATTTCTAATAAATAATATGTACAGTAAGATGTACAACAAACCAGTTAATGTAGCTTAGAAATACAATTGTTTCAGCGTGAATTGTTCAGTCTGATGGCCTGGTGGAAGAAGCTGTCCCAGAGCCTGTTGGTCCTGGCTTTGATGCTGCAGTACTGTTTCCTGGATGGTAGCAGCTGGAACAGTTTGTGGTTGGGGTGATTCGGGTCCCCAATGATCCTTTGGGCCCCTTTTACGCACCTGTTGCTGTAAATGTCCTGGATGGTGGGAAGTTCACATCCACAGATGCGCTGGGCTGTCCGCTCCACTTTCTGAAGAGTCCTGCAATTGAGGGAAGTACAGTTCTCACACCAGGCAGTGATAAAGCATGTCAGGATGCTCTCAATTGTGCCCCTGTAGAAAGTCCTGAGGATTTGAGGATTATGCCGAACTTCTTCAATTGTCTGAGGTGAAAGAGGCGCTGTGTGTATCCTTCAAGACTTCCAGCATCTGCAGAATCTTTTGTCCATTAACTCTCCTGTATTCCTCCATGGATTACATAATAAAGGAAATTTACAGTGGCTTATTAACCCACCAACCTATACTTGATTGGCATGTGGGAGGAAATCAGAGCACCTGAGTGAAATACTACACTGTCACAGGAATTAAGTGCAAACTCCACACAGACAGCACCTGACATCAGGATTGAACCTGCATCTCTAGTGCTTTGAGGCAGTGACCCTACCGGCTGCACCACTCTGCCGCCACAGTCTTCATTGATGCCTCAGGCAAGGGTAATTAGTTGGGTGAGCGAGTCTGTAAAAGTATATTTGGAAGGTTATTTATGTCGGGGAAGTTTTAAGTGGTCTATTCCTCTGATTCAGTTCAGGAGTGTGAAATGGCTGTGCCGTGTGGGATCTTACAAATTGCCTCTTCTGAATAGAGACGAGGAGGAATTTCTTTAGCCGTAGGAATTCATTGCCATAGACAGCTCTGGAGGCTAGGTCATTGGGTACATTTAAAGTGGAGGTTGATAAGTTCTTGGTTGCAAGAACAGGAAAACAGATTATTATCTGAACAGTGGCCGATTAGGAAAAGGGGAGATGCAACGAGACCTGGGTGTCATTGTACACCAGTCATTGAAGGTGGGCATGCAGGTACAGCAGGCGGTGAAAAAGGCAAATGTTATGTTGGCATTCATAGCAAAAGGATTTGAGTGCAGGAGCAGGGAGTTTCTACTGCAGTTGTACAAGGCTTGGTGAGACCGCACCTGGAATATTGTGTGCAGTTTTGGTCCCCTAATCTGAGGAAAGACATTCTTGCCATAGAGGGAGCACAGAGAAGGTTCACCACATTGATTCCTGGGATGGCAGGACTTTCATATGAAGAAAGATTGGATCGACTAGGCTTATACTCACTGGAATTTAGAAGATTGAGGGAGGGATCTTATTGAAACGTATAAAATTCTAAAGGGATTGGACAGGCTAGATGCAGGAAGATTGTTTCCGATGTTGGGGAAGTCCAGAACGAGGGGTCACAGTTTAAGGATAAAGGGGAAGCCTTCTAGGACCGAGATGAGGAAAAACTTCTTCACACAGAGAGTGGTGAATCTGTGGAATTCTCTGCCACAGGAAACAGTTGAGGCCAGTTCATTGCCGATATGGCCCTTGTGGCTAAAGGGATCAGAGGGTATGGAGAGAAAGCAGGTACAGGGTTCTGAGTTGGATGATCAGCCATGATCATACTGAATGGTGGTGCAGGCTCGAAGGGCCAAATGGCCTACTCCTGCACCTATTTTCTATGTTGATTAGTAAGTGTGTCAAAGGTTATGTGGAGAAGGCAAGAGAATGGGGTTGATAAATCAGCCATGATCAAATGGCAGAGTTGACTTAATGACCCAAATGGCCCAATTCTGCTTCGTTATCTTATGGTTGTAATTTCTGGGGGTCTGGGTTAGTAAAAATCAATTTTCCTAATGTTCAGTGATGATCGCCCACAAGACAGCAGTTTCCAGGAATATTGAGCAGGGTCTTGAATTAAGACTGGCCATTTCTTCTCGCATAGGGTATTGAATCTTGGCAATTCTCTGCCCCAGAGAACAGTGCAGATTGGATCAAAAGAAATTTTTAAAGATGAGGTCAACAAATTTTTGACAGATTGGGCAAATGAGGGTTGGGATCTGGCGCAGAGGAGGAACTGAGGCTTGGGGTACATCAGGCTTGAGGGGACAAGTGGCCTACTCATGCTCCAGCTTTGTGTTCTGCTGCAATGGTGTAAATGAACCCCTTGCAGGAACTGGTATTGTCCAGCATATGCTGGACCTGGCAATTGAACAGGCAGAGAAAGAGGTGGTCAATGGGTGACAAAAAAAATGAAAGAAAAATAACTTAGTTTTACTTGTCACCTCAACACAAAGGCAAGCAGCATAGTTTTGTGTCAACGACCAACATAATCCAAGGATGTGCTATGGCAGCCCACAAGTTTCACCAAAATTCACAAGCTCACAACTTCCTAATCCTAATGTAGGAGGAAACCCACGCTGTCACAGGAAGAATCAACAAACTCCTTCCGGACAGTGGTGGGAATTGGATCAGAATCAGGTTTAACATGACCAGTGCGTGTCGTGAAATTTGTTGTCTTTCTGGCAGCAGTACATTACAATATGTAATAATAGAAAGAAAGGTGAATTGCAGCAATATATACAGTATGTTAAATAGTTAAATAAGTAGTGCAAAAAATAAAAATAACAAAGCAGTGAGACAGTGTTCATGGGTTCAATGTCCATTCAGAAATCAGATGGCAGAGGTTAAGAAGCTGTTTCTGAATCACTGAGTGTGAGCCTTCAGGCTTCTATACCTCCTTCCTGAGGGTAACAATGAGAACAAGGCATGACCTGGATGACAGGGGTCCTTAATGATGGATGCTGCCTTTTTCAGGCATCGCTCCTTGTAGATGTCCTAAATGCCACAGAGGCTAGTGCCCAAGATGGAGCTGATTAAGATTACAGCTCTCTGCAGCTTACTACGATCATGTGCATATACCATCTGGGTAGTCTCCAGCCCCTTGGTATGAACATCAAATTCTCCAACTTCCGGTAATTCCCTCCCTCTCCCTTCCCCCATCCCACTTTCACTCTGTCTCATCTTCTAGCTGCCTATCTCCTCCCTCATGATTCTGCCTTCTTCTACTACCCATAGTGCTTTTCCCTTAGATTCCTTCTTCACCTCTCCTGCCTATCCCCTCCCTGCTTCCCTTCCCCCACCCCTTGATTTTTCCTCTGATAGGTTTTTCACCCTCCTCGCACCTTCTTTATGGGGCCCCTGCAGTCCTGACAAAGGGTCTCGGCCCGAAACTTTAATTGCTCATTTCAACGGATGCTGCCCGACCTGCTGAGTTCATGCAGCTTGTTTGTACGTGCGATCATGTGCAATGCTCCCCCACCCCCCACACCAGACTCTGATGCAGCCAGTTAGAATGTAGAAATTTGTGAAACATCAGTCGCTGGCACGGTAAAGTGTCATGCTAACCACTGTGCGACTGTGCTGTCATGTGACCCAGAAAAGGTTTTAGGGAGTTTCATACAGTAAAATTAATTTTCAATTGGGTAATGTTGAACAAACGTGTTTGAGTTTCTAGGAGTAGGCCTCATCTGGGCTTGGTTCAGCCTTCCAGGGAGTAGGCTGGCAATGAGGAAGAGCCTCTGTTACCATAGGACCCTCCCACCTCTGTGGGGTTAGACTGGAGGCATCAGTGCTCTCTGCTGGCCAAGTTCTGGGCCCAGATTTTGAAAGACATTGCATAAAAACCTATCAGTCAGGAACTGACAGAATGATGAGTTTGATTGGGATGTTTAATCCTTCAGTTTGTGAATATCTGTGCGCTTCAAGCTCTTTCTTTTTCCTTTCCCTAACATGCAAACTAAATCCACAATGCCTGCAGGGCAGCAGGTTTTGTGATTTGTCTCTGGCATTTAGTTGTTATTACGAAGATTATATCTTATCTTTTTGGGTTTCGAAACCTAGGCAAGATCATTCAGCAGTGAGTGACAATGATAGAAGGCGTAATAATATGTTTATTGTAATTAAATTTACAGCAGTTCCTTGTGCAGTGAAAATTAATTCTTTTCTCTGCAAGCCAGAGTCTTTTCCGTGAGGTGAGTTCTTGTGGCTGGTGTTTAGGACCAACCACAACTGCCTGCATTTATATAAAACTGTTTGGCAGAATGTGTTGAGGTAGTTTACATGTCTGTTATGAAACAGAAGTTGACTTGGTCACAGGGGTCATAAACATGAGATTCTGCAGATGCTGGAAATCCAGAACAACGCTGGAGGAACTCAGCAGGTTAGACAGCTTGTATTGGCAGGGAATAAACATTTGATGTTTGGAGCCGAGACCCTTGGCCCTCATAAAGGTTCTCAGCCTGAAATGTCAACTGCTTATTCATCTCCATAGATGCTGATGTTGCCTCACCTGCTGAGTTCCTCCAGCATTTTGTGTGTGTTGCTCTTGGTCACGGGGGATCACATGAACAAAAGCTTGGTCATCCTGTGAGGGTTTAAAGAGGGAATGTTACAGCTCAGAGCCCAGACATGGAAACTGGCGATGGAGAGGATAAAGACAGTAACTCCACCTCTGCTGGATGGCTGGGGCTTGGGAGGGTGCAGGCAGGGCTGAATGGTGGAAATCTGACATAAAATCCGAATGCTGAAACTGAGACCCACAGCAAGTAGTGCAGCAGCTTTGAAGAGGAGCAAAAGATGAGCCTTACCTGTCACATGTCCATCGAGCATACAGTGGCTTGCATCAACTGTTAACACAATCGAAACATTGTGCTGGGGGCAGCCCGCAAGTGCCATCTCACTTTCGTTGCCACCGTAGCATTCGCACAACGTACTAACCCATACGTTTTTGGAATGTGGGAATAAACTGGAGCATCCAGGGATAACCCATGTTGTCCTGGGGAGAACGTACAAACTTCTTACAGGCAGTGGCGGGAATTGAACTCGGTTCACAGGCACTGGAAAGTGTTGCGCTAGCCACTACATTACCATGCCACCCCCCCTGTGGTTCAAGCGAACTTTTTTTATGCTCATTGATCTTGGCCGTGATTATTCTTGAAATGCCGGAGGGCATACCCGAGTACTTGTAGAGCAGGGCACGGCAGTCGGTTTATTATTATTGTTGCATGCATGGAGATTTGTTAACGTGCTGCCCAGATTGATCATTGCATATATCAGTGCATTGAGGCAGTTCCAAAGGAAAACAATAACAGAACACAGAATATAGCATTACATTTTCAGAGAAAGTACAATGCAGATTGTCAGATGTGGTGGAAGAACTACAGGAAAGTAGACTCAGAGATCAAGTTCATTTTTATCGTATAAGAAGTTCGTTCAAGATTCTTGTACCAACAAGATATGAGCTATGTAGGTGTGTGTTGTCAAGCTGCTGTTTCTTTGCCCAGTGGTGAGGGGAGTAGAGAATTAACTGGGTTGGGAGAGGTCTTTGATTATTTATTTGTTTCTTATTTATTGAGATACAGCATGGAACAGGCCCTTGAGGCCCTTTGAACTGTGCTGCCCAGCAAGCCCCCGATTTAATCCTAGCCTAATCACAGGATAATTTACAATGACCAATTAACCTACCAACTGGTACGTCTTTTGGACTGTGGGAGGAAATCCACACAGTCACAGGGAGAAGGTACAAACTCATTACTGGCAGTGGTGGGATTTGAACCCATGTTGCCTGTACTGGAAAGCGTTGTGTTAACCGCCACACTGCCGTGGCCACCCTTCAAATATGGAGTGCCATGGTTGTGTAGGGTTAGTGTGATGTTATATCTGCAGCAAACCAGATTCAATATCTGCCGCTGTCTGTAAGGAGTTTGTATGTTCTCCCATGACCGTGTGGGTTTCCTCCAGGTGCTCCTGTTTCCTCCTGCGTTCCAAAGACGTACTGGTTCAGAAGGGTCTCGGCCCGAAACGTCGACAGTGCTTCTCCTTATAGATGCTGCCTGGCCTGCTGTGTTCCACCAGCATTTTGTGTGTGTTATTTGAATTTCCAGCATCTGCAGATTTCCTCGTGTTGGTTCAGTTAGTTAATTAGTCACGTGGGAGTATTTGGGTGGTGTGGGCTTGTTACTGTGCTGTATCTCTAAATAAAAATAGAAAAAATAATTTTTGGCTGCTTTCCTGAGGCAGCAGGAAATGTTGACAGTCGGTGGAGGGGACGCTAGTTTTTGTGACGGAGTGGGCTGCGTTTCTGGTGGACTAGGACAGCATTGGTTCCTTGAGTTTGTTATAGCCATTGGGAATAAGCTGCCACAATCTATTAAGTACTCCCAATGATGTGTGTCTCAACTAGCCTCTGACAATCAAGTCCAGCTCCTGGCCTTCATGTGTTGTTTAGCTACCAAGCCCAGCGGAACTGTTTCTACTGACAGGAAAGGGGGCAAAGGCAGGTTACTGGTGCCTAAAAACCAGTTGCTTTGGACAGAGGGGGCTCATCAGCCATGGTTGGCAGCTCACCTGGGAGAAGGAAAACTCTGATCTCAAACCTCCACTGCCATACAGCTCTACCTACACATGGGGAAGGCTTTGGGAGTAAAACCCTGAGGGAAAAATCTGGAGCTGGCATCCCTAATTCCCAAGGTTGGCTTCCCTATGTTGTGTTCAATCCTGTGACCCCCTGGTGCCAGACTGTGTCAGTCTCTGATGATCATTTGGATTCATCAGCTGAGTGAAGGGGGGGAGCCTGCTACATGGGCAACAGTTGGCTCTCCATATTGTACTGCCCTGGCTTGCACATCACGAAGACTGCTAGGACACAACATCCATGGTCGCTCCCAACTAACAGAGGGCCTCAGGATAGCAGTGGCCACACCAGACCCTTGGGTTGTAGGAGCCTGTTTCTCTGCTGCTCAACTCTTGACTCGGAAGGAATCTCCCAACATCTCTGTTCAAAATGGTTGGTCTTTCTTCAGTCTGTGCTCCTGTTTTTGGGCTGTCCTGGGAATGCCATTTTCACCCCCGCTGTTTGGAAAGCTTAAGGGTGAGAGGCGGGAGCTGGGCTGCAACTTGCTGCATCCAGTCAGTCGTAAGAGCACTGACGAGGTGTCCCGGACATCCCTGGGCCCAGTCCTGGCTCTTGTTTCACCACAACCTCGCCCATTGTAGTATGGGGGGGGGGGGGGGGTGTCAGAACATAGAACATAGAATGGTACAGCACATTACAGGCCCTTCAGCCCACAATGTTGTGCCAACCCTCAAACCCTGCCTCCCATATAACCTCCCACCTTAAAGTCCTCCATATACCTGTCTGGTAGTCTCTTAAACTTCACTAGTGTATCTGCCTCCACCACTGACTCAGGCAGTGCATTCCACGCACCAACCACTCTCTGAGTGAAAAACCTTCCTCTAATATCCCCCTTGAACTTCCCACCCCTTACCTTAAAGCCATGTCCTCTTGTACTGAGCAGTGGTGCCCTGGGGAAGAGGCGTTGGCTGTCCACTTTGTCTATTCCTCTTAATATCTTGTACACCTCTATCATGTCTCCTGTCAACCTCCTCCTCTCCAAAGACTAAAACCCTAGCTCCCTTGATCTCTGATCATAATCCATACTCTCCAAACCAGGCAGCATCCTGGTAAATCTCCTCTGTACCCTTTCCAATGCTTCCACATCCTTCCTATACTGAGGCAACCAGAACTGGACACAGTACTCCAAGTGTGGCTTAACTAGAGTTTTATAGAGCTGCATCATTACATCGCGTCTCTTAAACTCTATCCCTCGAACTTATGAAAGCTAACACCCCATAAGCTTTCTTAACTACCCTATCTACCTGTGAGGCAACTTTCAGGGATCTGTGGACATGTACCCCCAGATCCCTCTGCTCCTCTACACTACCAAGTATTCTGCCATTTACTTTGTACCCTGCCTTAGAGTTTGTCCTTCCAAAGTGTACCACCTCACATTTTTCCAGGTTGAATTCCATCTGCCACTTCTCAGCCCACTTCTGCATCCTATCAATGTCTCTTTGCAATCTTCGACAATCCTCTACACTATCTACAACACCACCAACCTTTGTGTTGTCTGCAAACTTGCCAACCCACCACATCCAGGTCGTTAATAAAAATCACAAAAAGTAGAGGTCCCAGAACAGATCCTTATGGGACTCCACTAGTCACAACCCTCCAATCTGAATGTACTCCCTCCACCACGACCCTCTGCCTTCTGCAGGCAAGCCAATTCTGAATCCACCTGGCCAAACTTCCCTGGATCCTATGCCTTCTGACTTTCTGAATAAGCCTACCGTGTGGAACCTTGTCAAATGCCTTACTAAAATCCATGTAGATCACATCCACTGCACTACCCTCATCTATATGCCTGGTCACCTCCTCAAAGAACTCTATCAAGCTTGTTAGGCACGATCTGCCCTTCACAAAGCCATGCTGACTGTCCCTGATCAGACCGTGATTCTCTAAATGCCCATAGATCCTATCTCTAAGAATCTTTTCCAACAGCTTTCCCACCACAGCCGTAAGGCTCACTGGTCTATAATTACCTGGACTATCCCTACTACCTTTTTTGAACAAGGGGACAACATTCGCCTCCCTCCAATCTTCCGGTACCATTCCCTTGGAAAACGAGGACATAAAGATCCTAACCAGAGGTTCAGTAATCTCTTCCCTTGCCTCATGGAGCAGCCTGGGGAATATTCCGTCAGGCCCCGGGGACTTATCCGTCCTAATGTATTTTAACAACTCCAACACCTCCTCTCCCTTAATATCAACATGTTCCAGAACATCAACCTCACTCATATTGTCCTCACCGTCATCAAGTTCCCTCTCATTGGTGAATACCGAAGAGAAGTATTCATTGAGGACCTCACTCACTTCCACAGCCTCCAGGCACATCTTCCCACTTTTATCTCTAATCGGTCCTACCTTCACTCCTGTCATCCTTTTGTTCTTCACATAATTGAAGAATGCCTTGGGGTTTTCCTTTACCCTACTCACCAAGGCCTTCTCATGCCCCCTTCTTGCTCTTCTCAGCCCCTTCTTAAGCTCCTTTCTTGCTACCCCCATATTCCTCAATAGACCCATCTGATCCTTGCTTCCTAAACCTCATGTATGCTGCCTTCTTCCACCTGACTAGATTTTCCACTTCACTTGTCAACCATGGTTCCTTCACCCTACCATTCTTTATCTTCTTCACCGGGACAAATTTATCCCTAACATCCTGCAAGAGATCCCTAAACATCGACCACATGTCCATAGTACATTTCCCTGCAAAAACATCATCCCAATTCACATTTGCAAGTTCTAGCCTTGTAGCCTCATAATTTGCCCTTCCCCAATTAAAAATTTTCCTGGCCTCTCTGATTCTATCCTTTTCCATGATAATGCTAAAGGTCAGGGAGCGGTGATCACTGTCCCCAAAATCTGCCTCCCAATCTGCTCCTCAGTGTCTCTGCTGCTACCAGGGGGCCTATAGAATACCCCCAGTAGAGTAACTGCTCCCTTCCTGTTCCTGACTTCCACCCATTCTGACTCAAAAGAGGATCCTGCTACATTACCCACCCTTTCTGCAGCTGTAATAGTATCCCTGACCAGTAATGCCACGCCACCTCCCCTTCCCCCCCCCCCCCCCATCCCTTTTAAAGCACTGAAATCCAGGAATATTGAGAATCCATTCCTGCCCTGGTGCCAGCCAAGTCTCTGTAATGGTCACTATATCATAATTCCATGTATGTATCCAAGCTCTCAGTTCATCACCTTTGTTCCTGATGCTTCTCGCATTGAAGTACACACACTTTAGTCCTTCTACCTTACTACCTTTATACCCTTTATTCTGCTGCTCTTTCCTCAAAGCCTCTCTATATGTTAGATCTGGCTTTACTCCATGCACTTCTTTCACTGCTCTATCACTCCGGGTCCCATTTCCCTTGCAAATTAGGTTAAACCCTTCTGAACCATGCTAAGAGTCCAGGTCTGAGCTGGTGCTTAGTCTGCTGTGTTGGGACATCAGGGAGATAAAGATTAGCTTTATTTGTCGCATGTACAGCAAAATATCAAAACATAACTGTGAAATATATGATTAGAATCGATGACCGGCACACTCTGAGGATTGTGCTGGGGACAGCCCAGAACTTTCACCACGTTTCCGATTGCCAACGCAGCATGCCCCCAACTCACTAACCCTAGCCACTACATCTCAGAGTGCAGGAGGAAACCAGAGCACCCAGAGGAATCCACACTGTCTTACGAAGAACGAACAAACTCCTTACAGGCAGCGGCAGGAACTGAAGCCTGATTGCTGTATGGTGTTGGGCTAACTACTGCACTACCGTGCCATTCTAGCTATGCCAACCAGCCCAGCAGATCAGCAGCGATTAATGTCAACGAGGTAATGGTGAGCAGTGGGAGTTTGATACAGTCTGCTGCTGATGGGTTGAGCCAGAGCTGATGGTTTAACGCTGAGGAGAGGCAGTCCGGCAGAGCTGATTGTCAGATGGTGGCTATGAGCCTTTGACTGAATTGGTGGGAAACAGTGACCTGTGAATTAGACGCTGGAAATCTGAAACAAAAAGCGACAAAGCTGGAAGCGCTAAGCAGGTCGGGCAGCGTCTGTGGGAGGAAAACCAGTGAATGTTTCAGGTCACTGAGCTGCGACTTGCTTTCAGCTTGCCGCTCTCCCACATCTCAAAAACTTGGAGTTACGGTAATTAGACCCCCTTGTGTAGGTGAGAGGTTGAATGTTGGGGATCGGGGGTTAATGAGCTAGGGTTATTGTAGGATTTGTGTAGCTGGTTACCTGATGTTTGGTACAGACGGGATGGCCACTGAGCTTATTTTGTGATGTTTGAATCAATGTCTCTTAAAAACACTTGAGAAGGCACTGAGGCATGATGGCAACACAGTTGATATGATGTCTACGGTAAGGTTGAAAAATGGCAGAAGGTCAGAAAAGGGTTTTTAAAAGCAGCCATCTTGACTCAACGGTGTAAAATGTCTCCCCCCACCCCCCCCCCCCCCCATTGTTTCCTGACTCACTGAATTTTCTCCAGAGTACTGGTAGTTGCAGGCCACGCTCCAGAGCCAGTTCAGCACTGAAGTAACTTGATCAAATCGCACAAATAATTTTAATAAAAAATAAACAAAAACACATGGAGCATGAACTGAGTTTTTTCACACAGAGTGGTGGGTGCCAGAAATGCTCTGCCAGAGGTGGTGTTAAAGTCCGATACATTAGGGACGTTTAAGAAACTCTTAGCACATGGATGAAAGTCAAATGGAGGGTTATGTGGGAGGGAAGCATTAGATTGATCTTGGAGTAGGTTAAAAGGTCAGCACAAGATCAGTGTTGTGAAGGGTCTGTCTACACTGTGCTGTACTGTTCTATGTCGTCCGGCAGAGAACAGTTCATGATTGTTTTAACCACCGTCTCTCTTTGTTTCTCTCCTGTTCAGTTTGCTGCTTCGTGGTACACAAGAGGTGTCATGAGTTTGTTACCTTCTCCTGCCCTGGAGCAGACAAAGGACCTGATACTGATGTGAGTATGAGGCTTTTGTGGTCAGGACCTGACCATTCGTGATCCGTGGGTATTTGTGCGGTTGGGAGTGTCCTGTTGGCTCGCACACTGGGGTTAATGTCGAAGTCTTCTCTGGAGAATGTTGGTGTGTCACGGGTCCTCCACTTGAAGTTTGCTGTTGATGGGACGCCATGTAAATGCCAGCCTGTAGACAGGGCTGTACTGCTGACTTACGTTTATTCACAACCTTCCGGTTCCTCCCTCTTGAAGATCTGTAAGGCAGCATTCCTCAGCTTCTCGAGAGTCAAATTTACTGCCATTTTCTCAAGTGTAATGAAAAACTTTCAGCAGCATCACAGGCGCCAAACCTCTACATTGAATCGGAAACAGATTTATTATCTATTTATTTAAATGGAAACACAGTGTGGAGTAGGCCCTTCCAGCCCATCGAGCCTCGCTGCACCACAACCACTGACAAGCCCAGTTTAACCCTAACCTAATCATGGGACAACGTACAGTGACCAGTTAACCTACCCAGTACATCAGTTAGGGGAGGGGTGCTTGATGGTGAGGGTCAGGGGAGGGTTGCTGATTGGAGCGTGAGTTTGGGTCAGGTAAGTCGGGGTAGATGCATCAACTTCTGGGCAGCTCTGGGAAAGCAGTTTGAGTTGCTCTGCATTTATTATCTCTGATGAAGGCAAGCATTTTAATGATGATCTTTAACAACTTGTAGAACGTTCTTTATGCCATAAACTTCACAGGATAGTAATCTAAGTTGCTCGTAAATCTAAATGTCTGCACCTTTGTTCTTCCTCCAACACACCCCTAGCTTCCAAAACAGCTGCAAATACATCAGTGTCTAGTTGCTGTTCATATTTGGCACAAGGTTCATCTTCACTGAGCAAGTTCAGGGAGGCAGCTTGGTCAGAATGGACTGGTTGGACTGAACAGCCTGTTTCCATGCCATATAACTCTATGACTATATTTCACCATACCCTCCCACCTAAAGGTAACTTGGCTTTGTCCAGTTTGCCTGTGTTTGGTCAGTGTCCCCCGAAACTAGGGGTTCCCAATCTGGGTCAGACAGACCCCGCAGTTAACGGTGAAACTCCATGCATAAAAAAAGTTGAGTTGCTGCTCTAAATCTTTCCTATCCATGTACTTGTCCAAATCTCCTTTAAACGCTGGGATTGTGGCCACCTCTACAGCTTCCCCAGTAGCTTGTTACATATAGCTCCCAGCCTCCGTGTGGGGGGAAACGTTACCTCTAAGGTTCTTTTTAATTTTCTTCCCCTCTCACCTCTGTCCTCTAGTAATCAATGCCCCTACCTTGGGGAAAGAGGCTGAGACCACTCATCTTATCTGGCTTGTGCAGATTTTGTATTCTGATTATAAGACAAACTCTCAGCCTCCTAGTTTACTAGCTTACTCTTAGCTTATTAAAAATAAGCCCCAGCATTTCTATACAACTCAAGCCCTCCATTCCTGGCAACTTCAGCACCGTTTCCAACTTAAAGGCATCCTTCTATAGCTGGGCAATAGAACTGCACACCAGACTCCAAGTGTAGTGTCACCAATAGCTTGTACAGTTGTTACACAACACCCAATCCCTGTTTACATTTTCCTTCAATTGGCTTCAGGAGTCCTCATAACCAGTGAGGTAAGTGGCTGTCCCAGGCCTGATCTGGTGCCAGTGGGTATCTCTTGGAACAGGCCAGATAACAGTCTTGTCCACATATCTTCAGTCTTGCCCCCCCTCTCACATCCACCCCCTCTCCCCTCTTCCTCCTTCTTCATCCCCCTCTTTACCCCCTCCACACATACACTCCTTTCCCGCCCCCGCTCCTCCCCCTCCCCCTCTTCTCTGCCCCCCTCCCCCCGTCTCTCGTACAGGTACAGCAGACATTCCCAGTGTCTTTCCAGAGTGCTCCCAGGTCGAGGGTTGGCGTATGAGGAGACTTGATAGGCCAAGTGGCCTAATGCTTTTCCTGTGTCTTCTGGGTTATGTCATATGGTTGATGCGCAGAAGCTGCTTTGCTGTGCAAACCATATATCAGAGAAGTGATTAGAGTTGTACAGTTGCCACTGGAGGTGACCGCTGTGCCCTCATGGTTTGTCTGTGGTTGAAAGTGTGATTCTGATGCTAGAATTTCAAATGGACGGCTGGCAATGAGGTAAAATGTGCAGGGGAGTTTTGTTACTTGTAAGCCCTGGGCAATGACTGAAACTTCGAAACTTTCCACGACGCAGGATGTGTTTTCTATACTGGAGTCATTTTTAAGATTCCACATATTGTGTTAGTTCCTGTTTATCCACATTTAATCAAAAAAAATTCCAACTTAGTAACTTGCTTCACTGATTTTAGAGGCTCTCCATGCACACCGGCAGAATTTGTACTGATTAGAATTTAGTTTTTGTTCTGTTTTGTATGTGCTGTGAGCTCTGCCTGAGCACCAGGTAGGACTCCTTTCCAACTGGTTTATCCTATGCAGGACTAATGGACTTTAATTGTGCATTTGCAAGTTTTGTAGAATAATTAAATATTGTGATTTGGTGGCTGTATATCATTTAACCCCTGAATAGATCTGATTAAATACCTGATGATACCTGACTAATTCACTAATGGAACAGAAATATGCTCCCATCTTCCATTCTGGGCAGTAAGCAACACCAGACCAATAGCTGAGGCTGACAATTAACTCAGAGTTAGTTTAAAGTAAATTTGTTATCGAAGTACATACAATACTGTGCAAAACTCTTAGGCTGGGGTGACTAAGACTTTTGCCCAGTACTGCTGTAATTTTATGTATTGCACTGGACTGCTGCTGCAATAGAAAACAAATTTCATGACATTCGTGAGTGATGATAAACCTGATTCTGATACGGATTTCTATAATGGACTGAGAGTGGGAAGGGGGCAGGGAGAGGGGAATCATGTTTGGGAAAAGGGGAAAGGAGTGGGGATGGAGCAGGAAGAACCAGAGAGACATTCTGATCAATAACTAGTTGTTTGGAAGCAGATGAATTTGCCTGGCAGCTCAGAACTGGATGTATCTGCCCCAGCACCCCTTTTCTGCCATGTCCCACACCTTCCCATGGCAATCTACCCTCCCCATTCCCAACATCCTTTGCTCCCGCCAGATTTACAAACTCGCTCTCAGCTTCACATTGACAAATGCAGTACTGTGTAAAAGTCTTGGGCACCCTAACTGTATATACGTGCCTAAGACTTTTGCGCAGTACTGTAGATGTCACCATATACTACCCTGAAATTCATTTTCTTACAGACACTTACAGGAAAATAAAGAAATGAAATCTAGTTTATGAACAACTATACATAACAAAGACTGACAAACATCCAATGTGCAAAAGAGGATAAATCGTGCCAATAAAACTGAGAACATGAGTTGTAGAGCCCTTGAAAGTGAGTCTGTAGGTTGTGTAGTCAGTGCAATGTTGAGATGAGTGAGAGTGAAGTTATCCACTCTGGTTCAGGACCCTGATGGTTGAGAGGTAATAACTACTCCTGAAGCTGGTGGTGTGCGACCTAAGGCTCCTGTATCTCCTGCCCAGTGGCAGCTGGAAGAAGTGACCATGACCTGGATGGTGGTCTTTGATGGTGAATGTGGCAGCTCTCCTTGTAATTGCCTCCAAGAATCAGAGGTATTACAGCTGCTGAGTTTCTGCCAACAATTACACTCCATTCAAACCACACAGCACTTGCCCTGTTTGTAAATGTAGCTGTTTTGCACTCTCTGCAATTGTTACAGTGTGAAGTAGGTCAGGAATTTTCATTTAAAAGCTGCTGTATGATTACAAATTGTTGTTGAATACTAGCACCTGATGAGTTAAAAGCATTCAATGGAGCGGAGGTCAAGCACCTCCAAGCAAAGCTCAATAAATAGGACTGCACTAGCTTTGCTTGATAGAGACGTACTAGATGACAAGGACGTAGATACAACAGCCAGAGATGTTTCCCCAGGACGGGAATGGCTAATACCAGGGGCCATAACTTTAAGCTGTTTGGAGGAAAGTTTGAGGGCAGGATGTCAGAGGTAAGTTTTTTACACAGAGAGTGGTGGAGGCGTGAAACGCACTGCCAGGAGTGGTGGTAGAGACAGAGACATTAGGGACACCTGGGAGACTCTTGGGCACATGGATGTTAGGAAAATGGAGGGCCACATGGGAGGGAAGGGTTAGACTGACCTTGGCACAACATTGTGGACTGACAGGTCTGTACTTTGGAGTTCTGTTCTGTGTTCTTGTGTCTGAGCTCTGAGCTAATGGCTGACTCCTCCAATCCTACCACAGCACTTTGAAGATTTAAAGTTGGCAAGTGAAATGAATTCATGATTTAAATGCTATTTTCATTAACGGTGACCAACTAATGCAGTGTGTTCTTGATGAAGCCCATCTGTTGCTCTAATGATAGTTGGAACACCTGCCACGTTGGCTTGTGTGTGACTCTAGACTTAGAAATCTAATTGACTCTCAGCTGCTCCTAAAATCAGAGAGAATTTAGAATAAAGAATAAATGTTTTCATTGTTTGCACTGTTCAGTCTTAAGCTGGACAATGGTGTAGTCATTATCTGCACCAGACTTCAAGGTGAGTGATCCTGGGTTCGAATCCGGCCAGCTCCTTACACACTTCCCATTCATGTTGGGTTGAGCATCAAGCTAGCAACTTAGCCTCAAAAAAAAAGGGCAAATGCTAAAGAAATGGCAAGGTTGACACCCAATGTGCCACAATGAACAACTGTTCAGTCTTGAGACAAGCAAGTAAAGGATGCAAGATTTTCAGTGTCTCTCTCCATGGCTTTGTGTCACAGACATGGAAGGTCTTTTGTATATTTTCCCATTATTGCTCAGACTGAATGCAAGTTGCGGGTGCTCTCAGGACTGTCACCTGTAATGAAGCACAGATAATAACTGCCTGAGATTACAGGCTTCTCAAGGCACAATGAGCAATGATTACTGGTTTTCAGACATTCTAATGACAAAGGCCTCTTCCAAATATGGTTATCAAAGTGAACATTAAAATTCATTAGCCACACTTCCAGTTCTTGCATCTTTGTTGACAGATGAGTGACTCAATAACCAATTCCAGGTGAAGGATGTTGAGATCAATGTTTCTTTTCATCATTTTTCCTCCGAGAGGGGGGAATGTTTAGTTAATTTTCTCTAAGCTTGCTGAGTATGCCCATAAGGAAATGAAACTCATAGCTGTATATGGTGACATATATGTACTTTGATAATAAAATTATTTTGAAATTGGAACTTTGAAATGTAACTCTTCCTAATTAATTCCTGGGATATAGGCAAATCAAGTTCAAGTTCAGTTCAGGTTTATTATCATATACACATGTATACTGCCAGTTGAAACAATGTCCCTGCAGACCAAAGTGTACAACATAGTACATATAACTCACATACAGCATATAAAGTGAGATTACAAATAAACTTCTGTTAATCACAGTTTAGTTCAGTTCAGTTCAGTGCTGTGACATTCATTGACTGCGGGTCGCAGAGCCAGTCTGCTCCGATCAAAATTGCACTAACTGGAAATAACGACAAAAGGAGAAACCAGAAACACATCATATCATGAGCTACACCAGGTCACACACTCTGCTCCAAACCTCACTGAACTCCCTCAGAGACAGCAAAATGCCAGATCACTCAATCAACCTGAAAGCACACTATCAAAATGTAAATCACAGGTTCCAAACATGCAGCTAAGTAGTGGAATCATATTTGAAAGAAATAGTTTTGTGAACTATCTGAAGAAACAGAGGGAAATGGGGTCCATGTCAGTGGTTGCTGTATGTTGGTTAAGAAGGCATTTGGTTGTTGGCATTCAATACTTAGGGAACTGAGTTCAATATTGCAGCTCTATAAAACTGGTTATAGAGTTTACTTGGAGTATTGTGTTTAGTTCTGGTCACCTCATTATAGGAAGGGTGCGGAAGCTATAGAGAGGGTGCAGAGGGTACCTGAATTAGAGAGCATGTCTTATGAGAAAGTTTGAGCAAGCTAGGGGTTTACCCTTTGAAGCGAAGGACAATGAGAAGTGACTTGATAGAGTTGTACGAGATAAGAGGCATAGATTGGATGGACAGCCAGACTTTTTCCCAGGGTGAAAATGACTGATACAAGGATTCATAACTTCAAGGTGAAAAAGGATTTAGTGTTTTCCCGTTGTATATGATGAATAGACTCTTCTCAGGCTTTGAGTGATAGGTGAGTGGAACACATGGCCAGGGTGGTAGTAGAGGCAGATATATTAGGGATATTTAAAACACTATTAGATAGGTATATGAATGAACGAATGAAAAATGGAGGACTATCTGGAGGGAAGGGTCAGATTGTTCTTGGAGTAGCTTAGAGTGCTGTTATGTTGTGTGTTCTAACTCTAGAGTGACTTCCTGAAAATTGTCTACTCCTCCCCTTTAAGACTGCACTAACACCTTCCTTTTCACAGTAATCATTGATCTGAAACCTCATTCATGCAAAGAGTTTTCAATGTGAGCTATCCACGTGTCAACTACCTCCTGTAACTTGCCACTTTCTGAACCTGCCGCTCCCTACTCGCTGAGGACCAAGCCCAACACGGTTATCAAAACTGCTGACAAGAAAAGTGTTGGAGTTTAGTCAGTGTCCCTCTCGGGTACGGGAGGAGTGAGAGTTGTGCCATATGAAACTGGAAACAGTCACGTTCTGTCTGAGGGCAGGAAGCAGCAATAGGTCAGTTGTAAATGTGGTAGCAGAGGCTGTGTAGGATTGAAACTGTTAACCCTTTCCTCCATCAACTAATTTCATGAGTTACAGGGAAGGGTTGAATAGGTAAGGACTTTATTTCCTGGAGTGAAGTTAGAGGTATATAGTATTGAGTGGTATAGAGAGAGTAAATGCAAGCAGCTCTTACCACGGAGGCTGGGTGAGATTAGAACTAAAGGTCATTGGTTAAAGGTGAAAGGTGAAATATTTAAGGGGAACCTGAGGGGGAAGTGAATGGGAGAGTCTGGAACTAGATACCAGCAGAAGTGGTGGATGCAGGATGGATTGCAATATTTAAGAGAAGTTTAGATATGTACATGGATGGGAAGGGTGTAGAGGGCTATTGTTTGGGTGTGGATTAATAGGATTAGGCAGAATAAAAGTTCGACATTGAAGTGGGCCAAATGACCTGTTTCTGTGCTGTGGTATTCTGACTCTCTAAAGCTCAGTGTTTATTGTATCAACGTTAATGTTCTGTGTAAGCTTTTAGAACTGACCCCTGGCAAATGACCTAGGCTCATTTTCCTTATGTACTAACACTCACCTTGCCCCTCACTCCAACTCCTCCAACCTGTAACATCGAAATGGAGGATCTGCTGTTGGCCAGTGGATCGATCTCCCACCCTGCCCCTGGCACATAGAACTTACTTGCCATCCTTAGTCTCTAGAATTCTACCTCGTTATACATGTGAAATCCTTCAATTTTCATTTCTTCAGAATTAGGTTCAATATCACTGGTGTATGTTATGAAATCTGTTTTATAACAGCAATACATAAAAAAACTATAAATTACAGTCTAAAAAAAATGAATAATTAAATTAAGTAGTTCAAAAAGAGGGGGGAAAACTGAGGTGTTATTCATGAGTTCAATGTCCATTTAGAAATCTGATGGCAGAGGGGAATAAGCTGTCCTGAAATGTTGAGTGTGTTCTTTTAGGTTCCTGTACCACTTCCTTGAAGGTAGCAATGAGAAGAGGGCATGTCCAAGGTGATGGGGGTCCTTAATGATGAACCCACCTTGTTGAAGCATTGCTCCTTGAAGATGCCCTGGGTACTATGGATGATAGTGCTCATGATAGAGCTGACTAAGTCTACAACTCTCTGCAGCTTACTTCGACCCTGTGCAGTAGCCACTGTCATGTCTTCCTTGTAATTGTATCAATATGTTAGACCCAGGATAGATCTTTAGAGATGTTGACACCCAGAAGCTTGACGTTACTCACCATTTCCACTGCTGATTCCTTGATGAGGACAGGTGTGTGTTCCCTGGACTTCCCCTTCCTGAAATCCACAATCAACTCCTTGGTCTTACTGACATTGAGTGCAAGTTTGTTGTTGTGACACCACTCAACTAACTGATTTATCTTGTTCCTATATGTCTTCTCGTCAGATAAACAGAAGCACTCTTCCACATATCCTTGTCTCAGTCTTAGTCTGGCTGCCTCCCTGAATTGTTTTCAGGGTACATTGAAGGCACTTGTATGAAACTAGACAATTTCACCAACTCTGCTGCTGGTTCCCACCCTGCTCTTTTCACAAAAGCCAACTGACCTCTCCTTTCTCTTGCCCAATTGGACTATTTCCATCTCACGGATCCCTTCCACCAGGAATTCTTTCCATTCCCACACTTCCCATACACAGATCTGTATCTGGCTTTCCTGCCAGAGATTCTAAAGTAAACTTTTTCTTTCATCGTGGTCTACCCTCTAGTGTCGCTGACAGAGCTGTCATTCATTTCCCACACTTCTGCTCTCTCCCAGAATGCGACACGGTTCACCTGCCTTTGTTCCATATTCATGTCCAACAAGTCACCACTTGTAATTTTTCTTACCTTCAATAAGATGCCACCTCTGGACATGCAAGTGTTCTATAAAGAGATCAGCTTTACTTGTCACCTCTACAGTGAAATGCATCATTTGCATCAAATTGAATTAGTAAGGATTGTGCTGGGCAGCCCACTAGTATCACTTCGCTTCCGGAGCCAACGTATTGTACCCATTACTCATTAACTCTAACCCGCACATCTTTGGAATGTGAGAGGAAACCTGGGTGGTCACAGGAAGAACATATAGACTCCTTGCAGATAGTGGTGGACATTGAACCCTAATCTTACAGCTATTCCCCCAATACCTCTGTGGATCTCTCTTCCATCCCCACCAATCACTGCCCTCCTCAACCGCCTTCCTAGGTAAGCACAGTAGGTGTAGCACCTGTCCTTTTTCAACTTGATACATTGAGCCAAGCAGATCTTCCAGATATAGCAGCACTTCATTACCACTTAATAATTACCGGTTTATATGGTCCATTCTTCTTTGAAGAAGCCAAACATAGATTGATAGCCTTTGTCACGTACCCCGTGACCGGGTTAAGAACCAGCAGAAATGGAAAACACTTTGGAGTTTGGTATTACCGTAAACTAATAGTGTTTATTAGTAAATTAAGCAATACAGTACAATAAAATGCAACTATATGAAACAGGTTAGCAATGATATATATATAGAAGTGTGGAAATAGGAACCAAAACCAGGCTCTTTCAGAGCTAGGGGTAAATGGATACAGTCTTACAATATGATGCAGAGTTCAGTTGAGTTCAGGTCAAGGTAATTGTTTGAATATCATTAGAGAGAGAGAGAGAGAGAGGTGATGCCATTGCTGTTGATCTTCCCGTTGTCTTCCTGTTGTGGTCATCGACTATGACCATACCACGTACGACCGTTCTTCAGTGGTGGACCTGTCACCCAGGCGAGAGTGGACACACAAACAGTTCCCCACTGGTCGCACTGTGAGCCACTGATCGATTTCCCTGAATTGATCCTCCAAAAACCCCACCTTCACGTGGGTGCACAAAGCTCGTTCAGTGTCCCGTGGTGTGTCAGTCTGTGTCTTAGCAGACCTGCTTTTTATCTCCACATGCTGGTCACTGGCTGTCCATCAACCGGCTCCTCCCTGCTGTCTCTGCAGGAATCTTAACAAGCAGGCAAAGTGTCCTTGGAGAAAAGGTAAATAATCAGCAAAGGAACCATAACATTAAATATCCTCTCTCTCCCTCTCCCCCTCCCATTTGCGCTGGACGCCTCCCCTTCCCTTTCTCAGTAGCAGCACAACCAGTATCCAATCTCATTCTCCTGACATTTTGAAGTGATTGCCCACAGAAAATATGAACCGTAGGGGTACGTAACACCTTCTACATGTCTTCTCCATTCTACTCCCAGCCTGACCAGTGACTTTTCCCTCCTATGCTGTTCCACCAAAGCCTTAAGTACAACATCTCACCTTGGACCCAGCATTCTTGCATCCCTTGGGATTTGATATTGAATTCAGTAATTTCAGATAACCAGCATTTCCTGTTTGTGCTAGAGCTGAGCAGTTCTCATGCTAGAGGTCTTTGATTTGTAACTTGAGGCTTAGTTCTCAGCCTCCACAGATGCATCCTGACCTGATGAGTATTTTTGTTTCAGATATTTTGCATCTTACAGTTATAGCACTGTGTTTGACTTTCTCTGCCCTTCCTCATTACTCTCTCCACAAAGATTAATGGTGGTGAGGAGGCATGTGCTGATAATATGTACAGTATTGAGTTTAGTTGGTCTTTGTCTCATTGCTTACCTTCCCTTCTCCTTGTTCCTCCCCCACTTTCTCTGCAATGTAAGCTATACCTGTCTACTCATTGCCCCCTTTGATCAAAAGCCATTGACCTGAAGCATGAATTCGACACCTGCAGTTGTTTTAGAATATAGAAAGGTACAGTACAGCACTTTCCACCCCCCCTTACTTTCTGCCAGTCACCTTAAATTAGCCCCTTTGTATTAGCCATTTCCAAACTGGGGAGAAGGTTATCTGTGCCTTTTATCATCTTGTACACCAGATTTTCTGTTTGAATTTTGGATTTCCAGCATCTGTAGGTTTTCTCCCCCCAGACCTTTTTTTAGTTTGTTAGGACTGGTCTTGCAGTTGGTTTTACACATCTTTACCTGCAGTGCCTTCTCTTCACCTCCACCTCCCTCGGAGCCCTGACTCTGCATTTTGGGCTCATCTTTCTGAGATACGGCACAACAGTTAGCACTGAAGCCTTGGGGACTGTCTGTGTGGAGTTTGCATGTTCTCTCTCAGGTTTTCTGTGCTTGACTTTCCTTCCACGTGCTAGGGAATTCTGGGTTAATATACTGACTACTCCTGTTGTAGGTGGGTGACAGAAGAATGTTGGGGGAAGGGGGAAGGTGAGTGAGTGAGGATGCATTGGGAACATTGGAATTGATGCAGGATTCTTGCAAATAGGTGCTTTATGGTTGGTGTGGGACCTGAAGGGCCATTTTCCAGCTTTAACTCTCTAGTCCTTCAGTTCATATTGGCAAAGGCTTTGGAGCATTGCAAGGCTTGGACATCAGGCTTTGTCTGAGATCTCTGTGGGAGATGTGCAAACCATAAGACATAGGAGCAGAATTAGGCCATTCAGCCCATCGAGTCTGCTTCACTATTTAATCATGGCTTGTTTATTATTCCCTCATATCCTTTACCCCCTTACTGATCAATAACCCATGAACCTCTGCTTTAAATATAGCCAATTACTTGACCTCTGCAGCCACCTATACCAAAGAATTCCAGAGATTCACCATCCGTTGGCTAAAGAAACTCCTCCTCATCTCTTTGCTAAAGGGACATCTTTTTATTCTAAAGCTGTACCCTCTGGTCCTATACTCTCCTACTAATAAAAATATCTTTTCCTTGTCCATGCTATCCAGGCCTTTCACTATTCAGTAGATCTTAATGAGACCCACCTCATCCTTCTAAACTCCAGCAAGTACAAGCCCAGAACCATCAAATGCTCCTCATACATTCACGCTTTTGTTCCCTGGATCATTCAGACCAGTGCTTTATAAATATTCAACATTACATCCTTGCTTTTATGGTCTAGCCCTTACGAAATGAGTGCCGATGTTATATTTGCCTTCCTCACTACCAGCTCAACCTGCAAGTTAACCTTTAGGAAATCTTGCACGAGGATCCCAAGTTCCTTTGCATCTCTGATTTCTGAATTCTTTCTTGTTTATCCCTTCTCGCAAAGTGCATGGCAAGGTCCCAGTGTATCTAGGGAGGAGGATTCTGATCTTTTCAGATTCTTGTGCATTGAGTCAACATTGGAAATGCTTTGACGTTTATATCAACACGCAAAAGGCTCAGATTTATTTTCATAATTCATTTTGACATTACTGAGTGATTTTCAGGACTGCAGAATAAAGATAGACTTTCACTTCTACAACATAAGCGTGACCTCAATGTCTCAAACTTCAGAGCCAATGAGTTATGAAATGTGGCCAGACTTGAAGGAGTTAAGGCAACAAATTCCCACAGAAGCAGTAAGGCTGTAACCAAATAACTTGCTTTAGGTGATTTTGTTGGTGACATTTACAAGGACCGCTGTCGCAGGAAAGCAGCATCCATCATCAGAGACTCCCACCATCCAGGTCATGCTCTCTTGTCACAGCTTCTGTCAGGAAGGAGGTGTCGGGGCCTCAGGACCCACACCACCAACTTCAGGAATAGTTAGTACCCTTCAACCATCAAGCTCCATCAGCTGAGTGAAGTAATCCAGAGCGGGTAACTTCACTCAACTAATACTGTGAACTGATTCCACAACCTACAGACTTGCATTCAAAGACTCTACAACACATGTTCTCTATTATTTATTTATTGTATATTTACAGTATGTCTTTTTTTGCATATTTGTTGTTTGTCAGTCTTAGTTTTTTTTAAAGTTGATTCTATTGTTTCTTTGTTCTACTGCAAGGAAATGAACCTTTGGGTTATATATTGTGACATATATGTACTTTGATACTAAATTTACTTTGAACTTTGAAAAGGTTTTTGTGAAAATCCTGATCTTTTGATAGTGCAGAAGGATCTTTTCTCATTATTTTGATATTTTCTTGGGACAGAAGAAGAGGCCACTTGGTGCTTTGAACCTTTGCCCACAGAGCAATCTCATCCACTTCCCCACCTCTTGCCCAGTAACCCTGTCTCCCATTAACATGTCCCCAATTCCCCTCCAACTTACTGAACAAGGGACAATTGACAGTGACCGACAACAATAACTATGACACAGCTGCATTACCAGGAGTCTTGCTGTGCTGCCTATTTTTGCCTGAAAGGGTGTGGGGGCTTCGTTGCTGGATAGGTGGACAGTCTATGAAACTGTTCAGTGGATTTACTGGGAAGCCAAAAGCAGTAATGAACTACATTACTTTGATATATTGAAGTGGCAGGTGCTTTGCAAATGATCTCTGTGGTTAATGATCAATGCTGAGGTTGTGGTTTGGTTGCATAGCTCCGGAGACAGTGAGGTGATCAGTTAACATGCTGGTGTTGGCGAAGAGCTGAAAGTTGGCCAGGACTGAAGAGGGACCTCCCTGGTCCTGAGAGTTTTGCTCCAGGGTGGAAGGAATCTCAACCACATGCTTGCTCTGACACTCCTGCTGTGCATTTCAGAGATGTGCAGGTTGAGACGTTAGACAAGTACAATGTTAGCATTCATTTTGAGACAACTACAAAAGTAAAACAAGCAAGGATGTAATGCTAACACGAGGAAATCTGCAGATGCTGGAAATTGAAGCAACACACACAAAATGCTGGTGGAACACTGCAGGCCAGGCAGCATCTATAGGAAGAAGTACAGTCGACGTTTTGGGCTGAGACGTCGACTGTACTTCTTCCTATAGATGCTACCTGGCCTGCTGTATTCCACTAGCATTCTGTGTGTGTTTCAAGGATGTAATGCTGAGACTTTATAAGGCATTGGTCAAATCATATTTGGAGTATTGTGAGCAACTTTGAGCCCCTCATCTAAGAAAGGATGTGGTGGAATTGGAGAAGGTCCTGAGGTTCATTTAAATGATCCCAGAAATGAAAGGGTTAACATATGTAGAGCATTTGACACTCTGGACCAGCACTCACTGAAGTTTAGAAGACTGATGGGGATTTCACTGAAATCTACTGAATACTGGAAGGCCTAGATCGAGTGGATGTGGAGAGGATGTTTCCAATAGTGGGAGAGTCCAGGAACAGAGAACAAAACTTCAGAATACCAGGGTGTTCTTTACCAGAGATGAAGAGGAATTTCTTTCATCAGAACATGATGATTCTGTGGAATTCATTGTCACAGACAGCTGTGGAGGACAAGTTGTTGGTGTATTTGAAAAAGAGATTGACAGGTTCTTGATAGTAAGGGCATCAAAGGTTAAGGGGAGGAGGCAGAAGAACAGTTGAGAAGGGAAATAATTCAGCCATGATTGAATAGCAGAACAGACTCTGGACCAAGTGAACTAAACTTGCTCCTATATCTAGTGAAGAAGTGGCCAGAGAATCCAAGTGACTGGACACACCACAGGACTGAGGGAATGTTGCACCGTCAGAGTGCCGTATTTTAAGTGACTCATTAAATCAATACTTTGACTATACTTACAGGAGGGCATTGGAGATGCCCAGTACCCTGGCACATATTTGTCTCGCGGTTAGCTTCATTAATAATAATTCTACCCATGCTTCATTGTGTTGTATTTAGTGGTCTCTTCCTGTGCTTATGTTGGCAGCTGTGTTTCCACAATGCCACTGTGTGTCTACTGCACTGGCTATAGAGCCCTCTGGGCTTGCTCGGGTCATGAAAGATGATGGCAGGTGTTTTGCTCCTGAGGAAAATCGAACATCTTGGAAGGGTAACCTTTGGAAATTTCTATTTTATTCATTTTGGGAAACTGGATGTCCATGGCACAGCTAGCATTTATTGCCCATCCATGTTTTCCTTCAAGAAGTGTTGGTGAGCTGCCTTCTTGAATCCATAGGCCTTCTATTGAAGATGCTGTCAGCGGATGGTTCCCTAGTCATGGGAACTCAAATAAGTGATGCTGCAGATTGTAACATTGAAACAATCTCCCCTCCAGCTGTGGGAGCAATATCCCTCTCTCCCTCGTTACTGAGAAAGAGGGCCTGTTGGGATGGATAGCAGTTTTTAACCTTTGATCTTTTTGATGGACTCTAGATCAAGGTCTCTGGGGTCTTCCTATTGCTGGCATGGTGTGTGGTTGAGGGGGGGGTTTGATGCTTTTGTGGAATTCTTTACCACAGGCAGCTATGGAGGCAAGTCTTTATGTATATTTAATGCAGAGGTAAATAGATTCTTGATTGGTCAGGGCATGAAGAGATATGGGGAGAAGGCAGGATATTAGGGCTGAGAGGAAAGTTGGATCAGCCATGATGAAACAGCGGAGTAGACTCAATCGGTCAAATGGCCAAATTCTGCTCCTATGTTTTATGGTCTTTTGTGTGTGCGTGTGCGCGTGCACGCGCGTGTTGGAGTTCTAATGTTTTTCTGTCATTTGTACTTTTTTTTCTCTGTTTCGTAGATGTCTGAGAAGGGTAAGGATTTCAGGTTGTATACTGCATACATTCTCTGATATTAAATTGAACCATGAACTGTGGCTGCAGATTCCAAGATTTTGATACAGCAGTGATTGAGAGAGTAGCAATATATACTCAAGTCAAAATTGCAGAAAAAATTTACAAAGATATCGCAGGGAAATATTGACTAGTTAGGACTTTATGCTTAGCAGTGTAGGAGGGATTTAATGAAGGGGTATAAATAGGATAAATGCAGGCAGAATTTTTCCACTGAGGTTGAGTGAAAATAGAACTAGAGGTTATATGTTAAGGGTGAAAAGTGAAATATTTAAGGGGAACCTTCTGGGGAAAGTCTTCACTCAGAGGGTGGTGAGAGTGTGGAATGAGCTGCCAATGAAGTGGAGGATGCAGGTTCAATTCAACATTTAATTTGGATAGGTACATGGTTGGGAGGGTTTGAAGTGCTATGATCCAGGTGCAGGTCAATGGGGCTAGACAGAGTAACAGTTCAGCATGGACTAGATGGGTCGAAGGGCTTGCATCTGTACTTTAATGCTCAATGACTTTGTGACTCTATATCATGTGCTTGGAGACAAAGCTTGAGATGGTTGTGTACCCATGAGTCTGCTGTCCGTGAATTCATGTTGGCAGGTTTGGATGTTAACTGCCAGGTGTTTAGTAGATACTACGCACTGCAGCCATTGTGTTCAGGGATTGAATGTGTTGCACATTCGGTGGAAGGGCAGTCGTAGATGGTATCGAGACGCTGTAGAGTTGTTGGAGCTGTACTTGTCGAGGATAGTTTTACTGTTACTTGCTAATAATCCTTTGCTGCAGTTACTGTGCTTCTTTGTTCTTGGGAACAGGCAGTGACAGAGTAAAATTGACCTTGGTTTGGCAGCCTATGAGGAGACAGAAGTTTGCCAGCAGTAATTTCCTGTAGTTTCCAGCTTCCTCAAAGTGAATCTAACAGCTAAATGTTTATTGGTTTTCAGAGAAGTTGACCAGAGAATCTTCGTGCTGGTGAGACAAAGACATGGCAGCAGTCTTTCCTAGCACAGTGAGGGGCTGGGGCTGCTGCTCCCTTGCTTCACAATCGGTGGGATGGGAAAGAGTGGTAGAACGTTTTTCCAGAGTTCCTTGTAGAACAGCCCAGTGTGTGTGCTGCCAAGTGTTCCTGCTGTAACACACAAAATGCTGAAGTAGCTTAGCAGATCAGGCAGTATCTATGAAATGAATAAACATCTGCCATTTTGGACCAAGGCCCTTCATCTTGATAGGAAAGGAAGGGGGTAGAAACCTGAATAAGAAGGCGGTAGAACGGGAAGGAGTGCAAACTGGTAGGTAATAGGTGAGGACAAAGATTGGGGGGGGGGGGTAGGTGATGTAAGAAGGTAGGAGGTGATAGGTGAAAGAGGTAAAGGGCTGAAGAAGGGAGCTGATGAGAGACGAGAGTGGACCATGGGAGAAAGAGAGGGAGGAGGGGCACTAGAGGGCAGTGATGAAGAGAAGGAAAGGGGTGAGAGGTGAGCCAAAGCCAAAGGAGGAACTCAGTAGGTCAGGTTAAATGTTTTCAGGATGCCTTGTTTCTACCAACATGACTTATCCAAAGTTCAATGTAAATTTATTTATTATCAAAGTACATAATACTGTACATCACCATATGCAACCCAGAGATTCATTTTCTTGTGGACATACTTAATAAATCTATGGAATAATAACCATATTAACCAAAGTGCGGAAGACAACATACTGTGCAGTACACAAAGAAAGAAATAATAATAATAAATAAATAAGCAGTAAACATCAAGAACCTGAAATAAGCTCTTGAAAGTGAGTCAATTGGTTGTGGGAACATTTCAAAAATGGGGCAAGTGAATTATGGTATTGTATCCATTAGAGAGACTTGGTTGCAGGAGGGGCTGGACTGGCAGCTTAATATTCCGGGGTTCTGGTGTTATAGATGCAACAGAGCAGGAAAGATTCCAGGAGGAGGGATGGCTTTACTAATCAATGAAAATAACACTGCAGTGCTCAGTCAGGATAGACTTGTCTAGTGAAGTGTTACAGGTGGAATTGGGTAATAAGAAAGATATGACCATGTTAATGGGTCTATGTTACAGACCACTTAACAGTCCAAGAGATTTAGAGGAACAAATTTCTAGAGAGGTCTCAGACTGTTGAAAGAAGCATAAGATTGTTAAAGTTGGTGATTTTAACCATAGAACCATAGAACACTACAGCACAGTACAGGCCCTTCAGCCCTCCATGTTGTGCTGACCCATATAATCCTTTTTTTAAAAAGTACTAAACCCACACTACCCCATAACCCTGCATTCTTCTTTCATCCATGTGCCTGTCCAAGAGACTCTTAAATACCCTTAATGTTTTAGCCTCCACCACCATCCTTGGCAAGTCATTCCAGGCACTCACAACCCTCTGTGTAAAAAAACAAATCAAACAAACAAACAAACTTACCCCTGATGTCTCCCCTAAACTTCCCTCCCTTAAATTTGTACATATGCCCTCTGGTGTTTGCTGTTGGTGCCCTGGGAAACAGGTATTGACTATCCTCCCTATCTATGACTCTCATAATCTTGTAGACCTCTGTCAAGTCCCCTCTCATTCTTCTACGCTCCAAAGAGAAAAGTCCCAGCTCTGCAAACCTTGCTTCATATGACTTGTTCTCCAAACCAGGCAACATCCTGGTAAATCTCCTTTGCACCCTCTCCATAGCTTCCATATCCTTCCTATAATGAGGTGACCAGAATTGAACACAATATTCTAAGTGCGGTCTCACCAGAGATTTGTAGAGTTGCAACATGACCTCTGTACTCTTGAACTCAATCCTCCTGTTAATGAAACCTAGCATCCCATAGGCCTTCTTAACTACCCTATCAACCTGTGCAGTGACCTTAAGGGATATATGGATTTGAACCCCAAGGTCCCTTTGTTCATCCACACTCTTAAGTAACTGACCATTAATCTTGTGCTCAGTCTTCTGGTTTGTCCTTCCAAAATGCATCACCTCACACATGTCCGGATTGAACTCCATCTGCCATTTTTCTGCCCAAGTCTGCAGCCTGTCTATATCCTCTTGTAACCTTCGACAACCTACAGCTCCATCCACAACTCCTCCGATCTTCGTGTCATCCGCAAACTTACTCACCCATCCTTCCGCCTCTACATCCAGGTCATTTATAAAAGTCACAAATAGCAGGGGTCCCAGGACAGATCCCTGCGGCACTCCACTAGTCACCGACCTCAGGCAGAATACTTCCCTTCTACAATCTGTTTCCAATTTACTCTCACTAGTTCCTGCCTCATCCCTTCAAAGTTAGCCCTTCCCCAGTTAAGCAATTTACCATTTCGTCTGATTTTATCCCTTTCCATAGCTATGCTGAAGCTAATGAAGTTGTAGTCATTCCACATATTTACTGGGACTCCCATACTGTAGAAGGACTGGATGGGATGTTATGTTGAAGTTATACAAGACATTAGTGAGGCCTAATTCAGAGTATTATGTGTGGTTCTGGTCACCTACCTACAGGAAAGATTTAAATAAGGTTGAAAAAGTACAGAGAAAATTTACAAGGATATTGCTGGGTCTGGAGGACTTGAGTTATATAGAAAGATTGAACAGGTTGGGACTTTATTTCTTGGAATTGAGAGGGGATTTGATAGATATATACAAAATTATGAGGGGTATATCTAGGGTAAATGCAAACAGGCTTTTTCCACTGAGATTGCATGGGATTACCATAAGAGGTCATTGATTAAGGGTGAAAGGTGAAAAGTTTAAGGGGAATATGAGGAGAAACTTCTTCACTCAGAGTCATGTGAGTGTGGAACGAACTGTCAGCACAAGTGGTGCATATGAGCTCGATTTCAACATTTAAGTGAAGTTTGGGTAGGTACATGGAGGGTAGGGGATTGTAGGGCTGTGCAATCCTGGTGCAGGTTATTGCTAGGAGACAGACTTGTTGGGCCAAAGGGCCTTTTACTTGCTGTATTTTCTATGACTGTCTGAAGTTGAGTGAAATTATCCCCTTTGGTTCAAGAGCCTGATGGTTGAGGGATAATAACTATTCCTGAACCTGGTGTGTTGAGCCCTGAGGCCCCTGTACCTTCTTCCTGATGGCAACAGTGGGAAAAGAGGATGTCCAGAGTGGTGGAGTCCCTGATGAAGAATGCTGCTTTCCTGTGACAACATTTCACTTCGATGTGCTCGATTGTGGGGAGTGCTTTACCTGTGAATGACCGCTGCATTTTGTAGGATTTTCCATTCAAGGGAATTAATATTTCCATACCAGGTTGTGATGCAGCCGGTCAATATACTCTCCATTACGTATCTATAGAAGTTAATCAAAGTTTTGGATGTCATGCCAAATCTCCACAAGATCCTAATGAAGTAGAGGTGCTGCCATGCTTTCTTCGTAATTGCACTGATGTTCTAGGCCCAGGACAGGTCCTTCAAAATAATAACACCAAGGAATTTAAATTTGCTGACCCTCTCCACTTCTGACCCTCCAATGAGGACTGATTCGTGGACCTCTGGTTTCCTTCTCCTGAAATCAATAATCAGCTGCTTAGTCTTGCTGGCATTGAATGAGGGGGTTTTATCCCCACTGCTATTAAGGGAAATATGTTTAAATTATACTCAAAATAAACAGGTTCTTTTCTCTGCATATCTAAGACTGTGGTTTATCCAAAAAAGTGCATTGTGTTCATAACCCCAATCAAATGCTTCAGAGCTGAATTAGCACTCTGTGCATGTGAGTTTTGCTCAGAGAACTTTCAAACAGAGATAGGGATCTTCCACAATCTGTTGAAGTCATAAAGTTGAAATGATGCATGTCATTTTGAGGTATGGATTTGTTGTAATAAGGTTGAAAATGTGACAGTCAGTGGTACACTGGTCTAGGTTCAACTATTCTGAGCTAAGCTGTCCATAGTTACACTGATCTCTGTGATGTTACCCTGAGTTTGTACGTTTTCCCTGTGACCATCTGGGTCTCTGGGTGCTCCGGAGAAGAGGCTAACAACCCGCCAAGATAACAACCTCTCCCTCAATGTCCAAAAAACAAATGAGCTGATCATAGATTACAAGATGAACAGAGACAGGCTCACCCCAATCAACATCAATGGGACAGCAGCTGAGAGGGTGAGTAACTTCAAGTTCCTTGGTATACATGTCATTGAAGATCTCACCTGGACTGTACACACTGGCTGTGTGGCAAAAGCAGCACAACAGCGTCTATTCGACCTCAGGGGAGTGAAGAAGTTCAGCATGAGCCCCCAAATCTTCAAAACCTTCTACAGGGGCACCATTGAGAGCACCCTGACTGGCTGTATCACCGCCTGGTACGGAAACCGCACCAACCTTGATGGCTGGGCACTGCAGAGAGTGGTATGGACAGCCCAGCACATCTGTGGATGTGATCTTCCCTCCATTGAGGACATTTACAGCAGCAGGTGAGAAAGAAGGCCTGGAAGATCATTAGGGACACCAGTCACCCCAACCATAACCTGTTTCAGCTGTGTCCGTCTGGCAAATGGTACTGCAGCATTAAAGCCAGGACCAACAGGCTACAGGACAGATTTTTTTCTACAAGCCATTAGACTTATAAATTCACATGTCTGTACATTGTGACGGAGTCATAACACAAAGATTTTTACTCCCTCACGTTCTGGGATGGATGTAAGATTTAAATAAATTCAAATTCCATCTGCATTCCAAAGGTGTATGATTCGGCTTAGTAAATTATGGACAGCCTGTTGCCAGCAGAAGCATGGTGACACTTACGGGATGTTCCCGGCGTGATATGATGTGACACAAGCAATGCATTTCACTGTGTTTTGATGTACATACGTCTGATGAATAAAGCTTTACTTGTTTCTCTGTAATGTTACCCTGAGCCACGCTGTTCACAGTTATACTGGTAAATAAAGCACTGCTCTTTGTCACACTGCCTTGAGTTGACCTGTAGTATTTTGCCACTCTCCCTCTGTAGCCTGGCAGCGAATTTAACAACTGAATTTGATTTGTTGTCAAGTTGTTCCCAAAAATGTTCAGGGAGTGTGTTCATTGAAATGTGTTGTAGTCTCCCATTCAATGATGGGGCATGTTTTGCAGAGGGCAGGTTAGTAGAGTGGAATGCAAAATCTCCATCTCTTGGTTGAGCCTGTAACTGAAGAAGTGCTACATTATCTCTCAGATGAGCTAATCCAAGGCCCGACCAGCTTCCTCAGCTGGATGTAAATCATTCCATTCCATACTGTGCTCTGCCCAACATCCCTCGGTCAACACAGTTAAAAACAGATTGTCTCTTTATTATCACATTACGGTTTATGAGATCTTGTTGAGCACAAATTGGCTTCAAAAATCCTTCATTGGTTGCAAAGTGTTTTAGATGGTCTTGAAGGGGATATAGAAAAGCATTATAGAAATACGAATCTAAAAAGTCTGTGTTTAATCTGTCATTGTTAAGGACTGATCTCACTTGCCAAGCACCTTGTTTAATTAATGCTTGATGTATTGTTTTCGGCAGCATGTGTGAACATTAAAAATAACATTCTGAGATGTAAGTGCTTTCCACTCCAACGTGTACATAGCTACTTGAGACTATCCAGCTCTCTGCAGGCTGAAACAGCCCAGTCCATCACCGTCAAAGCCCTCCCCACTATTGAGCGCATTTACATGGAGTGCTGCCACAGGAAAAGCACCATTCATCATCAAACCCCCCCCCCCCCCCCCCCCCCCACCATCAAGGCCATGCTCCCTTCTCACTACTACAGGTTCCTTGAGTTCCACACCACCAGGTTCAGGAATAGTTGTTACTCTACAGGCATCAGAGTAGCAACATCTAACCAATGTGGATAGCTTTACTTGCCACACTCTGAACTGATTCTATGACCTACAGACTCTAGGGAATCTTTACAATTTGTGTTCTCAATAGATTTTTTTTATTTGCTTAGTTTGTCTTTTGCCTGGCAGTGAATTTCACAGCTCAAAGGCACTCCTTCCCTCTGCTAGCCTGCAGGTCACCCTTGGGCAAGGTGTGATAGGAGTCACATGAAGCCATGAGTGCAGGTGGTGGATGGCAGTATGAGCAGCTGGTGGATATCACACGTCCTGGTTATGTGACAACTAATGCCAGGCAGACAATCTCTGAAGAAAATTGATAGTGACTGGGGTCACCTGTCTTGTAAAGACACTGCCCTGAAGAAGACAATAATGGTAAACCATTACTGTAGAAAAAAATTGCCAAGAACAATCATGGTCAAAGACCATGATCACCTATGTCATACGACATGGCACATGATAATGATGGTGATTTCTTCTGCACATTGGTTGTTTGTCCATCTTTGTTTACAAACGTTTTGTACGTATTTGTTATATAACCATATAACAACTAACCCCGTTTCTAATGACATCTGAAATATTTCTGTCAGAGCCCTTGCTATTTCTACAGTAACCTCCCTCAAGGTCCTAGGGAATATCCTGACAGGATCCGGAGATTTATCCACTTTTATATTCCTTAAAAGTGCCAGTACTTTCTCCTCTTTAATCATCATAGTTTCCATAACTTCCCTATTTGTTTCCCTTACCTTACACAATTTAATATCCTTCTCCTTAGTAAATACCGAAGAAAATAAATTGTTCAAAATCTCCTCCATCTCTTTCGGCTCCACACATAGCTGTCCACTCTGATTCTCTAAAGGACCAATTTTATCCCTCACTCTCCTTTTGCTATTAATATAACTGTATAAACCCTTCGGATTTATTTTCACCTTACTTGCCAAAGCAACCTCGTATCTTCTTTTAGCTTTTCTAATTTCTTAAGATTCTCCTTACATTCTTTATATTCCTCGAGCACCTCATTTACTCCAAGCTGCCTATATTTTTTGTAGCTATCTCTCTCTTTCCTAACCAAGTATCCAATATCCCTTGAAAACCATGGCTCTCTCAAACTTTTAACCTTTCCTTTCAACCTAACAGGAACATAAAGATTCTGTACCCTCAAAATTTCACCTTTAAATGACCGCCATTTCTCTATTACATCCTTCTCATAAAACAAATTGTCCCAATCCACTCCTTCTAAATCCTTTCGCATCGCCTCAAAGTTAGCCTTTCTCCAATCAAAAATCTCAACCCTGGGTCCAGTCCTATCCTTCTCCGTAACTATATTGAAACTAATGGCATTGTGATCACTGGACCCGAAGTACTCCCCAACACTGCCCCTTCTCTAGTTGGTACCTCTATGTATTGCTGTAAAAAACTATCCTGCACACATTTTACAAACTCCAAACCGTACATCCCTTTTACAGTATGGGCTTCCCAGTCTATGTGTGGAAAATTAAAATCTCCCACAATCACAACCCTGTGCTTACTACAAATATCTGCTATCTCCTTGCAAATTTGCTGCTCCAATTCTCACTCCCCATTAGGTGGTTTATAATACACCCCTATAAGTGTTACTACACCTTTTCCATTCCTCAATTCCACCCAAATAGCCTCCCTAGATGAGCCCTCTAATCTATCCTGCCAGAGCACCGCTGTAATATTTTCTCTGACAAGCAACGCAACACCTCCCCCTCTTGTCCCTTCGATTCTATCACACCTGAAGCAACAAAATCCAGGAATATTTAGTTGCCAATCACACACCTCCTGTAACCATGTTTCACTAATAGCTACAACATCATATTTCCAGGTATCAATCCATGCTCTAAGCTCATCCACCTTTCTTACAATGCTCCTAGCATTAAAATAATTGCATTTAAGAAATTCTCCACATCTTCCTCTCTGTTTATCTCTAACAGTATAAAGAACTTTACTGTCTTCTTTTTCTTCCTTCTCCCATACATCTGTTCCTACACTCTGGTTCCCTTCCCCCCTCATATCTAATTTAAATCTACTGGAGGCTCTCTAGCAAACCTACCTGCAAGAATATTTGTCCCCCTCCAGTTCAGATGTAAACCGTCCGGCCGGAACAGGTCCCACCTTCCCTGGAAAACTGCCCAATTATCTATAAATCTGAAGCCCTCCCTCCTGCACCATGTCTTCAGCCACGTGTTGGTCTGCACTATCTTAGTATTTCTAAACCCACCTGCACATGGCACTGGTAGCAATCCTGAGATTGCTATCCTGGAGGTCCTGTCCTTTAACTTGGCACCTAGCTCCCTAAGCTCACCTTTCAGGACCTCCTCACTCTTCCTACCCACGTCATTGGTCCCTACATAGACCACGACATCCGGCTGCTCACCCTCCCTCTTGAGAATACTGAGAACTCGATCCGAGATATCGCGGACCCTGGCACCAGGGAGGCAACAGACCATCCGGGATTCTCAATCTCTTCCAGAGAACCTCCTAACTATCTAACTATCGAATCTTCTATCACTACTGCTCCCCTCTTTTCCCTCCTTGCCTTCTGAGCTGAGGGTCCAGTCTCGGTGCCAGAGATGCAACCACTGCAACTTGTCCCTGGTAGGTCGTCCCCACCAACAGTATCCAAAACTGTATACTTATGTTTTCATAAATTCTATAGATTTTCTTTATTTTCCCATGAATGCCTGCAAGAAGATGAATCTCAAGGTAGTAGATGGTATTTAATAATATATTTAATTTGAACTTTGAACTGTGGCACCAGAGGTCTTGATGTTACTTTTATGACTGAGCACCTCAAGTGCCAGCTGTGGCTCTGCAGGTCACACTGTTCCCTCTGGATGGAAAGCAATGGGTTCAAAGCTGGTTCCTGAGGCACCGGCTTGGAATCTGGAGCTGTGGCAGGGCCGCTGTCTGTAGTGGGATATTAAATTGGGACCCTCAGTCAGAATATATGAAAATACTTACAACCGCTGCAGTGGAGAGTGGAGAGAATCCAGCTTTGCTAAGTATCACTCTGGTAATACAACAAACAGAATACCTGGACATACAGCACAGTAGCATTATGGTTAGCCTAATGCTTTACAACACTAGTGGTTGGGGTTCATTTCCTGCTGCTGTCTGTAAGGAGTTTGTACATTCTTTCCACAACAGTTTAGGTTTCTTATGTTTTCCTTCCACATTTCAGGTTGGTAAGTTTTAGGTACACTTATGTGGCCACCAGAATGTGTGGCAACACTTGCGGGCTGCCCCCAGCACATGTTGTGTTGTTTGTGGTGCAAACAGCATATGTTTCAATGTACAGGTGACAAAGCTGGTCAAGTTCAAGTTCATGTTTATTGTCTTCTGGCTGTACGTGTATACAACCAAATGAAACACTGTTCATCTGGACCACGGTGCACCCACACAACATACAGTACATCACACAGCAAATAAATCAAAATATTACCACAAATAAGGTAATGCAGCACAAGTAAAGAGTTCAGTAAGCAGCTTGCTGTCTTAGTGATGAGACCGCAATGGTGGCAGGGTATTCATTAGTCTCACAGCCTGAGGGAAGAAGCTGTACCCAGTCTGGCAGTGATAGTCCTGATGCTCCTGTATCTCCTTCCCGATGATAGTGGGTCAAAGAGATTGTGGGATGGTGGTAAGGATCCTCAACAATGCTTCACATAGAACGCTCCCAGTAAATGTCACAAATAGGAGGGAAGGAGACCTCAGTGATCCACTCAGTGGGTTTTACTGTACTCTGTAGCATCTCTCAGTCCAATGCCTTGCAGTTTCCATACCACACAATGATGCAGCCAGACAGGATGAATTCAATGGTGTTCCTGTAGAAAGCTATTAGAATGGGGCGGGGATCCTTCCATGCTTAATCTCCTCAAAGTGTAGACGCTGCTGTGGTTTCTTGCCTAATGAGGAGGCATTGTGGGTCCAGGTTAGATTGTCAGTTATGTGCGCATTAACAGACTTAGTTCTCTTCACTGTCTCCATAGCATAGCCATTGATACGCAATGGAGAGTGGTCGACCTGCACCTTCCTGAAGTCCACAATTATCAATTTTATCTTGTCCACATTGAAACCAAAGTTGTTGTTCTCACACTGCTTGACATGCCTCTTTATCTCTTTGTATGCCAAATCATCATTGTTGCCAATAAGACCAACTACTGTTGCAGCATCAGTGCACAATCGCTGTTAGACTGCACACCTTCGCACACCAACTCCTCTGCCATAGACAGCAGCATGATTCACAGCAAGTCCAACACCTTCAGATTCTCCATCAACAAGCAACTTGCTAATGGGTAGACCTGCAGTACTTTATGTTTTTAATGTCCAGCAGAGTCTTTGGATCATTAAAAAAATAGATTAAAAAATAAGACAGTAACACCTTTGGCTGACCTGTAGAAGCCACTGCATCTGAACGTGCTGCCATCTTACCAGAATCATTCTGTGTCTATTACACCACAAAATGGTGACTATATCTCCTGAGCCACCTCATTGAAGGCATGCATAGATCATGACATTCACCATCACTTTAACTTTGCTGAGACCTTCTGAGTTCCTCCAGCATCTTGAATGTGTTACTTTTAGCTTGCTGATGGATTTAGATTTATTTATCACTTATACATTAAACCACACAGTGAACAGTGTGATTTGCGTTAACAATGAGCACAAACTAACAATGTGCTGGGGGAAGCCACATTCTGACGCCAACATAACATACCCACAGTGTTCAGCAGAACAATACAAGCAGCGAAACCAAGAACAAGCCAAAACATTCCCACCCACCCAGCCATTCACACATACAGACAGGCTGCCTTCAGGCCTCCTGTTCTTGGCCCCAAGCTCACAACCATTGTCCCTGTCCCGGTACAACCTCTGGTTGCCTGGGGATGTGTCGGATGGTAAATGTTGAACATGGGGCATCCACATCCTGCCCTGTGGTGGACTCTGTTCCTCGTGTTGAGACGGTGTAAACTCCTCAGAAGCTCTTCACAGATGTTAATTGCCTGAGGAATCCTGTGGCTTCTCAACAGAAGGAGAGAATTTAATTCCACCTAGAGGCATTGTGGTGTAGGAATTGGTATATCTCTGTATTGGGAGGAGAGATGCTGGTTAACTTGGCAGGTGTTACCATTTTTAATGAAACTCCAGATCTATTCACAGAAACTGTAATTATGTGGAATAAAATTCCACAACATGACTGTAATTTTAACTCTTTGCACAGTGTCATGAGTTGAGGGGTCTGTAAATAGGAACTGAATCACTGAAAATGACTGCACTATCATTTAGCTGGCTTCAGCAAGCCGACTGCACAGCAATTGTGCAGTTATTGTGCTAGTGATCAACCTGTCACACAGCTGTAGATCCTTTTAAAGATTTGTCGAGATAGAGTGTGGAGTCTGTCTGTCCAGCCCTTCAAGCCAGCCTGCCCAGCAATCCCCTAATTTAATCTGAGCCTAATCACGGGACAATTTACAATGACCAATTAACCTACCAACCAGTAGGTCTCTGCACTGTGGGTAGAAACTGGAACACCTGGAGGACACCCACAGGGAGAGCGTACAGATTTCTTACAGGCAGCAGCAGGAATTGAACCTGGATCGCCTGTACTGTAAAGTGTCGTGCTAACCTCAGCGCTACCATGGCACTGTAGAGATGGATGCTACAATGAAGAATGAATTTAAGGGAGAATGTGACCAGGTGGGGAAGACAAAATAAAAGAAAGGTGATGTGCTGTCAACCGTACCATTGTGGCATTGCCTGTGCTCCTGCAGTCTGGCTGTTGCATTGCCTGTGTTTCTGCAGTCTGATTGTTGCATTACCTGTAACACAAGATTCAAAATTCACGTACATCAGAACAAGCAGTGAAATGCATTGTTGGCGTTAACAACATACCCACCCAAGGATGTGCTGCAGGTAGCCAATGAGGGTCGCCACACATTCCAGCGCCAGCAGGACAAAACTACCACAGTAAAACAAGCCCTATTCCTTCCTCCCACCCACACACGTACACAGTTCTCTAACACCAGGCCGTCTTCAGTGGCCATTTAGCACATATACACAGCCCAGGCATATGGACTATCCGTTGAGTTCTGAGTGCCTCTGGCTCAAACTTCCTACAGCAAAGATTGTGATGGCTGCTTCGTAGGAGGCAAGTTTCCAGTGAGGAGTAAGTGACCTTTAACCATATGACATTTCCTCTTAATGTCTGTGCTTTGTGGGAGGAATTGCTTCTCGGTGACACTGGTGGCTGTGGGGTTTTTTTAGGAGCAGAGCGGAGTGGAGCTGTGTGACAGCCATGTACTGCAGGCCTGGGAGAATGGAGCACTGTTTCATTTGCTCCAGGCTCTGGAGTTGCTTGCTGTTTGTCTAATTGTGCTCAAGAAAGCCATCCAGAATAATAATTTCACTTCTCCCACACTCCCCCCGAGGGGCAGTCTGACAGAATCTCTGCACAGGCTGCTTTCTTTGGAAGAAAGGAGGCAAGAATAGTTGAAATAATTATTAAATGCATTTATGTAAATAAGCTTTGGCAAGCCCAGCTACTGTGCCCTTTAATATCAAATCCAAGTGTGGAGCACCATGGGAAGCTGTCCGGCCCACTTCTTGAAGTGCAGTTATCAGTCTTTCTAAAGTTCAAAGTAAATTCTATTGTCAAAGTACATATATGTCACCGTATACAACTCTGAGATTCATTTTCCTGCGGGCACACCGAGCAAACCTATAGAATAGTAACTATAACAGAATCAGTGAAAGTTCAGAGTGCAGAAGACAACAAATTGTGCAAGTGCATATATAAATAAATAACAAGAACATGAGATAACAAGATAAAGAGAGATCATTGGTTGTGGGAACATGTCAATAGATGGGCGAGTGAGTATAGTTATCCCCTTTTTGTTCAAGAGTTTGATGGTTGAGGAGTAGTAACTGTTTAACCCACCCACCATGTAACATCGTTTCCCTCTATTCGCGCTGGAAGCATGGTGACACTTGTGAGCTCCCCACCCCCGCTCATCCTCAGATTGTGTTGGCCATTGACTCAAACGATGCATTTCACTGGATGTTTTGAATGTATGGTACATGTGACAAATAAAGCTAATCTTTATCTTTAATAATTTAGTTGTTGAAAGTGAGTTGTGCATATGTTGCATTGTGAAGCGGTTACTCAGACTGCTGTGGGGCACGTGACAAGAGGGAATTGAAGATATTTGGCAAGTGGCGGATGGAAATCAGCCATCCTCTGTGGGCCGTGTTCTCAGAAACATCGGTTCAGTCAAAGTTAACCCTCGGCAGCAGGCCTGTGAGAAACTGAGGATAAAATTCTCAAATCTTCCTCTCCAAGTGGTGAACATCAAGATGTGAAAAGAACAACAAGGTCACAGCAGTGTGCAGGGAAAGACAGCCACAGCAGACTTCGAATAGATGATTCATCATCAGTCAAATCAGTCCATGGGTGGACAGATCTTGCTGTGTGATGGGACTTGTGCTGCAGATGAACTCTGGTGCGCAGGATGGCAGGCTGTCTGATTCTGGGGGGCAGGTGGGTGAGAAATCTTGGATGAAAGGATCAGCTAGGGTACAGTCTTAAGCAGGTTGAAAGCAGGTGATGTTTGAATGGGAACTGGCTGAGGACCGAGGCTTCAGGCAGGCTGGTTCAATGTGAGACAACACCATCCAACCCATACACTCTCCTCACTACTGCCTTCAGGCAAGAGGTATAGGAGAGGTACAGGTCCAACGCCCACAGGTTCAGAAACAGTTATTACCTTACAACCATCAGGCTCCTGAACAAAACGTGCATAACTTCACTCATCTCTACACTGAACTGATTCCACAATCTACAGACTCACTTTCAAGGAATCTGCAACTCATGCTTTCAGTATTATTTACCTATTGATAGTTTTTATTTAATGTTTTTACTTGTACAATTTGTCTTCTTTTGCACATTAGTTGTTTGTCAGGTCTTTATGTATCGTTTTTCATAAATTCTATTGTATTTCTTTATTTTCCAGTAAATGCCTGCAAGAAAACAAATCTCAATGTAGTATATGGTAACAAAGTAATAGAATTTGATAATAAACTTACTTGGACGTGGACTTTTGATTTGTAGAGGGGAATCGAATGATTGGTAAGGCTGAGGGGTTGTGTTAGGGAGAAAGGTTTCCCTTCTGCTCAGAGAGAGGAAATTGCAGCTTATCTGTGAGGCAGTATGATGCTGGCTGACTGAGTCATAAAACAACTCACTGCCCTGATAGCTGAATGTGTGTTTAATTGATATAAAATTACCTTCACCTGCAGAAGCAATGAAAGCTGAAAGTTCCAGAGCTGGTATACAGAAGAAAACCCTGGAATCGGGGATGTGAAGCAGTGTGGAAGGGGACAGTCTCTCACTCTCTGCAATCACGCTCCTAAACCTCACTCTGCAGTTAAATTCATATTGTTTTCCATGCAGTTAGACTTTGGTTTGCCAATTCTTTTTTATTTTATTGATGAACTAACTCAGCACTCGTGTAGCAGGACTAGAGGAAACAACCGCCAACTTTCACATCCAGGGATTATGAGCAAAAACTTTGCCAGATAAGTCAAAGCTGATCAAGCTGCAAAGTAAATTTATTATCAAAGGACATATATGTCATCATATACTAGCCTGAGATTTGTTTTCTTGCAGGTATTTACAGGAAAATAAAGAATACAATTGAATTTACATAAAACTACATAAGCAAAACTCCCAAGCAACCGATGTGCAAAAGCAGACAAACGGTCCAAATAAGAAAAATTAATACTGAAAACTTGAGCTGCAAAGAGACTTGAAAGTGAGTCTATAGGTCATAAAGCCAATTCAGAGTTGTTAGTGAACCTATCCACACTGGTTCAGAAACCTGATGGTTGCAGGATAATAACTGTTCTTGAATCTAGTGGTGTGGCTTCTGTGCCGATGGTAGTAAAGAGAAGAGAGCATAGTCTGATAGTGGAGGTGTTTGATGATGGATGTGACAGCACTCCTTGTAAATGTGCTCTGTTGGTGGGGAGGGCTGAGCTGTATCCACCACTTTCTGTAGACTTGACCATTCCTGGGCATTGGTGTTTCCATGCCAGGCTGTGATGCAACCAGTCGGGATACTCTCCACTGTGCACCCTCAGAAGTTTGTCGTGACAACTGAATCTGCACTAGCTTTTAACAAGCTAGAAGTGCTGTTGTGACTTTATTGTGATTGTAATTATGTTCTAGTACTGGGACAGATCCTCTGATTTGATAATGCCAAGAAATTTAAAACTACTGACCCACTCCATCTCTGATTCCCTAATAGACTCATGGACCTCACAACATCATCTACCTCAGTGCCATTTTCCAGTGTTATCCTCACCAAGTATTTACATAGTGCCTTCAATATAGAGAAACATCCTAGAGGGACTAATGGGAGGATAGTAAGCTAGTCCTCATCGGTGGATCAGAGGTGGAGAGGTCAGCAACTTGAAATTCCTTGGTGTTATCATTTCTGAGAATCTGTTCTGGGCCCAGCACATATGTGCCTTTATGCAGAAAACTTGGCAGCACCTTTACTTCCTTAGAAGTTTGTGAAGGTTCGGCATGACATCTACAACTTTGACAAACTTATATAGATTGGTGGTGGAAAGTATATTGACTGGTTGTACCATGGCCTGGTACGGAAACAGCAATGCCCTTGAACAGAAAAGCCTACAAAAGTAGTGGATATGACCCACAGGTAAAGCCTCCCCACCACTGAGCACATCTACACAGAGTACTACCACAGAAAAACAGCATACATCATCAGGACATGCTCTCTTCTTGCTTCTGTCATCAGGAAGAAAGTACAGGAGCTTCAGGAATAGTTATTACCCCTTAACCATCAGGCTCTTGAACCAAAGGGAATAACTTCACTCACCCCATCTCTGAACTGTTCCCACACCCTGTGCACTCACTTTCCAGGACTCTTCATTTCATGTTCTCAACATTTATTACTTCTTTTTTTTTGTATTTGCACAGTTTGGTGTCTTGCACATTGGTTGCTTGTCCATTCTGTAGGGTGTGGCCCTTCATTGATACTACTGTGTTTCTTGGATTTACTGTGTATGCACTCAAGAAAATGAATCTCAGGGTGATGTATCAAAGAGGTAGGCTCTATGCTGTGTTGTGAAGAGTGAATTGGAGGGAGCTGCAGAGTTTTGAGCTCTCAGTTCACAGCTCAATGCATGGATTTCCAACAGGCTTCAGCTGTTGGCTTGATCTTAATAATGTGTGTTTCCCATAGGCCCAACAACAGCCACTGACATAAGGTGCGACAGGGAGTCAGCCACTGAAGAATGGTTTCTTGGTTTCAATTAGAGGCCCTGGAGAAGATGGGAGACACTGGGGGGTAAGAATAGACTGGTTACAGATTGTGACTGTGTTGAGTTACTGCAACTTAATGAGTCTTTAGCTGAGCACAGAACAATTAACGCACATCTTCTGTTAAAGCCCTCAGGAGAGAGCAGCAGATGGGCACCGTCAACAATGTGCACCCTTGCCCTCACTGCCATTCTGTCTGTGTTATAGCCACACCACTGATGTGCTGAGAGAAGCTTTAACAACAGAGTGGAGCCTGACCAAACCCCTGGGACCTTGAGGTGCTCAACACACAGGACTAAGGATGGTCCGCGTTGAGATCTACCATAGACCAGTCCACTACCAATGTTAGTGTGGAAGAGGCGTTTGATAAGCAGGTGGCCAATATGGAGTATAGGTTTCAGCATGGACAATTTGGGTTGAGTACCTTGTCCCTGCATTGCAAAATTGACTTGAGCTACACTGATCACAACTCAGCAGAAGGTGGTGCAAGCAAGGTGCTGCAACTAATCACACTGAACTTGGCAGTGCTCAGCCCCAGGGCGATGCCTCCAGCTGCTGATGGATTTTGGTGAGTCTTGTCCAGCTACCCGTCTGATCCTTGTCTCTTGCTTTTAAGATTTTTACATTCTTAGCAAACGACAGCTGTCTGTTGATTAAAGTGGACGGCTTTCAAGCCCGTGGCATGGTTTACTCAGTGTCAAGAAGCGTAGGAGGAGGAAGCTGATTTGTAGAGCTGTCCAATTAGTCCCAATTCCCAACTCCTTCACCAGATTCCTGCACTTACTTTCCCCATCAAGAATGAATTGAGTTTCCAAGTGAGGGTCCAGACTGATCCTGGGAATGACAGGGTTAATGTATATCAAGAGCTTGATGGCTATGGGCCTGTACTCACTGGAGTTTAAAAGAATGAGGGAGGATTTCATTCAATCATATCAAATATTGAAAGGCCTAGACAGAGTGGATACAAGGGATGTCTCTTAATACAGAGATGAGGAGAAATTTCTTTAATCAGAGGGTGGTGAATCTGTAGAATTCATTGACACAGATGGCTGTGGAAGACATGTCATTGGGTGTTTTTAAAGCGGAGGTTGATAGGTTCTTGATTAGTAACGGTGTCAAAGGTTACCGGGAGAAAGCAGGAGAATGGAGTTGAGAGGGATAGTAAATCAGCCATGATGGAATGGCCAAGCAGACTCAGTGGGCCAAATGGCCTAATTCTGCTCCTAGGTCTCATGCTCAGTTGGTCTAAATTTACTTGCCTATTCGAGTGCTCCATTCCTTCAGTTACAGCAGGTCATTTCCCTTTTTTCTTGCCCTTGGAGTCTAGTACTGGGTAATGGGGGGGGGGGGGGTTAATTAATGATCTGGTAGTTAAGAGGAAGTGATCATTATATCACAACATTTTACAGAGAAATAGTGTGTCTCTTCATTCTGAATCGAACACCTTAATTAACTCTGATTAAAACAGAGATGGATTTGACGTAACATTTATGAGGATATTGCCAAGACGACAGGGCCTGAGCTAGCGTTAGAGCTTGACCTAGCTTGATCTTTAAACTTTGGCAGGGTAGCACAGTGAATTAGCACAGCGCCAATACAGTGCCAACAACCCATATTCAATTCCCACTGCTGTCTGTAAGGAGTTTGCACGTTCTGCCTTTAACCGTGTGCATTTCCTCTGGGTGCTCTGTTTCCTCTCTCATTCCAAAGATGTACAGGCTAGTAGGTTAGAACGTCGTGTGTGTAGTTGAGCAGTGCGGGCTTGTTAGGCTGGCAGGGCCTGTTACAATATTGTATCTCTAAATAAATAACATTTAAAAGTAAATAACATGGGAGAATGGGGGCAAATATTTACAATTATGAGAGACATAAATAAGGTGGTTTGTTAGCAGTCTTTTGCCAGGGAAGGGTGCCCAAAATTAGAGGGTACAGATTAAGGGCAAGAGGGGAATGATTTAAAAGGGAACCAAGGGGAAGGTTTTTCATGCTGAGGTTGATGAGTATGTCGAACGAGCTGCCAAAGGAAGTCATTGAGGCAGGTACAACGCTATCATTTAGGTAGGTTCATGAGAACTGTAGTGTTCTTGCACAGGTGTAAAAGAACTCTGAACTAAACACCAAGCATAAACCAGTCAATGGGGCGGTCCCAGTAAGATTAACCGTTTACTGTTCGCTCTTCCATATTAACGTATGGTGAAAACTGTTGATAAAACAATACAAAATATATACAGTATTTGTTTCCTTCTTGACATCACATTTACATCATAACTACTTGCAAAAGTAAAACTACAACAACTATATTACATTAAAGTGCAACATACAGTCAGAATCTACCTACACCATCGACTGGCTTTAAATACACTTCAACACAAACTATCCGCAACTCTTTAAATAACAAAAAACATAAACTTTATCAATCATCATTACTTTTAACAGAATCAGCGTTAACATTTTTAATTCAACATATCGATTATCTCATGAACTTATGGTGTTGCTTCACTGATGTTTCTAGTGCGTAGAAAGAAAACTTTTCTCACGCTGATCCTGCACACACATAAGCCCCCTCCTTCCCGTTTCTCCAAACTGGTATTTTCCCACAAGACGCGGCATAACCGGGTGTGACGTCATCGCATGCCGCGATATATCACAGACAACGAATTTACTTTAAACAACCTTAACTTTAACTAGAAAACGATAACAAATGAATTACTAAAGCGAAAATATAATAAACTAAATAAATGCCTTAAAGGCAACACAAGAACAGTTTAATGGTATTGGTTCATGACAAAAAAAGGTTGGGAACCTGTGGCTTGGGATATGGGGCTAACACAGGAACTGTAACCACACACAACACGCTGGAGGAACTCAGTGGGTCGGGCAGCATCCATGGAAACGAACAGTCACCGTTTCGTCAGGACTGAAGAGGGAGGGGGCAGAGGCCCTATAAAGAAGGTGGGGGGAGGTTGAGAAGGAAAAAGCTGGTAGGTGCCAGGTGAAAAACCAATAAGGGGAAAGATCAAGGGAAAGCAGAGAGGGGATAGGCAGGATAGGTGAAGAAGGAATGTAAGGGGAAAGCACTGTGAGTAGTAGAAGGAGATGGAATCATGAGGGAGGTGATAGGCAGCTGGAGGAGGAGGCAGAATGAAACTGGGATGGGGGAAGGGAATTACCGGAAGTTGGAGAGTTCAATGTTCATGCCAAGGGGCTGGAGACTACCCAGATGGTATATGAGGTGTTGCTCCTCCAACCTGAGTTTGGCCTCATCATGGCAGTAGAGGAGGCCATGTATGGACATATCCGAATGGGAATGTGAAGCAAAGTTGAAGTGCGTGGCAACTGGGAGATCCTGTCTGTTGTGGCGGACGGAGCGGAGGTGCTCGATGAAGCGGTCCCCCAATCTGCGTTGGGTCTTGCCAATGTAGAGGAGGCCACACTGAGAGCACCGGATGCAATAGATGACACCAACAGACTCACAGGTGAAATATTGCCTCACCTGGAAGGACTGTTTTGGGCCCTGAATGGTGGTAAGAGAGGAGGTATAGGGACAGGTGTAGCACTTATGCTTGCAGGGATAAGTACCAGGTGGGAGATCCATGGGGAGGGACGTGTGGACCAGGGAGTCACAGAGAGAACGATCCCTGCAGAAAGCGGAAAGGGGTAGAGAGGGAAAGATGTGCTTAGTGGTGGGGTCCTGTTGAAGGTTACAGAAGTTGTAGAGGATAATGTGCTAGATCCGGAGACTGGTGGGTTGTTAGGTGAGGACAAGGGGAACTCTGTCCCTGTTGTGGACAGACTTTAACCAGAATGTAACCAGCTGTTTGACCATCATGATTGGTATGTTCTGGTTAGGACAAAGACCCTTTAATTGGAAGATTATATTAAAAAATGATGATAAATGAGCAGTTACTGATTACTTCTAGTCCTGCATGTTCCAATCTTGAACAATTTTGCCCGGAAGAGAATAAAGCCATGGGTCACTTTGTTTTCATGGCTTTGTTCAGGACCAGTCTTTTAGCTCATCATTTTGACCCTGATCCCTAGACTCTCTTAATAATCAAGAATTTAATTAGCTCTGTGTTGAGGATACAACTGAGCCATCACAGTCTTTGGGGAGAGGGGAAGGGATTGCAGATGCCCTCTCAATACAGAAGTGCCTTTCCACCTTTGTCCTAGTGGGCAGACCTCATTGTGGGATTCAAAGGTCAAATTTAATGTCACAGAAATGTATACAATACACATCCTGAAGTGCTTTTTCTTCGCAAACATCTGCGAAAACAGAGAAGTGCCCCAAAGGATGAACGACAGTTTAATGTAAGAACCCCAGAGTCGTCCCCCCCAGCTCCCCTCGTGACAGCGAACAACAATCCCCCCCTCCTCCCATCGAGCACTCAAGCGTGAGCAAAGCAATAGCAAAGAAACAGACTTGCAGTTACCCTAAAGACTTTGCTTTTCACCTGGCGTTCGACATACCACAGGTTCTCTCTGGCCCTAATAAGAGAGAAGGAGGGGTCTCCAATTTCCCAGCGAATGGGAAGACACACCAAACAACTCGCTGGTTTACAATGTTAAAAGTCTGATCATGTTGCTGTTTCCGAGCTCTGTTCCCAAAGATCGGAAAGATTTCGGGTCTCTGGGCACACAGCAGTAGATTTTCCGACTCCCCTGACGACACACGGGTCTCCTGCCATAACACCGACCTTTGATCCGCCCATCTCTAGAACCCTGATATCTTAGGCTTCCAAATCTGAGCCGGACTCTCAGGTAGAACCCTTGGCATGCAGAACAACAGCCAGTCCTGTAACCCCAAGAACGGGTCTCATTCCCACAAAGAACCAAAGTCAGTGTGTAACTCCAGATCAGGGTCTTCAAAAGAACCCTGAAAAGGAAAAATAAAGATATTAAAGATGGAAATAGAGCTGTTTCCGAAGATGCAAGCAAAGGAGTAGCCATTTAGCGCCTTTTTAACTTTGCTGCGCCTCCTCAAGATGATGTATAAATTGAATGAACAAACCAGAGACTTCTTCCCAGGGCAGAAGTGGCTGAAATGAGAGGGAGATAATTAAGGTGATTGGTGGTATTTCCAGGAGGAGATGTCAGAGGTAGTTATTTTTTTACACAGTGAGTGATGGGTGTGTAGAACATAGTGCCAGGGGATCTGGTAATGGCAGATACATTAGGAATGTTTAATAGATTTGTAGATGGGAGGGAAGTGTTAGATTGATTTTGGAGTAGATTAAAGGGTCTGCACAACATCGTAGGCAAAGTGCCTGTACTGCACTATTGTGTTCTATGTTCTATGACATTGTAGGTTCCAGCAAGAGCAAAGAGAAGACCCACCCTGTCTATCTGTCATATGTTGCACATTTCAATAAAAAAAACAATATTTCTCCTGAATTCAAGAGAATTTGGGCCCACGCTGTATATTCCTTGTCTGATAACAGTCATATCCCAGGGAGCAATCTGGTGAAGCCTCACCTGTATTTCCATATCATGATGACGTACATCCCTCCGTAGGTGGGAAGACCAGACCTCAGTAGCTTAGGTATGATCCCACCAGGACTTTGTACAGTTAGAACTTGACATCTGTATCCTGTGTCATCTTGTACTCAGATTCTTGCTGATGTAACTTGGTACCAGCGTTGTGCATTGATAACAAGCAGCGAGTGATGTAGGTACTGGGTAAAGCTTCTTTCTCTTCTGAGCAAAGTTAAGCAGGTTGTGAAAACTCTGACAATAATGGGAAAAAAAAGATCTACAGCTTCTCATTAATAGGATTCAGAGTCCTGTCATGTATTATTCAGATTATTAATCTCATAACTTTTGACTGCAAGGCTTGGGTGTCGGAAGCTTTCGTGGCATTGGAAGTTATGGTGGAGCAGTTGGTGATGAGTTGATCACTGAGCAGTCCTTCAGCCAGTTTTGGTAGGGCCATCCTCCCACTCAACTACCTGATGTTTCCCACAGATTGTTCCTCCAAGTGCTTATCCAACTCCCTTGTGAAGCTTGCTGTCTAGTCCGCTTCCGTTCCTCTTTTGAGCTGTGCGGTTTGGTTTCTCACTGCACGAAGGTACCTCTCCTCTGATTCCTTCACCAGTTATAAATCCATGTTGTCTGGTTACTGACCTATTTGTGGAAACAGATTCTCCCTCTTTATCAAAGCCTTCATAATCCTAAACCTTTATTCAATTTCTTTGCAACACACACAAAATGTTGAAGGAACTCAGCAGGTCAGGCAGCATCTATGGAAATGAACAAGTAGTCAAAAGTTTCGGGCTGAGCCTCTTCACGAGACTAGATGAAGGGTCCCGGTCCAAAATGTCAACTGTTTATTCATTTCCATAGATGTTGCCTGACCTGCTGAATTCTTCCAGCATTTTGTGTGTGTTGCTTTGGATTTCCAGCATCTGCAGAATCTCTGATGTTTATCATTCTCTTAGCCTTCCCTATTTAAGTGGTCTGGTTTTTCCTCAAAACTAAAATCACATCTCCCTGAGTTCATTCTAGAAATTTCTTTGCCCCCCCCCTCCCCAAATTTTCTGAAGTGTGATTTATCTACTGGGCAGGTTCTAAACAGTTAGTTTCTGAGGATGTTACAAGACAAAGATACATAATAACTTCAAATGTTGCGGAGAAGTAAATGACTGTAAAGTCAGCATTTCAGAGGTTACAGGGAGAAGGCAGGAGAATGGGGTTGAGAGGGATACCCAATCAGCCATGATTGCATGTCAGAGCAGACTCAGTGAGCTGGTCAGGATTATAAGCCAGAGGTCCGGAGTTATATTAAGACTCAGGAGTTTAATTACCCCCACGCTTGGGTAGGGTGTTTCATGCACCCATTCTACCTCTGTGTAAATAACTTACCTCTAACACTTTCCTCCAAGTATGTTAAATTTATGCCCCCTTGTATTAGCCATTTCTGCTCTGGGATAAAGTTTCTGATGGTCCACACACGATGTGCCTTTTATCAACTTGTACACCTCTATCATGTCTCCTCTGTTCCTCCTTCATTCTAAAGAGAAAACCCTAGCTTGCTTAACATTTCCTCATAAGACATGCTTTCTAATCCAGACAGCATCCTGGTACATCTCCTCTGCATCCCTCCTAGAGTTTACACATCCTTCCTCTAATGAGGTGACCAGAACTGGTCCAAGTGTGGTATGTATCTGGAGAAAAATGTGCATAATGTGTGACAGAAACGTGTTAGTGAGCACCAGAAGGGACACCTGAATGGTGACATGTAAACGACACCTCAGCTGAAGTGGACAGGGCTTGTGCTGTCGAAGATTATCAGAGCATTCCGTCCTGCGGAAGGGTTTCAGTCCGAAACGTCGACTGTACTCTTTTCCATTGCTGCCTGACCTGTCTAGTTCCTCTAGTATTTTGTGTGTGTTGCTTGGATTTCTAGCCTCTGCAGATTTTCTCTTGATTCTGAGGCACTCTTGCTGCTGAGGGCCTGCTCTGTTTTGCCAGATCTCAGCAGGGTGTGGAACTTTCCAGCACTCTGCCTTTGCATAAGGGTAAGTGTGAGCCACAGGGGTTGTGCGTGCTGTGTCTGGGTTGTGGGTCCTGAGCCCAGGTTGTGGACTGGCACTTCACTGTTGGTGAAGCAGGTGAGCAGGAGGGTGCGGGCAGGGAATTTGCGGAGGTGAACAGCGGCACAGTTTGCGAGCTGTCGTTTCTCTTTGGGGAGTGGAGAGATAACAGGTGTCCCTGATTCAGGGAGAGGATTCCAGAGTGGTGAGGAGTAACGGCTGTCAGATTGCGAGCTAATACTGTCAGACACTGAAGTGACAGGCAGTGAAGGAGTCAGGTACTTGCACTCTTTCTGCTCTGAATTATTCAGTAGTGTTGGTTGCTGGTTCATTAGTTTTAAATAATTCACAGGCACATTACAAAAGACCAGTTGTTAAACAGTAAATGACTTTTGTACTGTTATTAAACCAAGGCAAGGGTCCAACACCTTGTCCAAACATGTTTGACTGATAATCAGCAGACCCCTAATAATAACAATCTGCAAATAATAGAACAGTACAGTGCACGAACAGGCAGCCCATGATAAACTCATCAGAATCGGTTTTATTATTGCTGACGTGTCGTGAACTTGTTGTTTTTCACAGCAGTGCAGTGAAATACTTCAAATATACTAAAAATCACAATAAGGAGTAGAGCAGGGGACTGAGAATGCAACCTTGTGGAGGGACAGCGTTCAAAATAACCATGGCGGTGGTGTTGCTGTGTATCCTTACTGATTGCGGGCTGTTGGTCAGAAAGTCAATGATCCAGTTGCAGACGGAGACGTTGACTCCCAGGATCCAGAGTTTGGCGATGTTTACTTGGAATAATGGTATTCAAGGCGGATCTGCAGTAAATAAACAATAGTCTGATGCAGTTATCTTTGCCAATAAACACAAAATGCTGGGGGAGCCCCGCAGGCCAGGCAGCTTTTATGGAAAGGAATAAACAGTTGACGTTTTGGGTCAAGACCCTTCTTCAGGTCTGGAAAGGGAGGGGGAAGACACCAGAATAAAAAGGTGTGGGGAGGGGAATGGGGACTAGCAATCCAGTGGTAGTATCCAGTTGCAGTCTGGATAACCACTATCTAGTTACTAAATAGTTGTTATCTTTACCATCCAGATGTTCCAGGGATGGGTTTAGGGCCAGGGAGATGGCATCCACAGTAGACTGTTTCTGCAGTATGCATGTTGCAGTGGATCCCAGTTGTCGGAAAAGCTGGAGTTAGTGCGTGCCATGACCAGCCTCTCAAAGCACTTCATGATAGTGGATGTTAGAATCACTGGGCGGTAGTCATTAAGGCGCATTATCTTGTTTTTCTTGGGTACTGAGATGACTGTGGTCTTCTTAAAACATGAAAGAATTGCAGCTGAAGCAGGGAGACATTAAAAATGTCTGCAAATATCCCTGCCAACTGATCTGCACAGGATCTAACAATATGGCCAGGGACACCATCCAGACCTGATTCCTTCCATGGTAAATTTAAATAAATCTGAAAGAAAAGCAATTTTGTAATGATGAACATGAAACCACCAGGTTGCCGTCATTATCCCTGTCATTCATTAATACTCTTCACAGAAGGAAATGTAACCAGTCTGACTAAAGACTTATCAACGTGGCTGACTCTTCCCTGCCCTGTGAAATGCTGGTTTGGGTGAAACTCTAGATAGGAGGGAACAAAGTATTGAAGGAACTCGATCAATCAAGCAGCATCTGTGAACTATCCTGATGAGGAGTATTGGCATGAAATGTTGACTCTTTATTCCCTTTTCCAACTACATCCACATACCACCACCAAATAAGAAAGAAGTAAAATGCCTATTGCTGAGTCTCTAATCCACATGTAGAGTTGTTACTGACCCACTGATAACACTTGAACTCTCTAACTTCTGGCATGAGATCACAGAAGAAAGAAAGATTACCTTATTCTGGAGTGATAGCAGGAGGTTCACAAAGAGGGGAGCAAAAATCTGTTGAGGCCGGAGTTTAATTGGAAGTGTAAAAGCTGAAATTGATAGAACTTTCTATGATCTCAGTAGTAAGAGGATCCAAGGTGCAGTCGGCTGTGATCAGTCCTCAATGGGCTGAATGGCCTACTCAGAATTAGCAAAAGAGATGGCATCAAACGAAGCCGCATGGCCCTCCTTGCCCACGCTGACTAAATGAAGAGCAATCCAAACTAATTCCTTTTCCTGACTTCTCAACAGTACTTCTGTCACCCTTAAAAATACACTCCATCATCCTCTTGGGCTGAATTCCATTCCCAACACCCAATCTCTTTCAGTCTGTTCTGCCAGTTTCCTCAAGTCTCTGTCCCTTACTTGAGTACTAGTTCCTTCAGAAGATTCCTAACCTGATGGACTCCGCAAGTTCAAGTCTGACTAATCAACATCAGTTATATTTTCTGCCTTTTGGCTTCTGATGTGAAGGCCTTCATGAAATTGTTCTCATGATTACAGCTACACTTAGCTGCACTTGATACTTCAGGCCATGTGTAAGGAGGCTAGACATTGTCTACCTCTTGACTATTTAACAACAGGCGAGTCACAAGCCAGTCATCTCCTCACTAAAGTTCTACACGTTCTTTGACTGTGAGGGGGTCAGGACTCTTGAGGAACAGAGGTCTTAGTTGATGAATCTCTCCCATCAGTTTCTAGCAACACAGACAAAATACTGGAGGAACTCAGCAAGTCAGGCAACATCTATGGAGGGGAATAAAGAGTCAATGTTTCAGGCTAAGACCCTTCATCAGGATAGTCCATAGATGCTGCTTCACTTGCTGAGTTCCTCCAGTATTTTGTGTTTGTTCCTTACTATCTAGTGTTCTGAGGCTGAATGTGGGGCCCAACACTGACCCCAAATCACACCTGCAGGACAATTCCATCTCACTGATGAAACTTCTGGAGTTTGGCAGTTTGATATGAGCTGCAGCTTAATAGTTTGAGTCTTTACAGAAATCCACAGTGTAAGCTACAGCAATGACGTTGGTTCACAACGACTTATAAACTATCTCCTGTCCATCTGTGGATTGTGTGATCATGTGAAACGATCCAGAGCATGGGAATGAGCAGTAATTCCACCAGCAGTGTTTCTTCAATGTTCGTTTACTTTTCCACGTCTCCAGATCCCGCTGTAATGGTTGGTAGACTGAATCCCAGGACTGATCACACTCTTGGAGTCTCTACACATGAAGCCACTGACCATGCAAATTTGAAGCTTAGTTCGGAATGACACATCGTACATTCATTGTCAGCTCAGGTTTTGGTCGGCTCAGAAACCTCGAGGCACTGGAAAAAATAGACGATATAGGACCTCTGCTGCCCCAGCCAGTGAGGTGTGTACAAGTGAACGTGAGACAAACCCAGCCATCTAAGCTCACACAGTGAACTCAGTTTGGATCAAATCCAACAAATCCTAGAAGCCACAATGTGACAAGATTTTAAGACCATAAGACATAGGGAATAGAATTAGCCTATTTGGATCATGGAGTCTGCTCCGCCATTTTATCATGGCCGATCCATTCACTTTCAAACCCATTCTCCTGCCTTTTCACATTAACCTATCACACCCCAACTAATTAAGAGTCTATCAACCTCCGCCTCCACATCTACCTGTAGCAAAGAATTCTACAGGTTCACCACCTTCTGGCTAAAGAAATTCCTCCTCACCTCCGTTCTAAATGGATGTCCCTCTGTTCTAAGTATGTATCTTCTGGTCCTAGGAAACATCCTCTCCACATCCACTCTATTTAGGCCTTTCAACATTTGATAGGTTTCAATGAGATTCCCCTCAAATTTTTCTGAATTCTAGCGAGTAAAGGACCAGAGGCGTCAATTGCTTATCATGTGCACCTCAACCTTTCATTCCTGAAATCATTCTCGTGAACTTTCTCTGAACCCTCTCCAACGTCAGCACATCTTTTCTTAAATGAAGTTCAGGCCCAAAACTGTTCACAGTACTCCCAAGTGAGGCCTCGGCAGTACCTTACAAAGCCTCAGAATTACATCCTTGCTTTTATATTCTAGCCCTCTCATTGTTCTAAATTTCAACAAGTACAAATGGTCTTCATGTGTTAACCCTTTCATTCCCAGAATCACTCTTGTGAAACTTCACTATATCCTCTTCAACGCCAGCACATCCTTTCTTAGATATGAAGCCCAAATCAGTTCATAGTACTCCAAATGCGGTCTGGCCAATGCTTTAAGCATGTTCTATCATGCAGATTTTTAGTACAGGAGCAGCTAGGTAGGAACTTGGAGTATGGAAAAGTGCTGTGCATAAATTGATGGAAGTTCTGCAATCTCGAGCCTATCTATCACAATAGTGGAGGTGCTGAAGGACAGTTAGCCTCAGATCATTGACCCTGCTGCTTTGTGGCCAGTGGCTATTGAACAGAGGTTCCCAACCTGGGATCCACGGATCCCTTGGTTAATGGTAGGGGTCCATGGCATAAAAAACGTTGGGAACTCTTGCTGTAGAAGCTGAGGCTAGTGTGATGGGGTGAGGGGGGGGGGAAGCAATTTAAATGTGAAGGCATCATGACACTATTACTGCTGCAGTCTCTCACCCCACCCCCACCCCACTCTCAGACTGTCAATGAGAGCTCCCTTATACCGTTTGTTAGATCTAACTCATCACACAAGCTGCAAAGCTCCCTGTATAACACAAAGAGCTGCACTTTGTAAGTGCAATTCTTTGTGTTCACCACACAGGGTGTCCAACTGTGAAATGACCCTCAAGGCAATCGATCCCAGTCACTTGATTGGCACGGGAGACATATTAAGATGAGATCCAGTGCAAGGAGGGCAGTCAGTTTTTGCAGTCTGCTGCATCGCATTGAACTAGTTTTTGACTAATCTGTTCCTTAAACTCCATCTCTGTCATTGAAAATCTATCAATCTGTCTTGAAAGCATGTACACAGTTAGCAGTTCATAAACATTACTTTGAACATTTAAACTTGGATGCAGTGACCTCAGGGTGAAACTCAGGAGGGAGCAGCATCTATCAGATATGGTTAGTGCAGACATTAGAAGTGACTGGCCCAGGAAGCTTGTGCGAGTAATAACTGTTCTGACACTTCAGCAATCTGTGACAATGAGGTGTGAAATGACTACTTAAACAGTGAAGAGCATTGTGTAGAACAGAAATGGATGGGACAAGAGTATGTTGGTGAAGTGGTAACGTTGCTGGACCAGTAAAGAAGAGAATTAGGTTAATGAATTCAAATATCACCAGTCCTTCATCACAGCTGGTTAAAATCCTGGAACTTCCTAACCTATGAGGAAAGGTTGAGCAAACTAGGGCTTTTCTGTTTGGAGTGAAGGAAGGTGGGAGGTGACTATACAGGTGTACAAGATAATAGAGGCAAGAGTGGATATCTAGAGACTTTTTCCCAGGGTGGAAATGGCTAATATGAGGGGGCATAATTTCAAGCTGATTGGAAGCAAGTATGGGGGGGGGTGGATGTCAGAGTTAGTTTTTTTTTATACAGATGGTGGGTGTGTGGAACACAACACCAGGGGTAGGGGTAGAGGTAGATGCATTAGGGACATTTAAGAAGACTCTTAGATAGGCAAATGGATGGAAGGAAAATAGAGAGCTGTTGTGGGAAGGAAGCATTAACTTGATCTTGTGCAACACAGAAAATGCTGGGAGAACTCAGCAGGTCTGGCAGCATCAATGGAAAGGCAGGCATAGCTGGGGCCTGTGCGGGTTTGGAGAAAGAGAGAAGAGCTGAAGAGAAATTGTTGAGGGTGAAGACCAGTTCTGTTAGACGGGGGAGGGTGGTGGTGGAGGGGAACTGGTTGGGTCTTCTGTTGAGAAAGAAGTGAAGAGATTTACAGCCTTCTTGAGAAGTTTTTAGGGACTGGACTTCAGGGTGAATATATGGCAGTCAGGGGCAGGGAATTGAAAGTTGTTTAGGAGATTGAGAACATGTAATGTGTTGTGGTTATAGGTGGGAAAGAACTGAACCAGGGGGGGTTGAATGGAGTTGAGGTATGAGAACACTAGTTCAGTGGGGCAGGAACAGGCAAAGACAATGAGCCTACCCAGACAGTCAGGTTTGTGGATCTTGGGTAGGAGGTAGAAATGAGCAGTGTGGGGTCAGGGAACTAATGAGCTTGGTGGTAGTGAATTCTCCAGAGTTGATGAGATTGGTGATGCCAGGGGAGACAGTGGCCTGATAGTCCAGAGTTGGGTTCTTTTCAAGGGGTAAGTAAGAAGTATCTGAGAGTTGCTACCTGGCCTCAGCAAGGTAAAGGCCAGTCCGCCAGACTACTACAGCATCCGTCTTTTCTGCTGGTTTGACAGTAAGTTTGGTGTGGTGAAAGTGGAGGGCCGTGCATTCAGAGGGGATAGGGTTTCAGGAAGAAAGAGGAGTGCTGAAGTGAAGTCGGTTGATGTTACATTACAATTAGAGATGAGAAAATCCTGAGCAGGCAGAGATCTAGAGCGGGGCGTCCGCAAAGAGGAGAAGGGTTGGAGATGGGAGAAGGTGGTATTGGTGCGGGGTGGGGAAAGGTGAAGACATGGGAAGGGTTAGAGCCAGGATCAGAGGGGGGAGCAGAGTTGGTGGTGACAGAGGAGGGGAGAGGCTTGGAGCATTCAGGGAAGGTAGGGTGGGAGGAAGATGGAGACTCCAAGGGCCCAAGAGGTGATGGAGGGCCTGAGAGACCCGGTCATTGGAACCAGAGTTAGGGACGGTGGGACCTGTGTTCTGGGGTCACCCGGGGTTGTTGAAGTCAGAGTTGGTGATGGTAGAATCTGTGGTCTAGAGACAGGCAATCTTCCAGTCCTTCCTCAACATAAGGCAGGTGAAGAACTGAAGGTAGAAATCGTAGAATTGGTGGAGGACGAAATTTCAGGGAAGTCAATGGCAGTTGGAAGAGAGAGAGAGGCCTGGAGCTGTGGCAGAGACTGAAACAGGTCCCACGAGTATCTCCACATAGTGGAGAGGGAGGCACATAGAATTTGGAGGGTGAAATGGTGATAGAAGCAGTCAATCGAATGCGGTATCTGTGATCCTTGTTGGGTTCATACGGGGAGGCCTGAAAATGGAGGTGATGGCCATATGGAACAAGCTGGAGGCAAAGACATTTTCCCAGGAAGGATATGTGGCTGTGGTAGTGAGTCTGGGTGATCACATGGGTGAAGAGTTGGAGGACGGCAGAGATCATAGAGGAGGCATCACTGAACTATCAAAGAGAAGATTTAATTTTCTTCAGGCATACCTCAAATACACTTTGCAGTGGAGCAGCAAATCATAAACACGACATGCAGTTGCTGAATCTCTTGATCTTATAGTAGGTTAAAGGCTAGTACAAGATCATAGACCTGTTCTCTTCTGTAGTGTTCTATGTTCATTTCAAAAAGAGTACCTTCACTGAGACTCCAACTATTCAAAAACCAGCTTGCACTACTTCTCAAGCAGTTAGGAATAGGTAATAAATTCCTAAGTAATTAAGAATTTGGCAATGATCAGAACCCAAGATGTAAATTTAAAAAAACCCCACCCAGGTAGACTGTGAACTGAAATTCAGTTAATTACGTCATCAGGAATAAAAAGATGGTGGCTGTGAACCAATCAGAGGGACACCAGGAAAAGAAACCCGATGTCATTATTCTGTCTGTAACTCCATACAGCGAGCAATGCGATTTACTGACGTTCAGTGTAAGAACATTCAATAATACATAAATTAAACACTTTCCTTCCAGCAGCCCCTAATTATAAATGACTAATGTAACACTCAGATGAGTGAACACAGCAGTGAGAAATACGGTGGGCTAAATCTTGCCGGGAAAGGTGCACAGGAAGATGTCTCCATTCACCCTGACAGGTACCAGTTGAGGGAGTTCCTTGTTGGCTCACGTTTGCTGATGATTCTGTGCCAGTGCTCCACTGCTTGACACTGCATGGCAATAGAGCACAGACTTGTTGAAATTCCACAGCATTTACACTGGAGATCTTTTGTTTTTGGATTCTGCACCAAGCGTGACCGTGTACAGGATCCAGCCATTTCAACATATAAGAAGATGGAAAGAATCTGTAACACTTTAACCGTTTATTTGTTTAGGTGTTTTTGTTAAACTGGTGAGTTTTTAAATGCATTTTTGCATGGTAAAATAGCAAGGTAGTAGTTGTAGTAACTCTTTACAGCACCAGCTATCCGGGTTCATTTTCTGCTGCTGTCTGTAAGGAATGTGTATGTTCTCCCCATGACTGTGGGTTTCCTCCAGGTGCTCCAGTTTCCTCCCACGTTCCAAAGACGTGCGGGTTAGGGTTAGTAAGCTGTGGGCATGCTGTGTTGGTGCCGGAATCATGGTGACACCTGTGGGCTGCCCCCAGCACATCCTCGGACTGTGTTGGTTATTAAATCAATGTTATATTTCACTGTAATGTGAGAAATAAAGCTAATCTGTTCTTTTAAATCTTCTATTTAAAATTTAGATTTTAAAGCAATTTAAGTAACTTTGATATTTAGTAGTTTGTGAATACTTTTGAATGTCATGGGCATACAGTAGAGAACTTTAACCAAATCGGAGCAGCTTTGTGACCGGGAAAAGGGAGCATCATTGGCCCTATGAAGAGCAGCTTTTGTTCTGGTGCAGATGTAGATTTTGGGACTTCCTCAGGAAAGGATCAACTGATAACACCTTAAAAACTTGAGAACATCTTCAAATGATTTCTCCATTTACAGAAGTAAACTCTAGAATGACTGAGTATCTGACTCTGGCTACAGTATTGAGGTAGAATGTTGTAACCCAGGCAGCAGTACTTAATTTCTATAAAAAGGGCTGGCATGATATCGTAGTGGTTAGCACAACACTTTACAGTACCATTAACCTGGGTTCAATTCCCACTGCTGCCTGTAAGGAGTTCATATGTTCTCCCCCTGACACTGTGGGTTTCCTCTGGGTACTCTGGTTTCCTCTCACAGTCCAAAGATATCCTGGTTGGTAGGTTAATTGGTCATTGTAATTTGTCCTGTGATTAGGCTAGGATTAAATTGGGGGATTGCTGGGGAGTCCATGTTGAGGGGCTATACCTCAATCAATCAATAAATAAACCTCCCTGCTTGATGGTGCCAGAGACACTCAGGAGCACAGAAAGACTATACCAGTTTGACAGTCGGGAAGACCATGTTAACCACTTGTCAAACGTTCCCTTGGCTTTTCTTTGGACAGGACTTGCTCTGGGCTTGAACACCACATGTTGTTCCATGACAACCTACTGCCACTTGGTCGTATTTAGCTGTGGAGGCTTTGATCTTTTAAGTTCTTCAGCAGTGCACATGAGGAAGATTTAAGAGAAATGTGCATCATAATGACAAGTGCAGGCAGAGAGGGAGGAAATGGCCTGTAGCTCAGGCTGTGTCAATGGAAAGAGGAAAACTGAGTCGGTATTACAGATAACCTACAGCAAAACTGGCCAGTTACTTTAGAAACAGAAAGGAAGTTAACTAAAATTGTCCTAATTCAACTGGCCTATCTGTGGCCTGCAGTCCTATTCTAATGAGACCCAATGAAAACTTCAGGAAGAGCAACTTTCCTACCGTCTGAGCATGTGCTGTAGCTTTCTCAACTCAATATCGAATTTTAAGAAACTCTATAGTTGCTGCCTGACTTGAGTTTTCCCAGCATTTTCTGATGTTGATGGATGTTCAGCTTTTGAACATCAAGGGTAGGTAATTGGATTGCCTCGTGGAGACAGTCAGAATCAGGCACCTTTGCAAATAGATGTTCCTTGCCATTTATGAGTTAATTTTTATTTAGTTAGTCATTTACTAAGAGATGCAGTGTAGTAACAGGCCCTTCTGGCCCAGTGAGCTCATGCTGTCCACTTACTCCCGTGTGACCAATTAATCTACTAACTTGTACATCTTTGGAACGTTGGAGGAAACCGAGGCACCCAGAGGAAATCCATGCAGTCTCGGGGAGAGCATACAAACTCTTTCCAGACAGCTGCAGAATTGACCTGGGTCACTGGTGCTGTAATAGCGTTACACGGGCCACTGTGCTAAAAATGCGCCTAATAGCTTAATGTTGCAAAAATCTTGCTGCATTTAAGTGTGCACAGTTTCATTTGCCAGACGGTCGTGTGTAGAACTCAACATTGTTCAGTCATCAGCAGACATCCTCGCTCCTGACTTAGTGATGGAAGGGAGATATTTAAGTGAAGCACATGACTCCGAAGAAATCCTGGTGTGATGTCCCAGGACTGACTCCAAACATCGCTATGTTTCCCCATTCGCTTGAGGGTTGTCACATCACATCAGCCATGACTGTCTGGTTTGATGCAGCATTCTCTCACAAAATATGAAAACTACAGCGAACTGTCAAGTCAGCAGAAAAGGTCATTGGGTACAGTCTGCTACCACTGCAGGACCTGTATTTGTCCACGACAAAGAAGCAAGCAGGAAAAATCATTGCAGACGCTACCCACCCTGCAAACCGCCTTTTACCAAAAGCTCTCTTCTGTAAAGCACTATATCTATTGAAACAAAAATCTAACGCCTCCTTAAAAATTCTTCCCCCAAGCAGTTAATCTGATAACCATTCCAGTTAGCCCCCCCCACTCCGTCTAATACCCCTGCCACTGCACTGCACGCTAAACACTTTAACCCACATTTATAACGCTGTTTACATTGTAGATACATGTTGGTATTTATGTATTTATGCACATTTTATTCCATATCTGTCCTTTATATAATCCTTTATTCTCGATCATTGTTAAATGTTTTTTTGTTGCATGTCATGCCTCAATTCTTAATACACATATATGCATATGGTGAATAAAGTTGATCCTTACTATCTGGGCGCTTTAAGCCGTGTTCAGACAGATGTCACTCTCAGCTCATCTCCAGAGCACAGCGCTGGAACTCAAACTTGGCATTGGTAGGCAAGTCTCGGGTGAAAAGTTTCCCTGAGTATTGAGAGTAGACTGAACACTGATTCAGCCATAAATAGCGGGGTTAGATTTGCCCTGCTTTTTATAAACTAGACGTGTATTGGAATTTTCCATGTTGTTCGGTGGGTATCACTCAGTGACACTACTGTAAAACCTGTCCCCAGGGCACAGTTAGTTCTAGAGCACAGAATTGCAGAACTACAGCTGTTTTCAAACTCTCATTCAAGCTTCCCTGAATTCTGACCCAAACTATTAACAATGGTAACTTTTACATCATACTGTGAGCTATGTTCCGTCTAAGCTGTGTGCACATGTGCACACAGACACATTTTTCAACCAGTGCACAAAGGTAATTAATGTGCGCACAAAAGGTTAGTTACCTAAAATAATGTAGTAATTAATAATTATACTTATTGAAAATAATCTTTTAGCTAAATGTTTCTGTTAACTAGTTAGTCAGTTTTTCAAATACAGGTACCACAATGTACGTCACTAATTTACGTCACCTCACCTTTCCTGTTCTGGTTTGTACAGCTGCATCTCGGCAGCGGCCATCTTTGGCGGACAGGGTTCATATCGTAAAGTTTACAAAGATCTATTTCAAATCCTGTAGATAGCTTACTAAATTTTTATTGAAAAAAGTATTGATTCACTATGTCGAATTCAAAAGAAGCGAAGGGCGTGAAGCGCAAAAGAACTGCAAATTTGTTTAAAGTTGAATGGCTTAACAAAATAGAAGAAACTGCTACGCTGAAAGCTCATGAGGTCATGAACGTTCAGCTACGAGAAATATTTATGTATGATTTGGAAACTGGAGTTATTTGTTTGTATTGTCGTGGTGCGGAAGTTGCTGGAGAATTTGCTAGTGGAAAGAAGTGGGATGATATTTGGAAACTTTTTGAACTGTCATTTGGCAAGGAAATCGCATTTGGACAGTGTACAAAAGCTCAGGCAACAGAACCCGTCATTACCCATTACAGGAGTGCTATGCATGTTACGTTTGAGTGCGGATGAGCAAGATCGAAAACGATTAAACCCAGAGGAGATCAAAGTCATGATTTTCTAGCTGAAAATACTGTAATAGTTAGACAGTTTAATGATTTCAAATTTTCCGTGCAAGAAAAAATTAAATCCAAACTGATTTCAAACTTTGCTCAAATGGTGGCATTTGGGAAGAACAGGCCCCCAGTCCTCGGGGTCGAGTTGCCGATGGCCGTTGGTGGAGGCGTCTTAATACGCTCGGCAGAGGATGGTGCTCGGAGAAGCTGTGCCGGAGAAGATGGTCGTCGGCTCGGAGGTTTGACGGACTCGAAGTCCTTTCGACGGACTCAGGTCGCTTTCGGTGTGTGCTGCGTCTGCGAGGCTGGTTTCGACGGAGCTTCCATTGTGTGCTGCGTCTGCGAGGCTGAGTCAGGTGGCGCCTTGGAAGTCCATAGCGGGGGTACTCCCTTCTGCCACCGGCGTGGGATGGCGAGTCTGTCGGGACCCTGGGGACTTGTGGAAACTGTGGTGATTTCTTTTGAACTTACAGTCCTTTAACATCTTGGACTATTTTTACTGTGCCCACAGTCTGTTTTTTTTAATCGATTATGCGATTGTTTGCACTGTTGTAACTATATGTTGTAATTATGTGGTTTTGTGCAGGTCTTGTAGCTTTAGTTTTTGGTCTTGTTTTTGTCTGGTGGATTTGGAGCTCCTTTCCGGGGAACCCGCTAGACAGTAGCGCAATATTAATATGCAGCAGCCTCTCCGGACTCTGGATTGGGGATTGCCAAACGTTACGTGGATTTTCTGGTGTAGTCTTTTTTGTCATATGCTTTTATGATATCATTCTGGGGGAACGTTGTCTCATTTTTTAACTGCATTGCATTTGTGGTTTCTAAATGACAATAAACTGAATCTGATTTGTACTTCAAAATGAACAGCTTTGTGACCTTGCACAGTTGGTAGACATTGGGGGAACCTTTCTTGCCTCTAGTGCGGACTGTGAGCAAGGTTTTAGCCTAATGAATCAACTCAAAAACAAGCTGAGAAACCGTTTAGGTGAATGTCATTTGGATATGTTAATGAGAATCAGAAGCTATCAATTGGATGGAAACACAAGGAAATCTGCAGATGCTGGAAATTCAAGCAACACACACAAAATGCTGGTGGAACACAGCAGGCCAGGCAGAATCTATAGGGAGAAGTACAGTCGACGTTTCGGGCTGAGACCCTTTGTCAGGACAAAGTTCTATTGGATGGAAGTTCTATTAATCTAGATAGAGTTTACAAAGAATGGGTAAATGCCAAAGACTAGTGTTATGCCTGTGCCCCAACTCTGAGGGGCCGAAGGGTATAAAGTAGCCCCCTCCTTTTTGAGAATCGCAAGATCGCTATTAATTCAGGTCAGGAGACCCAGGAAATGAGAGAGAGAGAGACGCAGAATCCACAGGGGGTTTGGAATGTCCTGGCCCCTCAACGATACAAAGCCACGGGAAACGGCCATTGTCTCTTGGAGACGGAATTGTGTATTGAGCACTGTGCTATTCATCGACGTCCTCAAGGAATGAGCAATGTGGGCTGGTTGGGGGATGGCATCCTCCCAACCTGATTGACATCTGAGACCCCGTGAGTAAGGATAAAAGAGGGTCTGGGGAACAACCCCTTTCAGACGCACCAGGAGAAACGCTAGAAATCCCGTGACAGCGTTTAATAGCGACAGCCGGTGGAAAGCCCACGTGCGTCCTTTTCCATTTGCCTCGGAATTGGTGGGACTGACCACGGAAGACAGCTTAGCTAAAAAGGAAAAGGACACCGACGACATTTCGAAGGATCGACATCATAGAAAGGAAAACGGGCAAGTTCTAAACTCCGTCTCTCTCTGCAACCAAAAGCTGCAGCTTGAATGAACTTGAGTGACTTTTATATTTCCATCGGACAATACATTATCCCCTAGACAACGGTAGAGCTATTTCTTATTGATTATTATTATACCCGCGCTTTTAGATTTAGTATTGACAACGTATATTATCTGTATGTTTGCATTGATATTATTTTTGTGTATTTTTATCAATAAATACTGTTAAAAATAGTACCATCAGTCTTCAACGGACCTCTCTATCTTTGCTGGTAAGTGACCCAGTTACGGGGTACGTAACACTAGAGAGAGAAAAAATAACTGAGTGACTTAAATATGTTTGTTATTTTGTTGTTATTCTGTGCAGTTTTATGTCAAATATTTTGTAAACCTACATAAACTATGCCATGTGTGCATTCAGTGCGCACATACTTCTGTCACAGGAAAAAAATTTGCACAACATAAGATTTTTGTGCACACTGACTACTAAAAATTGGAGGGAACATTGACTGTGAGTGTCACAAAACATCAAAAGCTGACCTGGAACAGTGGTTGACAGGCAAAGTGATCGGTACATTGATTAGGGAGAGCCTTTAAGAGGGTCTGAAGGGAGGAGAGGTGGCAAGGTTCTGGAAGGATTTTCAGGTGCACAGCGCTAGGCAGGGCTGGTTAAATTTCAGGCCTTTTGCAACATTCTTGGATAAAACATGTCATTGTTTTTGCTGTTGATTGGCCATTTGTCCCACAGCTGAGTTTGTGGCCCTTCCGTACTCAGTCTTCCAAATGTAACGTGGGCGATACACTGATTGTTATACTGTCTTCCACTGGCAGGGTCTTGGTTTACAATCATGAGAAAAGATCGAGGTGTTACCATGGCAATATGTCCTCGTTTAGTTTATGCTAGTTTGATACCATCAGCAGCTCCACTGATGTGTCATGTAGTTGTTCTGATAGGTGTGTGTGTCAAGACTGTTGCCATGGCGAATATGACCAGGGCGATGGGATTGTGTAAGGCTCCTTCTCACAGGTCATCACACTATTTGACAGGTTATTGTGTGATAAATCATACCGCTGGATTGTATCACTTCTCGCTACCTCCTCTTGTATACTGCTGCAGGCAGTTCCTAGATCATCTTGCTCTGAGCAAAGAACATCCCTCATCTTGCTCCGTCCTTCAGATCAGCCGTAACTCCTGCTTTCCTGTCGCCATTTTTATCTCAACCATTTCCCATATCTAATCCTCTCACTCTCAACTGCTCTGAGAAGACTTTCCACAAGAAATGGATGTGTAGAAAAGGAAAGACCTCTTGCTGGTTTTGCAGACCACTCAGAACTTCCTGTCCAGTATCGTGATCGTCTTAAGAGTAGAGCCAGACCATTTAGGTGTGGGATCAGATGACTAGTTCCACGGTAGCATAGTGGTTACACCTCAGAGTTCAGTCCCAGTATCCTCTGATGCGCCCTGTGGAAAACATGGTAAAAATCTGGACCACTCTTGCCAAATACTGAAAGATCAGAGGATTAATTTACTTTTTTTTAAAAAAGTGCTTGATAAATTTTCTTTGGGAAAGAGTTGAGAAACACACAGTAAGGAAGATTCAAACGGCTGAACAGTCTGTCTAGAACTGCTCGTGGACAGGGGAGCTTATGGGTCAGTGCACATTAGGTGGGCAGATTCTTCTATTCTTAGCCATTCTGATCTCCTGCAGAACCCCAGGAACGGGGAATCCTTGAATCCCACTCTCAGGTGGGCGGAAGCTTCCCCTATCGGCCTCATTCCAACCCTGGGCCAAGATTGGAAAATTTCAGTGATTATTGCGATAGTGGATTTGTGACAGATCAGTCACATCATGGACTTTGAAGAGACAGATTGTAACCTTACAAATTTGTAGGGCTTGTGTGCTACTTCCAAAAACATTTTAATCATCACTCCGTGGGGGACAGGGTTATAGGAACTCTTTAAACCCCAGAATAGGATGAGAAAGATGGGAGAATTGCCCAGAGTTTTTTTGCTGCTCAGTAAACAGTCTCGCCTGTTAGACTTTCATCGTGACATCACAGAGAAAATAATGGAACCCTAAATGCGGAAGAAAATAAGGAGCAAGCAGAGACAGTAAATCACTTTGGCCTCTGTTCCAAAAGCAAATCTGTAAATCTTCAAAATTCACAGCTTCAGGTGCAAGAACTGGAATTTTAGACTGTATTGTTATGTTAATATTTTCATTTAATTTGCCATCGCACCAGCAGAATAATGAGGGAATTAACACACTGACAGCTCAAGTTTTTTTTATCAATAACAGGTTGTAACCATGGCAACTCAGTGACAGGGTAAAAGGTATGTAAGACAAAGCACAACTCCAAAGCAGGGCCCAATTACTTTTTTCGCACAGCTTTATCACAATCTGGAGCACATTTGATGCTGTTTAAGACACTCATGGGTTATGTGATAGAGCTTAATGTGATTTGTAGAAATTGTGGTGTTAGTGCATGGCCATTAACTGATTTAAAGCCCCAGCATCTCAGCATAAGCCTCAGGATAGTGTTGTCCTTTTTAAGGAAATCGGAAACATAATTACATGTGATTTCCCCTTTTAACTTGCTGTTGAGCTGTTGGCCAGGAAACTAACTCAGCAGTAGCCAGTCTCTGCTTTCAGCCTGATCAGACATAGATCAAAGATAAAAACCTGTAGATGTCTTACTGAAAGCAAAACGACCATCTTTAACTATTTGTAACATGTTGGGAGCGAAATTGCACTCAAAGCCAGGAAAGGTGATGCGGCCAAGGCAATGGTTATCACACGGGGGGCAAAGTGAAGGTTTATTCTCCTCTAGAACACACCAAATACTAAACCGCAATGATAGCAACACAGTGCACCATGTGATAAACAATGTAACAATTAAAGAGTTAAAGATTTATTAGCTTTATTTATTACATGTACATCAAGCACACAGTGAATTGTGACATTTGTGTTAACGACCAACACTGTCCAAGGATTGTGCTGGGGGCAGCCCGCAAGTGTTGCCATGCTTTCAGCACCAACAACTTACTTACCCGTACGTGAGAAGAAATCAGAGCCCTTTGGAAGAAACTCACACAGTGACCAGGAGAACGTACAAACTCCTTACAGACAATGGCGGGAATTGAACCCTGATCACTGGTGCTGGCGCTAACCACTACACCTCTGTGCTGCCCAATTATACAAAACATTACAGCCATCTACAAGGACTACTCTGTTTGATAGGAATTTTATGCAGTCCAATTGGACAGTGTATTTGGATAAACAAATTTGGAGGTACTAGGCAAATCAGGCAGCATCTGCGGAGGGAAAAGGCAAGTGGATGCTGCGGATCAACTCATCCTCTGGAGTGAAGAAGGGGAGTAACTGGTAAAACAAAGAGTGACGAGAATGAGTGGAGCAAGAGCTATCTGGTGATAGGTGGATCCAGGTGAGGACGGGTGACGAGAGAGAGAGAAAGTGGTGACAGAAGCTGGGAAATGAGAGGTGGAGAGGGCAAAGAGCTGAAGATGATAGAACCTGATAGGAGATGAAGGTGAGGATCTCCCCTCTAGCTTACACCCTTGACCCGAAATATTGACTGTCCATTTCCCTCTACCTGCCAAGTTTCTCCAGCATCTCATCTTTTTTTTTGCTTCAGATTCCAGCATCTGCAGTTTTTTGTGCCACCAGAATATTTGCACCAACTAGGGAGCCTATCCAGACCAATAGGAGAGCACCAGACTGATTCGTGGAATAGGAGGACTGCCATATTTGAGAAATTAAGTTGACTATTTACAGATTCACAGGAGTTTAGAAGAATAAGAAGAGGCCTTAAGTTCTGTCAAGGTAGGGCAAACTGATGTGGAAAGCATGTTTCTCCTGACTGCGGTATCTACAAAGGGAGGTCGCAGTCTCAGGTTAATGGGCAAGAGATTGTAGAACTGAGATGAGAAGAAATGTCTTCAAGATGGCGATGAACCATTGGAATTCACTACCACAGTTCTGTTGCAACTATATTCATGGTAGGAGCTGGATTTCTAGACCCACAAAGCATTAAGGGCTGTGGGGAAAGAGTAGGAATTTGGTCATTTGGAGAACCAGCCATGATTGTATTAAATTGAGGAGCAGGCTCAAAGAGCCTGTTTCTGATCCAGTTTTTATTTTTCAGTGGACAGGGATTTGATTTTTGAGTTACTAAAAGTAGGCTTGAGCACATGAAGGTTGTCTGGATGAAAAGGCTTCCCACTGAGACATTTGTGATGCCATTACAGCAAAGAGTTAACAACTTTGTAGTGATATGCAGAAAATACAATGGCACATGAATTGGAAGGGGCAAGGTTTGCAGTCAACAGTGTCTTTTGGGTCTTGGAGATTGACTCTACTGCCTCCTACACTGTAGGGTAGAAGAATGGGTTAAATGGGATCATAAATCAGGTATGCTGGAATGTCAGAGCGGACGATGGGCTGAATGGCTCAATTCTGCTCACATCCCTTATGATATTACATGACCTCTCTACTAACAGTGTGTTGCTTTGTGATCTTGGATTGTGGTGGCAACATCAATGAACAATTTATTTTTATAACAGTATAAGTTCTTAATTTAATTCCAGCAATTTTACATTTTGAACAGTTTCATGCCAACTGATCATGTAAATGAGGTAACGATTTGACTCGGTCGGGGACAGATGGTATTTTTAATGAAGATCTGTTCATTCCTACAGATATTTATTCCAAAACTTCAGCATTTAGTTTTTGTGGAATCTCTGATTATCCTGATACCTGTGCCATTTATTTATTAGATGTTCCTCTTTTTGATGTATTCCATTCAGAAGCATTGAATCTTTGGGCTGTGTTGGTTGTTGGTGCAAACAACACATTTCACGGTATGTTTTGATGTGCATGCAACAGATAAAACTAATCTCTATCTTCTTGAAGAAGGGTGTTGGCCTGAAACATCGACTATTTATTCATTTCCATACATGCCGCCCGACCTGCTGAGTTCCTCCAGCATTTTGTGTGTGTTACTCTGACCATAGACACTGTCTGACCTGCTGAGTTCCTCCAGCATTTTGTGTGTGTTACTCTGACCATAGACACTGTCTGACCTGCTGAGTTCCTCCAGCATTTTGTGTGTGTTACTCTGACCATAGACACTGTCTGACCTGCTGAGTTCCTCCAGCATTTTGTGTGTGTTACTCTGACCATAGACACTGTCTGACCTGCTGAGTTCCTCCAGCATTTTGTGTGTGTTACTCTGACCATAGACACTGTCTGACCTGCTGAGTTCCTCCAGCATTTTGTGTGTGTTACTCTGACCATAGACACTGTCTGACCTGCTGAGTTCCTCCAGCATTTTGTGTGTGTTACTCTGACCATAGACACTGTCTGATCTGCTGAGTTCCTCCAGCATTTTGTGTGTGTTACTCTGACCATAGACGCTGTCTGACCTGCTGAGTTCCTCCAGCATTTTGTGTGTGTTACTCTGACCATAGACGCTGTCTGATCTGCTGAGTTCCTCCAGCATTTTGTGTGTGTTGTTCTGGATTTTCAGCATCTGCAGACTTTCTCATGTTAAATCTTTATCTTTGCTTTTTTTCTAGGATCCAAGGAGCAAACACAAATTTAAAATCCACACTTATGGAAGTCCTACATTCTGTGATCACTGCGGCTCTCTGTTATACGGCCTCATCCACCAAGGGATGAAATGTGACAGTAAGTTTTCTAGTGATGTTTGCAGAAGTCCTTGAGGAAAACTGAGTTGTGTGGTATTTAAAGCCGGGGCTCATTGGCGGGAAAACCAAAATCTAAATAACCTAAGTGTTTGTTGGTTCTGGTTCTGGGCCTGCACTTGCTGGAGTTAGAGGAATGAGGGGGATCTTATTGAAAACTGTCGAATATTGAAAGGTCTAGAGCGGATGTGGAGTGTGAGAGTTTAGGACCAGAAGACAGTGTCTCAGAATAGAAGGGCGTTTCTTTAGAACAGAGATGAGGAGGAATTTCTTTAGCCAGAGGGTGGTGAATATGTGGAATTCATTGCCACAAACAGCTGTGTAGGCCAAGTGATTTGGTTTATTTAAAGTAGTAGTCAATGAGTTTAAGAGGAAAAATAAATCAACCATGATGGAATGGCAGAGCAGAATCAGTGTGCCAAATGGCCTAATTCTGTTCCTTTGTTGTATGCTCTTATATTTGAACATAATTTAGACACGTACAGAACGCTAGAGGAACTCAGCAAGTCAGGCAGCAGCTACAGAAAAGGATAAACAGCACTGCTTTTGGCTGACACCCTGCTTCAGGACTGAGAAGGAAGGGGGAAGATGCCAGAATAAAATGGAGGGGAGAAGGGGAAAGAGGTTAGCTGGAAGGTGGTAGATGAAGCCAGGTGGGTGGGAAAAGTCAAGGGCTGGAAGAAAGAAGAAATAATCTGATAGGAGAGAGAAGGAGGAGGGTATCCAAACAGAATATAAGGTGTGCCTCATCTTGGCACAAGAGGAGGCCCTGGACAGATATGTCAGAATGGGAACGGGAATTTAAATGTTTGGCTGCCGGGAAGTCCCGCTTGTGGCGGATGGTGCAGAGTTGCTCAACAAAGCAGTCCCCCAATTTGCAATGGATCTCACCAATGTAGAGGAGGCCGCATCGGGAGCACCAGACACAACAGATAACCCCAGCAGTGTTGCCTCACCTGGAAAGACTGTTTGGAGCCCTGAATGGAGCTGAGGGAGGGGTGTATGGGCAGGTGTAACACTCAGGCCACTTGCAGGGATAAGTGTCTGGAGGGAGATTAGTGGGAAGGGTCGAATAGACTAGGGAATCACGAAGGGAGCAATCACTGTGGGAGGCGGGAAGGGGAAGGGAAAGATCTGTTTAGAGTTAGGATCACTTTGGAGACGGCAGAGCTGTGGAGGATAATGTGTTGGATGTGGAGGCTGATGGGGTAGTAGGTAAGGAAAAAGGGACTCTATCACCATTGAGGTGGTGGGAAGATGGGGTGAATGAAGATATATGGTTATACATTGCGAGAGAGTTGCAACAAAAAGATTTTTACTCCCTTGGATATGACAAATAAAATAAGTACAATACAATACGGAAATGGAGAAGATGCAGGTGAGCGCGATATCAATTGTAGAGGGAGGGGAACCCGTCCTTTAAAGAAGTATGTCCTGGAACGGAAAGCCACGTCCTGGGAACAGATGCGGCGGAGCAAAGAAACTGAGAGAAGGGAACAGCATTTTTACAGGAGACGGTGGGAAGAGGTATAGTTGAAATAATCATAGGAATCAGGTTTATAAAAGATGTCGATTGACAGTTTGTCTCCAGAGATGGAGACAGGGAGTTTGAGAAAGGGGAAAGAGATGTCAGAGATGGACGAAGTGAATTTAAGAGCAGTGTGGAAGTTGGAGGCAAAGTTGATGAAATAAACAAACTTGGCATGGGTGCATGAAGCAGGCCAGTGCAATCCTCACTGTAGTTCAGGAACAGTTGGTGAGTATAACTGGGGAAGGCTTCGAACATGTACCGTTCCATGTAGCCAATGAAGAAGCAAGTATAGCTGGGGCCCATGCCACTGCCCACGGCTACCCCTCTAATTTGGAGAAAATGGGAGGAAGTGAAGGAAAACTTTTTCAAGGTGAGGACCAGTTCTGCCAGATGGAGGAGGGTAGTGGGAGAGCCTTGATGCCTTCCTGATGGGGGAATAGAAATGTATCAGAACTGAACAACCGTGGTGAAGATGAGGCAGTGAGGCCCAGGGAATTGAAAGTTACTGAGATCCAGGGCATGAAAAGTGTCACAGATATAGGTGGGAAGGGACTGAACCAAGGGGGATAGAATGGAATCAAGATATGAGGACACAAGTTCAGTGGGGCGGGAGCAGGCAGAGACGATAGGCCTACCCCGGATGGTCTGGTTTGTGGATCTTGGGTAGGAGTAGAAGCGAGCAGTGTGGGGTAAGGGAACCATGAGTTTGGTGGCAGTGGGTGGGAGTTCTCTAGAGCGGATGAGGTCAGTGATGGTGTCATAGACAGTTTTCTGATGGTGTGGAGTGAGGTCCTCCTCGAGGGGTAGGTATGAGGAGGTGCCTGAGAGTTGTAGCCTGGCCTCAGCAGGGTAGAGGTCAGTGTGCCACACTACAACAGCACCTCCTTTGCGGGTTTAATAAGCTGGGATTGGTATGGAAAGAGTGGAGGGCGGTGCGTTCAGAAGCGGTAAGTTTGGAGGATGAGAAAGGATTCCTGGAGTTGAGATGATTAATATCTCTTTGGCAACTCAAGATGAAAAGATCCAGAGCAGGCATAGAACCAGAGTGAGGTATCCAAGAGGAGGAGGGTTGAAGACAGGAGAAGGGGTCATCAGCGTGGGGAGTGGAATCCTTGTCAAAGCAGTGGGCTTGGAGACAGAGGCGACGGTAGAAGAGCTCGACGTCGAGGCAGCCGCAGAACTCACTGAGGTGCGAGTGAATGGGGACAAGGATGAGACCTTACTGAGGACAGAATGTTCTGCTTCAGAGAGAAGATTGAAGGTAATTGTGAAGACACGGAAAGGATTAGAGCTGGGATCGGTGGGGGGAACCGACTAAGGCACCGGTGACCCCTGTTTCCATCCAAGGGGTCAGTGTGGACATGGTGGAGGATTACAGATACCTGGGGATACGAATGGGCAATAAACTGGACTGGTCAAAGAATACTGAGGCTGTCTACAAGAAGGGTCAGAGCCATCTCTATTTCCTGAGGAGACTGAGGTCCTTTAACATCTGCCGGACGATGCTGAGGATGTTCTACGAGTCTGTAGTGGCCAGTGCTATCATGTTTGCTGTTGTGTGTTGGGACAGCAGGCTGAGGGTAGCAGACACCAACAGAATCAACAAACTCATTCGTAAGGCCAGTGATGTTGCGGGGGTGGAACTGGACTCTCTGACGGTGGTGTCTGAAAAGAGGATGCTGTCCAAGTTGCATGCCATCTTGGACAACGACTCCCATCCACTCCATAATGTACTGGTTAGGCACAGGAGTACATTCAGCCAGAGACTCATTCCACCGAGATGTAACACTGAGTGTCATAGGAAATCATTCCTACCTGTGGCCATCAAACTTTACAACTCCTCCCTCGGAGTGTCAGACACCCTGAGCCAATAGGCTGGTCCTGGACTTATTTTTCCACTTGGCATGATTAACTTATTATTTAATTATTTATGGTTTTATATTGCTATATTTCTTCACTATTCTTCGTGGTGCGGCTGTAATGAAACCCAATTTCCCTCAGGATCAATAAAGTATGTCTGTCTGTCTGTCTGGGAAGAGATGTCGGAGAAGAGAAAAGGGTTGGGGTGTTCAGGGAAGGTGGGTGGGAGGAAGTTGGAGGCTCCGATGACCCAAGAGCTGATGGTGGGGCCTGAGAGACACTGGGTTGCAGAGTGGTGGTGAGAAAAGGCATAAAGTCTCAGCTTGGAAGTGCTGGCAGTCAAGGTCCAGGCTAGAGCTAGAGGTTGTGCAATTAACAGTCTGAAGGTGTCCGAGGTTGTAGGAACCGGCATTGACGGTGGTGAAATCCCGGTTCTGCATCTGCTCAGGGTCATTGGAACCAGTGTTGGCAATAATAATGTCTCTGGTTCAGAAGTGCCCAGAGCGGTCGGGGCTGGGATGGAGTCAGAGAGATCCATAATTCAGAGACACACATGCAGATGTATACACAAACATGGACACAGACACACACAAGCAGGAAAGAATTGAAGGAAAATTCAATGAGAGAAAAATGCATTGCAGGCGTTTCTGTGTTAAGCTAACCCTCACGTTGATCTTCATGATGCCCAACCTTAGAAAATTAAATTCACCATCAGGCAATGCTTTTGCAGGAATGCAATTTGAGGCTTGGTTCACATAAACCTATTAAAAGGATATATATAGATGAAAGGATATATGTGATTATAAATCTCCAGATAAGCTGCTTATTATGTCTGCTGAGAGTCAGCAGTTCTGTGATTCAGATTTCTCATTTGTGAACTTCACTTGTGGTATAAAATATCGAACATTACAGCACGGTAGAGGCCCTTCAGCCCACGATATTGTACTGATCTTTTAACCTACTCCAAACCAACCTTCTGTCCCATATAACCCTCCATTTTTCTTTCATCCATCTGCCAATTTAGGAATCTCTTAAATGTCCATAATGCAACTGCCTCTACCATCAACCCAGACAGTGTGTTCTGTGTGCCCACCACTCTCTGTGGGGAAAAAGCAACTATCTCTGACATCCCACCCCCCATACTTTCCTCCAATCACCTTCAAATTATGTTCTTTCATATTAAATATTGCCACACTGGGAAAAAAAGGTACTGACTGTCCACTCCAAATATCTCTATTATCTTCTTGTATACCTCTTTTGTGTCGTCTCATCTCTCCTTTATTTCAAAGAACAGTGCTTTCTAATCCAGACAGCATCCTGGTAAACCTCCTCTGCATCCTCTCTAAAGTTTCCACATCCTTCCTATAATGAGGCAACCAGAACTGAACACAGTATTCCAAGTGTGGTCTAACTAGAGTTTTATAGAGCTGTAACATTACATTGACATGGTGCATTTCAGAATCCGAATCAGGTTTATCATCACTGGCATATGTTGTGAAATTTGTGCATTCCCAGTTAGATGAATTTTCTTTCCCCTTCCTCTCTTTATTCCCCATGAATGGGGCAGATTGTTTTTCTGAAGACGCCCTCCATTATTTTGGTACAAAAAGCATTGTGGAGCCATACAGCACAGAAAGGGCCTTTCAGCCCATCATGTCAAACTAACCCCTGAGCTGTATTATTGTAATGATAACTTTTTAATGTGTGTACCTTTACCACTCCACAGCCTGCGACTTGAACGTACACAAGAAGTGTGTCATAAATGTACCCAGCATGTGTGGGACTGACCACACAGAGAGGAGAGGCAGGATTTACCTGAAAGTGGAGGTTGCCGATGACAGCGTGCTCCGAGTCACAGGTAAGCAGCCAATGTCATTAGTAGCAGGCACATAACATAGAAAAATGGGAGTTGCAGATTATCCCTCAGTATTGTTCTGTTGTTCAGTATTATCATGCCAGATCTTTTAAGTCACTATCACTTTCCCACACACCCAATTCACAAAGTATCCAAAAGTCTATTGGTCAGTAATTAACTTTGTATGGTACCTTGATCAATACATTACAAAGATCACCAGTGAAAATGTTTGTTCTCAACCCTTATTCTAGCAGTATGGACATTGTTCTGCATATTTCAGCTAAGCGAACCTTTAACTCAACATAGACTCCAAAACAGCCTTTCAGAATTTTGTTTATTTTGTTTCATAATTTCTCCCTTTTTAATGGCCTGGTTCTGGTTTTAAGATTATACCTTCTTGATCTGGAGATTTTATTATATCTACCCTGAGAATTATTCCAAGATCCTAAATATCAAACCATAATTTCACTTTCACTTTCTCCAAGGAAAATGGGATTTATCCAGATAAACTAAATCCCCAGCTTGATAGTGTTCTGTGAATCTGTGTCACATTCCTGGGCAGTTTGTACCACACACTAAGAACTTACAGCTCTTCTAAAGCCAAAATGAGCTGGACAGTCTCCTTCACGACCCACTGACGTCAAGTAGAACTACTTCCTCTCCTGCCCTGTGTGTGCTCTCCACTGTTTTGTCTTTTTGATGACCCACTTTATTGACATGATAAATGCTGCGGCAGTGACTGGAGCTGGCTAGTTTACATGTGGAGAGCATGACCTGTGATGGAGCCCTGTGTCTATTTGCATATATTAGCAATCATCTCAAGGCTTGTGATCCATGCTGCTAAAACATTCAAACCAAAAGCCAGCCATTCAATGGAATCACATTATATCCCAAAACTGAGTTTCTCAAGCCTAAATTTGATAAATATCAAGAAGAGGCAGTTTGACGGCACTGCTTAAGGCCAGAACTTATGAGAATATGATTATAGATTAATTGATATCTGGAACACTGAGCCATAAAACCCTATGCTTCATCCTCCTGGGTTTCAGTGCCTGCTATTCAAAAAGGCTGCCTATAGTTGAGGTGTGATGTGGATTTTGGAGGTAAAGTTGGTTTACGGCCAAACTTCAGGTGATGTGTATCAGACAGTATCGGTCAGATATGTAACTTATGGCCACATTTAACTTGGCATGGGACAGAAACAAACAGAGTGTGCAGACAGGTAGGATCTGGGGTGATTCAGAAGTAGGCTCAGCGAATGGCCTACTTCCATTGGTAAGTTCTACAGGATTACCAGGAACAAGCAGCCCACTTGCTCAACCAGCCCATTTCAGCCATTCCAGCTTCAGATCCAAGTCTCTGTTAAGAAGATCTGAGCTTCAGTGTCTCATTCATGAGTCTGCAGTTTGGTGGGTTGTGACACCCTTCTACTTGAAGCTCAATGGCAGAAATCATTGAATGCATGGCAACTCTGGCAGGGTCTGCAAGACATTACTTCTGCAAAGTGAAACCCAATAGCATGAATGGCAGTGATGCTTCACTACCAGATGAACTCAACGCCTTCTATGCATGCTTTGAAAGGGAGAACACAACTACAGCTGTGAAGATCCCTATTGCACCTGATGACCCTGTGATCTCCATCTCAGAAGCCGATGTTAGGTTGACTTTAAAGTGAGTGAACCCTCACAAGGGGGAAGGTCCCAATGGAGTACCTGGTAAGGCTCTGAAACCCTGTGCCAACCAACTAGCGGGAGTATTCAAAGACATTCTCAACCTCTGCTACAGGCAGAAGTTCCCACTTACTTCAAAAAGGTAGCAGTGCCTGAGAAGAATAATGTGGGCTGCCTTCATGACTATCGCCTGATAGCACTCACATCGACAGTGATGAAATGCTTTGAGAGGTTGGTAATGACTAGACTGAGCTCCTGCATCAGCAAGGACCTGGACCCATTGCAATTTGCCTATCGCCACAATAGGTCAACAGCAGATGCAATCTCAGTGGCTCTCCACACGGTTTTAGACCACCTGGACAACACAAACACCTACGTCTGGATGCTGTTCATCGACTATAGCTCAGCATTTAATACCATCATTCTCACAATCCTGATTGAGAAGTTGCAGAGAAGAGGGCGTCTGTACCTCCCTCTGCAATTGGATCCTCGACTTCCTTACCATAAGACCACAATCTGTGCGGATTGGTGATAACATCTCCTCTCACTGACAATCAACACTGGCGCACCTCAAGGATGTGTGCTTAGCCCTCTGCTCTACTCTCTGTATACCCATGACTGTGTGGCTAGGCATAGCTCAAACACCATCTATAAATTTGCTGACTTATACTTTATTGTCACCGAACTATTGATACTAGAGCGTACAATCATCACAGTGATATTTGTTCCTGCACTTCGCGCTCCCTGAAGTACAAATTGAATTAAATATAATAAAATTTTAAATTATAAATCATAATTAGAAAATAGAAAAGGGAAAGTAAGGTAGTGCAAGTCAGGTCCAGATATTTGGAAGGTACGACCCAGATCGGCCCAGACGATACAACCAGAATCTCAGGTGGTGACGAGAGAGCATACAGGAGTGTCATATGCCAACTAGTGGAGTGGTGCCACAGTAACAACCTGGTGCTCAACGTCAGTAAGATGAAAGAGCTGATTGTTCCTTCACCTTACCCTTCAGGGAGGGTAAGGTGAAGGAACACGTACCAATCCTCATAGAGGGATCAGAAGTGGAGAGAGTGAGCAGTTTCAAGTTCCTGGCTGTCAAGATCTCTGAGTATCTAACTTGGTCCCAACATATCAATGTAGTTATAAAGAAGGCAAGACAGTGGCTATATTTCATTAGGAGTTTGAAGAGATTTGGCATGTCAACAAATACACTCAAATATTTCTATAGTTGTACCATGGAGAGCATTCTGACAGGCAGCGTCACTGTCTGGTATGGAGGTGCTACTGCACAGGATCAAAGGAAGCTGTTGAAGGTTGTAAATCTAGTCAGCTCCAACTTGGGCACTAGCCTACAAAAGTACCCAGGACATCTTTAGGGACCAGTGTCTCAGAAAGGCAGCGTTCATTATTAAGGAACTTCAGCAATCAGGGTATATCCTTTCCTCACTGTTACCATCAGGTAGGAGGTACAGAAGCTTGAAGGCACACACTCAGTGATTCAGGAACAGCTTCTTCCCCTCTGCCATCCGATTCCTAAATGGACATTGAATCTTTGGATACTACCTCACTTTTTTTAATATACAGTATTTCTGTTTTTTCACTTTTTTTTATCTATTCAATATACACAATTGATTTACTTGTTTATCTATTATTTTTTTAAATTTTATTTATTTTTTTCCTCTACTAGATTATGTATTGCATTGAACTGCTGCTAAGTTAACAAATTTTACATTATATGCGGGTGATAATAAACCTGATTCTGATTCATTTCAGAGGTGTTTGGGAAACTGGATCCAGCCTCGGGACCAGAATGGGAAAGAGGAGTTCATGTTTGGGTTGGGAGGCAGTAACCAGTGGCTGGAGGTTGGGGGGGATGGGGTTCTGTGGTCAGTGTTGATACTCCATCTGTCATGATCCTTGATGACAATAGTGTTGAGAGTCTTCGGAGAAACATAGTTGGGCTAAATGAATGGGGAAGGATGGAATAAAATGCTGAACAAAAGTGAGTAAGGTCATCCACTTTGGCCAAAAAAATGTTTTGAAGTGAAGAGACAGTACAAAGAGTCAGTGTTCAGAGGAATATGAAAGAGAATATGCACAAGCCACAAGCAGTTAGGAAGCCAATTGGAGCTGCTGGAGTAAAGACTCCTCACTACATTACATAGGTCCCTCGTGAGACTGCACCGTGAATATTATGCACAGTCTCCCTTTCCCTAAATGGAACGGATTGATTTGTGTAGCAAAGGTTTGCTAGATTACTGCCTGAAATGAGAGGTGGGAAGTTTGTTGGGGGGTGGGGGGGGGGGGAATGCAAGGAGCCATTTTCCATCAAACTGAAGTGTAGAAGTGGTATTCCAAACAACTTAGTGAGATGGAGTATTTTTTAACTAGGCACGGGAAGGGATGAGGAATGAGAAAGGCAGTTTTCTCTCTGGAAAAGAGGTTAGGATGACTTTTCTGCTTGGAACCTGGGCAGGAAGAAAAGGGTTCCGTTTTAAGTGTGGAGCTGTGGAAGGGTAGGGAACTGAGTTGAAAAGAGGGAAGAAAGCTTTCTGAGAACTTCCACAATACCCGGTCTACCACTCAACTAATTGCAAAGAAATTGAAGAATTCACAGTGTCTCAGTTTGCAGAGGCTTGTTATGGAGCACTGCGGAATAAGAACAGGCCCTATTGTCCATTCAGTCTGTACCAAACTGTTAGTCTGCACCCAGTTTCCTCCAACGCTAAAGCTGAAAGGCTTTAATCTTCAAATTGTTGAGTAAATTTCTTCTGGATACTGCAGCAGTGCACCACGCAGCCTTTATTGTCTCTCAGTGTTTGACCGCTTATATTTCCTTTTTGTCACATGTAAATCGAAACATCCCCTTAATAAAGGATGTTCGGATAATGTGAGCAATCACAGTAAGTCCTCACTGATGGGGAGGCTGCAAGAAATGAAAATTGATTGTCCCTTGGACAAGTATGGATTAAAGCCGCTATGGAATTGTTCAAAGGAAATGGTGTTTTGATTAATTTGATTAGTCTTTCTGATAACAGAGGATTGATGAGGGTAGTGAATATTGTATGCATGAGGTTTCCACAGGGGCTGATGAAGCACCTAATTAACAAAATTGAGGTCCATTAATTAAGAGATGTGGCAAAACAAATACTCCATTGGCTAGGAGACAGGAAAGAAGGAAAGGTTGTGGAGATTGGTCCTTCTTTCGAATGGGACAAATGCTCTTCTTGGTGTTTATTAATGACTTAAGCCTGAGTGGTTAAGGCCCTGTTCAAGGATAGGAGTGTATTAAGCAGACAGAGGATAATCACAATCTTTGGAGGGATAGTGGACAGGTTGGTGGAACGAGCAGTGACTTAACAGATGAAATAGAACACAAGTGATATATTTTGGTTGGAAAAGCAAGAAACAACAAAGAGGTATAATGAGAATCATTTTGAGGTGGGTGCTGGAGCACAGAGACTTGGGTAAATTAATGCAAAGGCCCCTAAAAACAGCAGGACAGATTGAAGAAGATCATTACTTGCTCTCGGTAATGGACTGAAATGTCAGCCATGTCAGTCTTTGTGTATATCAAGCATGTACGTTTGGGGAAACGGGTGATTGCAGAAACTGGGATCTGGAGCAACATACAATCTGCTGGAGGAAATCAGTGGGTCGAGCAGCATCTGTGGGGGGGGGGGGGGCGTTGTGACCTTGAGGGAGCAGTGGGAATACAGTCATCGGTAAATTAAATTTAATTGTACTTGACTACTGGTGGTTCATTAGTGTGTAGGGTGTACCAGTACAGTTGGTCTTCTTTCAGTCGAGCTCCATATATAGCTGGGAGTGGCTGGATGTAAAGGAGAAACTGAAGGGGAGCAGTGCAACAGTATAACAGTCTAAGGAACAAATCTAAATAGATTGAATAGAGGTTGTGCTCTGTAGCATTTAATTGAATCCAATTTAGATGTTTAGAACCTTAGATGTGAAACTCGTAACAGTGATAATAGTGCCCTGGAGTTGTGCCATTGATGAGTGTGTGTTGCTGAACTACGGAGCCGAAGAGGTCCATACAAGTAGAGGATCCTGGCACTGAAGACATAAATATTTCAGAAGTGTCAGCGTTGGGTTTTTCCTACTACCTGTGCTGGGATTATTTTAGTTTATGATACGTTTAATGAAATATCAGTCTGCAGCAGTGTTGGCATGGGTCACACATCAGTCAGCAGTATCATGGCCAAGTGGCTGTTTCTAGAACTAACTTTGTCAGCCTAGAAAGTGGAAACCAGCAGGTTATCGCCTCATGCAGGGAAGCAGCACGATACTGTAGTGGTTAGGGTAATGCTGTTACAGTGCCTGTGACCCAGGTTCAGTTCCTACCGCTGACTGTAAGGAGTTTGTTTGTTCTCCCTGTGACCGCGTGCTGCAGTTCCCTCCTGCATTCCAAAGACATACAGGTTAGGTTGGGTAAGTTGTGGGCATGTTGTGTTGGTGTCAGAAAGATAGCAACACTTGTGGGCTGCCTCCAGCATAATCCTTGAACTATGTTGGTCGTTGATAAGATGACACATTTCACTGTATGTTTTAATATTTTGATGTACAAGTGACAAATAAAATTAATTTCATCTAATTAATCTGATCTAATGATGGAGGGTACTTTGTCCCACTCTGCTCCCATCTTCAATTCTTTGATTGATCTTTCTTTTCAATTGAAGAAAGAGGCTGAGAGTGGAAGACTGAAGGCATCGCGGAGAGAAGGTTGTTTTTCTTTAACAGCTCGGGGAAAAGAGGCTAGACTGTGCAGGCGCGTGGCATAGGCTAGACTGCGCAGGCACCAAGGTTTAAAAGAAAAACTGCCATATACAGCAGCCATTGTTGGAGTGGACTGAGTCAGAGTGGGACAGCTTTGGCTCAATCAGGCTTCAGCGAGGGTAGGTTCTGGTAAGTTTCTGTTTTCTTTTTTTTTTGTTCAGACTAGAGAATATGCCAGGCAGGATGTTGGAATGCTCTTCTTGCAGGATGTGGGAAGGTGTCCCTGACAACGATACCTGCAAGAAGTGCATCCAGCTGCAGCTCCTAACAGACCACGTTAGGTAGCTGGAGCTGGATGACTTCTGGATCATTCGGGAAACTGAGCAGTTTATAGATAGTAGCTTCCGGGAGGTAGTTACCCCTAAGGAACAGGGCGAGGGAAGGGGAAAGGACAGGTAGTGCAGGGTTCCCCTGTGGCCATTCCCCTCCAAAACAGATATATCGATTTGGATACTGTTGGGGGGGGATAGCTTACCTGGGACAAGCTGCGGCAGCCGGATCTCTGACACTGAGTCTGGTTCTGCAGTGCAGAAGGGAGGGAGGAAGAAGAGGAGAGTGGTAGTGATAGGGGGCTCCATAGTCAGGAGTACAGACAGGAGATTCTGTGGTTGTAACAGAGACTCCCGGATGGTTTGTTGCCTCCCGGGTACCAGGGTCAGGGATGTCTCTGACCGCGTGCACAGCATTCTGCGGTGGGAGGGTGATCAGTCAGATGTCGTGGTACACATTGGTACCAATGACATAGGTAGAAAGAGTCAGGAGGTCCCGAAGAGTGAGTTCAGAGAGCTTGGTAGGAAGTTGAAAAACAGGACCTCGAGGGTAGTAATCTCCGGATTGCTGCCTGTGTCATGTGCAAGTGAGGGTAAGAGTAGGATGCTCTGACAGATGAACATGTGGCTGAGAAACTGGTGTAGGGGGCAGGGTTTCAGATTTCTAGATCATTGGGTCCTCTTCTGGGGCAGTTGGGACCTGTACAAGAGAAACAGGTTACACCTGAACTACAAGGGGACCAATAAACTTGCAGGGAGGTTTGCTAGTGTTATTGGGGAGGGTTTAAACTAGATTTACAGGGGGATGGGAACCAGAGTGCCAGAGTAGATAGTGGAACGGGGGTGAAAATAAATGATGTTAGTAGTTCATGCAAAGTCACAAGTAGTAAGGTTGTGTGTGGTGGTAATAATCTTCTGAGGTGTGTATATTTCAGTGCGAGGAGTATTGTGGGGAAGGCAGACGGGCTGAGGGCCTGGATTGACACATGGAATTATGACATCATAGCCATTACTGAAACTTGGCTACAGGAGGGGCAGGACTGGCAGCTCAGTGTTCCAGGGTTCCAATGTTTCAGACGTGATAGAGACAGAGGGATGAAGGGTGGGGGTGGCGGGGTGGCTTTGCTAGTCAGGGAAAATATTACAGCAGTGCTTTGGCAGGACAGATTAGAGGGCTTGTCTACTGAGGCCATATGGGTGGAGCTGAGAAACAGGAAAGGTATGACCACATTAATAGGGTTGTATCATAGACCACCCAATAGTCAGCGAGAATTGGAGGAGCAAATCTGCAGAGAGATAACAGGCAACTTTAGGAGACAGAAAGTTGTGATTGTAGGAGATTTTAATTTTCCACACATTGATTGGGAATCCCATACTGTTAAAGGTCTAGCTGGGTTAGAGTTTGTAAAATGTGTTCAGGAAAGTTTTCTAAATCAATATATAAATGTACCAACTAGGGATGATGCAATATTAGATCTCCTATTAGGAAATGAGTTAGGGCAGGTGACGTAAGTGTGTGTAGGGGAACACTTTGGTTCCAGTGATCATAATGCTATTAGTTTCAACTTGATCATGGATAAAGATAGATCCGGTCCTCAGGTTGAAGTTCTAAACTGGAAAAAGGCCAAATTTGAAGAAATGAGAAAGGATCTAAAAAGCGTAGATTGGGACAGGTTGTTCTCTGGCAAGGATGTGATTGCTAAGTGGGAGGCCTTCAAAGGAGAAATTTTGAGAGTGCAGAGTTTGTATGTTCCTGTCAGAGTTAAAGGCAAAATGAATAAGAATAAGGAACCTTGGTTTTCGAGGGATATTGGAACTCTGATGAAGAAGAGAGAGATGTATAACATGTATAGGCAACAGGGAGGAAATAAGATGCTTGAGGAGTATAAAAAGAGTAAGAAAATACTTAAGAAAGAAATCAGGAGGGCTAAAAGAAGACATGAGGTTCTTTGGCAGTCAGGGTGAAGGATAATCCTAAGAGCTTCTACAGGTATGTTAAGAGCAAAAGGGTAGTAAGGGATAAAATTGGTCCTCTTGAAGATCAGAGTGGTCGGCTATGTATGGAACCAAAAGAAATTGGAGAGATATTAAATGGGTTTTTTGTATCTGTATTTACTAAGGAAACTGGAATGGAGTCTATGAAAACAGGCAAACAAGTAGGGAGGTCATGGAACTTATACAGATTAAAGAGGAGGAGGTGCTTGCTGTCTTGAGGCAAATCAGAGTAGATAAATCCCCAGGACCTGACAGGGTATTCCCTCTGACCTTGAAGGAGACTAGTGTTGAAATTGCAGGGGCTCTGGCAGAAATATTTAAAATGTCGATATCCATGGGTCAGGTGCCGGAGGATTGGACGATAGCTCATGTAGTTCCGTTGTTTAAAAAAGGCTCGAAAAGTAAACCGGGGAATTATAGGCCGGTAAGTTTGACATCGGTAATAGGTAAATTATTGGAAGGAATGCTAAGAGATAGGATCTACAGGTATTTGGATAGACAGGGACTTATTAGAAAAAGTCAGCATGGCTTTGTGCGTGGTAGGTCATGTTTAACCAAACTATTAGAGTTTTTCAAGGAAGTTACCAGGAAAGTGGATGAAGGGAAGGCAGTGGATGTTGTATACATGGACTTCAGTAAGGCCTTCGACAAGATCCCGCATGGGAGGTTAGTTAGGAAGATTCAATCGCTAGGTATACATAGAGAGGTAGTAAATTGGATTGGACATTGGCTTAATGGAAGAAACCAGAGAGTGGTAGTGGAGGATTGCTACTCTGAGTGGAGGCCTGTGACTAGTGGTGTGCCACAGGGATCAGTGCTGGGTCCATTGTTATTTGTCATCTATATCAATGATCTGGATGATAATGTGGCAAATTGGATCAGAAAATTTGCTGATGATACAAAGATTGGAAGTGTAGTGGACAGTGAGGAAGGTTTTCAAAGCTTGCAGAGGGATTTGGACCAGTTGGAGGAATGGGCTGAAAAATGGCAGATGGGAGTTTAATGTGGACAAGTGTGAGGTATTGCACTTCGGAAGGTCAAACCAAGGTAGAACATACAAAGTAAATGGTAGGACACTGAGGAGTGCAGTAGAACAGAGGGATCTGGGAGTACAGATACATAATTCCCTAAAAGTGGCATCACAAGTAGATAGGGTCGTAAAGAGAGCTTTTGGTACATTGGCCTTTATAAATCAAAGTAGTGAGTATAAGAGTTGGAATGTAATGGTGAGGTTGTATAAGACATTGGTGAGACCAAATTTGGAGTATTATGTGCGGTTTTGGTCACCTAATTACAGGAAGGCTATTAATAAGGTTGAAAGAGTGCAGAGAAGGTTTACAAGGATGTTGCCGGGACTTGAGAAACTGAGTTACAGAGAAAGGTTGAATAGGTTAGGACTTTATTCCCTGGAGTATAGGAGAATGAGGGGGTGATTTGATAGAGGTGTATAAAATTATGATGGGTATAGCAGGCCTTTTCCACTGAGGCTAGGGGAGAAAAAAAACCAGAGGTCATAGGTTAAGGGTGAAGGGGGGAAAGTTCAAAGGGAACATTGGGGGGGCTTTTTCACGCAGAGAGTGGTGGGAGTGTGGAATGAGCTGCCAAATGAAGTGGTGAATGCAGGCTCACTTTTGACATTTAAGGAAAACTTGGACAGGTATATGGATGAGAGGGGTTTGGAGGGATATGGCCCAAGTGCAGATCAGTGGGACTAGGCAGAAAAATGGTTCGGCATTGCCAAGAATAGCCAAAAGGCCTCTATGCTGTAATGTTCTATGGTTCTATCTCCCGAGTTGTGTGCCATTAAGGATTACTGCATAATAGCTGCAAAACTTTCTATACCGTCCCCACCCCCATCCTAGTCAGAGGTTCAGGTTCCTTCTTCTAGCTTTCCCTACCCTGACTGTAATTAGCTCAAATCACAACGTGACCCCAGCCTGATCCCACAGCCTCTGGCTCAGTATTACCAACTGCGTGAGGAGGAAATTGAAGGTTTTTTTTTTACTGTATACCAGAAGAGGAGGCTGAAATTGAGGTTCTTAACTGGAAGTAGCTGTGTGAGGATTATAGTGCTAAAACGCAGTCAGAGAAAGCTGGAAAGATTGGACAAACTTGCATCATTTTCACTGGAGTGCAGTCTGAGCGGTGCCTTGACAGAAGTTTCTGGAATTGTGAGAATCCTAGGTAGGGTAGGTAGTCTTTTTCCCAGGGTAGCAATGTCAAATGCTAGAGTTTGGTTTAAAGGAGATCTACAGTGTAAATTGTTTTTACACACAACGTGGAACATATCTGGATGGAAAATCAGATATGATAACATTTAAGAGGTGTTTAGACAGGAAGTGGAGGGATGGAGGCCTCGAGCAGGCAGTTGTGCAGTTTAAATTGGGATCAAGATCATGGGCCGAAGGGTATGTCCTTGTGCTGAACTGCTCTCTGTTCAGAAACAGGACAGCAAGATCGGGACATCAGAAGGTATATCAGTGGACCTGAGAAAGCACAAATTGGATGCTGAATACGTCCTCTGTGGAGAAGAGGCTGAATGACGCTAGTTGTACTCGCCAGCGCTTGGACTCCTGCCTTTTTGTCAAATGATCGTGTACTGACCAATCTATTGCCTCTTGTGCATTGCTGGGTAATGAGCGTGAAAGCATTTGTATAGTCCCTTTCTTAACTCTGGATACTCCTAAGGATCAATAAACTATTGTCCACAGCATTTGGGAACTAATTTGTGCACTGTAAATAATAACACGTTGGAGGTCAGATAATTCTAATGAAATTGGTTCAAAGGTAAATGTTCATGAGAATACTGGGCAGAACTTTCATGATCTCCTTTGATGTAGTTGCATGGATCTTGTGCATCCACCTGGCAGCACAGGCAGGGAATCAAATTAATGGCTGTAAAGGACAAATCAAAATAGAATCAGGTTTGTTATCACCGGCATATGATGTGAAATTTGTTAACTTAGCAGCAGCAGTTCAATGCAATACATAATCTAGCAGAGAGAGAAAATAATAATAAATAAACAAGTAAATCAATTGCGTATATTGAATAGATTTTTTAAAGTGCAAAAACATAAATACTGTATATTTTTTAAAAGTGAGGTAGTGTTCAAGGGTTCAATGTCCATTTAATTGTATGGCAAAGGAGAAGAAACTGTTCCTGAATCGCTGAGTGTGTGCCTTCAGGGTTCTGTACCTCCTACCTGATGGTAACAGTGAGAAAAGGGCATGCCCTGGGTGCTGGAGGTCCTTAATAATGGATGTGGCCTTTCTGAGATACTGCTCCCTGAAGGAGTCCTGGGTGCTTTGAAGGCTAGTACCCAAGATGGAGCTGACTAGATTTACAACCCAACAAATGTCCCAGCAGTGTGGCTGGGCCAGCCTGGATGATGAAGTTTCAACATCATGAAGTCAGATTTGAACCTATGACCTGACAGTAAACAGTGCTACCCAGAGCTAAGGCTTGTCCTTCATCAAGAGAAATCTGCAGGACTCACCTACTCCACCCCACTGCATCACAAGCTGATCACCATTTCCTTCCACTTGAAACCATCTTTATTTGTATCCAATATCTAAATAAAGAAGAAATCTAAATAGTCAGGACCAAGGCAGCTTGGTTGCATGCTCAGTATGGATTGCATCAGAATGACTTAACTACGTACCTTTTAACACCCTTGGCATATGCACGGCCCAAAGTAGTGAGTTCCAGAGATAAAGTGCCAATGATTGGTCTTGACAGCAAGCCAGCATTTAATCAATCAAGCGTGGCTGCAAGAGGTTATAGAATGAACTGAAGTCAAATGGGAGTCAGAGGAACACTCCCTGCTGGCTGGCATCAGAACTTGTCCAGAGAAAGAAAGATTTTAAATTAATTGTTAGATGTCACTCAGTGATCATCACGGTTTTAGACTCAACCAGCATCTTCAGATGCTTTATCAATGAACTTCCTTCCATTGTGAGATAAGATCTGTGTTTCATCACTGCTTATCAGGCAACTAGCCCCAGATTTAAGTGTAAGTGATAAGCAACTTTTTAATCTCTCAAATGCCAGGCAATACCACCTCCAACAAACGAAAGGGTAGCTACCTTTGACATTTAATAGCAATCACTTTGCCATGCCCTTGTAACCAACACCTTGAGGATCACCAGATTATCAAAAGCGTAACTGTGCCAGACACACAGGTACTGTAGCAACAAGAATGGGTCACGGTGTGGGTACCCTGCAGCATGCTCCATTTGAGAATGAGATGGAAAACTCTCCGTTTTCCTGGATGACTGCAGTTTCAGCAGCACATGCTATAAATGTGATGCCTTTCAGCTGACTGGTGGTGTAGTGGTATGTTCACTGGACTTCGAGGTGAATGGTGCTGCAGGAATTCCCTCTCTGCTTCCTTAAAACAGCCCTTGATAAAACTGCAAGAACAGCTCTTGTGCCTTGAAGTTACTCTTGGATTAGACTCCAATATTAGTGACACTGGATAATCCAATTTGTTTGATCTATCCTTAAATGTTGAAGTCTGGGTGTTGGGAAAAGGTATTGTGAGAGGCTGTTTTGTGTGTTCCTGAATTTGCACATGACAGAATTCATGGAGTGGGAGAGCTTCATGCTGTAAGTAGGGACATCAGAGATGAAAACAGATTGTGAAGCCTGTACCTGTTTTAAATCTCAATAAGGCTTCTTTGACAGTATAATGATAACACAGGGCTATGTTAATACACTAACTTTAACATGGCACACCATTAAACGATTGCTTTGAGTTTTTGAAAGAAAAATTGGCGCATGTAAAAAGACAATTGCCCTTGTTTCAAGATCCAAGACCAGTTTTTATAGATAAGGTAATAAAATAAACTTGCTCTGTTAAAGGTCTCTGGCAAACATCAAAGCAACAATATCCTTTTATCCTTTCTGTCACCATTTTCAGCGCAATTTTATTCCAGTGCACTCAGACTCTTCGTGAACGAACCATTGTCTCACAGATAGAGCTTAACGTAGATTATATGAAGCTGCTCAGATGGTTTGGTACATAAAAACAGGGGCCGCTATTGGCAATGAGCAGCACAGGACCAGAAAATGCCAGCTTCACTCCTGCATTCCCTGTCTGAGAACGGCCAGATGTTTAGTTATGGATTCAGGACATGAAATGATATGGAGAAAGGACAACAAAAGCAGTGCCCATGGCAGCAGCTTTTAGAATGTAAGAAAATCAGTGGTAGGTCATGTTGTCTCTCAAGCCTGCTTTGGCAGTCAGAGAGACTATGGCTGATTGCCTTAACCCACCCTCATATGCACCAATTCCTTTAATTCATCTCACCCTTGAATATACTCAATGACCTTCACAGAGAAGGAGAATTCCAATGATTTTACAATTCCTTGCTTTTCCGTTTCTCCTCATTTCAGTTCTAGCTCGCTGAGCGCTTGCCCTAATTTAAACACTCTGAGGTTCCCAACTCTCCAACCTGACAGTGCATGTCAATGTCTTCCTCAGAGAGGACTTGCCTTAATTCCAGCCATTCTCTGTAAGGAGTTTGTACATTCTCCCCGTTACCACGTGAGTTTCCTCCCGAGTGCACTGGTTTCTTCCCACCTTCCAAAGATGTACGGTTTAGTAGATTAATTGGTCACATAGGTGTAATTGGGTGGTGCTGTCTCTTTGGGCCAGATGGGCCTGTTACTGTGCTGTACCTCTAATAAAGTACAGCTCACCCTCAGTATCAAGGTAGATTTTGTGTTTTTCTGGAGTGGTTCTTGAGCCTTGTGAGTTTGCTGTAAATCTAATGACATCCTTGTTCCATTTGTACGGTTGACACCTTGATGCCCTTGAGTTTTGCTACCAGCTTTATGTGTACAGTAATTGCTTTTCAGTTCTTTCGGGAATTAACTCCTGTGCTCTTGAGGAAGTGTGTCTCTGAGTAATGCAGGCTGTGACAATGTCAAAGATCTATTATGTTGAATCAGAATAATTTGAATCAGGTTTATTATCACTGACAGTTGTCATGGAATTTGTTGTTCTGCAGCAGCAGTACAATGCAATACATAAAAATTAGAATATTACAGTAAGACTATATCAACTTATTCATTCTTTGTTATGTGCCATGTTGTTATGATGTGGGCGACCATGGTCTTTTCATGACCAGGATAGCTCTTGGTAAATTTTTCCACAGAAGTGGTTTGCTATTGCCTTCTTCTGGGCAGTGTCTTTACCAAATGGGTGACCCCAGCTGTTATCAATATTCTTCAGAGATTGTCTACCTCGCATCAGAGGTCACATAACCAGGACTTAAGGCATGCACCAGCTGCTCACTTGACCATCCACCACCTGCTCCACTTGACCCTGATTGGGGTGGGAGTCTAAGCAGGTGCTACCCCTTGCCCAGAGGTGACCTGCAGACTAGTGGAGGGAAGGAATGCCTTAAACCTCCTTTGGTGGAGAGGTATCTCTACCCCGCCATCCTATAAAATAAATCATGCAAAAGAGAGCAAAATAGTGAGGTAGTGTTTATTGATTCATGAAGCATTAAGAAATCTATGGTGGAGGGACGAAGCTGTTCCTAAAACATTGAATGTTCATATTCAGACGCCTGTACCTCTTTTCCGATGGCAGTAACGGGAAGAGGGCATGTCCCAGATGGTGAGGGTCCTTCATGATAGATGCCACCTTCTTGAGGCATTTCCTTTTGAAGATGTCTGTGGTGATGGGGAGGGTAGGGTGCCCATGAAGGAGCTGGCTGAATCTACAACTCTCTGGCACCTCCATACTAGACGATGACCTCAGAATGCTTTCCACAGTACTTATGTGGAAATTTGCTCTAATCTTTGGTGACATATAACATTGTGCTACTGATTTGGCTCTTTTAGAGCCACACTAACATCTGAAGGTTATGGGTTTGAGTACCTCTTGAGATTTGAGTGCACTGTCTATGCTGTCTGGGCAATATTGGAGATTAGTTGGGTTAGGACTTGCCTGGCTCCATTGTGAATAAATCAAGCCTAGCATGAGAGATGTCTCCAAAAGTTGCAAGCTGAAATAGAAACCACCTCTATCAAATATACTTGGCTCAATCTTAATTTAAGTTAATGTTGTTGCACCTATAAACACAAGAGATTCTGCAGATGCTGGCAGTCCAGAGCAAAACATACAAAATGCTGGAGAAACTCAGCAGTCAGGCAGCATCTATGGAAAGGAATGAACAGTCAATGTTTCAGGCCGAGACCCTTCATCAAGGCTTGTTGCACCCAGCTTGTCTCCACAACATTTGGCATCTAGTTCTGGATCAGCAACAATTCCTTCCAGCTCAATATTGAGAAGACAGAGGCTTTTGTCTTCAGCCTATGCCACAGGCATGGTTCTGTCACAGCTAAATTCACTTTTATCCTTGAACACTGATTGAATACAAGCTGACCTCGTATATAATCTTTGTATTTTATTAGGCACTGACTTCAAACCCTGTCCTTTTAAGAAGCTGTCAAACTTCTTCAACCATTGCAAATGTTCGGCATGAGTGGTAATTTCAGCAGCATCCCCCATCTCAACATATCTGCTGCTGAACTTACCACCCGTGCTGAACTTTTCCAATGGTCTCCTGGCTGCTCCTCCAGAATTTTGTTTTTTGCTTTGAAGACCACTTTATGCTACATCTGGGAGGCTGGAGTTGATTTCTAAACAGAGGAGCTGAGTGGTCACTTTCTTACTGGATTCATTTCCTTCTTCATGACATACCCTCAACCATCTTCTCATATTCTCCATTTCTCACAACTCCTTCAAGATGTTTTTTGAAATATCTCTTTTTGATGCTCCTAAATGAGTGTGATGGTGTTTGCTGACGTTCTGGTGGAGCATAATCGGGGTTTTACAACATGTAAATGAACTGTATAAATTCCAGTTAGTGTCAGTACACTTAAAATATTGGTTATGATGAAAGCAAGACTCTGTCAACGCAGTTTTAATTCTGTTTTGTAATACCAAAGTTCTGTTAATGAGTGTTTATACTAAGCAGAAACTCCACAATTGTTCTTGAATCGTGACCAATTGCTGAATTAGTCCTTGGATGTAACAAATGAACACCATAAAACTATAAATGTATTCACCTAGAGTTTGAGAATGATTATATATGTTGATTAGATTAAGTTTGGTACACTCCTGATATTAACTGCAGGATCCATCTAAATCATAAACACAAAGTATACTGCAGATGCTGTGGTCAAATCAACACGTACAAACAAGCTGGATGAACTAGCAGGTTGGGCAGCATCCGTTGAAAGGAGCAGTCAACGTTTAGGGCCGAGACCCTTCGTCAGGACTGAAGAAGGAGGGGGCAGGGGCCCTATAAAGGTGGTGGGGGAGGGTGGAAAACCAATCAGAGGAAAGATCAAGGGGTGGGGGAGGGGAAGCAGGGAGGGGATTGGCTGGAGAGGTGAAGAAGGAATGTAAGGGGAAAGCACTATGGGTAGTAGACAAAGGCAGAATCATGAGAGAGGTGATAGGCAGCTAGAAGAGGAGACAGAGTGAAGGTGGGATGGGGGAAGGGAGAGGGAGGGAATTACCAGAAGTTGGAGAATTCGATGTTCATACCAAGGGGCTGGAGACTACCCCTTACTTTCTTGTTTCCCTTAATATTGAGAAATCTACCACCCTCTTCCTCAGATATACTCAGCAGTTTAGCTTCCATAGTCCTCTTGGGCTGAGAATTCTAAATGTTCACTACCCTCTGGGCAGTTCCTTCTCTGAGATTGTGGACACTGGGTGTAGACATCCCAATCATGGAAAATGTTCTCCTTGAATCTACTCTGACTTCCAAATGCTTAAGAACATAGACCGAATCTCCTAATTAGCACAATCTCCTCATTATGGGAATCAATCTCCCTCAGTGGGAGGCCTTCCAAAAGCTCAAATATGACTCTTCCATTGGCTTGCCTCCATTTTTCTGCTAATTACATTCTCAAATATCAATATGATTTCATTCTGCCCAATTCTGATATATTTTATGCAGCCACTTACCAAATGCTCAAGAATAGATTCTAGTATTTTCCCTGGAACTGCTGATTAATCCCTGGAATAGTATCAGAGGACAGCAGGGAAGATTCCCCTTGTGACGTAGCCAGTATTGATCACTTAATCAATATCACTGAAAACAGATTATGTGGTCATCATCTTACAGCTGTGTGTTAGTTCTTATTGTGTAGCATTTGCCATGTTTTGCACCTTAAAGCAGTGATGACTATCATAGGTATCTCATTGAGTGTGAAGTGCTTTGGGACATCCTGAAATTGACGTGGAAGACATATTATTAATGCCAGTCTTTTGTTCTAGCTGTAAGCAAATAAAGGATCTATTTTAAGCACAGCATCTCCTGCAAACGGCAATAAATAATTCTAGTTTTAGTCAGTTGAGGAATAATTATTGTTCAGTTCTTTGAGTTAATTTCAACTGCCGTGATTTAAGTTGATGTTAGTGGATGCTTGCATCCACCAGAACATGCAATATTTAATCATACTCAGAATCAGGTTTAATTTCACTGGCATATGTGATGAAATTCATTGTTATACAGCAGCAGTACATTACAATACATAATAATAAAAACTGCAAATTATAGTAAATGTTATATATATATTTAAAATTAAATAGGTAGTGCAAAATGAAACAATGATGTTGTGTTCATCAGTTCATTGTACATTCAGAAATCAGATGGCAGAGAGGAAGAAGCTGTTTCTGAATCATTGAGTGTGTGTTTTCAGGCTTCTGTATCTCCTTCCTGATGGTAGCAAGGAGAAGAGGGCATGTCCGGGGAGATGAGGATCCTTAATGATAGACACCACCTTTTTGAGGCATCACTCCTTTAAGATGCCCATGTGCTACAGAGGCAAGTGCCCATGATGGAGCTGACTGAGTTTACAACTTTCAAAGACTTCTTAATTTCCACAATGCTTTTTATAGTGTTTAAACGTTCTGGGACAATGAATTGCCACTGCTCGAGAATGTCGATGTGCAAAATTTACAATAGGGAAGTGGAATGAGAGGGAGAATATCTGGAGTCATATGTCAAATGAGAGGAGATCATTTGGCTGTCAGTGGATCCTTAATCTGTGTTTCATAAATAAAGATAACTTACTTACTGTCCATTACACTGCTGGTGTTTAGGGCAGCAGTGAAGGTCCTCCATCTCAGTTTGTATAGAAGGATTACTGTTTCTATATCAATTGTATTTTGACCCTTCAGGATTGTTAGCCCTGAGCTGAATCCCTGAACCTGGAGGACTTTTAGTCTGGCCTCTACCCTTTGACCTTTTTGGCATTGGTGATCCTACCAAGAGCCGAAACTTAAAACCCTGACTCCAGCCAACATCGCTCTCCGGGTCATTGAGGCACACAAGCCTTCAAACCCTACGACAAGGTTATGGTCCTCTTGGAAGAAATAAAGGTCAAGATTAGTTTTATTTGTCACATGTACATCAAAACATATAGTGAAATGACCAACGCAGTCCGAGATTTGCTGGGGACAGCCACAAATATTGCCATGCTTCCAGCACCAATATAGCATTCCTACAACTTAATAACCCATATGTCTTTGGAATGTGGGAGGACACCCAAGTACCCAGAGGCAACCCACACAATCACGGGTGAACATACAAACCCCTTATAGACAGCAGTGTGAATTGGAACCTTATCTTACACTAGCCACTACACTACCGAGCTGTCCACAGTTGGGCCCCTCAAGTCAGAAAAGACCACACCTAGAGTAGTGAATGGCCAACTAAGAAAGTCAGCCACTTACTTGCTTTCACAGAATGAGCATTGGTTGCTTGGGACAGTGGGATGGGAGGAGGTGAATGGACAGATATTACATAACCTGCACTTGTAGGCATTGATGATCAGGAAACAGCAAAGACAAGGGAGTGAAGTAAGCTGTCATGTCCTTCAGTAACTGGAGAATGGAGGGGTAGGTGCATTTGAATGCAGAATCATTGTATAAGAGTTAACTATTGGTTTCCTTCTGTGAAAGCTGAAGATTGGTTGTGACAGGCCAGTTATTTCCTCTGAGCACCAAGGACTGCTTTAAGCCATTTTACAGTGAGCAAGGCAACAAGGAATAAAATTTGTTGAATTAAGGACTATGAATGGCAAGTGTACTCTGGGCATCCTTCCCTGCTTCCTCTGAGCTGTAATTGGCATTGATAATCTCTGGCTGGGCGAGAAATGTTGTCAGCAGAGAGAAACAGAATGTCACAGACTGGTATGAACTCCACCATGTACATAAACAAATCCACCCCACACCGTTGATCATTACTCTGACCTCCGTCCTCTCTCACTCTCCACTCCCATGCAGGCTAACAGTGTCATCATCTCTGCCATACAGCATTCCCTTGACAACACCCCTGGCAACTAACAGCTAATCTAGTGACAGCAAATGTATGTGCATGTTAAAAGGTGCAAGACGAAACACAGTAATGTGAAGACCAGATTTATTTCACAGAATAGAATAGGGAGAGAAAGAAAAATCTTTTAACACAGTGAGGTATTGAGTTTGCAATACAGTGCCAAGGGCAAGAGCTCAAGCAGATTTAATTGGTGTTGGTTTATTATTGTCACATGTACCAAGATACAATGAAAAGCTTGCTTGCATACTGTTCATATAGATCAAATCATTTCACAGTGAAATAATAAAGACCAAAAGAAGCTGCGGAGGTTTGTAAATATAGTCAGCTCCATCCTGGGTACTAGTTATCCAGGGCATCTTCAGGGAGCAGTGTCTCAGATAGGCAGCGTCCATTATTAAGGACCTCCAGCACCCAGGGCATGTCCTTTTCTCACTGTTACCATCAGGTAGGAGGTACAGAATCCTGAAGGCACACATTCAGTGATTCAGGAACAGCTTCTTCCCCTCTGCCATCCAATTCCTAAATGGACATTGAACCCTTGGACACTACCTCACTTTTTTTTTAATATACAGTATTTCAGATTTTTGCACATTTTTAAAACTATTCAATATACGTATACTGTAATTTATTTATTTATTATTTACTTTCTCTTCGATATATGTATTGCATTGAACTGCTGCTGCTGAGAAGATCAAGAGACAATAGACAATAGGTGCAGAAGTAGACCATTCAGCCCTTCGAGCCTGCACTGCCATTCTGAGATCATGGCTGATCATCTACTATCAATACCCGGTTCCTGCCTTGTCCCCATATCCCTTGATTCCCCTATCCATAAGATACCTATCTAGCTCCTTCTTGAAAGCATCCAGAGAATTGGCCTCCACTGCCTTCTGAGGCAGTGCATTCCACACCCCCACAACTCTCTGGGAGAAGAAGTTTTTCCTTAACTCTGTCCTAAATGACCTACCCCTTATTCTCAAACCACGCTCTCTGGTACTGGACTCTCCCAGCATCTGGAACATATTTCCTGCTTCTATCTTGTCCAATCCCTTAATAATCTTATATGTTTCAATCAGATCCCCTGTCAATCTCCTTAATTCCAGCGTGTACAAGCCCAGTCTCTCTAACCTCTCTGCGTAAGACAGTCCGGACATCCCAGGAATTAACCTTGTGAATCTACGCTGCACTTCCTCTACAGCCAGGATGTCCTTCCTTAACCCTGGAGACCAAAACTGTACACAATACTCCAGGTGTGGTCTCACCAGGGCCCTGTACAAATGCAAAAGGATTTCCTTGCTCTTGTACTCAATTCCCTTTGTAATAAAGGCCAACATTCCATTAGCCTTCTTCACTGCCTGCTGCACTTGCTCATTCACCTTCAGTGACTGATAAACAAGGATTCCTAGATCTCTTTGTATTTCTCGCTTACCTAACTCTACACCGTTCAAATAATAATCTGCCTTCCTGTTCTTACTCCCAAAGTGGATAACCTCACACTTATTCACATTAACCGTCATCTGCCAAGTATCTGCCCACTCACCCAGCCTATCCAAGTCACCCTGAATTCTCCTAACATCCTCATCACATGTCACACTGCCACCCAGCTTAGTATCATCAGCAAACTTACTGATGTTATTCTCAATGCCTTCATCTAAATCGTTGATGTAAATCGTAAACAGCTGTGGTCCCAATACCGAGCCCTGTGGCACCCCACTAGTCACCACCTGCCATTCCGAGAAACACCCATTCACCGCTACCCTTTGCTTTCTATCTGCCAACCAGTTTTCTATCCATGTCAGTATCTACCTCCCAATGCCATGAGCTCTGATTTTACCCACCAATCTCCTATGTGGGACCTTATCAAGTGCCTTCTGAAAATCAAGGTACACTACATCCACCGGATCTCCCTTGTGTAACTTCCTGGTTACATCCTCGAAAAACTCCAATAGATTAGTCAAGCATGATTTGCCCTTGGTAAATCCATGCTGGCTCAGCCCAATCCTATCACTGCTATCTAGATATGCCACTATTTCATCTTTAATAATGGACTCTAGCATCTTCCCCACTACTGATGTTAGGCTGACGGGATGATAGTTCTCTGTTTTCTCCCTCCCTCCTTTCTTAAAAAGTGGGATAACATTAGCCATTCTCCAATCCTCAGGAACTGATCCTGAATCTAAGGAACATTGGAAAATGATTACCAGTGCATCCGCAATTCCCAGAGCCACCTCCTTTAGTACCCTAGGATGCAGACCATCTGGACTTGGGGATTTGTCAGCCTTCAGTCCCATCAGTCTACTCATCACCGTTTCCTTCCTAATGTCAATCTGTTTCATTTCCTCTGTTACCCTATGTCCTTGGCCCATCCATACATCTGGGAGATTGCCATTAGGCTTTACAATTCAACTGCCAGGACTTAAGAACTTTTTTTTTTAAAGCTATTATTAATGCTTTTTGAGTTAGTGATTTAGATGCATATATTATTACTGAGTTAAGTATTGTATGTAATGAGTTTTTGCTACAACAAGTGTATGGGACATTGGAAAAAAAAATGTTGAATTTCCCCATGGGGATGAATAAAGTATCTATCTATCTATCTATCTATCTATCTATCTATCTATCTATCTATCTATCTATCTATCTATCTATCTATCTATCTATCTATCTATCTATCTATCTATCTATCTATCTATCTATCTATCTATCTATCTATCTATCTATCTTCCCTAGTGAAGACAGATCTAAAGTACTTATTAAATTCTTCTGCCATTTCTGTTTCCCATAACAATTTCACCCAATTCATTCTTCAAGGGCCCAACATTGTTCTTAACTATCTTCTTTCTCTTCACATACCTAAAAAAGCTTTTGCTATCCTTCTTTATATTCCTGGCTAGCTTGCGTTCGTACCTCATTTTTTCTCACCGTATTGCCTTTTATTTAAGTTCTGTTGTTCCTTAAAAATTTCCCAATCATCTGTCTTCCCACTCACCTTAGCTCTGTCATACTTTTTTTTAATGCAATGCAATCTCTGACTTCCTTTGTCAACCACTGTGGCCCCTTTCCCCCCTTTGAATCCTTCCTTCTCTGGGGGATGAACTGATTTTGCACCTTGTGCATTATTCCCAAGAATACCTGCCATTGCTGTTCCACTGTCTTTTCTGCTAGGATATCCGTCCATTTAACTTTGGCCAGCTCCTCCCTCATGGCTCCATAGTCTCCTTTGTTCAACTGCAACACTGACACCTCCGAGCTGCCCTTATCCTTCTCAAATTGCAGATAAAAACTTATCATATTATGATCACTACCTCCTAATGGCTCCTTTACTTCAAGATCGCTTATCAAATCCTGTTCATTACACAACACTAAATCCAGAATAGCCTTGTCCCTGGTTGGCTCTCGTACAAGCTGTTCCAAGAATGCATCCTGTAGGCACTCTACAAACTCCCTATCCTGGGGTCCAGCACCAACCTGATTCTCCCAGTTCACCTGCATGTTGAAATCCCCCATAACTACTGCGACATTACCTTTGCCACATGCCAATGTTAACTCCCTATTCAACTTGCACCCAATATCCATGCTACTGTTTGGGGGCCTGTAGACCACACCCATTAGGGTCTTTTTGCCCTTACTGTTCCTCAGTTCTATCCACACAGACTCTACTTCTCCTGATCCTATGTCCCCCCTTGCAAAGGACTGAATCTCATTCCTCACCAACAGGGCCACCCCACCCCCTCTGCCCACATTTCTGTCCCTACGATAGCACGTATACCCTTTCCCAGGTCTGATCTCCCTGCAGCCATGTCTCCGTTATCCCAACAACATCATAGTTACCCATTCACACCTGAGCTTCAAGCTCATCCGCCTTATTTATGACACTTAGTGCATTCAGATATAGAATTTTTAGCCCATTTCTCCTCTCTCTGTTTAAATCGCTGCCTATTGTGCTTAACCCAGCTCCCCGAACTCCCATCGGGCTATACGCCCCTTGAATTTTGTTGTCCTTCCTAAATTTACTTATTCTTTCTGCACATTTAACTCCATGTTCCGTCAGACCATCCCTCTGTACATGTGTCCTCCTTATCACTTGTTCCGCCTCACCTTTCTCTACTACACACTTAATATTCCGGAACCGTGTAGTCCCCACCTGTCCTTTATTCTTCATCTTGCTATCCTCTCTCGCATTCTGGATCCCTGCCCCCTGCAAATTTAGGTTAAACCCCCCCCCCCCCACCCCGAGTAGCACTAGCAAACTTTCCTGCAAGAATGTTAGTACCGCTCCAGTTCAGGTGTAAACCGTCCCGTCAGAACAGATCCCACCTTCCCTGGAACAAAGCCCAATTATCTAAAAACCTGAAGCCCTCCCTCCTGCACCATCCTCTCAGCCATGTATTAATCTGTATAATCCTTCTGTTCCTTGCCTCACTCGCACGTGGCACAGGTAGCAATCCTGAGATTGTTACCCTGGAGGTCCTGCCCTTCAGCTTCGCACCTAACTCCCTGAACTCACTACGCAGGACCCCCTCACTCATCCTACCCACGTCGTTGGTCCCTACATGGACCACAACATCTGGGTTCTTGCCCTCCCTCTCGAGAATAACCTGCACCCGATCTGAGATGTCCCGGACCCCGGCACCAGGGAGGCAACATACCATCCGAGACTCCCGATCTTCCCCACAAAATCTCCTATCTGCCCCCCTGACTGTAGAATTCCCTATCACTACTGCTCTCTTCTCTTCCCTCCTCCCCTTCCTAGTCGAGGGTCCAACCTCAGTGCCAGAGACAGGACCACTGCAACTTGTTCCTGGTAGGTCATCCCCACCAACAGTATCCAAAACGGTATACTTATTGTTGATGGGAACGGCCACAGGGGTGCTCTGCTCTCTCTGTCTGCTCCCCCTGCCTCTTGACTGTCACCCATTTGCCTACCTCCTGTCTTTTCGGTGTGACTACCTCCCGATAACTCTTACCTATCTCTGTCTCTGCCTCCCGAATGATCCGTAGTTCATCTAGCTCCTGCTCCAATTCCCTAACTCGGTCTGATAGGAGCTGCAGCTGGATGCACCTTTTGCAGGTGTGGTCATCAGGGACAACTGTGTTGACTCTGACCTCCCACATACTGCATATGGAGCACACCACTACTCTGTCTCCCCCATTACCTGATCCCAGATTAGTCAGAATAAATGAAAGAAGTACCTACCAACCTTTCCTTTTTTACCTCAGCAAGCACATACTCAGGCTCACTGATTTCCTCTCACCGAAGTCCCCTTGCGCCGAAGCCCGCTGAGCCAAAGCCCAGCACTCTACACCCGCGCCGCTGCCCGCATCGACGGTGATCATCGGGGTCTCTCTTCCCGCCATCACGGACATTTACACTACACACTGCATCCGCAAAGCAAACAGCATTATGAAGGACCCCATGCACCCCTCATACAAACTCTTCTCCCTCCTGCCATCTGGGAAAAGGCTCCGAAGCATTTGGGCTCTCACGACCAGACTATGTAACAGTTTCTTCCCCCAGGCTATCAGACTCCTCAGTACCCGAAGCCTGGACTGACACCTTGCCCTACTGTCCTGTTTACTATTTATTGTAAATGCCTGCACTCTTTTTGTGCACTTTATGCAGTCCTGTGTAGGTCTGTAGTCTAGTGTAGCTTTCACTGTTTTTTTTATTATGTAGTTCAGTCTAGTTTTTTGTACTGTGTCGTGTAAACCATGGTCCTGAAAAACGTTGTCTCATTTTTACTATGTACTGTACCAGCAGTTATGGTCGAAATGACAATAAAAGTGACTTGATTTGATAATAAACCTGATTCTGAGGTAAAACAATAACCATGCAGAATAAAGTGTAAAAGCTACTGAAAAAGTGCAGTGTGCAGGCAAGTAATGAAGTGCAAGATCATAACGAAGTAGATTGTGAAACCAAGAGTCCATCTTATTGTACTAGGTCCTTCCAAGAGTCTGATAACAGTGTGATAGAATCTGTCCTTGACCCTAGGGGTATGTTCTTTCAGGCTTTTGTATCTTCTGCCCGATAGGAGAGAGGAGAAGAGGGAATCTGGGTAGGTGGTGTCTTTGACTATCCTGGGTTCTTTACTTAGGCAGCAAGAAGTATAGACAGATTCCTGTGATGTGTCCAGAACTCTGCAACTTTTTTGTGGTCACAAGCAAAACAGATGCCATACCAAGCTTTTATGCATAAGAACAGAACACTTTTCTATGGTGCATCTCACCTGGATCCACCCATCACCCACCAGCTTTTGCTCCACCCCTTCCCTTCATCTCTTTATTCTTTCCAGTCCTGATGAAATACCTTGACCTTAATCTCTTCCTTCCACTGATGCTACCAAACCTGTTGAGCTCCCCCAGTTTTTTGCTTGTTGCTTCAGATTTCCAGCAGCAGCAGCCTCTCCTGTGTCTCCTTTGAATGCACTGGTGAATGTCAGTAATTAAGTTTTGGTGAGGTGGGTTTAGTTGTGTGGAAAGGTAGTTAGGTATATGTAGTAAGCAGTGTTTAAATAGCTCTGGTGGTTAAAGTTTATTTATGGAGATGTGATCCTGGAGTGTATAGTCCTTTAGTTTCCAAGCATTAGCTTTGATGGGCAGTTTAATGATAATTTGAAGCATAATTGTATTTAAAACAATTATTGGATATCAAAACAACATCTCTGTGAGGAGCCCGAACTGCAGACAACCTTTCTGTGGCCAGGGGGAAGCAAATGCATACTGCACTGGCGATGAATGCTGCATGTTCTTCCTGCCCCATCACACTACAAATATACTGTTATGCTTTTTTCTTTGCAAGCAATGTAGCAGGAAGATAATTGCTAATTGCATGGCGAGGAATGTGCACAGGCGGTTTCTGTATTGCTGGCTTGTTGCAGCTCGCTGCGGGATTAGAAAACAAAAGCATTACCAGTGACGGTCTTCTGCCAAAAATTCAGCCCACATGCGAGACTGCACCCTTTCAAATGTTGTTTCTATTTTGGTATGAGAGTTGAATTTTGTGTCCTCCCTGCATCTGGAGGATTGCTCCTGGTCCTAGCCATTTACAAGAGCCAAGATGCACATGCTTTTGAAGTACATGGAGATATTAAAGGAAGTTTATTCTTCCTTTGCCAAATGAATGAATGAAGTTGTGTAAGAAATGAAACTGCTATCTATAGCATCTTGCATGACCTCAGAACATCTCCAAGGGGTTTGTGACTATGACTTACTTTGAGTTCAGTGTTGTTGAACAGGTTTCCAGTGTTACATGGCAAGATCCCACAAAGAGAAATGTGAGAAGAACCAGACTGTCTGTTTTTGTGATGCTGATCAAGGGTTAAAACACTGGCTCAAGGTGCTGATGGAACCTTTGCTTTTTATGGGATCTTCTACACCATTTTAAAGAGTAGGTGTGGCATCTCTTTCAGCTATGACAGTGGAACAGCCTTTTAGAGTTATGTGGGTGGGGGTTTTTATTCTGAAATGGTAAAGAGTGGCAGGCGTGATGTGATGAAGAGGAAAGACATGTCAAACCTGATACTCTGGCTGGGACTGAACAAAGGCAGCAGGGGAAGTGGGACAGGTTCATTTAGTGAAACAAAGTGAACAGTGAGAGGAGGAGAGTGGGTCCTATAGAAAGTCTCCAAAAAGCCTCTGAGGTGGTCTGCTTGGTCTTCCAGTTCTGTTCTGATGTAGCAATCAGCTTCACTACAGTTTGAAGAGGGAGGAGGAAGCAGCCATACGTCTTGGTACATATTGATACCAATGACATAGGAAGGAAAAGCAGAGAGATCCTGATCAAAGAATTTAGAGAGCTAGGTGGAAAGCTGAAAAGCAGGATCTCCAGGGTAGTAATTTCTGGATCGCTGCCGGTGCCACATACCAGTGAGAGTAGAAACATGATGATTTGGCAAATTAATGCATGGCTGAGAAGCTGGGGCAGGGGTTCAGGTTCTTGGACCATTGGGATCTCTTCTGGGGGAGGTATGACCTGTTCAAAAGTGAGGGGTTGCACCTGAACCCGAGAGGAACCAATCTTCTCCGGGCAGGTTTGTTAGAGTGTTGGAGAGGGTTTAAACTACTCTGGCAAGGGGGTGGGAACCAGAGTGAACATACTCAGGACAGGACAGAAGGTAAAAAAGCAAAGATAGCGTTCAGTCAGTTGGGAAGGGCAGGCAGATGATAGGACATAATTGCAGCCAGAGGGGTGGAGTATCAGTGTATTAGGGATGCGGAATCAAAAAGGGTAGCAAATACAGTACTCAAAGTGTTATATCCTAATACACAGAGAATAAGAAATAAGATGGAAAGTATTGTTGCACTATTACAGATTGTCAGGTAAGATGTTGTAGCCATCACTGAATCGTAGCTGAAGGATGGTTGTAGTCGGGAAATGAATGTCCAAGGTTACATGTTGTACCAGAGGGATAGGAAGGTAGGTATAGGGAGTGGCTTTGCTGGTGAAGAATAGCATCAAATCAGTGGAAAGATGTGACATAAGATCGGAAGATGTCGAATCCTTGTGCATTAAGTTCAGAAACTGCAAGGAGAAAAGGACCCTGATAGCAGTTATATACAGGCCTCCCAACAATAGCTGGGATGTGGAGTACAGATTATAACAGGAAACAGAAAAGGCATGTCAAAAAGGCAATGTTATGATAGTAATGGGAGATTTCAACATGCAAGTTGATTGGGAAAATCAGGTTGATAATGGATCTTAAAAGAGTGAATTTGTTGAATGTATATGAGTTGGCTTTTTAGAGCAGTTTGTTGTTGAGCCTACTCGGAGATCAGCTATACTGGATTGGGTGTTATGTAATGAACTGGAGGCAATTAGGGAGCTTAAGGTAAAAGAACCCTTAAGCAGCAGTGATCACAATATGATTGCGCTCAACTTGACATTTGACGGAGAGAAAGTGAAGTCTGACATAGCTGTATTTCTGTTGAGTAAAGGAAATTACAGTGGTATGAGAGATGAGTTGGCCAAAGTAAATTGAGAAGAGATGCTGGCAGGAATGACAGCAGAGCAGCAATGGTGTGAGTTTCTGGGGGAAATGAGGAAGGTGCGGAATAGATGCATTCCAAAAGCAAAGAAATAACTCAAATGGCAAAATAACACAACCGTGGCTGACAAGGGAAGTCAAAGCTAATGTAAAAGCAAATGAAAGAGCATACAATTAAGCAAAAATTAGTGGGAAGACAGAGATTGGAAGCTTTTAAAACCCTACAGAGAGCAACTAAAAGAATCATTAGGAGGGAAAAGATGAAATATGAAAGCAAGCTAGCAAACAATATCAAAGTGGGTAGTAAAAGCTTTTTCAAGTATGTAAAAAATAAAAGAGAGATGAGAGTGGATATAGGACCACTAGAAAATGAGGCCGGAGAAATAATAATGGGGGCCAAGGAGATGGCAAATTAACTAAATAAGTATTTTGCATCAGTCTTCACTGTGGAAAACACTAGCAGTGTGCCAGATGTTGAAGGACGTGAAGGAAGAGAAGTGAGTGGAGTTACTATAATAAGGGTAAAGGTGCTCAAAAAGCTGAAAGACCTAAAGGTACATAAGTCACCCTGACCAGATAAACTGCACCCTAGGGTTCTGAAAGAAGTTGCGGTAGAGATTGTGGAGGTATTAGTAATGATCCTTGGTCCCTGGCATGGTGCCAGAGGACTGGAAAATTGCAAATATCACTCCACTCTTTAAGAAAGGAAGAAGGCAGCAGAAAGGAAATTATAGATCAGTTAGCCTGACTTCATTGTTTGGGAAGATGTTGGAGTCAATTGTTGAGGCTGAGGTTATGGAGTACTTGGAGACAGGGGATAAGATAGGACAAAGTCAGCATGGTTTCCTTAAGGGAAAATCTTGTGTGACAAACCTGTTGGAATTATTTGAGGGGATTACACATAGGATAGATAAAGGGAATGCAGTGGATGTTGTATATTTTGACTTTCAGAAGGCCTGTGACAAAGTGCCACACATGAGGCTGCTAACCAAGTTAACAGCCCATGGTATTACAGGAAAGCTACTGACATGGTTGGAGCTTTGGCTGATTGGTAGGAGGCAGAGAGTGGGAATAAAAGAATCCTTTCTGGTTGGCTGCCAGTAAGTATTGGTGTTCTGCAGGGGGTTGATTTTGGGACCACTTTGTTTAATGCTGTATATCAGTGATTTAGATGATGGAATAGATGGCTTTGTTGCCAAGTTTGCAGATGATATGAAGTTTGGTGGAGGGGCAGGTACTGTGGAGGAAACAGATAGGCTGCAGAAGGACTTAGATTAGGAAAATGGGCAAGCGATTGACAAATGAAATACAATGTTGGAAAATGCATGTTCATGCACTTTAGTAGTAGAAATAAATGTGCAGATTATTTTCTAAACGGGGAGAAAATCAAAATATCTGAGTTGCAAAGGGGCTTGAGAGTCCTTGTGTGGAACAGTCTAAAGGTTAATTTGCAGGTAGATTCAGTGGTGAGGAAGACAAATACAATGTTAGCATTCATTTCAAGAGGTCTAGAAAGCAAGAGCAAGGATGTGATGCTGAGGCTTTATAAGACACTGGTGAGCCCTCACGTTGAGTATTGTGAACAGTTTTGGGCTCCTCATCTAAGAAAAGACGTGCTGTCATTGGAGAGGGTTCAGAGGAGGTTCACAAGGATGGAAATGAACAGCTGTAAAGTTATGCGAGGTAAAGCTGCTTTTGGCAGGTAAATCTTCCTATTGTGACTGCAAAATGATCCTTTTCCCTTCGGCTCCTATTTAGGTCGGGGGCATCGAAGTTGGTGTTCATCTGAAATCCACTGGGATCAACTCGAAAACAAAAACAAATTTCTGGAGGCTCTCTGCAGGTCAAGCAGTGTCCATGAGGAAAGAAACAGTCAGGTCAGGGACTCTTTCACAGAACAGGAAAAGAATTAAAAGAAGCACATTGAGTTGATAGGTGGAGACAACAGAGAGAATGCCTGTAATAGTTCTGCACCCTGAGTTGTCAAGGTAACAATTACTTTAAATACTAACAGTCAGAGACAGAGAGGAAGAAAAAAATAAACTGAAACAAAAAAAAAGGTGTGGCCACATGTGGAGAAAAGTGGTAGTTACCAAAACCCTTTATTTATCTCTACACAGATGTGGCTTAACCTTTCTATTTTAATTTATTTTTTTCCTCTAGTTTCGATAAACTGTTCTTGACCTAAAATGTCAACTATTTCTTCCTCCACAATTGCTGTTTGACCTGCTGAGTGCTTCTACCACTTTCTGTATTTTTTCTGACATCATCTGTAATCTTTTGCTGCAATTAAAACCTAAGATAATTCAGCGTTGCAATAGAGGTGTCTTGATCTGTCTGATATGATTTTCATGAAACTGGACTTCAGGCGGTGGAAAATCCCTTGGACCATGTTGAAGAAGAGCAGGGGAATTCTGGTTCACAGCCAATATTTATCCCTCAAAATTCTGAAATTAATCATTGAGTCATTATCAGAATGCTGTTGATGGAAACTGGTTGTCTGTGAATTAGCAAATGGGTTTCCTGCAGTGTGGCGACACGAGGCTGCAGATATTGGAATGTGGAGCAAAAGACGAGCTGCTGGAGGAACTCAGTGGGTTAGACAGCATCTGCAGAAGGAAATGTCAGGTTGAGACCCTTTATCCCAGAAATATTGACTGTCCATTTTCCTCCACAGATGCAGCTTATTTTTTGCTCCATCTTCCCTGCAGAACTTCTTGGAACAACTGGAATTGGGGTTTTTTCTTGTCAGATGTGCCAAGATAACAATGAAAAGCTTGTCTTGCAAACTATATACAGATCAAATCATTACACATAGGTGAATAGAATACAGAAAGTTTTAAAGTGTAAAAGCTTCAGAGAAAATGAAGTGTAGGTAACTGATTAAAGTGCAAGATCATAACAAAGCAGATTCTGAGACCATGAATCCATCATATCGTACAAGAGGTCCATTCAAGAGTCTGATAACAGTGGACAGAAATTGCCCTTAAACCTGGTTGCATGTGCTTTTAGGCTTTTGTATCTTCTGCCCGATGGGAAAGGGGAGAAGAGAGAAAGTCCAAGCAGAGTGGAGTCATTGATTATGCTGGTTACTTTACTGAGGCAGGGAAAAGTATAGACAGAGTCCATAGAAGAGACTTCATAAATGACCATTTCCTGATTAAGTGACCTTAGTTAACGTAAGTATGAACAAAGTGTACTTGCTGGCAGGTCCTGAGGATGTTTCGGATAATTGTGAGTAAGATTGGCTTTTGATTAAATTCTCACCTTATAGCTCAGGCAAGCAACACCAAATCCCATGTAGCAGCTGTTTTCTATCTGACAGAAGCCCATTACTCTGGGAAAAAAAGTTTGATAACAATGTAAATCGCAGCAGCTCATTGTGTCACTACCACTTGATGTCAAGGTCGTCTAGCTGCTTCTTTCCCAAAGACCGACCAGAATTATTCACAAATCCTCTCAAGTTTCTCTTCAATTTCCATTTTCATTCTGAGGACATTATTTTTACAGACAGCAGCAATCAGAATCAGGTTTATTGTCACTGTATTATGTAATGTGAAATGTGTTGTTTTGTGGTAACACTACAGTACAAAGGCATAAAATAATTTTTAAAAACTATAACATAATGCAGGAAAAAGTAATAATGAAGTAGTGTTCATGGATTGTTCAGAAATCTGATGATAGAGAGAAAAAAGCTGTTTCTCAATCATTAAGTATGGGCCTTCAGGTTCCTTTTCCTCCTTGCTGATGGTATTAATGAGAAGAGGGCAAGTCCTGGATGGTGAAGGCCTTTAATCATGAATGCCATCTTTTTGTATTACAGTCTCATCACTGCTTAAGGACATCCTCAATGGTGGGCGTTGGGGGTTGTGCCAGTTATGATACTGGCTGAATCCATAATGCTCTGCAGCCGGTAGCAATCCTGTGCATTGATGTCTCCATACCAGTTGGTGATTCAACCCGTCAGAATGTTCTACACAGTACATAAATAGAAATATGCAAAAGTTTTTGGTGACATAGAGCATAGAATAGTACAGGCCCTTCAATCCATGGTATTGTGCTGACCTTTTAACCTACTCTAAGATCAATCTCACGCTCCCTCCCACATAACCCTCTATTTTTCTTTCATCCCATGAGCCTGTCTAAGAGTTTTTTAAATGTCCTTAATGTATCTGCCTCTATCACCATCCTTGTGAGTGTGTTTTATGCACTTGCCACTTTGTGTAAAGTAACACCCCCCTTATGCTTTCCTCGAATCACCTTAAAATTATGCCTTCTCATGTTAGCCATTTACACTCAAGGAAAAAGGCACTAGCTGTCTACTCTAGCTATGCTTCTCATCATCTTATACACCTCTTCTTCCTTTGCTCCAGAGAAAAGCCCCAGCTTGTTCAACCTTTTCTCATAAGACATTCTCTCTAATCCAGGCAGCATCCTGGTAAATCTCCTCTGCACCCTCTCTAATCCAGACAGCATCCTGGTGAATCTCCTCTGCACCCTCTCTAATCCAGGCAGCATCCTGGTAAATCTCCTCTGCACCCTCTCTAATCCAGACAGCATCCTGGTGAATCTCCTCTGCACCCTCTCTAATCCAGGCAGCATCCTGGTAAATCTCCTCTGCACCCTCTCTAATCCAGACAGCATCCTGGTGAATCTCCTCTGCACCCTCTCTAATCCAGGCAGCATCCTGGTAAATCTCCTCTGCACCCTCTCTAATCCAGGCAGCATCCTGGTAAATCTCCTCTGCACCCTCTCTAATCCAGGCAGCATCCTGGTGAATCTCCTCTGCACCCTCTCTAATCCAGGCAGCATCCTGGTAAATCTCCTCTGCATCCTCTCTAATCCAGACAGCATCCTGGTGAATCTCCTCTGCACCCTCTCTAATCCAGGCAACATCCTGGCAAATCTCCTCTGCATCCTCTCTAATCCAGGCAGCATCCTCGTGAATCTCCTCTGCACCCTCTCTAATCCAGGCAGCATCCTGGCAAATCTCCTCTGCTTCTTCTCTAATCCAGACAGCATCCTGGTGAATCTCCTCTGCACTCTCTCTAATCCAAGCAGCATCCTGGTGAATCTCCTCTGCACCCTCTCTAATCCAGGCGGCATCCTGGTGAATCTCCTCTGCACTCTCTCTAATCCAGACAGCATCCCGGTGAAACTCCTCTGCGCCCTCTCTAATCCAGGCAGCATCCTGGTGAATCTCCTCTGCACCCTCTCTAATCCAGGCAGCATCCTGGCAAATCTCCTCTGCACCCTTTTTAAGTTTCCACGTCCTTCCTATAAAAACATGAGCAGATCTACACACAATACTCCAAGTGTGATCTAACCAAAGTTTTGTAGAGCTGCAACTTCCCAGCTCGTGAACTTGAACTCATTCCAAGTCTTCTCAAACTCTTAGCAAAGTAGTGCCACTGATATGCCTTCTTCAGGATTGTGTTAATGTGTTGGTCCCAAGGACAGATCCTCTGAGATGTTGACACCCAGGAACCTGAAGCTGCTCACCCTTTCCACCACTAACCATTCAGTAAGGACTGGTGTGTGTTCTCCCAACTTCCCCTTCCCGAAGTCCACAATCAATTCCTTGGTCTTGCTGACGTTAAGTGCAAGGTTGTAATTGCAACACCACTTAACCAGCCAATCTGGCTTCTGTACACTTCCTCATAGCCATCCTGAAATTCTGCCTGCACTGGTGTCATTAGTAAATTTACGGATGCCTCTCAATCTGTGCCTAGTCACAGTCATAAGTGTAGAGAGAGTAGACCTGTGGGCTAAGATCACATCTTTGAGGTATGTCAATGTTGACTGTCAGCAAGGAAGAGATGTTATCGCTGATCCATACTGACTATGGCTTCCTATGAGGATTTCAAGGATCCAGTTGCGGAGGGATGTACAGAGGTCCAGGTTAGAAGCTTGATGATCAACACTGAGGGTATGATGCAGTTGAATACTGAGCTTTAATCGATAAGTAGCAGCCTGATGAATCTTTCAACAAATAGTGTTACCCACAACTAATCAGATGAAGCCCCAACTGAGCCCTAAGCTGAATTTTCAAATGGAAATCGAATGACTAATTAATGCACAGTGAGAAAGCTGAAGGTTATATTAATTTGCAACTGATCTTCCTATTATAGTAGAGCATTATTTCATCGGGATGTTGATCTCTTCCCATGTATCCTGGCCTCTGTATACATTTTTCTGGATTCATCACTGGAGGGATGGTTCATATAGTCTTGCAATTCTACAGGGCCTTTAATGACCAAAGAATATTCCAAAGCTCACTACAGCCATTGAGATATTTATGAACCAGAGTCAGTGTGAAATGTATAAACACAAGAGATTCTGCAGATGCTGTACACCTTGAGCGACACCCATAAAGTGTTGTCAGCAAGTCAGGCAGCATCTATAAGCAGTTGGAGTTTCAGGCCAAGGCCCTTCATCAGCACTGGAAGGGAAAGGGGTAGAAGACAGAAAAAGAAACTGGGGTGGGGGTGGAGTATAAGCTGGCAAGTGATAGATGAGATCAGGTGAGGGGGAAGGTGGGTGGGTGGGGGAGGGGGAGATGAAGTGAGAAGATGGGAGGGGATAGGTGTAAGAGGAAAAGGGCTATAGAAGAAGGAATCTAATAGAAGTGGACAGTGGACCATGGGAGAAAGGGAGGCAGGAGAGGAACCAGAGGAAGGTGTTGGGCAGGTGAAAGAGTGAGAAGGTAACGAGAAGGAGAGAGGGGTAGGAGTTACCAGAAGTTAGAGAAATCAGTGTTTATGCCCTCCAGCTCACTATGATGTTGGATGTTGAAGATATCCAACACTGAACACTTCCACTTTGTCTGTCACAAAAAAGCAGGATCTTCCGTTGGCTATCCATTGCAATTCAACTTCCCATTTCCATTCAGACATGGCCTCCTCTACTGCCATGATGAGGCGAGGCGAGGCTCAGGTTGGAGGAGCATATTCCATCTGGGTAGCCTCCATCTGGAATGCCTGCCTATTCCTGCTATCCAGTTTCCATCTCTGGAAGAGCCAGTCTGCAGAAGCAACTTGATCTAAGATTTGGGGGAGTGGGTCAGGGTTTGGATTGGTAGGTCCCACTAAAATATGTTATAAGGATCCATGATATAGCCTATTCTACAATTCAGCAGCAAAGTGGGAGTTAGTTTTGGTCTTTTGATCATCCTTAGACTTAAGTCACTCCACTGCTAGAGTACAAAAATCCCCAACAGAAGGTGTTCGTTAAAACTTACCTTTCCAACCAAGCTTTTTCTTATCTGGCCTAATTTCAAATTTTGTTTTAACACTTCTGTTGTAAAGCACCTCAGGATCTTTTTGTACATCAAAGAAGTAGCTGGTGTTGCTAGTGAAGAGATGTTAGTGAGGATTGTTAATACTCCAGGGGTTGAATAACTGACTTCTTTTCTCTGATGGTGAATTACTTCACACGAGCTACATTTTCCAGTTCCACAAAATGACTCATTGCTTTTTAATGTGCCAATAAAGATCAAATCCTTTATGAAAACTTTCTAGCCCAAATATCTCCACCTGGTGGAGTCAGGCTTCGTTCCCTGCATTACCACAGTGATGTCCAGGCACAGATATCAAATCCATTAGTGTTGCAGCACAGTAATCCCTTGGTTGTGTCCCACCATTATGTGTGCCTTCAGTTTGAGGTGTTATAAAGTATGTCTGTAATGGTTCATGGGGTAGATATTTATTGCAAGTGACAATTTCACTAACTTATCATTAACACATTTTTAAGATTAGTTGTATTTAATGAATGTTATAATATGAACTAATGCAACCAGGTTAAAGTGTATGTGTGATCATTGGTGGAAATTTTTGTCAGATAGATGCAGAATTAAATTATTTGGTCACTATTCAATCGGGGCTGATTTATTCTTCCTCTCAACCCCCCCACTCCCCTGCCTTATTAATGAAGAACCTATCAACCTTTGTTTTAAATATACCCAATTATTTGAGTCATCTGTGACAGATTTACTCCCTTCTGGCTAAGGAAATTCCTCCTCATCTCTGTTCTAAAGGGACGTCCTTGTATTTTGAGGTTGGCCCTCTAGTCCTAGACTCTCCCACTATAGGAAGCATCCTCTCCACGTGTACTCTATCTAGGCTTTCAATATCCAGTAGGTTTTTAAATGAATCCCACCCTCCCCCCCATTCTTCTAAATTCCAGCTTATACAGACCCACAGCTATAAAACTCTCCTCACGTGTTAATCCTTTCATTCCCAGAATCATTCCCATTAAATCTCCTCTGGACCCTCTCCAATGCCAGCACACCCTTAGATAAGGGGCCCATAACTGCTCATAACACTCCAAATTTTTCACATACAGTGGATTCCAGTTAATTGGGCTGCCACTTATTTGGGATAACTCTTAAAGAACAAAAATTAATCAAGAAAATTGTCAGGATTCTCTTTGTTTATTTGGGATACTATGCTACTTAATTGGGAGGGGAGACTGTTGCCAAATAGTTTTAAACTAGCATCAGGCATGTGCACTTGTGTGGCCGATTACGCACGACACTGTACTTAGAGCAAACAGCTTTTAAAAAGCTTCAGTTGTGTGTGCTTGTATTCAAAAGGCAGTGATTTTTGTCACTGATAGTTGGCTAGAAATAAGCAGTAAGACAATTCGGAAATGTTTTGATCACTGTGGTTTCAAGCAATTAGGCTTGAAACCACTGGTCAGAAATGGCCAGTGAAAAAGAAGCTATTACACCACTTCAACAAGTTAGGAACTATGAAGAATTTGACGCTATCAGTCATTTTGCTACAATGAAGGTGAAGATTTGGAGGATGCAGTCATCAAAGCATTGTATGAAGGCACTCCATTATCTGCACTAGGTGTCTGTGCAGATTTTGCTCATTTACAGTCAATCAAAAGAACATAGTATCATACAATGGATGACTCCTCGGTCAATAATAGTTAGGAACTAATACACAGTTTTATAGTATTGTAGTTGTAGTGGTAGTGTTCTAATTTGTTCTGTATTTCATTTAAATAAATTATTTGTTGCTTAATTTAATGGTAAGTTTGTCTTTTTATTCATTTTTAAAAACTATTTCTAAAAAACTTTGCCTAATTGGGGCAGCTGCTTAATTCGCCCAAAATGTACTGATCCCAATGTGTCCCAATTAATCCCAACCTTGCCTGTGTGTGTGTGTGTGTATTTATATTTCTTACTGTAGTATATAGTTAGTTTTTATTATTGTGTACTACACTGTACTGCTGCTGCAAAACAACAAATTTCACAACATACGCCAGTAATATTTAACTGATTCTTATTATGACCAGTGCCTTATAAAGCCTCACATTATATCCTTGCTTTTGTATGCTAGTCCTCTCAAAATAAATGCTAACATTGCACTTGCTTTCTATGAATTGCATTTGCTTTCCTTACTACCAAATCAACCTGCAAGTTAACCTTTAGGGAATTCTACAAGTCTACTTGCACCTCTGATTTCTGAATTGCCTCCACCTTTATTCCTTCTACCAATGTGCATGACCATACACTTCCCTACACAAGAATCAGAATCAGATTTAATATCACTGGCATTTAGTATGTCAGGAAATGAGTTGTTTTATGGCAGTGGTATATTAGAATACATAATTTTGAAATCTATAAATTATAATAAATACAGTACTGTACAAAAGTCTGAAGCACCCTAAATTTTAACATAAATTGTTTTAGATGTTTATTTTCTGTCTTCTGCATTAATGTGTCAGTATAAAAGAGCAAATTTTAGATTTCCAAACATACATTTTCCAAAAAATTAAACGTTATAGAGAATTTTTTGTATTTTTGTTAAAGAAAGGAACATAGTAAGTAACAGACCACTTTTCAAAGAAAAGCTTGATTATTTTGTAGGTATATAGACCAGTTCTTGATTAAACAAAGATAACAGACAGGGCACTAATGATCAATGATGTAATGAGTCGAATGAACTGAACTGATTTACTGGAACAGAAACAAGTACAGAAGGAATCAAACTGGCCAAAGGACAAACAAGCTAAAAGGTGTGAGCACAACAGATGTGACAGTTTAACATTCAGATCATTAATTCTCACACCATGGCAAGAGTGAGCATAGTAACAAGACACAAGGTGGTCATCCTGCATCAGCATGGTCTCTCCCAAACAGGAACCTTGTAGCAGACGAGAGTTTCAAGATGTGATGTCCAAGCTCTGCTGAAGAAGCACAAAGAAATGGCAAGGTTGAGGGCCAGAAATTCAGTGACCAGCCATGGAAACTGAGTGCAGTAGACAAGAGATCCATCAAGTGAATGTCCCTTCTAAATTGATAGAAGCCCAGCACTGCTATCAGCTCTGAACTCACAGAAACCACTGGAACCCAAATACACACCATTGCAGTCTGCAGAAGGCTTGTCAGAAGTGGTCTCATGGAAGAGTTGCTGCCAAAAAGCCATTCCTCTGAAGTGGAAACAATGCCAAGTAACTGACCTACACGCAGAAACATGAGGACTGAAGTGCTGAACAATGGCAGCGAGTGCTTTAGACTGACGAGTCAAAGTTTGAAATTTTTGGCTCAAACAGGAGACAGTTTGTCCATAGAAGAGGTGGAAGCACTACACAGATGAGTGTCTACAGCCAACAGTGAAGCAAAGCAGAGGTTCCTTGGAGGTTTGGGTCTGGCTTTCTGCAAATGGAGTTGGTGATTTGGTCAGAGTTAATGGAATCCTTAATGCTGTGAAGTACAAACAGATGCTCATCCATCACATGATACCATCTGAGAGGTATCTGATCGGTCCCAGCTTCATTCTGCAGTAGGATAATGACCCCAAGCACACAGCCAAGATCACTTAGAGTTATTTTCAGTGAAAAGAACAAGGAGTCCCAGAACAGAAGGTATGACCTCCATGGAGCCCTGATCCCAACATCATCGAGGCTGTCTGGGATCACCTGGAGAGACAAGCAAATGAGGCAGTCAAAGTCTGCAGAAGAACTGTAGTAGGTTCGCCAAGATGCTTGCAGCAACCTATCAGCTGATTTTCCTATAAAAACTGCACAACAGTATACTTAAGAGAATTGCATCATATAATTGCAAAAATACGTATTTTTTACACATGCCTAAGACTTTTGCTCAGTACTGTAATCTTTTCAAAAACTGAATTAAATTCTTAGTGCAAAATGAGATCAAAATAAAAAGAAAAAAATATAATGAGTGAGTGTCCATGGGATCATTATCCATTCAGAAATCTGATGGCAGAGGGAAAGAAGCTGTTCCTAAGTTGTGTGTACCCTCCTTGATGGTGGCAGTGAGGAAAGGACATGTCCTAGTGATGGGGGTCCTTTTGAGGCATCACCTTTTGAAAATATCCTGGATGCCCGTGATGGAGCTGACTGAGCTTACAGCTTTCTGCAGCTGTTAATGAGACTGTGCAGTGGCCCCTCCACACCAAAAGGTGATGCAACAAGTTAGAATCCTCTCCATGGTACCTCTGTGGAAATCTGCTAGAGTCTTTGGTGACATACCAATTCTCCTCAAGCTCCTAATGAAATAAGCCACCGTCATGCCTTCTTTATAGCTGCATCAGTTTATTGGGCTCAGGATGGATTTCAGCAATGTTGACATCCAGGGACTTGAAACTGCTCACCCTTTCCACTGCTGATCCCTCAATGAGGACAGGCGTGTGTTCCCTTGACTTTCACTTCCTGTAGTCTGCAACCAGTTTCTTGGTCTTACTGATGCATAGTTGTTGTTGCGACTCTACCCAAACAGCTGATCAATCTCAATCCTTTACGCCTCCTCGTCACCATCTGAAATTCTGCCAACAATTGTTGTGTCATCAACAAATTAATAGAAGGTGTTTGAGTTGTACCTAGCCACTCAGTCGTGAGTGCAGTGAGAGAAGAGCAGTGGGATATGCATGCATCATTGAAGTGTACAGTGTTGATTGTCAGCGTGGAGACAATCAACACTGCCACTTCTTAGCGCATTCTTCTAATCTGCCTAAGCCCTTCTACAGACTCCCTGCTTTCTCAATACTACCTGCTCCTCTCTCTATCTCTGTATCATTTGCAAACTTGGCCACAAAGCCATCAATTCTGTCAACCAGATCATTAAAGTAGCAGTCCCAACCCCAGGCACTGGGGAACACCACTAATCAACTGGTCTATTGCTTCAGTCAACCAATCTTCTGTCCATGTTTGATTAAGTTTTGATTGTTTTGTGCACACTGGGAAATAATTTTGAAAGTTTATTTTGAAGTTTGGTTCTTTAAATTTCCATTTAAGATTTTTTGAACCTATTTAAAAACTCACAAACTGCTTTTAGTGGGACATCAATGTGTTGTACTGATTTGCCAAGTTCTCCAGTTTTCCAATGTGCTCTGGTATCGACAGCATACTCTTGAATTCAGCCTGAAACACTGTCAGCTCCTCTTTGCTTTCCACCAATATAAATTCAGATCAATACTCTCCCTGCCCTCTTATTGATCTTCTGCCCAGCCTTCCTTGGCTTTTCCTCCCCACTTCTTCCTTGTTTCCAAACTTACAACAGTAACAGCACTTTAAATCTGAGGCACTCTTTGAAGAAGGTGATGTGTAAATGGAGTTCCTGTTTTACACTCTAGATGAGATGGGTCTAAGCTTTTTGTGTGTGTTTCTTACATAAGTGATGTTTAAAATCAGTGTGCAACATAATTAATGCTCTGGATGTTACAAACAAAGGATTTCAATGGGGCTCCCTGAGCTAAGAATCTCAAGGTATGACAAAGTCAATGAACCACATTTAATATCTGGGATTGGCTCCTGCTGCCGCTGTGAGATGTTGAGAGATTTCTTAGAGATGCAGGTTGAAGGGTAAAGTGTTGGCCAGGGTGCTGGTGAAGGCAGCTGGTTCAATATAGTGAAATAGATCTTTTGCTTTCATCTGAAGGGAGAGATGGGTCAAAATCAGAATACTTGGATCAATTGTGAAGAGGTCATCAACCTGTAAAGTTAACTGTTCTTGTTGTATATTGTGGGTGCTGCTTAATTGGATAAAGCAGCACCCACACTCTAAAAAAGAAAAGAGTATTTTCTGTTTTTTGTTTTGGAGCAGGGGATCCCAACCTGGAGTCCAATGACCCCTCAGTTAACGATAAGGCTCCATGGAAGAAAAAGTTTAGGACCCCCTGTTTTAGAGTATCCTCAGATGAAGGACAGGAGAGTATTCCCTTTGTTTTGCACAAGAGCATCCTTGCAGATAGTGCTGTTCAACCCTCTGGAGTGGGGCTTGAACCTTCAGGTTTCTGGCAGTCTGAATCCAAAACTGGTATCAAGCTGGTTTACTTAAAAACAGTAGAGCATAGGTCTAAGGTGAAAGTAAGGAATTCTAAAGGGGAACTATGAGAAAGTTGTTTGTAATAGAGAGATCTGGAATGCGTTGACTGGAGAGGTGGTGAAATCACATACAGTCACTATTTAAGAGGTGCTTAAACAGGCCATGTCATGCCCATTCAAGTGAATTAAAATAAGAAACACATGGTAATTGTGTCTTCTACTGTACAGCAGTCACAAAACAACAAACTTCACAATATATGTCAGCGATAATAAATTCACTAGGTCCCTAAAGATAGGAAGTCCCTTTCTTAAACTCCAGCCATGTCTCTCTCCCACATAACTGCTCTCTTGTGCTTATCCCTTTGATCCAGTGTTGGGCTTTTGATTCCAATATCTTCTTCTAGGCCAAGTGCCAGTTTTGATTTGACACTGCTCTGTGGTACCACGAGATGCTTTCTCAAGGCAAAGCTTCCAGACAAATCCAAGTTGCTGTGGGCAAGGATGAGGAACTTGGGGCTGTTTCACACAGGAGGGCCAACAGTGAAAGAGTGCTGATATATCAATAACAACAAAAGCACAGTTCAGAGTTATTGCAAGAAAATGAAAGTTTCTGTAAGGAACAATTAGAGGACTTGGTTTCAAATGACTTTTACCTAAGTTGTAATCTCCTCAACTAGCTCACTGTAATTATCTGTAATTTTTGTTTCTATGTACATTTGTGAGTTAATTTCTGTATGGAATTGATGGTTTAACCAACAGAAGCACATGTGGTGACAGCTAATCTTTCTTTCCCGGTCCCTATGTTATTCTCCACAAATTCTTGGCAGGTGATGTTCATAGATTGCTGACCCTTGCTCATGACTAGCTCCAGGAAAACAAGAAACACGTGGGGTACCCCCTAACTGAAAGAACAAAATCATGCGTTCACTTACTCAACTTCTGTGGAAAGAGAAGTAGAGTTAACAAACTGTTGGAATTGGATGATGAAATATTATTGTCTTAAGTGTTGATCTTCTAGAATAGATGCTGTCTGTGCAGAGTATTTCCAATATTTTCTTTTCCTGCAGTATTTGCTTTTGTGTAAGTATGAAGATTTAATTATTGACACAAAACTTAATCTGTGCTAGGACCAGCTACGGCACAACCCATCTTTGAAAATGTCAAACCATCTGTGTTCCGTCTTTACAGAATTATCATTGAGAACCTTGTTTTGCAGAAACTGTGCACTGTGAGATATTAGAGTGGTCCCTCAGCTCCCCCTCATGGACATAATTTGTATTACTCATTATTAATTGCAATACCTACTCCTAGTCTCCTGACTTAAACTGTGTTACATCTCTGTAAGTGCTGGCCAGCCTATTGTCATTTACCTCCGATGTATTCTGCACTTTGCAGCTTCTTTGCTCCACCCTAACAGATCTGATGACTTTGATTTCTTCCCCTCTCTGCTCTTGTCCCTCACTTTAAATCAGTAATTTTTCAATCTTGTCTTTAATTATTTTAGATAGTACCTATTTATTTCTGTATGAGTAATTAATTCACTTATCTTTTTACAAATGCTCTGTGCATTTTGATAAAGATCCTCAATTTTGTCTAGACCAGCGGCAGCTCAAATTGGAGGTACATGTTGTCTCCCAACAGTGTGCCAGGAACCTGTATGTCACACACATGCTGCCGTATCACTTCTCTTTTCTCCAACTTCTTCAATTTCTCTTCACCAGAACCTTTCCCATTCCATTCCCCCCCCCCCACCTCCCTCAGTACACCACACATACTCAGTGTATTGACTATCTGCAGCCCCATTTATTCAACTGTCTGGATAGTCATAATACAGTTCATGTGGAGACCCTCCAAATGAACAGCTCCTTCCTTCCCCAATATTGCTGTTAGAGTCCAAAGAAATAGAAACTCATATCTCCTCTGCAGGTCTTTGAGGCGACATTTAGTTTGTGATCTTAATTAGCCTTTTCCAGTTTACACATGGCTCGGGTGGTTATCCAAAGAGTATCACCTTTGTGATTCTGTTTTGGATTTGGATACAGGTTGCTCATATCCTGTGGGGAAAAAACCATCTCCTTTGTTCCTAATAATTAGATTTCTCCCTTCTCATACCAACTTCCTGCCCAATCCTTAATCCCAGCACTTGACAGGCAGCACTGTTTTTGGACGTACAAAAAAGCTGGATGAACTCAGCAGGTCAGGCAGCATCCGTTGAAAGAAGCAGTCAACGGATGCTGCCCGACCTGCTGAGTTCATCCAGCCTTTTTGTACGTCTTGATTTGACCACACCATCTGCAGTGTACTTTGTGAACACTGTTTTTGGGACTTACACTTAAGTCTGTGCTGACTATAAAGTAGCTATCCTTACTAATCCCATTTTCTACATGGTGCAGACAACAGCAGTTGTACTAGTCTTATCTACAGTTAGTAACTTCTTAAAAAATCTATCATAACAGATAAAACCTCAGTTTAACAAAACCATGTATATTATCCTTGATTATTCTTCACCTTTCCAGGTATAAAGTAATTGCCACTTCCCCCCAAATGAGCTCTACTCTCTCCTGAGTTAGCCTGTTGTAGATTTGCTCCTGCCGTTTGTAATTTCAGTTGTTATCCACAAAGGCCACAAGAGTCCTATATCTATTGGACAAGTGAAAAGGCTGAGGGTTTTTCAGTCTCCATGCCTGTCTCACTCAGTCATACCCTCCTGTCCCCACTGACTGGTCAGTTCTACAGTTCTAAGGGTTGTGACCTCTCCTGGATAACTTTCCTCCTCTCTGATGCATCATAGTGTTGAAATCTTGGACTCCAACATATCACCTGATCTGCAGATACTTACTGCATATTTGTAGCCATGGATCCATCCACCAATGGTTTCCATCAACTCCCACCAAGTACTGGTGCAGTACCTCACCTCCCCAAACATGCACGTCTTAAACCTATTTATTTATTTAAATTAGTTTATTTAATTAAGTCATATCACATTTAATCTCACAGAAGCTACTTACCTTACTGAGCAATGCATACAATGTGCTGGTGAAGCTCAACAGGTCAGGCAACATCTATGGATGGGAATAGACAGTCGGTGTTTTATCCCCATCCATGGATGCTGCCTGACCTGCTGAACTGCTCCAGCTCATTGTGTGTATTCTCTAGATTTCCAGCATCTGCATTACCTCTTGTGTCACCTGTCTTACTGAAGTCCTGCAGAAACAGTGCACTCAGAAAGTGCTGTGCTGCAGACATACTGGGGGATGGCAGCCTCAAAGGGGAAGACAGCAGTGCTTCAAATACAAATTGGAGTGAAGTCAGGGAGGCATGGTGGCTTTTTACAAGTTTAGCAGAAAAAAAATATCAGGGGAGACTGAAATGGGTCTTGCAGATGCAGTGAATGTGGATGGAGTTAGAAATACATCTAGAGACACCATTGGTCAGTAGAAGCAGGGAGAAGGGTGAAAGGTTTACTTAGCAGGAAAAGGGGATGGAACATAAGCAAGTGAAATGAATAATCACAAATTAACTAAATCTGAAAATGATAGTGAAAGGGACTGAGTAAAGGAGGCTGTTAAGAAGAATAACGAAACCAAGCTTATCTTTGTTCTTTGGTATTGTTTGAAAGTATTGTGTGATTTTGGCAGGTGAGTAAAGATCTATAGCTTTAAGATAGTTGATCATCTAATGATAGATAAACTAGTTGAGCAACAGATACACATATCTTGAACTCACGACTTAATCAAATATTTATCTGATTCCTTCTTAAATAACTGTTCTAGATTTCACTTTTATTTATGTTACAGGGTCATAAGCAATGGCCAAAGAACCCTTTGTGTAAAATAACTTTTCCTTGGCTCTCAGTTTGTTGATGATCTTGCATTTACTCCACTGTAGATGAAATGTCATCTGCCAAATGAAATTCAACAGAGAAAAATGCAGTGTCACATTTCAGTAATAAGACTGAGGAGAGGTGATATGAACTGTAGGACGCCGTTGTAAGAAGGGCACAGGAACACTTGGAGTATTGTGTGCAGTTTTGGGCTCCTTATTTTAGAAAGGATATACTGACATTGGAGAGGGTTCAGAGAAGATTCATGAGAATGATTCCAGGAATGAAAGGGTTACCGTTTGAGGAACATCTGGCAGCTCGTGGGCTGTATTCCCTGGCGTTTAGGAGAATGAGGAGGGATTGCATAGAAACATTCCAAATGTTAAAAGGCCTGAACAGATTAGATATGGCAAAGTTATTTCCCATGGTAGGGGATTCATGGTAGGATGAGAGGGCACGACTTTAGGATTGAAGGACATCCTTTTCAAACTGAGATGCGGAGAAATTACACTCAGAGGGTGGTAAATCTGTGGAATTTGTTGCCATGAGCGGCTGTGGTGGCCAAGTCATTGGGTGTATGTAAGGCGGAGATAGATAAGTTGATTAGCCAGGGCATCAAAGGGTATGGGGTGAAAACAGGGGAGTAGGGATGACTGGATGAAGTAGATCAGCCCATGATTGAATGGCGGAGCAGACTCGACGGGCCGAATGGCCTACTTCTGCTCCTAAATCTTAAGGCTTTATGGTCTTATAGAACAGAGAAATCTGGAGCATAAACATAAACACCCCTGCTCTTTCAGCTTTTTAAACACAAGTTTGTTTTTCTGCTTTACAGTGAGAGATGCTAAAAATCTAATCCCCATGGATCCAAATGGCCTTTCCGATCCCTATGTTAAACTCAAACTCATCCCTGATCCCAAAAGTGAAAGCAAACAGAAGACAAAGACCATCCGGTCAACACTCAACCCCACCTGGAATGAATCGTTCTCTTTGTGAGTATGGTATTATTCCTAATTTACAAACATAACTTTATGATTTTTTCCTTCAAGGATGAACATTTTGAAGGTGAAAGTGCAGTACCATGCAAAAGTCTTGGGCGCGCGCGCACACACACACACAAATATATATATATAGAGAGAGAGAGAGAGAGTTAGGGTGTCTCAGACTTCTGCACAGTATTCTAGTAATTTTATGTATTGCTCTGTACTACTGCTGTTACCAAAAAGAACTACTTGACATATATGAGTGAAGGTAAGCTTGATTCTGATATGGGTCTCTTATTATGGACTGAGAGTAGAAAGGGGTCAGGGAGAGGGGAATCATGGTTGAGAAAAGGAGAAGGGAGAGGGGAGGGAAGCACCAGAGAGATATTCTGTAATGATCAGTAAACTGATTGTTTGGAATCAAATAACCTTGCCTGGTGTCTCCGGGCTGGGTGTGTCCACATCGCACCACCCCTGCTCCTGACACTCTTTCTCTGCCACATGCCTCACACCCCTCCCACAACGCTCCACCTTCACCGTTCTCAACATCTTTTACTCTAGCCAGATTTGCAAATTTGCTCTCCATTCCACATTGACAAATAAAGTACTGTGCGTAAGTCTTAGGCACCCTACCTTTATATATGTGCCTAAGATTTTTGTGCCATTACTGTATGTCTGGTCAGTTCTGCTAAATGTGACCTACTGTAGCAATGGCATAACGTACCCCACTTCCAAAACTGACGACCCAATAACACTGAGCAAGTACCTTCAGTGCCATAACATCTCACAGTGAATATGCAACAGTCATTTCTACTTTCTCTTCTTAGTCTGTCCCTCCAGGTTGAGGATGACTTGTTTCTATTATAATCCTGCGGTTATTTACAAAATGCCCGACTACTACTTACTTAAATAATTTAGTCTAGCATTTAATCTGCTAATGTCTGTCTAGCTGCTCCGTATTTTGTTTTTTCTCAGGTTACACTTCCTGCTTTCTCATCTAAGGTAGCCATTTTAAGATATGGAAATTAAGAAGACAGTAATGAGTGTCTTCTTCATCGCTGTAGCCACCTCTTTCAAAACCATGAGATGCACGTCATTGGGGCCTGGTGACATATGAATGTCCATTTCTACCAATTTCTCAAATTACATTTTTTCACTTATTACAGACCATTGTTCTTTACCATGCCTAGAGAGTTTTCTGAGTGGTATTGCAAAAAGATACAGAGCTTTTGTTTGATCACATCACACATCTGCTCTCACCCCATCCTCCTGCCACCCCACTAGGGATAGGGTTCCCCTTGTCCTCACCTACCACCCCACCAGCCTCCGGGTCCAACGTATAATGCTCCATAACTTCCACCACCTCCAACGGGATCCCACCACCAAGCACGTCTTTCCCTCCCCCCTTTCTGCTTCCCGCAGGGATCGCTCCCTACACGGCTCCCTTGTCCATTCGCCCCCCCCCCCCCCCCCTTCCCTTCTCACTGATCTCCCTCCCGGCACTTATCCTTGTAAGCGGAACAAGTGCTACACCTGCCCTTACACTTCTACCCTCACCACCATTCAGGGCCCCAGACCATCCTTCCAGATGAGGCAACACTTCACCTATGAGTCTGCTGGTGTGATATACTGTGTCCAGTGCTCCCGGTGCAGCCTTCTATATATTGGTGAGACCCGACGCAGACTGGGAGACCGTTTCGCTGAACACCTGTGCTCTGTCTGCCAGAGAAAGCAGGATCTCCCAATGGCCACACATTTTAATTCCACGACCCATTCCCATTCTGATATGTCTATCCATGGCCTCCTCTACTGTCAAGATGAAGCCACAGTCAGGTTGGAGGAACAACACCTTATATTCCGTCTTGGTAGCTTCCAACCTGATGGCATGAACATCGATTTCTCTAACTTCTGCTAATGCCCCTCCTCTCCTTCTTAATCCCTCCCTTTAATTAATTAATTAATTCCCCCCTTTTTCTCTCTCTGTCCCTCTCACAATCACTGCTTGCCTGCTCTCCATCTTCCGCTGGTGCTCCCCTCCCCCTTTCTCTCTAGGCCTCCCGTCCCATGATCCTTACCCTTCTCCAGCTGTGTATCCCTTTTGCCAATCACCTTTCCAGCTCTTAGCTTCATCCCTCCCCCTCCTGTCTTCTATCATTTCAGATCTCCCGCTCCCCCTCCCACTTTCAAATCTCTTACTATCTCTTCTTTCAGTTAGTCTTGACGAAGGGTCTCAGCCCGAAACGTCGACTGTACTTCGTCCTATAGAAGCTGCCTGGCCTGCTGCGTTCCACCAGCATTTTGTGTGTGTTGCTTTTGTTTGATTTATCTGGCATGTCTCTTATTCTTGACTAACTCTGTGAGGGACCCACATTAGTTGCTGTTTATCTTGTCTATCGTATTTATAGTCTGTTGTGTTACCCTCATATTTAACTTTTTCTTTCTTAATCAGGTTTTGCTTTACTTAGAACTCTGACTTTTTCTCAATTCTCTTGACCAACATTATAATATTTTTCTTTGATCTAATAATAATTTTGATTATTCTTCTTAGCCCAACCTAGGCCAGTTTTTCTGTTGGGATTTTGTCTTAAAGAGATGTGTATTTGTCCTAAGCAATCTAATAATTCTTCTATAACTCTTTCAGTGTTAGATAATGCTCATTTACCGCAGTATCTTTATTGTGGTTTCCCAGTTGACCATAGGAAACTTGTGCATCACACCTCTGTAGTTGGTTTTGTTTAAATGTACGATACAGATTTCAGGTTGAAGTAAAACACTTTCAATCTTTATATCAAATTGCAGCATGTGATCACTCTTTCCTAACAACTAAAGCTTACTAATTCTCACCATTACACAACATTATATCTAATATAGCTTCTTCCCTTGTTGATTCTGGCAAAGCAGCTTGTATACACATGATGAATTTGTTTTCCCAGATGTTCTTGCTAATTTAGTTTACCCAGGCTGTACGTATATTAAATTCTGCATGATTATTATTATTATAATTACTCTTGTTATATGCCTCTCTAGTTTCCTAAATTATTCTGTTGTCTATATTACCACTGCTTTTTAAAAACCTACAGACAATTCCCAACAATGTTTTCTGTACCTTGCTGTTTCTTAACTCCAGCCAAACTGTTTCTTCCCCTTGATTTTCTAAGCTAAGACTTTTTCTTACTGTAGAAAAAATAATATCATAATCTTTTATTATCAGGGCAATTATCACTCTTTTGCATTCACCTATAATTTCTAAGAATTAATAATTGTGGATTATTTAAATCCTAACCTTGGTCCCTTTGCACCATAACTCAGCAATGGATTTTACATCATATTCATTTATTTCTATTTGCTATCGTTCATCTTTATTGTTAATGAGTGCTGATAAACTTTACCATTTTACCTGCTGTGACTCCAGTTGGAGTTATAAGCTTTTTCTTTGAATGCTCTGTCACTGCCCACGAGTTCCAGGCATTTACTGCAGGTTTGGTCACGGCCGGAGTGATACATGTCCCACCCCCACCCACAGGCTGTGCACGTCACATGTCCCCCCCCCCCCCCCAAAAAAAGCCGATGGGCCACATGTGGTGTGCATCCCCCCAAAGTCCACTGGCAATGTGTGGCACATGACCCTTCCCCCCCCCCCCCCCCCCGAGCCCATGGGCCATGCATGGTGCATATTCCCTCCCTCATCTGAGCATGAAGGGACTTAATCCAATCATTCTGCCACCTCAAAGTGTAACAGCAGCAGGAACAAGAATGACTCAGCGTCTGCAACGGTTACACACATATCAATTGTCTGATTACTGTTCTTTTATTGTTTGAGAAACATATTTCCATGCAATAAGCCTGGGAAAATAGTTTCATCTTACACAGTGCAGTGGGTCAAAGCAACTCTGGACCACCTTCAGAGCAGTCAGGGGTGTGCATTAAATACCATGCTAGTGACACCATGCTTCATTTAGAAAAACAGTTTAGGTCTTCTCCTCATCACCAGTCCTCATCCGAGTGTCAGAGGTGGAAAGGATCAACAGCTTTAAATTCCTCAGTGTTATTATTTTGGAGGTTCTATTCTGGGCCAAGCACATCAGTGCAATTACAAAGAAAGGGTGGCAGTGCTTCTGCTTCCTTTAGGAGTTTGCTAAAATTTGACATGACATCTAAATCTTTGACAAACTTCAATAGATGTGTAGTGAAGAGTATATTGACTGGCTGCATCACAGCCTGGTAAGGAAACACCAATGTCCTTGAATGGAAAATCCTACAAAAATTACTGGATATGGTTCAGTCCATTATGGATAAAGCCCTCCCTATCATTGAGCACATCTACAGTGGCATGCAAAAGTTTGGGCACCCCTGGTCAAAATTTCTGTTACTGTGAATAGCTAAGCGAGTAAAAGATGACTTGATTTCCAGAAGGCATAAAGTTAAAGATGACACATTTCTTTAATATTTTAAGCAAGATCACTTCTTTTATTTCCATCTTTTACAGTTTCAAAATAACAAAAAAGGAAAAGCAAAATTTGGGCACCCTGCATGGTCAGTACTTAGTAACACCCCCTTTGGCAAGTATCACAGCTTGTAAACACTTTTTGTAGCCAGCTAAGAGTCTTTCAGTTCTTGTTTGGGGGATTTTCGCCCATTCTTCCTTGCAAAAGGCTTCTAGTTCTATGAGATTCTTGGGCTGTCTTGCATGCACTGCTCTTTTGAGGTCTATCCACAGATTTTCGATGATGTTTAGGTCGGGGCACTGTGAGGGCCACGGCAAAACCTTCAGCTTGTGCCTCTTGAGGTAGTCCATTGTGGATTTTGAGGTGTGTTTAGGTGCTCATCAGGGCCAAAAAGTTCTATTTTAACATCATCAGTCCACAGGACTTGTTTCCAACATGCATCAGGCTTGTTTAGATGTTCCTTTGCAAACTTCTGATGCTGAATTTTGGCCGTAATGAGCAAAGGTATATTTGGAGAAAAAAGGGTGTAGAATTTAATGAAAAGAACACCTCTCCAACTGTTAAGCACGAGGTTGGGTCGATCATGCTTTGGGCTTGTGTTGCAGCCAGTGGCATGGGGAACATTTCACTGTTAAAGGGAAGAATGAATTCAATTAAATACCAGCAAATTCTGGAAGCAAACATCACACCGTCTGTAAGAAAGCTGAAGATGAAAAGAGGATGGCTTCTACAACAGGACAATGATCCTAAACACACCTCAAAATCCACAATGGACTACCTCAAGAGGCGCAAGCTGAAGGTTTTGCCATGGCCCTCACAGTCCCCCGACCTAAACATCATTGAAAATCTGTGGCTAGACCTCAAAAGAGCAGTGCATGCAAGACAGCCCAAGAATAACAGAAGTTTTGACCAGAGGTGCCCAAACTTTTGCGTACCACTGTATATGGAGTGTTGTTGCAAGAAAGCAGCATCCATCATCAGAAACCCCTACCACCCAGGTCATGCTTTCTTTTCACTGCTGCCATCACAAAGAAGGTACAGGAGCCTTGGGATAACTGTTCAGGAACAGTTATCACCCCTCAACCATCAGGCTCTTGAACCAGAGGGTATACTGCACTCAACTCCACTAGTCCCATCACTGACATGTTCCCACAATCTATGGACTCACTTTCAATGATTTTTCATCTCAATATTCTCGATATTTATTGTTTATTTATTATTTATTTTTTGTTTCATTATCTCTTATGCATCCATTGTCCGCTCTGGTGGGGCAGTCTTTTATTGATTCTATTATTGTTATTGGATCTATTGAGTATTGAAAATGAATCTCAGAGTTGTATATGATGACATACATGTACTTTGGTAATGAATCTACATTGACTTTGACTGCAAGTAACTTGTGTTATTTGAAACTCTGGTTTTGTTTTCTCTTACCCTGCTCATGACTTCAAAAACTAAAGCAGAATTAGATGGATTCCTTTATTCTGATGTGAACTTGTAGCTGTATGGTATATTTCTCTGACCTAACCCCACTCTAGAACAATAATATAAGCAGTATTGGAAATGCCTTCCTCTAAATGAAAAGTTAATTTGCAATCTGTTCTATTGGTATTAGTAATCTTTTTAAAATGATATCCTGGCCATCATTTCCCATCAGTGAATCAGGTAACAAGTTGCACCATTCACCATGCTGCTATTTGCTAGCTCTTGTACAATGATTTGCTGAAGTAGTACTTCTTGTTGCTTGGAGGTTGCTTCCATCTTGCTTGCAGATATTGCAAAAGTAATTCCTGCCTTTGTGATGCAATCACCAGCCCACTTTCATGCTGGGACTTTGTAAATGTTGCCATGAATCTATAGAACCTCCTGAAATCTCAGTGATATTACATCATCTGTTCTTTAACACTCTCAGTGAGGACATCACAGTGTGGATATATTAATCAGATATAGAACATTCAGCTTGTCACTGGTTGCATGATTTAACATTATCGCTGGGTTTTTATTGGTGTAAAATGATGGTAACTTTTACCCCATCTCTCTTTTATACATCCTCCAGTAAACTGAAGAATAGTGACAAAGATCGACGACTTTCGGTAGAAATCTGGGACTGGGATCGCACCACCAGGAATGACTTCATGGGTGCCTTGTCCTTCGGTGTATCTGAGCTGATGAAGTCCGGAGCATCTGGTTGGTACGTGTTCCCCGAGGCCTTGGTGAATAAAAACCTTTTCCCTAGAGCTGATAAAGGGAGACTATTTACTCTTTTGGAACAGACCTGAACAAGGACACATAGACTTATAACTGGATCCCACCCTGGTTCAGGGGTGAAGTTAGGAAACTCATCAGATGGTAAGAATCTCAGATTGGTTCACTCCAGAAAGCTCTTATAGCTGGAGGTCAATTCATTTCAAAACTCAGACTGTAGGTTTTGTTGGATAAAAAGTCATGATCATTGAACCAAGGAAGGTAGAGGGAATCAACATACATTGTGATTAAGATGAGGTGAGAGGTTTGAATGGCTGACTCCTATTTCTACGTTTAAGAAATTAAACAAGGTGCTTGGAATGGGCTGCTGGTGACAGTTGTGGAGGCAGATATGATCGGGTCTTTTAAGAGACTCCTGGACAGGTGCATGGAGCTCAGAAAAATAGAGGGCTATGGGTAACCCTAGTAGTTTCTCAGGTAAGGATATGTTCGGCACAGCTTTGTGGGCCAAAGGGCCTGTATTGTGCTGTAGGTTTTCTATGTTTCTAAGATGGCACTTTAATTCAAGTTGAGTTTATTGTCGTGCACATGTACGATGAGGTACAGATGCAACTTGCAGCAGCATCACAGGCATGTAGATTTAAACAACACACAATATCATTTATACATAAATTATATAAAATAATGAAAAAAGTGTGCACACACACTATTTAAAGAGAAGTCCATTGTGCAAGAGATGGTCTGTAGTGTTCTTAATTTCCGCTGGACACGTGTGATCACTGCGCTCACCTGGGTCTCCCAAGACTACTTTTTAAGTGTGCAATTCACTGCTCCAAATTCTGCTGCCCTCCATCTTGTCATATTGATTCCCAGTGCACCACTTCTGTTCTCTGCCCGATTTAAGTCTCACCCCACCTTGCTAGATAAACACTAGACTGATGGAATGCAATTGATTGCCTCAGGTTTGGTGTGGGCCAGATGCACTTAGCCTTAGTAACATTGACAGGGTAGGGCTGACAGTTACAAGTGGTCAGGAGATCACTGGGAGTACACAACATTTCCTGCTTCCCAAGCCATAACTTCATTGCAAGACCTGGGTTATCTAAACTGGATCTGTTGGGTTAGGTGGGGTCAACCACAGAAAAAAGTTAATGTCCTTGAGATCAGTTTAAGTTGACTGTGGTCAGTCTGGATTTGAGTTGGGATTTAATTTTATATCCAATCAGGTCTCTACTGAACCTCACTGTCCACTCACTTTTATCTTGGCAGCATTCACTTTCTCTGACAGTTTGTGTTAGCCAGTGCTTCCATGTCATTGTTGTAACTCCATAATTTGATCAGATGATTCTCAGCCCACCAGTCTCCTCTCATATTTTAGCTGTCAGCAGTAACATTACCTGTTCTGTCACTTCCACAGGTTCAAGCTGCTAAGCCAAGAAGAAGGAGAGTACTACAATGTTCCCATCATGGAGGATAATGGGGATTCTGAGCTACATCAGAAATTTGAGGTGAGAACTTCCAAGTGTGGATTTCTTTCCCTCGTAAATGGGCTTAATTTGTGGTTTCTTTTTCAATTTGACTTTTCAGGAATGGTGTTCAGAGATCTCACAAAGAGTCAAGTTTTATTCAAATAATTGGACACTCTAGACACATCACAATTTAATCTCAAACACAAAGTACACTGCAGATGCTGAGGGTCAAAGCAACACGCACAACATGCTGGAGGAACTCAGCAGGTCGGGCAGCATCCGTGGAAACAAGCAGTCAACGCATCAGGCCAAGACCCTTCATCAGGACTGAAGAGGGAAGGGGCAGGGGCCCTATAAAGAAGGGGGGGGGGAGGGTGGGAAGGAGAAGGCTGGTAGGTGCCAGGTGAAAAACTAGTAAGAGAGTAATTTAATTTCATACATTGAGGAAAGATGAAAGGAGTGGAAGGGAGAGTGGGTGTGGGAGGGGGTGCAAGGAAGAATCAGTGGACCATAATATACATGCCTGAACCCATACAAGTATTTGTGAATGTTTGTGCACATGCATGTGCATAGTTCAGCATATCTATGTTAATGTTAATGAGTAGAGCCTGATCTCCAGTCAGTTTGGACTCCTTGCCACTTGGACCAAGATTTCACTCTGTCCAGTCTGTACAGGAATTGTTGTCCAATTGTTAAGCAAAATCATGCACAAGCTTTTTCACTCTCTATAGAAACACCAGTCTGTTATCATAACAGAGGATGCTAAAAGCTCTGACATTGATGTGATGATAGGAGAGAGCCAGCTTAATGAACAAGACAGTGGTACACCTTCTTCTGGAAGTGCACATCTAAACAGGAACGCAGTCGTCATGGGTTGGCTTTCACCCTCAATAAGCTGAGTCGGTCTTTCAAGGGCTACTTTGGGATCAGCAACATCTCAAGACTGTCCTGATCACTCTAACATGGAATCAGAAGCTGCAGTCATCAGCATGTGTTCCAACCTCAGAAATTACAGATGAAATTGTTTGCAACTCAGACACAGGCAGTTTTTAATACAAGAGATTCCTCAGATGCTGGAAATCCAGAGTAACACACAAAATGCTGGAGGAACTCAGCAGGTCAGGCAGCATCTCCGGAGAGGAATAAATAGTCAACATTTCAGGTCGAGACCTGACAAAGGGTCTTGGCCCGAAATGTCAACTGTTTATGCCTGACCTGTTGAATTCCTCCAAAAAAGACTTCATACCCATAACATTTTTCATGTTTAGTAAGATTCCTATCCCAATGTTGTTGTCTTGGATAGAAGGGGAATAGGAGAGGCCCCAAAACTTGAATGAGGCTCTCCTTGTTCTCAGCTGAAAAGATTGAAGTCTATATGTATCACTCAAAACACTATGATCATTGCCCTTGGAAGTGCAGTGAGAGTGAAGGTCACATCATTGCTAGGAGTGAGCTGGAGAGGTCATTGATAAATACTGCACTCTACAGGTGTAATGCTAAAGGTATGCTAATTTGCTGCCTGTTCACAAGGTAGATGAATTGTAGATGTTGATGAATTACAAATGTTGGAATTAGTCAGGCATTATCTGTGCAGGAAGAAACAGTTGATGTTTTCAGTTGATAACCTTTCATCACAAATTAAAGCTGATTGACCTAAAACATTAACTCGATTCATTCTCCATAGATGCTACTCCACCTGTTAAGCAACTCCAGGACTTCTAGTGTTTATCTCAGATGTCCAATGTGGTTTTTTTTTGGTTTACTGTTTATGTGCATCCATCCATCAAACTTAATTTTTTTCATCCAATAATGCCCCTCAAGAGGCAGTGCCGGACAACTTCAGTTTTTGGATAGATACAACTGATTACGCATTGGTGCTCAGTGTAGATGACACAAAACTGGTGAAATAATCATTGTGAATGGTAGTTATAGATTGTAAAGGGGTAGGGATAAGGCTGGTAAAATAGGCAGACAAATAACTGATGAAATTTAATGCAGAAGAACATGAAATTGTACAGTATGGTGGAAAGGGTAAAGATCTCAAAAATAAGTGACTAAACATGAAAAGGGAGTGTAGGACAGAGGGATCTGGATGTACATGCAGATAAAACTTTGAAAGTGTCACAATATGTTATGAGAGTAGATAGCAAAGCTCAGGACACTGTAATTCATAACTGAAGACACAGAGTATAAATGTAGAGGTTATCACTCCAATTCAGACAGCATTAAACAACAGTGAAATTGTGAGATCCAGGAGCTGTCCTAATTAACTTCCTTGATGTGTCACTGCTTTAAAATGTACATGTTGGAATGTTTACTTTGCCACCTTCTGAGCTGCACTGAAGTTTACTTTGGCCACTGTCCCAATGTTTTAGCACATTTGCACTTTATCCATGACTTTATGATTATTTATGGTAGGATTTTAAAAAATAAGGTGAGGCAGACAGGAAACAATTCTTAAGTTCCTTGGTTAAACAGTGATGATGACTATCAAAACACCTCAAAAATTCACAGTAAAAAAACACTTGCTCCCAGCAAAATTGAATTAGATTCAGATTCATTCAGCAGGTTATGAAAAACTGAGATTGAATTAAGAAGAAGAACCTTAAAAACAAGGTCCAGATGAAGAATTGGAAAGAGGGGGAGGACTGAGAGCTGGGGCAGATTCCTATTTTCTGCTAATCCACTAGCTGCTTGCCTATTTCTTTGTGTTTGCTTCATGTGATCACCAGAGCAATCTTCAGCTGGGTCCCTGGCTTGTGCCCTATGACTTAGCCCAGAACATGATGGGGTTGTCTATTTGATGCCTGTCCTTTCAAAGGAAAGGGTTAAAATCAAGTTGACCTTATGATTTTGCACATGGTTACACAGGATTTACAGGTCATTTGGCCCAAAAAGTACACGTGAGTATTTATGTTCAAAATGAGCTTCCTCCTATCAGCAATTTAAATATTTTCTTTGTGCGTGTCCTTACCTAACTTTGCCTTAGATGTTGTTTGAATCAACCAGTCAGTGAAAGAATTTTTTTTTAACTCTAAACACCATCTAGGTCAAGAACCTTGTAAAGTTTCTGTTAAAATCAATTGCTATCCTTTATTTAAATACGTACCCTTATTTTCATCCCGTTCACAAGTGGAAATAAATTCTCTAATCTGCCTATCAACTACTTCTGTAATATTTATGATCACTGTTCCCTCAGCCCTCTTCTCTCTAGAATAGGCTGTTCAATACTTACAAATACTGACCCTACAATGCAGCCCTGCATAACTAGCACAATTGTTAGTAGACTAGTGCTATATGTTAGGTGTGAGATTTTCAGCAAGTTACCTTACACATTGGTCAGTCATAAAAGTTCTGGAAGCCACACAGGGGACATCTTCTATTTGAGCTTCCTGACTTTTTTCAAGCCATTGATACACATTGCCAATGTCTGAGGGAGGATCAGAGTTTTCTAAATTCCTGTTTCCTGGCAACAAAATGAAAAGAGTTTTGAATCAATTGTCTGTCAGAATCAGATGGTTATAAGATAAAGGTAGCTGGTTCAAAGCTTTTCTAAGGAACTCCATAAGCCCACTCTATCACCATTCTGTCAGCTGTCTGAATAATTAAAACTTACACTGGCCGCTCATTCCACACTCTCACCACCCTCAGAGTAAAGTAGTTCCCCCTTAGTTTTCTCTTAAATATTTCACCTTTCACCCCAAACCTATGATCTCTAGTTCTAGTTTCACCTGGGCTCAGGGGTAAAAGCTTGCTTATATTTACCCTATCTACTCTATATCCCTCATAATTATATGTGCTTCTATAAGATCTCTTCTCATTCTCCCACGCTCCAGGGAATAAAGTCCTAACCTACTCAACCTTTCCCTAAAATGCAAGTCCTCCAGTTCCGGCAACATCCCTGTAAATTTTCTCTGCACTCTTTGTTGTAGGTAGGTGACCAAAACTGCACACAGTACTCAAAATTCAGCCTCACTAGTCCTATACAATTTCAGCGTAAAATCCCAACTCCTGTATGATGCTCAATGCTCTGATTTATGAAGACAATGATATATGAAGATGATATTTTGGAGCATTCAATCTATTGCCCACTCTTACTTGTCACTTTTCATCATCAGTTGTTACAACCTGTCCTTGGTCAGGCTGAATTTCTTGAGTATATGATAAATTTCCATGCAAGTGGAAAGTATTCTGTTACGAACCCCGTAACTGGGTCACTTACCAGCAAAGATAGAGAGGTCCGTTGAAGTCTGATGGTACTATTTTTAACAGTATTTATTGGTAAAAATACACAAAAATAATATCAATGCAAACATACAGATAATATACGTTGTCAATACTAACTCTAAAAGTGCGGGTATAATAATAATCAATAAGAAATAAGCTCTATCGTTGTCTAGGGGATAATGTATTGTCCGATGGAAATATAAAAGTCACTCAAGTTCATTCAGGCTGCAGTCTTTGGTTGGAGTCAAAAGACAGATTTTTAAAACTTGCCAGCTTTTCCTTTTTATGATGTCGATCCTTCCAGAGTTCCGTTGGTGTTGGTTTCTCCTTTTAGCTAAAGCCGTTCTTCCATGGTAAGGCCCGCCAATTCCGAGGCAACTGGAAAAGGACGCACGCGGGCCCCCCACCGGCTGTCGCTATTAAACGCTGTCACGGGATTTCTAGCGTTTCTCCTGGTGCGTCTAAAGGGGTTGTTCCCCAGACCCTCTTTTATCCTTACTCACGGGGTCTCAGATGTCAATCAGGTTGGGATGATGCAATCCCTCAACCAGCCCACTCTGGTCATTCCCTGAGGGCTTCAATGAATAGTACAGTACTCAATACACAATTCCGTCTCCAAGAGACAATGGCCGGTATCCGTGGCTTTGTCTCGCTGAGGGCAGGACACACATTCCAAACCCTTGAAGATTCTCTCTCATTTCCTGGGTCCCCAGACCTGAATTAATAGCGATCTTGCGATTCTCAAAAAGGAGGGGGCTACTTTGTACCCTTTGATCCCTCAGAGTTGTGGCACATTCGTAACAATTCCATTAATCAAAATTTACCACAACACTCTGCTTGGTCTCTTTATAAACACACATGCAGCAACCTTAGCAAAAAAATTAAGTTCAATAGCTGAAAATCTGAGATAAAAGCATAAAATAATGGAAACATGGAGCAGGTCAGGAAGTGTCTGTGAAAAGCGAAATTGTTAATGTTACTAGTCAAAGTTCCTTTATTAGAATACTGGTTTTGACATTGCTTTATTTTTGTCAGATGTACAACGATACAGTGAAAATCTGTCTTGCATATCGTTTAATATAGATCAAATCAATACACAGTACATTGAGGTACAGCTAGGTAAAACAATAACCACACAGAATAAAGTGTTAAAGCTAACAACAAATGTACAGTGCTGGTAAACAATAAAGTGCAAGATCATAACAGGGTAGATTGTGAGGCCAAGATTTCATCTTATTGTACAAGAGACCCATTCAAGAGTCTGATAACAGTGGGATAGAAGCTGTCCTTGAGCCTGGTGACAGGTTTTTGCAACTTCTGCCCGATGAGAGGGGAGAGAAGAATGTCTGTGGTGGGTGGGGTCTTTGACTGCTTTATGTAGTTTCCAAACCTGAATCAACATCTATGAAAATTATAGATAGATAGATAGATACTTTATTCATCCCCATGGGGAAATTCAACTTTTTTTCCAATGTCCCATACACTTGTTGTAGCAAAACTAATTACATACAATACTTAACTCAGTAAAAAATATGATATGCATCTAAATCACTATCTCAAAAAGCATTAATAATAGCTTTTAAAAAGTTCTTAAGTCCTGGCGGTAGAATTGTAAAGCCTAATGGCATTGGGGAGTATTGACCTCTTCATCCTGTCTGACATATATATTTATATATATAAATATACATTTAAATATACAATATACATATAAATGTTTAACAAGTTTATATATTAAGGAACTTAGAGTGGAAGATCAGAGCATAAGACCACTGCACATGGGAGTAGAATCAGGCCATTTGGCACATCAAGTCTGCTCCACCATTTCATCACGGCTGATTTATTATCTTTTTCAACCCTCTTCTCTAGCCTTCCCCCCGTAACCTTTGACGCCCTACCTAAACAAGAACCTATCAACCTCTGCTTTAAATATAGCCAATGATTTGGCCTCCACTGCTATCCGTGGCAATAAATTCCACAGATTCACCACCCTCTGGCTAAAGAAATTCCCCCTCATTTTTGTTCTAAAGGAACGTCCTTGGATTATGAGACTATGCCCACTGGTCCTAGACTCACCCACAATCGGAAACATACTCCCCACTCCATTCTATCTTAGCCTTTCAGCACTCAATAGGTTTCAATGTGTCGTTTCCCAGTCCTCCCCCCCCCATTTTCTAAACTTCAGTGAGTACAGACCTGGAGCCATCAAACTCTCCTTGTGCATTAACCCTTTCATTCCTGGAATCATTCCCATGCACCTCCCTGGACCCCCTCCAATGCCAGCACATCTTTTCATAGATAAGGGGCCAAAAAACTATTCACAATACTCCAAGTGCAGTCTGACCGATGCCTTACAAAGCCTCAGCATTACATCCTTGCTTTTATATCCCATTCGTCTCAAAATGAATGCTAACTTTGCATTTGCTTTCCTTACCATTGATTCAGCCTGCAAGTTAATCTTTAAGCGATCTTGCATGAGGATTCCCAAACAATGGAGCAATGATTTACAACAATGATTTTTTAATTTCTCTGTTTATGCCTTTATTCCTTCTAGCAAAGTGAATGACCATACAGTATATTCCATCTGTCACTTCTTTGTCCATTCTCCTAATCTGTTTAAGTCCCTCTGCAGACTCCCTGCATCCTCAACACTACCTGCCCCTCCATCTGTCTTTGTATTATCCACAAACTTGGCCACAAAGCCCTCAATTCCATCGTCCAAATGATTGACATGCAACAGGAAAAGAAGCAGAACACCACTAGTCACTGCAGCTAACCAGAAAAGGTCCCCTTTATTTGTCTCCTGCCAGACAGCCAATCTTCTGCCCTTGCTAGTATCTTTCCTGTAATGCTATGGGCTCTTACCTTGTTAAGCAGCCTCATGTGCAGTGCCTTGTCAAAGGCCTTCCCAAAATACAGGTACATGACATCCACCAACTCTCCTTTGTCTACCCTACCTATTATTTCCTCAAATAATTTAACAGAATTTCCCTTAAGGAAACCATGCTGTCTTATTTTATCATGTGCCCCTATGTACCCTGAAACCTTATCCTTGATAATGCACTTCAGCGTCTTTCCAACTACTGAAGTCAGGCTTACACGCTTATAATTTCTTTTCTTCTGTCTCCCTCCCTTCTTAGAGTGCAGTGACATTTGCACTTTCCAGTCCTCCAGAAACATTCCGAAATCTAGTGATTCTTGAAAGGTCACTACTAATGCCTCTACAATCTCTTCAGCTATCTTTCAGAACCCTAGAGTGTAGTCCATCTGGTCCAGGTGACTTATTTACCTTCAGATCTTTCAGTTTCCCAAGCTCCTTTTCCTTAGTAATAGCAACTACATTCATTTCTGCCCCGGTACTCGAATTTCTGGCATACCACTAGTGTCTTCCACAGTGAAGACTGATGCAAAATACTTACTAAGTGCATCCACCATTTCTTTGTCTCCCATTACTGCCTTTCCAGCATCAATTTCCAGCAGTCCAATGTCCACTCTCACCTTTCTTTTACTCTTTATATATCTGAAAAAAAATTTTTATCCTCTTTTATACTGTTGACTAGCTTACCTTCATATTTCATCTCTTCTCTCCTTTTGTTTTTTTTAGTTGCCTCCTGTTGTTTTTAAAAAGCTTCCCAATCCTTTGAATTTCCCACTAATTTTTGCTATCTTAAATGCCTTCTCTTTTAATAAACTTCTTGATAAATTGAAAGTTTGGCTTCTCTTGTAAAATCAGAATTAACATTCCTAGGTGTCATCCTTGATTCAGATTTGAATTTTAAATCCCTCATAAAGAAAATGACCAGAGCAGCATTTCTGACTTAAGAAATATTGCAATGGTAAGTCAGTTTCTGTCACGTAATGATGTTGAAAAACTAATTCATGCCTTTTTATTGAATAGATTACTGCAATGCACTTTTTACTGGCCTTCCAAAGTAATCTATTGACAAACTTCAGCTCATTCAGAATGCTACTGCTAGACCTTTAGCTAAAAGCAGAGTGAGGGAGCATATCACTTCTGTCCTAGCTAATCTGTATTGGCTTCCTTATCTTTTAGAATTGTTTTTAAAGTTCTTTTGTTTTTAAAGCTGTCAATTGTCTGGGACTGGAGTACATCACGGACTAGAAGGGCCGAGATGGCCTGTTTCCATGCTGTAATTGTTATATGTTATATCACAGAATTGCTTTCATTTGCTTGAGCTCTCAGGTCTTTTTCTGGTCTCTAAAATTTAAACAATTACTCTCAAAAGATAATTTGCCAGTCAGCTTTTTTAAATCATGCTGCTAAACTGTGAAACTCAATATGTAAATATAAAAGGGATGCAGATTTAGCTGAAAATTTTAAACAATTGCCTAAAAGCTATTTATTTAACCTTGGTTTTTACTAATATGTATTTGTTTTTTATTTTTATATTTGCACTTTATCCCTTTGTAAATCACTTTGAACTACATGACTGTATGAAAAGTGCTCTATAAATAAGTTACTATTATGCTTTTGTGATGCATTTGACTTCCCCTGTCAGCCACGGTTGCATCATTATCCCTTTAGTATATTTCTTCTTTTGGATGTATCTATCCTGCACCTTCCAAATTGCTCTTGGAAACTCCAGCCATTGCTGTTCTACCATCATCCCTGCTGGTGTCCCCTTCCAGTCAACTTTGGCCAGTTCCTCTCTCATGCCTCTGTAATCCCCTTTACTTCACTATAATACTGATCTGTCTGACTTTAGTTTCTCCCCCTCAAACTGCAGGGTGAATTCTATCATATTATGATCACTGCTTCCTCAGGTTTCCTTTACCTTAAGCTTCTGGCCAATCCACCTCTTTCCAAGGATTTGATTTCATTTTTATAATAGAACCAACTCACCTCCTTTGCCTACCTGCCTGTCCTTACAAAACAATGTGAATGCTTGGATGTTAAACTAAGGATGTTAAACCAAGGATGTTAAGATACTGTCCTATAAATGTCTGCAAAAAAATGAATCTCAAAGAAATAGATGGTGACATGCGTGTTTTGATAATAAATTTACTTTGAATATGAGATATTGTGTACTTTTCACTGTGGCCAAAATGAAAATCAACAGAACTGCAGATACTGGGAGAATCTGCAGTTTTTAAAACATTTTCAGTAACTTTTTGAACTCATTGCCATTTCTCCAGGAATGCCTAACTTTAAGGAACTCCGCTCTTCGATCAAAATTCTGTCCCTCTTGCCCTGTTCACGTCGGGGGTTGTTGTTTTCCTGCTTGTCTTTGATAAGGTGTTCACCAAATCCACTTTCACAACCACATCTCTTTCCTTCTCGCCAGCACTTACAAAAATCTAGGCTCAAATTACGATAGCTACATGAAGGGTTAATACAATACTTACAATACCAGTTACAGGAGTCTTAAACCTACTGTAGACCCACAGTCTTCCTGTTCTCCATGCCTTTAAACCTGTCAGCACTCAGAGTGAAAGTAAACAACTTGGATATTATTATCCCCAACCACATCCTCAATAATCAAAGTACTTCACAGCCACTAAATTTCTTCTGACACGCAATTACTTCTGTTATGTAGACAATCATGGTAATAAATCTCATCCCATCGAGGTCTTGTAAACGAAGAGCAGACAATTAAACTGTTTCTCAGTTGAGGAATTGAGGTGGACAAGGACAATGGTATTATTTGCTGTTGTCACTAGTTCTCTTGAGCGAACAGGCAAATAGCTTTAGTTCAATATCTTCCCAAAGACCCAGACCTCTGTCAACTTGCATTAATAAAGTGTCTTCAATATAGTGAAATGTCCCAGGATACTTCACAAGTGGGAACATTGAACAAAGCTTGACAACTTGCCACATAGAAGATAGATATAGACAGCATCCTAAAGAAGGGGAGAGACACAAAGATTTCAGGAGAGAATTCCACCAAGTGGAAACTTAGCAAAGTAATGTAAGCTCACGCTGAAGTGGGGAAAATTTACTTACTTATTTGGGCCCTTAGCTCCCAGTGGAGCATAGACTCCAGATGACCTCCCATCTCCATTGTCCTTTGAAGTCAATAGGTACATTTAGTGTCAGAGAAATGTATACACTATTTTTTTTCTTTGTAAACATCCACGAAAAGAGGAGTTCCTCAAAGAATGAATGACAGTTAAATGTTAGAACCCCAACCCCCATTCCCCCACTCTCCAGTTGGAGTTCATTCATGTTTCTGTAATATGTTGTATTTACTGAACAGGGGATTGGGTTACACAGCTTCACCAGAGCCTGTCGGCCAGTCTTACCCATTTCCACCTCTCACAACGGGGATGTATGGTTGGACTTTGAGAGGCAATTAAGGAAAAAGTGCGCACAAAGTCTGAGGCTGAAGAAGTGAAGCCATCTCAGAGAACTTCCGAACTGGTACACTGATGTGCCAGTTAGACTGAACCTTAACCTTAAGAATATAGAGGCAAGAAACTGATTCAAAGTGGTGGCGCTGTTATTGGAATTATTTGACACTGCACTATGCCAGGGTTTAATTTTGACCTCTTAGATTGAGTTAAGCAGCATTGTGCACCTGTAATAAAACACATACTGAAGGTGGCATAGCAGTCTAACCACTCTGTGTTGTCCTTGCAATTGTCTGATATTTCATGAATTTCTCCCAAGCATAATCTACCAACGTTATGATGGCATCTGTGCCCTTCAGCTAACTGCAGGTGATGACAATCCACATGACAGTAGTCTACCACCAGAGGGCAGTGTGGGAACACAAGCTAAATGGCAAACTGAATTTCTAAAATTCAGGAATGATAATAGAATATTTGTATTATATCCTTGAATAAAAATTAGTTAATATAGAAAAATAATCAATTCAAATAGATTTGTTTGTACCAAGACCTTTACATTAATAGCACACAGTGAATCACAACTTGTCCTATTGATGTTCAAATACAGCAAGGCATCAAGAAGCCAAACTGTAGCTGGCCTTTCTTGTATGGGAACCTCTAAGTAAAAGAGCAAAAATGTCTTGTTGTAGTTAGAACCCTGGTGAAAACGCACTTGCAATACTGTACTGCTGTATTGTGCATCTGCTCTGGTCTTCCTACCCAAGGAAGCAGATGGGTGAGATAAAGGGAACGGGGCAAACATTCACCAGATTAATTCTCAGAATTAGGAGATTGCTCAATGAAGATAAATGGGTCAAATCTGAGCACAATAGGTCTCTTGTATTTAGAAGGATGACATGATTTAATTAAACATAACAAAATCCAATGGGGCTTGGCAGAGTAGAAGTAAGTTAATTGAGATGTAATGATAACTCATTTTCTCCCTCCACAGATGATGACTGACTTGCTGAGTATTTCCAACACTTTATTTTTACTTGAGATTAGGATGATGTTTTCCTTTGCTGGGGTATTTAAAAATGAGGGCCACCATCTCAGAACAAGAGTTGGCTATTCAGGATGAGAAGTTTTTGTTAGGAATTCCCTACTCAAGAGGACTGAGGATTTTTGATCACTGGGTATATTCAGGACAGGTCTGATGGATTTTGGATATGAAAGGCTTTGAAAGATATGTGAGGTAATAGATTAGTTCTGATTGAGAGGCCCTAAGGTCTGTTCCTGCTGCTGTCTATTATGTGCTTTTGATGCATTGCTTCTGCAGCTGCCAGCCTGCACCGATACTCCCTAACCATACCTCTATCTTCAGGTTGGAGAATAGAGTTTAGTTCTTCATTATTACATCTGTTGGATATGTCCTACCAAGTCCTGTTCACTTCAACCAAAGTGTGCATATCTTTGGGAACTTGCTGGAACACAAGGTCAACATTGCTAACTGTGCAGCTGTGATTTAACAGCCCACTTCCCATCACACTTGAAATGTTAGCAGTTCCTCACTGCACTCTTGATAGCTGGCTGCTCTTGACAAAATGATTCACATTCTACACACCCTTCCACTGGCATGTCAATGGTTGGAAAATAAGCGTTACCTCAAATTCCTCCTACTCTGACCACTCCAACCTAATCTAATAACTTAACCTTTTGTGATATGTCTGAGACCACTAATTCAGTGCCCTCTGCTATTAAATTTTTCCTTCACATGCATGGTGTCTATACCACAATGACCATGTACAGGAATTGAGAACATGATAGTTCAGAAGCAGAGCTTGTAAAGTTGCAAACATTCTGGTTTCTGAAGAACCTTGGTTCTTCAAGTTGTTCAGTTGGAAGCTCTTTGACCTTATGCTCTAGCTGCAGCATATCTATCTGGTTTTGCATCAACTTTTAAAACAAAAGTCACTGTTCTAGTGCACTCCTTGGTAATTTCAAAAGGTGACAGATTGAATGAGAAGTTCATTGCAACACAAGGGAATTTGTTGTAGATATGACACATTGCTCAGACTAGAATTTAAATATTAGTCATTCAGAACAATCGTCTGGCAGCTATAGAATTTGAGTTGACATAGGAACTGCTATTTTTCGTTAACCCAGTTGAGCTCTGAGATCTGTCAGACTATAAATTCTATTGTTACAGTGGAGAGCCATTGAATCTCTTGTTCATGGACCCTCTGCTGCGTTGTATTCTTCTATTTTGGAAAGTGCATCATCTGAGACCAACATTGTATGTCAGGGTTTAGTGGAATTTGATGGACATCAAGGTCTAAGGTTGTGTCATCAAGGTAAGTAAGAGACTGAAAAACTTTCAGATATGACTTCAAGAAGGAACATTAGGGTTAGAAGCAGTGGTTAGAAACCGAAGATCAGGACCTGACATTGCCAGGGTAGGTAAGTAGCTAGTTTGGGAAGGAAGGATCAGTCTTAAGGAGGTTTAGGGCCTGGGATTTAGAGTGATGATCGTGTAAGTTGGATACCATTTAGAGTGGGATCTTTATCACTGCTGGTCGAATGATCTTGTTTGTGAGGCGGTTAGGAGAAATCAATTGCAAGAATGGAAGTGCCATAGAGTCACGGAGTAATACAGCACAGAAGGCGGCCTTTCAGCCCTACTGGTCTATATCAATCACAGCATCTCCCTGCTAGTTGCAGTTGCCCGTTTTCAGCCCATAACCCTCCAAGACCTTCCCCTCCATGTACCTATCCAAGTGCCTCTTAAATACTGCCTCAACCACTTCCTCTGGTAGTTCATTCCAGGCATTCCTACCTTCTGTGTAAAGAAGTGACCTTTTATGTCTCTCTTAAACAATACAATACCATAACAGACAACACACTAGCAAGCAGCAATTTACAAGATAACAGTGCAAAACATCCATGAGCAATCAATAATTAGCAGAATGGTCACGTGCAAATGTCAATAATCAAACTTAAATAAATGTGAACATATGAATAGAACAAGGAGAGTAGGAAAGACCATTTAATGTTGTGCAGGGGCAGTTGCAGTATTACATCAACAATAAGTATACCGTTTTGGATACTGTTGGTGGGGATGACCTACCAGGAACAAGCTGCAGTGGTCCTGTCTCTGGCACTGAGGTTGGACCCTCGACTAGGAAGGGGAGGAGGGAAGAGAAGAGAGCAGTAGTGATAGGGGATTCTACAGTCAGGGGGGCGGATAGGAGATTTTGTGGGGAAGATCGGGAGTCTTGGATGGTATGTCGCTTCCCTGGTGCCGGGGTCCGAGACATCTCAGATCGGGTGCAGATTATTCTTGCGAGTGAGGGCAAGAATCCAGATGTTGTAGTCCATGTAGGGAATAATGATGTGGGTAGGATGAGTGAGGGGGTCCTGCGTAGGGAGTTTAGGGAGTTCAGGGAGTTAGGTGCAAAGCTGAAGAGCAGGACCTCCAGGCTAACAATCTCAGGATTGCTACCTGTGCCACGTGCGAGTGAGGCAAGGAACAGAAAGATTATAAGGATTAATACGTGGCTGAGAGGATAGTGCAGGAGGGAGGGCTTCAGGTTTGTAGATAATTGTGCTTTGTTCCAGGGAAGGTGGGATCTGTTCCGAAGGGGACGGTTTACACCTGAACTGGAGCGGTACTAACATTCTTGCAGGGAAGTTTGCTAGTGCTTCTTGGTGGGGGGGGGGGGGGTTGAACTAAATTTGCAGGGGGCGGGGATCCAGAATGTGAGAGAGGATAGCGAGAGGAAGAATAAAGGACAGGTGGGGACTACACGGTTCTGGAATATTGTGTGTAGTAGAGAAAGGTGAGGTGGAACAAGTGATAAGGAGGACACATGTACAGAGGGATGGTCTGACGGAACATGGAATTAAATGTGTTGAAAGAATAAATAAATTTAGGAAGGACAACAAAATTCTAGGGGCGTATAGCCAGATGGGAATTTGGGGGAGCTGGGTTAAGCACAATAGGCAGCGATTTAAACAGAGAGAGGAGAAATGGGCTAAAAATTCTATATCTGAATGCACGAAGTGTCAGAAATAAGGCAGATGAGCTTGAAGCCCAGGTGCGAATGGGTAACTATGATGTTGTTGGGATAACGGAGACATGGCTGCAGGGAGATCAGACCTGGGAAATGAATGTACAAGTGTATACGTGCTATCATAGGGACAGAAATGTGGGCAGAGGGGGTGGGGTGGCCCTGTTGGTGAGGAATGAGATTCAGTCCTTTGCAAGGGGGGACATAGGGTCAGGAGAAGTAGAGTCTGTGTGGATAGAACTGAGGAACAGTAAGGGCAAAAGGACCCAAATGGGTGTTGTCTACAGGCCACCAAACAGTAGCATGGATATTGGGTGCAAGTTGAATAGGGAGTTAACATTGGCATGTGGCAAAGGTAATGTCGCAGTAGTTATGGGGGATTTCAACATGCAGGTGAACTGGGAGAATCAGGTTGGTGCTGGACCACAGGATAGGGAGTTTGTAGAGTGCCTACGGGATGCATTCTTGGAACAGCTTGTACGAGAGCCAACCAGGGACAAGACTATTCTGGATAGTTCTGGAGAACTATCGACCTGTCAGCCTGACATCGGTGGTGGGGAAGATGCTAGAGTCCATTATTAAGGATGAAATAGTGGCATATCTAGATAGCAGTGATAGGATCGGGCCGAGCCAGCATGGATTTACCAAGGGTAAATCATGCTTGACTAATCTGTTGGAGTTTTTCGAGGAAGTAACCAGGAAGTTAGACGGGGGAGATCCAGTGGATGTAGTGTACCTCGATTTTCAGAAGGCATTTGATAAGGTCCCACATAGGAGATTGGTGGGTAAAATCAAAGCTCATGGCATCGGGGGGAAGACATTGACATGGATAGAAAACTGGTTGGCAGATAGAAAGCAAAGGGTAGCGGTGAATGGGTGTTTCTCGGAATGGCAGGTGGTGACTAGTGGGGTGCCACAGGGCTCGGTATTGGGACCACAGCTGTTTACAATTTACGTCAACGATTTGGATGAAGGCATTGAAAATAACATCAGCAAATTTGCTGATGATACTAAGCTGGGTGGCAGTGTGACATGTGATAAGGATGTTAGGAGAATTCAGGGTGACTTGGATAGGCTGGGTGAGTGGGCAGATACTTGGCAGATGATGTTTAATGTGACTAAGTGTGAGGTTATCCACTTTGGGAGTAAGAACAGGAAGGCAGATTATTATCTGAACGGTGTAGAGTTAGGTAAGGGAGAAATACAAAGAGATCTAGGAGTCCTTGTTTATCAGTTACTGAAGGTGAATGAGCAAGTGCAGCAGGCAGTGAAGAAGGCTAATGGAATGTTGGCCTTTATTACAAAGGGAATTGAGTACAAGAGCAAGGAAATCCTCTTGCATTTGTACAGAGCCCTGGTGAGACCACACCTGGAGTATTGTGTACAGTTTTCGTCTCCAGAGTTAAGGAAGGACATCCTGGCTGTAGAGGAAGTGCAGTGTAGATTCACGAGGTTAATTCCTGGGATGTCTGGACTGTCTTACGCAGAGAGGTTAGAGAGACTGGGCTTGTACACGCTGGAATTAAGGAGATTGAGAGGGGATCTGATTGCAACATATAAGATTATTAAGGGATTGGACAAGATAGAGGCAGGAGATATGATCCAGATGCTGGGAGAGTCCAGTACCAGAGAGCGTGGTTTGAGAATAAGGGGTAGGTCATTTAGGACAGAGTTAAAGAAAAATTTCTTCTCCCAGAGAGTTGTGGGGGTCTGGAATGCACTGCCTCGGAAGGTAGTGGAGGCCAATTCTCTGGAAGCTTTCAAGAAGGAGCTAGATAGGTATCTTATGGATAGGGGAATCAAGGGATATGCGGACAAGGCAGGAACCGGGTATTGATAGTAGTTGATCAGCCATGATCTCAAAATGGCGGTGCAGGCTCAAAGGGTCGAATGGTCTACTTCTGCACCTATTGTCTATTGTCTACACCTCAGTGAATTTTGAGAGCCTGGTTAGCTACAGGAAAGAAGCTTTGGAGTTGACATATAGCCCTGGTGGTGATGGACTTGTAGCGTCTCCCTGACATCAGTTTAGTGAATAGGTGACAGCCAATAATCTTCTCCACTGAGTGGACCACTCGCTGCTTGGGGAGGGAGGAGGCAGCGGGAAACCAAACAGTGATAGAGTTGGTCACAACACTCTCAATGATGGCTGAGTAAAAATTCATCAGAATATGCCCTAAGTGTGGCCTCACCAATGATTTACATAACTGCAACATAATGTCGCTACTCCTAAAGTCAATGCCCTGACTGATAAAGGAAAGCATGCTAAACACCTTCTTCACCATTCTGTCCCCTTGTGCAGTGACTTTCAACACACTCTATACTTGTACTCCCAAGTCCCTCTGTTTCACAACATTTCCCAGTCCCTGCCATTCACTGGGCAGTTTAAATCCCAGTTTTAGTCCTGGCCTAGTTCAAATATCCAAACTACATCACCTCACACTTATCTTAGTTGAAGTCAATCTGCCATTCCTTAGCCTATCTCCCTAACTGATCAGGATCGCTTTGCAATTCTTTGTAACTTACTTCAATATCAACAAGATTTTCAAGATACTTTATTAGTATCGTTGGCAAACTTTATTAGTATCGTTGACCAATTGCGTCATCTACATTCACATCCAAATCATTCACATAAATAATGAATAACACAGATCCCAACAATTGCCCCTGGACACCCCACTAAACACAAAACTCCAGTCAGAAAATCGACCTTCAACCATTACCCTCTGCTTTCTATCATTGAGCAAATTCTATATCCACCTCGCTAGAACCCGTTGAATTCCATGCTATGTAATCTTCCAGGACCTTGTCAAAGTCCATATAGACAGGATCCATTGTTTTGCCTTGTTTTGTTACAAGGAGAGATTAGGACAGAGGTTCCTAACCTTTTTATGCCATGGATCCCTACTGTTAACCAAGGGGTTGGTGTATCCCAGGCTGGGAACCACTGGATTAGGTGGACCTGGCTGGTACCCTTGAGTGTAGAAGAACAAAGTAAAATTTGATGTTTCTCTTGCCTGAGGTATGTGGAACCAAAAGTCACAAAAATTGGCCATTCAGGATGGAGAGAGATGAGAAAAAATTTCTTCACCCAGAAGGATTTGCAACCCGGGAGGCACAGTCTCAGGGATTAATAGGTTTTCAGAATCAGGGTGTAGGGGTGGGTGAAGAGAAGTCATACACAAAGTACACTGCAGATGTTGTGGTCAAATCAACACATACAAACAAGCTGGATGAACTCAGCAGGTCGGGCAGCATCCGTTGAAACAAGCAGTCAATGTTTCGAGCCGAGACCCTTTGTCAGGACATGGCAAAGACTGGCTGTGATACCAGTTGACACCAGCTTCCCAACCCAAACATCTCCCATTTGTTTGTTCTAGGTCTGTTTACTGTCTATCAACCAATCCTCAAATCACTGCCAGTATATTGTTTGTGTATGTTCTAATTTTGTTTAAAAACCTCTGAATTTTAAACATGTCATTGGTTCCCCTTTATCTATTAGGCTATTTCAATCTACGTTGACACGGTACAATTTTGTTGCCAGCTCCGTAGTGATAGATTCTAATATTTTTCCTGCTTTTGAAGTCAGGTTGACTGCTCTGATCTGTGTTGTTAAACGATGAAGTTACATTTGTAACTTTCCATTTTATGGGAACCATTCTAGAGTCTCAAGAGCTTTGGAAGATGCCAGCCATTGCCCCCACCATCTCCATTGTCACTTATGGTTTATATTGCTATTTATGGTATTATTTATGGTTTTATATTGCTATATTTCTTCACTATTCTTGGTTGGTGCGGCTGTAACGAAACCCAATTTCCCTGGGAATCAATAAAGTATGTCTGTCTGTCTTTCAGACTATGTGACATCAGTTCCTGGTAACTTAATAACTTACCATCCCATTAATTTCCAAAATGTTTTTATTTCCTTCAGCTCTTCATTCACTCTAAACATGTTGCTCTCTACTATTTCCAGGAAATTTTGTTTAACTTCTTAGCTTTTTTCTTATAGTGCTCAAACCTATCTTAACTTTGGAAAATCTTTACTTTGGTAGAAAGGATTTAATAGTTTGTTTTAATGTTTCTCATCAGATTACTCTCATATTTAACTTTCCTCATCGATTTCTTGGTGCTCCCCAGCGAACCGTGACCCAGAATTTTTATTTAAACTGGAGTTTCATTGCATGAAAAATCAATTTTCACTGTTGAAATAATAAAATTTTAAAAAGCAGCCTTATGCTGGTCAGTTTTGGAGGTTATTCTTTTTCAATGACAAGGTCTGACCCCGACCCAGTTTGTGTTGTAAACACTGAAGCCTTCATACAGGGCTAAAGGAAACTTTGATTTTAAAGGGTACTTAAATATCATTTTATAAAATGTTTTTTTTCTTGGAGTTAATTTAAACCTTGTAATTACATTAATATACTGTTCTTTCAAACACATAATAAACAAATTAAACTGATTAAAACTCATAAGCTCAGCACTCCTACTTTTTAGATATTATTAGAGCAGCATTATATGACACCCTAACAGTCTACTGTAACACCCTAAAGTCACATAAAGATTGAATTTTTTTCGAAAATTGCATGGTTTTACTGTGTATGCGGTTGTTTTGATCTGCACAATCATGCAGCAACCAACACTTAGCTGTGCAGCTGTGACCTTGCAGAATACAAGCAATACTGTTCTAGTTCCAAAAGAACGTTTCTGCTTCATGAACAACTTACAGCTTCTTTCAGACTATGAGACATCAAAATAACTATCGTTTATGAAGATCAGAACTATACTTTTGCAGTGAATATTGGGCATTGTATTATTGTTAATGGCATTTTGTAGAGTTTTATGCAATAACTATGTTTCTTATGCTGACAAAAATCCTGCCGGCAAGTCAGTAATTGTATCTCTTGTTGGACACTAAAACCTAAAAAAGGATGTAGTATTGCTCTGCTGTAGGTTCAACCTGTTTTCAACTGCACAAGATTGGGTTTTCTCTGTGATGTGAGAGGAACCTCCAGTTCAAGTGTTTGAAGAAATATTAATCTGTGTCACATAAGCTGTGCAGATCAACATTCAGGTCTGTGATGATAAGTTGATCTCCAGCTAACACTGCAGTACTTCCACCAGAATTGGCTTCAACATCCCGTGTTTCAAATGTGGGGAAGCACACAGGGTTCCTGCTGCCCATCTGTTTTCACTAACCTCCACATTCTAAGTATCTCCATGGTACTAACAAAAGGCAGGTTCAGTCTCAGCAGTGATGGTCTCTAAAGTACAGCAGCCTACTGATCTGATCTTTTGGGCTCATGTACTTAAAGGTATTGTAGAGCCTTATATCTTGCATTTTCAGCACAGTTTGGAACTTTCAGTATTACTGGGAAAGAAGCCATCAAACAAAAGAAAACAGGTATCACAATGACATCCTACTTGATCTTTTAGCTATTCTGTACAACAATACCCCGGGAGAAGGTAGGATTCCATGTGCAGTGTGGTGATATGTGAACCCATTGCTTGAATTGTCAGAATCCATTCATGTATTCACTTCAGTGCAAGGACTACGAATAGTATTCGACCAGCCAGCGATATTAAAGCTATATTCTTCCTTTATGTTCCCAATAGAAAGCCAAACTTGGACCAGCTGGTAAAAAGGTGATTGAAAAGAAAGCAAGTTCGCCATCAAATAATTTGGACCATGTGAATATATCAGACTTCCACTTCTTAATGGTGTTGGGCAAAGGAAGTTTCGGCAAGGTTTGTAAAAACGCATCGGGGAAAATCATTTCAGAGGGGATGATACTGGTTTCTGAGGATATTAAGGGGAAGAATTTTAGCCCACAATGAAAGTCTTAGCAGGTCCTTGAGGAAGTTGCCGCGCTTAGTATATTTTACATTTGTTACGCTATTAACAGAGTAAGAAGGTCCAACATTTTGCAGGAATAACATCAGAAAAAACTTAGAAGCAAGCATGGAGGAAGGTTTTAATGACTTGGAGAGAGGTTCAGAGTTTAGGGTCTAGCCAATATGTATTTAATGGAATATGATGGAATTATTTCCCTATGAATATACATTAGCAAGGTGCCTAAGCATCTAATCAACTCAGTAATAGCTCAGAAGAACTGTTGGCTGGTTGAAGCTAAAGACTGATTGTATCACCTAGAACATTGGTACTTCCTTGAGCGATTTCCATTTGGCCTTATAGAAATATTTGAGACAGGGACAATGAAAGTGCACTTTTTATTGTGCCTATACTTGATCTGGAAGAACAAAATATGAGGTGCCAAAACCCTTAACTACTTTTGTCTCAAAGTGCACACCCTCCCTCCCCACTATTAGCAAAATTAAAAGGATAGCCAAGATCAGTGGCCTTTGTATGGTTCACAGTTCCTTAAGGCATTCAATTATCTTCTACAGGTCATGCTGTCAGAGAGGAAGGGAACAAATGAGCTTTACGCCATCAAGATTTTAAAGAAAGATGTGGTCATTCAGGATGATGATGTTGAATGTACCATGATTGAAAAGAGAGTCCTTGCCCTGATGGAGAAGCCCCATTTCCTAACACAGCTCCACTCTTGTTTTCAAACTATGGTAAGTCTGTAGTTCCAGAAAGTAAACATCACAAAAGGTGGTCACCAAGACTTGTTGTTTAATCACTTCATACTTGTAATTAAAATCTTTGAAAAATATTACACTAGTTCCTGTTTATAAGTTTTTGTTTTAAATGGCTGTTGGTGTGTTTACATTGTTTTGAAATTATGAGGATAGTTTTATTTTCTTAATCTCCTTGTGCCCATGATGTTGGGCTTTGAGTTTCCCTTTTTAGACTTCTGAACATTTGCTCACATCTGAAGCGGTGGTGATAACAGGTAAGGTGCAATGTCCAGATGTTTCTTCCGATTGATTCATGGTTCCTATGGTTCCTAGCTGTTATTTCACTGTGTCATCAGATAGTTTCTTCGCACCTGATAGAACTGATTTTGTTATTAGAAATGAGGCAGAAAGCAACAGTTCAGGCAAGCCTGAACAGGAACAGATTTTATAACTAGAATGAATCTGTGTCAGAAAATAAGACTTTAAAGTAGGTCAACCTAAGTGAGTAAAGACATTTGACATTATGTTTTATAGACAGTCTATAAATCAGCCATCAGTGATTTGGATCAACATGCTGATATTTTTAATTTCTTTAATTCCTAATGTGCATCCTTCACATATCTAAAATCTTTAGCAGATTTTTTTGATTCATTCTGTCGCACGTGCTTATTTGATTTCCTCTTAAGTAGATCTCTGCTTTATACTTCCATGTTTCTACATGTAAATATTCCCTTCTAGATTTATTGGTGAATGTTTTCTCTTTAATAATTTAACATTGCACTCCCCACACAAATGGAAACTGCACTTTTATGACTGTGCTTTCAAGCCCTTTTATAATTTTAACAACTCTTCGTAAGGTGGCCAGTGATGTTCCATATAACATGTAACAGATCACCGTCTCTCTCTCAATCAGAGCATGCCATCCTTGATCTAAAGAGACTACTGAAGGAGATGATTTATAAATGATAGAAAACAGGATGTCTAGAACAGGAACATGTGGAAGCAAATATGTCAACTGGCTTAGATATATTCAATTTTTATGTCCTAGATATGAGATGCAATATGTTAGGATATGTAATAGTAAAATGTGCATAGCTTAAAAGGATGCTCTGTTCCTATGCATTTGTTCAATTTAAGATCATTGTTAATATAAAGCAAAGATTATGTACTGAAGATAAGACCCTTATAGTCTGTAGATGTGACATCCACATAGCATCAGCTATGGGCCAATGGGTAGTGTTGTTACTGTGCCCAGACTGAAGCTGACAGTTCAGTATTACTCTGGATTTGATTGTGACTGAAGTTTTTGTATTCTAGCATTGAACGAACATCTGGCCAAAGTGGTGTCACATTTTCAGCATTACAATAATTAGACTTTAAAGTTACAGTGAGGCATGGGTCTCACTCTCTTCCCTTTGTTGTTAGATTAAAGGCCCTGGATACAAGTAAAAAAAAGTAAACTTTATGGCTGGCTTCAGAGCATTGCAGAGAGTACAAAAAGTGTTACAGCACTTACTGACAATCCTCAGAACATTATCACTTTAAATACAATCCTGACAATTGGTTTTGAAAAGGTAACTTTGATCTTGGAGATCATGCAGAGAAAAACTTATCTGAGGTGGCTTCAAACTGATGTGAAAATTGAAAACTTTATCCTTCTTAAGCTCTATTTATATCACCACTTGTTTCTAACACTTGATATACTGTAGCGATACATACAGAGCTAGAAACGACGACACGCAAGTCGGTAAGTCGTTTCGAGACTAGTTTATTCAAACTTCACGGCGCTGGCTTTTAATCCCTAGTTCCTGCCCTCTCCGAGCGGAAATGACATCAAAGGTGCATTACCAAAGTCTCTCCCCACGCGCGGGCTATTTGTGAGCTGGTTCACCTGCACAGAAAGTGGGTCGCCACATAACCGCCCCCCCCCCAGAACCGGCGATACACCCCCCCAATGTCCACAGTCTGGATCAGTCTCTGTTTGGCCGTCTGCCTCTGCACCGCGGTGCCTGAACCTCGACCAGCTGCGCCAAGTCCACATGGGCTGGTTTGAGTCGGTCCACCATGAAAACCTCCTCTTTCACCCCAATGTCCAGAACGTACGTGGACCCGTTGTTCCTGATCGCCTTGAACCGCCCCTCGTACGGCCGCTGTAGCGGTGCCCGGTGTGCACCCCTTCGTACAAACGCAAACTTACAGTTCTGCAGGTCTTTGGGTACATGGGTCGGGGTCCGTCCGTGCTGTGAAGTCGGTACGGGGGCCAGGTTGCCGAGCCTTTCGAGTAGTCTGTCCAGGACTGCTGCGGGTTCTTCCTCTTGCCCCCTTGGGGCTGGTATGAACTCTCCTGGGACGACCAGGGGTGCGCCGTACACCAACTTGGCCGAAGAGGTGTGCAGATCCTCTTTGGGCGCTGTGCGAAGTCCAAGCAGGTCCCAGGGAAGCTCGTCCACCCAGTTAGGTCCTCTTAGGTGGGCCATGAGAGCCAACTTCAAGTGGCGGTGGAAGCGTTCCACTAGTCCATTCGACTGTGGGTGGTAGGCAGTTGTGTGGTGCAGCTGCGTTCCCAACAAGCTGGCCACAGCCGACCACAGGGTGGAGGTGAACTGGGCGCCTCTGTCGGAGGTAATGTGAGCCGGTACCCCCGAAGCGTGCTACCCAGGTTGTGATCAGCACTCGGGCGCAGAAATCGGCAGATGTGTCAGTGAGCGGGACCGCCTCTGGCCATCTAGTGAACTGGTCTACCATAGTTAGGAGGTACTGCGCTCCTCGGGACACTGGTAGGGGATCCACGATATCCACATGAATGTGGCCGAACCTCCGGCAAGTGGGTTTGAACTGCCGCGGCGGGGCTTTAGTATGCCACTGCACCTTGGCTGCTTGGCACTGAGCGCACGTTCTGGCCCATTTGCTGACCTGTTTGCGAAGTCCGTGCTACGCAAACTTGCTGGAGACCAGCCCGATGGTTGTCCTGATAGATGGGTGCGCCAAACCGTGTATGGAGTTGAAAACTTGCTGCCGCCAGGCTGCCAGGACAATAGGGCGAGGTTGGCCGGTAGCCACGTCGCACAGGAGGGTCTTCTCACCTGGGCCTACGAGGAAGTCTTGCAGCTGCAAACCCGAGACTGCGGTCCTGTAGCTGGGCATCTCGTCGTCTGCCTGCTGCGCCTCCGCCAGTGCTGCATAGTCCACCCCCCGGGACAGGGCCTGGATAGCTGGTCTGGAGAATGCGTCCGCCACGATGTTGTCCTTTCCCAAGACGTGCTGGATGTCCGTCGTGTACATGGAGATGTAGGACAGATGTCGCTGCTGGCGAGCCGACCAGGGATCAGACACCTTCGTGAACGCGAAGGTCAGCGGTTTGTGGTCCGTGAACGTGGTGAACGGCCTGCCTTCTAAGAAGTACCTGAAATGCCGGATTGCCAGATACAGTGCCAACAGCTCCCAGTCGAAGGCACTGTACTTGAGTTCGGGTGGTCGTAGGTGCTTGCTGAAGAATGCCAGGGGTTGCCAGCACCCCTCGATTAGTTGCTCCAGCACCCCACTGACTGCAGTGTTGGATGCGTCCACCGTGAGGGCAGCCGGAACGTCCGTTCTGGGGTACACCAGCATCGCAGCATCTGCCAAGGCTTCCTTGGCTTTAACGAAAGCGGCCGCAGCCTCATCGCCCCAAGTAATGTCCTTGCCTTTACCTGACATCAGGGTGTACAAAGGGCGCATGATACAGGCTGCTGAGGGGAGGAAACGGTGGTAGAAGTTCACCATACCGACGAACTCCTGCAGGCCTTTGACCGTATTGGGCCGGGCAAAGTGGCGGATCACGTCTACCTTGGCGGGCAGAGGTGTTGCCCCGTCTTTGGTAATCCTGTGGCCCAGGAAGTCGATGGCGTTGAGACCGAACTGGCATTTGGCTGGGTTGATCGTGAGGCCGAAATCATTCAGGCGGGAGTAGAGCTGGTGGAGGTGGGACAGATGCTCCTGACGACTACTGCTGGCTATGAGGATGTCGTCCAAATAGATGAACACAAAGTCCAGGTAAAGTCCCACCGCATCCATTAGCCGCTGGAACGTCTGTGCGGCATTCTTCAGGCCTAACGGCATTCGGAGGAATTAGAACAGGCCGAACGGGGTGATGAGTGCTGTTTTGGGGATGTCTTCAGGGTGTACCGGGATTTGATGGTATCCCCGGATGAGGTCTACTTTAGAAAAGATTCTTGCTCCGTGCAGGTTTGCTGCAATGTCCTGTATGTGCAGCACGGGGTAGCGGTCTGGAGTGGTAGCCTCGTTCAGTCTGCGGTAGTCGCCGCATGGTCTCCAGCCCCCGGCTGCTTTGGGCAACATGTGCAGGGGGGAGGCCCATGGGCTGTTGGACCTCCATACAATCCCCAATTCCTCCATCCTCTTGAACTCCTCCTTCGCCAGGTGAAGCTTTTCTGGCGGGAGCCTTCATGCACGGGCATGGAGGGGCTGTCCCTGGGTCGGGATGTGGTGCTGTACTCAGTGTCTGGGCATGGCTGCCATGAACTGCGGTGCCAGAATCGATGGAAAGTCCGCCAGGATTCTGGTGAATTCATTGTCCGACAGCGTGATGGAGTCCAGGTGTGGGGCCGGCAACTTGGCTTCACCCAGGGAGAACGTCTGGAAAGTCTCGGCATGTACCAGTCTTTTCCCTTGCAAGTCGACCAGCAGGCTGTGAGCTCGCAAGAATCCTCCCCCCCCCCCCCCCCCCCAGGAGTGGTTGGGCCACGGCGGCCGGTGTGAAGTCCCACATGAACCGGCTGGCGCCGAACTGCAGCTGCACTGTGCGGGTGCCCTAGGTCCGTATCGTGCTGCCGTTTGCGGCCCTCAGGGTGGGTCCTGGCTTCCTGTTGCGCGTGTCATACCCCATCGGGGGTAAGACGCTGATTTCCGCTCCAATGCCAACCAAGAAGCGGCGTCCGGACTGTTTGGCCCAGACGTACAAGAGGCTATCCTGGTGGCCAGCCGCCATAGCCATTAGCGGCAGCTGGCCCTGGCCCTTGCAGGGCGGGCGACAATGGCGGGCTTCTGTGCCCCACCGCTGGTGGTAGAAACACCACTGTTCACTGGCCTCCTCACTCCTGCCTCTGTGTTGTGTGCGCCCCCTTGCTGGGCCGGGTCTGGTCTGCCGTGGGGCGCGTGGCTCGGTAATCTAATCTCGGTAAGCTCTCCCTCTTAGCTTTCCACAGCACGTCTGCCCGGGCCGCCACCTTCTGGGGGTCACTGAAATCTGCGTCGGCCAGCGGCAGATGTCTGTCCTTGGGCAGTTGCACCAGGAACGCTTGTTCAAACATGAGGCAGGGCTTGTGTCCGTCAGCCAGGGCCAGCATCTCGTTCATTAATGCTGACGGCGGCCTGTCTCCCAAACCGTCCAGGTGCAGCAGGCGGGCACCTCGCTCACGCCATAAGAGGCCAAAGGTCCCAATGAGCAGCGCTTTGAACGTTCCATATTTGCCGCCTTCTGGGGGTGACTATGAAATCCTCAACCTGGGCAGCTGTCTCCTGGTCAAGGGAGCTCACCACGTAATAGTAACGCGTGGAATCAGAAGATATCTGCCAAATCTGGAACTGGGCTTCTGCTTGGCCAAACCACACGCGTGGTCGCAGCATCCAGAAAGTCGGCAGTTTTAGCAAAACTGCGTGAACAGATGAAGAGTCTTTGGTCCAAATCCCATTTGGACCGTCGGGGTCACCAATGTAGCGATGTACTACGTACAGAGCTAGAAACAACGACACACAGTTGGTAAGTCGTTTCGAGACTAGTTTATTCAAACTTCACAGTGCTGGCTTTTAATCCCTAGTTTCCGCCCTCTCCGGGCGGAAATGACGTCAGAGGTGCATTACCAAAGTCTCTCCCTGCGTGTGGGCTATTTGTGAGCCGGTTCGCCTGCGCTGAAAGTGGGTCGCCACAATACGAAGAAAAAATAAACACAAGGGACAAACTTTTAATGTGCTTGGGGAGTGCAAACCAAAGGAAAGATTTTCAAACCAAACTAGGCACCATATTTTAAAATAGAATCAGAATAAGGTTTAATATCACTGGCATATGTTGTGAAATTTGTTGCTGTGTGGCAGCAGTACATTGCAATACATAATAAAAACTGTAAATTATAGTTAGAAGTGTTTATACATATATTTATTTTTAAAGTTAAATTAAATGAGTTATGCAAAAAGAGAAAATAAGTGAGGTTATGTTCAATGTCCATTCAAAAATCTGATGGTGGAGGGAAGAAGTTGTTCCAGAATTATTGAGTGTGTTCCTTCAGGGTCTTGTACCTCCTCCCTAATGGTAGCATGAGAAGAGGGCATGTCCTGGATGACAGGGGTCTTTAATCATGAATGTCACCTTTATGGGGCATCACTCCTTGTCAATATCCTGGATGCTGGGGAGGCTAGTGCCCATGATGGAGATGACCAAGTGTGCAGCTTACTTCGATCCTGTGCAGTGCCCCCCCTCCATACCAGACGGAGATGCAATCAGTTAGAAAGCTCTCCACAGTACATCTGTAGACATTTTCAAGTATCTTTGATAACATACCAAATCTTGTCAAGCTCCTAATGAAATATATCAGCTTTTGTGCCTTCTTTGTAACTGCATCAGTATGTTGGGCCCAGGATAAATCCTCAGAGATGTTGACACCCAGGAACATGAAATTCCTTTTCACTTCTGATCTGCCAATGAGGACCCTGTCTTACCCTTTCCAAAGTCCACAGTCAATTCTTTGGTCTTACTGACATTGAGTACAAGGTTGTTGCCACAACACCACTTAACCAGCTGACCTCTCTCACTCCTGTATGCCTTCTAGTCATCATCTGAAATTCTGCCAACAATAGTTGCATTGTCAACAAATTAATAGCTGGCATTTGAGCTGTGCCTAGCCACATGGTTGTGGATGTAGACAGAGTAGAACAGTGGGCTAAGCACACATTTTTGAGGTGCACCAGTGTTGATTGTCAATGAACTGGAGATGTTTATTTCCAATCTGCACAGACCATAGTCTTCCAGTGAGGAAAGTTTGGGAAATCTGACAATGGGACTAACAAATTGCACTTTACAGTGTGGCCTTTTGCAGTCATTGCAGCCCTTAAGACATTTTTGTAGCAAAAACAAATGCTAGAAGGACTTGCCCAGTTAAGCAGCATCTATTAAAAGATAAACCAATGAATGTTTCAAGTCAGCAACTCTTCCTTCAGAATTGAGAGTCCCTGACTGGCTGAGTTCTTCCAGCATTTCTGCTTTTGGTTCATATTCCATTTTCTGCAGTTTAATTTGTTTTCCACTATTGCAGAATTGCCAATATTGTAATAGAGGAGAACAAAACAACCCGTCTGTGCATAGCAAGCTGCCTTATTCAACAACGTGACAGCAACCGGGCGATCTGTCTTCTGATGTAGGATAAGTGATGACCAGGTCATTATGGTTAAACCCACTGCTTTTGTCATTCACCTGAGATGACAGATTTGAATTACAATGCTTTACAGCAAGTTGTCCCAGAGGTGAACACTAATATTACATACAGGAAGACAAGTTTTTAAGCTTCTAATAGTTGCAGAGGTAGATTTTTTTCCCTATCCTGTTAAATCCACTGCTGTTTAGAGAAGCAAGATTTATAATTTTGATGTCTGTAGTGGGCAAAGGCACGCAGGGAAAAGCATCCTTTCTCTTCTGGCAGAATAACACGTCTCCAAGAAAATAATTGCATTCTAGCCATGCTGGCAGCAGACAGTGTAATTTAGTCTCAATTGAAATCTGAAGAAGCCTCACAACAGGAATGCCAGTTTGTTCCTCCTGTTTAACACGTCTTTCTTCAGTTCAAAACTAGTGAATTAAGTTAATTCACAGTCAAAGGCATTATTACTAATAATACTATTGCTTGTTTTTGCCTGTGTAATCACAATCTCATCCCCCTTTACGTTAGCTTGAAACATTTTCAATACAGAAGTACATATACAACAATCAAGTTAAATAAAATTATGAAAGGCAGAAGGGTAGATAGTAAGGATTTTTCCCCACAAACAATGGACTCACTTTCAGGAACTCTTCATCTCATGTTCTTGATATTTATTTTTTAATTATTTTTTTCTTTGTATTTGCAGTTTGTCTTTTCACATTGGTTGTTTGTCTTGTGTGCATTTTTCATTTATTCTATTGTGTTTCTTTGTATCTACTGTGAATACCCAGAAGAAAATGAATCTCAGGGCTGTATATGGTGACATGTATATATTTTGATAATTAAATAACTTAGAAAGCATAGGTTTAGGGTAGTGAGTAAGACACTTAGAAGGAATCTGAGGAAGAACTTTTTCACTCAGAGGATAGTTGGAAACTGAAATGCACTGATTGAGGGGGAGGTCGAGGCAGACACACACAACACTTAAGTAGTATTCAATTGAGCACTTGCACTGCCATGACAAAAAGGCTTTAGATAAAGTGCTGTTAAATGGATCAGAATAATTAGCTACTTGATGGTCAGTACAATTTCGTCTTTGGCTGCTGCAGACTCTGGAACCTGGCATGCTGAAACTTTGGCTCACTCTTTACCAGCTGAGCTTCATAGCCCAGCATTGACATCAGGGTTTCATCAATACGTGCAATTAGCAAGTTTATTGATGACACAAAAAGTGCTAGTGGTGTTGATAATCAAAGGATTGTCTTCAGTTGACGAACAAAAACTGGCCAGCTGGAAAGTTTGCTAGAGCGAAGGCAGATGAAACTTAATCTTGATAAGGGCTAGTTATGCATTTTGTATGGCCCAATAAGGATATATCATCCATGGCAGGGCCTTTGGGAGTAGTGAGGGAACTTGATATATGACTCCATAGATTCTCACATGTAGGTAAGGTAGTAACGAAGGCAGGTAAGTTGTTGGTCTTCATTTACTGGGGTATAGAATAAAACAATATGAAGGCCATTATAAAACTTTGTTTACACCACAGCTAGCCATTTGTGTGCAGTTTTAATTACCACTTTACCAAATGGATGTGAATGAACTGGGGAGATATAGAGGAGATTTACCAGGATGTTGCCCAGGATGGAAAGTTCAAATTTTGTGGGGAGACCGAATGAGCTGAATTTGAAGACAGGATAAATGATGGCATCTTCAGTTCTGCATGTGATGTCACCAAACTTAAATATTTTAGATAGTGAGATGTATGAGAAATGCACTGAACCAATCTACGTTTGTATCACGAATCACAATCCAGCAAAGACTTGTTTCAGGAGGTACATAAAATACTAAACCCTTTATTAGTTTAAGCAAAGTCTTGAGGAGCATGCTTCACGAAGTGGGAACAGTTCATTGACAGAACAAATGAGTGTAGTTGTCTACTTTTATTCAAGAGCTGAATGGTTGAGGGGTAGAAACTGTTCTTGAACCTGGTGGTGTGAGTCCTGAGGCTCTTGTACCTTCTACCTGATGGCAGCAATGAGAAGAGAGCATGACCTGGGTGGTGGGGATCTCTGATGACGCACGTCTGCTCTCCCCCATCCTCCTGCCACCCTCCCTGGGATAAGGTTCCTCTTGTCCTCACCGACCACTCCACCAGCCTCCGCATCCAGCACATAATTCTCCAAAACTTCCACCATCTCCAATGGGATGACACCACTAAGCAGCACATCTTTCCCTCCCCACTTTCTGCTTTCCACAGGGATTTCTCCCTACTTGACTCCCTTGTCCATTTGTCCTCCTGGCACTTATCCTTGCAAGCAGAACATGTACTACACATGCCCCTATACCCTTTTTCCTCACTACCATTCAGGGCCCCAAACAGTCCTTCCAGGTGAGACGACTTCACCTGTGAGTCTGTTGGGGTCATATACTGTGTCCAGTGCTTCCCATGTGGCCTCCTGTGTATATCGGTGAGACCCAACGTAGATTGGGAGACTGCTATGCTGAGCATCTACGCTCCATCTGCCAGAAGAAGCAGGATCTCCCAGTGGCTGCCCATTTTAATTCCACTTCCCATTCCCATTCCAATATGTCAATCCATGGCTTGCTCTACTGTCGCGATGAGACCACACTCAGGTTGAGGGAACACCACCATCTGGGTAGCCTTCAACTTGATGGCATGAGCATCAATTTCTCGAACTTCCAATAATCCCCCTCCCCCCAGCATTATCCATCCCCTTTTCCCTCTCACCTTATCTCCTTACCTGCCCATTGCCTCCCTCTGGTGCTCTCTCCCCCCCCCCCCCTTTTCTTTCCTCCATGGCCTTCTGTCTTCTCCTATTATGTTCCCCTCTTCTCCAGCCCTGTAGCTCTTCCGCCAATTAATTTCCCAGCTCTTTACTTCACCCGTTCCTCCTCCCAGTTTCACCTATCATCTTGTGTTTCTCCCTCCCCTTCCCCCAGCCCACACCTTTTAAATCTACTCATCTTTTTTCCTCCAGACCTGCTGAAGGGCAGGATCCGAAATGTTGCTCTTATCCATAGATGCTACCTGGCTTGCTGAGTTCCTCCAGCATTTAGATAGATAGATAGATACTTTATTCATCCCCATGGGGAAATTCAACATTTTTTCCAATGTCCCATACACTTGTTGTAGCAAAACTAATTACATACAATACTTAACGCAGTAAAAATGATATGCATCTAAATCACTCTCTCAAAAAGCATTAATAATAGCTTTTAAAAAGTTCTTAAGTAGTTTACTTAAATACATTAAATACAATCAACCCCGGCACTTTAACATATCTTACTCCTGGCGGTTGAATTGTAAAGCCTAATGGCATTGGGGAGTATTGACCTCTTCATCCTGTCTGAGGAGCATTGCATCGATAGTGTGTGTTGCTTGGATTTCTAGCATCTGCAGATTTTCTCTTTGTTTCTGACGATGGATGCTGCTTTCCTACAAAAGTGTTTCACATAGATGTGCTCAATAATTAGGAGGGCTTTACCCATGATGTACTGGGCCGAATCCACTACCTTTTGTAGGATTTTCTGTTCAAAGGCATTGGTATTTCCATACCAGGCCAGTACATAAAAATTACTATATATTACAATTAGCATTTGGAAAGCCGTGATCTAATTAGGGAATTAGCATGGCTTAGTGCAGGACGTAACATCTTACTAATTTGTTTGAATTTCTTTAAGGAAATGATGAAGTTGAGTGATGGAGGGTAGAGCTGTGCTTGTTGTTTACATGGATCTTAGGCATTTGAGAAGATCCTTCATGGGAGGCTCATTCAGATTAAAATGCAGGGATCACGGTAAAGTGGCTTGCCCAAAGAGACAGAGGGTAGTGGCCAGTGTAACTTATTCTGGCTAGAGGTATGAGACTAGAGATGATTTGCAGCAATCCACTCTGGAGCCTCTGCTGTCTTGTCATAATATATAAATAACTTGGATGAAATTGTAGCTGGGTAAATTAGTAAGTTTACAAAAGATAGGAAGATTGGATGAGTTGTGGATAGTGTAGAAGACTGAGAAAGGAGACAGTAGGATATCAGTTGCAAATATGGCATAGATATGGTAGAAGAAGAAGAATAGCCCTCAACTCGGCAGTGGAGTTATCAGGGCATTACGGTGTTTACGTAGCAAGCTATTCCTGTTTTTACGAGGCCCAGTTGCTAGCTCAACGCTCAACCCGACTTGGATTCGAACTCAGGAACCTTTGCTATGGAGTCCGGCCATCAAGCGGGACATAGATATGGTAGGTGGAGTTTAATGTGGCTCAGTGTGAAGTGTTACACCTTGGGAGATCAAATGTAGAGAGACAATATACTGTTAATGGCAATACCCTTAACCGTGTTGATAGGCAGAGGGAGCTTGGAGTCTATTGTTCCTTGAAAGTGGCTACGCAAGTTGATAAGGCATATGGAACACTTGCCTTTATTTGTCAGGGAACTGAGTTCAAGAGTCAGCAAGTTATATTGCAGCTTATAAAGCTCTAGTTAGGTCACAAATGGAGTATTGTATTCATTTCTGGTAACTCCATTATAGGAAAGCCAACTGGTGATGTAGTGACATTTGCACCAGACTTCAAGTGAGTGGTCTGGGATTCAAATCCAACTGGCTTCTTGCCTGCTTTCTGTTTGTGCTGGGTTGAGCACCAAGCTAGCAATTTGGCCTCATAAAAAACAGGCAAATGCTAAAACAAAAATGGCAAGGTTACCACCCAATGCACTACTAGACTCAGAGAAGAACAACAGCAACATTATAGGAAAGATGCTGAGGCTTTGGGGTGAGTGCAGATGTTTACCAGGGATGATACATAGAAACACAGAAAACCCACAGCACAATACAGGCCCTTCGGCCCACAAAGCTGTGCCGAACATGTTCTTACCTTAGAAATTACCTAGGGTTACCTATAGCCCTCTCATTCTGAGCTCCATGTACCTGTCCAGGAGTCCCTTAAAAGATCCTATCGTATCCGTCTCCACCACTGTCGCTGGCTGGATTAGAAGACGTGTTAAAGGAGAGGTTCAACAAACTTGGGTTGCTTTCCCTGGAACAGCGAAGGTGGGTGGTTTACATTTTTACAATAGGCATCGATAGAGTAGACAGCCATTACCTTTCTTCCAAGGTTAAAATGTCTAATGACAGAGGCATGTATTTAAGGTGAGAGGGTGTAAGTTTAAAGATGATGAGTAGGCCAAGTTTTTTTTAATGCAGGGAATGATGGACATTGTCAGAAATAGTGGTGAAGGCCAATACAATAGATGCGTCCAAGAGACTCTTAGATAGGTACATGAACATACAAGGAATGGAAGGATATGAATATTGTACAGGGAGAAGGAATGAGTTTAGTTGGGCATTTAATGACTAATTATTTCATCTTAATATTATGGGCCGTTGGGCCCCTGTTTCTGTGCTGTACTGTTCTATGTTTTTATGTTTAATTTTTAGAATTGTTCTTACCTTAAAATTTGTTAGCAAATTCCAGTTTCTACTTTAACCTCATGTTTTCCTAATTATTTTTACATTTTTTTCTGTAACTTACTTCTGTGCTTAGAACTGACACTTCCAACAACAGCTCTAAAGCAACCTGAATCAAATTAATTCCAGTTGTAATACCTAATATTCCTTTAAATATTAAGGAGCCACAAGGTTTTGAGTTTGGACTTTCTCAAACTAGCTGATCCTTGCGATGCAAATGTAATTATGAATCCCCCTCTCCAAACCCCTTCAACTCCAAATCCAGTTTGTCCATTTGTAACCTTAATTTATTGCTTTATTTTATTAATAGGCATTAATTTATTTCTGAGTGCTTGATTCTCTTACATATTTTCATGCTACTTCTCCTGCATATACATTCAAGTTTAGTGCAGAAAAATCCTTCATTAAATCTCTACTTCAAAATGAAAATTTTGTCATTTACAGTTTAATCTGAACCCTCAAAGTCTTTCACAAGTCTTTTTGGCCTTGTTTTGTACCTTTTCTACTTCACTCTTAACTCCTGTCACAGCACAACAATATTTTGTGGTTTTTGGATTAATTTTCATTGTACTGTCTTTTTTTAATTTCACATGTAGTTCTAGCTGACAAAACTATATTCTTAAAGAGAAATATTGAACTATCGTAGAATCTTAATAGAAGTGGATAATTCCAAATAGCATTGGAGTTTAACAAGGAACTTTGTTTAAAAAGAGCATAATCTTCCATCTCTTGCTAATTCAAGTTCAAGTTTATCATTTGACTGTACATGCATATAACCAAAAACATTTCTCCAGAACACAATGCACCCATAATACATGTATCACACACAGCACATTAAACAAAATATTACCACAATTTACTTAACAAAATATAATTCAAACTGCATGTAGTGCACAGCACAGGTAAACAGCTCACTGTCCTAGTGATGAGACATTGGTGGTGGCAGGGTATTCGTTACTCTCACAGCCTAGTGGGAAGAAACTGTTACCCAGTCTGGCAGTCCTGGTCCTGATGCTACGTACTTCCTTCTTGACTGTAGTGAGTGTGTCAAAAAGATTATGGGATGGGTGGTAGGGATCCTCAACAATGCATCAGGCCCTTCACATATAACACAGAACATAGAATAGTACAGCACAGTACAGGCCCTTAGGACCACAATGTTGTGCCGACCCTCAAACCCTGCCTCCCATATAACCCCCCCTTAAGTTCCTCCATATACCTGTCTAGTAGTCTCTTAAATTTCACTAGTGTATCTGCCTCCACCACTGACTCAGGCAGTGCATTCCACACACCAACCACTCTCTGAGTAAAAACCCTTCCTCTAATATCCCCCTTGAACTTCCCACCCCTTACCTTAAAGCCATGTCCTCTTGTATTGAGCAGTGGTGCCCTGGCGAAGAGGCGCTGGCTGTCCACTCTATCTATTCCTCTTAATATCTTGTATACCTCTATCATGTCTCCTCTCATCCCCCTTCTCTCCAAAGAGTAAAGCCCTAGCTCCCTTAATCTCTGATCATAATGCATACTCTCTAAACCAGGCAACATCCTGGTAAATCTCACGCAGCGCTGAAATAAGACACGGAGTCGATGAACTGCAGTGACAAAAAGATTTTATTCGAACTTCGCGGCCTCGCTTTAAAGCCTTCCTGATCCCGCCCTCCCCGGGCACAGATGCTGTAGGGGGCAAGTATTCACAGTCCTGTCCCGCGCGCGGGCTTTTCCCCTTGCTGGTGAAGCAGACTTGGCGCCCTTTATGCCGGCGCGCTGGCTATTTGTGAGCCGGTTCGAATGCGCTAGGAAGTGGGTCGCCACATAACCCGCACCCCCCCCCCCCCCCCCAAGAACCAGCGATACACCCCCCAATGTCCACAGTCTGGACCAGACCCTGTTTGGGAGGTCGGCCTCTGCGCCACGGTGCCGGAAACTCAACCGGTTGTGCCACGTCCACATGGGCCGGTTTGAGTCAGTCCACCGTGAAAGCCTCCTCTCTCCCCCCAACGTCCAGCACAAACGTGGACCCGTTGTTTCTGATCACCGTAAAAGGCCCCTCGTAGGGCCGCTGTAGTGCCCGATGCCCGCCCCTTCGTACAAACACAAACTTACAGTTCTGCAGGTCTTTGGGTATGCAGGTCGGGTTCTGCCCATGCTGCGAAGTGGGTATGGGGGCCAGGTCACCGAGTCTCTCGCATAGTCTGCCCAGGACTGCTGCGGGTTCTTCCTCTTGCCCCCTTGGGGCTGGTATGAACTCCCCGGGGACGACCAGGGGTGCGCCGTACACCAACTCGGCCGACGAGGTGTGCAGATCGTCTTTGGGCGCCGTACGGATGCCGAGTAGGACCCAGGGAGTTAGGACTGCCAACACAGATGCCTTGTGCAGGAAGGCACAGAGTCGACTGTACTTCCTTAGAAGGTTGGCGTCATTCAATGTCTGTAGTGAGATGCTGAAGATGTTCTATAAGTCAGTTGTGGAGAGCACCCTCTTCTTTGTGGTGGCGTGTTGGGGAGGAAGCATTAAGAAGAGGGACGCCTCACGTCTTAATAAGCTGGTAAGGAAGGCGGGCTCTGTCGTGGGCAAAGTACTGGAGAGTTTAACATCGGTAGCTGAGCGAAGGGCGCTGAGTAGGCTACGGTCAATTATGGAAAACTCTGAACATCCTCTACATAGCACCATCCAGAGACAGAGAAGCAGTTTCAGCGACAGGTTACTATCGATGCAATGCTCCTCAGACAGGATGAAGAGGTCAATACTCCCCAATGCCATTAGGCTTTACAATTCAACCGCCAGGACTTAAGAACTTTTTAAAAGCTATTATTAGTTTTGATACAAGTGTATGGGACATTGGAAAAAAAAGTTGAATTTCCCCATGGGGATGAATAAAGTATCTATCTATCTATCAGGCGGGCCATGAGAGCCGACTTTAGGTGACGGTGGAAACGCTCCACCAGGCCGTTCGACTGTGGGTGGTAGGCAGTTGTGTGGTGCAGCTGTGTCCCCAAAAGGCTGGCCATAGCTGACCACAGGCTGGAGGTGAACTGGGCGCCTCTGTCGGAGGTAATGTGGGCCAGTACACCAAAGCGGGATACCCAGGTGGCGATCAGTGCCCGGGCACAAGATTTGGAGGTGGTGTCGGTGAGCGGGATCGCCTCTGGCCATCTTGTGAACCGGTCCACGATAGTGAGGAGGTGCCGCGCTCCACACGACACTGGCAGGGGGCTCACGATATCCACATGAATGTGGTCGAAACGCCGGTGGGTGGGGTGGAACTGCTGCGGCAGGGCTTTGGTGTGCCGCTGCACCTTGGCCGTCTGGCAGTGCATGCACATTCTGGCCCATTCACTGACTTGCTTGCGGAGTCCATGCCAAACGAACCTGCTGGAGACCATCCGGACGGTTGTCCTGATGGAGGGGTGCGCTAAGTTATGAATGGAGTTGAAAATGCGCCATCGCCAGGCTGCTGGAACGACGGGGCGGGGTTGGCCAGTGGTGACGTCACAGAGTAGGGTCCTCTCACCCGGGCCTACAGGCAGGTCCTGGAGCTGCAAACCGGAGACTGCGGTTCTGTAACTAGGGCTCTCCTCGTCTGCCTGCTGCGCCTCCGCCAGCGCCTCAAAGTCTACCCCCGGGACAGGGCTTGGATGTTAGGGCGGGAGTGGGCATCCACCACGGCATTGTCCTTTCCCGAGACATGCCGGACATCCGTCGTGTATTCGGAGATGTAGGACAGATGTCACTGCTGGCAGGAGGACCAGGGGTCAGATGCTTTCGTGAACGCAAAGGTAAGCGGTTTGTGGTCCGTGAACTGCGGTGCCAGAACCGATGGGAAATCCGCCAGGACTCTGATGAAGTCATTGTCGGACAGCGTGATGGAGTTGAGGTGTGGGGCTGGCAACTGGGCTTCACCCAGGGAGAACGTCTGAAAGGTCTCGGCGTGGACCAGTCTCTGCCTCGGCAGGTCGACCAGTTGGCGTCTAGGAGCGGTTGGGCTATGGCGGCCAGTGTGAATTCCCACGTGAACCGGCTGGAGCCGAACTGTAGCTGCACCGTACGGGTGCCGTAGGTCATTACTGTGCTGCCATTCGCGGCCCTCAGGGTGGGACCCGGTGCCCTGTTGCGGGTGTCGTAACTCATCGGAGGTAAGACGCTGATCTCGGCACTGGTGTCGACCAAAAAAAACGGCGTCCCGACCGCTTGTCGCACACATACAGGAGGCTATCCCGATGGCCAGCCGCCGTAGCCATTAGCGGCGGCTGGCCCTGGCATTTCCCGGGAACTTGCAGAGCGGGCAACAGCAGCAGGCTTCTGCGCCCCACCGCTGGTGGTAGAAGCACCATTGTTCGTTGGTCTCCTCACCCCTCCCTCTGGGGCTAGTGGGTTCTGCTGCCGGGCCTGGTCTGGTCTGCTGCTGGGAGCGTGGCCTGGTGATCTGTGCGACGGACGCCCCACTCTCCTTCTTGGCTTTCCACAGCAAGTCCGCCCGGGCTGCCATCTTCCGGGGGTCGCTGAAATCCGCGTCGGACAGCAGAAGGCGTATGTCCTCGGGCAGCTGCTCCAGGAATCCCTGCTCAAACATGAGGCAGGGCTTGTGTCCTCCGGCCAGAGACAACATCTCATTCATCAAAGCCAATGGCGGTCTGTCCCCCAAACCATCCAGGTGCAGTAAGCGGGCAGCCCGCTCGCGCCGTGAGAGTCCGAAAGTCCTTATGAGCAGGGTTTTGAATTCCATGTATTTGCCGTCCGCTGGGGGAGACTGTATGAACTCCTCAACCTGGGCCGCTGTGTCCTGGTCGAGGGAGCTCACCACGTAGTAGTAACGTGTGTCCTCTGAGGTTATCTGCCAAATGTGGAATTGGGCTTCTGCTTGCTGGAACCATAGGTGAGGTCGCAGTGTCCAGAAGCTTGGCAGTTTCAACGAAACTGCATGAACAGATGCGGTGTCTGTCATCTTTAGCCCAAATATCGTTTGGGCCGTCGGGGTCACCAATTGTAGCAGTGTGCTACACGCAGCGCTGAAATAAGACACGGAGTCGATGAACTGCAGTTACAAAAAGATTTTATTTGAACTTCGCAGCCTCGCTTTAAAGCCTTCCTGATCCCGCCCTCCCCGGGCGCCGATGCTGTAGGGGGCATGTATTCACAGTCCTGTCCCGCGCGTGGATGCTGTAGGGGGCACGTATTCACAGTCCTGTCCTGCACGCGGGCTTTTCCCCTTGCTGGTGAAGCAGACCTGGCGCCCTTTTGGGACTGGCCTTTGTGCCTGCGCGCTGGCTATTTGTGAGCCGGGTCGAGTGCGCTAGGAAGTGGGTCGCCACATCTGTACCCTTTCCAATGCTTCCACATCCTTCCTATAGTGAGGCGACCAGAACTGGACACAGTATTCCAAGTGTGGCCTAACCAGAGTTTTATAGAGCTGCATCATTACCTCGCGACTCTTAAACTCTATCCGACTTATGTGTTCCCAGTAAATGTCACAGATAGTGGAGAAGGAGACCCCGGTCATCCTCTCAGCAGTTTCTTATTGTGCTCTGTAAGGTCTTGCAGTCCAATGCTTTGTAGCTTCTATTCCACACAATGATGCAGCCAGACAGGATACTCTTGATTGTGCTCCTTTAGAAAGTTATTAGAATTGGGGCAGAGAGCTTTGCACACCTTAGTCTCGTCAGGAAGTGTAGACATTGCTGTGCCTTCTTGACTAATGAGGAGGAGTTGTGGGTCCAGGTTAGATCAGTCATTATGTACACACCAAGGAACTTTGTGCTCCTCACTCTCTCCACGGTAGAGTCATTGATGTGCAATGGAGAGTGGCTGACCTGTGCCTTCCTGAAGTCCCCAATCATCTCTTTTGTCTTGTCCACGTTGAGACTCAGGTTGTTGTTCTCACATCATGTGACAAGCCTGTCTACCTCCTCTCTGTATGCCGACTCATCGTTACTGTGGTATCTCAGTGAACTTGATGTCATTTGAGCTGGATCTGGCAGTGCAGCCGTGAGTGAGCAGTGGGCTGAGCACACAACCCTGGGGAACATCAGTGCTCAGCACGATGGAGCTTGAGATGTTGCTGCTAACTTGATTGGATTGGGATCAAGTAGTCCAAGATCCAGTTACAGAGAGGGGTGTTAAGCCCTAACGAGGATAGTTTACCCACCAGCCTCTGAGGAATGACCACGTTAAATGTCGAGCTGAGGTCGATGAACAATAATCTGGCCTATGAGGCATTATTTTCTAGGTGGGACAGGACGGAGTGGAGTGCTGAGGCACCTGTTTGAATCATAAGCGAACTGGAAAATGTCCAATGTAGCTGGCAGGTGGGATTTTATACGATCCATTACCAAGCACTCAGAGGTCAGTGCCCCTGGATGGTAATTGTTTAGGCTGGTTACCGTACTCTCTTGGGCAACAGAATGATGGTGGCTGCCTTGAAGCCTGTAGGTACAGTGAACTGTTGCAAAGAGATATTAAGCCTATTCATTAAGACCTCTGTTAGCTGGGCTGCACAATCCCTCAACACCCAACTGGGTATGTGTCCAGCCCTGCAGTTTTGTGTTGATTTATCCTGGCTAGGATCCTCCTCACTTTGGCTGTGGTCAGACAGGGTGCCTGTTCCTCAGGGGGAGAGGGGGATTTCCTTGATGTTGCATCACTCATTGTGTCAGATTATGCTTAGAAGGCATTCAGCCTATCAGGAAGGGAGGTGTCGCTTGTAATGTGTTATGGTTTGTATACCTTTTCACATGTACCACATAGCTTTGCTGTCACTAAGGTTTCTGTTAAGCAGTTCTATGTTGACATTAAATATTAATGTTAAACAGTTACTTAAGATGAATCTAAGATGGTGCATGTTTGAAGCCAGTGTCAGCAAAGAAATGTTCAAAAGATAATGTACAAGAAGTAGACATGTTTATTTAAAAGGTATTAACATAGAGCTGGTCAATTAAAGCATGCAGTTTTATTAATCAATTGATCTGAAGAAGTTTCTAATCAACCCCCCCCCCCCCCCCCCGTGTTACATTATGAGTACACCTACTATTATCTCCCTGTGGACTACTTTCCACTCCTAATGTACATGTCCTCTCTCAATAATTTAACTTCCAGGACTTCATTAGTTTCCTTCCTTGTCTCTAACCTCATCCTTTGATGAAGCCTGTTGGCCCACACTCTTTATTTAGCTCAATCAACACTGAAAAAAAATTACTCACATACTTTCATATAATCCCTCTCATTCTCAATCATTTCAGGATTCCCGTCCTCTCTAATATCCTGCTCCTAGCAAAAATCAAACGGGATATAATAAAGGGAATAATTGTCATAGATCATTAGTGTTGCTATTCAACGGACTTCACCCCTGTGATTCCATTTGTTTTTTTTCTATTTGCATGTTTATAAAATAATGATCCTTTTATAGTGTTCTCCACTTTCTCATCTTGTCTATAGCCATTTCTTATTTAGAATGTTATTCTTACAAACTTAATAGCCCTCTTCCATTTCACAGTAAGTGTTCAGTAATACCATTCTTTCAATGACATAATGAAACTGGAGCAATTGGCTTTTTTAAAAGGATATTACAACAAATTCAATCTCCTAGCTTCTGCCCCTTCAGTGCGACATGATTGAAATGAACTTCCAGGAGAGAACTGCAGTAATGAGAATTATAGGATCAGTAGATGTTAAAGAGGAAATTTGACCGATTCCCCAAACCACAAGCAACCTCCAACAATTGTTCTCTTTCCACAGCCTCAGTGACTTCGCAAGGCTTATATCAGAGGCCCAGACATCCAGCTGATTGCTGCCTCTGAGACCCCAATCTAGACACTCCAGGCTTTGATTCATCTAATTATCCTTGAATTATCACGGCCCCAATCCCCTCAGTCCCTCCCTAGGTCTCCTTCTCCACAACCTGACCCCAAGTCCCAATCCTCAGCCTATGGTTGTGAAAGCATTGGATGCTTCTAAAATTTACAGTAAGGGATCCACAACCAAAGCAGTTTTAAAGCCAAGTATGCAATTTCCTTTTGGAAATCTCCCATTTTTATTCCTTTATCTCTTATACTACATTTGGCTTGATCCTGGAGTTCATGAAATCTCCAAATATCCCAACTTGTCTTCTTATTTTACTGCTTGCCACTACCAGGGTCTTTACAAACATTTAACTCATCTAATTGACCCGGTTAGTTTTAACCAGAACAGCTTACATCTCTGTCTTGCAGGGCTCAAAATATTCAGCCAAGGAAGGAGTGTGTTATACATTTCAGGATTCAGTCTTCCTTTCTCCATGCACTTCCTCTGTGGCTGAATCAAAGTGGAAAGTTAAGATCAATCCTGTAATTGCTAATTATTTCCCATCTGATTATTGATTCCATCTTCTATTGCCTCTTCATAATTTAAAAATTTGTAATACACCCTGATTAATTCTTCTAACATGTTAGCATAGTGGTTAGCGCAACCCTTTTATAGCTTGGGGCATCAGAGTTCAGAATTCAATCCCAGTGTCCTCTGTAACGAGTCTCTGTCTGTCCTCCGAGTGGAATGCGTGGATTTTTTTCCGGGTCCTCTGGTTTCTTCCCACAGTCCAAAGGCATACCAGGTAGGTTAATTGGTCATTGTAAATCGTCCCGCGATTAGGTTAAGGTTAAATCAGGGCTGTTGGGGGTTCTGCACTATATCTCTAAATAAAAATAAATACTGTGAGGTAATCTTTACAATTGAAAATAGGATTTGGGATTTAGTTAATTTTATCAACATGACAAGTTGCTTTGTAAGATAAACATAATGGTTGCATTTCTGTCATTCGTACTTCCATGACAAAGGCCAAATAAGGCTTTGCAGTGAATATGTTCAGCAGTACAGAAGTATCAACCACAGATAAAAATATGGAGAAAACTGGACACTTGCAAACTGGGTGGTAAACGTAGACAGGTTTGATCATTTGGTACTGGAAACTTGAGCACATAGTCAAAGTTGAGTCACTGTTGTAATACTTGCCCACTGAAATAACAGTGTGGTTGTAGATAGAGCATATTCTACCTAGAAGACTGTGACAAGTGGTGTTCTGTAGGGATCTGTTCTGGGCCCCTGCTCTTCATGCTTTTTAAAACTGACAGATGAGGAAGTAAAAGGGTGTGTTAGTGAGAATGCAGTTCACACAAAGGTTGATAGTGTGTTGTGGATAGTGTAGTAAGTTATCATTGGTCACAGTGGGACACTGATAGGATGCAGAGCTGGGTTGAGAAGTGGCAAATGGAAAAGTGTAGTGATTCACTTTGGTAAATCAAATTTGATGGCAAAGTTAATCGCAGGAACAAAGAGATCTTGGGGTCCAAGTCCACAGGTTCCTTAGAGTTGCAATTCAAATTGATAAGGTGGGTACATTGTGCTGGCCTTCGTAAGTGGGGGTGGAATTGAATTCAAGAGCTGCAAGATAATGTTGTAGCTCTATAAAACTCTGGTTAGACTACACTATGCTCAGTTCTCGTCACCTCATTATAGGAAGGTTGTGGAGGCTTTGGAGATGCTGCTGAGGAGATTTATCAGGATTAGATAACATGTCTTATGAGGAAAGGTTGAAGCTAAGGTTTTTCTCTTTGAAGTGAAGGAAGAGCCAGCATTTTTCCCCCAGGGTGGCAATGGCTAATATCTTTGGGGGCCCGAGTCACCCCAACCACAAACTGTTCCAGCTGCTACCATCCGGGAAACAGTATCGCAGCATTATGGGGTTTCAGTATGATCAACCTGGCACCACTGTCTTTACGTTTGTCCAGTGCATATTGGAATAATCACATTTGCCTTGTCCCAATGTTTAATAGATACAGTACCTTTATGCAGGTATTTGTGGAGAGATCAAGCACTGTCTTGTCAATCTCCAAATCACATCTTTTCAGCTCCCAGCATCGACAAGCATTTGTTTGTGCTGCCAACCATATAATTTTGAGACCTATTACTGCATGACCATCACATTTGGAAGTGGTAAGCTAGTTCTTGCTTATATTAATAATTACTTACTTCATACCCTCTGACTACAATTCCCTATTTTCTAACAGTCACAAAGACTTGGAAAGTAACATTTACTTTGAAGGAACAACTATCCAAAGCAAGTACAGTAATTTTTGTGCCAAGCTAATCATTGAAATCTTAATAAAAATGATACCATTTACACTCATGTGTAAGCATCTTTCCAACATGGCTAATTGCTGCCCATCTCAATGTCAGGGTTTGGGCAATCACTTCAAATCACACTAAGAATGTATGAACTACAGCTACTTTAATCATGTTCTCCCCATGGTATTATTGGATACCCATTGGCTATTATTATTCTCCCTCTGCACAACCTGCCTTATCCACAAGTACCACAGGCAGCTCTTCTGGGCCCTCATCAACCATTTAAGCAGAAGCCTTTATCTTTTTGGTTCTACAACTCCTTAGGATCCCCAATTTCCACTGTCCCCAACATCAGCAGACATGCTTTCTATAGCAAAATCTCAAACCCTCTGCCTGCATCTTCTCTTTCAGTGTGCACCTCAGAATTAGCTTCTGGTCAGGCCTTTGGCTGTCTATATTAATATGAGTTTAATAGTACTCCTGTGCAGTATTATTGAGCTGCATAAATGTAAGGTTACTATACAGCTGTGTTGATCACTGGATAAATTCAATATTCAGTTTTAGGGTATTGCTCTTGTAAATGATCCACCCTGGCTGCCAGTGAAAGCTGTACTATCTCCATAGCAACTCTTAACGTATTAATTTTAAGGCAGTCTCCTGACTTGTGCTAGAAGCAATACATCTTTTTGGTTATAATAAGGTACCCTGTTTGCTGTGTGATAATCATAGAATGACATTCTCCTGTGTAAGTGGTGGGTGTCAGCTTACTTTACACCATGGGTTCATATCTTATAATGTTATCATATAATCTGTTATGTTAATTGTGTTATTTTTCATATAACACATTGTATATCAAAATTCACGTGGGGCATGAAAATTATTATTGTTGGCTTCTGCAACAGTAGGTTTCTGCTTTTGCACATTAAAGGTAAAGGTAAATATATTGCTAGAACAATAAAACAGAGAGAAATAACTCTATTTTTACATCCGCCAGTGCAGGCTGGAAGTATCTCAAATAATAAGTGATGCTGTAGTTGCCATTTTGTGGGTGAATTCCAGTTTATATACAGCAAGCTGTCACATATAGGTACAGAGTCAAATCATCAGGTTGGCCTAGTTTCTGTTTGAGGTGAAGATAACAAAGCCCTGAGTAAACAGCAGGAGGAGTGAGCCACAGAGTCAGAGAAATATAGCACAGAAACAGACCCTTCGGTCCATCTAGCCTATGCCAAAACCACTTAATTTGCTTACTCCCAACAACCTGCACTGGGACTATAGACGTCCATACCCCTACTATCCAAACTTCTCTAACTGTTGAAATCTACTTCACATGCACCACTTGTGCTGGCAGGTCATTCCACACTCTCACAACCATCTGCGTGAGGAAGTTTCCCAGTGAAGTTTTCACCTTTCACCCTTAACCCCTGGTTGTAGCCCCACCCAACCTCAGTGGGAAAAGCCAGCTTGCATTTACCCTGTGGCATAGCCTGTCAAGGGCCTACAGTGGTAAAATCTGTGGTTTCACCACCTTATAATTAATAGCTATTTATCCTCAGCCCACAGGGACTACCTTAATAGGAGGAGGCCGATGGTAAAATTCACCATACCATTTATTAACAATGGGATATATTGTAAAGCAATTTGTTTTTTTTAACTCATTCATGTTTAATAGATTAGAGGTAAGAGCTGTATGATGTTGCAACCTAGTTGTCCAAAAAAACAGCATTGAGATGAATCACAGGATATTGCAGAAAAGATATGGTCTAGTCCTAGGGCTTAAGAGATACACCATGTGTCGTAAATCTCCCCAACCTGCTAGTTGATTTGCATCATTTGCAGTGCTACCCAGTAATTGGTACTTTGCTCTCAACCAACTTGTGGAATTTCTATTTCAAATGCTGCAAAAAGTTAACGTCGAAAGGTAGTGCAAGTATATTTAACAGGGTTATTGCAAGTGTAATAGCAATCGACTCAGAAGTGGGTCAGTTTAAAAAATTCATTCTTATTCCTGCAGATAGCCAGTTTTTGGAAAATAAATCAATATTGTACAATGGATCTATAGGAAGAAGCACCGTCGACGTTTCGAGCTGAGACTCTTCATCAGGACGAACGGTCTCAGCCCGAAATGTCAACAGTGCTTCTCCCTATAGATGCTACCTGGCCTGCTGCGTTCCACCAGCATTTTGTGTGTGTTGCTTGAAATCTGCAGATTTCCTCGTGTTTGCAATATTGTACAATTTTCACTTTTTCTCTTATTCTGTTCTTACCCTGTATTTTTATTTCTATACATCATCTGACTCAAGTTACTCATCTCTGTGGTTCCTCTTGTTCTTTCTCAGCCCTTTACATATGTCACAATTATTTTACTACAGCGTTATTATTTTACTTGCCTTAATTTGTGAGTAACTAATTCAAACTGAAAAGTGCCAGATAGAACCCAATACATAATGGGATGCCCAGATTATATTAGGAGGTATTAAATGAAAATAGACATTGTGAAATCATTGGCTTTTTCTAAAAAGTGACATGAATAATCTTGAAGAAAAAAGAGGGGGGAATCTGGAAATATATAAGATTACTGGCTTCTATAAAGTGCTTGCCTCCAAGTATTTGGATGTATACAACATAGCACATTCAATCGATGGTGCAATATTGTGCATTATCTTCCTACTTCGTGCTCATGCAGTGTCCCACAGAATCAAAAACAAATAATTGAAGTATGGTAGCCAGCTTTAAAAAATCTGGAAAATTTCTTTCTGATGCCACTAGAATCAGGTTAATTACAAGAGACACAGGCTGCCCATGACTCCTCATAAGAGAACAAAATAGCCCCTTACTCTTGGATTTGGGGTGTTCTTTTTCTTAGGCATTTATACTCTCTCTGAGATAACAGCTTCAACACAAATTCACATCAATACCACACCCATTTGTATTTACAACACATCAACAAAATACTGACTTGGAATCAGGGTCTGCAAGGGTTCAGAACTTCTATTTATTAATAGTAAAACTGGATGGAAATAGGATATACCTTTGAAAGTTGTGCATAGTCCTAAGCCCGCCTTTGGTAACCTTGCAGACCCCACTGCAGTCTCCAGGTGGTTTGGAACGCACTCTTGCACTAACCCTTGCGATCAATAGGGTGACAGATGTCACAGCCAGATCGCTGTCACATCACAGCAGTGGTTAGTGTATGTAATGCTTTACAGCACCAGCGATCAGAAGATCAGGGTTCAATTCCCACCACTGTCTGTAAAGAATTTGTACACTCTCCCTGTGACTGTGCAGGTTTTCAGTTTCCTCTGAGTGCTCCAGTCTCCTCCCACAAATTAGAATTAGTAACTTGCTGGAATGTTATGTTGGCGACACTTGCGGGCTTCCAGCAGCACAACCTCAGACTGTGTTGGTTATTGAAGCAAACAACACACTTCACAGTATGTTTCAAGGTGCATATGACAAATACAGCTAATCTTTAACCTTGCACCATCTTCCATCGAACGAAGGGAAATAATAGCAAGTCCTGGTCTGCATCTGGACAGCACTGCTTTTCCCCAAACCTTCTGTCATAATTTTACAAAGTTAGAGAAGCTAAAAAATGAATCAGTTTTGTAGTCATTATGTATTGGCTATTTAAAGACAGCCATGTTTTTGTCTGCAAAGATCAAATGACAGTTCTTCACGTACACATGGCTGAACTGCAGAACAGTGTTCAAAAATTGGTCTCAGAGCAGAAATTCAGGAGGCATAGCTCTTTCACAAAACATCCAATTAAAAACAGTCTGTTCAATTCAGTGATCCTTTGACAAGATATATTGTTACTTACAGGTAATTGGTAATAAAGCTCCCTATGCTTAGTCCTTCTGCTCACAGGCTGAAGATGGTTAGTCACAATTTAAGCAAGTGGTTAAGTAGTTAGCACAAATATAATACTCAGCATTAATGCTGTGTTTCGTATATATTGAGGAGAATCACCCCATCATCCTTCAACAGATCTCCATGTACCAAGCATGACATCACTCAAGATGACATATGTTGACATCAAAGGGTTAGGTGCAAGGGTTAGCCACCTCCACCTTAGCCAGCATTACACTGAACAAAATTCTAAAGGAATTCAAGTGATGCTTCTATAATTGAAAACCACATCTCAATCTATCCAAAGTAGTAACTGCTGTGGTATGTGTAAATGTATGACATAAATGTGTGACACATACAGACGTGCCAGTTAGACAAGCAAGTTTCACGCATTCCAGCAGCTCTCCACATCTCCCTGTGTTTCTCCTATTGTCTGTATTATAGTGTTCAAAGTGAGGATTGAGAGCATACATTACACACTGGCAACGACTTGACAGGATGAATCTTAAAGTTATGCAATTACTTGTTTCCATTTTGATCTTGCACAAAGATTAGGTTGAAGACCTACCAAATGCTGCATTGTCAGAAACAACAGAAATAGGATAAGATGCATGCAAGCAGTGCCATGATGTGTAATAGTGCGCCAGGAGAAACAGGAAGAACAGGATCAGGATAAAATAGCCGTCCAACTCAGACTAATCATTTTGGAAGCCTTAGTCATCCAATTGGGTATGTTATTCTTTCAATTCATGCACAGATGACTGAAAATAATTTTCTATCAAATAATTATATACTACTAGCTCAGTGTTCAGAAAAGAGACATTAATAGAATCAGCACTAAAGGGGTAAATTTGTATAGAGAATGGGTTACTGAAAGCACCACTGCGCTGAGAACCTCACGTGAAACTCTGCTCTCTGTTGGTGTTCTCATACTAAAGACAGACAGGAATTCCTTATATAATGTAACAGAAGCTATTCCTCCATTACACCAATGCTAATTAAAATGGCAAATATTTAACCCTTAGTATACAAGTTAAAAGCCTTAGTAGCAAATCAAAGCTATTCTGATCATCTAATTTCTTTCTTTTTCAATCTTTTATTATTATTAATATCAACAAAATAAAATTGATAGATAATGGGATTACAAACATGCACATTTCAACTGAACATGAAAGAATACATAAGCAATGATTACAGTATAAATGAGTATTCCCAAATCATGGATGATACAATATACAAATAAACAAAGCAAACCTAGGTATAGCATAATATATATTTTTTTAAAAACAGAAAAAAGAAAAAAAATTATGCAAAAAAACTAATCTAATAACTAATAAGGAAAAAAAAACAAAAAAGAAAAGAGAAAAAGAAAAATGGGAAAAAAGGGCTGTTTATAATATCTCACAAAAATACAAAATCATCAGTGTTGTCAACTCCGATCCTCTCAACATATATAAAATCGAAACTGGAAAAACAAATAGGCTTGGAACAGGGTCATATTACATCATATGAAAATATTGAATAAATGGTCTCCATATCTTTTCAAATTTAATGGCAGTATCAAATACAACACTTCTAATTTTTTCTAAATTTAGACATAACATAGTTTGAGAAAACCAATGAAATACGGTAGGAGGATTAATTTCTTTCCAATTCAACAAAATAGATCTTCGAGCCATTAACGTAAGAAATGCAATCATTCGACAAGCGGAAGAGGATAAATGGAGTGAGTCCATCATTGGTAAACCAAAAATTGCAGTAATACGATGAGGTTGTAAATCAATGTTCAATACCGCAGAAATAATATCAAAAATGTCTTTCCAATATTTTTTCAAAAGCGGACACGACCAGAACATATGAGTTAAAGACGCTATCTCAGAATGACATCTGTCACAAATAGGATTTATATAGGAATAAAAATGAGCCAATTTATCCTTGGACATATGAGCCCTATGCACAACCTTAAACTGTATTAATGAATGTTTAGCACATATAGATGATGTATTAACTAATTGAAGAATTTTATCCCAATTCTCAATAGGGATAGTAAGGTTAAGTTCTCTTTCCCAATCATTTTTAGTCTTATAGAAGGGCTCTGAACGTATCTTCATAATTATATTGTAAAGTTTTGATATTAGCCCTTTCTGAGAAGGATTTAGTTCAAACAAATTCTCCAAAATACCTGAAGACACAAAATTTGGAAAAGTAGGAAGTACAGTATTTAAGAAATTCCTAATCTGTAAATATCTAAAAAAATGAAATCTAGGCAAATTATATTTATTAGATAATTGCTCAAAAGACATAAAACAATTATCCAAAAATAAATCAGAAAATCGTAGTAATCCTTTAGTCTTCCAAGCTGAATAAGCTTGGTCTATAATAGAAGGATAAAAAAAGCAATTGGATACAATAGGAATATTTAAAACAAACTGAGTCAACCCAAAAAATTTCCGAAATTGAAACCATATACGTAAAGTATGTTTAACTATCGGGTTGTCAATTTGTTTCAGCAATTTAGAAAGAGCAAAGGGAAGAGAAGTCCCTAAAATAGAACCCAATGCAAATCCTTGTACAGATTTAATTTCCAGGTTCACCCAATGAGGGCTAAAAGATATATCCCAATCCTTTAACCAACATATCAAATATCGGATATTAGCTGCCCAATAATAAAATCTAAAATTAGGCAATGCCAATCCACCTTCCTTCCTTGCCTTCTGTAAATATATTTTACCTAACCTAGGATTTTTATTCTGCCATATATATGAGGAAATTTTTGAATCAACATTAGCAAAAAAAGATTTCGGAATAAAAATTGGTACCGCTTGAAATATATATAAAAACTTGGGTAAAATAACCATCTTAATAGCATTAATCCGACCTATCAGAGATAAAGATAGTGGTGACCACTTAGTAAACAAACATTTAATCTGATCGATTAAGGGTAAAAAATTAACCTTAAATAAGTCTTTATAGTTTTTTGTGATTTTAATCCCTAAGTAAATAAAAGAGTCATTAACTAATTTAAAAGGTAAATTTCCATAAATTGGAACCTGTCTATTTAAAGGAAACAATTCACTCTTATTAAAATTTAATTTATACCCGGAAAAATCACTAAATTGAGCCAACAATGATAAAACTGCAGGAATGGATTTCTCAGGATCAGAAATAATAAATCATATGCATATAATGATAACTTACGTATATCTGTCCCACGAGTAATGCCAAAAGTGTTCGGTGATTCTCTGATAGCAATTGCCAAGGGTTCTAAAGCAATATCAAATAATAATGGACTAAGAGGACAGCCTTGTCTAGTACCCCAAAATAAACGAAAAAAGGGAGATCTTTGATTGTTAGTAAACACCGAGGCTACTGGGGTATGATAAATCAGTTTAATCCAGGAAATGAATGTCGGACTAAAATTAAACTTCTCAAGCACATTAAATAAGTATGGCAATTCAACTCTATCAAATGCTTTCTCCGCATCTAATGAAATGACACATTCTGAAGTGCTATGTGAAGGAGTATAAACAATATTCAATAATCTCCTAACATTGAAAAAAGAATAGCGATTTTTAATAAAACCAGTTTGATCTTCCGAAATAATTTGGGGTAAAACCTTCTCCAGCCTGGATGCCAGTAACTTGGAAAAGATCTTGGAATCTACATTCAATAAAGATATTGGTCTATAGGATGCACAGTCAGTAGGGTCTTTATCTTTCTTCAATATTAAAGAAATGGAAGCTCTATAAAAAGATTGTGGCAGATTGCCCAATCTAATTGCTTCTTCAAAAACCCTGCATAACCAAGGAGAAAGAGTAGCGGAAAAACATTTTAAAAATTCTACTGTATACCCATCTGGACCTGGTGCTTTCCCAGAATTCATAGAGGAAATAACCCCTTTAATTTCTGCATCCATAATAGGAGTTTCTAATATTGAAAGATCATCTGATGATAATTTTGGAAAATTCAATTTCCCAAGAAAATCACACATGGTATTACGATCCTGAGGGAATTCGGAATGATACAGGGAGGTATAAAAATCTTGAAATGATTTGTTTATCTCATCATGGTTAACTGTCAGATCCCCATTCTGCTGACAGATCTTAGTAATTTGACGTTTAACCAAAGCATTCTTCAATTGACTAGCTAACAGTTTACCCGATTTATCACTATGTATATAAAAATCAGATCTGGTTTTCATTAATTGATTTTCAATCGAAGATGTAAGTAATAAATTATGTTCCGTTTGAAGTTCAACCCTTTGTTTGTAAAGCTCCTTACTAGAAGTAATCGAATATTTCTTGTCAATCTCTAATTTTATCAACCAATAAAAGAGTTTCCTTCTTAATGCGTTTTGTCAGACCAACAGAGTAGGAGATAATCTGTCCACGTATATATGCTTTAAAAGTGTCCCAAAGTGTTCCGCAAGAAATATCATCCGTGGAATTAGTTGAAAAGATAATACCATAATTACAACCAATTACCGATGGAATAAAACAGGAGTCAATAAAAAAATAATCAATTCTCGAGTAAGAATGATAAACGTGAGAAAAATGAAAACTCTTTGTCCTTAGAATGCCGAAATCTCCAAATATCAAAAATTCCATTATCAGTTAAAAAAGAGTTAATACAAGTGGCCGACTTATTAGGTAAAGTCTGAGTAGATATAGATTTGTCCATCAAAGGATTTAAACAACAATTAAAGTCACCACCCATTATTAACTTATATTCATTTAGATTAGGTAGAGAAGTAAATAAGGACTTTAAAAAATCGGGACAATCCACATTTGGAGCATAAACATTAACCATAGCAACCTTTTTGTTAAAAAGTAAGCCAGTAATTAACAAAAATCTACCATTCGGATCCGAAAAGATATCATGTTGTACAAATGCAATAGAGGAGTCAATAAAAATTGAAACTCCCTTTACTTTAGCATTCGAATTCGAATGATACTGTTGACCCCTCCAAAACCTAAAAAAGCGATAATTGTCCTCTTTCCTCACATGAGTTTCTTGTACAAAAATAATATGAGCATTAAGTCTTTGGAATACTTTGAAAATCTTTTTCCGTTTAATCGGATGGTTTAAGCCATTAGTATTCCAAGCGACAAAATTAATGGTCTGAGCCATATTTCTGAAATCAACCCTTTGGTATATAAAGGGTTAACCAAATTATGAACTCATGCACCCGGAAGAGGAACAAAAATAAGGGGCGGACCCGGAAGTGACGACATCGCGGACATTTTAGTAGTTTAAAATCGGCCCAAATGAAAAAACTGATGACCTCCCACCCCCCACCCAAGAGAAAAAAAGACCACCCCAGCCAGGGATAGGTTGGGAAAAAGGAAAGATGAAACTAAATCTACCCCCATATCAGCAGAAGACAACTCCGTATATAAAGGATAAAAAAAAGATCCACCCAAACTCTGAAGAAATAATAATCACTAAACTAAAACCAAACTTCTTAATATAATTGGTAGTAAAAAAAAAACAAAAAGAATATAATCACTAGTAACTTATAAATCGGGTTAAAACCCAAACAAACCAAAAAAAAATTTAAACTGTGATAAGAAATGCATTATAGGAAGAAGACGAGAGAAAAAAATGGCGAAATAAAAAAAAGCCAAAAATATTTTAAAGAAACCGCCATCTTAGTAAAAAAAAATTCACCTTCGAAGGATTAATAATAATGACCAAAGATAAAGTACAGTGGTTGAAGTAATTAAAATAAAAAGATTAGTATGTCGAAAAAAAAACTTTAACTAGAGTATAAAATATAGAGTAAACCTACACCAATAGCCAGAAACAAAGTCTGGTTTTGGAAATAAAAACCATCTTGCACGATCAAAATCACTCATTTATTAGAAATGAGAATTCCGTAGCAGTAGGGAAGTTCTCATTCAGAAAGTTTCTCGCTTCAGATGTAGAAAAAAAACACGCCGTGGTGCATTCGGAGGCGAGATTCTGAGCTTCGCAGGGTATAAGAGTGCAGGTTTTAGATTTTTCTCATAACATTTGGACATCAGAGGTTTAAAAAGCCTTGCCTTCATTACTTCTGGACTAAAATCCTCCACTAATCAAAAATTGTGATCTTGAAATTTGACCATCCCTACACGCCGAGCCACATGAATAAGTTGCTCTTTAACATGCACATAGTGAAATCGGACAATTACAACCGGTGGTTTAGCTGAAGCACTTGGTGATCGACGCATAATTCTGTGAGCGCGATCGAGTAACGGAGGACTGTCTGGGAATACAGAAGGGAACGCATCCTTTAAAAGTTGAGCAAAGTACTTCGAGGGGTCCCCTTGTTCAATACCTTCCGGAAAACCAAGTATGCGTAGGTTCTGTCTTCTGGACCGATTCTCAAAGTCGACACTCTTGGCTTTAAGTGTTTCCACCTGTTTAATCGTCGAAAGTAAGTTCTGCTCCAGTTTTTCAATTATCAAGTCTCGCTTCCGAGCATCCTCTTGCAGAGTTACGATTAGAACTTGCTGCTGGTTAACTACTGAATCCGTCTTATCCATATCATCTTGAAAAGCCTTTATATCTTGTTTAAAAATTTGTCATTGTTCTTCAAATTTTTGATTTAAAACCTCCAATAACATTTCATAAGTCAATTCAGTGCGCTTAGGATCAGTCTTCTTCTTCCCAGGTTCTCACCCTTTAGATCTAAGAGCCATTTCTGTATTCATTTCTTCAAAAATTCACAATAAACTCTTAAAGATAAGTCCAAAAAAGTAGCAAGCATCTTTTGGTGTAGGTAAAAATAAGTTAAATAAGGGTGATCATAGGTTAAAAAAAGTAAAGGTTATGGAGCAAATCTGAAACAGTGCTCACTCCATGAGCGTCTCCTGCTGACCTCGATCATCTAATTATTACACCAAAGTCTAGTTTCACAACAAATAACTACTGTAAGAGATATACATGAGAAAATTGTTAAATGATTGAGTGTAATCCAGAAGTTGATGTAATGGAGATGATAGAAGAAATGACATGAGGCTTACTTAATCAAGTCAAAAGTAGATGCAGCATCAACAATGCAAATTCCCTGTGATAATCAGCATAACTTGGTAAACCTGTAAATAGTTTAGGTCCTGTAGATGACTTGACTGTCTGAATTCCTCCTTCCAAAATGAGAATCGTGAAAAGTATGTAAATATATGGCATTAATTGGTGATATATGCACAGTGCAGTTAGAGAGTTAAATAAACCCTGCCCAGCATCGACTGCATTTTCAAGGAGCCCTGCCACAAGAAAGCAGCATCCATCACAGACCCCCACCATCACTACTCCCGTCGGGCAGGAGGTACAGAGACTTGGGTCCCATGCCACCAGGTTCAGGAATGCTTACTAATCTACAACCCACAGGCTGCTGAACCAGTGTGAATAACTTCAATTACCACCACTGTGCTGTGACTTTGCCACCTACGGACTCACTTCCAAGCGTTCTTCACAACTCATGTTCTCAGTATTATTCTTATTTGCACAATTTGTCTTCTTTGGCACAGTGGATGGTTGTCGGTCTTTATCCGTAAACGAAGTTTTTTTGTAAAATTCTATTACATTTCCTTTTTCCTGTAAATGCCTGCAAGAAAATGAATGTCAGGGTAGCATATGGTAATATATACATACTGTGATCATAAATTTACTTTGAACATTGATCTACATGGTTCAAAGAACCATGGCTTTATTATGCTGCATCACAGAATATGGATGGACCATCACCAAAGATGCTGAATATGCAACTAAACAGGGTGTACATATTTCAGAACAGTGAAAGTCAACAACATTGCCTAGTTCCTGACACTTACGAACATCACATCCTGAGACTTTAGTTGAACTCATTGCCCTCTTCACCAGTTGCACTTCTGGTACTTCGTTAAAACCAATTTTTAACAAGATGGAAGACATGCCAAGAATAAAGCTGAACTTAAGACAAATGCCATTGGAAAGAGCTCCGTTGATGTACCTCCTTCATCAAGATACATGGATGTTTCTTGTTTAATGCAAAGATCAATGATCTTAACGTAACAACATTTTTTGTGAAGACCTCTATCACTGTTCCAATAGAACCAATGCCAACACATTGGCAGCCCTAACCCAGATGTAAAGGACCAAGATTGTTTTTTACTCCACCAATGGGAATTTAAATCAATTTGTATCTGCACAACAGAAGTCAAACGAGGGAGCACATCAACTTTTCCCATGGCCTGCGCTGACTTCATGCCACCAGATGCCATAACCTCTCCCTAAAATTGCGGTTATTGCACATGATAGAATACTAGCAAGTGACACTGTTCAGGCTGGAGGATTCATATTGTGTAATCAAGCTAGAGCCCATATGCGTGTTACAAGGCAATAAGATATAGGAGTGGAATTGGGCCATTTGGCCCATCATCTGTTCTGCTGTTCCATCATGGGTGATCCATTTTTCCTCTCAGCCCCAGACTCCTGCCTTCTCCACATATCCCTTCATGCCCTGACCAATCAAAAATCTATCAACCTCTGCCTTAAATATACTCAATGACTTGGCCTCCACAGCCGCCTGCGGCAACAAATTCCACAGACACACTGTCAATAATTTCTCCTTCAGCTCCTCCCATTTCCTTCAATGTAGCCATTGGTACACACATGGGTCCAGCTATGCCTGCCTTTTTGTCATTTACGTGGAACAGTCTATACAGGCAGTCCCTGGGTTACGAACGAGTTCCATTCCTGAGTCTGTCTTTAAGACAGATTTGTACGCAAGTCAGAACAGGTACATCTGGTATTATTTACCGTCAGTCAAACGTTTGTCTTAGTATATATTCTACCTTTCTATGCATATAAAACATTAAAGAAACGTATGTATTTCAATAATTAAACCACTGCGTTGCTTAGTAATAATTGTGGCTTTAATCGGGGCAGGGCCTTTCACATGCTCCATTATTCTCACTTTATCTTTTACCTGTATCCTTTAAAGTTGTTCCGATCGTTGACTGACTGTAGCCTAAAGCTTTTCCAATGACCAATGGTGTTTCACCTCTTTCCAATTGCTTTATTATTTCCACTTTGTTTTCAATCACGATCGTTTTCCATCAACGGAACGGAAAACTGCGGATTTTATATTCTATCGCTGAGCAGCAGTGAACTGTCTGATTGGCCTATCAGAGTTCTCTTTAGGAACTAGTTGACTCGATCAGCATTTCTGATCTGGCTATTGTTCACGATCGCACTTAATAAAAAAAACAGCAGCAGCCGCGGGCAGCAGGTCTTGTACTGCTTCGGGTCCTAAAGTCCACCTGCACTGAGACAGGTTAAATGGGACAAGTGGGGGCGGTGCTGACTGGAAAAAGAGGTGAGTCAGGGTGAATCTTGCTAAGAACTATTTAAGCCAAATACAAAGTTACACACTCAACACAGTGTTAACGGCAACAACTTAAAATGGTGGACGGCGTTCTCCTCTCTCCGTTCATAAGTAGGGGACTGCCTGTATTCCAAGCCTACATTGATGTCAGTCCCCAACTTTTGCGGCGCTGCATCAACAACTACATTGGTGCTGCTTCCTAGGCCAAGCGGAACTTGTCGAGCTCATCAAATTTGCCTCCAACTTCTGCCCTGCCCTCGAATTTACTTGGTCCATTTACCTCCTCCCTTCCCCTTCTCAATCCCTCTGTCTCTCGAGACAGCGTATCTACTGATGTCTCTGACTCTCATTGCCATCCCCCTTCTCTCAATTTTTCCATCTCTGCTGCATCTGCCCTCAGGATGAGGGTTTTCATTCCAGAACAAAGGAGGAGTCCTCCTTTTTCATAAAAAGGGGCTTCCCTTTCTCCATCAATGCTGCCCTCAACCACATCATTTCCATTTCACACACTTCTGCCCTCACCCCATCCTCCTGCCACCCCACCAGGGATAGGGTTCCTCTTGTCCTCACCTACCACCCTACCAGCCTCTGCATCCAGCACATAATTCTCTGTAACTTACACCATCTCCAATGGGATCCCACCACCAAGCACATCTCTCCTTCCCCTGTTTTCTGCTTTCTGCCAGGATCACTCCCTCTGCGACTTGTCCATTCATCCCTCCCTGCTAATCTCCCTTCTGGCACTTAACTTCTCAAGCAGAACAAGTGCTTCAACTGCCCCTACACCACCTCCCTCACTAACATTCACGGCCTCAAACAGCCCTTCCAGGCCTGTTGGAGTCATCTACTATATCCGGTGTATATCAGTATGGCTTTCTGTACATTGGTGAGACCCGACGTAGATTGGGAGACCACTTTGCCAAGCTCCTATGCTCTATCCACCAGAAAAAGCAGGATATCCCAGTGCTTACCCATTTTAATTCGACTTCCCATTTCCATGTCAGTCCATGGCCTTCTCTACTGTCACAATGAGGCCACACTCAGGTTGGAGAAGCCTTATATTCTGTCTAGGTAGCTTCCAACCTGATGCCATAAACAATGATTTCTTGAACTTCCGGTAATGCCCCCCCTTCACCATTTCCTTTTCCCCCCTCACCTTATCTCCTTACTTGAACATCACCTCCCTCTGGTGCTCCTCCTCCTTTTCTTTCTATCATGGCCTTCTGTCCTCTCCTTTCAGATTCCCACTTCTCCATCCCTATATTTCTTTCACCAATCAATTTCCAGCTCTTTATTTTACCCTACCCCCACCCAGTTTCACCTATCACTTTGTGTTTCTCCTTCCACTCCCCCCCAACTTTGTAACTCTGACTGGTCATCTTTTTTCCTTCAGTCCTGATGAAGGGTCTCGGTACAAAATGTCAACTATACTCTTTTTCCATGGATGCTGCCTGGCCTGCTGAGTTCCTCCGGCATATTGTGTGTGTTCCACAGATTCAACATTCTGGCTAAAGAAATTCCTCGTCTCTGTTCTAAAATGACACTTGTCTATTCTGAAGTTGTGTCTTTTGGTCCTAGACTCTTCCATCACAGGAAACATCCTCTCCACATCCACTCTATCAAGGCCTTTCACCATTCGATAGGTTTCAATTAGCTCACCCCTCATTCTTCTGCATTCTAGTGAATACAGGCCCAGAGTCATCAAACACTCTTCTAAAAGTACTATCAATGCCTACTAATGTTCTTTTCAATCACAAATTATTCTATTTTCAATCCTTGAAACTGTTCAACTCCAAGATAATGTTTGCTATCGATAAATATACTTTCATTAATTCATTAGATCGACTGCCTCTGAATTCTGAGGTTTATATTTGCACTCTGTCATCATAGCTACTCAATTTGGCACAAGATTGGTTATGTTCAGTTACTTATTCATTTATTATCTATGTTTCCTCACCATTATCCATCATTTCACTATTATCTACTGTTACACAGACCTGGGGTGTTTGCTCTGATGTCAATAATTTTTTTTGACCAGATTCAGTTTACTCTTCCTTTGTAAATTTTAAGTAGTGCTTCACTTTCAGCTATGTTTTTTTTAATCTCTAAAGATCTTTTTTCCTGTTTTGGGGGTCAAGAGGATAATTCCAAAGAAACAATCATTAAAATAGATCATATTCCTCTAATAGAAACAACCCTCCAAAAGTTTATTATTGCAAACACTGAAAAGCTTTTAAATGTGGATCCCAAGTCTTTATGTGTATATAAGACAGAGATTGATAGATTCTTGATTGGTCAGGGCATGAAGAGATACGGGGAGAAGGAAGGAGACTGGGGCTGAAAGGAAAAATGGATTAGCCACGGTGAAATGGTGGAGCAAATTTGATGGGCCAAATGGCCTAATTCTGCTCCTATATCTTACAGTCTTAATAAAAACAATTCCTCCTCCTCTCATAGCTGTCTCCTTTTGTTTCAGGATCGTCTTTATTTTGTCATGGAATATGTGAATGGTGGTGATCTCATGTACCACATTCAGCAAGTTGGGAAATTTAAGGAACCCCAAGCAGTGTAAGTGTTGATCCCTTTTAACCAGAGAGTAAGGATGAGCAAATGAAATTAATGGCAACCCAGAAAAATTTTGAGTTAGAATTTAACTGGATCTAGTGCTTTCCTGGTGTATATGACGCATAAGCTCTTTTCAGGACCACTGCGCGAGACCTTCGTCTTTGTTAAAATTCTTTTTCTCCAGTTTTATTTCAAAAGCTTCCTTTACCAGGCTGTCTCAGATCCCACTGGCACAGCACTGTAGTTTTGTGCTGTCAAAGTCAATCCTATGGCCATTGCAAATGCAGTGTTCTGCTACCGCCAATTTCTCCAGCTAACCCAAACAGATACATGAAGACCTTGCTCTAAGTAAGAACTGAAATTTGATTGTAAGCAAGGTGGGGCAGCAGAAAGCTGATTGAGGACTAACCAAACAGGAGCTGATGGACAATATATACCACTGGACTAGGCATGCCCAGGCATCATCCCTGATGGAGATGGCATAATTTGTCATCAAAACATCGGTTAAAATCAATATGTTTACCTAGCTGAAAGCCCAAGAAGTGTTTATTTGTAGAATTTATCTCATCACTATACTAATGATTTAGATGATGTATTAAAAAACCTAATTATTTAAAATTCTGATGAGGTAATGGGAGACATTTTAATTAGTGTAGATAGTGGTGTTAAATTACAAAGAATAAATATATTAAGCTAAATTATGAAACATCTCAGTGTTGGCAAATGGATTTAAATGTTAGTAATTAGGAGGTCCAATACTAGATAGGTCCAGGTAATTGTTAATTTATTTAAAATAGGAAACAGAAGGTTTAGGGACCTGGAGTTCAGGTATTGGGTTCCCTCTAATTTTCTTAAACTATTAAAAATTAGAGGGAACTATAAATTATTAAAATTAGAGGGAACCAAATATTAACCACGTCTAATGAAATGCTGACCTTCATATCTGGCAGACAATACTACAAATTTAACAGTCATGCAAGTCATTAGTTAAATCATACAGAGGTAATACAAGTTGTAGAAATGCACCTTGAATTTCAAGGGTTAAATTACCAAGAACGATATGAAAAATAACTATGGCTGTATTCCCTGGAATTTAGAAAGTTATATGAGTATACCATTATGGTTTTAAAAAAAACAGACGGAACTGATAACTTAAATCTAAAAACAATCTGCAAGGTATAACCATATCACGTCAGTTGAGAGATTTGAAATTTACTGTTTTGATCATGTGTCCATTGCAGTTTACTTTAATATTGCTCTCTGTCATTTTAGTTTTTATGCAGCAGAGATTGCAGTCGGGCTATTCTTCTTGCATCAGAAAGGAATAATTTACAGGTAAGAGACTTAATGCTGAATAGAAGATGATGATGATAAGAAAACTGCAGATGCTATAAATCTAAGATCGAAAGAGCAATTGACTAGGTAGCATCTGCAAGGAGAGAAATAACTCTTCAGGCCACTGCCTTTTCATTTGCATTAAGAAATCAAATGCGTTTTAAATAGCACGAAAGAGGGTAGAAAGAACAAAGATAATGAGCAAGAGAGAATGGTGAAGACTTGTTAATCATAACTGATTTTTCTTAAAGGATTATTACCAGAAAACAATGAACGAAGGCAACAGGGAGAAAGAGAATAAGTCAGGAACTGTATTACAGAAAAGTTGTAAATCTGAAATAAAAGAGTTCTGGAATTGCCCAGGTCAAACAGCATCTGTGGAAAGAGAAAACTTGAGTTGATGTCAGTCACCATCCATCAGGTTCTGACAAAAACTAGAAAGCCTGGTTTTCTGAAGTTGTTGACTTCAGTGTTGAGAACTTAGGTTGCAATGTGCCTAGTCAGAAAGTGAATTACTGCTTTTTAGTGCAAGAGGCCAAAGTGAGAGCGAAATGGAGAATTAAAATGACAGGTAACTAGAACCTCAAGTTCTCCTTTACAGATCAATTTCTCCCTATATAGAGGAGACCAAATGAGGTACTAAATTGTAACTAATACTGTAGGAGCTCCATTTCATTCTCATGTTTTCCAGCTCCACTGTACCTGTTCAGATAATAACTCTCTCCACATGAATTTTCCAAGATGCCTTCCTATTTTGTTAACTATGCTATCCCTTTTACCATAGTTGACAAGGCACTTGACAGCATCTGTTCCACGTTGACATTTGATGCTCACAATGTAGTTTCCTTTTGAAAGATCATTTCCATTCAGTCTGCTGGTTTGATCCTGAATGTCATATTGCTTGTCTCTTTAGTTCTCCACCCCATTCCCACTCTGATATCTCTGTCCTTATTCCAATACAGGCAAACAAAATGGAAGACAAAATACAGCCCCACCAAACCTGATACTAAATTTAACAATTTCAGATAACTTTTCTATTCCACAATGCCAATGAAAAGTCATCATTTTATAACATGAATTCAGTTTTATTCCCTCTCTTGACAGGGCCTGCTGGCTATTTGCAAAATATAATTTCATTTTAGATTTTTAAGCCACCGCAGTGTTTTGTATCTCAATTCTGGCAGGAGGTTTTCTTTCCCCTTTGTGCTCATTTGTACATTTCCTTCCCTTCCAGATAGATCAGCCTCCGTTACCTATTATGTTGTTCGGTCTCTACTCTCATACCATAGTCATTCCCATTCTCCACTCTGCATCCAAACCTCACAATTAAAATCATGTTCATTTTCTAAACACACAGTTCTAATGGAAGATCATGGACTTCATCATTAGCAGTTTCTCTCTTCACATATGCTACTTGACCTGCTGAATATTTCCAGCAATTTGTTTTCATAATGTTTATATGTCTTCATTATTCCAACATGCATACAAATAAATAGGGCATCAAATAATACAATTCGTTCCTTTTAAAATTAGGGTCATCAGTGCCTATCTGTTGTCATCTGTGGATTGATTTTTTAGTGAAATGATTGCAATAAAAATATCAGATGTCTGTATAAAAGCATGGCATTTGTGTTAAGAGGAACAGTATATTCTTCACTCAGAATTTTTCCTGGATATCTGTGATCAGTGCAGGATAAAGAGTAAAAGATTCATAGTAATATTTTACGGCTTTTTAATTGCATGGTAACTCCCACCGGTGACTGAAACAGATGTTAATGGGATCTGCTGTCCGATAAAGTAGAGTCTATTACAGTGGCTCCCACCCTGAGACTTCCATTCAAAAAGAACAGGAAACAATGAGGAAAATGTGGAAAAGAACCTTAATAAATAATGGGCCAGATATTCCCTTTTACCTGTTGTAAGCACTTAGCCAAGCAGAACAACGTCTAAACTGCAACATTCCACTGTAATTCAGTTCACTGACACCCTTGCTGTGCTGGAATCACAGAGTAATATAGCAAGGAAGCAAGCCTTCAGCTCAACTGATTGATGCCGTGCATAGCATCCTCCATTCTAGTCCCAGCTGCCCACATTCCGCCTATCAACCTCCAAATCTATCTGAGTGCCTCTTAACTGCTGCAGTCAGACTTTTCTCAACCATTTCCTCTAGCAGCTCATTAACCTCTGAATAAAGACATTACCTTTCAGATATCTTTTAAAACTATTGTCTCTTGTACCTGTGCCCTCAAGTTTCAGACTCCTGGGGGGGAAAGACTATGACCATCCACTTTATCCCTATTCCTCATGAATTTATAAACTTCCGTGAGGTCACCTCTCATTCCCCTGCATTTCCGGGAATAAAGATTACCCAAGTCAACTTCGCTGTATAACTCAGGCCCTCTATTCCTGACTGTATCCTCATAAAGCTCTTCTGAATCATCTTCAGCTTGACAGTTTCCTTCCTGTAACAGGGTGATCATAACTGTACACAATACTTCCAAGTGTGGCCTCACCAACAGTTTGCATAACTGCAACTTAAAGACCCTACTTCTAAACTGAATGCACTGACTGAAGGCCAGTGTGTAAGTGCCTTCTTCACCACCCTGTCTATTTGTGCAGCCACTTTTAGCAAGCTATGCACTTATAGTCACAGTACGTTAAATGGCAAGTCATTGACAAGTCCTATACTGATTGATTGTCCAAAATGTTGAGCACCATGCTTTATACATCTCCATATCTAAGGCCCACTGAGCCCAGCCCAGATTAGATCTGGAACCATCTGGAATCAGGAGGTCAGGGAACAAATGACTGTTCGAAAATTTAAGTGTATTTTATATTCAGCAAGCTTAAATGTATTTAATATCTTAAATCTGTATTTCCCCATTAAAAAGTCTTTTTGTATTTTTAAAATAATGTCTGTATCTCTTCGAATGAGAAAACATTGATAAGCATTCTACTCCACTAACAACTATCAGTAACAGATGTTATCTGATGTGTTTCCAGTATTAGTTCAGTCTTTTATTTCAGTTTTCCAGCATCTGCAGTTTCTTATATATACACTTCAACTGCTGTTCCTTGTTTCATAAGGGACAATTCAATTCAGTAATACGTGTAATCTACTTTCAAAATGATATCTAAAGTGAATATTTTCTTACTTAATGTGCAACTAAATTCTTTGCAGGGACTTGAAACTGGATAATGTGATGCTGGATGCAGAGGGACACATCAAAATTGCTGATTTTGGCATGTGCAAAGAAAACATATTTGACAGTGTAACAACTCGAACTTTCTGTGGGACCCCAGACTACATAGCACCAGAGGTGAGGCCAGGTACCAGGTAACAGCTCATTAACAGATGGGAATATTAAGTATCATCAAACAAGAGAGGGAGCATGAAAGATCCAGTGGTTTAACTGTAACTTTAATGCAAGGAGTCTCACAAGTAGGTTAGATGCATTGAGAGCATGGATCAAATGTAGGGCTATGATACATTTATAATCTCAGAAATGTGGTTGATGGCAGGGCAGGACTGGCAACTCTGAGCAAAGTAATAACTTTGGAGTGAAAGGGGAGGGTTAATTGCACTGCTGAGAACATTATGGCAGTACTCAGGAAGAATGTCCTGGAGGGATTAACTAATGACGCTATACGAGTAGGCAAAGGAATAAGAGAGGGGCAGTCCTTTGATGGGGTTATTCTACAGGCCTCCCAATAGTCAGTGAATGTGGAGGTCACAGAAGAGGATTACCAGGATGCTGCCTGAATTAGAGACTCTGAGTTAGTAGGAATTATTAGATAAATAATGGTTTCCTCTGGGTCATCAGAGGCTGAGAGAGACCTGGTAAAAGTTTATAAAATTATGAGAGGCATAGATAGGATTTACAGTCAATATTTTTCCCAGGTTAGAAATGTCAAATACTGGAGGACATGTATTTAATGTGAGAGGGGAAAGTTTAAAGGTGATGTGTGGGCAAGATTCTTTTTACACCAACAGTGATAGGAACCTGGAACAGATTGCCCAGGGATAGTAGTTAAGACAGATACAGTATTGGCATTTAAGAGGCCTTTAGACAAACCATGCAGGAAATGAAAGGATATGGATTGTGTGCAGACAGAAGAGATTTACTTTAATCTGGCCTCATATTTGGTGTAGACATCATAGACCGAAGGGTCTGTTCCTGTGCTATACTGTTCTGTGTTCAAAATGAAGGCATTATCGATGTGGCTACCCTTTCAACAATTCCTAACATTTTGTATGTATGCATGTATTAGTTTGAAAAGTAACACAATGATACAGATGAAGGGCCATCTTCCCTCAATGTAGATATTAGTAAAAAATTGCATCTCAGTTTATTTTTGCTATATTTTATATGGTGCTTTGAGCAACTTAATCTAAAGAAACATTAATTACTATCAGTGGTTCATGTTTACAATTATCAATTCATATCATAAAAATCCTAGTAAACAGTTTTAAGACATGTAATGAACATTCCACTTCTTCCAAATACCATTCTTTATTTTTCTACTCACTCATGAAGGTGCTAATTTATATAGGATGTATTTGAACTCGTCTACAAATTTCACCCAAGCGAATATGGACAGTAAATGTAACAGGCTAGTTGACTTTCAGACCAAATCTTGCTTACCAAGGAAACAGTGCTTGTCTTGTTTAGCACTGAATAGCATTCAGGAATGAGATGGGATGCCAAGATGCACTTTTCCTTTCTTCTAATCCCAAGAGCACTAATAGATCAATTAATTCAACATTTCTCCATACAGCTTCATTTACCAGCTGATTTACTTGCCTTAAGATATGGGATAACCCAAGCTAATATATTACTTTTTTTTAAAACTATAATTTTATGAACACGTATAAACAAGCTGGATGAACTCAGCAGGTCAGGCAGCATCCATTGAAAATTTATGAAACTACCTTAAGCGTTTCAGTATGTGATAGCCTCGATGTTCCTCCTTAAACTGGCCTCAGCTACACTTTTAACTACAATTGGCAACATTTAAGCAAAGATATGTATCCTAAGATGACCCTGAGTCACTGCAACAAAGCAGATGTGCAGTCACATCGTGTGTGCATTCAGCATTCCTCTCCCTGATGAATTACAAGTCCCATCAGAAATGCAAACACACATCCTTTTACTAACTTATTGAAATGAAGGCCTGTTGAGAAATGAACCGCATCTCCCAAAAACTGTAGTAATGTTTGAAGAAATAAATGCCATTTTTATACATAAATCGACAAATTGGATATAGTATTTGACCAATTGGCAACCTTGAGAATGTTCAGATTCCTTATTTGCATAAACAATCACCAATCATATACAATACTACAGGTATTAATAGCCAATAGAATCACCCTTATAGGCCAATAATAGCTGTCCAGCAAATTTCACCCTTGAACTCTTGTTTCCATGCTTATTTTTTCTCAGTATACCAAATGGCTCCGGTCCCATACTGTGTAAAGAGGAGCTATGCTCCCAGGGGCGTTTCTCAGTTTAGCAGACTGCACATTAAAAACTATCCTTGCCTTGCCTCAGTCTCCACAGCAGCTCTCTGAATTGAGAATTCCAAACATTTATGACTTCTCCTGTCCTTCTAAAAAAAAAAGATTACTTTTTTGAAGCAATGTCTCCTATAAAGTTGCAGCAAACCTCCCTCACTTTCATACTGTACTGTATATCCTTTGAAATAAATTGCATCATTCATTAGCCTTCATGATTATTTGCTGTACCTGAATGACAACTCGTTTCAAAAACAGTATGGAACTTGAAGATCACCACAATAAATTTAAATTTACCTCATGTCAGCTGACATCCTCATTGTAATTGTTGTAATAAGATCTGAACATGATCCCCGACACCATTACCTCTAGAACCCCTGAAAGTGGTTTCAGCAGCAGGATTTACTAATGTTTCCTAAATTATAGGTGTTAATTACCACGTGATCAGTTAGCAACCTATAGCATTTGTAAAATTCTATTAATAAAAGTAATTCTATTAATAAAAGTTCTATTAAAAAGTTTGCATTTTTGTGTTTTGTTTGGAATAAAACATTATAAAGAACTACTAGGGTTCAGTGTGAAACTCCTGATAGCTAAGAGAATCACTTGTGTCTCCCTTATGGGTGTTATAAGTCAAGAACTCAAAATTGCCAGAACTTTGATTAATCATCCTGTGATAGGAACAATTAATCAATTTAAAAATTAGAAAATGGTATAATCTAACTGGGATTTAATACTTTATGAACTATATGACGCAGATCCAACCAGTGGAGATATTCCCTACTTTTATCCTCAATTCAAATCATCTTTCAATGAATGTTTCTAAATTTGCCACAGTTCATATTATGCTGTGTTAAAAATAGTGTGAAAGATTATTTATGATACATTGATTACTCATGGACTTCCACGGGAAATGTAATCGAATTTCTTTGCAGTCGTGCCTTACTCTATGTGATACCTTTGGCTCAATTTAGAGTTTTATTTTGTAAGTAGTACTGGTACATCAGTATCTGAGCCTTACAGGCGGACAATGGCTTTCTAACAGTTTAATAACATTTTACAGATACATAAAAGCATAAATTGAGTACCGTAAATCATCCTATATTAAAAATTATGAGGGCTGTAGGAAAAAACAGAATTTTGAAGGCTACAAAGGGTAAATGCAAACAGACTTTTTCCACTGAGGTTGGGCGAGACTACAACTAGAGGTCATGGGTGACAGGTGAAACATTTAAGTGGAATATAAGGAGGAATTTCTTCACTTAGAGAGTGTGGAACAAGCTGTGAGCAGAAGTGCTGGATGCGGGTTTGATTTGAACATTTCTGAGAAATTTGGTTAGATGCAGGTTGATGGGACTAGGCAAAATAATAACTCAGCATGGACTAAATGGGCCAAAGGGCCTGTTTCTATGCTATAGTTTTGTTTGACTATATTAGGTTAGGTGGGGAAATCTGTACTTTACACAAATTGGCTGCTGTCAAATCAACTGTTCTATGATACTTGATCAGAGGGTATTTGCACCAGTTCATAAAGAAATCCCCATAAATAAAAACAAAATAATGCACCACTATATGGCACAGGACCCCATAACTACAGTGGAGATGGTATCTTCGTGATTGCGCGTTGCAGTTTGAATCTGAACAAATATAAAATGATTCAAATGAATCTAAAGCTATAGTATTTTCCAATTCTTCAATCTTTGAATGTTTCACCAATTGCATCTTGATCATAACATTGTCCATACTGCAGACCCATGTTTCCCCACACCTGAATCATTTCAATAGCTTTTCCCGTTGTCCCACTATGAACCACAGTATATGGATGGAGGTTCAAGTATCCTGCCCCGATTTCATATGCTCATAGGAGAAATACAATAATGTCATTGGAATAATCCAGAGAAGCCATAAGATAATACTCTTGCAACCTCAAATTATTTCATTTAAGGATGAAGTTAAATATTCAGCAGTTAAATATAAAGGCAGGGTGGGATAACCAAAATAAATTGTTGACCTAGAATTGCTTTAGTTAGGATGATCAGTTTGTAAAAATAACTAAAACATGATTAATTTAGGGAAAGGAAGAAACAAGTGAAAAGAGAAATGCTACTTTGATTAACTGCCATACAGCATGGTACTTTTGTTTTGTAGTAGGTTACAGGCAGGATTACTAATATATTTCTACCACTCATTATTTCTAAGGTTTTGCAATCTTGCATCAATATAGCAGAATTTGAGAAACACACTAATGGTTGATTTTGAAAGCAGAAGAATTTGATACCTATGTCAAGAAACAAGATTAATGGGTTTATAGTTAGTAATATAAGGTTGGCATTTAATTCCTCTAAGCTTTCACCTACCACCCGATGGCATTAATTTCCTTAGCATGTTATGGATCAACAGATGGACACTAATTCATGTGAAAGCCGAGATAGTGAATAGTAGCATATCAGAGTAGAGGATGTCACAGTAGAGCTCTGTATTGACATCATGCACTTCAACTCAAAATGTAGGGTGAAGTGTCTAGAAAGCTGTTGAGGTCAGAAGTCTCGTTGGCATTCCCTTCTTCAGTAAATCCTGGTGCCTCTTGTGCTTCTGAAATAAAACAGCTGTTTCAGCATAATGCTTATAAAAGCTGTGATACTCCATAGCTCCAAGGAGAGGTGTTATGATATCTAAACCTCAGGGAACCTATGATTGGCATCCCACCTTCACTTAATGTTTGCTCAATACAGATCTTAATTAGATTGACACAGAATTTATTAATTATCCTTGTAATGATATGACTAAGAACAGTGGAAGAACCAAAACATTTTTGTATTTTTTGTACTGAAATTACCAACAACTTGTGGCTAGGTAAAAAATAATCAAAATAGCTAATGGAATGCTATTTTTATTTCAAGGGTTTTAAAATTCAAAAAGGTGAAAGGGGTACTGTGGTTGAATGAAATCTTACCAATGTAGAATTCAGTATTGAGGTTCAGACATTGAACCTCAATAAAGCAAGCCTTAAGAATGTACAGTGCAAATTGTCTGGAGTACTACAATGTTTTCAAAGGCTAGTTGGCATAATATTAAAATTAGGACTAGCCCATTCAGGATTGAGTTTGGACAGAATTTTTCATGCAAAAGATAATGGAAATTTCAGACTCATTCAAGGGGCTATAACAGTCAACTAAGTTTATCAAAACAGACTATTAGACCTGTTATGCAAAGCTCTAGGTTTAATACAGATAAATATAATTAAGATGCAGTTGAAAAATAATCTAAGTAGTAATAGAATTAGCCTGTGGGATTAAATAGTCCACTCTTTTTGATGTACTTAAAGTATTCTAAGCCTAGGTAAAGGTGCAAATAAGAAACAGAAAAAATATAATTATATGTTATGAAATGGTAAGTATAAATGCTTATTTTTCTGAAAGTGACATTACAAGTAGACAGGGCAGTGAAGACAATGTTTGGCACACTGGCATTCATTAATTAGGGCACCAAGTATAGGAGATGGGAAGTTATGTTGCAGTTATAATCTAGATGTTGGTCAGGCCCTATAGAGTATTGTGTACAGTTTTGGTTACCCTGCTACAAGAAAGATATTACTAAACTAGAAAGATGCACAGAATATTTACTAGGAAGTTGGTTGGACTCGGGTGCCTGAATTACAAGGAAAGGTTGTGTTGACTAGGACTTTACTGGAGCACAGGAAATTGAGGGGTAAACTGATAGCAGTATATAAGATCATGAGGGGCATAGACAGGGTGAAGCTCAAAGGATACAGATCTATACATTTTTCAGTTGTTCTTTATAGTACACTCCATTCATATTAGAAAATGCTTGTACATTCACAAATTAAAGGACCAAAACAACACTTTAGATGAGGTATAATCAACACTGTGTGCAACTGGATCAACACAATTGTTTCTGAGCTCCAATTTGCTAAGATGGGCAAGAAAGCAGTTGCAAAGAACACCACCATAAGCAAGTTCCCTTTAACTCATCACAACTTTAAATATATGACTTCTGTTTCCCTGTTACTGTGTGTATATCCTGGAATTCTCTCCTCAAAGACAGTCTGAAAAGTACCTTGACCAGGTGAACTTGTAGCAGTTCAAGGAGGCAGCTCACTATTACCTATTCATGGTAGCTAAGGATGGGAAATATATGCTGCTCTACTCTGTAAATAAATACATTTTCAAACAGTTAGGCCTTGTAATTTTTCATAAATATTTTATCAACTTGAAAAGTGGACCGCAGTCTTTAATTTAAATCTCTTACAGTGGAACACAATTTATTATATATATTATAATTTTCATTTAAAACATGCTTACTAGGCAGTCTCTAACTGATTTGGGAGTTTTACTTTCAGTATCAGGTGTAAGATGGGATTGGACACCATCCTATCTAACCTCATCCTCCATTAAGAATGAATATCTCATATATGACACCATAATCATTAGAACCATTAGTGAGGATTACTTGGCTAGCTTCAGTCGCCCACTCCCCAAACTGACATAGACAACGGTGCTTCTTCAATCAAATCTCACAACTTTTACCTCTTGTATGCATGACAAATGTTGCAGCATCAAATGTTCACTTTATCCTGACTGATCTCACAAACTTCTTTATCCACAGCCTTCACATGTAAGCACTTCATGAGAATGGACCAAAATAGCTCACCATTGCCCACAAGCAACTGTTTCCCATGTCTTTCATATAGCACATAAAATCTTTCTTGCATTACCAGCCAGCTCAATAAAAGTAAATGCTTCTCCACCCCAAAGGGCAGCCTAGGGGGAAAAAAAATCACTGAACTAAGTGGCAGAATTTCTTTGGGAATTTTATCAACCCAATTCTGATCTGATCTTAAAAAGCTTGTTCAGTGAAACAGATTGGTGCTAAAGAAAGAAAAAAAAGAATTGGTGAGTGATTGTACATCTTGCACGAGAAGCATTGTCTCTATTTATAGGAAGGTGGCAGAGAATGATTAATCTTCTAGCAAACATTCTGCCACCTATCTTTTAGTCTAAAGTCTGAAAATAGAATTCTGCAACATGGTAGCATAAATATTAAGCAAACCTCAAGGTACGTTTGTAATGGAGGAGTGCAGCTGGCAGCACATGCAATTTTCTTTTTACCAGTGGCACTACAGATAATAGAAGGATGTGATTTTTTTTTTTAAATGCCAACCGGAGGGGCTTTGGTTTCTATGTTAAGATTAAATGAGGTAACAAGGCCAGAGACTTTAGAAAAATAGAATGTGAAATATAGTAAAAAAAAAAGAAACTTGCATTTTAGTTATACCTTTGATACTTTGTTCCTTAAAATGCTTTGCAGCTACTCTTTGAGATATATTAGTTTAAGCAGATAAGACACCCGATTTATGTACAATTGGTTCACAAATGAAAGATAAGCTTTATTTGTCACATGTACATTAAAACATACAGGGAAATGTGTCATTTATGTCAACAACTAACACAGCCCAAGGATGTTAGGGGCAGCCCACAAAGTGCTGCCGAAGTTCCAGTGTCACCATAGTATGCCCTCAATTAACCCTAACCCATAAGACTGGAAATAAATCAGAGCACCGGGGGAACCCCACACAGTCACAAGAAGACAATTTACAGACAGCAGCGAGAACTGAACCCCGATCTTCCAGTCGCCGGTGCTGTAGAGCATTATGCTAACCACTATGTTACTGTGCCGCACAAAATGTTAGCAAACTGACAAACTTGCATCTGCCAGGATACAGATGCTGTGAAATTGAATCCATTTGTGCCTATTTTATTCACATTTTGTACTATTTTCACCCAAGTCCCACAGTTAAGTATTGACAGCTGTACAAAGGGCTTGGACAATTTTCAGAAATGATCCATGTTGAAGATAAATACACTAATCATTTAACCTTCAGCATTTCGCCAGTTAATCCTGTGAAAGACAAATTTTACTTCCATTTTTAGTTTGGAACTCTGAATTTTTTTTGTGACTACCAGTAGCATGGTTGGCATTTGCTGCCCCTAGCTACCAAAACTGAGTAATTTAGTCAGAGTAGCCAGGCAAGGGTGGCAGATAATACTGAACCAACAATCCAATAATTTCATGGCCACCATTGTTATTACTGGCTTCTGAACTGAAATTCAGTTCTCCCACAAGTTATGGTAATTTCAAACTTCAGTCTACAGTCCTGACTTCAGGAATTAATGCAATATCACTGTAATACCATACCTTGATGGAGCTTTGTGCTTTTACCCCTACTACATAATACTAATTCTGTTTTCTCTTGTAGTTTTGATCCACATATCATTAAGGTGCTACTCTCTTCTGTTTTGTCACCTAAATGAAATCCAGCTTGACCTTGAATGAAATGAAAGCAGAAAATACTGGAAATACTGAGCAGCTGTGGAGAGAGGCCCATGACCCCTCAGCAGGACTGAGAAACTTAGAAATGAAACATTTTAAATTGAAGTGAAGTGGGTTATCTACCTCCTATACCTAATAAAGTGGCCACTGAGTGTATGTTTGTGATCCTCTGCTGTAGCCCACCCACTTTAGGGTTCAACATGTTGTGCATTCAGGGATACTCTTCTGCACACCTCTGTTGTAATATGGGGTTACTTGAGTTCCTGTCAGTTTAAACCAGTCTGGCCATTCTCCTCTAACCGCTCTCATTAACAAGGCATTTTCGCCAACAGAACTGCCACTCAATGGATGCTTTTCATTTAATGCACCATTCTCCGTAAAAACACTAGAGCCTGTTGTGTGTGAAAATCCCAGGAAGTCAGCAGTTTTTGCCATACTCAAGCCACTCGTCTGGCATCAACAATTATTCCATGGTCAAAGTCACATAAGTCAAATCTCTTCCCAATCAGATACTCGATCCAAACTGCAACTGAGCCTCTTGACCATGTCTGCATGTTTTTTAGTATTGACTTGCTGCCACATGATTGGCTGATTAGATAAACATATTAACAAATAGGTGTACAGGTAAACATAATAAAGTGGCTACTGAGTGTATATCATAAGGTAGAAACCAATAGAGCAAGTAAGAAATGGCTTTGTAATCACAAATGATCTATATGAGGAATTGTACAAAACTAAAATTTTGTGACCATACACAGCTATGGAACAATAACACTAATAATGTTGGGAATCTCAACAAAAAACAGAATGTTGGAAGTGGTAAGAATCCAGCATGCAAATTATGAATATCTGGCAGATAACGGTGATATAATTGTAATATTAATGGTGGACTGCAAAACAAACAAAAAAAAACACCTGCCTATCAGAAATCAGCCTGAAGGAAAGATTATTGATACAAAGCGTTAATGCCTAGAAATTCATCTCTTGTCAATGCAGCACATTATATTCCATTTACAATTTTTTTTAAATTGCTTAGGAACAGAATTTCAGAAGCAAAGTAGAACAAACTGCTTCTTCTATGTGAAGCAGTACTACCCATGGATGAATTTCTAGACAGAAATGTTTCTTCCTTGCCCAATGCTGCCTACTCAAATTAATATTTACAGCATTTTCTGTTTTACCAAACTTTCAATCATCCTTACAAAATGCTCATATTGCCTGTAGAAACTCAAACCTTATGTAAATGTACTTTTCTCGTTTCTCAGCAAATTATAAATTGTATTGCTCAGCAGGAATTGCACTTTAAGACTATGGCTACCATAGGATTTGTAAATGTAGCTGGACTTCTGACATATGCAGTGGGAGTTTGTTGAACAAATGTGCTACATTATGGCTGATCTTGCTGGCTCTAGGGATAGGAATTATAATTCAGCCTCTCACTCCTGCAGTCAGAGATTCCAACATGGCTTCAAAAAGGCATCAAAGGTGCCCAAGAAGAGCAAAGTGAACTGACTCAACAACTATCATCCTGTAGCATTCACATCTACTGTGAAGTGCTTTGAGAGGTAGATCATGGCTCAGATTAAAGCCTGGACCCACTGCCATTTGCCCACCACCACAACAGCCCTACAGTGGATGCAGTCTCATTGGCTTTTCACTTGGCTTTGGAGCACCTAGACAACAGCAAGGCTGCTGTGTATCGACTACTGCACAGTGTTCAATACCATCTTCCCCTCAGTACTAATTAAAAAGCCTCAATACCTCGGCCTCTGTACTTCCCTCTGCAACTAGATTGTCGACTTTCTTATTGGGAGACCAGGAGACCATATTCAGTATGAATCAGTAATAACATCCTCGCTTACAGTCAACACTAGTGCACCTCAGGATGTGTGATTAGCCCACTGCTCTACTCTTTCTACACTCATGACTGTGTGGTTAGGAATGACTTAATCACCATCAAGAAATTTGCCAATGACACCACTCAGATGGCCCTGAAGAGGCATACAGCAGTGAGATAGATCAGCTGGTTGAATGGTGTCACAACAACTTTGCACTCACTGTCAGCAAGGTCAAGGAATTGTACAGTTAAGGAAGGACAAGTTGGGAAAACCTACACCAGTCCCCACTAAAGGGACAGCAGTGGAAAGGGCAAGCAGCTTCAAGTTCCTGGGAACACACACACAGTGCTGGTGGAACACAACAGGCCAGGCAGCATCTAGAGGAAGAAGCAATGTCAACATTTCGGGCCAAGGCCCTTCGTCAGGACTAACTGAAATAAAAGATAGTAAGAGATTTGAAAATAGGAGGGGGAGGGGGAGATCCAAAATGATAGGAGAAGACCGCAGGGGGTGGGGTGAAGCCAAGAGCTGGAAAGGTGATTGGCAAAAGGGATACAGAGCTGGAGAAGGGAAAGGATCATGGGACGGGAGGCCTAGGGAGAAAGAAAGGGGGAGGGGCGCACCAGAGGGATATGGAGAACAGGCAGAGTGATGGGCAGAGAGAGAGAAAAAAAAACTAAATATATCAGGGATGGGGTAAGAAGGGGAGGAGCATTAACGGAAGTTAGAGAAGTCAACGTTCATGCCATCTGGTTGGAGGCTACCCAAACCGTATATAAGGTGTTGTTCCTCCAACCTGAGTATGGCTTCATCTTGACTCCTCTACTGTCAAGATGAAGTCTTACTTCATTAAGACTTTGAGGAGATTGAGTAGTCTTATGTCACTAAAAACTCTTAACAATTTTCTATAGATGTACATAGAAATATAGCAAACCTACAGCACAATACAGGCCCTTCAGTCCACAAAGCTGTGCCGAACACGTCCCTACCTTAGAAATTACTAGGGTTACCCATAGCCCTCTATTTTTCTGAGTTCCACGTACCTGTCCAGGAGTCTCTTAAAAGACCCTATCATATCCGCCTCCATCAGTGTTACCGGCAGCCCATTCCACACACTCACCACTCTCTGCGTAAAAAAACTTACCCCTGACATCTCCTCTGTACCTACTTCCAAGCACCTTAAAACTGTGTCCTCTTGTGCTAGCCATTTCAGCCCTGGGAAAAAGCCTCTGACTATCCACACAATCATCATCTTATGCACCTATGGTAGTGAGTATTCTGGCTGGTTGCCTGATTTAGGAGCTCCAATGTGCAGGATCAAAAGATGCTGCAAGGGGTGTAAACACAGTCAGTTCCATCACAGGCATAACCCTCCCCACCAGAAGATATCTTCAAACAGCAGTGCCTCAAGAAAGTAGCATCCATTATTAAGGACCCTCACCATCTGAGACATGCCATTTTCTCATCATGGAGTCTGCTCCCCACAGTTTCTTTCCCTCTGACATTAGATTTCGGAACAGTCCCCGATTCTGGTTCTGACAAATAATCAGTGATTTTTATCTGATAAAATTTAATTTTTTTAAAAAAATACACTCTTAGGTAGCTTGTCACTCCCAGTACCCTGGCATTATTTTTATGCAGAAGGGAATGGATGCTGCATCTTCTTTACTTTTTGTACTACAGATGTTGAAAATATGAGATATTGTCAATAAGTCATAAGGCAGTAATTTAATCAATCAACCTTATTGTCATACACATGGAGGGAAAAGAAACCAGTGAATTGAAGGCACATGGAGCAAATATATTTCAGCATGATCTAACCAAATGGTGGAACAGATTCAAGAAACTGTTTCTCTAACATTTGATTTAATTAGTTTAAACTTGCTGCAGTTATTTATAAAAATAGATTATGTTAAGTCTTTTTTTAAAATAATCCTTATGCAGCAGTTCCTCTGCGTACTACAGTGATATCCTGAATAAGTGTTAAGAAAACATTTATGGATAGGAGGAAGCAGCGGGCGTACATTGTGAAAACTGGCACTGTTTGAATCCAATTTTAGGATTCTATATGTTACATAATGGTGGTTCCCACGTTGTCCTCATTAATCACTTTAGAACTGGCATGCCAAAGGTATTATCATTACATATGGAAAGTTGCAGTAAGGATCGAGTGATGCAATTCATGGATTAGTTCCAGTATTTTTTGTAACTTACATTAAAACAAATTTAAAGTAATTGTGCTTTATGGTACTGATGGAAAGCAAATTTTAAACAGGAGCCACTGGATTAGCCTTTCTAATGTTCCTAATTCTGTGTCCCTTCAACAAAGAGAGTTGAGAATAGTAACCATTACCATCTGTGTGTGGGAGCACATACTGCCCATAAATGGCTCAGGTGATACCATGACCAGAAAAGGTACATTTTGGAAATATAACCAAGCTCATTGAAAGTATCTTGCTTAATGTTTTGGCAGGGACTGAGATGGCAAAATGGTCTCACTTCTTAGAAACACTTATAATCCTTATAAAAGTATTTAAGGTGTACAGTAATTGTGTCAATTTCCTCTTTTTAGATTATTGCTTATCAGCCATATGGAAAATCTGTGGACTGGTGGGCCTATGGAGTATTGCTTTATGAAATGCTGGCTGGTCAGGTAAGAAACTTGGGCAAATATAATTTTTTTTAATGAAAATGCTTTCAAGTTTTTTTTACAAAATAATTATGTAAGTTGGTATCTGAATGATATAAAAGGTTGGATGTTGATTTTTTTCCTCTTCTACTTATTCATTCAAAAATATGATTATGTAGTAAAATGATTGGAATATCACAAACAAGAGAAAATCCGCAGATGCTGGAAATCCAAGCAACACACACAAAATACTGGAGCAACTCAGCAGGCCAAGCAGTATCAATGGAAAAGGGTGTTGCTTACGTTTCAGGCCGAGACCCTTCAGCGGGACTGGAGATAAAAAGATGCGGAGTCAGGGTTAGAGGGTGGAGGGAGGGGAGGAAGACACACAAGGTCATGGGTGAAAATAGGAAGGCGTTTTGGTCCAGTCCTGATGAAGGGTCTCGGCCTGAAACATCGACTGTACTCTTTCCCATAGATGCTAGCTTTTGCACTTGTCCATATAAGCATGGGCATGTACAAGACTCTGGTACACTTGCCTGGAAAGGAGTTTGAGATGCCTCTTTTACACAAGGAGCTCAGAGGCAAAGCAAACTGCTTTGCAGCCTTCTAAAATTGACTGTTGTTAACTTGCAATAAACTGCACACAAAAATACATACTGAAAGGAAATCAACACTGTAATTGACAAATGAGCCAACTGTGAAACTGTAGAGAGTTAAATTCAGAGGTTGCTGTCAAATTTTGTCTCACCAGGCCATCGAGTAAACAGTAAACATCAGTTGCTAAGCTGACAAATGCAGAAGTGCAGAAAAGCCATGGCAAGAGAGAGAACATTGCTTTTTGTAGTGATACCCTGCGACATATTAAGTTACATATTCTTACCAATATTTTGTCTTTGTAAATTTTCAACCCTTATCTGAATCACTGATACAGCAATTGTAGAATATCTTAAGTCCAGTTTTTCCAAAAGAAAATTGTTTTGCAAGGTAGATTCAGAACATGGTTTAAAAAAAACTTTCAGGTTCCTCGATATTAATAGAGCAAGGAAGTCATGAAAATAACCACAAAGTACACACCGCCCTTAAAATACATTCATTAGGTATGTATTTTTGGCTTGTACTATTAATAATGATAAAAGGAAAATCAGGCCACTCTTCAAACAGATGATGTGGCAGATTCTGGAGAAAAAGTGATTTCAAATGCAGCAAATATTTATTGCTGCAGCAGCACCCTTTAATTATTCACTCACTACTACTTTCTGCAAGATGCTTATTCCAACTTATATGGTTTATAGCAAGAAAGGATTGTGGTGATATCTCATCCTTATCCTCCCAATGCAGCAAGGCAACAGGATTATCAGCCCTGCTACAGTTTTTTGTTCATGACTAATGAAAGCTGTGCACTAGCAATTTGGAAATGCTGGTCCTCTGATTCCATCCATTGCTAAACCCTATAGAATTTTACCCAAAGCCTCTGTACTAGTAACATTCCTGAGATGAAAACGACGTTCATTTGGAATGAGAATCAATACTGCACTGTTGTAGGGCATCAGTAGAAGGCCTCAAGCAAAAACCCATGGAAACAAAATCAGACATTTCATCACCCACTACTACTTGCACATACTTATGGGTTATCCATGACTTTTGGAGCAGGTCACCAACCCATCACCTAGGTTATGGAGTCATAGAGTTATAGATCAAAGAAACAAATCTGTTGGGGCAACTCATATATGCCCACCAAGGTATCTTCTGGAGATCATCTATTTCCTATTTTTGTTTCATATCCCACTAAACTTTTTCTATACATGAATCTGTCCAAATGTCCACTTAGCGTTGTAATTGTACCCAGATCTATCACTTCCTCTGGCAGTTCGTTCAATAAATCCACCATCCTTTCCAAGTTCTTGTCTATGCCATCAAAATTAACCTTCCCCAATTTAGGACTTTAACTTGTGGACCTGACCACCTTTTTTCCTTAACTATTGTACAGTTAATAGAATTACAGTCACTGGTTCTGACATGCTGCACCAAAGCACTTCAGCCACTTTCCCAGCCTTGATTTTCCAAGAGAAGGCCCGATATTTCCCTTCTCTGGACTTGTAGATAGGGCCATCTACAACTTGCTTGAGAATGCTTTCCTGGCCACAAATTCAGCCCCTTCTAATGCCCCAGCTCTATGACAGTCCTGGTCAATAGATGCAAAGCTAAAACTACAACTATATAATTCCTACAGTTGCCTAAAATCTCCCTACATACTTGGTCTTATAATACCTACTAACTATTGGGAAGCCTTTAGTACAATCCCAAAGTGATTACCTCAATCTTATTTCTAAGTTCTACATATAGAGTCTTACTGAACATTCCCCCAGGAATATCCTCTCAATGCACTGCCATGGTATCCGCCCTAATTAAAAATACAACTCCCGCTCTTCCTTCCACCTCTATCACACCTATACCTCAGAACGTTCAAGTGTCAGGTCCGCCCATCCCTCAACTATAATTTTATAATGATTATAATATCACAACTCATGGGCCCACCCATGCCCTAACCTCATCTGCCTTTGATATCAAGACTTTTTTTTTGCATTAAATGTACAGTAGTTCAGACTTCCTTGCTCCCTCTCCTGTACCCCTGCCCTGTCAAATGGACTAGCTCACTTTAATTTCTATATTTGCCTTTCCCATTGGCCACACCACTACTCTGGGTCCCAACCTTGCCAGAATAGATTACCACCCCACCCCCACAGCTAAATATACCTGGCAAGATATTGATCCCCCACAAGTTCAGATTCAACCCACCGCTCTTCTACAGATCACCTCTGTCTCATAAGAGATCTAACTGGTTCATAAACCTGAATTCCTCCCTCCTGCAGCAGCTCCTCAGCTTTCATCTACCCTCTCCTCTTTTCCCTACTATTAATAGTGTGTGGCACCAGGCATAATCCAGAAGATAACAAATTTTGAGATCCTGTTTTTTTAGCTCTTTTAACATAGCACATTTGGGAAGCAGTACAGAAAATTAAGTATACACAACATTTTCCTATTGTTGGTATCAATTCCAAATTAGTCTGAAGTAGAAAACTTAAAAAGCACTAAAATAAATCAAAGTAACACCTCATAAAAACTTGAGCATAGGTTAGTCCATGACGTCTTTAAAGGAAAACAAAAGCTGAACTGTCGAATATAAATTAGACAAACTTTAAAACAACACAAACCTGTTTGTGTTTAGAGGTTATTTAATGCTTTCTTATCTTGGCAGTTTTATGGGTGTTTTAACTAAAGATTTTTTTTTGCTTTATACATTCTGACAGCCTCCATTTGATGGGGAAGATGAGGATGAGCTCTTCCAATCTATCATGGAACATAATGTATCTTATCCTAAATCCCTGTCAAAGGAAGCCGTTTTGATCTGCAAAGGGGTAAGACATCAATCTGGTAGCATGACAACACAAATAGTATCATCACATTTCATATTGCATGTTAATAATTGCTTCTCTGTGCAATGTGATAGACCAATGCGATAAAAACTCTTAAGATCATTGACAATTATGGCAATGGTGCCTATTCACCAGTTCTTGTGCAGGCCAACCAAATAAGAAAGAGGCGCCCAGCATTTTCCAGCTCTCAGTTTCTAATTAGCACATTCTAGCACTATTTTTAAATGGGATGAGGGTATCTGCCTTTCCCATTCTTTCAAGCATAAAGCTCTTGACCCCACCACCCTCTGGATCAAATATTTTTCCTCAACTTCTTTCTGAACCATCGAAGATTACTATAATCCTATTTCCTCCAGGTCATTCACCTCTGAGCTGGGAGAAATAGGTCCTTCCTTCCTATCTGTAGATCTCGCATTTTTTCTATATGTCTTAATTAAAATTCTTCAGTTCATGCATTATCCTCAAATATCTTGTGATCTTCCTTCTCTTATATTCTTGGTGAAAATGTATCAAAATACCTTCATAATTACTTTTTCTTTTATTTTTTGTTACCTTTAGGGATTTGTGGACATGAACTCTATGGTCTGTATATTCCTACTCTTCTCAGTATTCCACAGGCATAAGTTATACAGCCCACAACCAGGTCTTTGGCCTACTTTATCCATTTGACCATTGATTAATAATAATAACTCTTACATTCGCATTCAAAGCGTAACTGCAACAAACAGAAAGAGCCAGATAATATGCCATGAGGTAGAGGATAAAAACAAGATATTTTAATGGGACCATATTTGGCACCACTGAGACCAAACCTAGAGTACTTGTAACACACACAAAATGCTGGTGGAACACAGCAGGCCAGGTAGCATCTATAGGAAGAAGTACAGTTGACGTTTCGGGCCGAGACCCTTCATCAGGACTAACTGAAAGAAAAGAGTACTTGTGTAGTTTAAGTCAGCATTCGTAAGGATGAATGTAGGTTAGGTTCACCAGGTTGATTCTTGCAATAACAGTGTTGACATGTGAAGAAAAGTAGGTTGCAAGTTGGGCCTATGCCGAATAGAGTAGAGACAAAGAATTAGTGTCCTGATTGAAATATAAGATTCTGAAGGGGATTAACAAGGTGGACAATGAGAAGATGTTTCCATCCAAATGGTATAGAAGACTAGTAGGGGCAGTTTCCAAATAGAGGTTCACTCATTTCAGATGAGGAGTAGGAGGAGGAATTTATTTTGTCATAGCTTTTGGAATTTTCCATGCCAGGCAGCAATAGAAACAGTCACTGACTGTACTTGATGCAGAGACTGAGAAACACAAACTATAGGAAGGTGAGATCTATGTGGAGAGAGCAGGAGAGTAATGTTAAGGCCATGACTGGATCAGCAAATATTTTACTGAATGACACGGTCATTTTTTATGTCCTTTTAAGAACATCTTGTTAATAAATAAAGTAGATTCCATTTAAATTGGATCATCAGTTAATCAGGGCAGCACTTAAAGAACAAAAACTAATCAAAAAAGTAACGAGGATTCCCATGTTTATTTGGGACACTATACTGTTGCCAAACAGTTTCTAACTAGCATCAGTCATGTGTACTTCAGTGGTCATTAGGTACTACACCATGCTGAGAGTGAACAGTTTTTAAATAGAGCCAGTTGCACATGCGTGCATTATGTTATCGATTTGGGCTGATGGACACTAATTCAAAAAGCAGTGATTTTTTTTTATCATTTTGGTTTTTTTTGTTTTGACTTTTAAAAATTCAGACCCTTACCAAGATATCACACCTATCTGCATTAGATGTCTGCTCTGATTTTGTTCATTTACAGTCAATCAAAAGAACATGGCAGTATACACTGGATGAACTCCTCTGTCAATAACTATCAGGAACTAATAGTTTCATAGTATTGTAGTAGTATTGGTAGTGCTCTAATTAATTTGTATTTCATTTAAATACATAATTTGTTACTCAGTTAAATGGTAATTTGTCTTTTTTTTATATACCTTTTTAACTATTTCCATGAAACTTCAGCTAATTGGGGCAGCCACTTAATTGGGCCAAAATGTACTGGTCCCAATGTGTCCCAATTAACCAGAATCCACTGTACATGCTGAATTTGCAAACACATTTATATGTTCTATATCTTACAGTTAACGACCTGCTGGAAAATAACACATGCAGTTATTTCTGCTCTTGTTGAGCCATCAAAAAAGTAATGAAAACTAGAAAATTTCTTCCGTGTAGTATTTTCACAATAAAGGCAAGGATAATATGACACACTTTATAAAAGTAGTTTTTACTAAATGTTTTACAAAGTAGTTGTAATAGAAATTTCCATTTAAGTGGGGCTTGTGGCTTTATTTTTGAACCGTTTGATTCCAAGAAACAACTCTCACTACTCAAAGTCGCTCTTAAGTGTAAGACATATGATGTTGTAATCTCAAAGTTGCTTTTAATATTTTCCTTTGTCAGTTGATGACTAAGCATCCAGCAAAACGTCTTGGATGTGGACCTGAGGGAGAAAGGGACATTCGGGATCATGCTTTCTTCCGAAGAATTGACTGGGAGAAACTGGAACAAAGGGAGATACAGCCTCCATTCAAACCAAAAGTGGTGAGTGTGCCAAAGTACAAATACCATTGATGTTGCGTCTATGTTGTGTGCACCTATAGTAACTGCTGAGTTCCAATTTACAGCACACTTTATGAAATAGATGGACTGATAGCATTAGGAAATTAAACAATGAATTGGTTACAATTTGAAGTGTGAAGTTTTAAGCCTGTATTTCCAGTGTGAGGTTTTCTCAGTGATTGAACCTTATCTGTCCAGTCATTTTTTTTTAAATCTTCCAGTGTTGAGCAAAACCAGAGGAATAAGCAAGTATGAAATTTTGCTGATCACTGAATCACATTGTGTGCAGGACTGATAATCATATGTGCATCTAGTGTGTGACAAATGTTGTGGTGAATATTATTGGCACTTGAAAAAAAATCAGTTAAAGGAATAAAACAAGCTAAGCTCACTGAAAAGCAGCTCAAGTTAATGTCTTAAACTGTTTTCAGATTAATTCTGCAGTGGAAAACTATTCTTCTACCAGTTTAAAAATGTGGATTGTAGGATAGCATCCATAGAAGCTGTATGCTCTTTTGCTCAGGTTTCAACAAAACGTTGATGATTCAATTTCCAAGAGAACCTACCGTTGTGCCATTTCTTTAGTTATAGTCTACAAGAGAAGAATGTTCATTTTCAAGCTTGTTGCACTACACCTTGCAATGCCACATAAAGAAAGAGTAGGTAGTGGGATTGCTGAGCTGGTACAGATTACTGTGGCATAAGTTAAGGTAAAAACAGCACTCTCCTGCCAAGAGGTAAATAGAAACAAAACAGCAGATCAACTGCCTCATCTAAGAAAGTAGTGGCATTAGTAGTGACCAAGGAACACATATAGATCTTGTCATTTTACTGAAAGATCAGTAGGTGACACATACTCTGCAAAAGTCTTAGCCACATATACAACTAGGGTGCACAATACTGTATTTGTCAGCATGTAAAGAGGAGCAAAGGATGTTGGGAATGGCGAGCATTGGAGTGCCACAGGAGGGGTGCGGGACCGGTGGCAGGAAGGGAGTGCCGGCAGCAGTGAAAGGGGGTGATGCACCATCAATAACTCATGCCGAGACTTAGGAAGTGAGATATCGGCTTTTATTGACTGAAGAACAACACTACATCCTGGGGAAAATGAGGGAGAGCAGCAGGCCACAGTCGCCTTTATACAGGGGTCTGTGGGAGGAGCCACAGGGGCAGTCAGCAGGGTCTTGGGAGGAGCCACAGGAGCAGTCAGACAGGTATATCTAGTTCACCACAGGGGGGAGGGGTGGCATGGGTGCAGACACACCCAGCCCTGAGACACCAGGCAAGGTCATTTCATTCCAAGCAATTGTTTTATTGCTTACAGAATGTCACTCTGGTGCTTCCTGCTCCCTTCCCCCTTTTCTGAACCATGATTCCCCTCTCCCTGACCCCTTCCCACTCTCAGTCCACAATAGAGTCTCATATCAGAATCAGGTCTCTCATCACTTGCATGTGTCATGAAATTTGGTTTATTTTTGGCAGCAGTACAGTGCAATGCATAAAATTATTACAGTACTGAGCAAATTTCTGAGGCACACTAGCTATATATGTATGTGTGTAAGACTTTAGCACAGTACTATAAATATGAAATAACAAAAAGCCTTCATTTACCTTCCAGTGTCCAATCTCACACATAGCTCCATAGCCTTGCAATATTATAATGCAACAGCCAATATTTTTTGTTAATACACAGATATTTCACAAAGTGAACAAAATGGTTGAAGAATGTATTCAGTAACTAGTGTTGAAATGTGTAGAGATAAAATTGAAAGAAGCTATGTAAATTTATCCTTGAATCTCTCTAAAAACCAACAGCAAGTTGAATACAAGTCAATGTGGTATGGCCAGCTGTCAAAACATGATGTGTGTACAGATTATGTTTTGTGCAGGGGATAGGCTGCTGGGGAATTTGGCAAATCTGAACCAAAATTTGTGTAGTAATGGGAGGGCAGAAGGTGATCACAGAGTTATGTTTTTGAGATTGGAAGCTAGTGATCAGTGGTGTTAAGTGGGGATCAATCCCAGTGGCTGGTCAACAGTTCCCGTAACCCAGGTTCAATGCTAGCATTCAGCGGTATCAACTCCAGAATCAACTATAGTAATTTGGAACTCTAAGGACTAATGTTAGAGGACTAACAGACTTTCTATTGTCTATTTCACATGCTATACACTTCTGTTACTTTTTATGATTCTAAGAAATGGAATAATAAATATTCAAGAGAACCTGGTGGGTTTAAAGGGTACACAGAGAAAAGGGGCCCCAATAAGCCAGATAATACACCATCAGTACGTCAGAGTAACAGGATAGTGATGTTTATTAATTTAAATATTGCCTGCTTTACTGGATATAACATATTCCATTATATGAAACAGGAATGGATTGCACAAATAGCTATTATGCCCTTTCATTCTCAAAAATCTGATAGTAATTTACATACATTAAAACATAGGCTATTGGTGTAATGCAGGTTAGATGCCAGGATCTAAGGATTCAACAAAAAGTAAGAGAAAGTGTTATCTGTAATCCACTACCAACTTCATGCGATCATTCTGTGAAAGAGTTTCATTCTCCAGAACCTTTTTTTATTAGCATCGTACATCTTAGGGCTTCAAACATTAACATAAAGAGGCGAGATAAGTTTTTAAAATCAAGAATGATGTTAAAAATGGGAAAATGTGACCTGATTTGAAAGATACTATAATGTAAAATAAAGCAAAGTAAAAAATATTCTTATGGAACAACAATTACAAGTATTAATATTAATACATTAAGCATTCTAATAACTTATATGACTAAAACAATGTAATCTAACAACAGAGATGTCCCAAATTTGATCTGGGCTTCACTAATGCAAGCCAGACTTCAATCTCCTGATTGTTATTTATTGACCTCTGCTAGAAATTATGTATCTGTGAATATGATATGAAGACTGAAAATATTATTTATGTATAAATCAATATGAAGAAGGAGTGTTTGGCTGATACGTTCCAAGGTCACAGAACAGCAGACTGTTGAGAGAAGTAAATATTTTGGCATATTGATACAGTGAGTCATACAGATTGATGCCAAATATATATTTGCACTATTTCTCATCTGCAGCAGTTCTAGTGATAGTCTGACTGGCAACAAAGGGAACTGGCATTAGGGTCCCATGGCATACAGGGTTCAAAAGGGAAAGGCCTTGCATTTACATTGTCTTCCATGCTTGGGCTTAGTATATCCAGTAAAGTAATTTTTTAAAGTGCTGTAGTATTAAATATGGTAGCCATCTTCTGTAAATGAGGTATTAATAAAGGCCAGATAAGGGGCAAATTCTAATATCCACTTTTATACTGGGATATGCCCAGGTATTCCAACAAAAGCGAAAGGCAAAACAAACAGAAAATATTGAAAATGCTCAGCAGGTTTGGCATAATTTGTGGAGAAAGAAGTGTTATTAACATTTCAGGTTGATGACCTTTCATCTGGTGAAAGACCACTCACCTGAAATGTCAGTTGAAATGTTTGTGAATGTCAAGGTCAGAATCAGGGCTTTAATCATCAGTAAGATGCACATTATTGAGTGCAGCAGGCTCAGTGCACTGAGATAGCGCCTACACTGAACTACACCTCACCACAGTGCCAAGACTACACCGTGGTAATACAGGATTATGATCAGGGTGGGGTAGAGCAAGTAGCACAATTTAGAGGCAGCAGCAGACTGTCCAAATAGATAATGGTTAACAGATCAAATATTAACCAGGACCTCCATGAAATAGTTCCCTTTTTTTGACCTCCACCTAAGACAGGAACTTTGTTTAATTTCCTATCCAAAAGCAGAATTTCCAACAGTGCAGAAGTATTAAACTGTAATGCTTATATTCAAATCTCTGGATTGGGGTGCAAATCCTGAATTATCTACCTAGGAGGACTGGGTTCTACCTCCTCACCAATCACTGAAAGAAGATACTGAACCCCACGTGAAGACATTTCAAAACAATCTGGGCTTCCAATCTGGTTCCCTGTATTATTTCTTGTAGTATCTCTAAATTAACTTGGGGGTGTAAGAACACTTTCCAATTGTAATCATTGTGTATGCAAGACAATTAGTAATTAATGAGCAGTCAACAATTCAACAAAACAAAGCTGCTATGTGTCCATAGTAAATTTTTTTTAAAGATCATAAATTAGTTTTCATTTTACAGAGTGCCACATACAAGGCAGAATTCACAAGTGTAAGTTCTATCTCTTTTCCTTTAAGAAGCACTGCAAAGGCTTTGTTTCATTAACTCTTTCAGAGTGGTTACAGTGTTTTGGCAACAATGTGATCTTGTTTCAGATCACAAAGCAATTGTGTGTGCAGCTTTGGTTTCTCTATTCTAATGTTTAGCAGAATTTGAGCTCTGGGTTTATACTATAGCATGTTTGTGTGTGTGTTTGTGTTCAAATTGCAATAAATATGTGTACTCAGGGAACAGGACTAAGTATTTTAATTCTAAAGAATCACAAGCTTTATTGTTTTCTGAATCCTTTAATCTCCCTCCAAGTACACTATGAAGAAAAGTATTTTAAGATTTCCCACAATGTAAATGAAACAAAGCATTTCAACTTGCACCAAAGGTGCTGTAACACTAACCCTTCTTTACTTTCCATTTCCAGAGGATTAAGTCACATGTTATCTTCTGTCATTCCTAATATTTAAAAAACTCCCTTATCTCAACAACAAAATCATAACCCGATACCCACAACTTATTTCCTTCAGTATTACTATGCAGTCATCACCTTCCCTTTCCCCATATGATGTCATAGGAAAAATGAAAGAGACTTTAACAGAAGCAAACCAGCTCATATTTGCTAGACTCTCAAAATTCAGAACAAGTTATCTTTTGAAAATAGATTAAAATTCTTTAAAACTATGGAATGGAGTGACCTTTTCAAAATTGCCAAAAGGCCTGTTTCCATGCTGTATAACTCTATAAATCCATAAATGAACAATTACATTTATGCTCAAATTACAGAATAAAGAGATTTGCTGCAATTCATTGGTGTGTGCATGATACTGTAATAGATTTGATAGGCAAAAGGTTTGCAAGCACAATTACACCTTCAATCTACATTCTGTTGTCAACGTGCATGGGGGTAAAGCACTGTCCCACAGGAAGGCGTGTAGTCAGTCAACTCAGGCATCTGACAGCAGTCAAATGGAGTGGTGCAGAAGAGAAGCAGATTCACTGCCTATGTCAAAGATAAATATAAAAGCAGAAACGCTGAAATTAAACTGAAACCGCTGGAAGTATTCAGCACATCAAACAACATCTATGAAGGAATGGAGTTAACATATTATATCAATAACCTTTCATTTGAACTTCCTGCAGTCTTAGAATACCATGTAATGCAGTAGAAAAAATGTGTACAAATTGAAGATTTTTACGTAACTGGTCGTGTCTGGATCAATACCAAATTTGATATGTGATAACAACAAACATATCTTCATGAAGTAGTTCCAATTTTAACTTTTTTTTAAAACCCAAAGAAAATTACATGTGGGTGAATTAACAAATTGCATGCTAATTGAAGGTGTTTGAATTTTACCATGCACTCATGCTACTGCTTTGCTATAATACTAATTTAAATCTGATGTGCAGTGAACTGTTGCAGCTAACCATTTCAGAATTGGCCAGCTTTGCACTGAATTGGCATGTTAATTTTTGTTGGAAAGAATATATATAAAATATAACAATTCTGTTAACTTTATCATTTAGCTTTACTTGCATTAACAAAAGCTCATTCTATTAAATATTAATATTAAGGGTTGAAATTTCTTGACAATTTTAAAGTGAGCCTAATGGCCAACAAATTAGTATAAAGTATGGTATCAGACATGACGACAGCAAATGGGAGGACCTTCTGTGTGCAAAGATGGATGGAGTGGTTACAATATTGGAGAAAATACAAAAATAAAAACAATGAGTAAAATAGTAATAAAAAGTAAAAAAGTAGAGTACAATACATTTTAGTTAGATTTATTTTAAAAGATGGCAGGAGTTTCTATAGATATTTTAAAAATTGTTTTATAAAAGTTAATTTGGAGTATTATTGGAAAAACAAGGGGATGATAGATGAATTGAATAAGTCTTTTACATTGGTATTCTCTAACAAAATACATATAACAGCCCAGAAATAGATAACAATTAGGAAATGGAAGGAAAAATTTCAGGAAAATTACAAATCTCCCTGCAAGTGATGGATATGGCAGGCCTTACTAAGCATTATCCTAAAGTTTTAAAAGTTTGGGTGTATAATGCAATTCATACATCGATTTTAAATTTCTGTAGTTCCCTAGATTCCCCCAAGGTTTCATTAAATTTCTAAATAGCAAATGTAACTGCTTTATTCTGAAAGGTGGGGGGGGGGGGGGGGGAGAAAGAGAGAGCCTAAAACAGGAAACACCAGGCTAGTTAGCTTCAACATCTGTCAGAGGGAGAAGGTAAGATCCGATTACTGTGGATTGTACAATAACTGTGCAGGGGTTTGCATTCCTAGAAAATGATCCGTGAGTTTCTGTTACATAAAGCTGCATCATCTGCAATTGCACCAAGAAAAGCAAGCTGAAAAAAATGTACATTTTGTTCACTTTATTTCCACATAAATTGTGCAAGAATAAATTTTATTCTGTCCTTTTTTGTTGAATTAATTAATTTCCCAAGTGCAAATTTTCATTTCCCAAATAACCAGGGGTGCCTGTAGTGGCTTTGCACTAAGGAAAATTCAAGGTAATCAACCAGAATCAACATAGTTTTGTGAAAGAGAAATCATGTTTGATCCACTTATTGGAATTTTTTGGAAACATCATATATGTTGTGGATAATAAAAAATACAACAGATATACTATTCAGGAAGGTATTTGATAAGAAGGGACTATCAGGGGTTATTATGAAAACAGGAACTCATGATGTGAAAGATGTGGATAGAAGACTGCCTGGCTAATGAGAAAAGTCAGTAGACATAAATGGGTCTTTCCTGCTTGACAAATGCTAAATGATTTAAATGAAATGCTGAAAGTTGCAATGGTACAAAAACAGGGGGGTAAAGTAACTTGTGAAGGGGGTAAGGAGAAGACAAAGGAATATATAGATAGGCTAACTGAGTTGAGAACAATCTGGCAAGTAGAGCATAATGTGGGAAAATAAAAATCAACGTTATCTAAGTGAGTTTGCAGGACTATGAGGTGCAGAGAATTTGAGTGGTATATGCATGATTCACAAACAACTAACATGCGGATGCAGAAATTATTTAAGAAAGATAACAATGTTATTGTTCATTGCTATGGGTGAAACCACATCTGGAGTATGGATTGATTTATGAAGAAAGTTTGAACAGGCTAAACTTAGCTGAAGTTTAGGAAAGTGAAAAGGGTCTTGGTTTCTGAAGGGTCTTGACAGTATAGATATGGAAATAGTATCTTCTCCTGTGGACGAATTTACAACTGAGTCATCACTTAAAAATGAGGGATTGTCTATTTAAGGCATTACCAGGAAAGGCTTGAAGCACGGACTATTCTACACAGCCAACAAAGAAGCAGTTATAGCTGGGCCAATGTGGCTGCCCAAGGCTACCCCTAGAGTCTGGAGAAAGCAGGAGGAGACAAAGGAAAAATTGTTGAGATGAAGACCAGTTTTACCAGATGGTGCTGGAGGAGAACCAGTTGGTTCTTCTATTCAGAAAGGAGCAGAGAGCTTTAAGGCCTTCCTAATGGGGGATAGAAGTGTATAGGGGCTGGACATCCATGATGAAAATCAGACAATCAGGGCTTAGGGAATTGACAGCTAGTGAGGAAATTGAGAGCATGAGAAGTGTCGCAGAGGTAGGTGGGAATGGACTGAACCAAGGGGGATAGAATGGAGCTGGGGTATGCGCACAGAGTTCAGTGGGGCAGGAGCAGGAAAACATAGTGGACCTGCCTGAACAGTCAGGTTTGTGAATCTTGGGCAGAAGGTAAAAGTGAGCAGCACTGTGTAAGTTTGGTGGAAGTGGATGGGAGTTCTTCAGAGTTGATGAGCTCAGTGAAGATGTTAGAGTCAGTTTTCTGATGGTCTGGAGCGGGGCCCTCTTCAAGGGGTAGGTGCATCCTTCTATTCTCACAACTGTATCCACCCTGCAAACACTTCGTCTTTTTATGTTGAAAATTACCAAATGCATTCTGCACATCCATATCTAACCCACATTTCTTATCAACTTCTCCATAAATCCAACTAATTTATTTAGACATAAATTAACCTTGACAAGTCCGTGATAGCTTTCAAGCCACTGCCAATTGGCTCAAAATTTCCCTGACTGAGGCAAATTTGCCTGTATGATTTCCTGAGTAATTCTTGCTTTTTGACTACAAAGTCTTTATTAAATGCTACTTTAATTGTTCCTTATAGCAGATGAAGTACAAGAATTAGATGAGTATACATTTAGAACAACACAACGATTAAATAAATGCGTGATTTTACTGTAACATGCTGACCCAAGGACTGTTGTCAAAGTACTTGCGACTGTCCTCTGAAGTCCCTGCATAAAAGTGAGCTGGACACACGTGTTGTTCCAATTGTCTATGGTTGTTTAGTACTGACATATTGCACACAAAGCTATACCACAATTTCAAAATTGAGACTTTGAAGATAACACACTGGCATTTCTAGGTCTGTGCTGTGCTCCTTCAGCAACTCAGACTTCAGAAAACATCTTCACCCAGTAATGTTGCTTGCCAATAGGAACGACTGAGCAAGGTAGCAAATATTCAGGGAAGAACATTTCTTTCTCTTGTCAAAGATTCTCATAAATTAAATAATGTCAACGCAAATCCAAGCAGACAAGAGATCACACCACTAAATTTAACATTATCACTCAGTGCTCGAACCATAGGATTTTCCAGTGACTCGTTTCTAAATTTGAGAAACCAATCCTTTTTCTTATCTTGCACTGTGGTTGCCAAGTGTAATAAAACATTTTAATTTCCTCTTGACATACCTTATTTCACTGAAATAGTAAAAATCTAAAAATAATTTTGGATAAAAACTGAAAAGACATTAGAGCTGCACTGTGAGGATTTTGATACTGATTAATCTATTACGGCAGCTAATATTATCACATGCTGTAGCATAAAACCAAAATTATTTCTCTATTTGCAATCTTCTCTCAGTTTGATAAAGGTTTCACTTTAAAAAAGATAACACTATTTAAATGAAAAGGTGTGTCTACCTATTGTAATTTCTTTCCCTCAACTATGAGCCAACTGCAAAACACACCAAATTTATCCACTTAGTACTGCCATTTCCTTTTCACTGTACTTTTTCATTGAAGTGTGTTGAATGAACTACAAACAGATTAAGAGATAAGTCACAAAAATGCCTTCCTTTTGCCTTTCTGCACAAAACAGATTTTTACCACAGCAGGTCATTGTTCACCTCAGGCTATCTCCAGGATATTATTATAGCACAAACCAGCTGTGCAGTTCACTACTTCTGGAAGGCTCTTTTCATGGATAATAACAGAAGACTTGCAACCTCTTAACGTCTCAAGCACTTGGAAACAATAAAATTTGTAAGATTGCTCTGGTGAAACTTAACAGCAACTTTTGAATTCGTACATTTAACTAACTACATTTACGCCAAATGTGTTGACCGTTTCACATCACAATGTAATAACAGCAAATTTGCTGTCATGAAATTGCAAAAACTAGGTCAATATCCTACCAAATTGCATGATGACCTTCAAAATATTACAGTCCACACATTAACCACATTCCACTTGCAGTAAACTATAATTCCTACCCTTTAATGCAATAATGGATGTGCCAATTGTATAAAGACTTGATAAATAGATCTGATAGGTTCTTCTCTTCTTGAATTATAAAATTGAGTAAGCTGGGGCTTTTTGTCTCTGGAAAGTGACTGGAAAGAAAGATGATAGCTTTTACAATAGGTGCAAGGATGCTCTCAACATCTGCGAGTACATCTAAAACAGAGGCAGAAATATAAGACAGTCATTAACAGAGAAGATAAAGAATGAGTCATTTCTTTGCACAGTAGCTGTAAGACCACTGCAGCTACATGGAGTAACTGAAATGGGTAGTGCTTGCTGATCTAATAAAAATCACACTGCAAATATGAAGATTGGGGTAATTAAAATTGGAGGATGCTCATCTTACGCACAGATTAGTCTGGCTATTTGGATTATAGATTATATTTAATTATTCACCCCATAGCACTCTGATGTGGAGCTTGTTGCCGTTTGGCCAAAGAAACAAACCATTACAGGCAAGTTATTTACTGCATTCAGAAGAGCATATCTACTTATACATAGCAAGAGAACTCCTATGCTTGTCAAAGATTACCTCCCAACAGGAAAGCCTTGGGCAGTATTATGGCAGGAAATCTAAGTTCTACATTGGAGATGTATTAGCAAAAATTTTAAAGTGCAACATTATAAAATTCAGTGTCTCATTCTAAAAGTTCCATTATCAGGTCTTCAATAATTAAAAGGCAACATTGCACTGAGAAATATGTTTCAATTTGCTTTAACTTGGTCAGTTCAATGTATTCAGTACATCTAACTAATCAGAAAGTATGGAATAAATTGTCAAGTAGGTCTAATGCATTACTGAAAAAAGTACTGACAGTCATCTTATTTGACAATTGTACCATCTGGGCAAAAGTTTCTGATGGGGTGTGGGGAGGAGACAAAAAGACTTACATACTGAAAACTATTTCAATAATTCTCTACAATCTGCTTCATGGCCTGTATCATTGCTTAAGTCATTTGGATTCACTGTATTGTTTGTATATCCTGTGCTCTGATTAGCCAGCTGTGAAGTTCATAAAACAGCATTGTTGGAGCAACTAATGACTGCACTAATATTCATACTGAAAATCTAGAATTAGTATTATTTCAGCCATTGGCTCACATAAAATATCACTTTTGTCATTCACTATTTCCTAAGATCAGGTGTTAATTTATGATAGATAAAAGTTTACTACTACTGAACTTTCAATAAGTAGTTGCTTATCTTCTCTCAACAAATACCCTAATATATCTTTCTCTCTCTCTCTACAGTGTGGCAGAAGTGCTGAAAACTTCGACAAGTTTTTCACAAGAGGCCAGCCAGTGTTGACACCACCTGACCAGTTGGTCATTGCTAATATTGACCAGGCAGAGTTTGAAGGATTCTCATTTGTAAACCAAGATTTCATTCATCCCTGTTTAACCAATGTTATATGAAGAGGACAAGCAAATGCAGCAAGAAACCCTTTGTTTAAAATGACTATAATCAATCGACCATTAACTTTACAAGATTAATAATGTTCAGAAAAGGTTAAGGAACATGCACTTTTAACTTTTAGAGAAAACATTAATATACTTTATGAAGATTTACTGACAAAATTTTGAAGTCCAACTTTAAATTGTCTAATATAATTGTGAACTGATTTTTAGTAAGTCATTCTCCTCTGCTGAATTTTAGCATTTTTTTAAAAAAAGATGTTGAGGTACAAATTGCAATATACATTTGGCCCCCAAGGGACCAGTTCTTTTCCCTTTGTCTTCCCAATTTTAGGTTGGTTCTATAGCCTTTTCATCAATAAAACAAATGGGAAACAGATTTGTTTCTCCAAAATATAATGGTTGAAATATGTTCAAGTAAATCAAAAATATTATGAAATTCTCATTCTACAACTTGCACTAATATGTACAATTTATTTCCTTCTGGATAAATGAACAATAAAGCTTTGTTGAGGACAGAATCAATTAAAAGGAATAAAACAAAATGATCAAGTTATTTTCGCATTTCAACAAGTTCTCGAGATCTTTCATCCAAAGTAAGAAAGGATGTTAAATAGATTTTCTCAAGTGAAATATTCAGTTTAACACATTCCCTTTTTTAAGGTACAACTTAATCTAGTGCACAATTCAAATATTCAGAACAGATGACCATTCTGATTGTATATGAAACAATAAAAATAAGAAAATCAGTTGTCTAGTTCATATTACATTACAATTTATTAAATAGAATGACTGATAGTTATTTCCAACAAACAATCAATGATGTTTTGCTATACCATCATTCAATATGTAAAGTGGGCACACCATATTACCACACTTGTCAAGATTTCAATTTTTGTCAGATATGTTACATATAATAAACTGAATCACAGAAGTAACAGCCATCACTTGCACATGCCATTCAGGAAAATGATATGACATTTCTTGCTCGGGGCCCCTTTCATGGCACTAATTGCAGGGTTCTGAGTGTATACCACACCAAGACACAAAGTCATTTTCTTAAGTTGCTTCTTACTACTGATGTAGATCAACTTTTTAAAGCAAATACATCTATATAAAAAAAGATACATTGTTTGGTTCACATGCCTGGCTTAACTCATTTTTTTTAAATCAAACTTGTCATTTTCCTTAAGCTTAAATGGTAAATGCTAATTCTTAAAGAGTGATAGTAAGTCCATTTGGGCATCTTAATTAATTTTTGAAATGAGAGCCAGTTATGAATATTTTTGCCTTGATTTTGGAAATCTTAATTTAGTTATTCAATATTCTGCCTTTGCAAATTGCACGTCAGAATACAATTAGCATGCTGTCGATAGGTGTTGCATGTAACAAGGCCTAAATTTTGAAAGCACGTATGTTTGGTAATTGGTCTAAGTAGTGTTTGTCATTTCCAAGTTGAAAAATTGCTCCTTTTAGAAATAAAATTTAAATTGAAAATGTCAAGTTTTAAAAATCATATCCTTGTTACATTTCTCTACACTATTTTTCCCATTTCACAAGTCAGTCACATGGTTGACTCTTAAATTATCAGAGGTACAGTCAATGTACATATACATTCAGCCCATTGTTAGTCGAAACATTAATATTGAAAACCAGCACTGATTGATGTTACAAACAAATATTTTAGATGAATGATGCAAATAGTTAATTTATAATGCCTAATATAGTTAAGCACTATCTTACTCAGTTGAAAGTAATCTTGTGGACCAAAATTTTTATTAAGTGAGTTTGCTTAACCAGCTTGAATACAAATATTTAATTAATCAGAGGTAGGAGGGAAGTAAAGAACATGCATGTAAGTTAAATGCTAAAATATGAACATTTTTGTGATGGTTTAAAATTGGAAATAAAGTTCAAGATTGATCAGGTGTGTGAAATCTATTGGTTATTTAACATTTCAAGATTATTTCAAAAGGCAGTCCCTGCAAAATGATTGATATGATTATTGATTGGAGATAGAGGGAAAAGACGAGGGAGGGGTGGAGACAGGAGGTGGTCACTCAGTCTTCAGTCTCAGTCTGTAAACTTCTGAAGCAAAGTAGTTGCTTGTTACATCTCCTTATGTATCAGAAACAATACCCATTCCTATATCTTCCTAAAAGTCATGATTATTTTAGTTCAATTTAATAACAAACAATAGAGAATTTTAAAAAGAGAACTTCTTTTTTGTAATGGCTGAATTTTGAAAAGAACACTGACAATGAGGCTGCTTCTTTAAATATATTTTGGGATTATACTGTAAGAAAGAAGCCTTATATCACTGTACAGAATTTTAATCAGGCTACATTGACTAATGATTTATAGTATTGTTAAAAACTATGTTGCTAGGATTTGCCCATCAGTTCAAAGCCACTCAAGTCAAGTCACTTTTTATTGTCATTTCAACCATAACTGCTGATACAATACACAGTAAAAATGAGACAACATTTTTCAGGACTGTGGTGCTACATGAACAATACAAAAACTACACTGAACTACGTAAACCAACACAAAAACTACACTAGTACCAACTCACAGGTATTTATGCAATCATTCCAATCACCACAAAATTATTTTGTTTTCTTTTGAATTAAATTAGGTTGTATTTAAAGAATGTCAGATGAATTTCAAGGTGATAATTCAGCCAAGTAGCTCCAGACATTTTTAATAATAGCTGTCTTTTCAGTTTAATTTCCCAAAGCCATTTCTGTTCAACTTCTACCTCGTAATTCTCCTTTCAGGGTAGCCAAGTCCTGCAACTCCCTCCTCTCATATTTTCAGATTTAAATTGTTGTTTCCTATGTTTACTTCTTTGAAATATACATTTTGTTAGTCACTAGCCATTACCAATCCTTTCAGACAGTGGCACCAACTCCACTGTAACATTCAATCTCACCTAGTTTTAAAAATATAAGAAATAGGAGCAGAAATTTTCCTGATGTCCTTCAAGCCTACTCCTCCATTCATCTAGATCATGGCTGATCTTTTACCTCATCATCCTTTTCTAGCACTACCACAACCCCATCCCTTGGTTCCCTTAAAGTCCAAAAATTAATTAATGTTTGGAACGGTTGAGCTTCCATAACTGTGGGTTAGAGAATTCCAAACTTCACCACCAATTCAGTGAAAAACAATTCTTCTAATCTCAGTGTAAATGCTTTATCACTTATTCTGAATTTGTACTCCAAGTTGTAGACTCCTGAGCCAGGACAAACATTCTCCCTACATCCAGTCTGTCAAGTCTATGGATTTTGAAACTTTGTTCTCCTCTCAAACAGCGTATCTGCCATTTCTGTCAGAACCAGCCAGCAGAATTTTCATTGTATTCCATCCATGAAAAATATATTGCTTCTTTGGGAAGGAGACCAAAATTGTGCAATATACTTTAAAATTCAGGTGTTCCCAACCTTTTTTGTGCCATAGACACATAACATTAACCAAGGGGTCAGCGGACCCCAGACTGGGAACCCCTCCCTGCTCTAGATGCAGCTTCACAAAGGTGCTACTCAGTATAAGACTTTCTTGCTCTTGTTTTGCAACAGTCTCATTTGACTTCCCAATTGCTTGTGCACTTGGCTGGGAGGACCATATGTCACATTTTCAAGTTTGCTGACAATACTAAACTAGTGGGATTGTCCCTTTGAATCCATACTACACAATCTTTAACTTGCTAGAAAATGCCCGCAGTTTTGGCATGAGGACCAAGGTGGATGACCGCACATTTTCCATATTCTATCCTTCAGCCATATTCTCACCACTTAGTCACCCTTTTATAGCCAGCAACATTGACTACAAGATGTTTGGTCCTCCCAGCCAAATCACTCATTTGGACTGCGAATAGTGAAGCCCAAACAATGATCCCAGCAATACATTCATCCTGCCAAGCTGTGAATTTTACTTCTGCTTTTTGCCTTCTGTCTGCTAATGAATTCTCAATCTACATCAGTATGTTTCCCCAGTTTGATGTGCCCCAAAATGTTGACCAACCTTCCAAATGGAAGACCTTATCAAAACCTGGGTCCATGCACTGGTTCTCTTTTGTCTGCTTGGCACGTCCTCAAAGAACTCCAGCAGAGAAGTAAAACATGGTTTTCCCTTAATAAAGGAAAATTGACTCTGCTCAGTCTTATTACTCTTTTCAAAGTGTTCTGTTATCATATGCTTCGTTGAGCATTCTAGCCTTTTTCCCCAATAACTGGTATTAGGCTGACAGATTGGTAGCTCGCAAAGAGTAGGGCCACATTTCATAAAAATGAGATCTCTATTCTGTCTTTATAAAGTTCCCCACTTCATCTGCATTATTTCTAATTTTACCCTGTAATGATTAAATATCATGTTAACCCTGTTCTAGCATTTTCTTGGCAATGCTTTTGTCAGCAGATACATTTAGCATCTGCAGTATTTTGTTTTTGCAAGCAGTGTAACCATAGTTGTGTACATTGAATCACAGAATTGCTGCAATGGAGCAACCATAACCAGGTCAGTGAAAAGTGCTGTATGTTTTATACCAGTCCTCCAAACAGGATGGTTCAAATTACAGGCAGCAGTTCCTTTTAAAACAACAGGTTGGGGGGTGTTTTTGAAAATGCAGAAAGATCTTAAGTTTGTATTTTGGTCTAGCTCTTCTTAAAATGTGGAGATTCTGCATGTTGAGATGATTGATTTTCTATTCAAAAGAGGTTTTCTAATACAAGTTTCATACAATATATTGCAGACATCTTTATTCAGTAGCAAAAGTACTTGATTTTTCACTTTCACAGTACAGGCTGAATATCCATCTAATGTTTAGAACTCCATCTATTCTCTCTAAAGTATGAATAGTATGAAAAGCATGCTATTAAGATTGTTAAACACTTACATCTTCAGAACCAAGAACATTGCAGAGATCTATTAGGGAGATAACACTTTCAAGGATGGACATAAAACCAAAATTATTCATGCCTCTAGAATTTTCTGGGTACATCAGAAGACACAAATCCAGAAGCACAATTCTATAGTAACATTTAAGCAGCTGTAATCATTCAGCCTGTAGAAAATCTTGCATATTGTGTAGCATAAGCTGTCACAACATCAATTTACTGTATCTCTTGTTTTAGGCATTTAAAAAAAATGCAAAGATAGGGATGCAATTCCATCTCAAGATTATCACTGTTTACAGATGCAAGGTATGAGGCAAATAGTTTGCCAAGGATAAAAATGGCATTTCAAACCTTTGAACTTGCGGCTGCAAATTGATGATTTGTAATGCCAAGTCATTTCTGTTCCGTATTTGGAGGTAATACCATTTACTTGAACCTTTTAAAAACTTTGCAACAGTAGCAACTCCACAACAGGTGGAAAAGCCACATTAAATAATCTTCAATCAACTTCTAATCAAACTTAAAACTTTTTTTATCATATAATAAGGAACTTCCCTCAAATTGTTTTGCATGGTATTGTTTGTCATGTGTTAATTGTGGTATGACAGTATCAAAAAATAAAGAAAATCATATCCAGCAACCAAGTTTTCTGCAATGCTTCTGTCAAACCTTTTCTCCTAAAGTTACTGAATGTTGCCAACCACACAAACCTGTCAAGAAACAGGTTTCTGTGTGCAGCTTTACAATTTGAGTGTAGAGCTCATCAAAGGCAAATTAGATAAGGTAGTGTGGGGAAGTGATGAGATCAAGAAGAAAGTCAAGATCATTAACTTTATTTATTTGTTTATTTACTGAGAAACAGCGTGGAATAGGCCCTTCTGGCCATTTAAACCATGCTGCCCAGCAACCCTCAATATAACCATACCCTAATAATGGGACAATTTACAATGGGCAATTAACCTATCAACTGGTACATCTTTGGACTGTGGGAGGAAACTGGAGCACACAGTCACAGGAAGAACGTACAAACTCCTTACAGACAGCAGTGAGATCACTTAGACATCATAACTGATAGAAATACCCAATGGTGTATTCAAGTGAAGAGCAAACTAGCATGCTATGGTTTTATGATGGATGCAGCTCAAAATCAATGGCTACATACAAACAGTATAATAGATAATAAGTATGGATTTGCATCATTGTGATTCCGTAAGCAATACGTTATGGACAAGTTAACAATCAGAATAATCCCAATGATTTTTTTAAAAACTATATTGTTTGTTTAATTTTTAAATGTATTCAAGCCATTTTTAAATTAATCTAATAATGGACAGTGAAATACTCTTTCCTCTATAGATTCCCACTAATGAACAACCACTATCAGATTAGTATAGCATGTTTCGGGGACTGCCTCCACAACAGGACTCTACCCACAGCTCCAAAAGACCATCTTCTTGTCCATTTTCCACACCAATTTGAGTGACAGTAAACAGCCATATTAAAATAGTAATATCATTTACATCAGCATCTCCATATTGGTGTCACAGAGCATAGAAGTGTTGCTTGTTCTTCTTTTGTGAAATGCAGTAGAAGGGAAACAGATGGCAAGCTGCAAGTCTACCTAACAAGCCATGAAATAAGCATGACATGATAAACAAATAAAAACTAAAACTAGCAGGGTTGAAAACACAACTATTTATACTACAAAAATCCACAAACTTTTAAAGGGAGCATCATTGTTCAGTTCAGTAGCAGGTGTTAATATGGATAATATGGCAAAATAACATGAATCATCTTGGCACTGGAATCTGATGAATTGTAATTGGTCTAAATTGCCTTCACGTTGCACCTTTAATGTAACTACACTACTTTATAATAGGAACCCAAATCATTTAATCACCTTAACCCCATTACTCCCAAAGAGCAAACTATAAATTTGCAATGTCATGGTGGATGGGGTATTAGGTAATCAAGACTAACAATTCTGGAATTGTCTTTGACATTAAGATATCTTGATAGTAAACATCTGAATATGAATGAGAAGTATGCTATGTCTGGTAAGTGGTAAAGCAGGTCTCCCCATACCGAATGATGAGAGAATTGTGCTCTATTGTCAGTACACTTTAAAGTACTTTCTTATGGACACATTCCTATATTCTTTCTGGATCTCACAAAGTAGAAGTTCCTGTCAAAGTTAAAATTTATTGTTATTCAACCGATAACATGTATACCACCAAACGAAATAACATTCTTCCAGACCATGGTGCACAACTCATTATGTAAAACTCACACACAACACAAATTTATATTACCACAAATAAATTAACAAGTAGTAAAATATATTCTATAAGATTGACACTTAGCTATAAATGATTCCCAAGACCAGCACTGTAGCAATATCAAAGGTTTATTTTAATATGTAAACTTACAGTAGGCCTTCCACAATTGCATAAGTTTAAATGCAATGTCCTTTTATTTGTTAAAAACTACTATCTTCTTACTTGCTATTTACATGTTGCATTTCAAATATCAAAAAAGGGGAAATAACACTTTCATGAAGAGGCAAAGTTTGAAAGTTAGGAAGGAATGCAGCAAATGAAAGAAAAACAGTGTCCAAGACTATAATATTTAATAATAGTGACAGAAGTTAATATTTTCACTTCCTCCTTTTGTTATTAAATTTAACCGAAAAGAAGATTCTTATTTAAGTGAAGTTATCTACCAGCTTAGTGGAAATACCCAAACAAAATCCACATAAGAAAGAGAAGGATTACCTCTTGCGACGGTTCTGTCATTCAACAAGATCACAGCTGCTATACTCTCAATCTCAAATCCATTATCCTGACTGTTCCCCTTCATGCTCAAGCACCCTTCAGATCAAACTATGGGCATCCAAGCCTTAAATAATTTTATTGACTCAGCGCCAAAACTCTTTAAGGTACAAAATTCAAAAGAATATTACCCTCCATCTCCATCTTAAACAAGTGACAACTTATTCTGAAGCAATACCCTCAGTCTTGATGAAATATCTTCATCAAAGCAGGGATTCCCAACCTGGGGCCCATGGCATAAAAAAGGTTGGGGACCCCTGATCCAAAACATCAACTGCCCATTTATTTCCATTAGTGCTGCCTGATCTAGAGTTCCTCCAGCTTTTTGAGGCATTGCAATAGACTTCCTGCATTTGCAGTCATTCTTTTGTCTCTCTCAGATGTCTACTGTTGCTTTCCCTCAGAATCTTATATTTCAATAAGATTGCCTCTCAATTTATTGCCAAGTTCAGCATACATCCAATGTATATATACCCCTCTTTAAAAAAGGAGACCGAAAATACATCTAGTACTTTAGGTGTGGTTCCACAAATGCCCTGCACAATATAGCAAGATTTCAATTCTACAATTGTTACGTGCCCACAGGTTTCGTTTACTGTGAGCGTCACTTTAAGAGACGGCTGGATGAGGCGGGACTATGATATCAGTATAACGAGCTGCGACGGACTGCTGGGATTTTCAGTGGTAAGAAAAAAGAGAGAAAGAGTGGAAAGACTTTGGACTACAAGCTACCAGCAGGAAAAATGGGTAAAGTCTGATACTTCCCCATGCCCAAAGGATTGGGTTGATCAACAGCATACCGTGCACATTGAATGTGTGACTGTCACTTCAGATGGTCCACATGTGGATTTTGTTGAAGTATCCTGTGGAACCACTTTCGTTAACCCTTACCTGGAATCGGGTGTGTTCTGTAGTTACCACTTGGTAGAAGGGATGTTCCATAACTGTCACCTTGTGATATTTCTACGTGGATTTTGGAATGACTCAATGGATAAGATCTTCGGTGACTTGTTACTTCGTTTACCCGGTGTGGAGTTTGTGGAATTCCATGTGATCTCCTTCTCTCTACATTTTAACATGGATTTACAAATCTCTTCCATCATTTATCTCCGTGAATTACTGAACCTTTTCTACTTTACCGTCTGAATCTTAAGACTTTAAGAACTGTTCCTAAGCTTGACTGTTTGGGACACACACACACACAACACAGTTAACTTCTGTTTATTTTGTTTAATTTCTTATATTTCGAGTAGATACTGTTATGTACCCTGTAACAGGTTAAAAAGAACCAGCAGAAATGGACACACCCGGAGTCTGAGTCTTCCATTATAAACCCTATTTTATTAGTAACTACATGAATAAAGTAATATAAAATGAGATAAGGTAAACAGATTAGCAGAGTATATGCATATATAAGTGAGTAATAAAGTTCCCAAGCTTCCCAGCTCAGGTGGTATAGGTGACACAGTCTTACGGTGGTATAGTAAGTAATCAGTTCAGTTCTGGAATTTGATTTGGGGAGGGAGAGAGGGGCGAGGGAGATGGTTTGTCTTCCCAATGCCGGTCCTCCACGTCGATCTCCTGCTCCTGAAACTTTAATTTAAAGTCACCACTTGTGACCACAGGAAGAGGACCGTTTCCATGGTAACACTATCAACCCAGGCCAGGGTTAAACACACCGATAGCATTCCACTGGTCACTCCTTCGTCCACACTATAAGCAAAAACCCCACCCTTGTCGTGGGCACACAAAGCTCACCCGAGTCCTCCTTGCCTCTGGCGTGTCGTGTGTTTCTTGTGTGTCTGATTAAAAAGTCAACGGACCTTGTATATATCTCACAAGTGCGGAACACAAACTGTCCATCATATAACTCCACCTTTCAGTTTCCAAGGCAACTCACAGACTTTCTCTCTCTCTCTCGGCTGCTGAATTAGCACACAAGCTGTTCGCTCCCTCTCTCTTGCTAAAGGAACAGTCCACTTTAGAATAATCCTTTAGATCTCGTCACAATACTAATAAAGATAATGGTTTTTATACCAGACTCCATTTGTGATCTATTGCTGCTGGTACATAACAAAATTCCTTTGCAAAAAAAAGACCAAAATATTATTTGGCTTTCTGAATAGTTACTAAATCTTCATGCTAACTTTGTGTTTCATGTACAAAGACAGACAAATTCCTCAGTAACATATTTTGTTTGCTCTCTATATTACGTTATCCTATTCATCATAATTTGGATAAGCATATTTTTTCCCATTACAAGCTCATTACATATAACTCTGTAAATTCAGTACCTTCTCAAAGTTTGCTTTCCTATCCATCTTTGCATCACATTCCAGCTACTAATTTTCATGTCAATTATTTTAATGTTTAGCTCTCTAACTGTGCTGTAACATAAGAAATAGGAACAGGAGTAGGACATCTGGCTCATTGAGCCTGCTCTGCCATTCAGTAAGATCATGGCTGATCTGACCATGGACTCATCTCCACCTACCTGCCTTTTCCCCATAATTCTTAATTCCCCTACTCTGCAAAAATCTATCCAACCTTGTCTTAAATATATTTACTGAGGTAGCCTCCACTGCTTCTAACCTTTAGTGGACATATTCTTTTGTTTTGCTATTACTCATACTGATGAAAACTTCATGGTTTCATTCTTGAAGTCTGCATAAAGAAGGCAATTTAAATTATCTCACATGTTTTAATAATGGTTATCCATAAAGCCACCCTCATAAACAAACAGAAAAGCCAATTTACAAAACCAAACCCTATCTAGCATTGCTATTCATCCAGCAGAACAACCCAGCATTTAGAACAGGTACAAACCAAAAGCTGTGGGTTACCATCAACATGCATCATGGATTCATCCTGAAGTTCCCCAATGGGGCAAGGTTTCTAACTTAAGAAACATTGCAAATACTTTTAATAATACAATAAACTGCATGCACACACTAATAATTTTCTTAAGTATTTATTAAGAAAATTATTTTACAAAAATCTGGATAATGTTTTTGTAGTTGTCTTCCTAACAGAACTTACTAATCACCAGACCAGACCCTAAACACCTTGGTCTTGATGATAGTTATCTATTATAAGCCTACAGACTCTCACAGCTACCTGGACTATTCCTCTTCCCACCCTGTCTCTTGCAAAAATGCTATCCCCTTCTCACAATTCATCCGTCTCCACCGCATCTGCTCTCAGGATGAGACTTTTCATTCCAGGACAAAGGAGATTACTTCCTTTTTTAAACAAAGGGGCTTCCCTTCTTCCACCATCAACTCTGCTCTCAAACGCATCTCCCATTTCCCGCACATCTGCCCTCACCCCATCAGGGATGGGGTTCCCCTTGTCCTCACCTACCACCCCTCCAGCCTCCAGGTCCAAGGTATAATTCTCCGTAACTTCTGCCATCTCCAACGGGATCCCACTACCAAGCACATCTTCCCCTCCCCCCTTCTGCTTTCCGCAGGGATCGCTCCCTACGCGACTCCCTTGTCCACTTGTCCCCCCCATCCCTTCCCACCGATCTCCCTCCTGGCACTTATCCTTGTAAGCAGAACAAGTGCTACACCTGCCCTTACACTTCCTCCCTCACCACCATTCAGGGCCCCAGACAGTCCTTCCAGGTGAGGCGACACTTCACCTGTGAGTCGGCTGGTGTGGTATACTGTGGTGCTCCCAGTGTGGCCTTTTATATATTGGTGAGACCCAACTCACTGAACACCTACGCTCGGTCCGCCAGAGAAAGCAGGATCTCCCAGTGGCCACACATTTTAATTCCACGTCCCATTCCCATTCTGATATGTCTATCCATGGCCTCCTCTACTGTCAAAATGAATCCAAACTCAGGTTGGAGGAACAACACCTTATATACCGGCTAGGTAGCCTCCAACCTGATGGCATGAACATTGACTTCTCTAACTTCCATTAATGCCCCTCCTCCGCTTCTTACCCCATCCCTGACATATTTAGTTGTTTGTTTTTTTTCCCTCTCTCTCTGCCCATCACTCTGCCTGTTCTCCATCTCTCTCTGGTGCTTCCCCCCCCCCCCCCTTTCTTTCTTGCGAGGCCTCCTGTCCCATGATCCTTTCCCTTCTCCAGCTCTGTATCACTTTTGCCAATCACCTTTCCAGCTCTTAGCTTCATCCCACCCCCTCCGGTCTTCTCCTATCATTTCGCATTTCCCCCTCCCCCACTACTTTCAAATCTTACTATCTTTCCTTTCAGTTAGTCCTGACGAAGGGTCTCGGCCCGAAACATCAACAGTGCTTCTCCCTATAGATGCTGCCTGGCCTGCTGTGTTCCACCAGCATTTTATGTGTGTTGTTTGAATTTCCAGCATCTGCAGATTTCCTCATGTTTGGTCTTGATGAATGTTATTTCATCTGGTGGTGTGCATGTATACAACTGTGGAGAGCCTACTATAGCCACATTCTATTTACATATTAAAATAAACCTTTATTTAATATTGCTACAGTGCTGGTCATGGGAATTATTGATGGCCAAGTGTCAATCTTCAGGAATATATGGTATTATTTATTTGTGGTAATCTCACCTTCTGTGTTGTGTGTGAATTATATATACTGTGTTGTGCACCTTGGTCCAGAAGAATGTTATTTCATGGAGTGGAATACATGTATACGGTTGAATAACAATAAATTTGAACTTTAAGTAGACTGGCTTTGAAGATGCTTGTTGTGGTTCTACTTTGAGAGATCCATAAAGAACATAGGAATGTTTCTTTATGAAAATATTTACTCTGTTTCATTTTTAAAATTCTGATAATTCCAGGCCTCCTGTCTTTTCCCTAGCCACTGCCTAAATTTTACAATTTCCATCCTTGATTTTAAATTCCTTCATGGCCTTAATCCTACAATCTACTAGGTACAGTATCTATACTTCTCTAATCCAAGCATGACTTGGAGAAATTCAGCAGGTTGGGCAACATCCAGAGAGGAAAATAACAGATGTTTTGGGCCAAGAGTCTTCATCAGGGCTGGAAAGAAAGGGGGCAGAAGCCAGAATAACTCCAGCATTGCCAGCTATTTCTAACCATCCCCCACCACCTTCCTACCTATCTTCGATCTACTGTAACTCCTTTGTTCCTTTCAAGATGCTCTTTGACAGGGGTCACCAACCTTTTTTTTGTACCGCGGACTGGTTTAATATTGACAATATTCTTGCGGACGGACCGAGGTGGTGGGGAGGAGGGGGCAGTGTGAGTGTTAATATCAACCGGAATATAGGTGATGTCAACTATAAGTCACTTATAAATGGCTAATACACTCAATTTCGTTTCTAAAAGGGTTTATCTAACGAATTTAATATTAAACACACAACGCATATTTTCCTTGCATGAACACAGTTATATTATAATTAACACAGTCAATTATAATTCACTAATAAGTCAATAGCATCATAACATTTTAAGTAACGTTTGGATATTAAACACACATTGCATATTTTCCTCGTATGGACATATAAAATCATTGCAACACACCAGTGAGAGGACAAGGTAAGCGCGTGGCCCGGAGAGAGCGACCCACCGACCGACCGAGCGAGGAGTGCGACAGGGTCCCTGTAGGATCTATCGGCCGACAAAAGTTTGTTTCAGTAGCTCGCAGCGCGGTAGCTGCTCTGTTACTTACGAAACCCTGAGCCCGAATTAGGTTGTCTGCGAATATTTTAGCACCGGGTTCCCCACGGACATTCGGTGTGCGAAAGAGGTTTAGAGGCGGCGCCCATCTGTCCGCGCTCCAGGCCGGTAGCAACGGCACTTCCCGCCGGCCGCGCGAGGCCAACCAGTGATCCCGGGCGCGAGGGTATCACTGCGTTTAGGCGGCTGATGACCTCGCGTGGGTTCAACAGTGGGCGTGACAGGAAAGGTGCAACGGGCTCGTAGCGTCTCCTCGCGGCCCGGTGGTTGGGGACCACTGCTCTTTGAGACCTAATTTGCATAGCTCCATGCCGAACACAAAGCTATTTGATAATATTCCTGTGAACCGGCTTAGCATGCTGTCATTGAATTAGCAGACTCTGCTGTTAGCAGATCAAAGGAGTTCCCGTGGCTATATGAGAACAGGAAACGTTCCCCACATCCTGTAGAAAAGTGTGAGATTAAAAAGTGCCTCTTCTCACCTGCCCATCACCTCTCTCTGGTGCTGCTCCTCCTTTACTGTTCCCCATGGTCAACTGTCTGCTCCTATCAGATTTTTTCTTCTTCAGCACTTTGCCTCTTCCACCTATCATCTCCCAGCTTCTGAATTTACCCCGCCAGCCCACCGACCTACCTTGCCCCTCAGCTGATCTCATCCATCAGTTGCCGGCTTGTACTCCTTCTCCCACCTTCTTAATCTAGCTTTTGCTCCCTTTCTTACCAGTTCTAATGAAGACTCTTGGCCCAAAACGTCTGTTATTTCCCTCTCCAGATGTTGCCTGATCTTCTGAGTTCCTCCAGAATTTTGTTGCTCAACGTTTCCAGGGTCTGCAGAATCTCTTTGACAACAGTTTTATAACAATGGGGTAAACTCAAAAGAGCAAAGTAGGCACAAAGTAAGGTTCAAAAAAATAATAACAGCCTTGTAATTAACTTTGAGGCATAACAACTAGCCAGGACATGCAATTATTGCAGATAATAATGACAGATTCAAAATTACAATAAGGTGGACTCTTAACCTCACAATCTACCTTGTTATTACAACACACCTTATTCTCTATCCTCTTTGCATTTTCTCTGTAACAATTTATTCTGCATTCTGTTATTTTCTCTTGTACTACCTCAATGTACTGTTGTACTGAATTGATCTGTATGGCTGGCATGCAAAACAATATTTTTCACTGTACCCAGTATATTTGACAAAAATAAACCAATTTTCTAAGTTGTTCCAAGGTTTCATCCATTTTTCAGCTCTTCAATCCTCCCAGAACTCTGCTTTCCTCTAACTTTGGACTTGCCTTTATCCCTCTAATAGCAGCCATGCATTCAAGTGTTTAGATTTCAAGACATACTCTCCCTAAACCTCTTGAGAAATGTCTTTTTCCTTGTACGCACTCCTTAAAACCTCGCAAGCTTCAGGTTATAGAATCCTTGAGCATGGCCGCAAAGAAATGGGCCCTTTGGCCCATTTAGTTCATACCAACCTGTTATTCTCATTCATCCCATCGACCTGCATCTGGATCACAGCCCTCCATATCCTTCCCATCCATGTACCTATCCAAATTTCTCTTCAATGTTGAAAATGAACCCATGTCTACCACCTCTGTTGGCAGCTCATCCATATTCTCACCAGCCTCTTTGTGTAGAATACCCCTCACTTCAAGGTTCAAAGTGTTATGCATTCACACCACCTTTATAGCACCTATCTTTCACCCCTAACCTATGACCTGTGGTGTAATAGAGTCATAGGTTATATCCGTGGGATAAATTGCAGACCAATTACTCTTTTATGAAGTTCATTGGGAGGTTTCCTGTGGTAAAGCAACAGTGTAGTGAGAATGATTGCATTTCAGAAGGGTACATATTTTCAAATGCAAACAAATAACAAATACAATACAATCTGATAATTCAAAACCCTCAGGACTTATTGAATTGACTTTATTTCTTACATCCTTCACATACATGAGGAGTAAAAATCCTTATGTTACATCTCCATCTAAATGTGCCATGTGCAATCATAGTAATTTATAATAAATAGAACAGTCGATGTAATATAGAGTACACTCAAATCAGCATGAGTTCATCAGTCTGATGGCCTGGTGGAAGAAGCTGTCCTGGAGCCTGTTGGTCCTGGCTTTTATGCAGCGGGACCGTTTTCCAGATGGTAGCAGGTGGAATAGATTGTGGTTGGGATGGTTTGGATCCGCAGTGATCCTACGGTCCCTTTTTACACACCTCGCATTGTAAATGTCCTGAACTACAGATGCACTAGACTGTCTGCACCACTCTCTGCAGAGTCCTGTGATTAAGGGAGGTACAGGTCCCATACTAGGCAATGATGCAGCAAGTCAGGATGCTCTCAAGTGTACCCCTGTAGAAAGTTCTTAGGATTTCGGGGCCCATACCAAACTTACTCAACTGTCTGAGGTGAAAGAGGTACTGTTCTGTACACATCACGAGGTCCTTGGTGACGTGGATGCCGAGGAACTTAAAGCTGTTTACCCTCTCAACCCCAGATCCATTGATGTCAATAGGAGTTAGCCCATCTCCATTCTTCCTATAATCCACAACCAGCTCCTTTGTTTTTGTGACATTGAGGGGGAGGCTGTTTTCTTGACACCACTGTGCCAGAGAGATGACTTCTTCCCTGTAGGCCACCTCGTTATTGTTTGAGATAAGGCCAATCAATGTAGTGTCGTTGGCAGATTTAATAAGCAGATTGGAGCTGTGGGTGGCGATACAGTCATGGGTACTAAACCGCCAGATTTCCTAGATTATTGGTTGTTATGTACACTAATGGCCAGATGCGCTTTTTCATCTTTTTTTTTAATATATTGCACAGCAGGAGAATAAATTTTCCAGTGATCCTGGCCTCTGGAAGAGAGAAATGTACTGGCATTCCAGAACCGGCCTCATCAATAAACCAGCCTGTGTGGTGACATGTGGTGCTATGAACCCCAACATTGGCTCCAGCTGCAAACCAAACCCACATTCCACATTTCAGGCCCCTGGTTCTGTACACACATGCTGTTTGCACTTTGAATCCTGGCTCAAAAGAGGTGGAGCTACACTCGGTGGCCACTTTATTAGGTACACATGTACACCTGTTCGTGAATCAAATATCAAATCAGTTAATCATGTGAGAACAGCTCAATGCATAAAAGCAGGCAGACACAGTCAAGAGATTCAGTTGTTGCTCAGACCAAACATCAGAATGAGGAAGAAATATGATCTAAGTGACTTTGACTGTGGTATGATTGGTGCCAGACGGAATAGTTTGAGTATCTCAGACACTGCTGATCTCCTGGGATTTTCACACACAAAAGTCTCTGGAATTTATAGAGAAAGGTGTGAAAAATAGAGCAGCAGTTCTGTGGGCGAAAACACCTAGTTAATGTGAGAGGCCAGAGGAGAATGGCCAGACAGGTTCAGGCTGACAGGAAGGTGACAGTAACTCAAACAGCCACATGTTTAAAAAGGTGGTGTGCAGAAGAGCATCTCTGAATGCCCAATAGGTTGAACCTTGAAGTGGATGAGTGACAGCAGCTGGTGACACCGTAATCCACTCCTGTACCTAATAAAGTGGCTACTGTGGGTCGATTCCAGACCCTGTATTTTCAAAAATCAGATGACAGATTATCAGAGTTTTACTATATACCTGTGAATAAATTCTCAGCATATTGAGAAACAATGCAGTGTAATGCTGTCCTGATAATGTTCTTGTGCTAATTATTTATAGACGTTTTATCAGTGGCCTTGATATGTTTTTGTTGACACAATCTATTTTCAAAGAACCAGAAAAAGGGTATCGGTTAAATCAGAGCACAAAAAGTTGACCAATTTTAAATCAGGAACTGTAAAATATGGACACAGCTATGATTTTATTTATAGAGTAATAGAAAGAACAACACAGAAACAGGTCCTTCAGCCTATCTACTCCATGCTGAACCATTTAAACAGCCAACTCCCATCAACCTGTACCAGGACCATAGCCCGCCATACCCCTACCATCCATATACCTATCCAAACTTAACATAAACATTGAAATCAAGCTTGCATGCACCACTTGTGCTGACAGCTCGTTCTACACGCTATTTCCCCTCATGTTCCCCTTAAATTTTTCACCTTTCACCCTTAACCTATGACCTCTAGTTGTAGCCCCACTCAACCTCAGTGGAAAATGCCTACTTGCATTTATCCTATATATACCCCTCATAATTTTGTATACCTCTATCAAATCTCCCCTCAATCTTCTATGTTCCCAGGAATAAAGTCCTAACCTATTCAATCTCAGGTCCTCCTGACATGGCAACATCTTTGTAAATTTTCTCTGTACTCTTTTAACATTATTTACATCTTTCTTGTGGATCAGTGACCAAACTGCACAAAATACTCCAAATCAAGCCTCATTAATGTCTCATACAACTTCATATAACATCCCATCTCCTGTACTCCTGTGTTGATATACAGTAGATGACAAACAACAGACCCAGCACCTATCCCTGCAGCACTCCACTAGTCACAAGTTTTCAGTCAGAGAGGCAACCCTCTACTACCACTCTCTGGCTTCTCCCACAAAGCCAACGTGTAATCCAATCCAATTTACTACCTCATCTTGAATGTCCAGTGACTGAACCTTCATAACCAACCCTCCAATGCAGGATCTTGTCAAACGCCTTGCTAAAGTCCATGTAAACAACATCCATTTTCTTGCCTTCATGAACTCCCAGGTAACTTCCTCAAAAAACTCTATAAGAATGGTTAGAGAGGACCTACCATGCATGAAGCCATGCTGACTATTCTAAATTGGTCCATGTTTATCCAAATCTCATATAACTAGTCCCTTAGAATATCTTCCAATAACTTTCACACTACTGATGTCAAGCTCACTGGCCTATAATTTCCTGGTTTATTCTTAGAGCCCTTCTTAAACAGCAGAACAACATTGGCTATCCTCCAATTCTCCGGTACCTCACCTGTCACTAAGGATGATTTAAATATCTCTGCCAAGGTCCCGGTAATTTCTACACTTGCCTCCCGTAGGGTCCGGGGATTGTCAGGTTCTGGGGATTTCTCCACCCTGATTTGCCTCAAAGCAGCAAACACCTTGTCTTCTGTAATCTGTATAGAGTTCATAAGTTTAATGCTGTTTTGCCTCACTTCTATAGACCCTGTCCATCTCCTGAGTAAATAGAGATGCAAAAATGCATTTAAGATCTCCCCCATCTCTTCTGGCTCCCTGCATGAATTACCAATCTGATCTCCCAGAAGACCAATTTTGCCCCATGTTGTTCTTTACCTTCTTTGTCCGCTAAGGCAAGCTCATGCCTTCTCGCACCTCATGCACTCCTGATGAAGGGTTTTGGCCCGAAACGTCGTCACTACCTCCTCCCATAGATGCTGTCCGGCCTGCTGAGTTCTGCCAGCATTTTGTGTTTTTACTCATGCCTTCTTTTATCCCTCCTGATTTCTTCCTTAAATATTAACTTGTATTTCTTATGCTCCGTAAGCACCCCATTGTTCCTACCTACCTATACCTGTAATGCACCTCCTTTTCTTCTTAACCAGGGCCTCAATATCTCTTAAAAACCAAGGTTCCCTACACCAGTTTATTGTTAACTTTTATTCTGACAGGTGCATACAAGCTTTGTACTCTCAAGATTTCATCTTTGAAGGCCTCCCACTTACCAAGTACACCTTTGCCAGTAAACAGCCTCTCCCAGCCACACTTGCCAGATCCTTTCTGATACCATCAAAATTGGCCTTTCTCCAATTTAGAATCTCAACCCATAGACTATCTTCTTGTAAATTTACTTTGAAACTAATAGCATTTTGATCACTAGTTGCAAAGTGTTCCCCTACACTAATTTTTGTCAACTGCTTTGTCTCATTCCTTAATAGCAGATCAAGTATAGCACACTCTCTCCTCGGGACTTCTATGTACTGATTAAGGAAACTTTCCTGAACACATTTGATAAACTCTATCCCCTCAAGTCCTTTTACAGTGTTGTGGTCCCAGTCAATATGTGGAAAGCTAAAATCGCCTACAATAACAACCTTATGGTTCTGCAATCACTCTAGAATTTTTTCCCTCTAAACCACTTGAAATGGTTTTTTTTAAATTATTTATTGATTGATTGAAACATACAGTGTGAACTACACCTTTACAGCTCTTTGAGCTATGCTGCCCCAGCAACCCCAATTAATCCTAACCTAATCAAGGGACAATTTACAATGAGCAATTATCCTACACGGTATTTCTTTGGACTGTGGAAGGAAACCGGAGCACCTGGGAGAAACCACACATTCCATAAGGAGGACATAAAGAGACTCCTTATAGACGGCACCAGAACTGTACTCTGAACACCAATGACCCGTGGTGCAATAGCATTGCAGTAACCGCTACACTACCGTGGTGCCCAATGTGATGTTACATCACCTTCTCTGACCCTTTGAGCTGAGACTTTCACTTTGAAGATTATTTGTCATCATTTCTACTTTGATCACAGTGTGTGAAATTTAAATTGGAAGATGAGTCACAACCAATACGTCTTGAAATATCAATAGTAAATTCTCTCTGGACTTTAAGTACCTAGGATATATTTTTAAATGTGTTTATTGAATACATCTCACAATTAAATATTTACCAGATGGAAGCTATTACCTTCATTTTCACATATTCTGTTCCTAGGTCACCAGATCCATTGGTCTCTATGTTTGAAAACTAGTACCATGTATTCAGAGGATGAGAGGTGACTTGATAGAGGTTTACAAGATGATTTGAGGCATAGATTGAGTGGACGCCAAAAACATTTTCCTCGGGAGAAATCATTTTAAGGTATTTGGAGGAATGTTAGAGGTAAATTTTTGACAGAAAATGGTGAGTGCATGGAATACCCTGCCAAATGTAGTGGTAGAGTCAGATATACAGTATTAGAGGCATTTAAGAAACTCTTAGATAGGCACATGGACATAGGAAAAGGATGTCTATGTAGGAGGGAAGAGTTTGATTGATCTTAGAGTAGGTGATAAGATTGTGGGCAGAAGAGCCTGTACTGTGCTGTAATGTTCTATATTCTATGTTCATATTAATTCTGAGCTGAAAATTAAAGCTGTTTCAAATTTCCCCATGAACAGCATCGTATTAAACTCCGTCACTACTAAATACTCTATATATGCCTGGACCATTTGGCTGTTACGTCTCATTACTCAATACTGTTATCTATTCTGAAATTGATTAAAGTATATAACCATATTGGTTCTTCATCTTATTTGAGTATACTAGCCTTGTACCTTCCCTATATTTCATTTATACCTTACAAGCCACTCCTGAGCTATGCCTCAGAAATGGTGAATACCCTCCCAATTTGAATTAATTGAGCGTTTTGCACCCTGTAGATTTTATTGATAAATAATTTACTGGAGTCACATTCAAACATGTTATTGTCTAAATTGCTCTGCTGCTTTACTTTATTTCTGTATGCTGATTTATTTATTTTATTAAACTTTCATTTTATAACTATTTAGTATTTTGTCTTTGCCATCATCCCAAACTTATTTATTCTACCATTGCCTTCAACTACCAAGGCCCCAGGCACAGGTATTCTCCCCTCAAACCTCTCTACAATTGTTTTCTCCTTTAAAATCACTAAACAACATTTTTGTCATCTGCCCTCATATGTGAACAAGAACATAGAACATTATAGTATAGGAACAGGCAATTCAACTCACTAATCCCATCTCCCTGTACATGGTCCATTTCTCTCCAGTCCCGACATGTTCATGTTCCTGTCTAATGGCTCCTAAATACCTCCATTGTTATCTGCATCCATTACTTCTCCTGGTAACATCATCCAGGGATGCAGCACTTCCTGTTAAAAAAAAACTTGCCCTGCAGGTCTCCATTAAACTTCCCTTTTCTCACCTTAAAGCTATGTCCTCTATTAATAGACATTTATATCCTGGGGAAAAAAGGCTATTTGTGGGTGGCAGGGTGGAGATACTTCTCTACCAAAGGAGGTGTAAGGCACTCCTTCCCTCTGCTAGCCTGCAGGTCACCCTAGGGCAAGGTGTAATACCTGCATAGCTGCCCAATCAGAGTCACGTGAATCCATGGGACCAGGAGGCAGATGATCATATGAGCATCTGGTTCATATCGCAAGTCTTGGTTAGATAGATAGATAGATAGATAGATAGATAGATACTTTATTCATCCCCATGGGGAAATACAACTTTTTTCCAATGTCCCATACACTTGTTGTAGCAAAACTAATTACATACAATACTTAACTCAGTAAAAAAAATATGATATGCATCTAAATCACCATCTCAAAAAGCATTAATAATGATATGGTGCAACTCAAACTACCTGCGTCTCAATATCACCAAGACCAAGGAGATGGTGGTGGACTTTAGGAGATCTAGGCCTCATATGGAGCCAGTGATCATTAATGGAGAATGTGTGGAGCAGGTTAAGACCTACAAGTATCTGGGAGTACAGTTAGACGAGAAACTTGACTGGACTGCCAACACAGATGCCTTGTGCAGGAAGGCACAGAGTCGAATGTACTTCCTAAGAAGGTTGGCGTCATTCAATGTCTGTAGTGAGATGCTGAAGATGTTCTATAGGTCAGTTGTGGAGAGTGCCCTCTTCTTTGTGGTGGCGTGTTGGGGAGGAAGCATTAAGAAGAGGGACGCCTCACGTCTTAATAAGCTGGTAAGGAAGGCGGGCTCTGTCGTGGGCAAAGTACTGGAGAGTTTAACATCGGTAGCTGAGCGAAGGGCGCTGAGTAGGCTACGGTCAATTATGGATAACTCTGAACATCCTCTACATAGCACCATCCAGAGACAGAGAAGCAGTTTCAGTGACAGGTTACTATCGATGCAATGCTCCTCAGACAGGATGAACTGACAACAGGTAGACAATCTATGAAGAGTACTGGTAAGATTTCAAGAAGACAAGAAAATAGGAGCAGGAGTAGACCACTCAGCCTGTCAAACCTGCCCCACCCCATTCAGTATGATCATGGCTGGTCTATGCTGGCCTCAAATCCCCATCTGTGCTTTTTCTCTACATCTCACCATTCCTCAATTTTTCCAGTGTTTATTGCATTTGGTTGGCTTACAAATGATCTTGCTTGTACTGTCCATGGGGGCATAATTCCATGGATTTATCATGCTCTTACGGGATCAATTCCTAGGCACCTCAGTTTTATGTAAACATCTCTTTATTTGGCGGCCTTCGTTCCCAATTTCCAACACCTGCTTTTGCTTATTGTTCTTGCAGGTAGATATTAAATCAAATCAGCAAAAAGCTTTGTCAAAAAGCCAGGTTTTAAGGGATGATTTAAAGAAAGAAAAAGGGTTTGAGGGAGGGAATTCCGGTGTTTGATAATTAATAATTTGAATGCAAGATGTCTGCGTTGAAGAGATTTGATGTTACTCATTAGCAGACGTTCACACACCTTAATGATACACTTCTTCGGAGTTATACTGACAATCATTTTTACATCCAACAATTAAAACTTGTTCTGAAATAATTTCCAATGGCAGCAGAAATTGAAGTTGGTTCCACAGAAGAAGCTCAACTGATGCCCTTGTAGGAATTTCTATCAAAAGTGTATCTGCTTTGATGTTTTCTTCCCCAACTAATTTATAGGGATGTCTGTGATCTAAATGGTTTCAGCTAATAAATACAAGTTGATTTTATTAGCTGGATCCGTTCAGTGTTTGTTTTTTAATCAAAATAAGCAAGCCATTGTACAGTTTATGGTAATAATAAATTACTTGCAGTTAATTAAAAAACATATTTCATCTACGAAATTACATCTGTGTTGGGAGATTCCGACATTTACCAGCGCCCTCAACTATTCGCTGGTGGTCGACATGAAAATGAACGAGAAATGGTGACAGAAGAGCGGAGCTCTTGGCAGATTGTCAATTATATTTAATCATCAATATCAATATACTGCGTGAGCATTGAAAACCAGAAAATGATTTTATTTTTCACATTTAAAGTACGGATCCTGCTACTTGGGGATTCCTTCTCGTTCGCATCTTCTAGTTTATTAGCTGGCGAAAGTGGAGTTTGGCGTTTGTCCCGGGTCTGGGTTTCCCATCCAGTGATGCAGACGACCTTTCACGTCATTGTGGGTATTTATGAAATGTGTTACTCAGCCGTTAAAAATAGATCCCGCGATTCTCGTGCATTTAGACTTCATTAACACTTATCTATGTATTCACATTCCTTTCGAGCTAAACTCCCACATAATCCTTTCGCAGACCCCCAATTTTCCCAGGACTCCCGTTGCATCAGCCTTGGGTTAAAATCACGCACATATCCTATTCTGTGTTCTGGTCTCTTCCTGGCAAGAGCCCAGTTGTGTGTAAGTGTCCTACTGTCTCCTCCATCTGTCCTCTCCGGTGTCGGAATCGTCAGATCGCAGAACACGTGTGCGGCGGTGGCGTGATACCCTCCTCCTCCTTAATCCCACTTCTCCCTCCCGTCACCTCGCTCGACAGAATCACTTTGTTCCCATTCACTTTGCTTCGAGCAGGCAAACTCCTCAGTCATCTGCTGCCCCGCATCCCGAGGAGAAGCGACCAAACCCAAGCGCAGGCTAGCATTTGAAGCAAATTGTTTTATCCCCCCAACCGCACCCTCGGCTTCTCTCCGCTGCGTGTTGTCTGCGGGTAGCAGTCGCTAAACGCTGACCCACACCCAATTGCCGCTTCAGAGGGCGAACAAGACCGTGCGGTAACTTCATTGGCGAAGTCGTTTTGTGATCTTGAACAAGGTAAAGACTGGATTACATGTGCGGTAAGATTTGGTACTGTTTTAGTGTATTTTCACACACACGTGTTTCCTCCTGTCGGCATTAACCGGGTCCCTTTTACAATGAGTGGGCTATTATGAGAGGGATTAATGATTTTTTTTGTTAAATAGTGACTTTCCCCGGGTCTCCCTGGTAAACTCCCAGTTATTCGCCCTGACCCGAACCAGACAGTGTCCAACATCGGGCCAACAACCTTCGTCAAGCGGTAGGTATCCCGTTCAGGTGTGGAAATTTTGCCGAGTGCACCGGCTACCCAACCAGTCAACATTTCATCGGTAATCTGCCATATGTTTTACATTACGTCTTCCTTAAATCGAATTTAAAAGATCTGCAAAAATGCGGATTCCTTGCCAACAGCAAATACGATAAAATCGATTACATCCTTTAATTGGTACAGCAAAATTTTGCAGATTCATTGTCTGAAATGTGCATTGTTAAATTTAATCAATCAAAGTATGCTTAATTTATAAAAGAAAACCTTTTTATTAACTATATTAGGAGCCCTGTATGGAATGTTGAAATGATTAGGGTGATGCGGCGAATATTTAGGTTATTACAGTCACCAACAGATCGGCGATCGAGTGCTCTGGGAATAACCACATGTTTAGTTCTCTGGAGAGATTTCGAGCGACCCATTTAACTAATCTCACGTTTCAATGGAACCACTGGGCAAAGGAGAAGCGTTCTGGTCGTTCAACGTTGGCATTTATGTCTGTACGCCTTCTATTCGTTGCAATGCAAAGATTGCACTGATTAGTGTTTAAAAGCCTCTATAAATTAACACCCCACCCCCATTCCCAGCCCTCCTTCGCTTTACTTTTCCAAACCCTCTGAAGCGCAACCGAATTATCGATAGATGTCGCGACTATCTAACCACCGCGCCGCTAATTCGATTCCACTCCTACATTCGTCCCATCAACTCCCGACCAACTGATCAGTAATCCCAACGCGTTTGCCGGCGTTACTGGATTACTGAGACACCAAGAAACTGCATTTCTGGGGACGATTTGTTGCCGGTGTCTGGCCGTGGAGAGAGGTAATCGGTCTGGAATACAGCAAAGAAATCTTTTGCCGAAACACGAAAGAGTACCTGTAAGATATAAAACGACCAATTAGAAACTGAGATTTATTAAATTTTTATCAGTCAGTAGTCACCTCCAGGAGGGTGAAGGCAGATTAAATGATAAAAATTTATCGATCAAATTTATGATAAAAACGTTGTACCGCTGCTACTGTAAGTTAACAAAATTCTGGACACATGCCGGTGATAATAAACTTGATTCTGAATCTGAAAGAAAATCGGACAAATTCTTGAAAGGTACCAATTTCCAGAGCAGTGGTAAAGGAAGAGTTGCCAGATTACTTTTAAAGAGCTAGCACCAGAACAATGGGCCAAAACAACTGTTTCTGTGCTGCTGTAACTTCCCATGGCTCCAACAAACGGAAGCCAGAAAGGGAAACAAAGGGTTAAGGTAAAGGCTGGATGGGAGTTGTCTGCCATACAGGATTTCTCACATTTTGATTTTCTCACTTTAGAACAAAACACATTGCTTGAGAGAGAAGACAAGATGTTGCTACCATTTGTGAATTGTTTGCCAATATAAATACTTTTTTTTAAAAGCGAGGTTTGCAAAATGCTACAAACTCCCCCTTTGTAAGCAGTGTGGTCTGGAAGGCTGAGACCCAGCTGTAGAGAATAAGTGAGTCCCTCATGTTGGAGGTAGAGTCCCTCTGGTATTGAAAGCAGTTCTCGGCCTGTGGGCCCTACTCAGCTTTCATAGATTATTCATTGTGATGCCCTCCCAGAGGGTGCATTATGTTTCAGTCCTAACCCAGGTAATTTGTGTGCAGCTGTGACAAATGTAATTCTAGCAAAAATCCCACAAAGCAGATTACAACACACGTAAAATGCTGGAGGAACTTAGCAGGTCAGACAGCATCCATGGAAATGAGTAAGTCAATGTTTTGGGCTGAGACCCTTCATTAGGGTTGCTGATATAAACTTGCTTCATTGGTTAGGGCACCAAGTGTAAAAGCTGACAGATCATGTTGCAATTGTATAAAACTTTAGTTATGTCACATTTGGAATATGTGAGCAGTTCTAGTCATCGTATTACAAGTAGGATGTGGGAGATTTGGAGAATGCAGAAGAGGTTTGCTAGGATGTTGTCCGGAGTCTGGACTGAAGAGTATTAGCTAAAAGGAGAGGTTGGATAAACTTGGATTGTTTTCACTTGAGTGCGGGAGGCTGCAGGCAACCTTATAGAAAGCTGTAAAATTATGAGAGGTGTAAATAGGGTAGATGGTCAGAGTTTTTCCCCTAGGGTAGAAATGTCAGATACTAGAGGCTAGGGGTTTAAGGTGAGGGGTGAGAAGTTTAAAGGAGATTTGTGAGGCAAGTTTTTTTTACACAGGAAGTGGTAGATACCTCAAACCTGCTACAGGGCAAGAGGCATAAACAGATAGAGTAATGCTATTTAATAAGCAGTTTTACACATTTTTACCTGCAGGGAATTGAGGGATATGAATCTTGTGTAGGCAGTTGTGATTAATTTAGATTAGCATTTTGGTTAACACAAGCACTGTGGACCGAAGGACTTGCTTCTATTTTGTATTATACTTATGGGGTAATCTATATTGCTACTGTAATATCACCTTAAACTTATAGCCGCCAAGTGCATATAGTAATCTTTATTGTGTTATATTATCTTAGCCTTGAACAGACATTGCTGCTATCAAGATAAGGTTTCATTATGAATTGCTTTAATTTTGTTTTGGCATTCCATTATTTTCTGGTATATTAAAATTTCCTACTTCAGAATTTTTCCCATGAGTCCGTCACATATTTCATGACATCCTTGGGATTGATGGAAAGGGCTTCCAGATTTGCAGATGAGTAACACCTGGTGATAAAATTGTGAATAAAAATTGTTCTACTGACCACGATGTGTCATATCCTATTTTAAAAAGTAATAGTTTAATATGGATGGGAGAAAGTTAGATGATGTTGCAGAGCTGTGGGAGTGGAGGAGTGGTGTTCACAAGGCAATAAGAGCACCAAATTAAGCCAATAGGACTTTATGAATATTTAACGATAATGTTACAGGCTGCAACACTGGAACATATTTCCTTGTTTAATGATTTAATCAGAATTAAATATCAAGAATATGGTTTAGATACCCTGTCAAAGGATAAGGGGATTTAGGAATAGACCACAGCGAAACAGAACTTTGCATTAAGTGTTGACAAATTGGTCGGGAATGAATGGCCAGTATGCATGTCTAACTTTCTTGAAATATTGGGATTTACAGAATTATTTTAAAAAGTTGATATGGATCAGATTCAGACTCGCTTGTCACATGTACATTGAAATTTACAGTGAAAAGCATCGTTTGTATTAACAAGCAACACAACGTAATGCTGTTGCCAATGTAGAACATTATTCTGCTCACAGTGCTCGGAAGAACAACACAAAACACAACAGGGAGACTTTTGTTAATAGTAATTTTTGTTCAGATTTGTTATAATATTGGTGTTACAATAAATCTAAAATTTCAAACATCTGTAATAGTATGTGGATAAATATCTAATTATTTTAACATTATTGTCTTTGATCATTATTGTTACATAAATCTGGTTACTAGAGTTGTACATCAGACAAGATTATCTCCATAGAATTGGCATCTTCTAGCTTTCATTATAAAGGAAGCTACTCATCACAGAACATTTGTGAAAAGATTCAGCTAACTAACTTAATTTAAAGTATAGATAGGATATTGGACCATCTTGAACTTTACAGTTCCACAACGTACCAGTCAATGTAATAAGTAATCTCATCAGAAGGATCACAGAGTGATTTATGTGGGAAATATAGACACAATAAAAGCTGCTTTTTCTGGTTGAACTTTATAATAGTGGAGAAGGAGAGAGAACTGAACTTCTGTTGCATTAACCTTCAGGGTATGTGATGGTGACAATGGATGACAAAAGTGAGACAGCGTCTCACTTTGCCATAAGTGACAAATGTCATCTCATCTATAGAAAGCATCAGAAACAGAAATGTAGCATTTCAGTATCAGCCTTAAGCCAGCTAGCCACCAAAACCTGACCCAGATCCAAGTTAATTGACTTTAATTTCCTCATTCATCTGGAGCCCATTTTACAGAGTTTTCCATTCTGTGCTGCTCCTCTGATTCCGCAGGTGACATTTTGATGGTAATTTCCACTAGTTCAAAAGCAAGTGTGGGGTATTTGACTCTGAGCTTGTTTTATCAAAATACTGGCTGTTCTTAGGCTATAAGATATGGAAGCAGAATTTAGGACATTTGGCCCATTGAACCTGCTCTGCTATTCGATCGTGGATGATTTATTTTCACTCTCAACCCCATTCTCATGCCTTCTCACCATCACATTTGACACCCTTAAATATACCCAATGACTTGGCCTCCACAGCTGTCCAGGGCGATGAATTCCACAGGTTCACCAAAAAAATTTCCCTCCTGACCTCTGTTCTCTTCTCCCTCCACACATCTTCCTGCATTATCCCATATTCCCTGAATGTAGAAGTTTATCAATCTCAGTTTTCAACTCATTGACAGAGCCTTCACAGTTCTTGACTGCAAACAATTCCAAAAGATGTATCACATTCTGCATGAAGAAATCCCTCCTCATCTACATCCAAAATGGCCACATTGTATTCAAGCATATTTTATGTGTAAAAAGACAACCTATACACTAGTATGGTCCTATATAATTGAAGTATGGCTGACATGCTATTTGCAACCTGCACGTTGCCTTTTAGTGACTAGTGACAAAGATATCTAGTTCCCTTCTAACATAAGCATCACCCAATCTTTCACCATTTGAAAAACAATTTGTTTTTCTGTATTGGGCACCAGGCTGAACAACTTTATATTATAAAATCTTGTATCTGTCATGATTCTACCCATCTTCTAAAGCAGGGGATCTTAACTTTTTTTAAGCTTTGTACCTCTTTGGTAGTCCAGTGAAGCCTATGGACTCCTCTGGACATATTTATATGATATTTAAATATAATTTTTTTTTAAAGCTGTGATTTCTATTGGTGACAAAGTCACAGTATGGCTAGTACTGCTGTGGTTTGTTGCCTACATTCATAATTGAAGGAAATGCTAAATTTCAGTTAGAAGTTAGTGAAAATAAAGATGTAAATTTTTTTCCCATCCGAGTTCACAGACCCCCAGGAATCTATCCATGGACACCTGGTCAAGAGCCCCTGCACTAAACTCTCTTTACATTCTCATCCTATGGACAATCCTAGCAGTTTTGTACCATCGTCAAATTTCAATATTTGGCCACTTGACCAAATTGTCTAGGATTTAATAATCGCTGGAAAGAAATGTTCCCATTCGACCATTTTCTTCTCATGCTGGTGGATTCCTAATGCCAAAACAAGCACTTCCATTCCACAGTTAGTGGATAAAGTAATTGGTGTCCATTGTTTTATTCTCTCTATTGTTCTGCTCTTCTCCATTCTCCATTTATGACAGAACATGCCCTGATCAAGACAAGCCTATTCTTGAGAAAGTGGTAGAATTTTTGAACCAAAGTAGAATAAAACATTCACTACTACTCATTGTTTCCTGTTATTTAGCCAAATTTCTGTTCATGCTGTGACAGACCATTTTTGTTCCCTGGCTTTCTATCTTGCTGAGAAACCTATTATGTGGGACCGTATCATTTCCAATTGGAAGTCCATTACATCAGCTGCAATTCCCTTATCGACCCTCCACGTTACATCATTAAATAACTGTATCAAGTTAGTAAGACACAATTTACCTTAATTGTCAGGTGCTTAGAAATGCTTTACAGATTTGAAATCTATATTGATTGAGTTAATTATCACATGTACATCAAAATGTACAATGAAATGTGATATTTCCATTAACAACCAACACAACCAGGATGTGCCAGGGGCAGCCCGCAAGTGTTGCCACACAACCCAACACCAACATAACATGCCCACAACGCTTGGCAGAATGACACAGAAGACAAGAAGCAACAACAGCAAAATAAATCCTGTTTCACACTCCTTCCCTATGTCCTTATGCAGCCCTCTAACCCCAGGACGGACCGCTGCCACACCACTCAACTAGGCAATCTATTTCACTCTTGTATGCCTCCTTGTTGCCATCTAAGATTATGCCAGCAACAGTGGTGCCATTGGCAAATTTATAGATGGTGTTTGAACTGTAATTAGCCACACAGTCATGATTGTAGAGAGAATAGAGCACTGGGTTAAGCATGCTGCCTTGAGGTGTGCCAGTGCTGATTGTCAGCAAGGAACAAATAAGAAAATCTGCAGATGTTGGAAATCCAAGCAACACACACAGAAGTCCTGCCAAAGGGTTTTGGTCCAAAACGTCGACTGTACTTTTTTCCATAGATGCTGTTGAGTTCCTCCAGCATTTTAGTTTGTCAGCAAGAAACAGATGTTATTGCTGATCCACATTGGCTGTGGTCTCCAAATGAGGAAGTTAAGGATCCAGTTGCAGAGGGAGGTACAACGGCCCAGGTTTTGAAACTTGTTTATTCATATTGAGGGGATAATAGTGTTGAATGCTGAGCTGTAATCAATAAACAGCAAGCTGCTGTATTTCATGTGGCTCCAGAGCTGATGGGAGGAGGGCCCTAAATGCTATTGCTGCTGCTTGTGCAAAGGGAGAGGGCAGGGCAGGGCTTCGGGCCTTGATGTTTCTATTGTTCTACGGGGTTTCTTTGTTTTGTGGATTTCTTTGAAGAGGACGAATTTCAGGCTGTGTACTGGATACATACTCTCTGAGATTTAAAACCTTGAATAGAGAGCTAGTGAGATTGCAACCACTGTAGATCTGTTGTGGCAGGAGGCAAATTACAGCAGGTCCAGGTCCTTGCTCGGGCAGGAGTTAAATCAAGCTGGTAAGGAAGGCGGGCTCTGTCGTGGGCAAAGTACTGGAGAGTTTAAAATCGGTAGCAGAGCGAAGGGCGCTGAGTAGGCTACGGTCAATTATGGAAAACCCTGAACATCCTCTACATAGCACCATCCAGAGACAGAGAAGCAGCTTCAGCGACAGGTTGCTATCGATGCAATGCTCCTCAGACAGGATGAAGAGATCAATACTGCCCAATGCCATTCGGCTTTACAATTCAACCGCCAGGAGTAACATATGTTAAAGTGCCGGGGTTAGGACTCAATGTATTTAAGTAAACTACTTAAGAACTTTTTAAAAGCTATTATTAATGCTTTTTGAGAGGGTGATTTTAGATGCATATCATATTTTTACTGAGTTAAGTATTGTATGTAATTAGTTTTGCTACAATAAGTGTATGGGACATTGGAAAAAATGTTGAATTTCCCCATGGGGATGAATAAAGTATCTATCTATCTATCTATCTATCTATCAAAACCCTTCATCACAGTAGCTGAGAGTGATACAGGGTGATAGACCTTGAAGCAGTTCACCCTGCTCTTCTTGCGCTCCAGTATGATTGAAACCCTTATGAAGCAGGTGGGACAGACAGACAGACAGACAGACATACTTTATTGATCCCGAGGGAAATTGGGTTTCGTTACAGCCGCACCAACCAAGAATAGTGAAGAAATATAGCAATATAAAACCATAAATAATTAAATAATAGTAAGTTAATCATGCCCAGTGGAAATAAGTCCAGGACCAGCCTATTGGCTTAGGGTGTCTGACACTCCGAGGGAGGAGTTGTAAAGTTTGATGGCCACAGGTAGGAATGACTTCCTATGACGCTCAGTGTTGCATCTCGGTGGAATGTGTCTCTGGCTGAATGTACTCCTGTGCCTAACCAGTACATTATGGAGTGGATGGGAGTCATTGTCCAAGATGGCATGCAACTTGGACAGCATCCTCTTTTCAGACACCACCGTCAGAGAGTCCAGTTCCACCCCCACAACATCACTGGCCTTACAAATGAGTTTGTTGATTCTGTTGGTGTCTGCTACCCTCAGCCTGCTGCCCCAGCACACAACAGCAAACATGATAGCACTGGCCACCACAGACTCGTAGAACATCCTCAGCATCGTCCGGCAGATGTTAAAGGACCTCAGTCTCCTCAGGAAATAGAGACGGCTCTGACCCTTCTTGTAGACAGCCTCAGTGTTCTTTGACCAGTCCAGTTTATTGTCCATTTGTATCCCCAGGTATTTGTAATCCTCCACTATGTCCACACTGACCCCTTGGATGGAAACAGGGGTCACCGACTCCTGTTCTGACTGCAGTGGTGAGAGGTTGAGGATGTCCTTGAACACTCCAGGTACACCATCACGGTGTTTAAAGGGTGTTCTGACAATGGGCTCTGAGACAGAGGTCACAGGGCCACCCAGTGCTGTGGGGATTCGTGCAGGTGTAGTGTTATTCTCCCCATCAATATGTGCAGTAAAGGCATTGAGCTCATCAGGAAGTGAATCATCACTGCCATTTCTGCTGTTAGGTTTCGCCTTGTAGGACATAATGGTATGTAAACCCTCCCACAGCTGTCGTGCATCTGATTGTGTCTCTAACTTCTCATGGATTTGCCTTTTCACTCTCACAGTGGCGTTCTATGGGTGATACCTGGACTACTTGTGGAGTTTTAGATCACCAGTCTTGAATAGCACAGATCTAGCCCTCAGCAAAATGTGAACCTCCTGGTTCTTTCAAGACTTTTGGTTTAGACAGACACAGTATGTTCTCAAAGGTGCACACTGATCTGCACAGGTCTTGATGAAGTCGATGATGGTAATGGCATTTTCATTCAGATCCGGGGATGTATTCTTGAATATGGTCCAGTCCACTGTTTCAAAGCAGTACTATGAATGTTCATCTGCCTCCCTTGACCATACCTTCATGGTCTTCATCGCTGGTGCTGTTGACCTCAGTGTCTGCCTGTATGCCGGGGTTAATAGTGCAGGGCTGGTATGAAACAGTAAGCATTCCTGATGGTGGTGCAACACCGGTAAAATGTGTTGGCTCCTCTGATTCCACAGGTGATATTTTGATGGTAATTAGTCAGGGACTTCTTAACGTTGGTCTGGTTGAAGTCCCTCACAATGATCAGAAAATCATCAGGGTGTGTTGTCTTGTGATTGTTGATCACGGTGGTCAGTTCTTCCCTGTCAGCCTGATATTGGCCAGTGGTGGAAGGTAGACTGCAACCCGGATGATAGTGGAAAACTCCCTCGGCAGTTAGAAGAGACAGCACCTACTGCCAAATGTTTCAGGTCAGGGAGCGTGACGAGGATCATCACATGCATGCGCCACGATGAGTTAAGCATGAAGTTGTCGTCGCAGCCTCTGCCTTTATCTGAATCTGCCTCATGGTGGGTGGTGAAGCCCTTGGGCTAGAGTGCTGTGCCTGGAATGCTGGAAGTGAGCTACGTCTCTGTGAAGCAAAGTACACAGCAGTCCCTGATTGTACTGCTGCCTTGATCTGAGGTCTTCAGTTTTATTTTCCAGAGGCTGTACACGTTAATCAGGAGGTTAGGTGGAGCAGGGGTGGTGGGTGGTGGGTGTGTTAGGGTGTTTGGGCCCTGTGTTTCAGTTATACCTGGGCAGCCCACTTTCCTGAAACAACCTTTGCCTTGTATTTACAGGGTTATCATTGATCTGCTCACAGCCTTTGAGGAGGTTCATATGTGGGTTTGTGGAGGTGTCATAAAATGCAGAGTAGATAATTTATTGCTTTTCTATTTGCCTGGTGTTTTCTTTAATTCATTGAAAAGACTAATTCAGTACTAATGCAGTGCAATTAAACATGACCTTCAGAGACCGAATAATGGCTCCTCTAAATAAATTACTGTATCTTAATAATTTTTCTCTAAGAGTTTAGTGCTCCAAGCAGTCAGAAGCCATCATGTCAAAATCAATTATCTTTGTTATTCCTCTGTGCACCCTTTTTCAAAATGCATTTGTGACCTTTTTGAGTACGCAGGGGTCAGAACTGGATGCTTTATTCTAGGCCTAATCTCACTGATATTTCTGACAGTTAAAGTAGAAGGTGGCTTTATTCTAACATTTACCTTTTCTTAATGCATGGAGTGATAACTCATGGGGCTTTTTAAGCAGAGAGTCTGTTCCATTCAATGCTTAAAGCAGAAAAGTTCTCCAAGCAGATGAGGTTTATGAGAATTATCCCAGGAATGAAATGAAGTACTGTATTTGATGGCTCTGAGTCTGTAGTCGCTGTAATTTAGAAGAGGGTGTATCTCATTGAAGCCTATCAAATATTGAAAGGCCTAGATTGAGTGGACATGGAAAGGAAGTTGCCAGCAATGGGGGAGTCCAGGACCAGAGGGCAAAACCTCAGAATTCAAGGACATCCCTTTTGAGGAGGAATTTCTGTAGGCAGAGGGTGGTAAATCTGTTGAATTCATGACCACAGGTGACTGTGGGGGTCAGGTCATTGGGTATATTTAAAGCAGAGGTTGATAGATTCTTTGTTAGTAAGTTAGTAAGGTTTGAAGGAGAAGGTAGGAGAATGTGGCTGAGAGGATTAATAAATCAGCAATGATGGAATGTCAGAGCAGACTCAACGGGCAGGAAAAGTTTAAGAAGAAGACTGCCATATTCAGCGGGCAGCGGAATGAGAGGTAGCAGAGTGATAGGGTTTTGGATCAACGGGCTTAGGCAGTAAATAGGCAAGGTAGGTTTACCTGTGTTAATTGCAGAAAGGAAGTATGTGTGTGAGGCCAGTGTTCTGTGCTCGGTGTCAGATGTGGGAGGTCCTGGAGTCTCCCAGCCTCCCGGACGGCCATATCTGCACCCAGTGAGTCAAGCTGCTGCTCCTAAGGGACCATGTTAGGGAACTGGAGATGCAGCTCAATGACCTTCGTCTGGTCAGGGAGAGCGAGGAGGTGATAGAAAGGAGTTATAGGCAGGTGGTCACACCGGGTTTATAGGAGACAGACAAGTGGGTAACAGTCGGGGGATGGAAGCGGAAGAGTCAGGTACTAGAGAGTACCCCTGTGGCTGTACCCCTTGACAATAAGTACTCCTGTTTGAGTACTGTTGGGGGGACAGCCTATTTGGGGGGAGCAACAGTGGCCATGCCTCTGGCACAGAGTCTGGCCTTCTGGCTCAGAAGGGTAGGGAAAGGAAGAGGAAGGCAGTAGTGATAAGGGACTCAATAGTTAGGGGGTCAGACAGGCGATTCTGTGGATGCAGGAAAGAAACTCGGAAGGTAGTTTGCCTCCCAGGTGTCAGGATCTGGGATGTTTCAGATCATGTCCAAGATATCCTGCAGTGGGAGGAAGAACAGCCAGAGGTCGTGGTACATATTGGTACCAATGACATAGGTAGGAAAAGGGAAGAGGTCCTGAAAAAAGACTACAGGGAGTTAGGAAGGAAGTTGAGAAGCAGGACTGCAAAGGTAGTAATCTCGGGATTACTGCATGTGCCATGTGACAGTGAGAATAGGAATAGAATGAAGTGGAGGATAAATGCGTGGCTGAGGGATTGGAGCAGGGGGCAGGGATTCAGATTTCTGGATTATTGGGACCTCTTTTGGGGCAGGTGTGACCTGTACAAAAAGGATGGGTTGCACTTGAATCCCATGGGGAGCCAATATCCTGGCGGGGAGGTTTGCTCAGGTTACTGGGGAGAGTTTAAACTAGAATTGTTGGGGGGGTGGAAACCGAACTGAAGAGACTGGGGAAGAGGTGGTTGGCTCACAAATAAAGAAAGCTTGGAGATAGTGTGTGAGGGAGGATAGGCAGGTGATAGAGAAGGGATGTGCTCAGACGGATGTTTGAGATGTGTCTATTTTAACGCAAGGAGTTTTGTGAAGAAAGTGGATGAGCTTGGAGCGTGGATCAGTACTTGGAGCTATGATGTGATGGCCATTACAGAGACTTGGATAGCTCAGGGACAGAATTGGTTACTTCAAGTGCCGGGTTTTAGATGTTTCAGAAAAGACAGGGAAGGAGGCAAAAGAGGTGGGGGCATGGCACTGTTGATCAGAGATAGTGTCACAGCTGCAGAAAAGGTGGACACCGTGGAGGGATTGTCTACAGAGTCTCTGTGAGTGGAGGTTAGGAACAGGAAGGGGTCAATAACTTTATTGGGTGTTTTTTATAGGCCGCCCAATAGTAACAGGGACATCAAGGAGCAGATAGGGTAACAGATCCAGGAAAGGTGTAATAATAACAGAGTTGTTGTGATGTGAGATTTTAATTTCCCAAAAATTGATAGGCATCTCCCTAGAGCAAGGGTTTTAGATGGGGTGGAGTTTGTTAGGTGTATTCAGGAAGTTTTCTTGACACAATATGTAGATAAGAGGAGAGACTGTACTTGATTTGGTATTGGGAAATGAACCTGGTCAGGTGTCAGATCTCTCAGTGGGAGAGTATTTTGGAGATAGTGATCATAATTCTATCTCCTTTACAATAGCATTGAAGAGAGATAGGAACAGACAAGTTAGAAAAGTGTTTAGTTGGAGTAGGGGGAATTATGAGGCTATCAGGCAGGAAATTGAAAGCTTAAATTGGGAACAGATATTCTCAGGGAAAAGTACGGAAGAAATGTGGCAAATGTTCAGGGGATATTTGTGTGGAGTTCTGCATAGGTATGTTCCAATGAGACAGGGAAGTTATGGTAAGGTACACCACCTTTGAACCGTGGTGTACAAAGGCTGTAATAAATCTAGTCAAGAAGAAAAGAAAAGCTTACAAACGGTTCACAGAGCTAAGTAATGTCAGAAATCTAGAAGATGATAAGGCTAACAGGAAGGGGCTTAAGAAGGAAATTAGGAGAGCCAGAAGGGGCCATGAGAAGGCCTTGGTGGGCAGGATTAAGGAAAACCCCAAGGCAATCTACAAGTATGTGAAGAGCAAGAGGATAAGTCGTGAAAGAATAGGACCTATCAAGTGTGACGGTGGGAAAGTGTGTATAGAACCGGAGAAAACAGCAGAGGTACTTAATGAATACTTTACTTCAGTATTCACTATGGAAATGGATCTTAGTAATTGTAGTGATGACTTGCAGCAGACTGAAAAGCTTGAGCATATAGATATTAAGAAAGAGGATGTGCTGGAGCTTTTGGAAAGCATCAAGTTGGATAAGTTGCCAGGACCGGATGAGATGAACCCCAGGCTACTGTGGGAGGCGAGGGAGGAGATTGTTGAGCCTCTGGCATCATCTTTGCATCATCAATGGGGACAGGAGAGGTTCCGGAGGATTAGAGAGTTGCGGGTATTGTTCCTTTATTCAAGAACGGGAGTAGAGATAGCCCAGGAAGTTATAGGCCAGTGAGTCTTACTTCAGTGGTTGGTAAGTTGATGAAGAAGATCCTGAGAGGCAGGATTTATGAACACTTGGAGAGGTATAATATGATTAGGAATAGTCAGCATGGCTTTGTCAAAGGCAGGTCGTGCCTTACAAGCCTGATTGAATTTTTTGAGGATGTGACTAAACACATTGATGAAGGAAGAACAGTAGATGCAGTGTATATGGATTTCAGCAAGGCATTTGATAAGGTACCCCATTCAAGGCTTATTGAGAAAGTACGGAGGCATAGGTTCCAAGGGGACATTGCTCTGTGGATCCAGAATTGGCTTGCCCACAGAAGGCAAAGAGTGGTTGTAGATGGGTCATATTCTGCACGGAGGTCGGTGACTAGTAGTGTGCCTCAGGGATCTGTTCTGGGACCTTTACTCTTCATCATCTTTATAAACGACCTGGATAAGGAAGTGGAGGGATGGGTTAGTAAGTTTGCTGATGACACAAAGGTTGGAGGTGTTGTGGATAGTGTGGAGGGCTGTCAGAGGTTACAGCGGGACATTGATAGGATGCAAAACTGAGGCAGAGATGTGGCAGATAGAGTTCAACCCAGATAAGTGTGAAGTGGTTCATTTTGGTAGGTCAAATATGATGGCAGGATATAGTATTAATGGTAAGACTCTTGGCAGTGTAGAGGATCAGAGGGATCTTGGGGTCCAAGTCCATAGGACGCTTAAAGCAGCTACGCAGGCTGACTGTGTGGTTAAGAAGGCGTACAGTGTATTGGTCTTCATCAATCGTGGAATTGAATTTAGGAGCCGAGAGGTAATATTGCAGCTATATAGGACCCTGGTCAGATCCCACTTGGAGTACTGTGCTCAGTTCTGGTCACCTCACTACAGGAAGGATATGGAAACCATAGAAAGGGTGCAGAGGAGATTTACAAGGACTGGGGAGCATGGCTTATGAGAATAGGTTGAGTGAACTCGACCTTTTCTCCGTGGAGCGATGGAGGATAAGAGGTGACCTGATAGAGGTGTATAAGATGATGAGAGGCATTGATTGTGTGGTTAGTCAGAGGCTTTCTCCCAGGGCTGAAATGGTTGCCACAGGAGGACACAGATTTAAGGTGCTGGGGAGTAGGTACAGAGGAGATGTCAGGGGTAAGTTTTTTACGCAGAGAGTGGTGAGTGCGTGGAATGGGCTGCCAGCAATGGTGGTGGAGATGGATACGATAGGGTCTTTTAAGAGACTTTTGGATAGGTACATGGAACTTAGAAAAATAGAGGGCTATGGGTAAGCCTAGTGTTTTCTAAGGTAGGGACATGTTCGGCACAATTTTGTGGGCCGAAGGTCCTGTATTGTGCTGTAGGTTTTCTATGTTTCGAAATGGTTTAATGCTGTTCCTATGTCTATAGTCTCGTGGTCTAAGTAAACATTCCGTTTTGATGTTGATGAGTAGACGTAAGGAAAACAGTTCTGGTTAGACTGTATCTGTACAACTTGTCTGCTCTATTAAAGTAAAACATTCCACAAGTACTCAGCAGGTCAGGTAGCAAGTGTGGAAAGAGAAAGAGCCATCATCAGATCTGCCTGATGCATCTAGTTGCATGAAGGTTAGATCACCCCAACGCAAGAAAACTTTTCTTGTAAGATCAAAAGCTTGAACAACTGCACGTCTCTGATTAGATGTCTAAAGAGATTAACTTGATTTATCACGTGTACATAGAAACATACAGTAAAATGTATTCATTTGCATCAAATCAGTGAAGATGTGCTGGGGGCAGCCAGCAAGTGTTACCATGTTTTTGGCACCAACATAGCACGTCTACAACTCACTACGAGTTCGGAATGTGGGAGAAAACTGAGGAGTCCAGAGGAGGCCTATGTGGTGATGGGGAGAATGTACAAACTCCTTACAGACAGTGGTGGGAATTGAACCCTGATTTTACAGCCAGCACCGTAAAGTATTGTACTAACTGCTATGCCACCATGCCACCCTCTCAGCATATTTATCTTTAATATTCGTTTCATATTAGTTTAACCAGGTTTCCACCTCGGTGCAATAATGAAACAGCTCGTATTGAAGTCACTAATGATGCCCTGTGCAAGTTATCACCTCTGTGCTCACTCAGTGTATCAGCAGCATTGACACGTTTTATCACACCACCTCCTCCAGCCCCACTTTATCATCATACAGAGCGGTGGGCCCACAGACAGCTAAGCTCTATTCTAAAACATCCGGTCACAGCCAGAGCATCACTGTAGAGAGTTTCTTTCCTGTGCCTCAATGTCACCCCCATTGTCCCTTAATGATCTATGGCCCACTTCCATTTCTCATCTATATGCTGTTCCCCATCAACATAATCGCAAAGAAGACCATACAGAATTCTGAAACCTAGGCATCAAATTCCATTTATCCATCAACATTTTGTTGAGTGTCTTGTGTTGGCTTGCCATTTAAAAAAAATCTCTTGTTTAAATTCTCATCCCTGTTCTCAGTTGCCTCGTTCTATATAATCCAATACAGTCTGTTGTCCATTTTTAGTTTATTCGTTCCACTGTCCATGCTCTCAAGTGCTAAGGTCATCAGCTCTGGAATTCCCTCCTGAAACCTCTCTACCTTTCTTTTCTTTTAAACCTCTGTTTAAGTCTTTAAATGAGGCATGTGATCCAGGGAAACTTGGATGTGTGGGTTCAGAATTGGCTTGCTTGCAGAAGTAGTAGATGAAGCGTATTCTGCCTGGAGGTCAGTGACCTGTAGTGTTCTGCAGGGATCTGTTCTGGGACTTCTGCTTGTTGTGACTTTTATAAATGACTTAAATCAGTGGCCCGGTGGTTGGGGACCACTGACTTAAACGATGACGTAGAAGGGTGGGTTAGTAAGTTTGTAGGTGACATGAAGATTGGTCAAGTCAAGTTTATTGTCACTTACCTATATACATGTATATTGTCAAATGAGACATTTCTCCAGACTAGGGTGTAAAGCATAGTAGTACACATAAAACATAATAACTTATGAAAATAAGGATTAAATCTACAGATAGATTATTCATAAATAAACAAACTAAAGTACATAAATTAAATACTGCAAAGTACAGAACAGATTAACCAGTGACACTTTGAATGTGATGCAGCAGGGAGTTCAGAAGACTAATGGCTTGAGGGAAGAAACTGTTTCTCATCCTGACCATTCTTGTTTTTCGGCATCGGAGTCTCCTACCTGATGGTAGAAAGTCAAAGAGGATGCTGGATGGATGGGTGGCATCCTTAATAATGCTAAGGGCCTTGTGTATGAAGCGCTCCTGATAAATGTCATCAATGGATGGTGGGGGGCTCCTATGATTCTCACAGTCCTTTGTAGGGACTTCCGATCCAATGCTCGGCTGCTCCTGTAACAGATGGAGATGCAACTTGTCAGGATGCTCTCAACTGTTAATAGTGTAGGAAGTTGTCATAGATTACATCGGGACGTTAATAGGATACAGAGCTGGGCTGAGAAGTGCCAGGTGGAGTTCAATCTGGAAAAGTGTGAAGTGATTCACTTTGGAAGTTAAATCTGAAAGCAGAGTGCAGGGTTAATGGCAGGATTCTTAGCTGTGTGGAGGAGCAGAGGGATCTTGGAGGAATGTCTATATGTCAGTGGTCCCCAACCACCAGGCCGCAAAGCATGTGCTACTGGGCCATGAGGAAACAATATGATTTAGTGGTATGAAGCAATATGAGTCAGCTATAGATAGCATTTGGATGAAAGAAAAATGGAGGGCTATGTAGGAGGGAAGAGTTAGATTGACCTTGAAGTAGGTTCAAAGGTCAGCACAACACCACGGGCTGAAAGGCCTGAACAGTGCAACACTGTCGTATGGTCTTGATTTAAAACTGATCTGTTTGCAGTCTGATTCCACAATTTAAAGTGATTATTTTGAACTGTTCTAATGTAGGATAGTGTCAAGTCCCTCTGAATTCCTCTGGATAATTCTTCCCTTCCCCATCATTTATCACCAGCTGAGCTGCTGCTTACAGCCTGGTATTTAACAAACTCTAGTATGAAAGGAAATGATTCATCTTACTGAACTCAACTAGTCACTTCAAGGATTGTCCCAATTATGTTCGCTCTTCTCCCCTCAAAGACAAAATAAATTTGTCAAGGTCATTAATACAGTCTAAGCAGTGGCCAAGGTACTTGTCGATATTTAGTTCTATTGCTTCCAATAATAGACAGCCTGTCCAATACAGATTATTTTACTCAACCATCTAAGATGAAATTCTATACTTATATTTGCAGGAAATTGATTATTTTTCACGTGTGAAGCAGAGCATTAGACGCCGACAAGAAATGTAACCTGACAGGAGAAATGATGATGGATTCTACATGCACACACCCACATGTCCACACACACACCCACGTACACACACGTTCCATGTAAGTACATTTGTGCTCTATGTAAGTACATGCATGTTACACCTAGAGTTACAGATTCATATAGCATAGAAACATGCCATTTGGCCCAACACTTTCATGTTGATCATTGGGCACCCTTCTGTATTCAACCCGTTGCCCATTGTTTGGTCCAGTGCCCTCTATGCCTAAGTGATTCAAATGTTTACATGGACACTTCATTAATGCTGCCGGTGACCCACCTTGCATTCCAGATACCTACCACTGTCTGAGCGAAGAAGGCACCTCTTGTATCACCTCTGGATCTCTTCCTCCTTATCCTAAATCTACGTCCTCTAGTTTTACCTACCTCTGATACAATGAAAAGTTTCCTGCCATCCACCCTGTCTGTACACTTCATAATTTTTTACATCACCTGTAAATTTTGTCTTGTCCTTCACAGGGAAATTAGCATTATGATGATTTTTCAAAAACATATTTAGAGGTTCCTATTACAGCAGAGATATTGACAGAAGGGAGAGGACAGTCTTGTTGAAGGGTCTCAGTCCAAAAACTTACTTACTGCCCATTACACCACTGGTGTTTAGGCCAGCAATGAAGGTCCTCCATCTCTGTCTGTCTATGCAGTCGCACACAGATGAGGAAGGATTGTTCAATGCTGTTTCCATAACAGTTTTTTTTTACCAGTTAGCATTGTTAGCCCTGAGCTGGACCCCCAACTACTCTTAGTCTGACTTCTACCCTTTGACCTGTTTAACATGGTGACCCTACCAAGAGCCAAAGCACAAGGCCCAGACAACATAGCTTTCCAGGTTATTGAGGCACAAAAGCCTCCAAAGTCTATGACAAAGTTGTGGTCCTCTTGGAGGTCAGCTCAAAAAGTCCACTGTTTATTCCCATCCATAGATGCTGCTTGACCTGCTGAGTTCATCCAGTATTTTATGTGTGTTACCCAAGGTTTCCTGCAACTGCAGAATCTCTTGTGTTGAGGACTACTTTCACATGTGGATAAAGGGGGAAAAAAACAAATAAACTGAATCTTCACACTTCTACTAAGGATAGGTTCTCTTTTTAGGGTATTTAGACCACTTCCTTTCGTCCCACGTAACACATGTTCAATGGTGTCAAAGTGCCTCCTCACCTTTATCTGAAGTTAGCTGTTGTCATGCACATGAGGGACCATATTGTCCAATTGTATTTTGAAACCTTGGTGTCTGCTTCAGATGTCTTGTGGTTTTACATTTAGTTCAACCTCTATATTGTTACTCTACACTGCCAGCAATCAGGGTTAAATTCCTGAATTTGTTTGTAAGGAGTTTCTACTTTCTCACTATAACCATTTGTGTTTCCTCTGGGTGCTCTGGCTTCCTGTCACATCCCAAATCCATACAAGTTAGGGTTAATAAATTGTGGGCATGCTGTGTTGGCACCGGAAGCTTGGTGGCACTTGCAGGCTGCCCCCAGCACATCCTTGGTCGGTGTTGGTTATTTACGCAAACAACGTATTTCACTGAACGCTTTGATGTTTCATTGTACATGTGACAAATAAAGCTAATCTTATCTCAACCTGTCTTCTGTGCAAGATCCCCATTACACTCAATTCCTTGATGTCTATCTCCACCTTAAATATGTCTAATAATCTGGCCTCCACTTCTCTTGGTGGAAGAGAATTTCAGAGATATTTTTTCCTTTAGCACTATTTGTTTAATTTAACTTTTTAATATACTGCTATTTACAGATTTTATTAAGTATGACAATGTACTGCTGTCCCATAACAACAAATTTCTTGACATACTGTGTGCCAGTGATAGTAAACCTGATTCTGATTCCCCATCTTTTGAGACAAGAAATTCCTATGCTCCTCAGTTTTAAATGACTGGTCCCTTTGTCTATAGTTGTGTCCTTTTGTTCATGACTCACCCATAAGTGAGAAAGTTTCAACATCTAACATTTCAACCTCTCTTTGCATCTTATAGGATCGAATATGTCCACCACTCACACTTATAAACTCTAAGAAATGAAGACTCAAACTGTTTAGCTCCTTATAGGACTACTCTCTCATCCCAGGAATTAATCTGGTAAATCTCCTCTGGGCTACTTTCAGACCTATTCTTTTATAGGCAAGGTGACCAAAACTGTGCCCAGTATTCCAGCCTCACCAATACCCTGTATATCTGTAACAAAACTTCCATATTCTTAAACTCCATCTGCTCCCTATAAAGGCCAACATGCCATTTGCCTTCTTCACTACCTATTGGACCGACCTACTAACTTTTTGTGATTACTGGACTAGAACTCCTGGATCCCTATGAATGTTCATTCATTTGCAGTTTCTCTTTATTTAGATAATAATCCACCTTTTGATTCCTCTTACTGAAGCACATGACCTCACACTTCACCACATTAAACTTGGTTCACCAGCTTTTCACCCACTCACTTAATCCATTTGTATCTCATTGCAGAGTAGCAATAACCTTATCACAATATGCTCTTCCACATTCCATTCCATTCCCTCAATCAGGTTATTAATATAAATAGGAAATAATTGAGGCCAAGAGTTAATCTCTGGGATACTCCATAATTTATATTTTTCCTGCTTGAAAACATTTCTATGTTACAGCCAGGCTTTCTAGCCATGCTAACATTTCGTCCAATACCTTGTACTTTAATACGACAGCATCTTCTGAGTCCGCTTAATCCCGTATCACCAATTGAAAAGCATAAATCGCATGGAGCAAGCCAAAGATTAAAGATTGACTTTATTTTCACATGTACATGGAAACATACAGTGAAAGGGGTTGTTTGCATCAAATCAAATCAGCGAGGTTTGTGCTAGCACAGCCCTCAAGTATCACCATGCTTCCGGCACCAATGTAGCATGCCCTGAACTCACTCACCCTAACCCTAACCCTAACCCACACAGCTTTTGAAATGTGGGAGGAAACTGGAGATCACAGAGGAAACCCATGCCGTCACAGGGAGAACATACAAATTCCTTACAGGCAGCGGCTGGAACTAAACAGCTGGTGCTGTAAGGTGTTACACCAACTGCCTCGCTAATATGCCATTCATTCAGGGTTATAACTTTGCTATTATAGTGATAAAAGAATTTAAATTCACGTATCTCAATAAATCTGGATTTTAAAATAGCATTTTGTGTTTGTTACTCTGGATTTCCAGTGTCTGCAGAATTTCATTGTGTTTATGTTTTCGATAACTGTGTAGGTTTGAGGGATCGATTGGCCTACTGCTCTGTTATTTTCTTGTGTTTTTTGTGGCACACAATCACAATGTACATTAAGGATTTTGCAAAGTACCTCAAGCATGTTCAGTTCCCACATAAAGGAGAGCAATCATTTAGATGCCTAAATTTCAGTTATTACTGCTTAACCTTCCAGGAAAGGCACGGTAGCACAGGGGCTAGTGTACAGCACTGGTGATCAGGGTACAATTCCTGCCACTGTCTGTAAGGAATTTATATGTGCTCGCTGTGACCATGTGGGTTTCCTCCCTCATTCCCCCAAGTTGTATGGGTTAGTAAGCTGAGCATGCTCTCTTGGTGCCAGAAGCATGGCGACACTTACTTCTTGTCTCCAGCTCATCCCTGGACTGCAGGTGCAAACAATGCACTTCAGTGTATGTTTCGAAATCTCTATGTACATGTGACAAATAAAGCTAATTTCAAAAGTCAATGGCTGAAAATTGAAAACGAGACCTTTTTACGAACTCTTTACAAATACAACGGAGCATATGAAACAGAAATACCCATTTTTAAGGGGAGAAGTGTTAATCCCTCCTTCACCATCAGCTCACTCCCTTATCTGCCACATAGAAACTGTCAGAACAACCAACCCTTGGCAAGCTTTGAGAGTTGGGGATCATGAGCTTGGGCCACTGTGTCCAAAAAAAGCCTACCAGTATCTAGGTGCAAAGTTACACCTCTTCAGATAACCAATACCACCATCTCCCAGTGAAGTATTAGTGCTCCAGCTTTGTGATAGTGCAGTGTGTACTTCAGTGCTTTCTCCAATCTGTAACAGTCACATCTGCATTTCATGTACCAGGCTGAATGTCTAATTACAGGACAGAAATCCCGAAGGAAACTTGTGAACAAGAATTTTATCAATCTGAAGAACAGTGATTAAGGCTTCCAAGATAAAGTGGAATTTCAATTTGAAACAAAGGGACAAATAATAAAACAGGAAAAGCTCCTTTCCCTTCGTTGTCAGATTTCTTCACAGCCCATGAACCATTGAACAAGACCTCATATTCCTTTTCTTTTCATTATTTATTTTGTAATTTATGGTAATTGTATCTCTTTGCATTGTATTGGGGCTGAAAAACAACTAATTTCACATCATATTAGATGGTGGTAACCAATCTGATTCTGATTGTGCACTCAATGGGCCGAGCAGCCTTTGTAGGAGGAGAGGAACTGTTGACAATTTGGGTTGAAACTCTGCAGGGGACAGATGCTTTTGATTTGATCAAAACTAAAGGAACAGCATGGCCAAGACTAAACAATGGCTCAAAGCTGGCAAGTAGTTCAGTATTTAAAACAAGAATGTGGCAAAAAAAAGGCACAGATGCTGCTCCACCTGCTGAGTTCTTCCAGCAGAGTGTTTATTCCTCCACATTCCAGTATCTGCAGCTTCTGTGTCTCCAATTAATAAAAGGATGAATTTTTAATAGATGAGATTCTGAATTAAAATGCAAGCTACATTATTCACAGCAGAGGTGATAATGCAAGCATTAAATAACAAGTTTACATCTTGTCAATTAAAACTAAAGCATTTTGTTATTTAATTTACATGCCAGGACTCTAGTCTGCTCCAGTAGTTTTGTTGGAAGTTCAAGGAAGAATCTCTCCTCCTGGAAGTGTAGGAGTATGCATCCAAAAGGCCGCAAGTCATTTACTGTTCTTCAGTAACAGTGTGTTGCAAAGGATGGGCCCTGTTTCAAAAAAAATTTGAGTAACCATTCGAACTACACTTATCTCAAATAATAACGAGGCAGCCTACAGAGAAGAAATCATCTCTCTGACACAGTGGTGTCAAGAAAACAACCTCTCCCTCAATGTCGCAAAAACAAAGGAGTTGCTTGTGGACTACAGGAGGAATAGATACAGGCTAACTCCTATTGACATCAATGGATCTGGGGTTGAGAGGGTGAACAGCTTCAAGTTCCTCGACATACACATCACCGAGGATCTCACGTGGTCTGTACATATTGGCTGTGTGGTGAAAAAGGCACAACTGCGCCTCTTTCACCTCAGATGGTTGAGGAAGTTTGGTATGGGCCCCCAAATCCTAAGAACTTTCTACAGGGGCACAATTGAGAGCATTCTGACAGGCTGCATTGCTGCCTGGTATGGGATCTGTACTTACCTCAATCGCAGGACTCTGCAGGGAGTGGTGCGGACAGCCCAGAGCATCTGTAGTTGTGAACTTCCCATGATTTAGGACATTTACAAAGACAGGTGTGTAAAAAGGGCCTGTAGGATCATTGAGGACCCAAGCCATTCCAATCACCATCTATTCCAGCTGCTACCATCGGGAAATGGTACCGCAGCATAAAAGCCAGGACCAACAGGCTCCAGGACAGCTTCTTCCACCAGGCCATCAGACTGATTAATTCACGCTGACATTATTGTATTTCTATGTTATATTGACTGTCCTATTGTACATACTATTTACTACAAATTACTATAAATTGCACATTGCACATTTAGACAGAGATGTACTGTAAAGATTTTTACTCCTCATGTATGTGAAGGATAGGAGAAATAAAGTCAATTCAATTCTTGATGGCTAATACATACTGATGAGCTATTGGACTGTGGACACCATCACCAGGGAGCCTCCTTTACTCCACGGAGAGCAGCCCAGCCTATTCAGTTTCTCCTTATAACTCAAGCTCTCCAGTCCCATCACATCTTTATGAATCTTTTCCGAGCCCTTGATCACATCCTTCCTAGAGTATAACTTTTTCTCCCCCAACCCTTTCATTCTTCTGTACATATATAATGGAACATGGGCTTGCGCAAAAGAGAGGCTAGAAGTGGAGATGACCTGATAATTTCCAGGGATTTAGCCAACCACAATAATAAACTCACATCATGGCCTTTTAATTTATCTAGAGGTACAGCACATAATAGGCTTTCCAGCCCAATGAACCACACTACTTAGCAACCTACACTAGCATAATCACAGGACAATTTAAAGTGACCAATTAAACTACTAACCCGTACATCTTTGGACAGTGGGAGGAAACCAGAGCACCCAGAGGAACCCCACACACACATGGGAAGAAGAAGAATAGCCCTTAACTCGTCAGTGGAGTTATCGGGGCACCGTCATGATGGTGTTTCTTGAACAAGCTATTCTTGTTTTTACAAGGTTGAGTTGCTAGCTCGACGCTCAACTGGACTTGGATTTGAACTCAGAAACCTTCACTCTGGAGTCCGGTGCTGATGTTATTGTGCCACCAAGCGGGACACACACACGGGAGAACATACAGTCTCCTTACAGACGGCAGCGGAATTGATCTCCGAACTCCAACGTCCCACTGTAATAACATTGCACAAACTGTGGTGCCTTAAAGTTATCACAACTCAGGATTTCCGGAGTTTTTTGCAACAGTGCAATGTCTTGTGATTCAATTTTGAAGGAAGTTTGTCCTAATCATTGGGTTGTGGCTATTTCATTACACATGAGTTAGATCTAACTGGAAGGCTGTAGGTCCTTCTCACAAAAGACTTTTTTTTTCCACTTCCTTTTTTTAAATACAAAACTACTTAACCAAGTTTGAGCCATTGTTTAGTATTGGCCATGCTGTTCCTTTAGTTTTGATCAAATCAAAACCCAAGTAGGTAAATCAAATGTTAACCCCTGCAGGCTCTCACACAAATCTAAAATCTAATGTGCTTTAACTTCAATAACAAAAAGCAGTGCAGTGGAATAACTCAGTGGGTCAGACATCATCTGTGGATGCAAAGGGTGGAAGTGGATGTTTTGTGCCCAGACCCTGCATGAGGACTTGTTCCCGATTCCAACATCTGTAGATTTTTTCCTCTGTGTGTTTTTGCTTACAACAAAGAGAATAATGGAGATTTTGTAATGGGGCAAAGCACAGAAACCAAGTCCTGTGTATCATTTCTGGTGTTGCATATTCATGACATCTTTCAGAGATGTCTCTGTGCATTTTTAAAAATCAATCTCGGAAGTTTGGATTTTAATTCGCCTCATCACGATAAAGGGCCATAATGCTCACATTTTAAGAACATGAAGTAGACCAAGGAAGTGTTTAATGTGGTGGCAAGGGTTTAAATGTTTCAAACCACATAGTATGATGGCTTCTCCTGCTGAGCGGAGAGTTTCATCGTCTCTCCGGAGCAATGGGTGAAACTGCGCTCCCTGAAGCTGCTGCGTGATTATTTAATGATGTATCTCACTTCACAGCTTGGACTGTCGGCAATGAAAGGACTTGGGAATACCGCCAGCCTCATTAAGCTATTTCAGTATGAAGCGGATAGTCCACTGCCGCCTGCTGTTCAAACAACAGCAGGATTCAGTGAAAGGAAACGGCAGCAGATAGATGTAAAGCTGCTCTGATGTGGTCACAACTGACTGGATGGGAGCCAACACTTCTGTACCACAGTTTTACTCTTCTGGGGGAGGGGGGGTCTACCATCTCTTTTGACACGTTTCTCTGGAGACTCTAACAATATTAGCATTGTATTAAAAAAAGCCAAATTGCTGGGGCAACTCAGTGTGTCAGGCGGCATCTGTGGAGGCAAATTTCTCCCTTCATCTGCCTGTCATTCCTCCTCAGCAGGATCCACCTTTGGCTGGTCAGCACATGTTCCACACCTCACCTCACCTACTTATATCGTATCTCTCCCCTCCACTCTTTCAGTCCAGGTGAAGTGTCTTGCCAGAAACATCGAATGTCCCTTTTCCCACACAGATGCTGCCTGACTTGCCAAGTTCTTCCAGCTATTTTCTTTTTACTCCAGATTCCAGTATCTACAGTCTCCTGCTCCATTAGCACATAGCTCCAGGGTTTAAGCGACTCAAGGCCAGCTTCTACCCCACTCTTATAAGACAATTGAAAGGTCCCCTAGTACAATAAAATGGTCTCTTAACCTTAAAATCCTTTTCAACACAGACCCACCTGATGTCTGCCTGCAGTGCACTTTCTCTGTAACTGTAACACTTTTCTTTATATTCTGTTACTGATTTCTCCCCTGTACCACCCCGATGTACTAGTGTGATGAAATAATCTGTATGTATGACATGCAAAATAAAGTTTTTCACTGTGTCTCAGTGCATGTAACAGAAACAGGAAAACAGGGATAATCCTGGAAACTACAGACCAGTGAGTCTCACGTCAGTGGAAGGGAAGTTACTGGAGAGAATTCTTGGGAAAAGGATTTATGAACATTTTGAAAATCCTGGCCTAATTAGGGAGAGCCACCATGGCTTTGCATAGGGAAGTCATGTCTTGCCAACTTGATTGAGTTTTTGTTTTTATGAGGTGATGAGGGTAACTAATGAAACTAGAGCTATGGATGTTGTCTACGTGGATTTTAGTAAGGTGTTTGACAAGGTCCCTCACAGGAGTCTTATCCAGAATATGAAGATGCATAGGATCAATGGTAAATCAGCCATTGATTTGCCTTTAGAAGACAGAGGGCAGTGGTTGACGGGGCGTGTTCTAGTTGGAGGTCTGTGATTAGTGGTGCTCCACAGGGATCTGTACTGACACCTCTGATGCTTGCAATGTACATAAATGACCTGAATGAAAATGTAGATGGGTGGGTTGGTAAATTTCCAGATGATACGAAGATTGGTGGTGTTGTGGATTGCACGGAAGACCGGCAAATAATACTTTGGGATATATTGTAGATCAGTTGCAGATATGGGTGGAAAAATATCTTAGGAGTTAGTCCCAGACAAATATGAAGTGAAATGTGATGTAGGTCAAATTTAAAGAGACAGTACATTGTTAAGGGCAAGACCTTTAACAGTGTTAAGGGACAAAGGGATCTTAGGGTCCAAGTACATAGCTCCTTGAAGATGGTTAAGAAAGCGTATGGCATGCTCGCCATTATTAGTCTAGACATTGAGTTCAAAACACCTGAAGTTATGTTGCAGCTTTATAAAACGCGAGTTAGACTGTATCTGGAGTACTGCATACTGGTTGCCCAATTACAGAAAGGATGTCGAGGTTATGGGGAGGGTGCTGTACCAGGATGCTGCCTGGATTAGAGGGCATGTGCTGTAATAAGAGGTTGAACAAACTTGGGTTGTTTTCTTTGTAGCAGCAAAGGCTGAGAAGAGATCTGATAGAAGTTGATAAGTTTATGAGAGGATGAGAGGCGTAGATAGAGTAGACAGACAGTAGCTTTTTTCCCAGGGTTCAGGCAGGAACCTGGAAGCATAAATTAGAAACAGATGTTCTCATGGAAACGTATGGAAGAAATGTGGCAAATGTTCAGGGGATATTTGCATGGGGTTCTGTGTAGATATCCAATGAGACAGGGAAAGGATGGTAGGGTACAGGAACCGTGGTGTACAAAGGCTGTTGTAAATCTAGTCAAGAAGAAAAGAAGAGCTTATGAAAGGTTCAAAAAACTAGGTAATAATAGAGATTGTAAGGCTAGCAGGAAGGAGCTTAAGAATGAAATTAGGAGAGCCAGAAGGGGCCATGAGAAGGCCTTGGCGGACAGGATTAAGGAAAACCCCAAGGCATTTTACAAGTATATGAAGAGCAAGAGGATAAGACGTGAGAGAATAGGACCAATCAAGTGTGACAGTGGAAAAGTGTGTATGGAACCAGAGGAGATGGCAGAGGTACATAATGAATACTTTGCTTCAGTATTCACTATGGAAAAGCATCCTGACAATCGTTGGGATGAATTGCACCAGACTGAAAAGCTTGAGCATGTAAATATTAAGGAAGAGCTTATGCTGGAGCTTTGGGAAAGCATCAAGTAGATAAGTCACCGGGACCAGATGAGATGTACCCCAGGCTACTGCGGGAGGCAAGAGAGGGGATTGCTGAGCCTCTGGCGATGATGCTTGTATCATCAATGGGGACAGTAGAGGTTCCAGAGGATTTGGAGGGCTGCGGATGTTGTTCCCTTATTCAAGAAAGGGCGTAGAGATAGCCCAGGAAATTATAGACCAGTGAGTCTTACTTCAGTGGTTGGTAAGTTGATGGAGGAGATCCTGAGAGGCAGGATTTATGAACATTTGGAGAGGTATAATATGATTAGGAATAGTCAGCATGGCTTTGTCAAGTGCAGGTCGTGCCTTATGAGCCTGATTGAATTTTTTGAGGAGGTAGAGCCATAGATGTAGTGTATATGGATTTTAGCAAGGCATTTGATAAGGTACCCCATGGAAGGCTTTTTGAGAAAGTAAGGAGGCATGTGATCCAAGGGGACATTGCTCTGTGGATCCAGAACTGGCTTGCCCACAGACGACAAAGAGTGGTTGCAGATGGGTCATATTCTGCATGGAGGTTGGTGACCAGTGGAGTGCCTCAGGGATCTGTTCTGGGACCCCTACTCTTTGTGATTCCTATAAATGACCTGGATGAGGAAGTGGAAGGATGGGTTAGTAAATTTGCTGATGACACAAAGGTTGGAGGTGTTGTGGATAGTGTGGAGGGCTGTCGAAGGTTACAGCGGGACATCGATAGGATGCAAAATTGTGCTGAGAAGTGACAGATGGCTTTCAACCCAGATAAGTGTGAGTTGGTTCATTTTGGTAGGTCAAATATGATGGCAGAATATAGCATTAATGGCAAGACTCTTGACAGTGTGGAGGATCAGAGGGATCTTGGGGTACAAGTCCATAGGACACTCAAAACTGCTACGCAGGTTAACTCTGTGGTTAAGAAGGCATATGGTGCATTGTCCTTCATCAATCGTGGGATTGAGTTTAAGAGGCGAGAGGTAATGTTGCAGCTATATAGAACCCTGGTCAGACCCCACTTGGAGTACCGTGCTCAGTTCTGGTCGCCTCACTACAGAAAGGATGTGGAAATCATAGAAAGGGTGCAGAGGAGATTTACAAGGGTGATGCCTGGATTGGCGAACATGCCTTATGAGAATAGGTTGAGTGAACTCGGCCTTTTCTCCTTGGAGTAACAGAGGATGAGAGGTGACCTGATCGAGGTATACAAGATAATGAGAGGCATTGATCGTGTGGACAGTCAGAGGCTTTTTCCCAGGGCTGAAATGGCTAGCATGAGAGGGCATAGTTTTAAGGTGCTTGGAAGTAGGTACAGATGTTGGGTAAGTTTTTTACGCAGAGTGGGGAGTGCATGGAATGGGCTGCTGGCGGTGGTGATGGAGGTGATACAATAGGGTCTTTTAAGAGACTCCTGGATGGATACATGGAGCTTAGAAAAATATAGGGCTATGGGTAAGCCTAGGTACAGTAGTTCTAAGGTAAGGACATGTTCGGCATCGCTTTGTGGGCTAAAGGGCCTGTATTGTGCTGTAGATTTTCTGTGTTTCTATGAAATGTCTAATACCAGAGGGCATACATTGAGAGGGGGTAAGTTCAAAGAAGATGTGAGGGCCAAGTTTTTTAAGTAGAGTCATGGGCGCCTGGAATGCGCTGGTGGAGTGGTGGTAAAGGTAGATACAGTACTGTACAAAAGTCTTAGGCATGTATATATAGCTAGGGTGCCTAAGGCTTTAACAGAGTACTGTAATAATTTTAAGTATTGTACTGCACTGCTGCTGCAAAAAAAACATGAGATATGCGAATGATGATAAACCTGATTCTGATATGAGTCTCTGTTGTGGACTGAGAGTGGGAAGGGGGCAGGGAGAGAGGTGTGGTGAACTTCATTTACCTGTCTGGACACGCCCCCCCGCTGACTGCTCCTGTGGCTCCTCCCACAGACCACGTTATAAAGGCAATTGGAGCCTGAGCCCTGCCCTCAGTCTCCAGGATGTAGTATGGTGGTCAATTGCTGCTTGTTCTTTCTTCCAGCCAATAAAAGCCTATGTCTCGCCTCACGTCTCGGAGAGTTATTGATGGTGCATCAAGGGGAATCATGGTTGGGAAAAGGGGAAGGAAGAGGGGAGGGAGCAGGAAGAACCAGAGAGACATTCTGTAATTGTAATGAATGGATCTATTTCTTTTAGAGCGATGCCCCCCCCCCTTAGCACTAAGTATTGACCTGTCATCTGTGCATATGCATTGCTCTCTCTTGTTGCAATGTGAATACACTGGTTAAAGCTATCTCCCACATGCATGCTTTTACTAAATTGATATGTAGTTGTGCACAGACACGACAAATTGGCGATGAGTATGAACCTGAATGACAGAGAATATCATGAACTGCACAGGCAGTTACGGGTTGAAACGGAGAGAAATAAACAGCACGAGAAAACTGAAGGACGTGTGGGTAATAGTGAAAGACATGTTGAATTTAAAGTGAAAATGACATGGCAATGGCTTCAGTCAGGAAAGTTGATGAATTTGATAATGAAGGCTGGGAATTGTATATCGAGAGGGTGGAACTGTATTGTAACGTGAACAACGTGGAGGAGCAAAAGATAGCCCCTACACTTCTTAGCTTAATGGGTGCAAGGATATACAGTCTGTTATGCAAACTAGTAACCCCCGCAAAGCCACTAAGCAAGATGTTCAACAAAGTTGTTACAATTTTACAAAATCACTGGAGCTCTAAACCGTTGGCAGTAGCTGAGAGATTTAGATTTTACAAAAGGAATCAGTCAAAAGATGAAAGCCTTTCTGAATATATTGCAGACTGCACAAACTTTCCCAGTACTGTGACTTTAGAAGTGGACTTCCTGATACATTAAGGAATAGGCTTGTATGTAATATGCATAGTCAAAGCACTCAAACAAAGCTAATGGCGGAAAGAAACCTAACCTGAGAACGGGTATTGACCATTCCAATATCATTAGAGGCTGCAGCAGAACTACAGAAAAGGAGAGTAGAATGTGAAATGCACAAAATGCCACTGGGTGGTGCAAAAAGCCAAAAATATGATTGATATGGCAAATCCTCCCATGATGCATGTTATGAACCCCAGTTTCAACACCTGGGACGGTATGTGATGTACTGGAAATCTGTGTAAACACAAAGTATACTGCAGATGCTGTGGTCAAATCAACACGTACAAACAAGCTGGATGAACTCAGCAGGTCAGGCAGCATCCGTTGAAATAAGCAGTCAATGTTTTGGGCCGAGACCCTTCATCAGGACTGAAGAAGGAGGGGGCAGGGGCCCCATAAAGAAGGTAGGGGGAGGGTGGAAAACCAATCAGAGGAAAGATCAAGGGGTGGGGGAGGGGAAGCAGGGAGGGGATAGGCAGGAGAGGTGAAGAAGGAATGTAAGGGGAAAGCACTATGGGTAGTAGAAGGCAGAATCATGAGAGAGGTGATAGGCAGCTAGAAGAGGAGACAGAATGAAGGTGGGATGGGGGAAGGGAGAGGGAGGGAATTACCGGAAGTTGGAGAATTCAATGTTCATACCAAGGGGCTGGAGACTACCCAGATGGTATATGAGGTGTTGCTCCTCCAACCTGAGTTTGGCCTCATCATGGCAGTAGAGGAGGCCAGGTATGGACATATCCAAATGGGAACATGAATCAGAGTTGAAGTGGGTGGCAACCGGGAGATCCTGTCTGTTGTTGCAGACGGAGTGGAGGTGCTCGACGAAGCGGTCCCCCAATCTGCATCCGGGTCTCACCGATGTAGAGGAAGCTGCACCAGGAGCACCAGATGCAATAGATTACCCGAACAGACTCACAAGTGAAGTGTTGCTTCACCTGGAAGGACTGTTTGGGGCCCTGAATGGTGGTAAGCGAGGAGGTGTAGGGACAGGTGTAGCACTTGCGTTTACAGGGATAAGTGCCAGGTGGGAGATCTGTGGGGAGGGACGTGTGGACCAGGCAGTCATGGAGGGAACGATCCCTGCGAAAAGCACAGAGGGGTAGAGAGGGAAAGATGTCCTTAGTGGTGGGGTCCTGTTGAAGGTGGCGGAAGTTGCGGAGGATAATATGCTGGATCTGGAGGCTGGTGGGGTGGTAGGTGAGGACAAGGGGAACACGGTCCCTGTTGTGGTGACGGGAGGATGGGGTGAGGGCCGAAGTGCGGGAAATGGAGGAGATGCGGGTGAGGGCATCGTTGATGACGGCAGAAGGGAAACCACGATTCTTAAATAAATTTTTAAAGAGTTTTTCAAGAATGAAATCTCATATTTTGGACATATCCTTGACAAGTATGGCTTACATAAGTCACGAAAGAAAACTGAAGTAGTGCTACAGGCACCCAAACCGGAAAACGTATCATAACTTGGGCCTTGTAAACTACTACCACTGGTTTCTCCCAAACATTGTTATGGTGCTGTATCCATTGAACACACTGTTACAGACAGGAGCAAAGTGGGAATGGTCAGAAAGATGTGAAAAAGCATTCAAGGAACCAGAGCCTATAACATCCGATGAACTGCTCACCCCCATCACTCCCTGCCCATCAGACTAGCGTGCAATGCGTCCCCTGATGGCATTGGTGCTATTTTGCCACACACTATGACAGATGGATCTGAACGCCCAATTGCATTTGCTTCAAGATCACTGATGAGCGCAGAATGCAACTAGGCACAGATTGACCGAGAGGCCCTTAGTCTAGTATGGAGAACAAAGAAGTTCCACCACCATGATCTCTACCGATGAAAGTTTACGCTAGTGCACATCACCAGCCCCTTGTGTCATTCAATCCCAGGAAGGGTATTCCAGTGACGACTGCTACCTAGTTACAATATTGGGCACCTTTTCAAGGAGCCCACTCTTATGACATACAGAGTTCAAGGGTACCAAATAACACAGCAATGTTGATGACTTGTCACATCTTCCACTATTGGGAACTGAAGAAGAAAGGTATGCATACTGAGACCCAGCAGAAGTGTTCCACACAGCATTGGTGGATCAGTTGCTGGTAACAAATTCTGAAATACAAAGGGAAACATTGTCAAAAGTCCATGAAATGTCTATGCAAGGATGGCCAGCTCATGGTAACCCTATGTATCCAGAGTTCTCAGTGAGATGAGACCAACTTTTAGTATGTCAAAAAATACTCGTGTTATGGTTCTCTCTAAACTGTGCACCAGGATGTTAGAAAATCTACGTAAAGGACCCCTGGGTACAGTAAAGATGAAAAGTCTCACCCAGAGCTACGTGTGGTGGCTGGGAATAGACAAATAGATTGTAAACTTGGTCAAAAGCTGTTTGGGATAGAAAAACGTTCAAAATGCACCCCTGCAGGCATTGTTACACTCACAAGAGTGATTATGTCACCACGACAAAGAGTATATATTGACTTTACTGGACCACTCATGGACTTCATGTTCCTGATTGGTGTGGGTGCTCATTCGAATTGACTGGAGGTTATATCAATAAAGTCAACCACCTCAGCAAAGATTGTCTCTGCTCTGAGGACTATCTTCACCAGAAACGGCTTACCAAAACAAATCGTGAGTGACAATGGACCACAATAAATGTCAGAAGAATTGTAACTGTTCATGAAGAAAAATGGCATCAGACATTTCAAGTCACCCAGCAACAAATGGGTTAGCTGAAAAGTCTAACTAAACCTTCAAGAAGTTTATTAAAATGGTGGACAAGGAGAACATTTCTCTACAGCACAAGTTGGACATCTTCCTTTTTGTGTATCAGACCTCTATTCATGCAACAACAAATCAAACACCTGGAATGCTGTTCATGAGCAGGAATCTGAGATCTCGCATAGACCTCCTGAAACCAGATCTATGGAGGAAAGTACAGAATCAACAGTTCAGTCAGTTGCAAAGTGAAGTAGTAAGGAGCTATGAGATTGGACAGGAAGTCCAAGAAAACAAGTGGACACCCGGAAGGATTGCAACAAGAACTGGACCACTGATGTACGCAGTGGATGTTGGAGATCACACATGGAGACGTCATGTGGACCAGATACTGAATGCTCAACTGAAGAACACACCTGAGTTGATTGCATCCAAAAAGATGGACACATTACAGCCACCAGACTTACCTCTCAGTGATGGTGTCACAGATAGCAGCATGACATTGGAAACCGAGAATGTTATCACTGACAAGACACCTTCCAAACCCAATGACACTCAACAGGTGCAGAGATGCTATCCTGAAAGAAACAGAGCGCCACCAAAAGACTGAATCTTTAGAACTGTGTAGGTACGGACTGTTATTGTGAAAGCATTGTTCTCTCTCTTATGCCCTGCAATGTGAATACTTCATTAAAGCCTTCTCCACATTGACAAATACAGTACTGTGCAAAGTCTTAGGCACCCAAGGGACTTTAAGATACATTTAGATGTAAGATACATTTAGACAGGCATGTGAATGTGACGAAACTGGGAGGATATGGACATTGTGTTGGCAGAGGGGATTAGTTTAGGTGGCCATTTCATTGCTAATTTAATTGGTTCAGTACAACATTGTTGGCCTAAGGGTTGTTTCCTGTCATGTACTGTTCTATGCACTAATAAATCAAAATACCAGTTTAAAAAAGTAAAACACAGACACTATTGTGCCGTCCGTTGATGAAATTTAGGTTTAACTTTAACCCCTCTGCTCCAGGAATATACAATAGAGGAAGTCTCAGTTTAATGTCAGGTCCAAAAGACATCACAGTGTTGTCGACCTAGGTAATGATTTGTACTCTCTGCGACTGTAACCTACTGACATACTGTAGAAATGAGATTACATCACAATGAGCCATGGCTGGCATAATTTTATAAAAACTGCAAATACTTTAATAGACAATAGACAGTAGGTGCAGGAGTAGGCCATTCAGCCCTTCTAGCCAGCACCGCCATTCACTGTGATCATGGCTGATCATACACAATCAGTACCCCGTTCCTGCCCTCTCTCCATATCCCTTGACCCCGCTATCTATAAGATAGCCATTATATTTCTTATTGATTTTATTTCTTTTTTGGGGGGCAGGGGGAGTCAAGTGTGGGACTTGTCTCATTTAGCTTGTGATCTCACTCACTTAAGACCTTAAGACATAGCAGAAATTAGGCCACCTAGCCCATTGAGTCCAATCATGGCCGATCCATTTTTTCCCCTCCTGGGCCCCACTCCCTTTGATGCCAGGTCCAATCAAGAACCTACCAAGCTGTGCCTTAAATACACCCAACGACCTGGCCTCCACAGCTGCCTGTGGTAAAAAAATTCCACAATTTCAACACCCTCTGGGTAAAGAAATTTCTCCACATCTCTGTTTTAAATTATCATCCCTCTTATCCAGAGGCTGTGCCCTCTTGTCCTAGACTCCCCCATCATAGGAAACATCCTTACCATGTCTACTCTGTCTAGGCCTTTCAACATTCAAAAGGTTTCAATGAGATCCCCCCTCATCCTACTGAATTCCAGTGAGCACAGACCCAGAGCTATCAAACGTTCCTCGTATGATAACCCTCACATTCCCAGAATCATCCTTGTGAACTTCCTCTGAACCCTCTCCAAAGCCAGCACATCTTTTCTTAGATGAGGAGCCCAAAACTGTTCACAGTACTCTGCTCCTGTGTTGTATGGTCTTATGGTCTAAATGATTTTGCTTGATTGATTTGTATGCTCTGTCCTGTTCAGTTTCTACATTCATTTCAGATGATGTGCGGTAAGACATCGTGCGGCAGGAAAGCACTGACACTTCTGAGCAGTGTGTTTGCCGTGTGTGGCCTGGGCCTCCTTGGGGTTGCCGTTAGCACAGACTACTGGTTATACCTTGAGGAAGGAGTCATTTCCCCCCAAAACATGACAACAGAAGTCAAGATGTCTCTGCACTCTGGCCTGTGGAGAGTCTGCTTTCTGGCAGGTACATTATTGTCCCAGTTTTGATTTTGTTGTTTAAGAACTAAAACTGATTGATAAAGGGGAAAAAATATGTGAATTGTTCTACTCAGAACTGGTTTATTTTTGGCTTTTCAGATATTGAATATCCTGTGAATTTCTGACATTTTGTTTTCATTTCATGTCTGTTTACAAAAGTGCTGAGAGAATGGTCTAGGCTACATAACCTGTCCTTGTGTGGGTTAAGAGGCATGATTACTGATTGAAGTCAGTCCTGGTGCCTCTCTACAGGCAACAGACTTGTGCAAAGGCTAGAATGCTGGGTTGTTTGCCTCATCAACATCGATGAAGTATGTCACGGGAGAGGAGAATTAAAGAAGAAAAAGAATTGTATTTAGTACCATTCACACTATATTATCATGTAGTCAACAAAATACTTCTGAAGGGTAATCAATTAGAGCCAACTGTGAATGATCATAGGGTAACTGTGTCCCACTTCTCCTGGTGGACATAGAGTTTATGGTCACACATTATGGATGGAGGCCCTTTGGCCCAGAAAGACCATGCTGACCATGGTGCACATCCACCTAGCTTGTGCATAATTGTCCATTGGACCTCCTTGAGCATAGCTGATCCATAGCTGATCCATAAATTACACATTTAAGAGGGTCAGTGCCTGAAGACACCTGTAAAAGGGCTGCCTCAATATTTAAAAATGTGACCTCAATCATGCAGCTTGGTAGATAGCTTGTACTGCTGAAATACTGGTTACCCTCAGCACCTTTGCACTCCAAAGTAGCTGAAGTGGAAGGTCATCATTCCAAGATTGGACGATGATCTCCTTACAATAAAAGGGTGTAAAAATTGGGCCATTCAGTATTCAAGCCTCTGCTTCCATTTGGTAATATCATGGCTGACAATTGACTGCAGCTGTACTTCTCTCCTCCCCCCTGTCTCCACATCCTTCAGATCTCACTAGGCAGCTGTTTGGATTCTGGTTTTCCATGACTGGACTCAAAAGGATTAGCTCAGTATATGTTTTACTGCAGAAATCATTGCCGCAAATACAATTTGTTTTTTCACTATGTGCCGTGTCATATGACATGGCATGATTGTTTTTGGCAAATTTTTCTACAAAAGTGGTTTGCCATTGCCTGGCATCAGTGGTTGCGTAATTTGTGATTTGTACCAGTTATTCACATGACCATCCGTTACCTGCTTCCATGGCTTCACGTGGTCCCGATTTTGAAGGGGTGAGGGCTAAGCAGGTGCTACACCTTGCCCTAAGGTGACCTGCAGGCTAGTAGAAGGAAGGAGCACCTTACATCTCCTTTGATAGAAATGTATCTCCACCCCACCAATACACTTACCTTACATTATTGTTTACTCTGCAGTGACACTAAGCTATTGAGCTATTAATGATACTCTGATATAACCCACTGTCTAAGGTGACAGTGCTGCTGGGGCTTCTATTTGAAAGGTTTCCCTAATTGTCTTTGATGCAGGCTTTCCTCCTGCAGTATAATCGATTACAGCTTTTTAACAGCCTTCTGTTTGTATTTTCAGGAAAGGAGCGTGGTCACTGCTTTACCATCGAGTACGTGATGCCGATGAATGTGGAGCTGACCTCAGAATCTACCATCAGTATTCTCAGTTAGTATCTATTCTGCCTCCAATTGGAGTGAATTTTTTTTAAAAATGTCTAGTCTTTGTCCCAGCAGGTCATGCATGGAGGTGTTCATACCATGTGGACCTCCCCTACCCCTCTCTGATGGCCTTATTAAGGGCACCAAAAGTTTCATGGAGAGGGCAGGAGAATGGGTTTGAGAGGGATAATAAATCAGCCATGATGAAATGGGGAGCAGGCTCAATGGGCCAAATGGCCCAATTAATGCTCCTTTTTCTTTTGGTCTTATGACTCCTCTGAACATTGAACTAAGTTACAAGTCCTTCAGCCCGTAATGTGATGCTGACTTTTTAAAGAGGGTGGGGTACCAGTTAGTGCGATGCAGTTACAGCTCAGGGTGTTCCAGAGATCAGAGTTCAATTCAGGCACCATTGATAAGGCATCTCTGTATGCCCTCCCCATAGATTTTCTCCAGTGCCTCCAGTTTCCTCCCACAGTCCAAAGACATACAGGGTAGGTTAATTGGACATTGTAAATTGTCCCATGATTAGGTCAGGGTTAATCGGGGATGCCAGGGTGTTGCAGCCGGAAGAGCCTACTCTGTGCTGTATCGCTAAATAAAATAAATCAATCTAACCCTTCCCTCCTACGTAACCCTCCATGTGCCTATCTAAGAGTTTCTTAAATGTCCCTAATTGTAGCTGTCTGTATCACTAGCCCTGGCAGTACATTCCACATATCCATCACTGTTTGTGTAGAACATTTACCTGTGACATTGCCCCTGCCTATCAGGATGCTGGAGCAGGGATCCAATCGCAGACCCAGTGCTGTGCACACAGTGATATTAATTGAGTATCCTGAGGTGCAAACAAAGTCGGCATCAAAGTTCAGGCAGAAATCAATACATCTAGAGAAATCCAAAAACCAGAATCAGGAAACAGGCAGAGTCAATATTCGTACAGATACAAATGCTGAAAATGCTCAGGAAAATTCACTAGCACAATCTGGCAAGAAACAGGTGAAAACACACTGAGCAATAAACAGAGAGGCGGATGATAGGTGGAGCACAATGAGGCAAAAGTGGCAGAAAAATAGGTAATTATGAGAAACAGGTGAGAGATGGAGTACTCAGTAATACAGGGGCCAGAGTAGAGCAGGGGCAGGGACGGGAGCACTTGGGGAATTAAAATAAACAAACAAGAGCACAAGGCAATACAAAACCACAGACTGACGGCTAGGGGGAATACACACAAAAGACTAAGTTCAACTGGAATTACTGACACCGCCCCCATACATTCCTCCAATCACCTTAAAGTTACAGTATATGTCCTCTCGATTTAGTCATTTCTGTCCTGGGAAAAAGGCTCTGGCTGTCCATTTGATCTATTCCTCTTGTCATATTGTACACCTCTGTCAAGTCACTTCTGGTGTACCCTGCTTCCTCTTTCCTCACATGTGTTTAACCAAGGCACACTTAATAAAGGGGTTCCTCGATGGGGGTCCATGGCATCAAAAAGGTTGGGAACCTTAATGTATCCATGCTATTTGCCTCTGGTACTTCAGATGGTAGAAGATTTAATACCCCTCTCTGAAATGTTTCAAAGCTTCATAACAACTGTTTTGAAATTTAATAATTGATAGTAGGCAAGAAGGCAGCCATTTTATATGGGTGAAAGATGGAAGGAAAGATTAGATTATGGAACATGTGGTAGAGATGGATTTCTTTCACTCTAGTGCTTATTGACACCTCAGATCTTTCTCTTTCCACAGAAATGATTCGGTCATCCACCCCTTTCCCACTGGTCAGCCTGTTTTTCATGTTTATTGGCTTTGTAATGAATAACATTGGACATATCAGACCTCACAGGACGATCTTGGCATTTGTATCAGGAATCTTCTTTATCCTTTCAGGTAATGGTCAAAAACAAAAAAAAACAATAAATCTGAAGAACTGCATCACATTTTTAGTCACTATTCCTCTAGTTTTGCTTGGTCACTTTTGGAAGCTGAGTCATACTAGGTCCTTGGAAAAGAGGAAGCAGGTAGGAGAATGGATGTAGCAGTGATTCTGAGTTCTTTATCACTTTTTACATACCCTCTGGAACAGCAGCAACCAGCAACCCAGAACATAATAGTGGTTGTAGCCTTGAAAGTGATGTATCTGGTTGGAGCCAAACATGGAAAATTTCACACTCTCATTTTCCAGCAAACTGCTTGAATGCCACATATCTATATAGCCCTCTCCTGGATGTGCCACTCTGCCCAGGAATATATACAAACACGCCATGCTACTGTGCAATCTTACTTCCTGGCTAAGTTTTAGGAGTTTTTAGAAGTTTTAGAACAGGATAGCAAAAAACAGGCCCTTCAGCCGAAGATGTGCTGACTTTTTAACCTACTCCAGATTAATCTGACCCTTAGCTATCCAGTTTTCTTAAATATCCCTAATATAGCTGCCTCTTCCAACACCCCTGTCAGCACCCACAATGATCTATGTTTAAAAAAAATACCCCTCTGTCCTTTCCTCCGATCACCTTACAATTATGCCCTCTTTTCCACCCTGGGAAAAAAGTAAAAACACTTCACTTTGTTGTTTGTTCTTCTTGGCAAGACTGTCATTTAGAGTTCACCCGCTTGAACCAAGGAGGTAATTAATAAATCACATCGGTGTAACAAACATGGTAAAACAGCAAATTGCCACTGCCTGCATTAGTGAAGCAGGCATGATTTTTACTGTAGTCCAACAGAATAGTCACCATTATTTATTTTAAATGTGTTTAATTGTTTGTATTGAAGTTCCCCTGCCTGTTTAGGATCAATACTCCGGGCCCCCAGATAATAACCCAGTAACAACCACTAATGCATATTTTGATGCGCTTTAACCTGCATCACATGTTAGAATAATGGTCTTAATTACGCTTTGGCAATGTTTGTGTAACACCTGTGTTTTACTAAATTACAGGTTTGTCGCTGGTTGTTGGACTCGTTTTGTACATATCCAACATCAATGATGAGATGTTGAACAGAACTCCGGACTCAGAAACCTACTTCCACTACAAGTACGGATGGTCCTTTGCCTTCTCAGCAATATCATTCCTGCTGACTGAGGTAATTCTCATCCTTCTGCCAAAGTCTGCTCTGTATCTGGCTCAGATCATCAGATCTAAAGCAAGATCAACAAAGCAATGCTTTAGCTTATGGAGAATCAGCGTGACCCAACTGGACAGAGTCAATTAAAAACACAAGAGATTCTGGCAATCCAAAGGGCAGCTCACACAAAATTCTGGAGGAAGTCTGCAGGTCAGGCAGCATCTATGGAAATGAATAAACAGTTGACGTTTCAGGCTGAGACCCTTCATCAGGACTGGAAAGGAAGGGGAAAGCCAACAGAATAAAAAGATGGGGTGAGGGGGAGAGGGATAGCTAGAAGGTGATTGGTGAAGCCAGATGGGTGATAAAGGTAAAGGGCTGGAGAGGAAGGAATCTGATAGGAGAGTAGAATGGACCATAAGAGAATGGGAAAGAAGAAGAGGCCAAGGGGAGATGACAGGCAGTTTGAAAACAGTTAAGGGACCAGACTTGTGAATAGAAGAGGGGAGGGAGAGGGAAATTTTTTTTTAACCAAAGAAGAAATCAATATTCATGCCATCAGCCATGAATAAACAAAAAATAAGGTGTTGCTCCTACATCCTGAGGGTGGCCTCATCATGGCACAAGAGGAGGTCATGAACCGACATGTTGGAACAGGAATGGGAATAAATAAATCTGAAAATGAAGCAGTTTATGTTTCAGGTCTGGGATCTTTCACCAGAGCCCACAAATCTTCATCCCTTCTGTCATCCAACATTTCACATTTCTACATCCATCCTTCAAATACGTGGTGAATGCTAGGTGCACTTTCTGGGCAAGGTATGGTGAAGAAGACTGCTTCTAATTCACTGGACTGCAAATCTAGATTGCATTGTCTGGTTAACTTTAAATTAATTAAATATTTTGAAACAGTGCAATAGTCATTGACAAAGAGGAAGTATTTGTCATACTTGATTTTTAGTTGAAGGTGATTAAAGTTTGAGGTTTAAAGTAAATTTATTATCAAAGTACATATATATCACCATATACAACCCTGAGATTTATTTTCTTGCAGGCATACACAGTAAATCCATAATAGAATGATAACCATAATAGAAAAAATGGAAGATCTCACCAACCTGGGCATTCAACCAGTGTGCAAAAGACATCAAACTGTGCAAATACAAAAAGAAAGAAACAATAATAATAAATATAGAAACAATAAATAATGAGAACATAAGAAGAAGAGTCCTTGAAAGTGAGTCCGTAGGTTGTGGAAACATTTCAATAATGGGGCAAGTGAAGTTGAATGAAGTTATCGCCTTTTGTTCAAGAGCCCAGTGGTTAAGGAGTTGTTCCTGAAACTGGTGGTGTGAGTCCTAAAGCTCCTGTATCTTTTACCTGCTGGCAGCAGTGAGAAGAGAGCATGACCAGGATGGTAGGGTCCTTGATGACAGACGCTGCTTTCCTACTGTGACAGTGTTTCAGGTAGATGTGCTCAATTGTAGGGAGGGCTTTACCCATGATGGTATCCATTACTTTTCATAAGATTTTCAGTTCAAGGGCATTAGTGTTTCCATACCAGTCTGTGATGCAGCCAATCAATATACTCTCCACTACACATCTATAGGAGTTTGTCAAAGTTTTAGATGTCATGCCGAACTTTTGCAAACTCCTGAGGAAGTAAAGGCACTGCCATGCCCTCTTTGTAATTGCTCTTATGTGCGGGGCTCAGGACAGGTCCTCTGAAATCATAACACCAAGAAATTTGAAGTTGCTAACTCCGTCCACCTCTGATCCTCCAAACAGGACAGGAACTCCATTTCATTGGCATTTTAATGCAGTTCATGAAAGAAAGCCACTGGGAAGTTGATTGGAGTAATAGTTTGGAATTCTATATAGCCCCAAGGCGTCAGATCAAATCCAAGCTGGGCAGAGGTTACATGATAAGGCATGAAGCTGGAATATTGCACACTAACACCGCTAACACTAACTAATCTAACACCACTGTAAAAAATGTCAAGGAGGACCCCGGGTTCGGATGCCCATTTCCACAGCAATTGGTCTGTTTTGCCTATTGGTCCCACACTCTGCTCTATGTCCACAGTTTTCAAATATCCATATCCCTTTAGAAAATTACTAATATATTCTAGTGCATGTTACATACTTACTTACTGTCTGTTACACCTCTGGCTTTTAGGGCAGCAATAGAAGTTCTCCATTCTTTGTCTATCCATACAGTCACACACAGAAATAGAAGGATTCTTCATTGCTGTTTCCATAGCATTTTTTTGACCAATCAAGGTTGTCAGCCCTGAGCTGAACACTGAACCTGGAGGACGGGTCTTGGTATGGCCTCTACTCTTTGACCTGTTTGGCACTGGTGACCCAGCAAGAGTCAAAGCACAAGGCCCTGATTCCAGTCAACATAGCTCTCCGGTTCATTGAGGCACACAGGCCTCCAAAACCTACGATAAGGTTGTGGTCCTTCTTGGAGGGCACATTACATGATTGCCCCTAATTCAACACCATGTTGACAATTTCATGTCAAAGAGACATGGATTCTGTGGAAAATGGTATATTTGCATGGCTGTGCAACAACCACATGACAACTGTCTACCCTCAGCTCGTGTTCCCAGGTAAAAAAAAACAAGGTCTAATTCATCAATTTGTCAGATTGTCAGACGGGACTGAGCTGGACCATGGGGCAGAGTGAAGCAATAAAATATTGTGGATGTGGGGAGGGAAAGGGTTCAATTTCTCAATGTGCAGGCTGTAAGCAGGTAGACATTCACAATACACATTGGTATTCTTACAGAGTGCTGGAGTAATGTCAGTCTACCTTTTCATGAAGAGATACACTGCCGAAGAGATTTACAGACCTCACCCAAGCTTCTACAGACCGAGGCTGAGTAACTGCTCGGACTACTCGGGCCAGTTCCTTCACCCAGACGGCTGGCCTCGCGGGCGCAGCCCCTCTGACATTTCCAGCGAAGCCTCCTTGCAGATGAACGCCAGCTACCCAGCACTTCTCAAGTGCCCGGATTATGACCAGATGTCCTCTTCACCCTGCTGAGATCCTGGGCCCACCACAGCGGTTTGCTACCAAGCTGCTAAGATGCCCTTGATCCCTTCTGTCATTTCCTTTATTGTGAGTGTGAACTGCTCCATCCAGGACTACCTTAACACAAAATGTCAGCTGTGGCCTGGGGTTCGGAGCTTGCACATTTGCAAAGTATGGACTACCAGCTGACTGGGTTGGGGAGAACCGGACACAATTAAAGACATCATGTTGTATTATTTTGTAATAATGTGTAATTTTGTAATGTTTTCAACCACTTAAATTTGGTGGACTATAGATTACAAAGGATCATTGTAAAGTGTTATTTATACAATGCATAATAATTTAAATGCATTCATTTTCTGAAAAGCAATGTGATGCAGTTAATAATGCAATGTTTTTATATGGTACCGTTTGACAATTTTCTCTATGACGTAATCTTCAAAAGTGATTGACTTGCTGGTATGTACTTGGCACAGAGTCAATGGGGACATAATCTGAAGATTATAAAACTCTGTGAATGGGGAATGACGTCCTGAAGCAACTCTTTACTACAATGTGTCACGGAGATGTGGGGCTTGTTTCCCTTCAAAACCTGTGGGGATCACCGAAAATTTAGATAGGGACATGAATGTGAGGGAAATGGAAAGATAAGTACGTTGTGTAGTAGTTTAGTTGGCTATTTGGTTACTAATTGGTTTGGCACAACATTGTGGGCTGAAGGGCCTGTTCCTGTGCTTTACTGTTCTATGTTCTATTTTCAACCTGAAGGCTGATAGATTCTTATTAGGCAAGGGGTTTAATGATTATAGAACCAAGATGGGAAGGTAGATATACTGTAAGCTACAGATCAGCCATGATCTCATTAAATATGGTACGGCCTAAAGGGCCTAGATGGCCTACTTCTATTCCCATCTGATTTATGCTTCAGTTTTAAAATTGATTACTAATTCTATGCAATCTGGCATAAATATTGTGTGGAGATAGTTGCTAGGATAAACTTGGTCACCTAGAGCTAGTTGCTAGGATTGATTTTTGCCAATGTAGTTGGTTGCTAGGATATATATTACCTAGAAACATTCTAGCGAATGCTCAGAGTGGAGAGCTGCAGCATCCTGTTTCAGATCTTATCCAAATATCCAGGAGGTAGTGATATTTTGTTCCTATATTAAATCTTCGCACATTTTTAATGTGGCATGTTTCTGAACTAACAAAACAGCTTCAACGTTGTGTTGTTTTTAAGTGCAACAGTGACTTTTTAACTTGGATGTTGGAATAATTTTAACACTGTCATGTTCATACCATCAACTTGATAATAAAATCGATTGTGCATTGACAAGATAATCAATCAAAGCCATTGCTCTGTCACCTCACGTGGTATTTTAAAAAAAAAGATGTGAAGCTTGTAATTTCCTCCCAAGACATTTCAGCACTGCACTTCAGTTCTATTTCTTTGTTTCCTTGTTCACTGGCTTAAACCACGGGTGGGCACAATGGTATTGGTTTATATGGTGAACGGCAATAGCAGTATTGATGGCCAGAACGACTCCCAGGATGTGATGCTGAGGCTTCCACTGTCACTATTGAGAAAGCTCCTCATAAACTCTGCTAACCAAGCCCTATGCTCGTCTCTCAATGTCTCCTCCTTTGCCTGATTACATTTCTATGAAGAGCGTAGGACAGATTATAATGGAAAAGATCAAGACACAAAGAATGCTAAACTGCAGACGGTGGAAGTCCAAGGCAAGGACGCTGATGCTGGGTGGTTCCTAGGTCAGCCTCTGTCTTCAGTTCTGGTCACAATGGAGACATTTAACGCACAGATGCTTGGAAGTGAGGGTGCTTTCAGGAGAGGTTAGAGCCAGTGAGTCTTTACAGTTCTGGAGAGCAGAAAATGAGGAGAGGTCTTACAGAAAAGTCAAATGATATGGAAAAGAATAAATTAAATTAGACCAGGGCAATAAGGCAGGAACATGAACTCAAAGACTGAAACCATGAAAAATTCTTTCCATGAGTGGGTATTTGGGGAAGCCAGAGACAAAAATCCTGCAATCAGGAATCCTGATAGATTTTCTAATTTGCAAGGAATGGATATCATTGTGAGTCTTTAATCACTAAATTGATTGGGTAAGATGACCTAAGTACCCAATCATGTATTTGTCTTTTGATCATATGAAACTTACCACAATAGGCAGAACAAATCATTACCAGTTCTGGTCATTATCGATTGTTGCCAAAAAAAAGATAAATGATTACTGTTAAAAGAGATGAGAAATGAGTTCATTAGTCAGGTCAGCAGGTTTATATGATCTTGCAGGTGAAAGGTAGCGGCAAGTTGCCTCTCCCTTTGTTACAAATATCCACCCATTTCACAATTAATCGTCTGGCTGTAAAACATCCTGAGTTTGTGAAAGTCATTCTGTGAATGTAAAATCTCTTCTATGCAAGAGTGAATAAACCATGTGAGCATAAACACCACTTAAGATGATTATTCTGTTGACATGTCAGTGGGGGATATGTTTTCATGATTAATCATAACCTGCAGCCAAGTTCTAATGTCCACAAATGGGAAAAGATGTGTGATACAGTAGTACTTTAAAAAGCAGTATCATTGCATTGGATTCAGGTTAACATTTCCTTTCCTTGAGCAAAGCTGCCTGTAATGAGCATTGGACTCTGGATAGTGGCTGTATCCTAGCTTTCTCATACCTCACTCAGCCCAAATAAACATAAATGGGTGTTTGTTCTTCTGCAGGGCTTCAAGTAATTTATTATAATTCAATCAACAATTCAATTATCACAGTGCAAGCAGATGCATGGATGTGCTCTGATTTCCACATCAATATTTATTCAGCATTCAACTAAACTGTTTCTCCTCAATGTAGACTGAATATTTCACATCTCCAGACTGGATTCCAGCAGTTTCCAGTCTCCTGTCTCCTTTCAGTTCAAAGAGACTTTGAGTTTCTAATCCTTTTCAGTCATCCTTAGCCTCCAGGCTTTTGTGATTCAGTCTGCTCCCTCTTACTCTGAGCACTGAATTAATCAGATGGTCAAAGAGCAAACAGTAAATGCAGTATAATTGTTACTGTCACACTATCCATTGATCAATGCATTAATACCAAAGTCAATAATTTAAAAAAAGAAAAAAAGACAGGAACAACATCAAAATGTTTTTCTCCTAAAATGCTAGATCCGATGTTATGCCCAACACCTAGAGACACAGCATGGTAACAAACACTTCAGGCCCAATGAGTCCGCATGACCAATTAACCTATTAACCGTCCAAGGAAACCCACGGGATCATGGGGAGAACATACAAATTCCTTACAGACAGCAGCGGAATTGAACCTCGGTCACTGGCATCATAATAGTGTGTGCTAACCGCTACACTACTGTGCTGCCTGGTGGGGTAAATAAGGTATTTATTGTCCAAGTGCACATGAGATGCCAGTGGGGAGCCACCCTCTTGAACTAATATGATACCAAGGATAGCACCAATCCCTTGGAATTCCCAATGACGTCCATTGGGGTTGGAGGATCTAGAGGTGGTAGAGCAGCCTGATTCTGGATTCAGCAGTGGGTACCTTTATGAGAACTGCACAGTTGTAGATGCAGTGGCTAAAAGACATCTATGTTCCTATGTGGATGTCCAACAACCATCACATTTCTGCCTCCTGGTTTCAGAGTACTGTCCCCATCATCGGTACTCCATCCCACAAGGCTTCAGGGTCTTCATGTTGAGCGAGGAGTTGCTGGAGAGGTACACTTATTTTGATGACCAAGTTGGGTGGAAAGGAGGGCCAGGTCAAGTGGGGCCACTTTCTCTTGATAGCCTTTTCTTCCCCTCTTCACAACCACTGGGTCTATAGTTTTTCTCATCTGCTCTGCCACTGAGGACCTTCAGCATTATTCTTTGTCTGGAACTTCCCTCTTGACCTTACAGCCATGGATGGCTCTACAAGCTTAGACAGCAGCACTCTTGGAATCAATGGAACACCTAACTGTGCCCACAGTATGACAACAGTTGTTGGAAAGGACCACAGTAACAAACTAAGTGAATTGTCAGACTGGTTCAGAAGGCAGTTATGAGCAGATCCAATGCAGCACACTCAAAATGCTGGAAGAACTCAGCAGGCCAGGAGGCCGCATCTACTGTAAGAGTAAACAGTCGAGATTTTGGGCCCAGACCCTTCATCGGGACTGGAAATAAAGATGAGGATTTAGAAAAAGAAGGTGGTGGGGGAGGAAGACATACAAGGTGGTAGGTGATAGGTGAAACTGGAAGAGGCGGAGGGGGTGAAGTAAAGAGCTGGGAAGTTGAATGGTGAAAGAGATAAAGGGCTAGAGGAGGGGGAATCTGATAGGAGAGGGTAGAAGACCATGTACTTCTTCCCCTCCCCCCACCTTCATATTCTGACTTCTCGTCATTTTCCAGTCCTGTTGAATGGTCTCGGCCTGAAACATCAACTGCTTGTTCCTTTTCATAGACGCTGCCTGACCTGCTGAGTTCCTCCTGCGACTTGCGTGTGTGTTGCTCTGGATTTCCGGCATCTGTAGATTTTCTTGTCTTGATGTTGCTCTGGATCTGGTTCCACACACGGTCCAGTGAACTTCCTTCCGTGAGGACATTAATAAACCAGAAGGATTTCTACAGTGAACTGGCAATTTCAGGCATCGTTACTGAGTGAGATTAGTGTATTTTTTTTAAATTGCAGATTGTTTAATTACCTGAATTTTCAATTTCACAAGTTACTGCAGTTGGTTTTGAAGCCATATATCCAGGCATCAGATCAACAGTACTGTACCCCTACTTTACTGGATCCAGGCTAGTGGAAATGATATTGATTGCTTCTGGAAATGAAAAGAATAAATTTATTAGACTAGGTAATTAGCAATTTGAATAGATTTATTTCTTAAATCAAGCTTCATTTAGATATGATGCATTGGAAAGCTTCTAATAAATGGAGAGGTACTTGTCTTATTATGTGCTGTCCCTAATACTTAAAGCACAACAAACTGTGCTTGCATTTTTGGATTACTGACTTTTGATAGATATTTAATTAATAGTTTTACAAGAAATATATGAATCACCAGCTCCTGTGGTGACTGCTGTGCAGTGTGATTATGACAATGTCATCGCTGCTTTCTACCACTGCTCATCAACACATTTCACTGTTTGTCAGGTACGGGCAAGTTGCAACTGAAAGAGCGAATTACTGCCAGAGGCATCAGGCCACTTTGAATATTTACCATAATATTTAATCTTCTGATTATCTTCAGGTTAAGGTCACTCTTTCAAGCATTACAAGCATGCATTTTGTTGAATTCCCTCCTAATTACTTATCTCCTGGGGACTAGCGCTGTGATTTACTTCTCCAGAAACCAGACTCCTCACCCATAAATTGAGCTTTGATTGGTGTTCCATTAAATCATAGAGTAAAAGAGCAAGGAAACTGGCCCTTTGGCCCAACTTGTATTCACCTGTTAGGAGCATTTTACTACAACCCTATCACACACTTAACAAACAATGTAAAAAAACGGGAGCAGGAGCGGGCCACTCCTAACTCACAGTTCAATATGATCATGGCTGATCTGCACCGAGTATCAGCTATACCTGTTGCCTAAAGCCCTCCATTCTCTGATCTTTTTATTATTATTTAAATGGTAAAAAAAAATTGCAACATGCTGCTGTGCAGAGGGAGTTGGGAGTGCTTGTGCATGAATAACAAAAGTTTGGTTTGCAGGAGCAGCAGACTATCTAAAAGGAAAATGGAATGTTAGCCTTCATTGCTAGAGAGATTGAATTTAAGAGCAGGGAGGTTATGCTGCAACTGTACAGGGTACTGGTAAGGCCGCACCTGGAGTACTGTGTGCAGTTCTGGTCTCCTTACAATACTTGTGGAAAGATATACTGGCTTTGGAGATGGTGCAGAGGAGGTTCACCAGGTTGATTCCAGAGATAAGGGGGTTAGACTATGAGGAGAGATTGAGTCACCTGGGACCGTACTTGGTGCAATTCAGAAGAATGAGAGGAGATCTTATAGAAACGTAAAATTATGAAAGAGATAGATAAGATAGAGGCAGGAAAGTTGCTTTCACTGGTAGGTGAGACTAGAACTAGGGGACATAGCCTCAAGATGCGGGGGAATAGATTTAGGATGGAGATGAGGAGGAACTACTTTTCCAAAAGAGTGGTGAATCTGTGGAATTCTCTGCCCAATGAAGCAGTGGAGACTACCTCAATAAATACATTTAAGACAAGGTTGGATAGATTGCATAGTAGGGGAATTAAGGGTTATGGGGAAAAGGCATGTAGGTGAAGATGAATCCATGGCCAGATCAGCCATAATCTTATTGAATGGCGGAGCAGACTTGATGAACCAGATGGCCGACTCCTGCTCCTATTTCTTAAGTTCTTACATTCTTCTAAAGTATCTCTGCGATCTAACCCCCACAACATATTGATGCAATTATGAAGAAGGCACACAAGTGGCAATATTTCATTAGGAGTTTGAGTATATTTGTCATGTCACCAAAGATTCTAACAAATTTCTATATATACATACTATGGAGAGCATTCTGACTGATAGCATCATCGTCTGGTATGGAGGAACCAATGCACAGGATTGAAAAATCTGCAGATGGTTGCAAACTTAGCTCCCTACCATCGAGGACATCTTCAAAAGGCCATGCCTCAAGAAGGCAGCATCCATCATTAATGACCCTCACCACCCTGGATGTGCCCTTTTCTCATTATTACCACCATGGAAGTACAGGAGCCTGAAGACACACACTCAATTTTTAGGAACAGCTACTGTCCTTCCACCGTAAGATTTCTGTATGGGTTAGGGTTTGTTAAGTTGTGGGCATGAAATGCTAGCACTCGAAGCATGGCAGTACCTATGGGCTGCCCCCACCACATCCTTGGACTGTGTTAGTCATTGATGCAAATGATGCATTTTACTGCATGTACATGTGACAAATAAATCTAATCTTTGTCAATCTTTTTAACTCCCTCTGAAGACTCCAGACATCATTTTGCTCTTTGGCAGTTACTCCACCTTCTGGAACAGTTGGAATGAGATTTAGGTGTGATCCTTATATTTTTGCAGTGATTTTGGACCTGCTGGAAATACTGGGTTTTTTGTTCCACTTCTTTCCACCAAGGTCCCTGCAGCACACTCTTTTCCATCTGTTTCCTAGGTCAGATTTACTTCTTGCACAACTGCAACTGATTGTTTCAGCCTGGCAGCATTTCCTTTTCTGAAGATTCCAGCTACTTTCAGCAGTGCCATCCACCCATTGTTGCTAATGTGGTTATGATTAAGATTCATATTATCCTGAAAACAATGGGAACTGGTGATTCATAACACTGGCCCTTCCTCCAACATAAATATTCACATACTGCAAATTTGATTTTGTAAGTTACAGGTATTAAATGTCTGAAAACAAGAGCACTAATTATCGCAATGTCTTGCCACATAACTCGTCCATACATAGCACCAGGCAGATTGGTAAATAGTAGCTTCACACATGGCCGGGCAGTGCATCACAAAACAGCCTTGTTAGCATCTCATTTCCATTTTCTCTCATAACTAGTTGATGCAATACAATGTAATGTGAATAAATGTGGCAGCAAGGGTTTAAATCACTTTGTGTGCATTGCTCAAGATTTCCAGTGTCTGCAGAACCTCTTGTATCTATGGAAGGGAAATGGAATCACTATTTCAGTTAAGGACCCTTTATTACAAGTGATAAAATAGAAGTTAGTTCCAATGAATGGCCCTTGTCTTGGAATATTGACTTTCTTTTCTTCCTCCATGATGCTGCTCGACTCGCTGACCATGTCCTTATGTCCAGGATCTGTGTGGTTTTTTTGTTTTACATTACATTTGGGTTTTGTTTTAAGGCTGTATATGAAAATGAAAGCAAATCAGAATGTGGTGAATGCCAAAATGATAAGAAAGTGGCTGATAAAATCAGTACAAATTGGTTAATTGAACATTTTACTGATGTGACAGTACCAGTAAGAAGTTGAAGTTATTTTTAACTCTGACCGCATGGTGACGGGCTTAGTGCTAGTCAGGGCTGCCATCAGGAGAGCCAAATTGTGCTGGAACACTGTGCATTTCCAGCAACCAGAACCGAGGCTGAAGAGGTCAGAATCCACCTACTGAGGACTGGCACAAACAGAAGTAAAGAATGACAGTGGTTTCGTCAGAGAGGAGGTGGCTCACAGACACATTTGAAAAAGGTGGAAGATGATAACAAGAAATTCTGCAGCTGCTGGAGATCTTAAGCAATGCACACAAAGTGCTGGAGGTCAGGCAGCTTCAATGGAGGGGGAATAACAGTCAACATTTTGGGCTGAGACTTTCATCAAGAACAGAAAGTAAAGGGAAAGTAGCCAGAATAATAAAGTAAGTCACAAGATATAGGAGCAGAATTAGGCCATTTGGCCCATTAAGTCTGCTGCACCATTTCATCATGGCTGATCAAATTTTTCTCTCAGCCTGAATTTCCTGCCTCCTCCCTGTATCTCTTCATGCCCTGACTAATTAAGAATCTATCAACCTCTGCCTTAAATATACATAAAGATTTGGCCTCCACAGCTGCCAGTGGCAAAAAATTCCACAGATTTGCCTCTCTCTGGAGAAAGAAATTCCTCATCTCCATTCTAAAAGGATGCCCCTCTGTTCTGAGGCTGTGTCCTCTGGTCTTAGACTCTCCCACCATAGGAAACGTCCACTCCACACCCACCCTATCAAGGCCTTTCACCATTCAATAGGTTTCAATGAGGTCTCCCCTCATTTTTCTGAATTCCAGCAAATACAGTCCCAGAGCCATCAAATGCTCTTCATATGGCAAGTCATTCATAAACTGAATCCTTTTTGTGAATCTCCTTTGAACGCTCTCCAGTTCCAGCACATCCTTTCTAAGATAAGGGGCCCAAAACTGTTCACAATACTCCAAATGAGGCCTCACCAGTGCATTATAAAGTCTCAACTTTACATCCGTGTTTTTATATTCTCGTCTTCTGGAAATGAATGCTAACGTCACATTTGTCTTCCTCATCACGGACTCAACCTGCAAAATAACCTTTAGGAATCCTGCTCAAGGACTCTCAAGTACCTTTGTGCCTCAGTTTTTTGTATTTTCTCTCCATTTAGAAAATAGTCAAGCTTTTCATTTCTTCTACCGAAATGTATGACTATACACTTCCCGACACTGTATTCCATCTGCCAAAGTGGAAGGAGGGGAAGCTGCCAGACGAGAGGTGAAACCAGGTATGGGGGAAGGTGCTTGCTTGGGGAAGGGAAAAAGTGAGAAGCTGGGAGGTGATAGGTGGAAGAGGCAAATGACTGAAGAAGAAGGAATCTGATTGGAGATGACAGTGGATCATGGTAGAAAGGGAAGATGGGGGGGGCCACCAGAGGCAAGTGATGGGCAGGTGTGGAGAAGAGAAGGGGTCAAGAGGGGACACAGAATGGGGAATGGTAAAAGAGAGCAGAGGGAGGGGTTGAGAAATTACCCGGTTAGAGAAATCGATGTTCATGCCATCAGGATGGAGGCTACCAAGATGGAATATGAGGAGTTGCTCCTCCAAGCTGAGTGTGGCCTCATTGTACCTTAAGAGGAATCCGTGAACTGACATGTCGGAACGGGAATGGGGAATCGAATTGAAGTGGATGGTCTCTGGAAACTCTCAGCTTTTGTTGCAGACGGCATGAAGGTGATTGACGAAACAGTTCCCCCAATCTCCACTGGGTCACACTGATGTAGAAGAGGTGAAAGATGAGCTGTGAATGAACCTAATGGGTGCAGAGGATAATCAACCAGAAACAAACACAACAGGCAAGAAAGGCTGGAGAGTTGGATTCCTCCCTTGTGCTGATGGTTCCAGCCAAGGTATCAATGGACTCATTAAAATTCATATAGCTCAGTTTATCCAAACTACTGAGAATAAAATGAATTAGAGTTACATCCCCTAACTGTTTCCCTACAGGGAACATAATCCTGTATCAGTTTGCCAGTGATTTACTCACAGCTAAAGCATTTGCAACTTTGGCCTCCAGAGGTCCCCACCATCAAAGAAGCCAGTCTTCCATAACCAGGAACACTAAGAGTACCAGATACAGCAGAGTCTGTCTTTTACCTAGACACATTCAGAGTCTGGGAAGTGATCGAATCAGAGGGTCCCTCACAGTCAGAGGGCCCCTCATAGGCAGAGAAGGTACTTTAGCTGCTAAAGCAGCTGGACAAAGGGATGGACCAGATAATGGAGGAGTGTCAAATCATAAACACAAGATGTTCTGCAGATGTTGGAAATCCAGGGTAACACATACAAAATTCTGGGGGAGGTCAGCAGATCAGGGAACATCTATGCAGAGGCATAAACAGTAAATGTTTCAGGGCAAGCCGTTTCATCAGGTATCTTATGGATAGGGGAATCAAGGGATATGGGGACAAGGCAGGAACCGGGTATTGATAGTAGATGATCAGCCATGATCTCAGAATGGCGGTGCAGGCTCGAAGGGCCGAATGGTCTACTTCTGCACCCATTGTCTATTGTCTATTGTATTAGGGACTAATGAGGGTTCCCAATGAAGGGTCTCAGCCCGAAATATCGACTATTTATTCCTCTCCATTGATGCTGCTTGACTTGCTGAGTTCCTCTTGCATTTTGACAGAGGAACAAGCTGGTGGCTGAAGCCACTAGCCATCCCAGTTAACGGGGTTCACAAGCATTACCGATCCTGACTAGGCTGACCCCTGTTTAACCCGAATTGTTCTTTGGAGCCATTTCATGGAGCACACAATCCAGTTCCTCACTCTCATCTGCCTCTTGGACACACTGCGATAGCCCATTCTGCTGTGCAACAGTGAGGAGGGTCTCAGTGGAAGTTTCTCTGTATAGGAGTACTGAACTTTTATGCCATAGACGGTGGGGCGGGGGGGGGGGGGGGAGGGATGGATAGTGTCGCACATAGTACTCACATAATTTATTAGTCATTTTCCAGTGTTTTAAAAAGTGATATAGATAGAGGGGGTCAGTGATCTTAGAGGATAAAGGAGAGAGGTAAATTGGAGGGAAAATAAAGAGTTGTACACAATGAAAAAGCAAATACTTGTAAATTTTCATGAGCACTAACATATCAAAATCAATTTGAATGTTGTCCCCAATTTCAAGCAGTGGGAAACATCACTATTTGGAAAGAACTTGGGATGACCTAAGTTCATGAAAAGTCTCTATTTTTAAATGTATCTCCCTCACCCATTGGCACATGTTATGGCCTGTTCTCTTGGAGTGTCTGTATTCATTGTCAGACTGTGGAGGGCAGGATAACACTACATGACTTGTGTGCATTTATGGTCCAAACTGAAATAAGTGTGAGGCTTTGCCTTTGGATATATGGAACTGCAATCTGCCTATCGCCACAATAGGTCTACAGCAGATACAATCAGACTGGCTCTCTACTTGGCCTTGGTTCACCTGGACAATAGCAATACCTTTGTCAGGGTGCTCTTTAGTGATTACAACTCAGTGTTCAACACTATCATGCCCTCAGTACTAATTAATAAGCTCTAAAACCTGGGCCTCTGTATCTCCTTCTGCAATTGGATCCTTGACTTTCTCATCGGGAGACCACAGTCAATGCAGATCTGAAATAACATTTCCTCCTCACTGACAAACAACACTCATGCACCTCAAGTATATGTGTTTTTCCCACTGTTCCACTCTCACTACATCAATGAATGTGTGGCTAGGCACAGCTCAAATACCATCTTTAAATTTGCCAATGTCATAGCTATTGTTGGCAGAACTTCATAAGGTGACAAAGTGCCATACAGGAGCGAGTTAGATCAGCTGCTTAAGTGATGTCGTAGCAACAACTTTGCACTTATGTCCGTAAGACCAAGGAACTGATTGTAGACTTCACGAAAGGAGTCAAGGGAACTTACAACAGTCTTCATCATGGGATCAGCAATAGAAAGGTGAGTAGCTACTAGTTCCTGGGTGTGAACATCTCTGAAGATCTATCCTAGGCCCAACATATTGATGCAAATACAAAGAAGGCACAACAGCGGATATACTTTATAAGGAGTCTGAGGAAATTTGGTATGTGACCAAAGACTCTTGCAAATTTCTACAGATATACTATGGAGAGCATCCTAACTGGTTGTATCACCATCTGGTATGGAGGGGCCATTGCATAGGATTGGAAAAAGCTGCAGAAAGTTGTAAACTCTGTTAACTCCATCATGGGCACTAGCCTCCCCAGCATCGACAACATCTTCAAAAAAAGGATCTAGTGCTTGCGCAGTGTATATAACAAATAAACTCTTCTCAGGCTTCCTGTCAGGTATAGGTATCAATTTTAACCAATGTTACAATGTCAAACTCTGCTATCTTTATCAGGAATGATGTCTGGGCATGTCTAGTCCAGTGGCATTTATACTCCTGTCGCCCCTCCTGATTGGTTAGTCCTCATCCAATCAGGTTTCCACTATCTTACCTTGTTTACAATGAAATTCCAGTTCTTACTTAGGATCAGACCTTCTTCTTTGGTAAAATTCTTTTCATCTAGTTTTATTTCAATGGCTTCATTCACCAGATGGTCCCAAAAGCCTTTGGCACTGCACAGTAGTTTTGTGCCGTCAAAGTCAATCCTCTGGCCATCGCAAATGCAGTGTTCTGCTACCACTGATTTCTCCGGGAACCAAATGGATACACTTCTTGTTCTCCTTGATGCAGGTTTCCACAATGCATCCCATTTGGCAGATATATGCTGCTCCACATTCACAGAGAATCCTGTAAACGCCAGTTGTCCTGAGTCCCAGGTTATCTTTGGCCCACATAAGCTTTGATTTGAGATTCCTTATGAGTTTGTGGATGGTATTAATCTGGTATTTCTAATGGATCCTGGTGATCCTTCTAGAAACAATGGAAATATAGGAAAGACAGGCGGTAGTGACAGGCTCCTCTTCATTGTTAGGCTTCCTGGTTTTTCTGTCAGCCCTTTTAATGGCTCTATTGATTTCCTTCATCTTGTAGCCATTTGTCCTATTGTGCATAATCATCTTATTTCTAATACAACAGAAACCGAATGGCAGCCTCAGACATGGCATCTATTGGAAACCCACTCACATTGACTTATACTTCAACAATCACAGTCACATCATGCCTCCCAATGCAGAGCAGTTCTTTCTACTTTGATTAACCGTGCAAAATCTTTTTTGGACCTGGAGAGTCTCCATGAGGAAATAAGACGATTACACACGACGTTCCTACAGAACGGCTACAAAGTGAAGGAAATCAATCGGGCCCTTAAAAGGGCCAACAGAAAAACCTGGAAACCTAACAACAAGGAGGAACCTGCTGCTACCGCCCGTCTTCCCGATATTTCCATGTTTTCAGGATCCTGAAGAAATACCAATTAATACCATCCACAATCCCGTAAGGAAGCTCAAATCACAGTTTATGCGGGTCAAAGGTGACCTGGGAGTCAGATGGCTAGCGTTTACAGGATTTCTTGTGAATGTAGAGCAGCGTATATTGGCCAGACGGGATGCACGGTGGAAACCCTCATCAAGGAGCACAGGAGGTGTATCGCTTGGATTACCCGGAGAAATCGGCGGTAGCAGAACATTGCACTCACAATGGCCATAGGATTGACTTTGACAGCACAAAACTACTGTGCCATGCCATTGGTTTTTGGGACTGGCTGGTGAAGGAAGCCATTGAAATAAAATTAGGTGAAAAGAATTTTAACAAAGAAGGAGGTCTTGCTCTAAGTAAGAACTGGAATTCGATTGTAAACAAGGTGGGACAGCAGAAACCTGATTGGATGAGGACTAACCAATCAGGAGAGAAAGACAATGGGAGTATAAATACCACTAGACTAGACATGCCCAGGTTTCATCCCTGATAACGCTGACAGAGCTTGTCATCGAAACATTGGTTAAAATCAATAGCTGTATCCGGCTGGAAGCCTGAGAAGAGCTTATTCAACACGTTCAAAAGTTGATGCCTCAAAAAGGTGGCATCCATCATTAAGGACTCCTTCACCCAGTACATGTCCTCCTCTTATTGCTGCCATCAAGGAGGAGGTACAGGAGCCTGAAGACACAAACTCAATGTTTTAGGAAATGGTTCTCCCCTTCTGCCATCAGATTTCTGAATGGACAATGAACTCCAGTATACTACCTCACTATTTTCTTTTGTTTTTTTGTTCTCTTTTTGCACTACTGGTTTAAGTTAATGTATATGCAGCTGAAATCTATGAATTACAATAAGAATTACATATATATTTCTATTTATTATTGTAATTTAGAGTCTTTTTAACGTAATGTAATGTACTGCTACCGCAAAACAACAAATTTCACAACATATGCCTGTGATTTTAAACCTGATTCTGATTCTAAGCATGTCACTTACTCAGAAATTACAATATTTTTTTATTTCGAGGAGGGAGTTGCTTTTAGCTGCCTGACTGCAGAGAAGATATTGGGTTGATGTCTCTTCCTGCAATCAGAACAACAGAAAACAAACATGGTTTCAAAAGGATAATGTTGTATTAAGAGGTACAATACTGCTGGAGATGTCAATTTTGGACATAATGGCAGTAAAAGATCCATGGTGCTATGTTGTAGACTGGGGAGGGTTGATTCCAATGATGTTTACCCATCATTCAATGTCAATACATCAGTTTATTCTAGTCATTATCACTTCCTGTATGTAGGAACTTGCTGGAAACAAATTGGCTGATATGTTTCCCACATCACAACAGTAATCAATTTTCCAAAGTATTTTATCAGCTATGAATCCTCCATGAAACACACACACAAAGTGCTGAAGGAACTCAGCAGGTCAACCAGCATCTATGAAGGGGAATAAACAGTCGATGTTTCAGACTGATGCCCTTCATCAGTGCTAGCGCCTGTCCTGTTGAGTTCCACCAGCATCTTGTGCATGTTATTCCGGATTTCCAGCATCTGTGGAATCTCCAGTGCCCTAAATTTCACCGCTATATCAACTCAAATCTATTTTTTGGAGCATGAGAAAGATGCAGGGGAATAAAGATGCTATGAATACAGCTTGCATTCTCACGGTTGTTTGAATATTACTGAGCAGATTTTGTTGCCATGGGAACAGGGCAGGCAGTTTCATTTGCAATTAATCAGAGTGTTCAGGTTATTTAATGGTTACTATGGTGGTGCTGCCTCAGGTCAACGGCAATGTCACTTTGCAACAGCATCAGTTCCTTTAGCATGAAACATCTTTGTCCCACTGTCACAGTCTCTTAAGCATTAGGGGCGAGGAGACAGACGAGAAAAGGCTAGCAAGCTCAGTGGATCTCATGCTGTTACACACTATAAACCCTACACCATCCTTCCAGTGATGTTAACCCTTTGTTGAAGGGAGATGTTGACAAATAGCAGGAGGGGGCAAAGCTCTTAGGTGGGTGGGTGGGAAAGGGGTTTGTTTTGCTGCCGTTATTTTGTTTTGTTGTTCTTATTGTGGCTTATGTTGTTCTGCTGAACAATGTGGGTATCCTATGTTGGCGCCAGAACACGTGACAACACTTGGAAGCTGCCCCCAGCACATCCTTGTGTGTGTTGGTTGTTAATGCAAACAACGCATTTCACTGTATGTTTTGATGTACTTGCAATAAATAAATCAAAATGAAAGTGAGACCACTTTCAGAAATGAATGACCATAGCAGAATCCCTTTAAGACCAAGAAAATCGTGATAAACTGCAATTAACTGCAAATCATTTATTATACACTGTCTTTCCCTTTCCCCTCCTCCGGGACACACATATTAACACCTTGCATGGATTTAGATTATACCAACTCCAGTGCTCTCAGATAAACACTCACTGTGTGGGAGTTTGCACTGTCAAGGAAAAATACAGTTGGACTGCCTAATTTACAGGTGCAGTATGTGGCACGCTTGGATTCAGAAGACCCTGGGCCTGATCACCATCCGTGCTGTCACCTGACTGATTAGGATGTTATTGGGGAGTTAACATGAGCAACGCTGGTGATGGAGGTGGAGGTGAGGCATTATTCATTTTTATTTTATTTAGAGATACAGCACGATAATAGGCCTTCCAGCCCAATGAGCAATGTGGGCATCACACCCCTGTGGCCACTTAACTTACTCAACCGTATGTTTTTGGAAAGTGGGAGGAAACCAGAACTGCAGCAGGAAACCCATGTGGTCGTGGGGATAATGTACAAACTCCTTATAGACAGCGGTGGAAGTGAACTCAGATTGTTGGTGCTGTAGCATTCTACATTTCCTCTCAGAAATGCATTTACCCCACCATGTAGACCATCTACATTGCAATTACTCACTCAGGCTGCTCCAGATCTACAACTTCACCCACCTAGAGAGGTGATGGCAGTCTTCACATGGGAACATAACCATTTGCAGTTCCTCTCCAAGCCGTATGCCACACTTACTTGTAACTTAATTCTCACTCCTTTCCTGTGACCAGCCTGAAATCTTGGAACACCCTCCCCAACAACACTGTATGAGTACCTTCACCTGAAGAACTGCAATGTTTTAAGAAAGTGGCCTGGGAACACCTCTTGAACTGTTATTAAGGGTGAGTAGTAAAAGCTGCTCCATGCATCAGTGGTCCCAAAAAAAATCAATGGTTCCAGGATACAGTAAGGTAACAAGATAGATTGGACTTCATCTTCTTCATTGGTCTAAGGTATTGTGTGTGTGTGTGTGTGTGTGTTTGTGTGTACACAAGAGCATGTACGAGATTGGGGTACAGTGAGGTAGCTGAAGAGCTAAATGCAAAGCAACAAGAATGCAGGTCAACAGTGAACATAGGACTCTGCCATAGATGGCCCCAAGCCCGGCTGTGAATGCAGGAGGGTTGGGCATGGAACTAGCAACCCTGTTGCGTAAAAACTCGGAGCTACAGAAATGCCAACAGAGGCTCCAAGGATTCCATACCAGGAAGAGGAAAGGTCTGTCAGTGGCCTATGTCCAAGTGGGGATGATGGGCTTAAGGAGAAGAGCATCGAATATAGAACAGTACAGCACAGTACAGATCCTTTTGCCCATGATGTTATGCCCACTTTTTAACCTACTCTGAGACCAGCCCTCCTACACAACCCTCCAGTTTTTAAATCATCGATGTGCCTACCTTAGAGTTTCTTAAATGTACCTCATGTATCTGCCTCTACCCTTGTTTCACGGAATCCCTTCTGCACCTGATGCAACTATTCAGATCGATAGGTTTACTATAGACCGTCAGGATAAATCACTAAAGCCTCTCAAAAGCAGAGGTAGAGGAGTATGCCTCATGATCAATTCTTCTTGGTGCACAAGTCTTTCAGTGCTGTCCCAATTCTGCTCACCAGACCTGGAATATCTAGCAGTTAAATGCCGTCCTTTTTACCTATCATAAGAGTTCTCTGGGATCATTTTGGTAGCAGTATACATTCCACTTCAGGCCAATGTCAGTCACACTTTAGATGATCTGAGCAATGGGATCAACATGCACGAAACAGTGCATCCTAATGCCTTCACCATCGTTTTGGGAGATTTTAACCAAGCCAGTCTGAAAAAAATTATGAAGCAAATACCATCAACAGATCACTTGCAATACCAGAGGAATCAACACACTGGACCATTGCTATACCACCATCAAAAATGCCTATTATGCTATCCCACTCCCTCACTTCAGGAAGTCTGATCACCTGGCTGTACTTCTACTCCCTGAGTATAGGCAGAGACTGAAGACTGCAGCACCAGTAGTGAGGACCAAGAAGGTATGAACAAGGGAAGCACAGGAGCACCTACAGGAATGCTTTGAATCAGTGGACTCCACTGTATTCAGCGATTCTTCTTCAAACCTGGATGAGTATGCTGCAGTTGTTACCGACTTCATTAAACCTGTGTGGATGAGTGTGTGCCCACAAAGACTTGCTGTACATTCCCAAACCAAAAGCCGTGGATGAACCAGGAGATACGTCATCTGCTGAAGGCTAGATCTGGGCATTCAAGTCTGGAGACCCAGGCCTGTGCCAGAAAATGAGGTATGATCTGTGGAAGGCTATATCAAGAGTAAAGAGAAAATTTTGAACGAGGTTGGAGGCGACTTCGGATGCACAACAACTCTGGCAGAGTTTGCAAGACTTCCTACAAGGCGAAACCCAATAGCATGAATGGCAGCAATACTTCACTATCAGATGAACTCAACGCCTTCTATGCCTGCTTTGAAAGGGACAATACAACTACAGCTGTGAAGATCCCTGCTGCACCTGATGATGCTGTGATCTCTGCCTCAGAGGTTGATGTTAGGCTGTCTTTTAAAGAGAGTGAACCCTCGTAAGGTGGGAGATCCCAATGGAGCACCTTATTAGGTAAAAACCTGTGCCAACCAAGTGGCAGGAGTATTCAAGGACATTTTCAACCTCTCTCTGCTATGGGCAGAAGTTTCCACTTACTTCAAAAAGGCAACAATTGCACCAGTGCCTAAGAAGAATAATGTGAGCTGCCTTAATGACTATCACCTGGTAGCACTCACATCTACAGTGATGAACTGCTTTGAGAGGTTGGTCATGACTAGATTGAACTCCTCCCTCAGCAAGGACCTGGACCCATTGCAATTTGCCTATCGCCACAATAGGTCAACGGCAGATGCGATCTCAACGGCTCTTCACACAGCTTGAGACCACCTGGATAATACAAACACCTATATCAGGATGCTGTTTATTGACTATAGCTCAGCATTTAACACCATCAGTCCCACAATCCTGATTGAGAAGTTGCAGAACTTGGGCCTCTGTACCTCCCTCTGCAATTAGATCCTCCACTTCCTAACCAGAAGACCACAATCTGTGCTGATTGCTGATAACATCTCCTCCTCACTGACGATCAACGCTGGTGCACCTCAAGTGTGTGCTTAGCCCACTGCTCTATTCTCTATATACCCATGACTGCGTGGCTAGGCACAAATACCATCTATAAGTTTGCTGACAATACAACCATCATTGTTAGAATCTCAGGTGGTGACAAGAGGGTGTACCAGAGTGAGATATGCCAACTAGTGGAGTGGTGCTGCAGCAACAACCTGGCACTCAACGTCAGTAAGACGAAAGAGCTGATTGTGGACTTCCGGAAGGGTAAGATGAAGGAAAACATACCAATCCTCATAGAGAGATCAGAAGTGGAGAGAGTGAGCAGTTTCAAGTTCCTGGGTGTCAAGATCCCTGAGGATTTAACCTGGTCCCAACATATTGATGTAGTTATAAAGAAGTCAAGACAGCGGCTATACTTCATTAGGAGTTTGAAGAGATTTGGTCTGTCAGCAAATACACTCAAAAACTTCTATAGATTTACCATGGAGAGCATTCTGACAGGATGCATCACTGTCTGGTATGGGGCGGGGAGGCTACTGCACAGGACTGGAAGAAGCTGTACAGAATTGTAAATTTAGCTGGCTCCATCTTGGGTACTAACCTACAAAGTACCTAGGACATCTTCAAGGAGTGGTGTCTCAGAAAGTCAGCGGTTCATTATTAAGGATCTCCAGCACGCAGGACATGCCCTTTTCTCACTGTTACCATCAGGTAGGAGGTACAGAAGCCTGAAGGCACACACTCAGCGATTCAGGAACAGCTTTTTCCCATCTGCCATCTGATTCCTAAATGGACATTGAACCCTAGGACACTACCTCACTTTTTTAATACTGTATACTAGAATTGAAAATACATGTGGACTAAGATGTTATCTGTCCTGTGCTATCATCAGTGTAGTATTTCTGTTTTTTTCCACAATTTTTAATCTACTCAATATATGTATACTGTAATTGATTTAGTTATTTATTTATTATTAATATTTTTCTATATTATGAATTGCATTGAACTGCTACTAAGTTAACAAATTTCATGTCACATGCCAGTGATAATTAACCTGATTCTGATAACCAGCACCCCACCACTCTCCATGTAAAGAAGTTAACTCTGACATCCCCCCTCTCTTTCCTCCATCATCTAAAAATATGCAATGGAATCATATATCCTGTGCAGGGTTTGCATAGCTGCTTCTCTCCAAAAACCAACAAGTTTGTAAACTTACGAGCTTCCCTGTGACTCTGCCTTGTCTATGCAGAGATGTGTTGTAAGTAGGATCACCAGAAACCTATGATGAGAGGCATTGATGTTGTGGATAGTCAGAGGCTTTTTCCCAGGGCTGAAATGGTTGCCACAAGAGGACACAGGTTTAAGGTGCTGGGGAGTAGGTACAGAGGAGATGTCAGGGGTAAGATTTTTACTCAGAGAGTGGTGAGTGCATGGAATGGGCTGCCGGCAACGGTGGTGGAGGCGGATACGATAGAGTCTTTTAAGAGACTCTTGGATAGGTACATGGAGCTTAGAAATATAGAGGGCTATAGGTAAGCCTAGTAATTTCTAAGGTAGGGACATGTTTGGCACAACTTTGTGGGCTGAAGGGCCTGTATTGTGCTGTAGGTTTTCTATGTTTCTAAACTGAATAACCATTCAATGTGTAACATGAGGAAATAGACTTCTGTGCTAGTGATTGACCCATGAGGAAATATTGCAAAGATGAGGCTCTGCAGATGCTGGAAATCCAAAACAGCACACACAAAATGCTGGAGGAACACAGCAAGCCAGGCAGTATCTATGGAGAGGAATGAAGAGTCAATACTTCAGGTTAAGATTCTTCATCAGGTCATGATGAAGGACCTCAGTCCGACATGCCTATTCTTTACTCCTCTCCACAGATGCTGCCTGACTTATTAAGTTCTTCCAGCATTTTGTGTGTGAAAATATCTTGTAGTCTTTGACCAAGGGTAGTACAGGGGTACAACTACTAGAGCTACTCTCTTACAGCTCCAGTGACCTGGGTTCAATTGTGATCCATGGTTCTGCAGTAAGAGTTAATGCCTTCACCCTGTGACCACTTGGGTTTCTTCTAGGTTCTATGATAATTGTCCATTATAACTAGACCCCAGTGTGTAGCTGAGCAGCAGGATCTGTGAGGATAATAGGATTAGTCTAAATGAGTGTTTGATGGTTGGCATGGATTCAGAGAAAGGAAGAGCTTGTTTCCATATCAATAGACAATAGGTGCAGAAGTAGACCATTCGGCCCTTCGAGCCTGTACCGCCATTTTGAGATCATGGCTGATCAATTCCTATCAATACCCGGTTCCTGCCTTGTCCCCATATCCCTTGATTCCCCTATCCATAAGATACCTATCTAGCTCCTTCTTGAAAGCATCCAGAGAATTGGCCTCCACTACCTTCCGAGGCAGTGCATTCCAGACCCCCACAACTCTCTGGGAGAAGAAGCTTTTCCTTAACTCTGTCCTAAATGACCTACCCCTTATTCTCAAACCATGCCCTCTGGTACTGGACTCTCCCAGCATCTGGAACATATTTCCTGCCTCTATCTTGTCCAATCCCTTAATAATCTTATATGTTTCAATCAGATCCCCTCTCAATCTCCTTAATTCCAGCGTGTACAAGCCCAGTCTCTCTAACCTCTCTGCGTAAGACAGTCCAGACATCCCAGGAATTAACCTTGTGAATCTACGCTGCACTTCCTCTACAGCCAGGATGTCCTTCCTTAACCCTGGAGACCAAAACTGTACACAATACTCCAGGTGTGGTCTCACCAGGGCTCTGTACAAATGCAAGAGGATTTCCTTGCTCTTGTACTCAATTCCCTTTGTAATAAAGGCCAACATTCCATTAGCCTTCTTCACTGCCTGCTGCACTTGCTCATTCACCTTCAGTGACTGATGAACAAGGACTCCGAGATCTCTTTATATTACTCCCTTACCCAACTCTATACCATTCAGATAATAATCTGCCTTCCTGTTCTTACTCCCAAAGTGGATAACCTCACACTTATTCACATTAAACGCCATCTGCCAAGTATCTGCCCACTCACCCAGCCTATCCAAGTCACCCTGGATTCTCCTAACATCCTCATTACATGTCATACTGCCACCCAGCTTAGTATCATCAGCAAATTTGCTGATGTTATTTTCTATGCCTTCATCCAAATCGTTAACGTAAATGGTAAATAGCTGTGGTCCCAATCCTGAACCCTGTGGCACCCCACTAGTCACCACCTGCCATTCCGAGAAACACCCATTCACCGCTACCCTTTGCCTTCTATCTGCCAACCAGTTTTCTATCCATGTCAATGCCTTCCTCCCGATGCCCTGAGCTTTGATTTTACCCACCAATCTTCTATGTGGGACCTTATCAAATGCCTTCTGAAAATCGAGGTACACTACATCCACTGGATCTCCCCCGTCTAACTTCCTGGTTACATCCTCGAAAAACTCCAACAGATTAGTCAAGTATGATTTACCCTTGGTAAATCCATGCTGGCTCGGCCCAATCCTATCACTGCTATCTAGATATGCCACTATTTCATCCTTAATAATGGACTCTAGGATATCTAGTCATTTCAGAACCAGACCCCAGTTTCTGTCCTCAAATACCAATCTGAAACATACATTATACCCTCTTTGTTTTTCAATAGCCTATGTTACATCAATGTACACTACATTTAGTTACTACATTAACTAGAGTGCAGAAGAATGAGGGGAGGAGGGAAGATGTTGCAGAGGTATACAAAATTATGAGGGGTATAGAATGGATGAATGCTTTTACCCTTTAAATTTGCTGAGACTAGAACCAGAGATCATAAGGTGAAAGATGAAATACTTAAAGAGAATCTGGGAGAATTTTCCTCATTCAGAGGGTGATATGAGTGTGGAATGAACTGCCTGTGGAAGTGGTGGATGCAAGGTCAATTGTAGCATTTAAGAGAGGTATGGATGAGAGGAGAATGGAGGTCCAGGTGCAGTTGATGACCAAGCTGGCACAGACTAGATCAGCCAAAGGGCTTGTTTAGATGCTATAGTGCTTTATGCCTTTGTAAATAACATTTTTCAAAGCCAACCCTGTAAAAAGCAATTTGGGCCTGTGTGGGACACTGGGCTCTGAGGTTTTTAAAGCACCTGAATTGGTTAATTGGTGTTTAACAAAAGTCGTTAATCATTTAGCGATCCTTGTCTTTTTCTTGAGCGACTTGCTCGTTATAATGCAGTCTCCTGATGCTTTCTGTTCAAACTTGTTAAGTTTATTTTGATAGGCTTGGGGATTCTGTGTTACTTGGGTTATTTAAGCGGACTCCCAATGAGTGGGGTCCTATTTTTGATAATTTTACTTCTTGCAGTATCACTCAGCCAAGCCACCAATGTTCTTCTGAAATTATTATGGCGAAGCAGACAATGGGCCGAATATACTCGTCACCATCTCTACATTGGAGTCTGACTTTCCTCCACACTTGGTTTCTGAAATTGCCAGTGCATGTGGTGACAAACCCACGCAAAGACTTGCACATTTTATTATTTTCCAACAAGCTCCAGTCAATGTAGTTGGGCTCTATTCTGGTCAGAGCAACCAATATCAATAATTATTCAATAATCAATAATAATATGGGTAGCACTGTAATGTAGTGGTTAGAGCAACACTTTACATCAGCTAGATGTAAAAGTGGGGTTCAATTCATGCCGCTGTCTGTAAGGAGCTTGTGTTCATTCTCCCCATGATCAGATGGGTTTCCTCTAGGTTTTCCAGTTTCCTTCCACATTCCAAAGACACACGGGTCAGGGTTAGTGAGTTATGGGCATGCTGTATTGGCGGCACAGTAGTGTAGTGGTTACAGTGCCAGTTACCCTTGTTCAATTCCTGTCGCTGTCTGTGTGGAGTTTGTATGTTCCCCCTGTGATAGAATAGGTTTTAGAGTCATAGAGAAGTATAGCACAAAAGCAGTCCTTTCGGCCCATGCCAAGTCCATTTAAATTGCCTACTCCCATTGACCTGCAACGGGACCATAGCCCTCCATACCCCTACCTTCCATGTACCTATCCAAACTTCCCTTAAACACTGAAATCGAGCTTGCATTCACCAGTTGGCAGCTCGTTCCACGCTCTCCCCACCCTCTGAGTGAAGAAGTTTCCCCTCTTGTTCCTCTTGAGCTTCTCACCTTTCACCCTTAACCCGTGACCTCTGGTTGTGGTCCCATGCAGCCTTAGTGGAAACAGCCTGCTTGCATTTATCCTGTCTATACCCATCAGAATTTCGTATACCTCTATCAAATCTCCTCTCAGTCTTCTACTTTCTAAAGAATATAGTCCTAACTTTTCAATTTTTCTTTATAACTCAGGTCCTCCAGACCCTGCAACATGCGTGTAAATTTTCTCTGCACTCTCTTAACCTTGTTTACCTCTTTCCTGTAGGTAGCTGACCAAACTGCACACAATACCCCAAATTAGGCCTCACCAATGTCTTATACAACTTCAACATAACATCCCAACTTCTGTACTCAATACATTGATTTATGAAGGCAAATGTACCAAAAGCTTTCTTTATGACCCTATCTACTTGCAACACCAGTTTAAATGAATTATTGACCTGAATTCCCAGATCCCTCTGTTCTACCACATTCTTCAGTGCCCTACTGTTCACTGTGTAAGACCTATCCTGGTTGGTCCTACTGAAGTGTAAAACCTCACACTTGCCTGTATTAATTTCCATCTTCCATTTTTCAGCCCATTTTTTCAGCTGATGTAGATCCCGCTGCAAGGAATGATAGCCTTCCTGACTATCCACTACACCCCAGTCTTGGTGTCATCTGCAAATCTGCTGATCCAGTTAACCACACTATCATCCAGATCATGAATATAAATAACAAACAACAAAGGACCCAGCACCAATTCCAGTGGCCTCCAGTCTACCTCATCCTGCATGCAGAGTGACTGAAACTTCTTGACCAGCCTTCCACATGTGACCTTGTCAAATATAACCATATAACCATATAACAATTACAGCACGGAAACAGGCCATCTCGGCCCTTCTAGTCCATGCCGAACGCTTACCTAGTCCCATCAACCTGCACTCAGCCCATAACCCTCCATTCCTTTCCTGTCCATATACCTATCCAATTTTACTTTAAATGACAATATCAAACCTACCTCTACCACTTCTACTGGATGCTCGTTCCACATAGCTAACACTCTCTGAGTAAAGAAATTCCCCCTCGTGTTACCCCTAAACTTTTGCCCCTTAACTCTCAATTCATGTCTTCTTGTTTGAATCTCCCCTACTCTCAATGGAAAAAGCCTATCCACGTCAACTCGATCTATCCCCCTCATAATTTTAAATACCTCTATCAAGTCCCCCTCAACCTTCTACGCTCCAAAGAATAAAGACCTAACTTGTTCAAACTTTCTCTGTAACTCAGGTGCTGAAACCCAGGTAAAATTCTAGTAAATCTTCTCTGTATTCTCTCTATTTTGTTGACATCTTTCCTGTAATTTGGTGACCAGAACTGTACACAATACACCAAATTTGGCTTCACTAATGCCTTGTACAATTTTAACATTACATCTGTTACGTACCCCGTAACTGGGTCACTTACCAGCAAAGATAGAGAGGTCCGTTGAAGTCTGATGGTACTATTTTTAACAGTATTTATTGATAAAAATACACAAAAATAATATCAATGCAACCATACAGATAATATACGTCGTCAATACTAAATCTAAAAGCGCGGGTATAATAATAATCAATAAGAAATAACTCTATCGTTGTCTAGGGGATAATGTATTGTCCAATGGAAATATAAAAGTCACTCAAGTTCATTCAAGCTGCCGGCTGCAGCCTTTGGTTGGAGTCAAGAAAGAGAGATTAAAACTTGCCCATTCCTTTTATGATGTCAATCCTTCGAGAGTCGTTGGGGCTGATTTCTCCTTTGTTGTTAGCTAAAGCCGTTCTTCCATGGCAAGGCCCACCAATTCCGAGGCAAATGGAAAAGGACGCACGTGGCTTTCCACCGGCTTTTGCTATTACGCTGTTACAGGATTTCTAGCGTTTCTTCTGGTGCGCCTGAAGGGGCCGTTCCCCAGACCCTCTTTTATCCCCACTCACGGGGTCTCAGATGTCAATCAGGGTGGAATGATGCCATCCCCCAACCAGCCCACGTTGCCTGAGGGCTTCCACGAAGCACAGTACTCAATACACAATTCCGTCTCCAAGAGACAATGGCCACTTCCCGTTGCTTTGTATCACTGAGGGCCAGGACATTTCAAACGTCTCTCTCTCATTTCCTGGGTCTCCTGACCTGACTTAATAGCGATCTTGTGATTCTCAAAAAGGAGGGGGCACAGGCGTAACACATCCCAACTCCTATACTCAATGCTCTGATTTATAAAGGCCAGCGTACCAAAAGCTTTCTTCACCACCCTATCCACATGAGATTCCACCTTCAGGGACTATGCACCATTATTCCTAGATCACTCTGTTCTACTGCATTCCTCAATGCCCTACCATTTACCATGTATGTCCTATTTTGATTATTCCTACCAAAATGTAGCACCTCACTCTTATCAGCATTAAACTCCATCTGCCACCTTTCAGTCCACTCTTCTAACTGGCCTAAATCTCTCTGCAAGCTTTGAAAACCTACTTCATTATCCACAACACCACCTACCTTAGTATCATCTGCATACTTACTAATCCAATTTACTACCCATCATCCAGATCATTAATGTATATGGCAAACAACATTGGACCCAGTACAGATCCCTGAGGCACACCACTAGTTACCGGCCTCCAACCTGACAAACAGTTATCCACCACTACTCCCTGGCATCTCCCATCCAGCCACTGTTGAATCCATTTTACTACTTCAATATTAATACCAATAAGTTTTATTGTGATAGACACAAAACAGACCGGGCACCAGGACCCAGAGAATGAACCCAACCAGTCTCACACAAATGACTTACTTAAGTCCATGTACTTTTGCCCTGACACTCTCAAACTTCCAGCTTACTGCTAGTGTCTTCCACAGTGAAGACTGATGCAAAATATCTATTCAGTTCAATCATCATTTCCCTGTCCCCCTTTTCTCCTCTACCTCTGCAATTAGTCTGGGGCTAAATAAGTGGTTTGCTTGGCAGCACCTTGTTGGGCTAGAATGGCCTATTCTGCACTGTATGGCTAAATAAAATAACTAAATAAAACTATTCACTATATATTCCATTCTCCAGCTGCTCTGGATTCCTTCTACATTCCAAAGACATATGTGTTAATAGGTTAATTGGTCACATGGGTGAACTGGGTGGTGTGGACTTGTCAAGCTGGAGGGACCTGTTACCTTGCTGCATCTCTAAATAAATATAAATTTATACAACCACCAGATTGTCATAAAAAATAAATTACTTCAGTAATGTCCTTGAAGGAAAGTTGTTTGCTATTCTTACAGATTTGGCCTATATCTGACGGCAGACCTAGACAGAAATATGGTTAATTCTTAACTGTCCTCTGACAGCAAGCTTCTCAGATCCAGGGTAATTAGGGATGATGATTACCTGCCAGCCTTGTAGCAAACTCCTAATGAATTGAAACAATTATTTATTAATATCAATAGCTCATTTTGGTGCTTTATAATTCAAATTACATATTATTAGGAATGTATTAGGAATTTACTGTGGTGTTACATACAACAAAAATACCAGTCAAAAGTTGTAAAGAATGAACCGTTATTCCCTCCATTATCTCTGATGACCAAACAGGCTTTATTAAAAACCGTCTCCCTTTTTTTAACATTTTTTTAACATTGTCTATTTAATATTTTATACTCAGTTCCAACTGGGACTCCTGAATGTGTTATCTCCCTTGATGCGGAGAAAGCATTTGATCGTATAGAGTGGAACTACCTTTTTGCAGTCTTAGAAAAATTTGACCTCGGCCAAAGTTTCATCTCTTGGATCCAATTGCTGTACCTGTGTCCTACTGCTTCTGTTCTAATTTTCAGAAATCCCAAGTATTTAATCTCAAACGTGGTACCCATCAGGGATGCCCCTTAAGTCCCTTTCTCTTTGATTTGGCTATAGAACCTCTGGCGATAACATTTCAAAATTGTCCTGAATTGACCGGGATTTGGAGAGGGGGTGTTGAGCATAAAGTTTCTCTCTATGCTGATGACTTATTACTCTTTCTCTCAAATCCGTCTACATCCTTACCTCTAATGTTTTCACTTCTTGACCAGTTTAGCCAGATCTCTGGCTATAAACTCAACTTACATAAGAGTGAACTTTTCCCAATTAATAAAGAAGCAAAAGAACTAATATTTCGTGATCTCCCTTTTAAAGTAGTCCATAATCAATTTACTTATCTTGGAATTACAGTCACAAGGAAGTTTAAAGATCTCTTTCGTGAAAACTTTGTCAATCTTTCATATACTATAAAACAGAGTCTGGTACAATGGTCACCTCTATCTATGTCCTTGGTAGGTCGTATTAATGTTGTTAAAATGTATGTTCTCCCCAAATTTTTATACTTATTTCAATCTATCCCAATTTTTATTCCTAAATCTTTTTTTGATTCCTTAGACTCTATTATTTTGTCATATCTGTGGCAGAATAAGCGCTCTAGAAATAATAAAATCCACCTCCAAAAATCTAAAAAAGAGGGTGGCATGGCTTTACCTAACTTTCGCTTATATTACTGGGCAGCTAATATACGTTGTGCTGCTTTCTGGTCTTTCTTCCACGGTCAACCCAAGTGCCCTAACTGGGTGGCAATGGAGTTGAGCTCCACTAAAGAATTATCTATATCTGCACTTCTTGGCTCTGCACTCCCTAGCAGTCTGCCCAGATCAATAGCTAATCCTCTGGTTAGACACACTTTGCACATATGGGCTCAGTTCAGGAAATGCTATGGTTTCCAGGGGTTTTCCGTTTCTAGCCCTGTCGCACATAATCACCCTTTTTTTACCTACTACGTACGATTCAGCATTCCATGTTTGGTACAGGAAGGGCATTAGACATTTTGAAGATCTCTTCATTGATAATCGCTTTGCTTCTTTTCAGCAGCTCTCCGTTAAGTTCAACCTGCCTAACGCCCACTTTTTCAGATATCTCCAAATCCGACACTTTACTGCTCCTTTAATTCCTAACTTACCTGAAATGCCTGCGAAAAATGCTATGGACCTATTTCTTTCCATTAATCCACTAGGTAAAGGTTTAATTTCAATTATCCGAGATAAACTAGCAGCCTTACGACGGGCCCCTGTGGATAAAATTAAAATGGCCTGGGAGCAGGATTTAAGTATCTCCTTATCCGAGGAGAGCTGGGACTCAGTTCTCAAATCGGTTAACTCAACCTCCCTTTGTGCTCGCCATTGCCTCTTACAGTTTAAGATTGTTCATAGAGCCCATATGTCTAAATCTAAACTATCTCGATTCTACCCTGGCATTAGTCCGCTCTGTGATAAATGCAAGAGGGGCGTGGCCTCTCTCATCCATATGTACTGGTTCTGTCCTAGCTTGGAGAAATTCTGGAAAGATGTCTTCACTACATTATCGGGTATTCTGAATCAGCACCTAGAACCTAGCCCCTTAATTGCTCTGTTCGGTTTTTGGGGCGAGACAGATTTATGTCTGGGTCCGACCAAATGCCGAATACTATCCTTTGCCTCTCTCCTGGCGAGACGCTTGATCCTCCTTAGATGGAGAGATGTTGCTCCGCCCACTCATGCGCAATGGCTTAACGACATTATGGCCTGCTTGGACCTCGAAAAAATTCATTATTCAGTTCTTAATTCGGATCTAAAGTTCCATAAGGTCTGGGGACCTTTTATCGAGTACTTTCATAACCTTCCTCTTGACTAGGGTTTTTTTTTTCTTTTTTTTTCTTCTTTTCGGTCCCTTGCTTTCAGCTCCCTTTTTTTTTCTGGTAGTAGGCATTATTATCCTCTGTTGCTAAGTGTATTCACAGTCTGGGAGTTTGACTGTCTGGACTTATATTCTTTATACTGTGTGGTGGTTGGTCTGGAGTTGTTGTTTTTTTCTTGTGTTGTGGGGCTTGGGGAGGACACTAAGCTCACTTGTCTTTAATTTAGGTGCTTTTTTGTTAAATTCTCTTCCTTTGTAGCATATTGTTATTGTATGCTTAATCTTGCACTGTATTAATGCTCCTCATTGGGATTTGGGGTTTTTAATTTTGTAAAATGTTTTGAAAAACTAATAAAAAAAAATTTTTTTTAAAGTTGTAAAGAATGAAGAATTACATAAAAACAAGTTAAAGCATGAATATGGAATAAATTGTGTATAAATACATAAAGACCAGCAAACTAGAAAGAACCACTTGCTGAGCCCCACTTACTCACTATCTGAACATCATTTACCAGGTTTCTGGTGTTTATTTTTCTTATGGAGTCTTTTAATATGCAATAAATATCTTCCTACTTTCAAGGGAACCTGGGTAAATATTCTTTGTAAATCACAGGGATATTCTTATTTACAATTGGTATGGCTCACTTGCACTTTCATCTAAAGCAGTTCTTCTTGAACAAAGCTTAGCTCTGAAGCTTCAATTAGGTCTTGGGGCATTGCCAGGCAGAGTGAAATAGACATTGCAATCAATCTGATGCTGAAACAGTTATCCACTTCATTAACCTATGCTTGGTTCTGGTCCCTTAAAATTTTAAAACTAAAGATTCTGTGCAGATCCCAAGCTCTGGAATTTGCTTATACCCTATACCCATTCCTTCTACCCTCCATCCAGCAGTCTGGAATCTGCCCTCGAAATTTCCATAAGACATAGGAGCAGAACTAGGCCATTCAGTCCATTGAGTCTTCTTTGCCATTCCATGTTAGCTGATTATCTCTGTGAACTCCAATCTCCTGTCTTCTTCCCGTAACTAATCAAGACGTTATCAACCTCCCTCCACAAAACTCTCTCTTTTCCTTTAAGAATTTTTGATTGTTACCTCTTTTGTACAAATTGCCATGTTAGTCACTATGTAAATACAAGTTGTTGGTGTCTAAATGTTGATTGTTGCTTCTTCTAGGTAGTTGAAGAAGGAAAGGTCAAATAATCTTTCTTGTCAGTTACATTGCAATGTGAACTGGCTTTTTCTTCTCGATCCACTGAAACACATTATCAACAAAGTAAGATTCTGCGTTGTTGGTGTAATTAGTTCAGAGAAAGTGAGGGCGGCTGGCAGACGTCATGCAGCTCTCTGTAGTGAGTCAGTAGCAGCAGGAACAGACATGGTGCCAACTCAACAATAACACCCTGCGCTTCTACAGCATCGGAAATGTGGTAACATGTCACAAAGAGCCTCTCAGCAGTGATATCAGACAAAGTAGTGGCGTCCCGAGTCTTTTCTAGAACCTTCACTGTGGAATAATCCAAAGAAAGACGGACACATTACCCCTCACTGTCCTGTCTATAACAAGAAGCACCCACTGAGCCTGAAATAAAACATTATTTTCCTGACCTTTAACACCTTCATTTTGAGGTTCAAAGTCAAATCATTGACTGAACATTTATTTAAAGAGATTCACTGTAAATTAGAAATTATGTGAATAAAGGGAAAAACAAGGCCACAGTTACGGCTGAGATAGCTTCAGTGACATGAGTTGGAGGTAATTTATTCAGTTCTCTTCAATCAGTATAAAGACTAGTTTGTGTTGCAAACAGGGAGTTGTGATGTGCGTTACAAATGGAGGTGCCATCAACACACAGCTTCCTTATCCAAAGCAAACTGTGTCTTCCCTTGTGAATTTCTCAAACTGAGCATTACCACAGCAGGAGAGGAGAAGAAAAAACAATCACTTGTCACTTTCAAAATGCTCCCATAGTAACTACCGCAAAAAGAAATGCCTTAATAATATTACAAGTAAAAGGCCCATCCACAGTGAGGAAGCCTCACCTTTCCTCAGTGGTCAGTGCAGGCTGGCTGGTCACAGTGTCACTCTTCCTATTGCTAGCAGTCACAATGATAGTGTGGCAAAAGTGTGGAAATGTAAAGATTGTAATGGAAACATTTGTAAAGGACTGAGAGTCATGGAATGGTTTATTGTACCTAATTTTATTTTTGAATAAAGTATATTTTGATTTAAAAAAAAGCAGTCACAATGATCCAGGGAGGAGGGACATGTAGGGCGCCATGGTAGCATAGCGGTAAGAACGATGCTATTGGAGAGTTCAGAGTTCATTTCTGCCATCTTCTGTAAGGAAGTTTGTACCTTCTTCCTGTGAGCATGTGCTTTCCTCCCACAGTCCAATCACGTAACGGTTAGAAGGTTAATTGGTCACTGTAAATCGTCCTGTGATTAGGCTGGGGTTAAATAGGCGGGTTGCTGGGTGGTGCATCTATTTTGGGCTAGAAGGGCCTGCTCCACACTGTATCTGTAAGTAAATAAAAGTTAAAAATTCCAGCCAGTTAGGGTTCCTGCTTGCTCACTGTCATCTTCGAGGGACTCAAGCAAGGAGATATGTCCAAATAAATTAAACGTGTCAGAGTGCATTCAGCATAGTCTGATGTTTTATACCACAAACAAAATAAATAGAGCATGAAAAGAGTGGAATAGGCTGGCACTCCAGTGCAATGCTGAGTATCAGTAGGGACATAACTTTTTTTGGCAACCTGCATCTTCAGCAGCAAGTCTTTGGACACAAGCAGGAATTCTGCCATGTTTTTAGTGTGACAACAGATAAAATTGTTACGTCTGAGTCAGAATGGTGTGGGTTCCAATCCTACATGCAAACTACGCAGTATATTTTGACTGATGCTCCAGTTCAATAGTGAGGGAGTATTGTAATGTTAATAAGACATAATCTTTTGAATCAGCCAGTGATAGATAGATGGAACAAATCTGGTGACACTAGTTGAAGAAGAGGAGGGAAATTATCCCAGTGTGGTGGCCAATTGTTTCCCCTCAACTAACATCATTAAGTAAATAGGTGAAATGGTCATTATCATTAGTCATTGCTTGTGGGAGCTGCTGCAGTGAAACTGGCTGTTACTTGAGAAACATAATTGCATGTCAGAAGCACTTTATTGACCAGAGCACTTTGGGATTATCCGAAGTTATAAGCAACATAATAAAATTGTAAGTCCTTTTTATCTTCCGGAGTCCCCAGGACATACTGGACATTTTCAGCACACCCTACCACATGACTTTGCTCAGCTAACTTAACACAGGGGTGACAATGGGAGCTGGGATCATAGTAGTCAGAATGGCTCTGTATCTAAAACCACTTCAGGAAATTTGGTAAAATTGATTCTTTCTCGGTGGCCATTATAATTTGTCTTTAAATCATTAAAATTATCCTGAATACACTCTGCACAATAATATGGTCTTCCTATGCTTTTTGCCAAATTGGTTAAAGCAAATTCAGTAACTTTAGTTTGGTGTCCACACATTCATGAGAGATACGTGTCAATCAACTGTCAGGTTTTTCAGTCAATTGTAAAGGAGTTTACTCACAAATCAGAACCAGAATTAAAATCATACAGCACATACTCAGACCCTTCAGCCCATCAAGACCATGCCAACATCATGTATACTAATTCCATTAAAATCAAAATCAGAATCAGGTTTATTGTCACATACAGTATTGTGCAAAAGTCTTAGGATTTTTATATAAATTTTGCTTTCAAATGTTCATTTTGTGTCTTCTGAATTAGTGTGGCAGTGGAAAAGAGCAATTTTCTGATTTCCAAACATTCATTTCCCAAAAAATTGGAAATGTTACAGAGAATTTTTTGTATTTCATCAAAGAAAGTAATATATTAAGTAATAGACAATTCTTCAAATAATAACTTGATTATTTTCTAGGTATATAACCCAGTGCATGATTAAACAAAGATAACAAACAGGATGCTAATGATCAATGACATAATGAGTTGAATGAGCTAAACTGATTAACTGGAACAGAAACAGGTGCAGAAGGAATCAAACTGGGTGAAAGACAACCAAACTAAAAGTTGTGGGCATTGCAGATGTGACAGTTTAACCTTCTTACACTGTAGCAAGAATGAGCATAGCAACAAGATACAAGGTGGTCGTCCTGCAACAGCAAGGTCACTCTCAAGCAGAAATTTTGTGACAGACAGCAGTTCCAAGCTGTGCTGTTCAAGCTCTTCTGAAGAAGCACAAAGAAACAGGCAAGGTTGAGGACCAGAAGCACAGTGGTCAGCCACAGAAATTGAATGCAGCAGATAAGAAATACATTAAACTGACATCCCTTCTAAATCAGAAGTGGGTCCAGCTCTGCTATCAGTTCTGAATTCACAGAAACCACTGAATCCCAAATACACACCGCTACAGTCCAGATAAGTCTTGTCAAAAGTGGTCTTCATGGAAGAGTTAACACCAAAATGCTGTTCCTCCAAAGTGGAAGAAAAGACTCATCTACACCCAAAACTACAAAGTGCTGAGCAATGGCAGCAAGTGCTCTGGACTGATGGGACAAAATTGAAATTTTTGGCTCAAGCAGGAGGCAGTTTGTCCATAGTGCCCTTTGTTGGAGAGTGCCACATGATGAGTGTCTGTAGCCAATAGTGAAACACAGCAGAGGTTTCCTGCAGATTTGGAAAATCGATATGACACCAAAGATATTCCCAAATTTCTACAGATGTACCACGGAGAGCATTCTAACTGGTTGCATCACTGTCTGGTATGGAGGGGACACTGCATAAGATTAGAAAAAGCTGCCAAAAGTTGTAAACTCAGCCAGCTCTGTCATGGGCACTAGTCTCCCCAGTATTCAGGACGTATTCAAAAGCTGATATCTCGAAAAGCTGGAATACATCAATAAGAACCCCCATTACCCAGGACATGCCTTCTTCTCATTGCTACCATCAAGGAGGAAGTACAGGAGCCTGAAGACACACACTCAATGATTCAGGAACAGCTTCTTCCCCTTCACCATCATTCTGAATGGATAATTAACTCATGAACCCATTATTTTCCTCTCTTTTGCACTATTTATTTAAGTTATACAATATATACACTTCTTATTGTAATTTATAGATTTTTATTACTATTATGCAAATTTATTGTTTGCCGCCACAAAATAATAAATTTCACGACATATGCCAGTGATATTAAACCTGATTCCGTTTCTGATTCTGATTCTGACAATTCAAATGTCCATCTACATACTTTTCAATTGTTGCGATGATACTTGCGTCTTCATACAGTGTTTAGCAAATTCCAATCACCTTCTCGATGGGGAGAAAAACTGCTCCTCAGATCCTCTTTAAACTCCTTACCCCTTACTTTAAACAATAAGCTCTAGATATCAACAGATGAAGGAGCCATGTACCTATTTTCTATCTGTCTGTATTGCATTTTGTGTTGTGCATTTAATATGGGTAATTTGTCATGTGGGTTGTGGTTAGTAGAGCTGAAGAGTATAGTTACACATTCATGCTTTGCCTTTAGTTCAGTTTTTAGTCTGGTTAGAGTTAGTGGCAGCTGGTTGATTTTTTTGTGTTTATTGTTTAAACATGTTTAAGAATGCTTGGCTTTAAGTACATTTGAATTTGTTTACACTGTTTATTTTGTTATATGGTTAGTTTGGTTTCATTAGTTTTTTTTTGTTACAAGATAATTCACCTTTGCTGCTTTCTCAATAAAGGATCAAATGTAATTTCATCAACTTTGAACTTTGTTATTTGTGGAGAACGTATCACACAGTGTCAAACCCTCATGCTTAGTCTCTGAGCGGTTTTGGTTTGTTCAAAAGTAGCTGCCACAACACATTTGGGGTTACATTTATGATATTATGTCCTACAGATGGAAAATATGCACAGAGAAAAGCTCATCATCAGTAAGTGTTCTTTTGAAAATCAGTTATTTTAAATACAGCAGAAAGCAGCATGGCTTTGCTTTCGAAGTTTGCCCAGTTTACATTACAGTATAGTCAGAGTACCGGTAATCTGTATCGCTACACAAATGTCACTGGCAGAAAGCCTGTGGGATTAGATTTCTGGTGAGACATCGGAGGCTGAGATTAGAGAATTCTATTCTCCCAACTCCACCTCCATCTTCTTTGTATTTGCTCTGATGACAAGATTTCTGTACATGTGCCTTCGGGGTATCTCCTTTTTTTTCAGACTTGTGGCTTCCCCTCTACCATTAGTAACAAGGTTCTTGACATAAGCTCATCTATATCCTGTCCACTGTGCTCACTCCCTTTCTTCCAGGACACAACAGGGATCCTGTTACTCTTGCAAATACAAGGGATTCCTCAGATGCTAGAAATCCAGAGCAAACACAAATTGCTGGAACAACTCAGCAGGTCAGGCAACATATAGAAAACAAATACAAAATTAATGTTTTGAGCGAAGACCTTTAATCAGGACTGAAATTCCAGCACAAGTCACATCTTCCCTTCTTCTCCCCTAGCCAGAGAATGGTGAATCTATGGAATTCATTGTCACAGAAGGCTGTGGAGACCAAATCATTGAGTAAAGCAGAGACTGATAGGTTCTTGAATAGTAAGGGTGCCAAAGGTTATGAGAAGAAGGCAGGAGAATGGGGTTAAGAGTGATAATAAATCAGCTATGATTAAATGGTGGAGCACACTGGACGGGCTGAATGGTCTAATTCTGTTCTTATGCCTTATGGTCCCTTATTTTCTGTTTTTGTTCTACCAAATGTAAACTTGTGCAGCAAGTATTCATCAACTCTTGCTGTGTACAATGGGAATCAGCTGAGGTGTGGGAGAAGAGATGGATCTTTCATCAGAGTACCGTAAGTCTTCAACCTTTAAGAAAAGTGTGAAAAAGCTGAATTAATACTTTACGTCTCTTTCCTAGTTAAAGAAAGTGTAGCAAATCTGTGCTTATCCAGTACATATTAAGCAGACTCCTAAATGAAAGCTTTGAATAGAGATACTAGTGGGACGTTGAGGCATTAGAAGTGGTTACTGAGCTTTCAAGGAATAAGGGAGCTTTATTTAAAGCCTGGAGCATCAGTTCAGGGCTGGATGTGGCAAGAAATGGTACTGAGAAGTCAGTTAAAGTCTTGAGTCTAACACCTCTCTCTGTCACAATAGCTTTAATGCCCTGTGTAAACTCTCCAGGAGGAGGAGTGTTTTTGCATTATTTAATTGCCTGGGTCTAGACATATATTTGATCTTGCGTCTTCTCTGAAGTGGGACTGTAGGCTGCAGCCCTCTATTTGAGCACATGGTGGCACAAGTGGTTTGAAACAGCAACAGAAGAGCTAGACAGTGAATTTATACCTAAGACTGACCACCCAATCCAAGCCCAGTGGACCTGTTCCTGAGTCAGGTATGGGTTGGATGTGTATTAAGAATATTTGGATTCAGGTCAGGATGTTACCCAGGGCAGCACTTCATCCAAAATAATTTGCTTAAAAGATGAACTTTACTAGGATTAGCTTTGTTTGCCACATATACATCAAAACATACTGGCCGGTCATGTAGTGGCATCCACACCGGACTTCGAGGTGAGTGGTTCTGGGTTTGAATCTGACTGGCTCCTTGCACACATTCCATCCATGCTGGTTTGAGTGTTGAGCTAGCAATTTGGCCTCATTAAAAAAAGACAAATGCTAAAGAAACAGCAAGGTTGTCACCCAGTGCGCAGAGAGTATCAACAACATCAAAACAGTGAAATGCGTCACTTTACATCAATAACCAACACAGTCCGAGGACCATTATATACTCTATAAGTTACAGTACGTATTCTGTTCTTGATTAATAGCAACCGATATATGGCATTCTAAGTTTCTTTTTGCTGTTCTGTGAAATCTGTATCTGCTCAGGTCAGTATTCAAAACATTATTAAGATCTTCATCTTGGCTGGAGTTTGGATTGGCTGAGGTCAGGTCAGGTTTGGATTGGTTGTATTTGGCTGGGATTAAATTGTCCACCATTGGATGAGGTTTGGATTGGTTGTGTTCTGGTTGGGCTTGAAGTGTCTGTGGTTGGGTCAAGTTTGGATAAGTTATTGTGAAACTGGGGTGTGTATTGACTTTGGATTGATTCTGGGGTTGGGCTGGATTGGATTTGGATTCAGTGAAGTCACGTTGAGTTGGGATTGGTTGTAGTCAGATAAAGATAAAGAATAGCTTTATTTGTCACCTACCAACAGAGATTGAATATGTGCCAGGGGGCAGCATGCAAGTGTTGCTATGTTTCTGGTGTAAACATAGCACTTCCACGACTTATTAACCATAGGTCTTTGGAATATGGGAGGAAACTGGAGCACCCGGAGGAAACCTATATAGTCATGGGGAGAATGTAGAAGCTCCTTACAGACAGCAGTGAGAAATGCACCCTGATAGTTGTATTACTATAGTAAAGTATTACTATAGCCACTACTGGCAATTGTCTGGTCTGGTTGAATTGCCTTTGCTCTGATTGGGCTTTCCTGGCCAGTGCTTGGGGTCAGGTTTGGTATGGTTGTGGTTGGGAGGGACTCATATTGGCTGTACTCAGATAGAATTTGCATGGACCATGGTTAGGTTGAGTTTGAATTGGGTGTGATCAAACTGGAGTTAGGATTTTCTGTGGTTAGGATGAACTTGGATTAACCATAGTCAGGAGGAGCTGGTATTGCCTGTGGTTGGGTGGTATTTGGATAAACTACGGCTGTGCAAAACTTGCATTGGCTGTCATTGGATGGTATCTTGAGTGATTGTGCATGAGATGCTTTTGGATTGCTCATGGCCAGGAAAGGATTGGATTAATTGTGGTTGGGTTGGGTTTGAACTGAGTGGGGTCAGGTTGATCTTATATTGACCATGATTGGGTGTAGTTTGGAGTGGCTGTGGTTGGCCTTGGATTAGATTTATGGTTGGGTTTAGGATGAGGTCCAGTTGGGTTTCTATCGGTTATTATCAGGTTGGAATTGAACTGGATATGCTTGGGTTGGGTTTGGAATCAGTGAGGCCAGGCTGAGTTTGAATTGGCTATGCTTTGGTCCTGTTTGAATTGGCTGGGCCCAGGCTAAGTTGTGATTGGCCACAGTTGGCTGTAGTTTGGATTACTGTGGTTGGTTTTATAACTAGCGGATCACCAGCCTGTTGGAACTCAATTAATTTGACATAAGCAAAAAAATGAACTGACATCATAACATGAATAACAAGCAAAAACCACTGAAAAGCTTAAGTGCTTCAACAGTGCCAGACTTGGGAGACAGTAACTATGTAACTAAATATTAAAGATAAGATTTATGATTCTGAAATTGTATTTGCACAGGAGTCTTAGCCAGGCAATATATAAGACCATAAGAATAGGAGCAGAATTAGGCCACTTGGCGCATTGAGTCCGCTTCACAATTCGATCATGGTTGATTTATTTTCCCTCTCATCCCTTTCCTCCTACCTCCTCCCCATAATCCCTACTAACCAAGAACCAATCAATTTATGTTTTAAATATACCCAAAAGATTAAGCCTCCACAGCCACCTGTGGCAATGAACTCCATAGATTCACCACCCTCTGGCTGAAGAAATACCTCCTTGTCTCTGTTCTAAAGGGACATCCTTCTATTCTGAGGCTGTGCCCTCTGGTACTAGACCCTCCCAATATTAGAAACATCCTTTGCACGTCTTTGTTATACTACCAGCCTCTTGGCTTGCTGGTTCTCTGCAAGTTTGCTGCTTCAAGGCTTGCATGTGAATCACCAGCATGGTATATGTGCATCTCAGTATAGATATAGCAATGGGCTATGGTTCATCCTGAGGCATCATCCCCATCTGAGCAACTCAGTACATGTTCAGTAATGAAGTTCTTTGATGTAAGATTTTGATAGCAGGCAGTTTACCCCTAAAGATTGTCAACTGGTATCTATAAGAGAATTCTTGGTTAGTACATCTTGAAATTCATTGTCCTCAAGTGTGCAGTCAGCAGGGAGCATCAGAACTAACTCCTGACTTCAAAGACAGCTCAGAATAAAATTCTAGCATCCTCTGTAGTGATCACTTCCCATTTACCAATGTTCTCTTACAGGGCACCAGATTGTTTGTGTCTAGAACTGTGATATCATCAAGCTGCCTAAGCATTATTGACATGGAAAGAAATCCCACATCAAACCAGACAGTTATTTTGGAATGTCAAGGAGTTGCTGAAGAATTAGCATATAGTTGGCTTAACTGACGATCAAACTTGTCAAAGGCTGTCAACAATAATAAATGTTCAAATCTCATGTCTATTCAAATGTTATTCTTGATACTCATGAAGACATCTGAAAATGGTGCAGCCCCTGTAGGAAGGCTGGATTATTGGTAGGTACAATAGTGTCATTTAAGAAACATATGGATAGGTAAATGAAGGGGTTTAGAGGAATATGGGCTGAATATGGGAAATCGAGACTAGCTGAGTGGCACCATGGTCAGCATGGGCTCATTGGGCTGAAAGGCCTGTAGCCATGCTGTATTATTCTATGACTCTATGACTCTCTACCCTTTGGGATATCCACACCACTAATTGGTCTCAAATCTTCTTGAACCTCCTTGCCATTTGAGCAAGATTTCTCTCTATGAAGATCCTGTGGCAGCCAGTGTGCAGTTCAAAGAACTCACCCTCAGACTCTGAGTTTAAAGTAAGTCATTCTTGACCCTGAAGGACTTCCTATAAGGGAGAGGTATAATTATGCTTTCAAAGTTCAAAGTAAATTTATTATCAAAGTATATATATGTCACCGTATACTACCCTGAAATTCAGTTTCCTGTGGGTATCCACAGTAAATACAAAGAAACTCAATAGAACAGATGAAAAATCTCACACAATTAGATAGCCAAACAACCAATATGTAAAAGACAACAAACTGTGCACAAACAAAATAATAATCATCATCATCATCATCATCATCAAAATAAATAAATAAGCAAGCAAGCAAGCAATATTGAGAACATGAGATGAAGAGTCCTTGAAAGGGAGTCCATGGGTTGTGGAATCAATTCAGTGTTGGGATGATTTAACTTATCCCCAGTGGTTCAGGAGCCTGATGGTTGAGAAGCAATAACTTTTCCTAAACCTGGTGGTGCGGGTCCTGAGGCTCCTGTAACTCTTTCCTGATGGCAACAGTGAGAAGGGAGCATAGCCTGGATGGTGGGTGTTCTTGATGATGGATGTTGATTTCCTGCGACAGTGCTCCTTGTAGATGTGCTCAATGCTTTTGGCTGAGTAAAGGTTTTCAGTCCAGGTATCTGCACAGAGTAAGTAGGAGAGTATGGCAGGGAGAGGCCAGGGTGTGCCTTTTGCAAAGTCTTGGTGGCAGAACCTTATCATTCCCATGTCTCATTACTTTCTGAATGAGCCTTGCATTGGGGAACCTTATCAAGTGCCTTAATGAAATCCATATACACTACATCCACTGCTCTACGTTCCTCAAAGAATTCAATCAGGCTCGTAAGGCACAACCTGCCCTTGACAAAGCCTTGCTGACTATTCCTAATCAGATTATATCTCTCCAAATGTTCATAAATCCTGCCTCTCAGGATCTTCTCTACAACTTGCTAATGCTGAAGTAAGACTCACTGGTCTATAATTTCCTGGGTTATCTCTAATCCCTTTCCTGAAAAAGGGAACAAAATTTGCAACCCTCCAATCCTCTAGTACTTCTCCTGTCCCTATTGATGATGCAAAGATCATCACCAGAGGCTCAGCAATCTCCACCCTCACTTCCCATGATAGCCTGGAGTATATCTCATATGGTCCCAGTGACTTAACTAACTTAATGCTTTTCAAAAGCTCCAGCACATCCTCCTTGTTAATGTCTATATGCACAAGCATTTCAGTCAACTATAAGTCATCCCCACAATTGCCAAGGTCTTTTTCCTGGATGAATACTGAAACAAAGTATTCATTAATTACCTCCACTACCTCCTCCTCCGACTCCATGCACACTTTTCCACTATCGTACCTGATTGGTCCTATACTAACATGGCTCATCCTCTTGCTCTTCACATACCTATAGAATGTCTTGGGGTTTCCTTAATCCTGCTCACCAAGGCCTTCTCATGGCCCCTCTGGCTCTCCTAATTTCATTCTTAAACTCCTTCCTGGTACCCTTGTAATTTTCTAGAGCTCTAACAGTACCTAGTTTCTTGAACCTTTCATAAGCTTTTCTTTTCTTCTTAACTAGATTTACCACATCCTTTGTACACCATGGTTCTTTTACCCTACCATCCTTTCCCTGCCTCAATGGAACATACCTAGGAAGAACACCATGCAAATGCTCCCTGAACATTTGCTCCCAATTTCCTGCCTAATAGCATCATATTTCCTCCTACTCCAATTAAACGTTCTCCCAAATTCTGCTCCTATCTCTCTCCAGCACTATGGTAAAGGAAATAGAATTGTGGTCACTACCTCCAAAATGCTCTCCCACCGAGAGATCTGATATCTGACCAGGTTCATTTCCCAATACCAGATCAAGTACAGCCTCTCCTCTAGTTGGCTTAGCTACATATTGCGTCTGGAAACTTTTCTGAACACGCCTGACAAATCCCACCCTATCTAAACCCCTTGCTCTAAGGAGATGCCAATCAATATTAGGAAAGTTGAAATCTCCCATCACAACAACCCTATTATTATTGCACCATTCCAGAATCTGCCTCTCTACCTGCTCCTCAATATCTCTGTTACTATTGTGGGTGCGGGGGGGGGGGGGTCTATAAAAACACCCATAAGATACTTAAATATTTTATTTAAAAGATACTTAATAACCTCCAAAGTTCAAAGTACATTTATTATCATAGTATGTATACTATACACAATCTTGAAATTCATCTTCTTACAGGCCACTACAAAAACAAAGAAGCATAATGGAGCTCATTAAAAAAGACCATTAAATACCCAATGTGAAAAAAAGAACAAATCATGAGAACAATGAAAAGTAAACTGAAATTCACAAAAGTGAGTCCACAGCCATGAAGCCATTTCATCACTCCAGCTGGTCCAGGAGCCACAGTTCAGCACTAAGATGAGTAAAGCTTACCTTTTCAGGCTGTGAGATTCTCTGCTCTTTACTGAATAGCCTTTAGAATCAAAGCTCTTGTCATTATGTATCTAAGTATCATGTTGTGCTTAGAAGGTGCTAGAGATATTGATGTGTTTGTGTCGGGTGATGGGAGAAAAACACCCTCTGACAAAAGGTACTTGTCTGTTTCCTGAGTTATATATGCTTTTATTAGCAGGTTGGACAGGAGTGATTTCCTAGGAAGTGTTGGGAATAATAGTCCTTTTCCCTGAAAAACAGCAGGAAAGAATTATCTGTGCCTTACCTGGGGAAATGAAATATTGACACCTCGGGCTATTGGAATACTGTATAGTATAGGCATATGCTACAGCTCGTGTCCACAACCTCTAGGCTAGAATATCCTCTGATTTCACAACTTAAAATATACATTAAGGCAAGTCTCACCACTACATTAACTCATGAGAATGCCCTTCTTAATTTAATTGATCTGGGAAGTGCAATGTAGTTCTTGCCCAAAGCAAACAGGGATGATTATGTCTCTGTCATTTGATCAATAGTCCAGGGAATATTTGATATCCATGCACAAAGTGGATGAGGAAAGGGTCAAGGTTGTCTGGAATTCCTCTAACATTTCACCAATCTATTAGCAACACTCTGGACAAGAAAGAGAACCCCACCCACCCACCCCACTTCCAATACCTGTCATTAAGAAGGAATCATCATCACCTTGGGGGACCATACTGCCAGATATAATAGCATGAGTCAGAGTTTGGAATAGATTTACAAGGATGCTGCCAGGGCAGGAGAACTATAGTTTTGAGAAGAGATGGGTAAGCTGAAATAGTTTTCTTTGAAGAAGGTGAAAGGAGGATGTAAATGAAGAGTATTAAATGAGCAACTAGGGTCGCCCATTGCTGACAGTGAGGTCAAAAACTGGTGGACATAGATTTACATTCATTGATAGATGGACTAGAGGCGAGATGAGGCAGAAAAAAAGTTCAGCTGAAGAGCAATAAACTATTCTGCCTGAAAGGGTGGTCATCACACTTAAGATGTGCCTGCAAGAGCACCAAAAGTATCAAAAACAGAAACTTCTGGAAAATACTCAACAGGTCGGACAGTATTTGTGGACAATCTTTCAGCAGAGCCAGAACAAGAATGATTCAAATTGCAGAGAGAGGGTGAGGCGAAGCAAACCGAGTCACTGTTTTTGATAAATTGGAGGAAAGGTTGACCAGATGACACAGTATTTTTGGTTGCACTTAGCTACTCAATGAATGAGAGCAGCTGAAGACTGTTAGATATAAAAACAAATGGTACTCTAGAAATTTGAAATACAGCAGAATGTTGGAATCAGAGCCCATGACCACATGGAGTTTCCTCCAGGTGCTGGGGTTTCCTCCCAAATTCCTGAGCTATACGGGTTAGGATTAGTAAGTTGTGGGCATGATATACTGGTGCTGGAAGCATGGTGCCACTTGCAGGGTACTCCCAGCACATCCTCAGACTGTATTCTACTATATGTTTCGAAGTACATGTGATAAATAAAACTAATCTTTAATCTTTACCTCCCCCCAAGGTCCATAAGCAAGTTAATATTATTAGTTCTATTATTATAATCTGGTTTTCCCAAAGAACTGAAGTTTTTTAACATCACTCAATACATTTTCCCGTTATTCTATGGCTCTATAATTAACCATTAACTCTTCCTTTGTAACACTTTCATTGTCTAGAGTCTGACCGTCTCCTTTTCATCAACATGAACTCTGGTATCTTTGCATCTGGTTTCTGGTTACTCCTTTTTTAATGGCTATTTTGTGCAATTTTGATTGGGGCAGACTGTCTTTACAGCCTGCAGCCAACAAATGACAGAACACTAAATTGAAATGAACTGAACTGAACATTCCGAGACTGTTTCAAGGACCCTGTGGTTTGATGTTTTATATTCTGTGTGTATTTTCACTCATTTTTTGCCATTTGTGCGATTTGTTCTTTTTTTATGCATTGGATGTTTGCTGTTTTCTTTGAATGGGTTCCATGGTGTTGCTTTGAGTCGTGGCTGTCTGTGGGAAGACAATTCTCAGGGTTGTGTACTGCATACATACTTTGATAATAAATGTACTTTGAATCTTCATCACGGGCAGCCACACCTTCTACATCTCCATAGGACGCCCTTCTGCTTCTTCCATCAACAGAGGTCCAACAAGTCTCTGTGCATATCAAACCTCCTCTGTATGATCAACAGAACAGAATTTTCTTCAATTTCATTTACTTCCTCCTCATAAAAGGAGTTGTGAATGTGAATGACAGAGATTCTAATTTTGCTGCTTTTTATGGGACAGATAGAATATTCTTTGTTTCAGTTTTATTCAACAAACTAAAATTACCCTCATCTCAGTCGACCTTCAGAAGTTTTCCTTGCAAACATCTAGGGACTAGTCTAAATTAGGAGAGTTATCTAGTCAGGCAAAAACCAGATGTAATGATTCACACATAATCACACCTTACAGACAATGTGCCGGACTGCTCCATCATACTCCCTAGGCATGCCATTTCCCATCAGCAGCAGAGACACATCTGAGATGGAAGTACAGCAATATACAGGCAGGAGGGAGCAGCCTCTGGACTCTTCAATATGCTTCTGCACTTCTTGCTGATTCAGTAAAGCAGTCAACATAAAGATCCCACCCACCCAAAGCATTCATTCTTCTACCACTAGGCAGAAGATACAGAAGCCTGAAAGCATATATCATGAAGCTCAAGGACGACTTCTATCCTGGTGTTAAAAGACTATTGAATGGTCCCGTAGTACTGTACAATAAGATGGATTCTGGACCTCACAATCCACCTCCTTATGGCCTTGCACATTATTGACTGCCTGCACTGCACATTCTCTGTAACTCTAAACTTTATTTTGAATTCTGTCACTATTTTCACTTATATAACCTCAATGAACTGATGTGACAAAATAATCCATATGACATGTAAGAGTTTTTCACTGTACCTTGGTACATGTGATAATAATAATTTGATTTACCAATTTTAACTCCAAATCCCACAAAATCTTATGAGATAACTTTAAGGAAAACCCCTGATCATCACCTATAGCTGGTAGTGACCGAGCCAACATAAGGCATAGACACAGAAAGGTCTGGATATCTTGGTGCATTGGGACTATCAACAGTACAACCACAGTCTATTACCTCTTGACCCATTGTATTCTTTGCTCCCCTGTTATAGTTAAGCCAAGGAAACAAAGCTGGTTCCTTGTGGAGTATAGCTGGATACACCATGAAAAATCTGCTGCAGCAGCAGAAGAAGCTGTTGCTAAAGCATTGAGTGTGCATAGTCAAGCTCTTATACCTTCTCCCTGATGGTAGTAATGAGAAGAGAGCACACCTTAATGCCGAGGGTCCTTAATGATGGATGTACGCTAGACAAGCTTTTCACTGTGTTTTGTAACATATAACAATAATAACCCAATACAACTAGAAGGCAAATCCAATTTATTTATTTACTACCCAATTAGTTTGTTCTCAATAGTTGCAAGGTGGTGCAAATTGTTGTTAACAGTGCTATCAAGCAGCACTTACTCATCAATAACTTCTAGGCCTCATAAGTGTGCAGGTGCAAAGGTTGACCAACACTGAATTCCAGCATTGAGGTGAGAGTCCTTGGACTTTACACGAAGATAACACCTGACTGAGTTTGGTATCAAGGAAAAAACACAATGATTGCCATCATAACATGGATGAAGGAAGGTTCACCATTGTTGATGGTGAATCATTCTAACCTCTATTAGGAATTCCTTAATAAGAGTGCCCAAGGTCCTCCATCTTAAACTGCCTCATTAGTGATCAGTAGTGGTAATCCTACTCAATAATAATCTGCTGTAGAAACTCAGTGGGTCAAACAGCAGCTCTGGGAGGAAGGGAATAGCTGATGGACCTAAAACTCAGTAATTCCTGTCTTCTCACTAATCATGCTAAACCTGTAGAGTTCCTTCAGCAGATGTTTATTGTTACTTCAGCTTCAGGCAGCTGTAGTCTCTCATGTCTGATTGTCAAGGACAGATTGCTACACTCTCTCTCTAGATGGTCAATGCCTGGCATATAAATTATAAATAACTTTGTACCACAGTGTCTTTTGTGGTACAAAGTTATTTGTCATTTATAAGCCTGCATCCAAATGTAATCTAGGTAAGCACAACATACTTTCTGCAAAAGGACAACTGCACTGTGTGATAGAATATTCTCTACTAAATTGGAAGAGTGCAGCTTTAACAACAGTCAAGAGGCTTTGCATTATCCAGAGCATACTGGCCCATTGCACCCCATCACCACCCTAAATATTCATTTCTTCGATCACCAATGCATCATGATTGTACCATCTACAAAATACTCTGTGGATGGTTACCACCCAAGTCTGTGACTCCAGCTATTAAGAAAGTCAGATGCAGCAGGGTCATAGGAACATTACTGCCTACAGGTTCCCCAAGTCACTAATCTGATTTGGACATACATTGCCATTCCTTAGTTGTTATTGGGTCTAAATCCTGTAGATCTCTAGCTAATAGTATGATAGAAGTACATTCAATAGAAGGACTGCTGTGGTCCAAGGCGATCTCTCAGTGACACTTGCTCAAGGATAATTTAGGAATGGGCATGAAATGAGGCCTATATCCTAAAAAATAATGAAAGAACTAAACTGCATCACTTCTACCATCACATTGACCATTAACTTTGTTCCTCCCCTGTGTGGTCTAGAAAATTTCATCTACTTTCCTTCAAGTTTCCATTTTTTTCCTGAGCTTCACTTGATCGATCTCCAACTTGTTCCTTTGTCAGTTTCTTCATTTCTGTTCCTAATGATAGACCATTGACTAATATTCATAAAAATCCATTAAGTTCCCTAGCAAACTCCTTGCTTCTTGCTGGGACTCTTCTTTCTTTTCTCAACATTTCCATCTCTGTCACTTCTGTTCTCATGATGGTCCTCTTCTACACTAGTATTTTCAATATATTTCCTTTATCCACAATTGAAGGTGCGCTTGGTCGAATGACCTGATCAGAGCACACCACATTCATGAAAATAAATCTCAAGCTACTACGTGGTGACATATGCATAATTTGATAATAAATTTACCTTGAACTTTCAACACTTCTAATCTTTCCTTTCCCCTCTCATGACCTGAAGCACAATAGATTTCACCTTCTATGCCACCGATGCCCACATTCAAGGATCACGCAACAGCATTTGCCACCTTCTCCACTCCTTCCTCTCAACATTCCCAAGGGATTGTTTCCTCTATGACATGCAAGTGTTTTCCCCCTTTTCTCCTCTCTCCAAATTCATCCACAATTCTTTTACTTTAGTGTTGTGTATTTGGGGCTGCCAATACAATGAGGAGACCAGTAATTTAGATTCAGATCCAGATTTATTTATTATACATGCGTGGAATGCATTGTTGTGTTAACAACTTACACAACCATAGGATGTGGTGGGGGCAGCACACAAGTGTGGCCACCTATTCTGATGCCAACATAGCATGCCCACAATGGTAGGCAGAATAACAAGTCACTTTTTTTATTCAAGTCAAGGCACTTTTTATTGTCATTTCGACCATAACTGCTGGTACAGTACATAGTAAAAATGAGACAACGTTTTTCAGGACCATGGTGTTACATGACACAGTACAAAACCTAGACTGAACTACGTAAAAAAAACAACACAGAGAAAGCTACACTAGACTACAGACCTACACAGGACTGCATAAAGTGCACAAAAACAGTGCAGGCATTACAGTAAATAATAAACAGGACAATAGGGCAAGGTGTCAGTCCAGGCTTCGGGTATTGAGGAGTCTGATAGCTTGGGGGAAGAAACTGTTACATAGTCTGGTCGTGAGAGCCCGAATGCTTCGGAGCCTTTTCCCAGACAGCAGGAGGGAGAAGAGATTGTATGAGGGGTGCATGGGGTCCTTCATAAGGGTGTTTCCTTTGTGGATGCAGTGTGTAGTGTAACTGTCCGTGATGGCGGGAAGAGAGACCCCTATGATCTTCTCAGCTCCTCACTATCCGCTGCAGGGTCTTGCGATCCGAGATGGTGCAATTTCTGAACCAGGCAGTGATGCAGCTGCTCAGGATGCTCTCAATACAACCCCTGTAGAACGTGATGAGGATGGGGGGTGGGAGATGGACTTTCCTCAGCCTTCGCAAAAAGTAGAGACGCTGCTGGGCTTTCTTTGCTATGGAGCTGGCGTTGAGGGAACAGGTGAGATTCTCCATCAGGTGAACACCAAGAACTTTGGTGTTCAACACAGAACACAATAAGGAACAAAACAACAACAACAAAACAAGCACCTTGCCTCCAGTCTCTAGATTTTGGCCATCAGGCTTCCATTCAGACTTCAGGCTTCAATCTTTGGTATTGATCTTCAGACTAGCTGCAATCCAAGCTCAAAGTCCTGGCTCGCTGACTGACCAGCCCTAGTTTCTCTTGCTCATACCTGTGGACATCTGATCCTGGGACAGCCCGTCATCCATGGATGTCCTTCATCATCTATCCATGTCACTGGTCTTTGAGCGTTGCAGAGGCCTGGGTTCCAGATGGACTAGTGACCACCTTGTTGTTCAGTACCAAAGCATGAACTTGAGATTGCAGTCCTTGTTACTTCAATGTTCCACCCTACTCTGTCCTTACCTTTCTGTACAATTCCAATGAATCTCAACAGCAGTTTGAAAAAGGACACCGTATCTTCTGACTTGGCACATCCCAGTCTTCCAGAGTTCAATAATTTCCCTTTATAGATTCAGTTATTTCCATTTACACCTCCTCAAAATGTATCTTTTGTTTTTCACTGTCCCATTACCTCCTCTTTCTGCTTTGCACCATTATTTAATTTTTCATCCTGTCACAGATTATCTTTTGTGTTCTCCTCCCACTCCTTCCTTGGCTGATTCTGTACCTTCAAACCTATTAATCGCTACTTCCTGCACTGATGAAAGGTCATTGACCTGAAACGTTTACTGCTTATCCATCTGCAGAGTTTCTCTTTTTTTTACTCCAATAGTGTAACTGAGAACAATGAGTGCAACAGAAATCTTTCATTTCCTTGAATAGTTTTCAGTTAAAATTAATAATCTATATACTGTTCCATTAACCAGATTTGTACTGGATGGTTTGCAGGAGGATCCTGAAGTAAATGAAGTGGGGGTGTCTGTAGGGAGTGCCTTCCACTTGGCTACAAATGTTTTATAATTGCTTATCTGTTGAAAAGTGAGTGTAATTCACCTCAAATGAAGCATTAAATCATCCTTCCTACTGATATGTACACATTCTCCCACTCTCAAACATCCACATGTATCCAGGCACATACATACACACACACACAGCACACAGAGTCCCAAGAGGAGGGAAATGATAGGACCTATGTATCTTAATTCCATGATCACTGCATAATCTATCTGCTGAGTACAGTGGAAATTTCTAAACTGCATGGAAGCACTTCAGGTGATTCTGTTCACTCCCTCTAATTTTTGAAGATAGGCCTGTCTGCGACAAACAAACTGCTGAAGGCACTCAGCAAGCCGTGCAGCATCTTTGGAAGGAAAGGAATTGTAGATGTTTCAGGTCAGGACTCAGTCCTGATACTGGTTTCAATTCCTTACTCCCCCACTCCCCACCCACAGATGCTGCTCGACCCATTGAGTTCATCCAGTGGTTAGTTTTTGACTTCTGCATCTGCAGTCTTTTCAGCCTCTATATTTTGAAAGTTCTAGCCTGCTACTGCCGTAGGAGATTGTAGAGGAGGTGATGGCAGGGTGTGGGTGAGAGTAGGATGAAATCTTAATTTCTGACACCAACACAACCCTGAACACACAACAGACAGTCCATTCAGATGAACAGTGAAGATATCCCCAGAAAAGAGACAAACTAAAGGAAGAATGTCATTGCATTGGACAGGGTGCAGAGCAGATCTACCTGAACTGGAAAGTTATAGCTAGACATCTGAAGTGATTGGAGAAAGGTATAGGCAATGTTGGAGATGTTTTTATTTTACACAGAGAATGGTGGGTGCATGGAACATACAGAATTGCTGGGTTGGTGGTAGAGATCAATAAAAAGGGGAGGGAGATTTAGACAGACACATGATGAAAGATAAATGGAGGGCTATGTTGGAGGGAAGGGTAGTAGGTTATCTTGGAGTAGGTTAAAAGATTAGCACACTATTTTGAACCAAAAGGCCTGAATAGTGCTGGACTGTATATTCTATGTTCATTCTGAATGCCAAGTAACCTAACCTTTTGGACCAGCCTCCAATGCAAGACGTTGTCAAAGGCCTTGTTAGACTAGTTAGACCTAACCTACCATGCACAAAGCCATGCTGACTGTTCCTAATCAGACTCTGTCTATCCAAATACTTATTCATTCAGTGGCCTCTTTATTACATCTGCTTTGTACACCTGCTCATTACTGCAAGCCAATCATGTGGCAGCATGAATGTCAGAATGCATAAAAGCATGCTGACATGGTCAAGAGGTTCATCCAGTTCTGGTCCCGCGTCCAGCCCAGGAGTCCAGTGTCCTGCCTTCATGTCCAGTCCTGTTGCCTTGCCATGTCTTGTCCTCGCCTAGATCCGGAGTCCGAACCCGAGTCAAGACCCAGGTTCTGGGTCCCTGTCCAGTCTCTGGCTCGGAGTCCTTGTCCAGGTTCCAAGTTCCTAGTTCCTCATCCAGGTCCCACTTTCCTAGTCTACTCCTAGCCCAGGCCCTGTATCCTAGTCTCGTCCAGGGCCTGTGTCTTGTTCAGTGTCGTTTCTTCCCCATTTCCCTTGCTTTCTTGACACACTAGTCCTGTTCCTAGTACTTCAGTGTCTGTGTCTTGCATTTGGATCCACTCTCAATGCCCACCTTATGACATTTAGTTAATCTGAATTTTTTTCTCACTTTATACTTCAACTGTTTGAGTCCAGCATTCAGAAACCTACTGAGACCAAAAAAAAATCAGCAGCAGGTGAAAGATCTTCAAAATAATGGTTTGTTGAGTCAAGTTTTTCTCCCTTTGTTATGCCTCCATAAACCTTTCCTGCTTAGCTGTAAGCAATTATTCTAGCTGGCCAGTTATTCAGTCATTGAAGAGCAGTGAAGAAACCTCAATCATGGTCAACTGAGATCTCAGGTGGACAGTCTGGGTTCCAAATGTTGGTCACAGCAACCCTGGACAGAAATCCGGAAGGAAGCTTTAGCTTCTCAGGTGCACAGGTGCAAAGCTATACCAGCTATTCAGAGTCCCTCCTCACGACACCTTTACTCATTATATTCTCTGTACTATTATTTTGTCCAAAAATCCGGTGAGTTACTATCAGCACAACACCAAGCATGGAAAAATTTTTCTGAGTGCTCTTGGGCGCAAGAGAAACCTGACATATGGCAACAATCATTATCATCTCTCTCCTCTCCTAACTCTGTCCATTACAACTCCCTTTTCTCAATGCTCCCCTCTTGCCACCGTCTTTTCCGATCCCCCTAACTCTGTTTATTGGACCCCCTCCTCCTTGGTTTCCTCCTTTTGTACCCACTGCTCCTCCCTCTCCAGTGGTCTAATCTTGTTAACGTCTTTAACTGCTTTCCCTCCTGGTCGCCGTACAGAGATGGGCTGAACCCCATTTTCTTTTCTGAAATATATATTGAGGGAAGATGGAGAAAGGATGACACAATGATTCTGCTGCACATTCGCTCTGATGAGGAGTCACTGACTCAACACGTTAGATTTACTAATCTCTCCATAGATGCTGGCTGGCCTGCAGAGTATTTCCAGTATTTTTTGTGTTTCTTTAATTTCATATTGATCATGAAGCAGCACTCTTTTGAAATTTATAGCGGGGCTCCTTTGGTGCAATGTTATCAGATTAGTGTCTGATATAGACAACAGTGTCAGGTATTTCATAAGGGATTATAGTCCTCTCCCACCTATACCAGGGAGACTTGGACAGAAAACAAATAACGATTAGCTATTAAATCCTACAGTAAATGGTTCCATAAACATTTGGATGAAAATTATATTTGCGGTTAGGAGAAAGGATTGGATTATTTAAATAATCCAAGTTTGTGCTGCTGTGAAGAGGTTTACATGGAGGGAAAATTTATTAATTGCATAAAGCGACAGATCAGGACTGAATAGTTCAGGCTTGAAAATGGATAAACATCCTGAAGTTTTGTTCTAACCGCTGAAACTCAAACAGTTGTTATTGCAGAATATTCCCAAGGGAGATGCGTCGCGTACTGTCATAGCCAGAAGAGGGTGGAATTGACGTAACCCCGCGCAAGCGATGGGTTTGAAGCACTATATATTTTTTAGAAGACAAAAGAAACGACAGGTGCTGGAGTCTAGATTAAAACAAAACAACGCTGGGAGGTAAAAGGTGCCTCGGGTCGAAACCCTGCGCCAGGACTATCCCTGTAGCATCCACGGCTATTGTTTAACCCGCTAAATTCTTCCAATGTTCTGTCATTTTTAGACTGCTATTTTCTTATGCGTCGTTAATATACAGCGAGCTACCAATAGTTTGCGAAGGCTTTATTTACCAGTCATTCATTATAGTCAGCAGCAAATAATCTGTAAAAGGAGATGTGGGGTGACAGAAACGAAGTATAATGAAACTGACATCGGTGAAAAATATCAATCTGTCTCAAGCCAAACCTCGGAAGAACATCCATTTGTATCTCTGAGATAATTTTTCATCCCAGTCCAGATCCCCTGGGACCTCTCTGAATGAAACTGCCATCTTCGTGTCAATCAGTGCTGAATTATGCTTAGTTTTGTGGTCTGGGCTTATGCCCGGTAGGAATTTGGGTGAAGGCAGTTCAAAACCACTTCCTGTGGGATCCTTACAGGAACTGACTGAGAGAAGTCTTTCAGTCGCTAGTCTGGCGTCGACTCAAGCTCCAGCTCCAGAAGTGAAAAGCGCAGTGTTCAGACTAACATCGCCGCCCAACACCTGGACAAGAAATTCTTGTGAAGAGGCAGAATACAGACCCTAACTTGAACTAGAAGAGGGTTGGGTTTAAAATTCTTCACAGGAAATGTATACAGTTTTACAGTAGCGAAAAGCCTTTGAGTGAGTTCTTAACTATTTTTTTCAAGGGCAGTTATTGAGATGATGTCTCGCATTCCGGATCTGGCCGGATAGTTATTGTAAAATGCATCTTCAAAGTGTGATAAGAGTCACTACGGTTACCCCATTTGCTATACCTAGAGGGCTATTGATGGGAGAAAATGGAAACTTCAATATTAAAAGTGGGAGAGAGGTGGGTATTGATGCTTTCCTGCTGCTTGTACGTGGGAGGGGCAAGGGGGCTTTGAGGTTCTAATGTTTTTCTGTCATTCATACTTTGGGCATTTCTTCTGTTTCGTGGATGTCTGCGAAGAGTAAGAATTTCAGGTTGTATATCATACACATTCTCTGATATTAAATGGAGCCATTGAACCATTAAACTGAAACAACAAGTTGATCACTGTTTTACCGCCGTAAACACAAGGTCCCAAACTTCATATCAATTATGATCTATGCCTGAAACGGAGGCGTCTGATTATCGAGAAATGGGGTGTGGACATCAGGAAATAAGGGTGTAGATATGGGCATGTTGGGGTTGCGACTGGACGGGGTTCAGAGGAGATTATTGAGAATGATATTGGGAAGGGAAGGATTAATGCGCGAGGGTCATTTAACATAGAAACATAGAAAACATACAGCACAATACAGGCCCTTCGGCCCACAAAGCTGTGCCGAACATGTCCTTACCTTAGAACTACCTAGGCTTTATCTATAGCCTACCTATTTTTTTTAGCCTATCTATTTTTCTAAGCTCCATGTAGCCATCCAGGAGTCTCTTAAAAGACCCTATCGTTTCCGCCTCCACCGCCGCCGCCGGCAGCCCATTCCACACACTCACCACTCTCTGCCTAAAAAAAACTTAACTCTTTTGATGGCTCTGGGCCTGTAGCCATTTGAATTTGAAAGAATATGGAGGGATCTCATTGAAACCTGTCGAATATTGAAAGGCCTTGATAGAATGGACATGGATAAGATATTTCATACAGTGGGGACATCTAGGACCAGAGGGCACAGCCTCAGAGTCCCTTTAGAACAGAGATGAGGAGGAATATCTTTACCAACAGCGTGGTGAATCTGTGGAATTCATTGCCACAGATGGCTGTGGAGGCCAAGTCATTGAGTATACTTAAAGCGAAGGTTGATAGGTTCTTTAGTGTTAAGGGCGCCAAGGGTTACAGGGTGAAGGCAAGAGAATGGCGATGAGAGGGATAATAAATCAGCCATGAGCGAAGAGCGGAGCAGGCTCGATAAGCCGAATGGCCCAATTCTGCTCCTATGTCTTATGGATGTTGACATCGGGACGTCTGTGTTGAGATGGGGAAGGTGGGGTGGTTATTGGGCAGAATGGGTTCATCGGGGATGCATTTGGAGGACGCGCAGGCGTTCAAAAAGATGCAAGTGCGTGAAAATCTTGGCTTGCAGTTGGCATTGACGGTGGTTCGAGAAGAAGTAAGATTAATACGTTGGGGAGACCAGGCCGAGATCCGCTTTCCGTTGAAGCGAAACAAGGCTGCTTGAGGCGGAGAACGTGGACTGAGTCTGCGCGGTGAAGAACGAAACCACGGTGAGGCACGTAGACACGGACTTCTTTAAATTAGTAGGGATTAGCATGATTCTGTGTAAATGTTGATTGAGATCGGCGAGGAGGGACCTTGGCAGCAATAAGTGGAGAGAAGAGAGCGCGGAGAGCAGAGGATTGAGTTTTGCTGTCCGTTCGCCTGGTTCAGCGACGCGAGACAACCATTCTTATCTGAGACGTTGTGTGTGAAGTGTGTCAGCATTTGTCAGATACATGAAGCGCATTTCTATTTCCTCTTCTGACCTTTTCAATATAGAAGCAGTCTTGTGTCTCGTGAGATCAATGGAAAGAACCTGAAATAAATCTGCGCATGTGTATGTGTGTACACGTCTGTTTGTCAACAAATCTGTATATTCATTCGTGCGTGCCCATGTACACATTTGTGTGTACTTTGAGCGTCTGTATTTGCATTAGTATAGCTTTAGAAGCATCTGTCAGTATCGTCATTCAGGTAAAGATACTGACAGACGCATTTAAAGATATATTCTGATATAGATCTATCAGTCCATTTCTATCTCGTAGTCGCTGAGTCTGAGGGAAACAATATTTTGATGTTCAAGCATATCTGCGCCTGTCTGTGTGCGTGCATGTCATTATCTGACAACTTGACTGTGTGTTTTGGGTTTTTTGTGTCAAATGCAGATTTTTTTAAATTCTCGTTAATCAAAATTTACAGACTTTCGGACATTAAAAACCAGATTATTAGGCAGAATGATGTTCTTACAGCATTCGGATATTGTAAAATATCCGTAGTGCAGATGTAATCTGAAGGACGCAATTTGTTATTTACTAATGAGCAAGGCGATATTAACTTTAAATACCGGGGAAATCATCAGAAAGTCAGACCTGCCGAAACAAATCCGTAGATGCTGGAAAAAATGAAATCAACAAAAGAAAATACTGAAAATACTCAGCATCTCTTCTGAGGGAGAGGAGATGAGAGTTTCGCATTGCGATTGCTTTTCTAGTAGCTACTAGGGGGTTGCGTAGTCAAACTCAAACTCGTCCCATCCGATAAATATCACGCCTTCTTGTCAAATGGGGGTTTTGTTCGGAAACATACGGATTTAACAATAAGCGAATTCCCCGAATATTTAATAATAGTCCAAAATCCCAAAGATGCCGGGAATCTGAAATAAGTTCTTAGCATGGATGCAAATCAAACCGCAGTACAACACGTGTCATTTCACCTCTTCCCACCGTGCAGGGACCCAAAGATTGAGCGGTTCACTTGCATTTCTTCCTACCCCTCGTCAAACGTTGACAGTTATCACTGGAGGAATCGATGATTCCAGTATTGCTTTGTTCGGGGTCCAAGGCGCCCCCATTTGAACAACTTAACTCAAAGGCCAGAAGAATACACTCTAAGTGTTCCGGGTTCGTACTTAAGCAGCCGCGTACCTTGCAGTGCAGGTAACTCCACTCCAGGTCTGTTCTTAAGCAGCCACTTGGCTTCCAGTCCAGGGGGCTCCACTTCAGGTCTTTCAGGACCGACCAGACTCAGCCACTTATCCCGGAAACGGGGCAGGCTGTAGATGCAGCTGAAACAGCGTAGATTCAAGACTCCCGACTCCCCCAGTACACTGCCGACCAATGTCTAGATCATTAAGAACAAAGTTGATGAACTAAGGACAAGACTGAACAGCCAATGAGAATCGAAGGGCTGCTGTGCACGATTCACAGAAACTTGGCTTACATCTGCATCACGATACAACGTGAGGTTTCTCAGTTCACCGGATGGACTCAATCATCAGAGATGCAGAGGGACTTAGAAGTCCTCGTGCAACACTACCAGCAGGTTAATTTTCAGGTTGAGACTGTGGTAAAGAAGGCAAATGCAATGTTGTTGGCAATTATTTCAAAGGGAATAGAATATAAAAACAAGGAGATAATGCTGAGGCTTTATAAGACACTAGATGGGCCGCACTTGGAGCATTGTCAACAGTATTGAGCCCGTATCTTAGAGTGTCCAGAGGAGGTTTACAGGGATGATTCTGGGAATAAAGGAGTTAACATATAAGGAGCGTCTGGCAGCTCTGGGCCTGTACTCACTGGAATTTAGAAGAATGTGTGTGTGTGTGTTGGGGGGTGGTGATCTCATTGAAACCTACCGAATATCTAAAGGACTAGATAGGGTGGATGTGGAGAGGATGTTTCTTGGTGGAGGTATCCAGAACTAGGGGGCACAGCCTCAAAACTGAGGGCAACCTTTTAGAACAGAATTAAGGAGATTTTTTTTTAGCCAGAGTAGTGAATCTGTGGAATGCTCTTCCACAGACTGCAGTGGAGGCCAAGTCCGTGGGTATATTTAAGGCGGAAGTTGATAGTTTCCTGATCGGTCAGGGCATCAAAGGATATGGTAAGAAGGCAGGTGTATTGGGTTGAGTGGAATTTAGGATCAGACATTATGGAATGGTGGAACAGACTCGACGGGCTGAATGGCCTAATTCTGCTCCTATGTTTTATGATCTTATGGACTGTACAGCGTACTAGAGCTAAACTAAATTAGGAGCTCCATCAACGCCTCATGGGTGCTCGATTATGACCGACCGCTCTGGTGAGCACTTGTTCACCCAGCTTGGAATATCTAACGGTGAAGTGTCACCCGTACTACCAGCCACGGGAGTTCATGTCAGCCACCCTGACTGCACTCTACAAGACACTCCAAGCAGAAATTAGGCGTGCACTCAATTCGCTGCATTTTGTGATCAACTGGCTTGAAACAAGATATCCTAATGTCCTCTTACATCATTGCTGATGACTTCAACCAGGGCAACTTCAAACAAAATACTACCAGTCCCACCAGGGGCCAAAACGCTTTTGACCATTTCCATTCAACCATCAAAATTGTCTACCGTGCCACCACCCCAATACATACATTTTCTATCAGACCACCAGACTGTACTCTTTCTCCCTACATACAAACTGAAAAGGGAGGCTCAAGTACAGAAAGTCGTAAGTGCTGGTCTGAGGAAGTAGATGAGTTTCTACGCGTCTACTTTGAGTTGGTGGACTGGTCCACGTTCAAGGAGTCAGCTGCCAGCCGAGATGAATATGTCACCGCTACGAACTTCATCAGTAAGTGTTTTGAGGACTATGTACCAAAGAAAACGATCTGTGTGTTACCAAACCGGAAATCATCGATGAACTGGGAGAGACACTGCCTGTTAACATCTAGCATTGCAACATTCAAATCAGGTGATCCTGACCTTTACAAGAATTAAGATACGATCCCTATAAAGGTACAAAAGATGCAAGAGGCAATTCCAGTCCAAAATGGAGTTCCACAGCAACCGTCATTTGTTGCCGGTCTTGTATAACAGGTTACAAAACGAAGTCGGGCAGCATAGCCGAAAATGGCACATCCCTGCCTGATTCTACGCACGTTTTCATCAGAAGGGAAAGTCACCAGTAACACCGGCAGCCTGCGGTGCACCTTAACCTACAGTCACCGTGGCGAACGTAATACTCGTCTTCTGAAGAGTGAACTCGCGGACAGCGTCTGGACCGGTTCCCTGGCCATATTATTAAATGCTGTGCAGATCAACTGGCAAAGATATTTGCTGACATTTTAACCTCTCCCTTCATTGATCCGAGGTTCCCAACAGCTTTAAGAACATCACTATCATCCGGGCACCTAAGAAAATTAAGGTAAACTGTCTCGATAAGCATCACCTAGCGGGTCAGACATCCACCTGAATGAAGTGCTTCGAAAGTTTGATGGTCCAGCTTCCCAGACAACCTTCACCCACAGTAATTCACTTACTGCTAAAACTGGTTTATGGCGGACTTCATCCCATCATCTCCCTAGCCCTACACTCATCTCTGGAGCATCTGGACGGTAAAGATGCTTACCATAGACTACTCTTCATTGACTACAGCTCTGCCTTCTATATTATAATTCAATGCAAACTCATCATCAAACTCTGAGACCTAGGAGTCAACACCTTCCTCTACAAAGGAATTACATAATCCAGCTTGCCAAGATCTTGCACCATATCGTCTAGATAGATAGATAGATAGATAGATAGATACTTTATTCATCCCCATGGGGAAATTCAACTTTTTTTCCAATGTCCCATACACTTGTTGTAGCAAAACTAATTACATACAATACTTAACTCAGTAAAAAATATGATATGCATCTAAATCGCTATCTCAAAAAGCATTAATAATAGCTTTTAAAGAGTTCTTAAGTCCTGGCGGTAGAATTGTAAAGCCTAATGGCATTGGGGAGTATTGACCTCTTCATCCTGTCTGAGGAGCATTGCATCGATAGAAACATGTCGCTGAAACTGCTTCTCTGTCTCTGGATGGTGCTATGTAGAGGATGTTCAGAGTTATCCATAATTGACCATAGCCTACTCAGTGCCCTTCGCTCAGCTACCGATGTTAAACTCTCCAGTACTTTGCCCACGACAGAGCCCGCCTTCCTTACCAGCTTATTAAGACGTGAGGCGTCCCTCTTCTTAATGCTTCCTCCCCAACACGCCACCAGAAAGAAGAGGGCGCTCTCCACAACTGACCTATAGAACATCTTCAGCATCTCACTACAGACATTGAATGACGCCAACCTTCTAAGGAAGTACAGTCGACTCTGTGCCTTCCTGCACAAGGCATCTGTGTTGGCAGTCCAGTCTAGCTTCTCGTCTAACTGTACTCCCAGATACTTGTAGGTCTTAACCTGCTCCACACATTCTCCATTAATGATCACTGGCTCCATATGAGGCCTAGATCTCCTAAAGTCCACCACCATCTCCTTGGTCTTGGTGATATTGAGACGCAGGTAGTTTGAGTTGCACCATATCACAAAGTCCTGTATCAGTTTCCTATACTCCTCCTCCTGTCCATTCCTGACACACCCCACTATGGCCATGTCATCAGCGAACTTCTGCACATGGCAGGACTCCGAGTTATATTGGAAGTCTGATGTGTACAGGGTGAACAGGACCGGAGAGAGTACGGTTCCCTGCGGTGCTCCTGTGCTGCTGACCACCGTGTCAGACCTACAGTCTCCCAACCGCACATACTGAGGTCTATCTGTCAAGTAGTCCACTATCCAATCCACCATGTGAGAGTCTACTCCCATCTCCGTTAGTTTGTGCCTTAATATCTTGGGCTACTAATATCTATTTTTACTTTTACTAATATTAATATCTACTGCATCTCTCTGTAGTTGTTACCGTTACCCTTTATTCTGCACTCTGTTATTGTTTTACTTTGTACTGCCTCAATGCACAGTGTAACGAATTAATCTGTGTAAACAGTAATGAAAGAGCACTAGTTATCAGTCCGCAGGAGAAGTCTCACGTTTGTTGTCTGACACTTTAATTCTTCATTCTCCATACCCCCCCCTAAAAAAAACCAAAAAGACAACTCCTGTACTCTTTCAGCGAGGTCCAACAAGAGTTCACCTTCTCCCCAGGTACATTGCAATTTTCCAGACTCAAAACTCAATTATCCATCTTTAGGCAAACCACCTTTTCCCGACACGTATCAGTACTGGTTATTCCTGCCAGTCATCTAGCTATGATTTTGTCTCTTTATTAGTACAACCTGCCCTGTTGGGCATGTCTCACTGCCCTATTAGTAATACACAAGTGCGATTACGAAGAAAGTACAAGGCAGTACCGTTACTTCCTTAGGGGTTTGGAAGTTTCAGCGTGACATCTAAAATTTTGACAAACTTCTATAGATGTATAGTGAAGAGTATATCGACTGGTTGCATCACGGACTGGTATGGAAACACCAATGCCATTGAACTGAAAATCTTACAAAAATCCTACAGTCCATCACCAGTACAGCCCTTCTTACCACGGAGCACATCTACACAAAACGCTGAAGTAGGAAAGCAGCATCCATCATCAGGGACCCACACCACCCAGCTCATGACCCCTTCTCGCTGCTGCCACCAGGAAGGAGGCACAGGAGCGTCAGGGCCCACACCATTAAGTTCAGCAATAGTTATTACCCCTCAACCATCAGGCTCTTGAACCAAAGGGGATAACTTCACTTGCTCCATCATAGAAATGTTCTCACAACTTATGGACTTACTTTCAAGGACTTTCCCCACTATCGGTGTATCTAATGCAATATCTGTCATCAAAGATCTTCATTATCCAGGCCATCCCAGTTTCTCGAAGCCAGCACGGGGCAGGAGATTCAGACATCGGAAGTTCCACCTAACCAGGTTCATGAACACCTAGTTCTTCTCAACCATTAGTTCTTGAACCAACCTGTACAACCCTAACCACTATCTCAGTATAATAACACCACAACTACAATGGATTTGTTCTTTTATTCTGTCCTTTCTTGTAAAGACTGTGTGTAATTTGTTTTTTCTTCTTGTGAATGCTATGTATCCGATTCTATATATCAGTGACTGTTGCAAGTTAAGTTCTTTATTTCACCTGCGCATATATTTGCTTCCACGTATGGCCATAAACTCGATTTAGAGCATTCAATGTTCTTGGACCTCAAACATTGACTAATTTATTTTCCACGATGCCTGAAAATTTAACCAAGTTGCAAAATCCAGTTGGAACAAGAGATACTTGAATATCTTTTGCGCCTGCGACCAGAATCCATGGAATGTGCTCCAGGAATGAGAAGTCTGAGATCTTGACCGCAAAGGAGCCAGGATTTGAGATAAAGTACAAACATTCCAGGGCGACGGCACACAAACTCGCGTGCCTCCCATTTTCTTTATAACACTGGCTGTTTGAAAAAAAATCAGTGCACGCGATCTGGATGGCGGCCACGCTACAAAATGGCAACCAAGAGCACAAACCGAGAAAGTGACACCGTTTTTCATTTCCACGGTGGGTCGAGGAGAGCGCAGAATGAAATAGTTCATGGCCCAATATTGTCACTTACCCAAATACCATACATGTTGGCCAATCTCAAATCCACTGCAAAGTGTTAAATTTAAATTACCAAACTACTTGAAGTGTAAGTGGCAATTTTCGTTTCTGCTCTTCGATTTTATTGAGTCTATTCGCAGGCACTGATTTCAAAATTGCATTATTCGAATCTATCCTATATTTGTGGACAACAATTTGTCTAAAACGCTGCCTTTGAAAGAAAAAATAAGTTTCCGATTCAGGATAAAGGAGTAGTTTGTCTACTTAGATTATTTTGTGTTTTTTTAAAGTGAGCTCTCTGCTGCGGTTGTGTGTGTAAGAGAGCGCGACAGATAGTTGTGTGTTATTAAGGATCGCAAACCAGCGTTCAAGACCCCGCACGTGACTGAATTGTTAAACGTGGCCTTTAGCAGTGAGCCGAGTTATCATGGCTGAGTTTGTGCGTTCTTCCACAGCGGTCTTCAATCATATCTCTGAAAACGCTAATAAACAATAGCCAACCCCTTTCACATCAATAAAACATTCAAACATAAAAGTATCTTCTGTCTACTTCTCAAACTGCAGTGACACTTCCTGATGCTGATTAAAAATATTTCACAAATGCAGCTTTCCCTCATTGTATCTCCGAACTGGTCGGAGGCTTTTGAAATAAACACGGTCTCTGCAATATGAACAAGCACCATAGCCCATCCCCCTCCAGAAACAACCCTTTAACCTAAGCGAACAGTCGCTGTAGATTGGAGCTGTACATTCTGAAGTAAAAATGCAAATCTATAGTTACAGCTGTCTAGTTAATACGGATTCAAGGCCAAGGTTGAGAAAGCATTTTTGGCAGTTCCGTCATGCATCCATTGACCCGCTTAGTGGAAAGAGCTACGGTTCGTTTATCTAAGAGTGTGTGTTTATAAAGTGCCTTTAATTTTGTAAATCATCATAAGAAGCTCCATTAGACTGCAATCAGACCAACATTGACACCATCTGAAGAAATAATAGTTATGGAAAACAATATGGTGAAAATCTGAAATAATACTGTCTGTTAAAAGAGTAACAGGGCTAACGTTTTTGGTACATACATTTACAAAGCAGGCATGTTTTACACTGTAGAAAATAGACAGGATTGGAATGAACAAAGGAGTGCCCCATGGGGTGGAAACCAAGAGACCAGGAATGACGGCTAAGTGAGCCTGCTGAAGGATTTTTTTTTTGGCAACTAGATTGGCTGGAGAAGATGTAAATGACCAGAAACTGATGGATTGAATAGTTGCTCTGTCGGGGATTTATGTTTCAGCAATGTATGTCATTTTTAAGATCACATTCTGAGTACAGTAGAGTACTAGCATCCTCATTAAAGGCCGTAATGCATCAGAAGGTTCAGATAAAGTTTATTGGATTTAATGCTTGCAATGGGTGTATTATGAGAAAATGCTAAACTTATAGCAACTGGAGTTTAGGTAAGAAACAAATGACAATCTAAACTTCTAGGATCTTGAGAGATTTTGAATGGTGAAAGTGTAGATAGCATTTTCTCTTGAAGAAGAGTTTAGAACTAGAAAACAATGTAAATATAAGAAATACTGACCTAAATCAGAAATGACACTAAATCTGTGCCCTCAGAGGGTTCCCTGTCTTTGGAACTTTCTTCCCCTAAACACTGTGGAAGCAGAATCTTTGAATATTTTTAAATCAGAGATGGATAGATTCCTGATAAATAAGAGCTAAAAGGTTGCCATACGGAGACAGGAAAAAAGGGTTGAAGTTATAATCTATTATAACTTTATAATTTTATTAAATGCCAGAGTAGTTTCAAGAGGCTGACTGGCCAATTCCTGCTCCAAGCTTATATGTCAGTGTGTTTAGGCTATGAAATAAAAGAAAGCACAAAGAAAACACAACAGGTCAGGCAACATCTGTGGACAGAACAAAAATAGCTTCATCAGAATAGGCCAAAGACATTAAAGCAAACAACTGTTAATGTTGGAAATCTGAAACAAAACCAGAAAATTACAAAAATAATCAAGAGGGCAGACCAGGCATTATTCGTGTAGGGAGAATCATGATTAATTTCCTAGGCCAACAACCCTCTCACCACGAGTGGCCTCTGAACCAAAACTCTTAGATGCACGCTGCGGACCTGACTTGCCAATTATTCCCTGCATTCTCCTATGTTAGGGTTTCTTAAGGTTGTTATAGCTGGAGATGATAATGAGGACAAACTCCCACATCTATTAAATGTTTCCAATGCTGTGCACCTAAAATACCCTCTGACGACCAAGTCCAGCTCCTGGCCTTCACGTGTGGCTTAACTACTAAGCCCGGTGGAACTGTTTCTACTGACAGGAGAAGGGGCAAAGGCAAGTTATTAATGCTTTAAAACTAGGTGCTTTGGGCAACAGTAGTTGGCAGCTCATCTATGAGAAGAAAACTCTTATCTCAAACCTCCACTGCCTTCTGGGTATACCCACTCATAGGGAAGGCTTCGCGAGTAAACCCCAAGGAAAAAATTCAGAGCTGGAGTCCCTAAGGCAATCCTATGTTGAGTTCAACCTTGACAGGCAACTGCTGCAATGCTGCTGGTACCAAACTGTATCGGTCTTAGCCATTCCTTTGGGTTCATCAGATGCATGGAGCAGGGGAGGTGGCTACATGGGCAACAGCTTTCTCTCCATATCGTACTGCTCAGGCGTGTGTATCTAGACAGCTAACATGCAACATCCATGGTTGACCCTGACCAACAGAGGCCTCACTCACTCAAACTCCTGTTTTACAGCAGAACTGCCCTGTCTCACACGCACTGAAAAGATTAGTTATCTGAATTCCACTCTGAGCCTTGAAGTTGCAGTATGCCAAGGATAGAAGAGACATGTTACTCTTCAAACTCACACTGAACTTCCTTGGAACGATGAAAGGCAACAGAGAGATAAGAAACATAGAAAACCTAGAGCACAATACAGGCCCTGTGGCCCACAAAGCTGTGCTGAACAAGTACTTAACTTAGAAATTACCATGGGTTGCCTATTTTTCTAAGCTCCATGTATCTATCCAGGAGTCTCTTAAAAGACCCTATCATATCCAGCTCCACCACCATCGCCGGCAGCCGATTCTGCTCACTCACCACTCTCTGCATAAAAAACTTACCCCTGACATCCCCTCTGTACCTACTCCCAAGCACATTAAAACTGTGCCCTCTCATTCTAGCCATTTCAGCCCTGGGAAAAAGCCTCTGACTACCCACACGATCAATGACTCTCGGGTTCCATGGTTGTCAAGCCAAGGAGTGGTAGTGGGGACAAGTTCCCACTACCTAAAAATGCTCCTCATGGCATGCACCTCAAATAACAACCAAGTCCAACTCCTGGCCTTCTTGTGTGGCTTAGCCTCTAAGCCCAGCGCAACTGTTTCTACTGACAGGAGAAGGGGCAAAGGTGGGTCCTGGCTTTGGGTAAAACCAGTGCTTTGGGTAAATGAAGCTCATCAGCCTGGGAAGGCAGTCCACCTAAGAAAGGAAAAACTCTGATTTCAAACCTCCGCTGCCTTGTGGCCATACCCACTCATGGGAAAGGCTTCAGGAGTAAACCCTGAGGACAAATCCGGAGCTGGAATCCCTAAGGCAGTCCGATGTTGCCTTCAGCCTCGTTCTGGCAACTCCAGCAACAACACTGGTGCCAAGCTGTATCGGCCCTTGCCCTTCCCTTGGACAACATTGGTGTCATGGAAAGGGGAGACTTGCTGCATGGGCAACTGCTGGTCTTCCATACAACCTTGCCCAGGCCTGCACCCTGGAAACCATTCCAGGCACAGATCCATGGTCTCACGAGGCTAATGGATGCCACCAATACCTCTTGTCATCTTACACACCTCTGTCAGGTCACCTCTCATCCTCCGTCACTCCAAGGAGAAAAGGCCGAGTTCACTCAACCTATTCTCATAAGGCATGCTCCCCAATCCAGGCAACATCCTTGTAAATCTCCTCTGCACCCTTTCTATGGTTTCCACACCTTTCCTAGGTGAGGCAACCAGAAATGAGCACAGTACTCCAAGTGGGGTCTGACCTGGGTCCTATATAGCTGCAACATTACCTCTCGGCTCCTAAACTGAATCCCACAATTGATGAAGGCCAATGCACCGTATGCTTTCTTAACCACAGAGTCACGTGCACAACAGCTTTGAGTGTCCTATGGACTCAGACCCCAAGATCCCTCTGATCCTCCACACAGCCAACAGTCTTACCATTAATAACACTATATTTTGCCATCATAGTTGATCTACCAAAATGAACCGCCTCACACTTATTGAACTCCAGCTGCCACTTCTCAGTTTTGCATCTTATCAATGTCCCGCTGTAACCTCTGTCAGCCTTTCACACTATCCACAACACCCCCAACCTTTGTGCCAAGAGTGAGAGTGGAATGGAGAAGTAAAATGACACGCGTTATCACCCTTGTGTACCAGAGTCCTGCAAAATAGTCATAATCTGTGTTTGTCTTCCATATCATCAGCATTATATGCAAACACTATATTTGGAAGATGTGCTGCTTCACTTGGAGGGTGACAGGTGAACTGCTGCTTCACCTGGAGAGTCCTTAAATGCTGGGAGAGAAAGAGGTAAAAGGACCAGTGTTACACCTTCTGTGGCTGCAGGGGAAGGTGATGTGAGAAGGGGAATGGGTGTGGTGGAAATGGAAAAGTAAACCAGGGAGTCATAGAACAGGCATGTTCTTTGGATTACTGAAAGTTGAGGGAGAAGATGTACCCGAGTGGTGCCATCTCCTTAAAAGTGATGGAAATTACATTACATGTGGAGGATGGTGAGCTAAGTACAAGAGGAACTTTACCCTCATGCAAGTGATGTGATAGGGGTTGGAGGTGAGAACAGACATGTGACAAATAAACCCCAATGAAAACCCTATCAACTAAAGGCTATAATAGAGGAAGAAGGAAGACAACTCTGTCAGAGTATGCAATGTCTTGTCATCAGGTCAGAAGCAATGAAGCCAGAGAAAATGGAGAATGGCATGGAGTCAGAGTACAAGGAGGTTTTATAAGAGAGGGATGGGAGTCTGTGGACTTGAAATGGAGACTTGCATCCTGCAATGGAGATGCTGCCTGGCCTGCTGAGTTCCTCTGGATTTCCTGCATCTGCAGAATCTCTTGAGTTTGTATTTGCAATGGAGACTAGTCACTCAGTCTATCCTCTAAAATGAAGATAGAGGTCAAGAAAGGTTAAGAAAAAGTCAGATACATACCATATGAAAGCAAAAAAGGACAGAAATTGGGAGCAAAGGTGGTGAAACATTTGAGTTTTTTAAAAACAAGAGCAGGAAGAAGCTTTTTGCAGAATTAAGTGGTGGAGGGGGAAGGGAGGGTTGATGATTTGCAGCTGCTTGTGCATGGGAGGGGGAGAAGGGGATTTGGGGTTCTAACATTTTTACTGTTAGTCATTCTTCAGGGCACTCTTCTGTTTTTCATGGATGTTTGAGAAGAGCAAGAATTTCAGGTTGTATACGTATACATTCTCCAATATTAAATGGAACCATTTGAACCAATACAATCAATGTACTGTAAAAAAATGTTCAGGGAAGAGGCCAATGAAATCCATAATTTCTTTATCAGTACATAAAGAACAATATGATAAGGAAGGAGCAAAGGCTGGCAGAAACTGAAAAGGTCACCTACTACAAAACCTATGTTGGGATAAACAAATTTGGAAAAGAAAGGTATTTAACATTTAGATTTATGTTATGGATGAAATAATCCCAGTTGTTAGAAGAAACAAGTGAGAAAATTGCACAGGCTCTGACAATTTTTCCAGTGTTCCTTGGTTACACAAGTGGTTGTGGAGGTAGGAGGATACTAATAATATGGTGCTGCTGTTTAAAAAGGGATGAAAGGATAAACAGACACATATCAGGGTTGTTAGTTTAGCTTAACTGGTGGGCAAGTTAATGGAATAAATTCTGATACCATCATTAAAATTCAACAGATATTTAGCATGGATTTGCAAGGTAAGTTTATCTCTGATGACACTGATTGAATTATTTGAGCAGGTAGCAAACATGGTCAATGAAGGTGGCACATTTGATATGGTTTAGATGAACTTAACCAATACTTTTCACACAGACCCACATGGCAGGCTGTCCAGAACAGTATTGATACATGAGATTCAAAGGGAAGTGGCAAGCTGAATCCAATAGAAGGCAGAGTCTAATAATTGACGTGTTTTTTTTCTGACTGGAAGCCTGTTACTTTTGGTTGTGTATACTAATGCATTAAACATTTTTAAAAATTTCAGGACCTGAGCCAGCATTTATTGCTGCTACCCAATTCCCCATGATAAAGTTGTAGAGAGCCAGGTTGTTGAAGAACTTAATCCATTCATAATTTAAGATCAACTTTTTGAAAGACTGGCAATATACTTCCAAGAGTGGTGTGCAACTTGGAGAGGAATTGTCATATGTATCTTATGCCCTTGTCCTTCTTGGTGGTAGAGACTTCAGTTTCTTGGTTTGTTTTTTTAAAAGAGTAGTTTGGACAAATAAATGCAATACATTTTTCAGATGTGATTTATTGCAATCCTTTTTGAGTCAGGGATAAGGTGGGGGGAAATGTTTAGAGTTGTGGATGGGATACCAATTAAGCAGGTTGCTAAGATCTGGATGCTGTCAAATATCTTGATAGTTAGTGGAGATATTCCATTAGGCTTTTGACTTGGGTGTTTCAAATAATATAAGGTGGTGAAATATTCATAATATACATAGCCTCTGACATGGTCTTATTTACATGGCTGGTCCAGTGAAGTTGTCTTTGATGACTCCAGGGATACTGATGTATCAGAATTAGTGATGGTAATGCCATACAATGGCATGAATAATACTTGTCTTAGAGTTGGTAATTGTTAGCATTTTTACAATGCAAATGTTACATGCCAGTTACCAGCCCATGTGTGAATGTCATCTTGGGCTTGCTGCATGAGACACAAGCTGAACCGTTTGATGAGGTGCTGAAAATGAATTTGAACATTGTACAATCACCCCCACTTCTGACTTAACAATAGAAGAAAGGTCAGGGATAAAGCAACTGCAGGTCGCTGTGCCTAGGACACTGTCCTGAGGAGGTCCTGCAGTGATATCCCAGGGTTCTGATGTTTGACTGACAACCAAAATAATATTCCTTTTTGCAAGGAATAACTCCACTCATTCAACTCACATCCCCTTGATGCCCATCAACACAAGCTCCAGCAGGTATGTTGATGCCACATTCATTCAAATACTTCCTCGATATCATGATCAGATATTCTCACCTCACTTCTGAAAGAAGCTGTAAAGAGGCTAGATCTACATGGTCCTGGTGAAGCTCCCACTGGACATTGAAAAGTAAGTTATTGGTGAGTAAGCGGCACTTAATAGCACTGTTAGCAACAGCTTCTATTACTTATGATTAAGAGTAGACCATCTAGATGATATTTAGCTGGATTTGATAGCTCCCTATTTTGTAAGGGGGACATACCTGGGCAACTTTTCACAATGTAGGATAGATGGCCATGTTGTTATTCTGTTGGAGCAGCTTAACAAAAGGAGTATCTGATCCAGAGTATTGATCTTCATTGGTACAGTTGGGATGTTGTCTGGTCCCATAGCCTTTGTTGTATCTAGTCTTCTCAGCCTTTTCTTAATATCACATGGAGTGAATCAAATTGGTTGATGGTGTATATGGTAATAGGTTTATAATTGTCACAAGTACAGTAAAAAGCTTTTGATTGCATGGTAAAGCATTTGGAAAGGCAATAACTGGCAGATTTTCAAGAAGTGTGAATGAACAGAGGGAACTTGTAATTTATGTCCATAAATCTATTAGGATTCAAACAATGATCAAGTGCATATCAAGTGCGTTCCTTTATTAGGTGAAGTACAAAATACAAGACCAGGGAGTTTATCCAGAATTTTGTGCAACACCTGTTAGGTCACAGTTTGAATATTATTATTGTTACTGCACCAGAGAAGCTGTAGAGGAGATGATACAAATATTCCTAAGAAAGATTGGATAAGCCAGGGTTGTTTTCTTTGCAAATGAGGAAGTCCATGGGGTCTTGAAACAGTAACTCAGAAGAGTCCTTTCCCTTCGTTATGTGATCAAAAACAACGTGTAATAGATTTAAATTACTCAACACAAGGATGGGAAAATAGAGGAAGCAAATTTTTCTCATCCACATGCAGAGTCTAGAACTCAATACTTGAGAAAAGATGTCAGAGGCAGAAATCCTTATCACACAATATGTATTAAATCTGCAGGGCTCCTATACTACAGCATGAAAACAGGACACAGACTGATAGCTCCTTTACATTGCGGACCTCCTTTGTTATAAATGTTCTATACTTCTGATGCAGAGATGTCAAGGTAACAGTGAGAAAGAGAAAGCTCAGGCATCTATGAGAACTGAATGGAGTTATTCTACAAAGTCTACATTCGGATTCCCTAATGATAGGAAGATGATATGGTGAGTACAATAAACCGAGGTAACAAGAGGTTAATCTGAAAAGAGTCCCAAAAGGATGAAGGGTGAAAGGGCAGGGTTACCCAATGAATTAAAGGTAGGAACAGGTAGATGGAAAGATCAGCCTTCCTCCCATAATCCTGCACATGCTCTTGGGCTGAGACCGGGGATCTCTTCCCAGTCATCAGATTCTACCCAATGCCATGATGTCCACTTGGTACCTGAACAGGGCTCTTTTGATTTGTTCTCTCAATGCCGTCAAGCTTTCAGGGAATCGCTGATATGACAGCAAAGCATTTTCAATCAAACGGTAACAGACCATTCGGTCATCATGTCTGTGTCGGCTCTTGTAAAGATATCCAATTATTCCGTGCAACTCCTCTTTCCTCATTGGTCTTTGTGCCTTTTCCTGATCCAATCAAACAAGAGCAAACTCAACGTGAACAGAAGTGCCACCAAAAGCCAACCGAATCTTCCCATCGCAGTGACAATGTTCTCAGTGTTTAACACACTTCACTCCCCGCGATGCCCACTTCGTTGTGAAAATGCTGTTTTCATTGCACCAGGCACGGGATGATTAGACACCGCGTGAGATTCGGAAATGTCAGACACATCTAGACAACTCCCCGAATACCCACCAGACTTTCGCTCAGTAACCGGACAGCCTGCCTCCTGGATGTGGGGCTCCGTCAGGCGCTGAGCATTTCCATGAGATTTTCAGTTCGAGCATACAGGCGGAACTGGGTCACGTACCAGAATCCAGTGACGAGTGAATCAGGAGGAAGTGGCTAACGCTGCCTCTCTTCAATTTTCATTCAAGTCCCTTTCTCTCTTCGTCGGTTCGCCCTTGTTTCGATTCTCCCAGCAGCGCAGGAGGAGAAGGGCAGACGAGGGGAGGCTGTAAGCCATCCTGAACAAAGCTTCGACAGACTGAATTGTGAAGTTGCCCGGCTCAGTTGCAAACAGTGGTTTTATCTTCCTGGGGGTTGAAGCTGGCCCCGCTGGAGGGAGAAAAAGCAAGAGCCAGGCAGATGGAAGTTGGGGAAAAGCAGCATGTTCCCTGGGAAAGCTCGCTCCTGCCGTAGGCAGCGCTGGCCTCAGGTACAGCCTTCCCCTGTCTCCGCTCGCTGGCCGGATTATGATGCACCATGGGCTGGTGCGACCCCGGAGTACAGATGCTCTTCACCATGATGGGCGCTTTCGCAGCTTTCAGTCTGATGAGCATCGCCATCGGCACCGACTACTGGCTGCACTCACGGGCTTATATCTGCAACGGCACGAACAGTACCACCGAGGAAAGCCAAGTGAAAAAGGAGAAAGGGGCCATGATCCACTCGGGTCTCTGGAGAGTCTGTTGTGTGGAAGGTAACGTTTCCTCGTTAAATGTACACCGCCTGGAAACTGGTCAAGACAACGCCAGGGTCGGGGCTTGGCGATGGAAGGGTTTTGTGTTTCACCATTAATCCTTTAAATGGGATTCTGGGTTTAAGCGAGTGTGGATTTCACACACCTGCCTGCTCTACCAGCGGTGGAAGACGGCACGGTTTAAAATAAACAGCGTGTATATTGTTGGAAGGTATACCGTGTTAGCAAACAAACCGAGGAAGCAGACGATTCCTCTTCCAAGTTTAATCCCACCGAGAGACACAAAGGGTAGGTTTAGTGTGAGTTTTATTTTCAGTGTGGGGATCTTTGACAATCGCAGCCCCTTTGAGTTGAATTAGAGCCTGTGGAGCTTTCAAAAGGAGCGGGGTTTAGTGGTGGGGCTGGGGAATGTTCACGGCTTCCAGTATCCTTCCGTTTTGCCTCCCGAGTTTATTCGGTTATCGGCGGCGATTATCTCAAACCGCGGGTTAATGCTTTCTAAGATACCATTTCTGTTTCTCAGCTTCACTGCATCTCATCCGCAGCCGAATTCAGATAGTACACAGGAGGACACGTGTACCTCACTGTGGTATCTCCCTCCAGTGTTAATATCTCTGCCGAGAGTCACATCAACTGTTCCTGAATGCTCGGTTTTGATGCTTGTTATGAAATCAGTTTATGTAAGCTCCACGGAAAGAGGTATTATTTTTATATAACAAATATTCATCTTGTCACAAACAGACTGGCTTTTGGAGAGACCAAATCTTAAGTAGTTTCGGTCTTCCTGCCTAAATAAATATAACCCCGTTTTTTTTGGGAGGGGGGAGATTACAGTGATTCACGAGACTGATTCCTGGAATCTAAAAATTCTTGGGGCTAGATGATCCTACGAGGTGATGTCGAGCAGAGAGTACGGACATGCCCCAGAGTTTAGAAGAACGTGAACTCTAATAGATATAAAATTATTAACTGATTGCGAGCAAGGTTCTGATATTTGGAGCCTGAACCGGAATCAGTGTCTCAGAAAAGGGCTTGGCCAGAAGGGAGTGATTTGTTTCCCCCCCCCCCCCTCGGAAAGCTGTAAATCTTTGAAATCTTCTTCAGATGGCCCCGGTGTTCAATTGTTGAGGTTCCTTCAAGGCTGAGATCGACATTGTGATCACTAAAGGATATGGCGTGGCACGGTTAGGGGCGTCCTTTCACTGAACGGCAGTGCAGACCCGAAAAGGGTCAACAGCCTCCATCTGTTCTTATCTCTTAAGTTCTTAAACGGAGTATAAAACATTGCTCTACTGGTACCAAAACACCAGTTATAAAGAGTGCAGAATTTACGGTCCAAATGGACATTACCAGATTATGTCCCAGATGTCTCTCCCCACCTTCCTCACTTGGACCTTTCAGCACTTCACTCTGTACTTTGCTTCCCCATTTTTATCTGGTTTTATATCAAACATACCTCCTGATAGCGACTTCACAATCGAGCCACTCTGACTGAACTAGTTTCCCTTACTGTGTCGTACTTGTTATTACTCATCTTTCCGACAAGTCAACAAAAATAACGTAAAATAAAACTTAATACATTGAAGCAGACACGGCTGAAGGAGACAGCCAGCAAACTATTGGACGTGAAACCTTCGAAAGACCTTCGTGCAGGTTTCCACCATAGAATTTCAGTCTATACGCTCCCTGCCTTTCTCACCATCTTCACAATCTGAACTTATTTCCCCAACATCGTTTGCTCCGACTGTAGAATTAAAGATCTTGGAGGTCTTATCTGTTGGGCTATTCTGCTGAATTTCACAGTGATTAGAAACCAGGAGGTTGGTTTGTGCGACGTGATAAAATAAACATTTCATTCATTTCGCTATTTTAATCTCTTGGGAGTTCACATTTCTGGCATGAGACTTCTAAAGAAGGAGCAATGATTTGCTTTTATAGTGTTTACTAGAACACTCAAAGTTAGACGGTCAGGCAGATGCAAAAATACCACAGGCATTTTCTCTCTCCATCTTTCTCTCTAAAACAAGTGAAAAATATGCAGATGCTGGAAATCCAAGCAATACACACAGATTGCTGGAGGAACGATGTGTTAGAAACCTGAAAGTCAGTTCTGGGCCAATTTTAGTATGGATGCAGTGGCAAAGATCCTTCCAACGAAGTACTCGCTGTGTGAATAATACTATACAGTGAGTGGAAGGGAAGGGAGGGATGTGATGGAATCACATTTTATACATGTCAACAGGAACTCTAGACAGCGAGGTCAAATGGCAACTTTGGTCAATTTCCCTGTTCCTAACCTGGAATTTAGGCACAGTGATAAAGCTGTAACTGGTACTGTACACCCTTTTTTATTCTGTTGCCAAATACATCAGCAGTAGATGCCAGATATTTGCAGCATTTATACTGAAGGCTTATGAGATACTTCCCAGGGTAGAGAACATAACAATGGGCAGCTTATGTTACATCTTCAGGTAACATTGGGTAGGCTGCAGCTAGAGAACCATGCACATTTCTAATCACCACGCAACAAGAAGGTCATGATTTCACTGGAGAGAGGGCAGAGAAATGTCACAGTAATGTTTTCTAGGACTTAGTATTTCAGTTATGACTGGATGGGGAGAAACAGAGGAAACTGAGCCAGAAGTATGCCAAATTCTAAATTGGGGAGATAGTAGGAAGTGTTTTGCCATTGCCAAATGGGTAAAGATAGAAGGCACTGATTTGGAGTGAGGAGTAAAGAGGATCTGAAGAAAACCCTTTTCCCCCAAAGTGTGGTTGGAACCAGGAATGCACCACCTCAGGGTTGGAGGCAAGTATTCTCATAACACAAGGTGTATCCAGAAATGGCAAGGCGTGTAAGGCTATAGACGAAGTGGCTGGTAAATGGAAATAATACTAGTTCTTGATGGCCAGCGTGGACAAGGTCAGCTGAAAGCCCTGTTCCTGTGCAGTAGATTCCATGATACATGCCAACACGAGCTAAGGAATGGAATGTTGTCCTATAATTTTCCCTTACTGGGATTAACTAGAAACCCATTTCCAATGTATTAATAAACAACATAATTTTCACAACTAATTCTCCAGAAAATGAGGTTTATATTAGAAAGGATTTTTTTAATCCCTAGTGTCCACACTCCAATTCTGTTTTCAGAAGCTAAATTTACTTCTGTGATCTGTCATTGCTGCTAAATATGAATCAAAGTTAGATTTCCACAGAACTGATCTGCTGCATATTAATATAGCAAACAGAGCCGAAGGGGAGATGAGAAGAATGTTTTTAAAGCAGAGAGTTGTGAACTGGAATGCATAAAGTTGACAAGGCAGTGGAAACGGAACCAATAATAACCTTCAAAAGGAAATTAGATAAATACCTGAAAAAGATACAAATGCAGGACTGGAGAGCAAAAACTGGATTTTGATACCAATCGAGTTGCTCCTTCAGTACAAAGGGCCAAGTGATTACCCTCTATAAGATTCGTTATCCCTACACAGAGGCAATGTAGAGCTCAGTTCCTGTTAAACTTTTACTGTGCCTCCTGCAGATGCTACAGCCAACATCAAATCTTTATCATCCTGTATCCAAGATGTGCTGCTCTATGATTAAAAGATTCAAAGTATATTTATTATCAAATAATGTATAAATTATACAAAATGAGATTTGTCATAAGTAAGAAACCTGAAAGAACCCATTAAAAAAAGTAAAGACCAATACCACAGAGAAAGAGGGAAAAACAACACAAATCATGCAAGACAACAGAAGTGAGCAATAGCATTCAGAACCAAATTGAGCCCTGAGACCTGAATCCCAGGAACAGCCCAGAAAAGGCCCAAGTCTCTATTTCAGTTCATCATATTAGTAAGGCAAATCACTGAAGCTCGCAGACACAAAACACAGCAGCCAGGACAGTCTCACAGCCTCAGAGTTGTGAAGGGAAGCATGAACATCGCAGGAGAGCAAGCAAAATTTGGACCAACTTTTGCCTCTGGTCCTGACACCTTGCCTTTCCAGTCTATCTGGGCCGGAGTTTAAATTGTCTATGACTCTAGAATATTGCCTGTTATATTTGAAGGATAAACACTGTGGTATTGATTCATCAGCAATACAAGTGGTAAGAGTTTTTAAAAAATATTTTCTTTCATTAATTCAGTTTAGAGGATGAGGTGCTATTGGCAACTCCTAATTGCTCTTAAAAGATAATTTTAGGCCATACTTTAGCAGTCTTTCTGGAGAAGCTGCTCCCATAATACAGCTTATTACAGTGTTACAGGATTTTGATTCAACGATAATGAAAGAATTTGTCAGGAATACTTGGAGTTGATAAATCAAACAAACAAAAGTGTTGATGAGAGTCATTGAATATTTGAATTTACACAAAGTAATTAATACCATTGTTGAGAACATTAATAACCCTGGGTTACAGAGACAGAGCGAGTAGAAGATTGGCTGAGGCTCAAAAATCAGCAAGCACAAGAGAGGTTGATTTTTTTTAAGAACACCAGATGCATAGCAGTGCCCCCAAAGTTAGCAGTTTTGGTTTTAATATACACTCAGTGGCTACTTTATTAACTATAGGAGTGTACCCAACAAAATGGCCATAGGAGTAGAATCCGGTGTGGTCTTCCGCTACTGTAGCCCATCCAATTCAAGATTCAAAATGTTGTGTATTCAGAGATGCTCTTCTGCACACCGCTGTTGTAACGTGTGGTTATTTGAGTTACTGTCGCCTTCTTGTCAGCTTGAACCAGTCTGACCATTCTCCTCTGACCTCTCTCATTAACAAGCCGTTTACGCCCACAGAACTGGGACTCACTAAACGTTTTTTGCTTTGCGCACCATTCTTTGTAAACTCTAGAGACTGTTGTGCGTGAAAATCTCAGGAGATCAGCAGTTTCTGAGATACTCAAACTGCCTAATCTGACACCAAAAATTATTCCCTGGTCAAAGTGACTTAGATCGTATTCTTCCTTATTCTGACATTTCGTCTGAACAACTCAACCTTTTGACCATTGCTGCATGGTTTTATGCATTCAGTTACTGCCACATGATTGGCTGATTAGATATTTGCATTAATGAGCGGTGGTATAGCTATACCTAATAAAGTGGCCACTGTGGGTATATTGATCTAAACTGGGTGATAGAGGACAGCATTCCCAAATTCAGCAATGTCACCTAACTGAGTAAACCATAAACAACAAAATACAGCAGACAGAGTGATAGAATAGGAAGAACATGACAGGTAAATTTTAACTTAGAGATGTGGAAAGAGAAACACACACAAAATGCTGGAGGAATGCAGCAGGCCAGGCAGCATCTACGGAAAAGAGTAAACAGTCGATGTTTCGGATTGAGACCCTTTGTCAGGACTGGAGTAAAAAGGTGAGGAGTCAGAGCAAGATGGTGGGGGGGAGGGGAGGAAGAAATATAAGGTGCAGTAGTGGGTGATAGGTAAAACAGGGAGAGCGGGAGGGGTGAAATAAAGCGCTGGGAAGTTGATTGGTGAAACAGCTGGAGAAGGGGAATCTGATAGCAGAGAACAGAAGGCTTTAATAGAAGACTGAGAAGGGAAGAGCATGAGAGGAAGGTAATGGCAGGTAAGGAGATGAGGTGAGAGGGGGAATGGTGAAGGGGGGGGGGCATTAACAGAAGTTCAAGAAATCGATGTTCATGCCATCAGTTTGGAAGCTACCCAGACGGAATACAAGGTGTTGCTCCTCCATCCTGGGTGTGGCCTCATCGTGGCTGTAGAGGAGGCCATGGACTGACATGTCAGAATGAGAACGGGAAGTAGAATTAAAATGGGTGGCCACTGGGCAATCCTGCTTTTTCTGGCAGTAGCAGCATAGGTGTTCGGTGAAGGGGTTTCATCAAAATACAGGAGGCCACACCGGGAGCACCTGATACAGTAGGTGACCCCAACAAAATCTCAGATGAAGTGTCACCTCACCTGGAAGGATTGTTTGGAGCCCTGAATGGTAGTGAGGGAGGTGGTGTAGAGGAAGCCGTAGCACTTGGCCCGCTTGCAAGGATAAGTGTCAGGAGGGAGATCAATGGGGAGGGATGAATGGACAAGGGAGTCACGTAAGGAGCGAACACTGCGGAAAGCAGAAAGTGAGAGGGAGGGAAACGTACTCTTGGTGATGGGATCCCATTGAAGATGGCAGAAGGTGCAAAGAATTATGTGCTGGGCGTGGAGGTTGGTGGGGTAGTAGGTAGGGACAAAAGGAACCCTATCCTTGGTGGGGTGGCAGGAGGATGGAGTGAGGGCAGACATGTGCAAAATGGAAGAGATACGGGTAAGGGCAGCATTGATGGTGGAGGAAGGGAAGCTCCTTTCTTTGAAGAAAGGGGACATCTCCTTCATTCAGGAATGAAAAGGCTTATCCTGAGAGCAGATGCAGCAGAGACAGAGGAATTGAGAAAAGGGAATGACATTTATACAAGTAACTGGGTGGGAAGAGGTAAAGACCAGGCAGCTGTGAGAATCAATGGGTTTATGAAAGACATCAGTAGTTAAGCTGTCTCCAGAGACAAAAACAGAGAGATTGAAGAGGGGAGAGAGGTGTCGGAAGTGGACCAGGTAAATTTGAGGGCAGGGTGGAAGTTGGAGGCAAAGTTGATGAAGTCAACAAGCTCCGCATGGATGCAGGAAGCAGCACTGATGCAGTTGTCGATGTAGCAGAGGAAAAGTTTGCGGGTGATACCAGTGTAGGCTCGTAACATAGACTGTTCCACGTACCCGACAAAAAGGGAGGCATAACTGGGACCCATGAGAGTGCCCATGGCTACACCTTTTGTTTGAAGGAAGTGGGAGGAGCTGAAGGAGAAATTATTGAGAGTGAGGACCAGTTCTGCCAAATGGGGGAGAGTGGTGGTGGAGGAGAACAGGTTGGGTCTGCTGTCCAGAGAGAAATGGAGAACTTTGAGGCCTTCCTGATGGGAAGATATCAGTGTATAGGGACTGGATATCCATAGTAAGAATCTGATTGGGGACAAGGAACTTAATCATTGAAAAGATCAAGAGCATGTGGAGTATCATGGATGTAGGTACGAAGGGACTGAGCAACACACACAAACTACTGGGGGAACTGGGCAGGTCAGGCAGCATCTATAGAAAAGATCTCAGCCTGAAACGTCAACTGTACTCTTTTCCATAGTTGTTGCCTGGCCTGCTGAGTTCCTCCAGCATTTTGTGTGTGTTGCTTGGATTTCGAGCATAAGCAGACTTCCTCTTGTTTGAGGAAGGGACTGAACCAGGGCGGATAAAACTGAGTCGAGGTAAGTAGATACAAGTTCAGTGGGGCAGGAACAAGCAGAAACAATGGATCTACCTGGACAGGACAGAAAGTGATACATTTTGAAAAGAAGATATAGGGGAGGCAGAATCAGGTAAATAGATGCAAGGACCGACAGACCTGGGCATCTGGAACTGAGAGATATTGAGGTAGTGGTACATAAGAGAAAGCTGTAAAATATGTAATTCTTAATTTAATTAGAGGCAGAACTGACTAGAAAAGCAAAGAAGGTATACTAAACCTTCACACAAAAAAGATCATTCTTAGGACATAGCTAGAGAAATGTGTACAGTTGTCAGTACCTCACTTTAGGAAGAATGTCAAAGCTTCTGAGAGAGTCCATTCATTCACTGGATTTGAGGTATGATAACTAGTGAAAAGACTGGAAGAGAGTTGCCTGTTAAGCCAAGATAAAAAAAGTTAATTTGCATTGACCAAGGCATTTAAAATCAGGAATGATTTAGTAAAATAACATGGAAGTTTTCCTATTGACTGAAGACTACATATCTCAAAGACAAAGGATTAAAGTTATTGACTAAAAGAACTAGGGCCATGTGAGGAAGACAGCTGTGGTTCCTTAGGACAGGGTCTTAGTTTCTAAACATGTTCAGCTGCTTCATTTATGATGTTCCTTCAGTCATAAGGTCTGAGGTGGTGATGTTTGCTGATGATTTCACAATGATTATTTCCATTCAAAAGTGCTGAGCAAGTACAGTAAGATCAGTGCCAATTCAGGCATGGACTATAACCAGTTGTTAAGATTTGCACCACAGAAGTTCTAGGCAATCATCATTTCCAACAAGAAAGAATTTAACTTAGACCTCATGATATTATCACCACAAAGTCTCCCATCATTAACATCTGAACCAGCCATATAAATATGGTGATTACAAGGGCAGATAAGAAGTTGGGTATGCTGTAGTGAGAGTGCAGCTTTATGAACACTGGACGTACAACACTCTCAAAAGCAAAGTAGCCAGTTTGACCCCATCCACCTAAACATTGATTTCCTCTACCACTGGCAAAGGATGGGCCTTGTGTCACTTTAAAGTGCACAGCAGTCACTTGAAAGATTCAAAGTCAAAGTCAAGTTTATCATCATAGGCATAAGTGCCTGTATTCAAAGATCCAAAGTGCATTTATTATCAAAGTGAATGTGCAGCACGCAACCCTGAGTTTCATCTTCCTATAGGCAGCTGTGAAACAAAGGAACGCCATGGAACCCGTTCAAAGAAAACATCAAACACCCAATGCACAAAAAAGAACAAGTTGCACAAATGGCAAAAAAACAGGTGAATAACACACAGAATATTAAACATCAAACCTCAGAGACTTTGAAACAGTCTAGGATTGTTCAGTTTAGTTCAGTTCGATTTGCAGATTAGTAGTAGAGGCCTATTCACAATTGCAAAAACCACATTCCAAATTTACAATCCCTACCACGAAGACAGCAGGTACAGGCAGTACCACCACCTGTATGTTGCCCTCCTAGTCATGCATCATCTTGATGTGGAGATACTTTGCCAGTCTTTCATCACTACTGTACCTACTTGCTGTAAATTCTTTAACAGCATTGTGATAGTAGTTTCACTAAGATACTGTGGTTTACAAATATCACCCACCACCAACTTCTCAGCGGCAACATGGGATGGTTGATGGATTCAGCCTTCAGCCAAGGGATTTCTACGGATGTACCATTGAAAGCGTTCTAACTGGTTGCTTCACCATCTGGTATGGAGGGACCACTGTACAGGATCAGAAAAAGCTGCAGAAAGTTGTAAACTCAGCCAGCTGCTTCATGGGCACTAGCCTCCCTAGCATTGAGAACATCTTTAAAATGCAGTGCCTCAAAAAGATGGAATCCATCATTAAGGATCCCCATCACCTAGGACGTGCCCTCTTCTCATTGCTACCATCAAGGTGGTGGTACAGGAGCCTGAAGACACACACTCGACATTTCAGGAACAGCTTCTACCCTTCCACCATCAGGTTTGTGAATGGATATTGAACCCATGAACACAACCTCACTATTGTTTGCTATTTTTTGCTCTCTTTTTGCACTACTTACGGTAATTTTTATAAACATTTCTAATTGTAATTTATATTTTTATTACTGTGTATTGCAGTTTACTACTGTCACAAAACAACAAATTTCATGACATATGCTAGTGATATTGAACCTGATTCTGACTCTGTGCTTTATTTGACCCAAGTGAAATGGCCTTCAACCATTGATGAGTTCACTGAATAAGATCAGGATTATCCTCAGAAAAAAATGGTTCACAAAAAGAAAAAGATGGATGTGACATTGTGCACATTGGTGGTGGGGGTGGGTGATTGTGAGAGAGAGGGAGACAGAGAGAATCCAGAGTTCAAATAATCCACAACAAAATATTTGAAATGGTGGCATTTAAACAAGCTACTCGTGGCTGCAGTCACCCCATGCAAAGAGACAGGGACATCAAAGCCAGTTAATACACCACCTTGACTCCTGGCACAGAGCTTGGTCTGATGTTGTTGCTGGGACTGAATGTAAAATCAACTTGTCCTGAATTCCCTGGGTTCTCCTGTTACAAACTGTAATAACTCTTTATCCTTCATTACAGCAGGGGGCTGACTCTGCTTCTGCTTGCTGTGTTCACTATAGAATACTTTTGTGAAGATGTGTTGCTTGACCCCATTCAGAATCAGGACAATGCCTGGAGCAGTTTATTCTCAGTCTCCTCACTTGCTCCTGAAATGCACCATGCTGAAATACAGCATTTTCTCTCTGTAACGGCAAATTATTTCAATTGTACACACAGAAATGCACAACTCCCATCCACTTCTGTCCTAAGGAAGGGACACAGCAGCTCAGCCAGATAACTCTCTGCTGTAAAATGACATAACTTTGCCCCAGTTTCCAGTCCCTCTTCTTCTGTGGCAGGATAAGCCCCCATTCCATGTCAGGATTGTGTCCCTGCTAAATTCTCAATTTATGGTCCATATAACTGTAATTATTCATTTCTAAAATAAAATCAATTTTGACGTTTTGAAATGACTCCATAAGACCATAGGAGCAGAATTAGGCTATTCAGTCTATCTAGTCTGCTCTGCCATTCCAACATGGTTGATTTGTTATCCCCCTCAACCCCCTTTTCCTGCCTCCTTCCTATAACCTTTGACACCCTCACTAATCAAGAACCTCTGTTTTAAATATACTGTACCCAGTAACCCGGCCTCCACAACTGCCTGTGGCTTGAAGCTTGTTCAAGCTAAGTGAACAACATTATAACCACGAATCACATGGAACAAGCAAAAAACAAGTTTTGCACAGCAAGCTCCTACCCAAAGCAGAAGGTAAATTCCTAGATAAATACACTTTCATGAAACAAACTCAGATGCTGGAAGTGTGAAAGTACTCAGCAGATCAGAGTGCACCTGTGACCTTTCATCACTGGTTCTGATGCAACTCCATGACGTCCCACTCCACTGGTGCCACATTTGCCTAACAGATATTTGCAGAATTTTCTTTTTTAATGCTGGTTGGTTGAGGGATAATTATTCAGCAGGGAGCCTCCCCTTCTTCTCCTTTGAGGAAAGGACCTTAAAAATCCTTTAGAGAGAACAGACAGATTTTCTTTCTTAGTTTAACATTTATTACCACAGATGGCACCTCAGACAGTGCAACATCCCCACTGTACTACACTGGAGTTTCAGACTAGAAACTTGCCTTCCATTTGCAATGAACTTATGAAATAGCATACAAATGCTATCACAGTGCCAGTGACCCAGGTTCAATTCTGCCACTGTCTTACATTCTTCCCATAACCATGTGGGTTTCCTCTGGGTGTTCCTGTTTCCTTCCACATTCCAAAGATATACAGGTTAGGGTTAGTAAATTGTGGGCATGCTATGTTGGTGCCGGAAGCATGGTGACAGTTGCAACTGTCCCCAGCACATCCTTGGACTGTTGGTCGTTGACACAAAATGACACATTTCACTATATGTTTCAATGTATATGTGACAAATAAAGCTAATCCTTATTTTTAAATGCATCCTGTCCACAGCTTTTGCCTATCAATCTTCCTATTTCTTTCCTGGTTGGTTTAAAACAACTTATTTCTGATTACTAGTTCATTAAATTAATATTCTTCAAAAATACTCTAAACTACTGTGCCCCTCACAATTCACTCCTATTGCCGCTTTATGTTTTGTATAATGGTATCTATCACACTTTATAGCCTCAGGTTGTCCAAGGAGCTTTCTGGTCATTGTTATACTCTGGAAGTGTAATCACTGTTGCGACACAGGAAGGGTGGCAACCCCTTTGCAGGCTCCAAAATACTTAAATGTTCCAATGTCCAGCTAATTTATTTCACTAGTGTTAATTAAGAGGCAAAAGTATGACCCCACAAGATCAAGGACAACTTCGACGTTCTTCAAAAGGAAATAAGAAATCATATACAAGTACCTGAGAAGTCAGCGAGGGTCTTGGTTTAATATCTCAGACAAAGAAAAAGAGACTCACCCTAGAGATTTCAGCACTCTCACACAGTAATACTGAAAATTTCACATAATCCATCCTCAGTTATTTACAGTAACACTTTAATGAGATCATTTGGATTAACAACTGCATCCCACAGCAGCTCTTGAATGCTCAAACACAACATCTACACCTGGCACTACAAATGCTAAGTGAAACAAAAAACACTGCAGAAGTGGAAATCCAAAATAATCTTTATGACTGGTCATCAATCTAAATCAAGCAAACTCCATTTTTCTTTCTCCACAGATCCTGCCTACACCATTGAGTATTTGCAGCATTTTCTGTTATTTCTGGTACAAAGAGCTTTAAACTCAATTATCTGTTCAGTGTAATGATTTTAGCAAATGCTTTCATTGATCACGTTGCTTATTGATTTTTATTAAGTAGAAAAGTATTAATTTAGTTTTCAGTAAAATGCTTAACTCTCTCAAACTCTAAAGAGGTCTTTAGACAATGAGTGGGATAAAAGAGCGAAGTTACTGAACAGATCAAGATTTGGATCCAGGGATTCTCAACCTGGGGACCATGGACCCCTCGGTTAATGGTAGGGGTCCATTGAATAAAACAGTTGGGAAGCCCTGTTTGGATCCAAGTCTGATAACGGATACTTAGTTTATTTATGTGGTTAACATTTTTGATATCTGAAAATATCAAACTATTGGTAAAATGTCGAATATTCCTGAAATTATTTTCTTCAATAAGATCCTTCCCATAAGTCCACTTATAATAAAAAAGTTATGTATCCAACATGACATTTTCCTTTGACATATACAGTAGATATATTACTCTGGAGATACAAATTTAACACTGACTAACTGATAGGATTGAGGAATGTAGAATGGAAGCAAAAGCCACATAGGCATTGCTTTTTTTTGCACCAAGCACATTGTCTGCTGTGATTAACTCACACAATGACTCCTCAACCTATTAAATTTACAATTCTAAGATGCTGTTTTGTAATCACTCCCACTTAACCTTCCTCTTAACTACCTGTCTCACTACACTTGCCAATGTAAGGGTCTCCACCTATTAATCTACCTCCCCTCCACCACCGCATACATATCAGCCCCTCAGCACACTTCATCCCCCCCCCCCCCATGTACTGCCCTATATGCTTACACTCTATACGTCACACCTACACTGACACAATCACTGTCCCACTGTGTTTTCATATGTCTGGCTGCTACCTAGAAGAGTTCCTCTTGCCGAGGGTCATATTAACATAATCATTTCCTGTCAGTGTCACCTTAAGTACATTCAGTAAATCTTTGTGCATGAACTAACCTTACACAGGAGATCTTAGTGGAGGAAGCAGAAAATGGGAGAGATGCACTATATTGGATGAGACACGGGCACAGCTGGTAGAGTTAATACCCACAGTGCCAAAGACCAGGGTTCAGTCCTCAGCTTGAATGCTTTCAGTGTGGCATTTTTACATTCTCCCTCTTTTGGGTGTTTCAATTTCCTCCCACATCCCAAAGATTTGCCTTTTCTAATGTTAACTGGCTATTTGAAATTGTCCCACTGTGTACATGAGTGATAACATCTGGGCATAGTTAATGAGACTATGGGAAAATATATTTAAAAAGGAACACAGGATTAGTGTTAAGGAGCAATGATTCAGCATGGATTCAGAGGGCAAAGGGGCCTATACCCATGTTGTATCTCTGTACGAATATGACTTCATATATACATGGCAGTTGGATGCATGACTCCCCTAGACACTTGCTCAGAAGGCAGTGAGTAAAAAAATTTAGCCCTGGAGTTAATCACCAGGGACCTAGATGCTGTATTTCAAGAAATTCAATGAAATAACATGAACAGAAAAGGTCAGTGACTGTACATTGAAATGCCATATCCTAGAAGTTATACCTCACTTTCAGGCATATAATGCACTCCTAATTATATACTATTCCATTCAGCAGTCAACTAGCTGGTCCATCTACTGGGTGGAAAGAGGTGTATTAAAAATATGTATATAATCAGATCTTACTGTTAATTTCAGGCAGACCTCTGTGACCCCAGCATTTTAAACTCTCACACCATAATCCCTTTCATTTGATGCTTGTAAATAAGAGGTCCTTCGTCCAAATAATTTTCTTGAAAGTTCATTTCATACTCTGAACATTTCTGGGCATAGGAAAATATCTTGCTATCTCTTCTAAATTAGTTTACTGCTATCTTAAATTAGCCTCCTTTAGTCTTAAAGTAAGCTGAAACAGATTTACCTTTCTACACAAATCCTATTCAAGAACCTTCAATTCTTTCTCGTCAGAATCAGAATCAAGTTTTTTATCACCAGCAGTGTTGTGAAATTTGTTAACTTAGCAGCTTGTTAACTGAGTGAGATAGTGTTCATTGGTTCAATGTCCATTTAGGAATCATATGGCAGAGGGGAAGAAGCTGTTCCTGAATCACTGAGTGTGTGCCTTCAGAATTCTGTACCTCCTTCCAGACTGTAACAATGAGAAAAGGGCACATCCTGGGTGATGGGAGCCACCTTTCTAAGGTACCGCTCCTTGAAGATGGCTTGGGTACTACGGAGGCTAGTACCCAAGATGGAGCTGACTAATTTTACAACTTTCTGTAGCTTCCTTCAGTCCTGTTCATTAGCCACCCCCACCATACAAAACAGTGATGCAGCCTGTCAGAATGCTCTCCTCAGTACATCCATAGAAGTTTCAGTGCTTTAGTTGACAAATCAAATCTCTTCAAATTCCAAATGAAATATAACCGCTGTCTTGCCTTCTTTATTGCTTCAACAGTATGTTGGGACCAGGTTAGATCCTCAAAGATCTTGACACCAAGGAACATGAAATTGCTCACTCTCTCCGCTTCTGATCCCTCTATGAGGATTGGTTTATGTTTCCTCATCTTACCCTTCCTGAAGTCCGCAATCAACTCTTTCATCTTACTGATGTTAGTGCAAGGTTCTTGCTGTGACACCAATAAAACTATTTGGCATATCTCACTCCTGTACACCCTTTCATATCCATCTGAGATTCTACCAACAATGGTTGTTTCATCAGCAAATTTATAGATGGTATTTGAGCTATGCCTAGCCACACAGTCATGGGTATAGAGAGAGTAGAGCCATGGGCTAAGCACACACCCCTGATGTGTGCCAATATTGATCATCAAGGAGGATGAGATATTATCACCAATCTGCATAGATCATGGTCTTCCAGTTAGGAGATCAAGGGAGGTACGGAGACCTGGGTTCTGTAACTTATCAATCAGGATTATGGGAATGATGGTGTTAAATGCCGAGTTAAATGGGTGACCACTGGGAGATCCTGCATTTTCTGGCAGATGGAGTGTAGATGCTTGGTGAAGTGGTCTCTCAATCTACATCAGGTCTCTCTGATATACAGGAGGCCACACCAGGGACACCAGACATAGCGGATGAGCCTCCTGTATTTTGGTGAGATACCATCAGAGACCCCAAACAGTCCTTCTAGGTGAGCCAACACTTCACCTGTGAGTCTGTTGGATCATGGATTGTATCCTAGCACCTACAGTCCATCCACCAGAAAAAGCAGGATCTCCCAGTGGCTATCCATTTTAATTCCACTTCTTATTCCCATTCCAACATACCAGTCCATGGCCTCCTCTACTGTCATGATGAGGCCACACTCAGGTTGGAGGAACAACACCTTATATTCCGTCTGGGTAGCCTCGAATCTGATGGCACAAACATCAATTTTTCAAACTTCTGGTACTGCCCCCCCCCCCAACTATTCCCCATTTCTCTCTCGCACCTTATATCCTTACCTGCCCATCACCTCCCTCTGGTGCTCCTTCCCTTCCCTCTCATCCACGACCTTCTGTCCTCTCCTATCAGATTCCCCCTTCTCCAGCCCTTTATCTCTTTCACCATGAACTTCATGAACTTCCCAGCTCTTTATTTCACCCCTCCCATTTTCACCTAGCATCTACTACTTTGTATTTCTTCCTCCCTTCTCGCCACCATCTTACTCTGACTTCTCACTTATTTTTCTCCAGTTCTGAAGAAGGGTCTTCGCTTGAAACATTGACTGTTTACTGTTTTCCATAGATGCTGCCTGGCCTGCTGAGTTCCTCCAGCATTTTGTGTGTGTTGCTTAAACATATGTATAACAATGTTTTAACAACCATTAATCATAATTCTAAACCCTGTAATGAATGTTTCTCTACCTAGCAGGTATCAGGCAGTTTATTTTGATAAGATGATCAGGATTCAAATACTGGTTACTTTCTGTTTTCCATTGTTCCAGGTTTTCAAAAAGGAAATTGCTTCAGAATCAATTATTTCCCTGAAGATGATGATTATGACCAGGAGGGTTCAGAATATCTTTTACGTAAGTAATTAAAGAGTTTAATGTTCCATATGTGGAGATACGCAGTCATTATTTTTTTAATCTAGAATATTTTAGAATGTGCTTTGTTAACTGAATAATTACACATTCACCCTGCCCTCTGATAGTGATTAGCACTGATTCACATACATCAATGATGGAAGTTTCAATAGCAGCATTCAAATGAGAATTAGATACAAGAATGAGGAAAACAATTGACACAAGAGGAAGGAGGTGGATTATTTGGGCAGATCCACCAATTTGATAGCAAGGGTACCACTTGCCAAATGGTCTCCATTGAAACACACACAAAATGCTGGAGGAAATCAGCAGGCCAGGCAGCATCTATGGAAAAGAATAAACAGTGAACATTTCAGACTGAGACCCTTCTTCAGTCCAGGGCATGGTCTCCACTGTGTTCATTCACCAGTCCATCGTTCAAATTAACTGACAGAACCTGCGTTTGCCTTTCTTATTTCTTAAGACTTCTGCAACAATGGCGTAAATAACTTTAAATGGTAACAGGCTGCACACTGTGATCCAATTACCCCTACCTGAGCTTAAGACAGTGTGAGCTTGACTCTACAGAAACAAAGTAATCTTTTTGTTTCCCAATTTTCTCATTCTGCTTGAAAGGTGCTTCCACAGGTATACCTACATTCCGACACCTCATGTAGATCATGCTTTCCATGTAATCTAAACAGAGAGATAGTGTCCATAACCAACAGCCATGCAAGTTTATTGTCTGGTAAGGATACAGGATAGGGATGGGGTGGAGCCCCAGATAATTTACAAACAACTACTTCCTTCTGAATCCAGGAATCTCAAAGTCAATTGGACCCAATTGCTTAAATTTACTTGGCAAGGACTGATGATCTAACCTGAATTCTTCCTATTGATTTTGATATATTACCATATTCTCTTAAGTCTGTTAAAGTTAGGCCTGTGGAATTTCAAATAGAGATACTTTAGTTTTGTCCATGTATATAGCTATGATGCCTAAGACTTTTGTAAAATACTGTAGTAATTTTATGTATTGCACTGTATTGCTGCCAGAAAAAAATAAACAAAATTCATGACATCTGTGAATGATGACAAACCTGATTCTGATATGGGTCTCTGTTGTGGACTGAGAGCAGGAATGGGAGGCAGGGAGAGGGGAGTCAAAGTTGGGAATGTAATGATCAATAAACTGATTGTTTGGAATCAAATGACCTTGCCTGGTGTCTCAGGGCTGGGTGTGTCTGGACCTGCACTACTCCCCACCCCTGCACTCCTTCTCTGCCACCTGCCTCTCACCCCTCATGTGACACTCCACCCTCACCATTCCCAACATCCTTTGCTCCCGCCAGATTTATAAACTCGCTATCATCTCCACGTTTGCAAAGACAGTCTTAGGCACATTTATTTACTTGGCCCTTGTATGCGTAAGTTTACCAATTCATCACTATGTTTTATAGATCTAACTGAATAATCAATCTGAACAATGATAAAGCAAGTTGTTTTTTTTTTGTCTAGGCATTGTCCGTGCTTCCAGCCTATTTCCCATCCTGAGTGCCATACTCCTGCTCCTGGCAGGGCTGTGTGTTGGAGTTGGCAAACTGTACAACAGCAAGACCAACATTATCCTTAGTGCTGGCATCTTATTTGTAGCAGCAGGTGAGTACCGACCTCCATTCCACTTCTTTGCCTTTCTATTTGCACAAGACATATACTCATTCTCTCTCTCTCACACACAGCGTCCCTCTCACAAATGCTCAATTCTTTCTCATAAACCTGGTGCTTACCCAGGTACATTTGCTCCTCATACACATATCCACCCCACATATCCACACATGCATTCCTCCTGCTTCCACAGTCATTCGCACACATACTACGCCTCACCCTCGCACATGGTAACTACTCCCATTCTGATTCATTCCTGGTCCCTCAATGCACTCACTGGTCATTCACTCACTTCTCAACACAACACTATTTTAGACACACTCACTATCCCCAAACACACCAAGTACTCACTTTGCTGACCAACAGATAACGTTGCTGATACATAATTATTCACAAGTATAAAGTTGATTGTAACACACATACTTATTCCAGATTTGTACTCTCTCTCCCTTTCTCTCTCACAAACTATTCATCAACTCTCAGATTATTCACATAATATCCTACTCTAAAACCAAACACACTTGACCACATTGGTTAAGCACACATGAGGAGGACAGCCTTTATCACACTCAGTGCCTCACAGATGTATTCTCAAATATTTAGTGATGGATGTAATTTTTTTTAAAGCACGAAATTATGCACAGATGATTCACCTGTACCATATCAGGTCAATTACAAGAATGTGGTGATCAATGAATCAATCAGCCCTCCTATGCACAGGAGGCACTCTCTCTTTTGGTCTTGGGTGTTCGAGTGTGCATGCTTTCATCTCTGTGGTCTGGGTTTGTGCTCCCACATTGTAAGCTGCACAGTGTGAACTGACATGATTCAGTAAAACAGTTTAACCATACGACCCCATTGTAGCTTTTGCTCCGCACAAACAAAACATCACTTTATACTGGTGAAAATATAGTGATTCTGCTTTTCTTAATGAGGCTGGTATGGTGTACCTACCATTGGGACTCTGGAAAGTTTATTGACAGTAAAATCTGTTAGCTAAGTACAGTTTACTTAAATGTAATCTTCACCAGCCCAACAAACAGAACTCAAGGAGCTACAAGTGTTTGCACCTGTTGGAGCAATACAGAAAAGTGGAGACACAAAGCCTGTTACAAAAAATAAACTTTTGGAAGAACCTAGCAAATTAGGCAGCATCGGTGGAGGCAAAGAGATGACTGACAGCATCTTGACCTGAAACCTCAGCTACCTTCAGCCTCTACAGACACTGTTTGGGCTGCTATGTCCTTCTCACAGTTTATTTTTTGCAAAGAGAACTCAAGAACTGACAGAGCAACATCTTCCTATAATACGTGGAGTCCAAATCCAGTATGGCCCACAATAGCCATGTTAGTTCTTATTGCCCACTATTCATGGCCAGAGGGAGCAACATTGGTATAAAATTACTGTAAATACTCAAGCTGGAATGAAAAACAGAAAATTTTGAAAATATTGTACATAGCCAGGCAGGGAGCACTCATAGAAAGAGAAACACATTTATCATTTGAGTTCTAAAAACTTGCATCAGCTTCCTACAGATGCTACTTAACCAGTTAAGTGTTTTCAGCATTTTCTGTTATTTCAGATTTCCAGCATCTGAAGTGTTTTGTATTTCTACTTAGTAGGCAGACTGGCTCTGTGCATCTCTTTGAATGATGATTTGTTCCTTTACACAAAATACTCTGCAGATGCTGGGGTCAAAGCAATATGCACAACACGCTAGAGAAGCTCAGCAGGTCAGGCAGCACCCCTGGAAACGAACAGTCAATGTTTCGGGCCTGACGAAGGGTCTCGGCCCAAAACATTGACTGTTCGTTTCCACGGATGCTGCCCAACCTGCTGAGTTCCTCAAGCGTGGTGCAGGTTGTTCCTTTAGTTAGTTAGTAGGCAGACTGGCTTTGCTTATTTAGTTTAGTAGGCAGATTGGCTCTGTGCATCTCTGTGACTGATGGGTTGTCCCTTTTGCTCTAGGACTGAGTAACATAATTGGGATCATTGTGTACATATCGAGCAACACTGGCAACCCATGGGATAAGGATGATGATGACAAGAAGAACCTGTATTCCTACGGGTGGTCTTTCTATTTCGGGGCTTTATCCTTCATCGTAGCAGAAATGGCAGGCGTCTTAGCCGTGAGCATCTACATTGACAAGAATAAGGTTGCAAGGAGCAGATCACACCGAGAATATCTGAAGACCTCGTCCTCACCCTATTCCAGGATGTCCAACTACAGATACAGACAGAGGAGGCGATCCAGATCTGGCTCCCGGTCCGAGGAACCATCCCCAGCTCGGGAAATCTGTGCTGCCGGTAACATGAAGATGGTGAGTACTGTGGTGCCACTGAGTGAGATCTCCATGTACACTCTTTCAAGAGAAGCCAGCAAGCCGCCAGTTGGAGCCACCTATCTCCCGGAACAAGAGGAGAGTTTCCTCCAGGTACACAACTGCTTCCAAAAGGAATCCAAGGAGGGATTTGGCATGAACACGATGAACAGGCGAACAACACCAGTCTGAGGCATCAGGTTTACACCCCATCCCCTCACCACTCTGACTCATTTCACTTTCCCTGTCCTGTTGAAAGTACAGACCAGCAGAAAGGTCTACAGATCAGGAGCAGGGTGTCCCACCAGCCTGGCCTCTCTCTCTGTCAACAGGTCTTAGATTAGCCATGGTGAAAAATGGAAGAGATACGAGGACAAAGATTAACTGAACTGTGCAGAATGGGCAGTGGATGAAGTCCTTGTTATCTGTCTAAAATTCCCACACAGGAAACACTGAGAACATGAGATGCACCCGTCCTGTGTAATTGGTGAGAAACTTAACTGTTAACACGGAATTAACGTTTTAAGCATTAATGTTTGCTCTTACATTTCATTCAACTGGAATACCAAGGTCAATGACTGTTTTAATGTAAGCAGAAATTCTCAGTTTTAACCTTTAAATGACGGGAAGGTCTGATTAAATCGCTACTGCCAGTGAATTTTTGTTTTTGTTGTTCACCTGTCAGACACTGGGATCTGCACACAGCCCAGGGCATGGCCGAAGGATGAAATCCATTGTGGCTGGTCGACAGGTGCCTTACTCCGCCAATAACTTGCACCAACATTTTCTTCATTTTAGCCACTCTCCCATTAAAAGAAATTAACCCGGACGTGTGTGCAGTGGAATTGACCATGTATATTTTACAACAATTCAGAAGATGAATTTTAGTGACATCATTTAGTGGCTTGGAGATGTTCAAAACCCAGAACAACTACAGGCTTGGATCAGCAAGTTGATTAATGTACTGGACAAAACCTCAATGTCTTCATTGGTTGTGTTTCTCGTGGTTTTCCCTCCTCCAAAATTTGTCACTGTAAAGATGTTAAAAGGTAGCTGTATGTACAATAGTAAACCTGATCGCTAATCAGATTATTGTGAAACTAGGAGAGGAGAGAGCAACCCTTGTCTATCTGGCTCTTGTAAAGTATTTGTGATAATAAACTAGTTTCTGGACATGCTGGGAATCTCTAATTGTGCAAAGAAAGAGTGTTGTCCCAAAAATGGAGGTTCCTTAGAAACCCTCTGTCCAAACTTGGAAGGAAATTTCTTTCTGGAAAGAGAAGTGGTCAAGTGTATCAGGTTTCAGTAGCAGAATATGTAGGAGATAATGATCATAACATAAACTTTCCGTTAGCTACAGGAAAGGAGGTGGAATCCAAAATAAATATAATTAATTGGAGGAAGACCTACTTCTCCAATCTGACCCAGGTAAACTGAAACTAGAAGCTGAACAGACAAAACCGTAACATGACAAATGGGCTGCCTTTAAAGAGGAGATAGTTTGGGTACAGTTGAGCCACCTCTCATCAGAGACAAAGTAATATCAAATACAAAACTATCTATGAGATATAGAGGACAACAAAATCAAAGCTGTCTATGTCAAATGTAGGCTGGTAATTACCGTTAAAAAAAATAACAAAAGATCTGAGGTATTGAAAATTATCAAAGAAAACGTATATGAAAATAAAAACAGCCAATAGTAGTAAAAGGGGAATTTGTGGACTAATGGTGCACGTTAGAGACAAAAGAGACAACTTGCACATAGATACTGAGGATACAGTTAAAGTACTAAGTGAATACTTTGCATCTGTCTTAAACAGGGGAAGGGGGTGTTATGAGAATAATGGTGAAGGAAGAAATAGTTGAGACACTGGATACATTTAAAATTGACAGAAGAGGTATTAGAAAAGTTAGCAATTTATAATAGGCAAGTCTCCTGGCATATATCCTATGATTTTAAGGGAATTACAAAATGAAGACTACAGAACACTGATTATGAGTTGCTCTTTGCTCTTTAGGTACAGGGCAGGTGCCAGAGGACTGAAGAATAGCAAAAATCTTCCTGTTGTTCAAAGAAACAGAGTAATAAAAAAAAGGCCAGTCCTTTTAAATCAGCTTTCAGAAATATTGATCTGGGACAAGATGAAGTCACCTGAGTATTGCTGAATAATTAAAGCAGGCCGGTGGGGATTTGTTAACAACAAACTGTGTTTAATCAATTTGATAGAGATTTCAGGGGGTAACAGATGCCACATTATGATGATAATATAATTAATGTGGTAAATGTGAACTTCCAGAAGATTGTGATAAGGTGTCAAATTCTAGGCTCATCAAAGAAGATGAAACAAGTGGTATAAGGATATTAATATCATGGTTACAAGAAAATCTGCAGATGCTGGAAATCCAAAGCAACACATACAAAATGTTGGAGGAAATCAGCAGGCCTGATGAAGGGTTTCAACACAAAATGTTGACTGCTTGGTCTTTCCCATTGATGCTGCCTGGCCTGCTGAGTTCCTCCAGTATTCTGTGTTCATCAATATCACAGATATGGGTGACTAAATAACAGTCCTACAGTTAGAAGGGTAAATTGTGGGGGTCCCCAATGTTGGGTGTTGGGACCATTGCTTTCTTTTTGATCCATTTTAGTGACCTGGAGTGACACAAAACTTGCGAATTGTGAAGAAAATAGTAATAGTTTGTAGCTGGGTGAAACAGCCTGGTGGAATAGACAGATACGTAGCATATGAAGATTTGATAGAAGTACATAAAACTGTAACAAAACAAATGGCCTGTTGCTAAGGAGGAGATGCTTTGGGTCTTAATAGAGTGGATAATGTGAGGCTGTTTCTTTTGTTGGTGAGATCAAGGACTGAGGTTCCAGCTATAAACTAAAGGGAAGGGGGAAAGAGAAGATAATAGGAGGAAAATATTTTTACACAATATGAAGCTGGAACTAATCCACATATGTGGTAGAGACAGATTCCACTGAGGCCCAAAAGAAAGAACTGGATAAATATATGGTGGAGTAAAAATTAGCAAAGCCATGGAGAAAAGGCTTATGTTTCAGACTGTAGAATTGATCTTGTTGGTAATTGAGCAGAAACATGATGAGATGATTTGCCTCTTTCTGAGCTGTAAACATTCTCTGATTCCAAGAAACGATAAAGCTCATATTGGTGCCAGTTATCTGTAACTTAAATGAGATAGTGGAAGAATGTGGCCTCTCACCTGAAGAGGATTCTGTGATTAACACCAGTTGAACCAGAATCACACAATGGATCCCACTGAATTTTTCCTTTGAATTCTGCAGGGTAATCAGGAACAATTTCACACTCCATTAAAAGTTTTCTTAGGTTAAAGATTAGCATTAGATTCAAATTTAGAACTGTCTCCCGTTTAAAATTAGATCTGTCTGTGATTGAGAAATTGAAATCCAAGTGCAGCGAGGCATTTTGCACATAGAATCTTTCAGCACAGGAACAGGCCCTTTGGCCCATAACGCTGTACCAAACCCATCAAGCTAATGATATCCAATGAAACTTAATCCTTTCTGTTTGTGCACATTCCTCCATTCTCTGTGCCTATTCAAGAGCCTCTTAAATGCCTCTATCATATCTGCCTCTATAACCACTCCTGAGACAGCATTCCAAGCACCCACCACTCTCTGTCCTGCAAGTACAGTGCCTATAAAAAGTATTCACATCCCTTGGAAGTTTTCGTGTTTTATTGTTTTACAGCATTGAATCACAATGGATTTAATTTGGATTTTTTGATAGAACAAGAGAAAAAGACTTTTGTGTCAAAGTGAAAAAGAATCTCTACAAAGTGATTTAAATTAATTACAGATATAAAGCACAAAATAATTGATTACATAAGTATTCACCCTCTTTACTATGACACACCAGATCATCACTGGTGCAGCCAATTGGTTTTAGAAATCACATAATTAGTTAAATGGAGATCACCTGTGTGCAGTCAAGGTATTTCAATTTATTGTAGTAAAAATACACCTGTATCTGGAAGGTCCAGTTGTTGGTGAGTCAGTATCCTGGCAAAAACTACACCGTGAAGACAAATGAACACTCCAAACAACTCTGTGAAAAAGTTATTGAAAAGTGCAAGTCAGGAGATGGATACAAGAAAATTTCCAAGTCACTGAATATCCCCCAGAGTACAGTTAAGTCAATCATCAAGAAATGGAAATAATATGACACAGCTGTAAATCTGCCTAGAGCAGGCTGTACTCAAAAACTGAGTGGCTGTGCAAGAAGGGAACTAGTGAGGGAGTCCACCAAGAGACCTATGACAACTCTGGAGGAGTCACAAGCTTCAATGGCTGAGATGGGAGAGACTGCGCATACAACTGTTGCCCGGGTGCTTCACCAGTCACAGCTTTATGGGAGAGTGGCAAAGAGTTAACATGGAATTAACATTTTAAGCATTAATGTTCACTCTTGCATCTCCTTCAACTGTTGGTGGGGGAAGCTCACATGAAATCTTGGCTAGAGTTTGCCAGAAGGCGTATGAGAGGGGCTGAAGTCAGCTGGAAGGAAGTTCTATGGTCTGATTAAACCAAAACTGAGTTTTTTAGGCATCAATTGAAACGCTATGTTTGGCATAAGCTGTTGCTACCATGAAGCATGGTGGTGGCTGCATAATGCTGTGGGGATGCTTCACTGCAGCAAGCCCTGGATGGCTTGTGACGGTAGAGGGTAAAATGAATGCAGCAAAATAGAGGGAAATCCTGGAGGAAAACTTGATGCAGTCTGCAAGAGAACTGTGACTTGGGAGATGATTTGTTTTCCAGTAAGACAATGAGCCAAGCATAAAGCCAAAACTATGGCTTAAAAACATTAATGTCCTGGAGTGGCCAAGTCAAAAGAGAATCTATGGCTGAACTTGAAAAGGGCTGTTCACTCACAATCCCATGCAAACTGATAGAGGCCTATCCACACAGACTCAAGGTTGTAATTGCTACCAAAGGCGCATCTACTAAATACTGACTTGAAGGGGGTGGATACTTATGCAATCAATTATTTTGTGTTTTATATTTGTAATTAATTTACACTTTGTAGATCACTTTGAAAAATTCTGTTTACACATTGACATGGAAGAGTTTTTTCCTGTTTATATTTATTAAAAAAAGCCAAATTAAATCCACTATGATTCAATGTTGTAAAACAATAAAACATGAAAACTTCTGGGGGGGGGGGTGAATACTTTTAATAGGCATTGTACCCTTTGGACTTTATCCCTTTTATCTTAAATGCATGCACTCTAGTACAGTATTAGACATTTCAATCCTGTGAAAAAAAACCAGATTGTCTATTTATTGCCCTGCAGTTCTCTAAAAAAAACAACCCTAGTTTGTCAAATCTCTCCTTATAGCACAAGCCCTTTAATCCAGGCAGCATCCTGGCACCCTCTCCAAAGCTTCCACATCCTTCCTATAATGGGGCAACTAGATGCAACAACACAAGAGAACATTAAACAATACGGCACTTGCAAGAAGTGCTTCTGCAGTGTAATAAACATCTTCAGAATCTATCTCTTCATTTTTGATCAACTATCCAAGTATCTTTCTTTGGCAATGATGTCAAGCTTTGAAGTTATGAAGTTTGAAGTGCTGTTCAAATGGCCTTTGTTGCTAAACTTCATATTCTTAGATTGCCCCTCAGTGTCAAAGAATATTTACTTTCACTCTAGTTCTGAGCTGGCTGATTCCTCCAGAGATTGGGCAGGAATGCCTGATTTTGGGGTGTGAGGAGGGAAAGGAGAGGTGGTTTGGGTGGTTAGTCCTCCCTATGCTATTTATCTTAGTTTCTGCTTTGTCCTGATGTACAGATTCAATGTTTTCAAGTCATCATTAATTACTTTCTACAGCAGAGATTCCAAAGATTCAATAGAGAAGCTGAGCTTTTCAAAGAAGTTTTAAGAACATCCTTGAATCCTTTCTAATATCCATTTAGGGATCTTTTCTCTGACAAAATTTTCAGGAGTTTATTGCGCAGTATGTAGATAATGAAGCTAACCAGTGCTTCCAACCTAGTGAAACTCTGGCCTCTGTGCTAGAGATGTTTACCTGGGACATGATGCTAATATTGGTTCATTGAACCTATCAGTGAACATGGAGGATTTTGAAAAGGTAGTGCTGAGGAAATCTAAATCTTAGAAACCTATAGGAGGACAGGGATGGCAGCTATCTAGGAGACTGAGTTTTCTGGCAAGTTTGTCTTGATTTTCAAACACTTGTCCCCTCAGTCAGTAAAAGCTGTGCTGGTGCACTGAAAGTAATGGTGAAGTAATGTTAGACTTTTCTATAATGTGGTTACTAGATATTGAAAATGGTCAACCTTGTGCATTGATCTTTTCCTGATTGCAAATACAGGAGGCACCTTATAAAATGGCCACTGAGCATCTGGACCAATATTCAGTTCTAAACATGGTGGAGTCCAGTAGCCAATGGACATGGCAACTCAGCACACAATTCAACCTAAATAGATTCACAGCTTTTACAGATGTTTACCTCACTCTTGACATTGATCCTAACCATTAAAACCAAAATGTTTAATAGGCAAACTGATCTTAGCCAGAACTAAGACCTTTAAATTGGTCTCATTATCCAGGAAGGAATTCAACTTTCAAAGTTTTTGATTACCTCTCTGAAGGCAAATAGTAGAAAGGCACATAATTCTGTTTCCCCCACTTTAATAGGCAGAGTTGAGTGAAGTATTGTGTTCCTACAACTAGAACATAGCTCTAGTGATTGTTTGGTAGATTGATCCAGTTATACATATGAGTGCGCAGTTGGCTTAAAAAATAATTCTACCTGTGGATTTTGAAAGTTGCAGATTGGAAGAAGGCAACTATGACCATCAAATTCATATTGGCCTTATGCAAGAACACTCCAACTAATCCTGCTCCCCATCCCAGGAAATCATTTCCTTTCACATATTTATCCAGTTTCCTTCTGCAAATTACAATTGTATCTGCCTCTTTTTCTCTCTGCTGGAAGTGCAGTCCCACTTTCTGGGTAAAATCCATTTTTACTCATGACAATTTAATAATTTTGGAAATCACTTTCATTTTATGATCGTTAATTCTTGATCTGTCTACCAATTATAACAGTTTATCTCCTATTCTGGTTGGACCCTTCATGATCTTGAATCTCAATTCCTAGGATGATAACCTCAGCTTTGCTGGTCTATCCACTTAACTAAAGCCCCTCATCCTTGAATAATTTTGCACTCAAATAAAGAGCTATTTCAGCCTAAGGCTATCATCCAAACGATCAATAACACCACCACTTTTTGTGTCATTTGCAAAGTTACTAAACATACCTTCTGCTTTAATATCACTACTGTCTATGACAAATGGTTAGACTCCAGGCACTGATCCCTGTGGGTAAAGCAGTGGCACAGGCTTCCAACAAAAACAAGTCTCCATAATCACTCTCTGTCAAATATTAGCAAGCTAATTTTGAAAACAATTTGCCAAGGTTCCTTGGATCTTATGGCTTTAACCTTCTGGACCAGTTTCCCTTGTAGTCTCGTGCTGCTTTTCTCTCTGCTTGCCTGAATAAGTTCAACTCCAACAACATCCAGGAAGCTCCGATGATCCAGGACAATGCAGCCTGTTTGTTACCCAAACATTTTCCCTCCACACATTGCCATCTACAAAATGAATGGCAGAACTACCCAGACATTATTTGCCAAAATAAGAGACCTCTGCCCCTAAGAATGAGGAGGGTACAAAGAAGGTGGAAGCACCTTTATTTGTAGGCTGCCATTCTTAACACACATAACCCACCATGGGAATACATTACTAATTCTTCATTGTTACTAAATTTAAATCCTGGAACTCCTACCCAACAGCACAATGGGAGTACTATCAGCAAAAGGCCCAGAGGTTCAAGAAGATGGTTCACCACCACCCCTCTTGGGGCTAATTAGGGATGAACAATGAATATGGGTTTAGTCTGCAAACCAAATCCCCCCCAAAAAATCAAAAATAGATAAGGCACCCTGACCTACAGTCCAGAGTTTATTACTACACCATTTGGTGTAACTGCCAGGGAATCTTCATCTGTGAGGTTGTCCCCCAATTTCCATCTCAGAGTTCCAGCAACTTCCTCCTCTCATACCACAAAAACAGACTTACAGCAGAGCCATAAATCCAAACTCCATTCTGTCAGAATTAATAGGATGCCAAAAATCATTGGGAGGATTCCATCTTTGGGAGGTGATTAGTGGCGAGGCACTCAAACAGCCAACAACGGCAGAGATCCAGTTATAGAGCGGCATTTAGAAACTTTATACCTTTATAGAACATAGAACACTACAGCTCAGGTACCGACCCTTCGGCCCACAATGCTGTGCCAAACCAAATAAATTAGTAATCAAATGGCCAACTAAACTAATCTCTTATACCTACACAATATCCATATCCTTCCATTTCCGCACCTTCATATGCCTATCTAAACGTCCCTTAAGAGTCCCTAATGTTTCTGCCTCTATCACCACCCTAGGCAGCGCATTCCAGGCACCCACCACTCCCTGTGTAAAAAAAAAAGCCCCTCCCATCTCCGTTGAAATTACCCCCACTCACCTTAAATGCATGTCTGGTATTAGACTCTGGCATTCGCTGAGGCTCTCGCTACCATCAGCCTGACGCGCATCAAACTGGGGGGTGGGGTCAGAGCGTCAATTCAGCAAGGAGCAGAATAGAGACGATTTCTGCTGGGGTCTTCAGCGGCAGAATGGAGGAGGATAAAGGGTGGAAGATTAAACTTACGTCCTGCTTCGTGGCCGTTGGGGTAATTTTAGCGGTGGTCGCGGTCAGCACCGATCATTGGGCTGTGCTCAGCCCCAGACTCGAAGTGTCCAATGCCACATGTGAGGAGGCATATTTTGGGCTTTGGAGACTTTGCACCAAGCGTACCTTCCTGATCATGGTAGATCCCGACGCCGAGGGCTGTGGGACCACAACTCTTTCCGGAGGTAAGGGCAGCTGAATTGAACTTTGTGTGGTTGAACCGATTTGGGAATTAGCATGGGAAATAGTGCGAACCGAATAATTCCGAATGGGAATTCAGCCACTGATGTTATGGACTTCACAAATAGGCTGGCCAGAAATATAACTTGAGGAAAGAATTTCACAGAAGATCTGCTTCACGAACACTGGGACACGGATGGAGGTCAAGCGAGGTTGCTGGCGGGTTTCGCTGTGTACATTTTTAATATGGTGCTTTGGCTGCTTAAGAAGTTGGGACACTTGGCGGGTCCGAATTATCCAAAGAACAGAAGATAGTCTTAAATTTGTTTCAATTTCCAAAATCTTAATTAATTACATTCTAATCGACAGGTTGAAAGACCCATGTAACATTGGTCAGTATTGCATTTCAAGTTGACAGTTTAATGAACATTAACAGGAGGCGGGGCCATTCCTCTACTGGGCCGCCTTGCCGATGATCCAACAGGTGCAGGAGTAGGATTACACCGAGTTTGTTTGGAGTTAAATATACAACCTTACCCTTAACTTTAATATTTCAAGTTCTGCTTTGGTCCAACAGCTGTTTATTACAGGGACTCTGCTGTTGCAACATTGCTCTGTCTCTCGAGTGTCTTTATTTACAGAGCATTTGAACAAAATCCCACTTTATTTCATTCATGCAGATGACGAGATAACCCTTAATTTCAGCAACTGTTTCTTGAAATGATCCCCGAAGTCTTACTTTGGGGTTATATCTGAAAGTTTAGTCCGAGTGTCAATGACTGGAACCTGCTGACACCAGTCCCTAACTTTTACTAGTTCAACTAATTTATTGACTGTGTTTATTGCAGTTCTAGACTTCTTGTTCTTAATCTCAAATTCTCCAAACAAACATTCCTCCAAATCAGCGTAGCTGATCTTAGATTCCCATGCGTCAATTGTGGCTTGGAAATAACACAGATCCCAAGGCCATACATTCAAATCCTTTTCCAGAGACCCAGGTGCATAACTGCGTGATACCTGTGCTAATACTACAAAGCCAAATGCCCTGTCTTTTGGATGAGATGTTAACATTTGTCCTCCCTTGTGGATAAAAGGAGAGTTTATTGTATTGCGCCATAACTATCCTTTAGCAATATTAGATCAGACTATATGTGCATTCTCACATTGCTATAAATGGAAGTTTGCAGTGACTTTCTCCACATTTCAACTGAAAATCTAATTCAAAAAACGTTTCATTATTTGCAAATTGTAGAAAAAAACCGTTAATCAGGTTTGCTCAGGGCTTTGGTAGCGCAGGATTAGCAGATTTTCTAGACCAATGGACATCATGGAAGCCAAGAGGCGGTCTTAGGAACTGCCCCCCCCCCCCCCGCCCTCACCCATGTGTTAAAGGGAACACAGGAACCAGGATCGCAGTGCGATAAAAGGAATGCAGATACCAGCATCCAGTGAGCCAAATGTCAAACCCACTGAGGTTTCTAATAATCGGATAACAGATGATCGGAAATTTGCCATTGCAAATACGCAGTTCTGGCCCCAGCATTACAAGAAGCTTTGAAGAGAATATAGACGCGGTTGACCAGGATGTTTTAGTCATAAACTCAGATTGTTTTCTCTGGAGCTTCGGTGTCTGAGAGGCGATCTGACAGAAGTAAATAAAATTATGAAAAGCTTAGATTGTACCGTGGAGAGCATTATAAGTGGTTGCATCACAGTCTGGTATGGAGGAACTACTGCACAGGATCAGCAAAAAGTTGCGGAAAATTGCAAACTTAACCAGCTCCATAACGGGGACTGGCCTCCCTAGCATCGAGGATATCTTCTAAGGGCAATGCCTCAAAAAGGGCCCATCTATCATTAAGGACTCCCATCACCCAAGACATGCCCTCTGCCATCAAAGAGGTACAGGAACCTGAAGACGCGCTCAACATTTTAGTAACAGCTCCTTACTCTCCACCATCAGATTTCTGAATGGACAATGAACCCATGTAAATTAGCTCACTATTTTTGCTCTCTTTTTGCACCACTTATTTAATTTATACATATAGTATTGTAATGTATAGTTTCTTTATTTTGTATTGCACTGTACTGGAGTGGCAAAATATAAATTTCACAACACGTGATATTGATAGGCTAGACTGAATCTTTATGCAGGAAGGAAATGTCTAGATTGCACAGCTTTAAGGTGAGGAGGGAGAGTTTAAAAGAGATTTATGAGGCAAACTTTTTATATATATATATATATATAGAGCTGCTAGGGAAATTGATGGAAGCAGATATTAATAGCACTGTTTTAGAGGCAATTTAACAGGTTCATGAATAGACAGGGAATGGAGGGATCTAGACTATATAGGCAGATAAGAATGGTTTGGAATGATACAGACAATGAGGGTGGGAGGGTCTGCTTTTGCACTGTACTGTTTTATGTTCTATACATAATTCCTGAAATACCAAAGTATTTTGTATTTTCTACCTCTATATGGTTTCTCACCATTCCCGAGTTGTCTAGAAATGTTGAATTTTAATAGGAAACTTTTATTCCAATGAATATTTGAAGTCAAAATACACAATATCCGTAGAACCAAAAGCAATCAATTTGTTTGTCACTTTCTTAAAGAATCTGAAATGTTTATCAGGTAGAATATTCTTGAACATTTTGACTAATATTCATTAAAGAATTGCATTTAATGCCTTCTTCATGACCTGTTGTAAAGTTCATAGTCCAGACTAAACTGAAGTGTATAGAATTATGAGAACCTACCCTGTACAGTAGTTTCAAAATTTTGTGAATAGCGTCAGGATAACTGGTAGGAGGATTAAAGGGGAGATAGTCTGCAACTCTTGCCAATCAGATAGTGCACTATGGAAATATAATCAAGCATGCTTGCAGAGTATTAGTTGAGGAGATCTTTAAATGCATCTTCCATTGGGTGCTGATTGCCTCATTGTCCTGCAGAGGCTTTCAATTCCTTTACTCTCTTATAACAGTGCCAAATATATCCACATTTGTCAGTGAATTACTGGACCTCCTGTGCCCTTTTCAGCCACTTCCATGAATCAGATAGGTTCTTCCCAATAATCTGGTAGTGTTTTAGAATCATCAGTAAGGAAGTAAGTTTTTATTCCACAATTTTATTATTTCATTTAAATAAATGTTATCATTGTGAGTTTCAAACTTGTGTTTCCTGACTTTTACTTTAAAAGATTTTTGCTGGACTTTGGCCTGTAGGTCTATTTTCTACTCCTTGAGATGTGATTGGTGCTTTGAATGCATGAGGTCACCTTTCATCTATAATTTATCAGCTGCTGGATCTCTTGACTTGATCTCATCAAATCAGTCTTGATGTTCTGTGGTAGAGAAACCATGAGTCTCTGAGGTGTTAATTATTATGAACTTATTATGGTCCAGACATTGTGTACACTTTACAGCTTGTTTGTTGGAAGTGATCAGGTGGTCTTGAGGTACGATTGAGTGGAACCTTCAGTGTCCCAGAGTCTTTGATCACTTTGACATTGAGTTTCCTGTGGTAGCATTTCTGCCACCATTGCCATTTATTGGAATCAGGTTTATACATTTTAATTTTATACATTATTTTATATTTTATACATTTTTATACAATTTTATACATCACAAGTACATCTTTTCTACAGTCTCCCCTTTTCAAAAGTAAATAATCCTAGTCAATGAATTTTCTTTTTAGCTACAACAATCCTAGCAAATAAAACCTTTCTTTCTTGGTTACAATTTTGCAATCCTGGCAACATGCTCATAAATAAATCTATGCACTCAATCCAGGGCAATCATATTTTTCCTGAAATTTGGTGGCTAAGTACTCAGCCTGTGGCCCAACTCATGCAGTATACAGTTCTGTAATAACCCAATTTACCTTATTTTTATGCCTTGGATAAAAATTCTCATTTACCTTGGTTACCTGTCCTGCCATCTTCAAAAGTCTGTGGACATAGAATTCAATGTTCCACACCACTCAATATCCTCCCATTTACTGTGTATTGTCTTATATCTGCTCAAATGTATTACCTCACATTTCTCTGTATTCAAGTCCATTGGCCACTTCTCTGTCCATCCGAATAGACCATTTATAGTTTATCCTCCTTAAATGGTAAAAACAGCATGAGCTGTTAGACAGAGCTAAACATTATCACAATCAATGGATCAGATCAAAGTTCTGCAGTTCTACCATGTGCAGCCATGGATAGTGGTGGACAATTACATGAGATGAGACTCTCGTAATATCCCCATCTTCAACGATGTCAGGGCCCAGCAAGTGAGTTTTAAAGAAAAGGCTGAAACATTTCCATGTTCAGCCCGAAGTTCCAGACAATCCTTCTCGATTTATTCCTAAGAGCCCCATCACTAAAGATGCCATTCTCCAGCTAATTTGACTCACTTCACCAAAAGCATAGGGTAGAGCAAAGGCTTTGCCACCAGGCATCATCTTAGCTGTATACTGAAAACCTATGTTCTAGAACCTCTAGCTCTAGTTATCTCAGTACTATTACCAAACTGATAAGTCAAGTCACTTTTTATTGTCATTTCGACCATAACTGCTGATATAGTACATAGTAAAAACGAAACAACGTTTTTCAGTACCATGCTGTTACATGACACAGTACAAAAACTAGACTGAACTACGTAAAAAAACAACACAGAAAAAAACTACACTAGACTACAGACCTACCCAGGACTGCATAAAGTGCACAAAACAGTGTAGGCATTACAATAAATAATAAACAAGACAATAGGGTAGTAAGGTGTCAGTCCAGGCTTCGGGTATTGAGGAGTCTGATAGCTTAGGGGAAGAAACTATTACATAGTCTGGTCGTGAAAGCCCGAATGCTTTGGTGCCTTTTCCCAGATGGCAGGAGGGAGAAGAGTTTGTATGAGGGGTGCATGGGATTCTTCATAATGCTGTTTGCTGTGCGGATGCAGTGTGTAGTGTAAATGTCAGTGATGGCGGGAAGAGAGACCCCGGTGATCTTCTCAGCTGACCTCACTATCTGCTGCAGGGTCTTGCAATCTGAGATGGTGCAATTTCTGAACCAGGCAGTGATGCAGCTGCTCAGGATGCTCTCAATACAACCCCAGTAGAATGTGATAAGGATGTGGGGGGGGGGGGGGGGGGGTAGGAGATGGACGTTCCTCAGCCTTCGCAGAAAGTAGAGACGCTGCTGGGCTTTCTTTGCTATGGAGCTGGTGTTGAGGGACCAGGTGAGATTCTCTGCTAGGTGAACACCAAGAAATTTGGTGCTCTTAGCAATCTCTACCAAGGAGCCGTCGATGTTCAGCGGGGAGTGGTCGCACCGTGCCCTCCTGAAGTCAACAACCATCTCTTTTGTTCACATTCAGAGACAGGTTGTTGGCTCTGCACCAGTCCGTTAGCCGCTGCACCTCCTCTCTGTAAGCAGACTCGTCGTTCTTGCTGATGAGACCCACCACGGTTGTGTCATTGGCAAACTTGATGATGCGGTTTGAGCTGTGTTTTGCAGCACAGTCGTGGATCAGCTGAGTGAACAGCAGTGGACTGAGCACACAGCCCTGGGGGGCCCCCGTGCTCGGTGTGATGATGTTGGAGATGCTGCCTCCCATCCAGACTGACTGAGGTCTCCCATTCAGGACGTCTAGAATCCAGCTGCAGAGGGAGGTGTTCAGGCCCAGTAGGCTCAGCTTTCCAATCAGTTTCTGAGGGATGATTGTGTTGAGTGCTGAACTGAAGTCTATGAAAAGCATTCAAACGTATATGTCTTTTTTGTCCAGGTGGGTTAGAGCCAGGTGGAGGGTGGTGGCAATGGCGTCATCTGTTGAGCGGTTGGGACGGTACGCAAACTGCAGTGGGTCCAGTGAGGGGGGCAGCAGGGTCTTGATGTGCCTCATGACGAGCCTCTCGAAACACTTCATGATGATGGATGTGAGTGCAACGGGACGGTAGTCATTTAGGCAGGACACTGAAGACTTCTTCGACCCGGGGACGATGGTGGCGGGCTCGAAGCACGTTGGAACAGTGGCGCTGCTCAGGGAGATGTTGAAGATGTCAGTGAGAACATTGGCCAGCTGGTCTGCACATCCTCTGAGCAATCTACCAGGAATGTTGTCTGGTCCAGTGCCTGGGTTGACCCTGCACAGGGTTCTTCTCACATCAGCCACGGTGAGACACAGCACCTGGTCATTTGTAGGAGGGGTGGACTTCCTCGCCGACATGTCATTTTCTGCCTCAAAACAAGCATAGAAGTTATTCAGCGCATCTGGGAGGGAAGCATCACCTGCACAGTCAGGTGATGTTGTCCTGTAATTGGTGATGTCCTGGATGCCCTTCCACATGCACCGCTGTCCTGGAAGTGGATGTGGATTTGCTGGGTGTGTACACGCTTTGCCTCTCTGATGGCCCGGGACAGTTTGGCCCTTGCTGTTGTTAGGGCTGCCTTGTCGCCTGCTCTGAAGGCAGAGTCATGGGTCCTCAGCAGCACACGCACCTCCATGGTCATCCATGGTTTCTGGTTTTTTAAAATTAAACAAAATATTTTATTCAAAAATAAAATTATGTACAATAAACCATTCAATGACTCTCAATGCTTTACAAATGTTTCCATTACGGTCTTTACATTTCCACACTTTTTGCCACCAAGGTGGCACTCTGTTATTTCATATTTACATACCCTTGTTGAGGGGTATACACCCTGCCCCCTACCCCTCAATTCATGTGGGAGAAGCACCCTAATCTGTGGTCCTTCCCCACTGGGCCCTTGCGATGGCTGCACCAAGTTTTAGAGTGTCCCTCAGCACGTACTCCTGCAGCCCAGAATGTGCCAGTTGGCAGCATAGCTTCTGGTTAGCGCGTGTAGTGATGGTCTTGGACAGAGTAACATCATCAATGCACTTGCTGATGTAGCTGGTCACTGATGCTGTGTACTCTTCTAAGTTGGTAGAGTTGCCATCGGTTGCAGCCTCCCTGAACATGTGCCAGTCAGTGTGCTCAAAGTAGTCTTGAAGAGCTGAGATGGCTCCTGCTGGCCAGGTTTTCACCTGCTTCTGAACTGGTCTGGAGTGCCTGACGAGCAGTCTGTATGCTGGGATTAGCATAACAGAAATGTGGTCTGAGAAAGTGAGGTGGAGGCGATGCTCTGCCCAGTACGCATCAGGTATGTTTGTGTAAACCAGGTCCAACACGTTCTCCCCCCTTGTTGCAAAGTCCACATACCGATGGAATTTAGGGAGCATTGACTTAAGGTATGCGTGGTTAAAATCTCCGGTGACAATAAACAGTCTATCAGTGTGTGCTTTCCGCAGTTCGCTAATAGCCCCATACAGTTCACAGAGTGCCTGCTTAGCAGTAACACGGGGGGGGGGGGGGGACCATCTATCTATCTATCTATCACTGACTATAAGGATAATGGTGAATTCCTGTGGTAAATAAAATGGTCTGCATCAAACAGCCACAAACTCCACTAGTGATGAGCAGTATCTGGAAACCAGCACAGAGTTCTTGCACCATTCCGTATTGATGTAAACACACAAGCTACCACTGCGAGTCTTACCAGAGAGAGCTGCATCCCTGTCCGCTTGAAACAAGTACCCAGAAATGTGGAAATTTACAAAAAAAAAAGCATGACTAATCCAAACCGGTCAGTAATCACCCAATCAGTCTACTCTCAGTCCATGCCTGCATGCAGCAAGGTTTGGACAACATTCATGCAATGGCCAGTCAGTGCAAGTAATGTTCCTGCCAAAGAATTATCAGGCAATGATCATCTCCAAAAAGAAAGAAGCTAGACCCAGCCTTGTAATTCAATAGGCATTACTATCACTGAAGCCCTCATCATCAATATCCTCCTTTATTGCCATCAGCCAGAAATCCATAACCACATATATACAATAGCTACATGTTTAGATCAATGCTTGGGAAAAATGTAGCAATTGACATCTCCTGCATCTCAAATATTTTCCATCAAAGCTCAAGAACAAGCTGGAACACTCTCCACTTGCTTGGAAGTCAACTTTACAACATTTAATAAACTCGACACATTCCAAAAGAAAGTAGCCTGTTTGATTAACATCTCACTCACCACCCTAAACATTCATACTTTCCACCACTAAAGTTCAAAGTACATATATGTCATCATATACAAGCCTGAGATTCATTTTCTTGTGGACATATTCAATAAGTCTACAGAATAATAACTATAACAGAATTAACGAAAGACTGTCCAACCAGGGCATTCAACCAGAGCGTAAAAGACAACAAACTGCGTAAATACAAAAAGAAAGAAATAATAATAATAAATATATAAATAATGAGAACAAGAGAAGAAGAGAGTCCTTGAAAGTGAGTCCATTGGATGTGGGAACATTTCAATGATGGAGTAAGTGAAGCTGAGTGAAGTTATCCCTTTTGATTCAAGAGCCTGATGGTTGAGGGGTAATAAATGTTCCTGAACCTGGTGATGTGAGTCCTGAGGCCCTTGTACCTTCCTCCTGATGGCTGCAGTGAGAAGAGAGCATGTCCTGGGTGGTGGGGGTCCCTGATGATGGATGCCACTTTCCTGTGATAGCATTTCATGTAGATGTGCTCTATTTTAGGGAGAATTTTGCCCATGATGAACTGGGACATATCCATTACTTTTTGCAGGAGTGGCTATAACAAAATGCACTTCCCTTGCTTCCCAATACCACTCTAATAGCACTTCCCAAAGTCACCCACCACTAAGGAGGACCAGAACAGCAGATTCATGAAAACACCCCAACTGGGGGGTTTCCTCCAGATGCAGCCAGCCCTGAGAGGCCATTCAAGGTCATTTGATTCCAAACAATTGGTTTATTGATCATTACTAAAGGTCTCTCTGGGGTGCTTCCTGCTCCCTTCCCTCTCCCCCTTTCTCAATCATGATTCCCCTCTCCCTGTCCCCTTCCCACTCTTAGTCCACAATAAAGTCCCATTTCAGAATTAGGTTGATCATCACCCACATATGTCATAACTTTTGATTTTTTTTGTGGCAGAAAAACAGCACCCTAGCTAAATACATATTGCCTAAGACTTTTGCACAGTACTGTACCTTCACTGGAAGGACTGAAGTGGTTCATGAAAATGGCTCATTACCATTTTTGCAAAGGCAACAAATACCAGTGATGCCCAGATCCTGAAAAGGAAAACAAAAATGCTAAATTCTTTCCTCATTTTTGCCAGTCTCTGGCTGGCTATTTGTACTACGTGTGTGAAGTGATGCAGCATGGAAAGGCATACACAGTGAATTATAGGACCCTGCAGATTTCTGAGGAATAAGAAGTTGGCATGTAGGTTCATGGATCCCTAAAGGGGGAAGTACAGAGAGATAAAATAGTGAAGAAGATGCACAGGATACTACCTTTCATTAGCTGGGTCCTTGTGTATAAGAGCAAGAAGGTATGGTACAGTATTATAAAATATTGTTTAGGCTGTAAATGAAGTTTACATGCATTTCTGATCACCACAGTTTAGGAAGCACATAATTGCACTGAAGAAGATAAACAAGATGTCACCTTAATGGAGAGATTGGGCTTGTTTTCTTTTCAGTGGAAAAGGCTGAGATGGACATGTGTTGGGTATACAAAATTATGTGAGGCATTGTAAGGAAAGAGTTAAAAGTGATTCCTACTTGGAATATGCTCAGATAAAATGATAGTTTGAAAGACAAAATGGTTTCAGCTTGGAGTGTGATCATGGTCAATAAGGAGGAAAACTTGGCCAATGCTTTGTCTCTATTTTGAATGCACCTGGTTAAGATTAGATACTGGTGGAGAATGTTTGCCTCCTTACACATCTGCCATCTCTATTTTTAAGTTATGTGTGTCTAGGGGGAAGGGGTTGCAAGAGATAGGGACTCCAGTCTGGATGAATGGTGCCACAACAACCTCTCACTCAATGTCTGCTCAACCAAAGAGCTGATTATTGACTACAGGAGGAGGAAACTGGAAGTCCATGAGCCAGTCCTCATTAGGGGACCAGAGGTGGAGAGGGTCAGCATCTTTAAATTCCTCAGTGTTAACATTTCAGATGATCTGTCCTGGTTCCAGCACGTATGTGCCATTACAAAGAAGGCATAACAGCGCTTCTACTTTCTTAGGAGTTAGTGCAGATTCAGCATGTCATCTAAAATGTCATCAGACTTCCATAGATGTGCAGTGGAGAGTATACTGATAGTTTGCAACATGGCCTGGTATAGGACACCAATGCCCTTGAACAGAAAGGCCAACAAAAAGTAGTGAATGCAGCCCAGTCCATCACAGGTAAAGTCATCCACAACACTGAGCGCATTTACAAGGAGTGTTGCCACTGCCAAGAAAGCAGATTTCATCTTCAAAGACCCCTGCCATCCAGGCTATGTTCTCTTTGCACTGCTGTCATCAGGAAGGAGTAACAGGAGCCTCAAGTTGCACACCATCAGGTTGAGAAACAGCTAATACCCCTCAACCAACAGGCTGTTGAATCAGAGGTGATAACTACACTCACCCCAATACTGTACAACCTATGGATAACCTATGAACCCACTTTTAAGGATTCTATAACCCATGTTCTTGATATTTATTGCTTCTTTGTTTATTATTATTACTACTTTTCACTTTTTTGTATTTGCAGTTTGTTGTCTTTTGCACATGGGTTGTTTGTCCATATTTATTATGTGTGTTTTCTTTGATTCAATTGTGTTTTCTTTTGTATTTACTGTGAATACCAACAAGAAAATGAATCTCAGGGTGTATATGGTGACATATACGTACCTTGACAATACATTTACTTTGAAGCTCTGACAAGGGGGGGGGGGGAGGGTTGTTTGGGGAGGGGGGGAGGAGAGAGAGATTGCCTAATAAAGTGATTTCTTGTGGCCTTCAGCATGTATATAGTCGTCCTTTGTTTGAAAATACCTTGTCCTGCTGAATCAGAAAAGAACGCAATAAAGATTTTTTAATATTTTCATTACATGAAATAGGGTAGATACCAGTACACTTTTCCTTATCACACAGATGTTAAATATTAGAGGACAGATGTTCACAGGGCATTGCAGAAGGCAAGATTTGTAGAGTGATTGGAATCTGGAATGCATTGCATGAGTGTGTGATGAAAGCGGGTACTCTCACATTTCAGAAGTTTCTAGAAGAACACTTGAATTGTCAAAGCATAGAAAGTGTGAACCAATGACTGGTAAATGGGATTGTTACAGAAGAGTAACTGATGCTCAGCATGGATATGGTGGACTTTAGGATCCTGCCATATTTAACAACCCTGTTATGGGGACAGTTTTCTACTACATACTATTGCATGCCTCATTCCTGTGGTCAAAGGTGATTTTAAAAATGAAGGACAGAGCCTGTGCAATTCAAAGGTATCCATGAAACAAGAACCCCATAGAATGAATGTAAGAAACATCAAAGACCCCTTCCATTCCCAGTGTTTCCTCTAATATGTTAGCATATACATTAATCGGCCTCTTTATTAAGTAAATGTACATCTGCTCATTAATGCAAATATCTAATCAGCCAATCATATGGCCATAACTCAATGTATAAATGCATGCAGACATAGACAAGAGGTTCAGTCCTTGTTCAAATCAAATATTGGAATGGGGAAGAAATGTGATCTAAGTGACTTTGACTGGAATGATAACACATACAAAATGCTGGTAGAACACAGCAGGCCAGGCAGCATCTATAGGGAGAAGCGCTGTCGACGTTTCGGGCCGAGATGGACTACAGCAGCAGAAGACTTGAATGTACACTCAGTACCTAATAAAGTGGCCACTGGGTATATTTTGTTTGGATCTGTTGACTTAGCCATTTTCAAAATTATAACCATTATAATACTTTATCAGTGAGCATATCAAGAGATTGTTTCACATTCTTTCCCTGTAAAGATAACTTTGGCATCATTCACCTCTCTTGTGAAACCAGCTGCGAACTTAGCACAGAAAATTTCTATATTGATGCAAAGTTGCAGTATATCACATTGACTGTTATCTATTACTGCTTCCCAACAAACTCTGTATCCTTCTAATAAACGTTCATGAATCTCAGACAATGCCTCAAATATAAAGTTATGGCTTTCTTGCATCGGTATGGTTCCGTAGCCCAGTCATTATATCACTGGCCCAATGATGCTTTGGATTCACAAGATTAAATCCTACTCTGATGTTGGGAAATTGCAAAAAAAAATCCTGTCAATGTTGGAAATCTGAAACAAAAACAAGAGTTTGCTGGAAATGCCAGCAAAATAAACACTCCTGCACTCCACTCAGTTATGGTGTGCTCACTGTCACACCACTTCTGCATTCTCTTTCCCTGCAATTTAAATCTTATTCTATTTCTAAATTCTAAAGCTCATCAATCTGAACCGTTAATGGTATCCTTCTCCATGGATGTGGCCTGACCTATCAAGTATTTCAAACTTGCATTTTCTTTTTTTTTCTGACCTCCTCTACCGTTGTGATGAGGCCACCCTCAGGTTGGAGGAACACCACCTTGCATTCCGTCTGTGCAGCCTCTGGCCTGATAACATGAACATTGATTTCTCAAACCTCTGGTAAAGCCCCATCCCCTTCATCATTTCTATCTCTCCTTATCACCTCCCTCTGGTGCTCCACTCCCTTAACTTTCTTCCAAGGCTTTCTGTTCTCTCCTATCAGATTCCACCTTCTCCAGCCCTGTTTTTCTTTTACCAATCAACTTCCCAGCTCCTTACTCTGCGCCCCCCCGCCCCCTCGGGTTTCTCTGTGACCTTGAGATTCTTCCTCCCCTCCCCCACTTTCTTACTCTGACATCTTTTTTTCCTGTCCTGATGAAGGGTCTCGGCCTGAAACGTTGACTATACTCTTTATAGACCATAGTTGCTCCTGGCCTGCTGAATTCCCCCAGCATTTTGGGTGTGTAGCTTGGATTTTCCAGCATCTGCAGATTTTCCTTTGTTTCTGAGGAAACTCTTGGCATTCTTAAATCCAAATGTGGTCTCAAAACTATGTGTTTCACTTTAAACAGCTTTCCGAATATTGATGAAACAACCCTCCATTGTGTCATTCTAATTCCTGTGTTCAAAAAGATGTCTTCTGTTCTTGGCCACTGGTTATTATGAGTCCCCTAAAATCTTCTAATTTTGTGCATCTTTATATACATTGTTATTTTGTTTTAGTATAATAAAATATGTTTATAAGTACTTTAACATCAAAGGTGAAGTATGAATGTCTGTACCAAACACAGACAGAAGCATAGTCAAGAGCACTAAGGATAAATCAAAATCTTCATCCCTCAGTTCTATTCCATATTTAGATTTGAAAGTGAAATGTTAATGTGCTCACTTGCCTTTGAGTTCATTTATGCTTGCAAAATATATTCATGTTCCAAGTGGGAATCCCAGAATCCCAGAAGAAAAGAACAACATTATTTTTATAATCACTCTTTTTATTAATGTCTTCCCTAAAGGATTTGAGTTTACCAGGAACTGACACTTGCACAAATGGCTTTGCCAAATGGGTATTCTTAGCAAAATGGTCTCACCTTTCACCTGCCAGCTTGTACTCCTTCCCCTCCCCCACCTTCTTACTCTGGCTTCTGCTCCCCTACTTTCCAATCCTGATGAAGGGTCTTAAATGTTGACTGTTTATTCCCATCCATATCTGCTGCCTGATTTGCTGAGTTCCTCCAGTATTTTGCATGTGTGTTAATCACCCACCTACATGTTTATCCAAATCATTTACAAACGTACTTATATATTATATATATATCTCATAAAGAACAGAGATCATGTATTGATCTCTGCATAACACCACTGATAACTGGCCTGCAGTCAGAATAACACAACTCCATCACTACCCTCTGTCTTCTATGGTTAATCCAAGTTTTGAATTCAAACTACCAAGTCTCTGTGTATCCCATGTACTTTAATCTTATAGATCAGCCTACTATGATTAACATTGTCAAATGCTTTACTGAAGGTCATGTAGCTAACATCCACTGCTTACCATTGTCAATTATCTTTGCCATCCCTTCAAAAACCCTTGCACAAGGAAAAGAAACAGTTGACATACACAAAAAACTGGAGGAGCACAGCAGGCCAGGCAGCATCTATGGAAAAGAGTAAACATTTGACATTTTGGGCCGAAACCCTTCATTGGGATGGTGACCTCTGTTGCTTCCTTTTGACTTTCAAGATCTAATTACTTCCCACAGAGACAATTATTTCTATATTAGCTCTAAACTAGAGCTTAAATGTCCAAAAACAAAAGCAATTATTGGCCCAGCAACTGATAAACTAGTTTTGATGGGGTTGAGCATGTACAAGAACAATCATGTGACTTCCTTCATATCCAATGAATCCAGCATAACAATGGGATTCACCAGAGGGAGAGACTGCTGAATTCTGGTAGAGTCGCCAAAATTTCACCAGGCATTGACATTGCTGCTGGTACACTCAGGAAGCCAGCAAGTAGCAAGATGGATGAAGACCTCTACAACCACTTCAGCCTTGGCTCTTGTACCTGAGCAAGTAAAGATGAAAATGCATGTGTTCCTTGTCCTTGCCTAGTTTTTCATTATCTTTCTTGCCTTGATAATAATTAATTTTGCAGAACTTATAGGCTGTGGGAAACCAGATGAATTGTTGGTTTTCACACAACACACACAAAATGCTGGTGGAACACAGCAGGCCAGGCAGCATCTATAAGGAGAAGCACTGTTGACGTTTCGGGCCCAGTCTGCGTCACAGGTGTGAGTCGGCTGATGTGGTATACTGCGTCCGGTGCTCCCGGTGTGGCCTTTTATATATTGGTGAGACCCGACGCAGACTAGGAGACCATTTCACTGAACACCTACACTCGGTCCGCCAGAGAAAGCAGGATCTCCCAGTGGCCACACATTTTAATTCCACGTCCCATTCCCATTCTGATATGTCTATCCATGGTCTCCTCTACTGTCAAAATGAATCCAAATTCAGGTTGGAGGAACAACACCTTATATACCGGCTGGGTAGCCTCCAACCTGATGGCATGAACATTGACTTCTCTAACTTCTGTTAATGCCCCTCCTCCCCTTCTTACCCCATCCCTGACATATTTAGGTTTTTTTTCTCTCTCTCTGCCCATCACTCTGCCTGTTCTCCATCTCCCTCTGGTGCTCCCCCCTCCCCCTTTCTTTCTCCCAAGGCCTCCCGTCCCATAATCCTTTCCCTTCTCCAGCTCTGTATCACTTTCGCCAATCACCTTTCCAGCTCTTAGCTTCATCCCACCCCCTCCGGTCTTATCCTATCATTTTGCATTTCCCCCTCCCCCCACTTTCAAATCTCTTACTATCTTTCCTTTCAGTTAGTCCTGACGAAGGGTCTCGGCCCGAAATGTTGACAGTGCTTCTCCTTATAGATGCTGCCTGGCCTGCTGTGTTCCACCAGCATTTTGTATGTGTTGTTTGAATTTCCAGCATCTGCAGATTTCCTCGTGTTGGTTTTCACGCTGGCTAACAGGATTGATATCTCACCTTTGCTGCTTCTGCAACAGCTTTTTAACCAAATGAATCAATTTTGGTTTCCTAGATAATGATCAGTATAGGGATGGATTTCCTCCTATGAATTATAAGTACTATGTTAATTAATTACCAAAGATCCAACGTGGTAACTTTATCTACATAGGAAGGGATTTTGGCCACTTAAACCCCCTCACCCTCTGCCAAATGTTCTGCCATTTGCTTGGATAGTTATAAATCCTTCCATTCTGCTCCAAATCTCTTGACATGTTCAACCAACCACAATTCTTAATCTCAGATTTTAAGATTTTAGTTGCCCCAATGCAAACAGCCTTTTTAAGTGTGGGGGTGTGGGTGATGTAAACTTCAAACAATCCTCTTACGTGAACAAAACAAATGTTTCCTGCTTTCATTTTAATCTTGGCTCTAATTTTATTATACCCCATATTCCGGAATCCCCTAGGGCAGAAAAGAGTTTCCTATACTTATCCAATTAAATCCTCTAGCTATGTAAAATATTTCTCTTCAGTTTTTGATTTTCCCTTCGTGTAGCCAAGCTGCTAATTTCCTTTATTCAGTTTGTTTCAAACTGCCTGTTTCAAGCCAACAATAGTGTTGACTTTTTAAAATTCTGTGCTGAATTTCAAGAACATGTCAAAAAGACTGTCTAACTTTATAATATAATCTACCTTAACGCATCTTCTACTAAAACATTACCAGAACCATTACTTTTAAAGCACTCTTCTCTTCATTAACTAATTCACTTAAATTTTGATTGTCTATATTTTACATCATGCATAGCTCCACATTTTACAAATTTATGTTGAAAAGTTTGAGAACTAATAGTAATTTAGAAGTTTCCTTTAAAAAAAATCCTTCAATGTTTCATTTGGGTTGTGGAGTGGAGATTTTTCTCTACCAAAGGAGGCTTCACTCCTGTAGCCTGAAGGTCACCCTTGGGCAAGGTGTAGCATCTCCCCCCACCCCACCGAATCAGGATCACATGAAGCTATGGGAGCAGGTGGCAAATGGTTGTTTGAGCAGATAATGTATATCAGAAGTCCTGGTTATGTGACCACTGATGCCAGACAGACAATATCTATGGAATATTGATAATGGTTGGGGTCACCCATCTTATAAAGACACTGCTCAGAAGAAGGCAAGGGCAAACCGCTTCTGTAGAAACATTTGCCAAGCACAATCAAGGTCATGACAAACGACACGGCACTTGATGATGATGATGTTTCATTGCTTACAACTTAGAATCACTTCAAGCCCTAAAACTGCTTGACTGCTTTATTGCACCTCTCTCCCAATTAATAGTGGCATGTAGAAAAGCAGACTGGCATTGGGATCAATTGAAACTGAAGCTTAATGTAATTTATGATTTGATTGGTTAAACTTAATAAAGACAAGAAGCAATGAATAAAACTATGGAATCTTCTGTAACAAGTTTCTGAGAGTTAACAGTAACATTTAGATGATGTTATCTTATTACCTGTCCAACTGGAACATGCTGAACAGTTTAAATACAGGTGGTTCAGCTATAGTACAACAACTGCATAATAGAAAATCACATTATAAAGATACACACAAAATGCTGGAGGAACTCAGCATGTCAGGCAGTATCTATGGAGAGGAATAGTCAACGTTTCAGGCTGGGACCTTTCATAGGACTGGAAAGGTAGGAGAACAAGCCCGATAAAGAAAATGTGAGGAGGGGAGGAAGTACAAGCTGGCAAGTGACAGGTGAGACCCGGGGTGGAGGGGAGTGTGGGGGAGATGAGTATCCGGAGGATCTTAGCCTTTTCAGGAGGAACTAGTGTTACTCAAAATTTCCATTGTCTGCAGAATCTCTTATGTTCACATTATAAAAAGATGCATAGATGGGGAAAATTTAAGTTGGAGCTTATGAGTTTCAAACGTGCAATAACAAAGTTATTTTTCCCATAGGACATTTAAAAATGAGGGTGTTTATAATAGCTGCACACATTTTATTATTACAAGCTGGAGAAACTAAAGACTGTATATTACATTGTTTAATAAAACATGCTTGCAGAAGGGTCAATGGAAGCAATTGTATGCCAATTTCCAATAGCCTCCCGTAGTGAAACACAATGGTGTCTGATTACTGCAGGGACGTTATATGGAAACAGTATTTTCCACTCCCAAGACTGTTCTTTTTCCTTGAAGACAGGTTTTTCTATTGTTTGTCGATTTCCAAAGTAACTCTCCAATAGTTCTTTATATTCAGATCAAAATTGTGTTACATGCAATTGAGCCTGCATCCTTCCCTACTAGTATCCCTCTAGGCATTTAACCCTGCAAGCGGCTTAAGTGCTACGTACAACACCTCCTTCACCTGCATTCAGGGCCCCAAACAGTCCATCCAGGTGAGGCAACACTTCACCTGCGAATCTGCTGGTGTCATCTATTGTGCCTGGTGCTCCCGATGTGGTCTCCTCTACGTTGGTGGGACCTGTCATAAATAGGGGGAACCGCTTCACCTAACACCTCCGCACATCCGCCACAAGCTACACTTCCTGGTGGACAAACATTTTAATTCAGATTCCCATTCCCATTCCAATGTGTCAATCAGTGCCCTTCTCTTGTGCCAAGATGAGGCCACCCTCAGGATGGAGGAACAACACCTTATATTTCACCTGGGTACCCTCCAACCTAATGATATGAATATCAATTTCTCCTTCCGGTGAACAAAATTAAAACTCCCCCCGCCCAAGCTCCACTCTGACCTTTTACTATTTCTCACCTGCTAATTACCTCCCTCTGGGTCCCCTCCTCTTTCCCTTTCTCCTATTGTCCACTCTCTTCTCCTATCAGATTTTTGTTCTCCAGCCCTTGACCTTTCCCACCTACCTGGCTTCACCTATCACCTTCCAGCTAGCTTCTTTCCCCTCCTCCCCATCGTTCAAGTCAGACATTTCCCCCCTTCCCTCTCAGTCCTGAAGAAGGGTCTAGGTCCAAAGCATCAACTGTTTGCATTTTTCCATAGATGCTGTCTGACCTGCTGAGTTCCTCCAGCATCTTAGTGTGTTGCTCAATACAAAAAATGTTGCCCAATAATCTACTGCATCAGATCCAATTCAAGTTATACAAACACATGTTACAGCAGGAAACAAATGAAACAACAAAAAAACGAGGAATAGCACTTACAGATGGTAAGACCTGATGCCAAACAGAAAGAGCAAGTTATTTGAAAATGGTAAAATCAACATGGAACCTTGCAGTCTATATCTTGACCAGACAAAAAAATGAGGAGATCGTTGAGCTTACATTGGACTCATAATAGTGCAGGAAAATACAAATTCTATCAGCTGTAGTTGTATTCATTTTATGCATAGAAATCACTAAAACAATGGACATTTACTCCAAGGGCTTTGCAACTATTTATTAGTCTTGGGCCAGATTAATCTTTTACCGGTAGATTTTGCTAACATATTTGCAGAAGAATGGGAGCAGTGTTTAAATTCTGGTGTGGGGGCTGTATGGAATGGGTGAAGGTAAGGTTGAAAGTTATGCAGGAGTGAGTGGCAGAATAATGAGCTGATTGGGGCTTTCAAGTGTGTAAGCAGAAAGGTTGTGAGGGTGCACAAATAATAAATTACGCACTTGGCTGAGATTTGAAGCTTGTGGGCCGGAAATTCTAAGGTCAAGAGTAGATGTCAGGGAGGGTGAAGGAATTTAGAAAGAACATTTTAAATAATTGAATTAGATGAATCCATACATTTCTCAATTTAAAAATACATTTTATTGCATCTTCCTTCACAGCATAACATTCTTATCTTTTGTTTGTCCGTGATCAGTGTGATTTGTGCCTCTATTATTTCCAGATACAATACAATCCTTCATTCTATTTTTTGTATACTTGAGTCATTAAACACTTTGACACTTGTCTACGAGACCCAGTTCTTTCTCTTCCATTAGCCCTGTGTGTGTTTACCTCCACTGCATCTGCTCCTAGAATGAGCCTTTCTTTTCCAGCACATCAGAGGTGTCCTCCTTCCCTTCCTTCACCATTTATGCTGTCTTTACCTGCATCTCCTCCATTTCCCAGACATCTGTGTGCTCACCCCACCTTAACAGTGATAGAGTTCCTCTTGTCCTTACCGTAAGATATAGGAGCAGAATTAGGCCATTTGGCCCATCAAGCATGCTCTGCCATTTCATCATGGCTGATTCATTTTTCCACGCAGCTCTAATCTCCTGCTTCCCCCCCCCCCCCCCCAATATTCCTTCATGCCCTGACCAATCAAGAATCTATCAACCTCTGCCTTAAATATACGAAAAGACTTGGCCTCCACAACTGCCTGTGGTAACGAATTCCACAAATTCACCACTTTGGCTGAAGAAATTCCTTCTTATCTTCGTTCTGAAATGATGCCCTTCCATTCTGAGGCCGTGTCCTCTGATCCTAACTACTCCCACCACAGGAAACATCCTCTCTACATCCACTCTTTTGAGGCCATTCAACATTTGATAGGTTTCAATTATTCCCCTCATTCTTCTGAATTCCAGTGAGTACAGGCCCAGAGCCATCAAACATTCTTCTTGTGACAAGCAGTTCAATCCTAGAATCATTTTCGTGAATTTACTTTGAACCCTCTCCTTTCTAAGATAATGGCTCATATCTGCTCACAATACTCCAACTGAGGCCTCATCAGGGTTGTATAAAGCCTCAGCATTACATCCTTGCATTTATATTCTAGTCCTCTTGAAATGAATGCTAACATCGCATTTTCCTTCTTCACTACCGACTCAACCTGCAAATTAACCTTCAAGGAATCCTACACGAGGACTCCCAAGCCCCTTTGTGCTTCAGAGTTTTGAATTTTCTCTTCCTTTAGAAAATAGATTACCCTTTTCTTTCTTCTACCAAGGTGCATGACCATACATTTCCCAACGCTCTATTCCATCTAACATTTCTTTGCCCATTCTCCAAATCTAAGACCTTCTGTAGCTCCTTTACTTCCACAAAACTACAGCCCTCCACCAATCATCGTATCATCAGCAAACTTTGCAACAAAGCCATCAATTCCATTATCCAAAACAATGAGATGTAAAGTAAAAAGAAGCGGTCCCAAAACAGATCCCTGTGGAACACCACTAATCATGAGCAGCCAACCAGAAAAGGCTCTCTTTATTCCCACTCTTTGCCTCCAATCAATTAGCTACTGCTTTATCCTTGTTAGTACCTTTCTGGTAATGCCATAGCTCTTAATTTGTTATGCAGTCTCATGTGTGCACCTTATCAAAGGCCTTCTGAAAATCCAATTACAAAAATTCCACTGATTCTCCTTTGTCTATCCCAATTGTTAATTCTTCAAAGAATTCCAACAGATTTGTCAGGGAAGATTTTCCCTTGAGGAAACCATGCAGACTATGGTCTATTTCATCAAGTGCCTCCAAGTATCCCTAATCCACATCCTTAACAATCGAGTCCACTATCATCCCAACCACTGATATCAGACTAACTGGCCTATAATTTCCTTTCTGTCTCTCTCCTTTCTTGAAGAATGGAGTAACATTTGCATTTTCCAGTCTTATGGAACCATTCCAAAATCTAGTGATTCTTGAAATATTACTAATGCCTCCACAATCAGCCACCTCCTTCAGAATCCTGGGATGCACACCATCTGGTCCAATTGACTTACCTACCTTTCAATTTCTCAAGAGGCTTCTCTTTGGTAATGGTAATGTCACAAACTTCATGACCACTGACACCTGGAACTTCCACCAAACTGCTAGTGTCTTCCACAGTGAAGACTGATGCAAAATACTTATTCAGTTCATCTGCCATTTCCTTGTCCCCCAATTCTACCTCTCCAGCATTGTTTTCCAGTGGTCCAATATCCACTCTCGTCTCTCTCGTATCTGAAGAAACTTTTGATATCCTCTTTAATATTATTGGCTAGCTTACTTTCATGTTCCATGTTTAACTTCTTAATGACCTTTTTTAGTTGCCTTCTTTTGTTTTTTAAACTTCCCAATCCTCTAACTTCCCAGTAATTTTTCCTTCAATATATGCTTTCTCTTTGGCTTTTATGCTTGCTTTGACTTTTCTTGTTAGCCACAGTTATGTCATCTTGTCTTTAGAATACTTCTTCCTCTTTGGGGTGTATATATCCTGTGCCCTCTGAATTGCTCCCAGAAATTCCAGCCATTGCTGCTTTGCTGTCATCCCAACTAGTGTTGTGATTTTTTCAATCAATTCTGGCCAACTCCTCTCTCATGCCTCTGTAATTACCTTTACTCCACTATAATCCTGAATTTCTCCTTCTTAAATTGCAATGTGAATGTGATCATATTAAGATCACTTTTCACTAAAGTTCTTTTACTTTAAGCAGTCTAATCAATTCTGGTTCATTGCTCAATACCCAATCCAGATTAACTGGTCCCCTAACCACAAGCTGGTCTAAAAAGCCATCTCATAGGCATTCTAAAGATTCCGCCTCTTGGGATCCAACACCAATCTGATTTTTCCAATCAACCTTTAAATTGAAGTCCCCCAAGACTATAGTAATGTTGCCCTTTTGGCACGTATTTTCTATCATGTTGTAATTTATAGTCCACACCCTTACTACTGTTTGGGTGTCTGTATATAACTCCCCTCAGAGTCTTTTTACCCTTGCAGTTCCTTAGCTCTACCCATAATTCAACAACATCCAACCCTATGTCACCTTATTTCTAAAGATTGATTTAATTTTCTCCCAACAGAGCCATGCCATCCCGTCTGACTATGTGCCTGTCCATTCAATAGAACATGTATCCTTGGATGTTAAGCTTTCAGCTATAATCTTCTTTCAGCCATGATTCAGTGATGCCCACAACGTCATACATGCCAATCTATAACTCTGCTACACATTCATTCTACCTTATTTCGTATACTGTATACCTTGTGACTCATCCTGGTGAGTTCAATTTTGCTTTATTATCAGCCTCTCCTTGTCTGGAGTCTCACTACACACTGCCTTTGTTTGTAAACAATTTACCTCATTTTCAGCACTATCCTTCCAGTTCCCATCCCCTGCCAAATTAGTAAAAACCCTCCCAAACAACTCTAGCAAACCTGCCTGCAAGGATATTGGTCCCCCTTGGGTTCAGCTGTAATCTGTTCCTTTTCTACAGGTCGTGTCTTCCCCAGAAGAGATCCCAATGATCCATAAATCAGAACCCTTGCCCCTTACATCAGATCCTCAGTCACACATTTGCCTGCCAAATCATCCTAATCTTACCTTCACTGGCACATTGGCACAGTCAGTAATCTAGAGATTACTATCATGGAGGTCTTGTTTTTCAGTTTTGACCTAGCTCCTTATATCTCTTCAGGACATCCTCAACTTGTCTACCTAAGTCATTTGTGCTAATATGTACCAAGAATTCTGGCTGCTTGCCCTCTCCCTTGAGAATGCCATGGACCTGATCCAAGACATCTCTGACCCTGAGAGGCAACCCATGACCCTCCACATCAAGCCCATCATTCTTTGTTGCTTCTGGTGTTTCCAAAGGAATTCTACCACTGAACTTATCTTTACACAGCCCCCCCTAACCATTCTCCACTTTCTGCAGGGATTCCCTTGTCCATTCATTATTCACCATCAATCTCCCTCCCAACACTTAACCCTGCAAGCGGCCAAACTGCTACACCTGCTCATTCATCTCAGCCCCAAGCAGTCCTTCCAGGTAAGGCAACATTTCACCTGCCAATCTGCTGAGATTGTCTATTGTTTCCAGTGCACCCGATGTGGTCCCCCCTACATTGGTGAGACTCATTGTAAATTGGGGGACTTCTTAGTCAAGTATCTCCACTCCGTCCACCAAAAGTGAAACTACCCAACATTTTAATTCTGACATGTTGGTTGATGGCCTCCTCTTTTGCCATGATGAGGTGACACACAGGGTGGAGGAGCAATACCTCATATTCCATCTAGGTAGCCTCCAACCTGATGGCATGAACATTGATTTCTCCTTATGGTAATTTTTTCCATTCCCCATTCCCTCTATTTTTTTATTCCCCACTCTGGCCTGTTGCCTCTTCTTCACCTGCCTATCACCTCCCTCTGGTGCCCCTCCTTCCCTTTCCCCCATGGTCCACTCTCCTCTCCTATCAGATTCCTTCTTCTCCAGCCCTTTACATTTGGCAACCACCTGGCTTCACCTATCACCTTCTAACTATCCTTCTTACCCTCCCTCCACCTTTTTATTCTGGAATCTATCCCCTTCCTTTCCAGTCCCAAAAAAAGGCCTCAGCCTGAAATGTCACCTGTTTGTTAATTTCCATGGATGCTGCCTGACCTGAGTTCCTTCAACATTTTGTGTATGTTGCTTGGTTACCCATACTGGCTTTGGGTTAATCAATTTCTTAGCTTTAAGCATTCAATCCTTGTTATCGACTTCCTCCAAGACCTCAACCCTCCTTTTTAATCTCCAAACACACAGGCAATTCTGGTCTTTTGACAATTACTCACTTAATCACTCTGCCAATAGCAGATGTGCCTTCAGCTGCCAGGGCCCCAGACCCTTTCTTAAACCTCCATTCTATCTTTTTTGACGATACTCCTTAAAACCTGCCTCTGATAAGCTTCTGGACATCTGTACTAATCCTTCAAATTCTATTTCGTAACATTGCAGCAAGTGTTTTGGGATGTTCACTGTGTTGTAGCTGTTATATAAGCAAGTTTCTGTTTCTGATGAGATAGTCCAGCAATTGTAATTTTTCATCCCTGCATAAGAAGTTGAGAATAAGTGTTGGGAAAGAGGAGGGAAGCTTTCATAATCCACTCTTAATAACTGCAGGGACAGCTGGACTATACAGCCAACCAGCTCTGTAGGATGGTATGTTTTAGGAATCTAATTCATGTTTGTTAACATAACTCCCTCATTACGTACTGATACTGGCACAGCTAAATGCATCACTCTTGGAATGACTCCCATCTTATTCTGCTTTGCATAGTGTTAGTTGATCTCCCTTTGTATAGCATTTGTAATCCCCGAGTACTAACGTGGTCAGATCTGTTAAGCTTCTCAATTAAATGGAATTGTAAAGAAGCAAAGGCAAAATACTGAAAATTTGAAATATTAACAGAATTGGAAGATGGTACCAGGGAACAACGCTACCAATGACATCGTCCTGTAGACAATTCAAAAAACTACTTCTTTCAAATATGATTCTACTAAGTTCCATGTGATTGAAACCTGTGATTTACATTCTGATGTTGTGTTTTGGGGCTGACTGAGTGATATGGTGCTTTGCTGTCTTTGAGGGAATTTGAATAGGTCTGCAGTGGAGTGGTGCAGCCTGGAAATGGGGCACAAGCCCATGATTGACTCCACTGTTTCTCTCCATTTGAGGCATCAAGCAAGGTTGAAGTTGTCGAGGATGAGAGCAGAGGACAATGGGTGATTGGCACCATCTGCCTGCATTTAAGACCTTAAGATATAAGAGCAGAACTAGGCCATTTGGCCCATCAAGTCTGCTCCACCATTTCATCATGGCTGATCCAGTTTTCCTCTCAGCCCCAGTCTCCTGCCTTCTCCCCATATCCCTTCATGTCTTGACCAATCAAGATCCTAACCAGTCTTCCTTTTCCTCTTGCTAGCTGCTGTTGGAGGAAAGTGCAGGATTGATCAGTGAGGCTGTGGGCTTGTTTTGGGGGACTTTGAGGTTCATGTTGCATGTGTTCCTGAATTCTGGTTACTTCTTTTTTGAGCAGTTTGATTGTGGTGATTGATGTGGACTGGGGCACTTTGGCAAAGAATGGTCCTGCGGCCTGCAGTGGCTAGCGACGTGCACTGAACTAAACTAAACTGTATACTACTAGTTTGTTTGATATTCTATGTGTTGTTTGCTTGTCTTTTTTGTGTGTTGGGTGGGGTGTTTGATGTTTTCTTGAACAGGATCCATGGTATTTCTTTGGTTTGTGGCTGGCTGGCTGTGGGAGGAAGAATCTCAGAGTTGTATTCTGTATACATACTTTAATAATAAATGTACTTTGAAATACAGGAAATGTTTAGCAGCTCAGGCAGTCTCTATGGAGGGAGAACTGTTGCTGGTTCTCTTTCATTGCCTAAAAATAATAACTGGGGCTTTTTCCATATTTATTTCCTGAATTGCAGGGCATTTTCAGAAATTTCTATTTAATTATCATTTAATGGTCCTAGCTAAAAATGTGTCCTAAGGACCATGAACCAATGAGATCTTGGAAAGCTGATTCAGTCTGAGTGATTATTCTGAGGTGGCATAAATATAACACCAAGGAGGATGTGAAGATTAGAAAATATATCATTGCATTTCCAAAAAGCCAGTTGGATTGGCAAAGACAAACAGCAGAGAGTACTTGATCAGTGCAACTTTTCCAAAGGCAAAAGACAAGGAAAAATAAAAAGGATTTCAAAGCCGCTTAAAAAAAACATGTGAAATTACAAAATCACATAGTGCGGAAGCATGGTGGTTATGTTGTCAAGAGATCTCACCAACAAATTGGAGATGTGTTTATGTCCCACCGTAACAGCAACAAAAGCTAGTTTCAGTAATGGTGACCATGAACAGTGCAGATTACTCATTTAAACCTATACTCTTCAGGAAAGAAAATCTACAATGCTTAGCAAATCCAGCTTCAATAATACTCCAGACCGAGCGCAACATATTGATTCTTAACTCTTAGAAATGACACTCCAAACCTCTTGGTTCCAGAACAAATTGGAATGTAAATGACTTGCCCATTACTTACCAAGAGTAAGTAATACTGCAGATCTGCATGATTAGTTGAAAGCTAAGACTTGGTAGGGAGCTCTTTACCTTAAGATTTGTAAAGTTGTGATATCACAATCCCACTTTGGAGATTTGAACACATTAAATAGTAGACTTATTCATATATATCCCACAACAATATTGGAGAGCAGTGGGGCTAATCCTGGTACTCTGATTAATGTTCGTCTCTGACTCAAACCATTAAAGTAGTAGATTATCTGATCATTACCACGTTGTTATTTGTAGAGCCTTGCTATTTACAAATTTTCTCCCATATTTCCCATTTTACAATAATGACTACAATTCAAAAAGATCTTGCTCACTGGAGGACATTCTGAGACACCCCCTCAGATTTTTCTCTTATTTGTAAGTCTCCTTAAGGTTGTGTGTATACTCCAAAGGACAGTATTCAACGTGCCTGAATGGTATGAACCTGATAGCTAAATCACAGGATGAAATCATTGTGCACATATAATGTTTATTATGCAGCAAAACTATGATTTATAGGCTTCAAAAGTAATTCAATGCATGGATGTGCATTACGCAGGAATTCTCTGAAGCTATTTACAAATGGACACTTAAAATTCCTCTGCAATAAATATAGATTGTATCAACTTACATTCACTCTGACAATACTAGATATAAAAGCAGAAGAATTTGTGGGAAGATTTTATGAAAATAATCTAGAATGAAATTTTAGACTTCTGGCTCAATTCTAAAGAATCAGGGCAATAATTCAGGTCAAAAAACAAGCAATCATGTAATCAGATCCAAACCATTTTATATTACCCATATGTCGGATTACTTGTCAGACTCCAGATTATATGTTTTGTAAAATCATTTTGAGTTCAAAGTTTTCAACTTGTGATGAGGCAAATAATCTCTCTGTAGAAAAAAAGTAATGATCAATCCCCTCAAGCATTCCTAAACTATACTGAAGTACAAAAAGTATTAACCATGGGTCAGTAATAGCGCTCTCTCCTCCGAGAATTAGGGTATGGTTTCTAGACCCACTCCGAAGACTGAGCACAAGATCCAGACTAATTGAGGAATACTGTACTGTAAGAGATGTTCTGAGGACATGCTACACTGTCAGAGAGATACTGTGGGCTGCATTGTCACGAATACTGACCATTGCACTGGATGAACTGTGTAAGTGCTGCAACATCAATAATGGTGCAAAGAATTTTTAACATCCTGGAATTTTCTAAGTTTCAATCCAGTTCTATCTAATTTTTCTTTACTGGCTCAAGCTGTTTAGTCTTTCCTTAAAATACAAAGTCTTTATTCCACAAGTTGATCTAATCAATTTCTAAATACCTTTGATAAAAGCATATCTATCATTAAACAATTGACTTGGCTGGTTTGCAGTATTCCAGGTGTGGTTTCACAAACACAATGCATAATAGTGACAACATTTCCCTATATATTCCACTGAAGATTCTGCACCTACTTCATAATTCACTTCTGCAACTCACTGTATCATTTATAAATTTGGCTAAAACACATTCCATCTGAGTCATTATTAAAGATTGCAAGTAGTTGAGCTGCCATCACAGATCCCTCAAATCAACATATTAGTTACAGTTTCAAACCTGAAAGTGACCTATTTACCCCATTCATACATTGTCTGTTAATTTACCAATTCCATTGGCCATTCTATTACTCCCAATGCTATGAGGTCCTACCTTGTACAATAAGTTTTTAAGCAGCACCTTATCAAATGCTTAACGAACATAGATAATATCATAGCAGGATCAGCCGGATCTGTAGAGAGAGAAAAAAACTGTCAACCTTTCAGGTTAATGACCGTTTGTCAGACTGCATTCAAACTTCCAGCTAAATTCAGATAATTTGAGCAGCTAAACTTTGTAACTTTCAATGCATTTCCTTTGAGTACTTTTTAGTAATCAAATGCATTAATCCAACAGTTCCCTTAAGCCAACCCATATTCACAATGACATAGTAAGTATATCAAACATTACTTTCCTTTGACATTTCATTCTGATTCTACTTTAAAATTATGATTTTGCTAAATGGTTTTCCACTTCTGCTTTAATAATGGATTCCAGCATTTTCCCCAAGGACAGATGCTATAATTGATCTATTGTTTCCTAAAATCTCACTTTTTTTCTTGAACTTGAAATTCATATTACAACGTATTGCAACTTCCTGATCCGTTGAAATCTTCCTAGGATATCAATAACTTTGGAAGGCTTTTACTAACATACCCACCATCTCTGCGTCATTTCTTAAGCACAACACTATTGCCTTCAAGTGCAAACTTTTTTTTCCAAGTCTATTCACTTCCTTCTTAGCTTTACTCTTTAAAGCACATGGGATTAGTCTGCCATGCAAATAAATTGTTTTGCATCTGGTCTAATGCAAATATGCATATTTTATTAGCGGAGCTTTCCATGAAATTTTTAGCATACCTCCCCAACAGAGTGTAAAGGTGCAACTTTGAAGCATCAATGCTGAAAAAATTCTTCCTATTCATTATTGAACATCTAAGCTGCTGCTGTATTTGAACACTGTGGATTGTCTATGAAAGTGTTATATTCTTTGAGAAGCAAGAACATCAATTAGGACCTGTCCAGTACCATCACAATGTAAAAACACATACAGATGCAAGGAAGATAGTGTGTGCTGTGCTTAAAGATTAACAATATTAAACATTAAACTTAATGAAGCATAGGTCAGCACCACGCTTGCTGGAACACAGCCAAACTGGAGGAAACCATTGTCAATCCAGTGAGCACAACATGAGGGCATTCTTCATTATCGTCAGTCTAAACGTCCTCTCAACTGATTTATTATATATTTAATTCAGTACACATATTATAATAACTCATTATGGCTACAGTATTATCCCTAAAGGAAGTGACTGTAACACACACAGATTTTGCAAATTTTGTCTGGAGATCCACATTTCTCGGTGTAATTTTCTGTGGACACAGAATTTCTGCATGAATGCAAAAGTTCTGACTATGTTCACTCATGATTTTATGGCTGTGCTCCACTATAAACCTTCACAGAGAAACAAGAGCTTGCTGAAGGTTCAGTAAATATATTTAAGACAAGGTTGGATAGATTTTTGCTAAGTTGAGTAATTAAGGGTTATGGGGAAAAGGCATGTAGGTGGAGATGAGTCCATGACTAGATCAGCCATGATATTGAATGTTGGAGGAAGCTGGACAGTCAGATGGTCTACTCCTGCTCCTATTTCTTATGTTCTTATATTCACTGCTGGGGAATCTGCTCCGGTACCATGAACCAGATTAAACTGACAACATTTGCTGTTTAATTATTTTAAAGGAGACTGATTTTACATTTGTGTTAAGTAATCATTTTGATTATTTTGGTGTATTAAGCAATTTATTATTAACTTTTAAATGTTTACATAATTTAAAAATGTTGTTATAATCCATTTATTGTGGATATTCAGAAGCATAAATAAAACTTGATATTTTTAAGAGCTGACAGAGCCTGGGGAAACAGTTATGCCGTTAGCTGAACATTTTTCAGTTGTTACAGTACATGGGAGGGTTTACTTTGAATGAAGATTATTCAGTTTATTACAGTTTAGAGCTTTCAATCTTGGGGTTTTAATAAAGTTAGATTAGATTTGATTGTTTTCTAAACTGCATACAATATGTCCTGCAGCATTTTAAGAGCAGGCAGAGCCTGGGGAAACAGTTTTGCCATCAGTTGAGCATTTTTCAGTAGTTACAGTATATGGGAGGGTTTACTCTGAATTGTTTGCATGACCCAATTATATCACACAAGATCCCAGTGCACTGTGTCCTAAGTCAGTCCTGACCAAGAAGATTGCATGTTGAATATGGACAGGGTAAGTGTGCAATGTCTACATATTTCAATCGTATTTGGGGGGGGGGGGGGAGTGTGGAGAGGACGGTGCAATTCTGGCCATTGTTCTATAAAACAAATATCACTGCTGAACTTTGCTTATTCATACCACCTGGTTAACATAACTCATCCTAATGTTTTCTGGATTCCAGATTCCTCTCCCATTCACATTTCCCTCATACCCACATAAACCAGTGTGAACCAAAGAAAATATCCAGAAGTTTTCATCTTTCACAAGAACGTGTACTTATTAACTTCTTCAAATATTCATTGGCTTCAGAAATAATAATACTCTGATGTGAGAACTTCAGAAGCCAATAAATGGGCATGGCTTTTCACAACGTCGAAGCTTTTTAAGCTGGTTTATGGGCACTTGTTGATATGGACACCCAATTTACTCATTCCATTCCCAGCAAGTGCCAGGCCAGTTTTTCAGTCTCTTTATATAGGCTCCACCACAGCCTTACATTTCTGAAGCACTTATCCCATTCCTCTCAGGACACCATAGCATTATTGAAGAGAAGTTACTGCTCAATGTAGAACATACTGTAATCAAGTTGTGCTCTGCAAGTTCCAACAAACAGCAATAAATGATGGTCAGATAGTGATTTTGCCCTGGTTTAGTACAGTATGTGGTGTCATATTGTAATACAATTTATTATGTGTGGCGCAAACACCAGGAAGAAGCTCCAATAACCAGGCAAGAAGATTCAGATTCATTTATTTATCATATGTACACTGAAACACACAGTGAAATATGTCATTTGTGTTAACAACCAGCACAATCTAAGCAAGTGCTGGGTGTACCCACAGGTATTGCCAACGTTCCAGTGCCAACATAGTATGCCCACGATACTCGACAGAACACATAACACAATAAAACAGAATACAACAAGCAACAACAAAACAAACTCCTTTCTTCCTTCCCACCCTCCCACACAGATAGTCCTCCAACCCCAAAGCATTCCTCTCAGTCTCCAGCTGACTCACAGACAATGGGCCTCCAACTTCCCCAGTGCACTTCAGACTTGTATACCCACGACCCAAAGCTTGCCACATCTCCCACACGGTAAAAAGACTCTATGTGGTATCACACACAAAATACTCTGCAGATGCTGTGGTCAAAGCAACACATACAACACGCTGGAGGAACTCAGCAGATCGGGCAGCATACGTGGAAACGAGCAGTCAACATTTTGGGCTGAGTCCCTTCGTCAGGACTAGCCCAAAACATTGACTGCTTGTTTCCACAGATGCTGCCCGACCTGCTGAGTTCCTCCAGCGTGTTCTACGTGGTATCACCCTGGGTTTAACAAAAGCCCAACTTGTAGATAGCCCGTATCAGTGGGATGGATGAGGTAGCAGCTATGTGTCTGCTTGTGTCTTCTACTGAATGAGAATGGGGCAATTCTGTATGTCTTCTCTTCCCATTTGTGCACTGCGCCCCACTCCATACAAAAAGAATTCGTCCATAACTGGTGGCACTGAGCAGACTCACTCAGTGAGTCCAGCTGACAGTGGCTCTTCCCATCATATCTGTTTCTGTGATCCTCTACCACTCATGATCAGTCCTTAGAGTGGTATCTGTCATGACCTAGAACTGCCTGTATCTACAAGATCATGCGTATATATGATACCAGTGATAAAGGTGTAACAGCAAAGAACTGAACTTGACCAAAATAACAATAATTGAATACTGGAGAAATAAAGGGTCACCTATAAATCATGTAAAGAGCAAGAAAGCAGTGCAATGTCAGATGGTAATTTATGTTAATTCATTATAATTTAAAGTGAAATTTAATCTAATTACGAAAAGACTACGGGGGTGATTGATAAATTTGTGGCCTAAGGTAGAAGGAGTCGATTTTAGAAAGCCTAGCACATTTATTTTTCACCCTCCCCTAGTGTTGCCACCATGTTCTCATGGACCTCCTTGGGTGATAAGCCCTTGAGACCGAGGTAGCAGATGACTGCACGAAGGCCGATGTTGTCCATTTTCTCAGACAGTGCTTACTTGCAATTTTCAATTACTGTATCTGAAACAGAAATACCACAGAAGTTATTAACATCAAACTTTCTGCATAATCACTCAAAGAGTCGAACTGCACATGCCTGTAACGAGAGCTGTATAACTGATCTCCTTCTACCTTAGGCCACAAACTTATCAATCACCTTTCGTACATTTAATGTTTTAACCTGTGTATAAAATTACTATATAATTGAACGTGACTTCCAAAAATAACAAATGATAGTGGTAATGCTGCAAATAAGCAAAAGATAGGAGAATTTGCTGTCCAGGTAATGAAGATTATCCAGTTTATTACAGCTTAGAGCTTTCAATCTTGAGGTTTTAATAGATTTGATTGTTTTCTAAACTGCACACAATATGTCCTACAGCATTCAGTTAAGAAAGGCAACAAAATTGCGATTTGGAGACAGATTCTTCAACATCACTGTTAAGTAGTCTTGCCTGACATTTGGTTTCCAGTCCTGTATAAAAAATGGCACATAGTCTTTTTGTGTAAGGCTACACCAAGATTACAAATCAGATTAACATCAGTCAAGTGTGCTCTCGATATAAGAACACTGATAACAGAAATCAGACAGAGGATGTTGACCTACACAGTTTAGACAGCAGATACAGTGGTATGCAAAAGTTTGGGCACCCCTGGGGTCAAAATTTCTGTTACTGTGAATGGCTAAGCGAGTAAAAGATGACCTGATTTCCAAAAGGCAAAAAGTTAAAGATGACATATTTCCTTAATATTTTAAGCAAGATTATTTTTTTATTTCCTTCTTTTACAGTTTAAAAAATAACAAAAAAAAGGAAAAGGGCCTGAAGCAAAAGTCTGGGCACCCTGCATGGTCAGTACTTAGTAACACCCCCTTTGGCAAGTATTATAGCTTGTAAACGCTTTCTGTAGCCAGCTAAGAGTCTTTCAATTCCTGTTTGGGGGATTTTCGCCCATACTTGCTTGCAAAAGGCTTCTAGTTCTGGGCTGTCTTGCATGCACTGCTCTTTTGAGGTCTAGCCACTGAGGAAACAGCTACCTGAAAACGCTTTGCTATCTTCTTATAGCCTTCTCCTGCATCATTTACTTTAATTTTCAGAGTGCTAGGCAGCTGTTTAGAGGAGCCTATGGCTGCTGATTGTTGGGACAAGGTTTGAGGAGTCAGGGTATTTATAAAGCTTTGAAATTTGCATCAGCCTGACCTTTCCTAATGATGACTGTGAACAAGCCATAGCCCTAACAAGCTAATTTAGGTCTGAGAGCTTGGTAAAAATTATCTGTGAGCTCAAATCTCTTAGGGTGCCCAAACTTTTGCATGGTGCTCCTTTCCTTTTTTTTACACTTTAAAATTGTACAGAACAAAAATAATACACTAATCTTGCTTAAAACGTTGAAAAGAATGTTTCATCTTTAACTTTATGACTTTTGGAGAGCAGTTTATTTTCTACTCACTTAACTATTCACAGTAACAGATATTTTGACCAGGGGTGCCCAAAGTTTTGCATGCCACTGTATGATAGTGGCAATAGTGGAAAACTGAATAATGTAAAATTAAAATGAAAATTAATCACTAGCATATCAATAAGAACATCAGTACAGCCACTGACTCCTCAATTCTGGGTATAGTTGTGTTCAAGTTATTTAGCAAAGTATCATTAACATGCTGAATCTGAAAACATAACCTTGAAAAACTGAAAATCCAACATTAAATGTGATGTGCAATTTCTTATAATGGTTATTAAAATGAAGCTAGCAATCATTTTAGTGGAGTGTGTAAACAAAGCAATACTATCAGGAAATGATGGGCTTGAAAAATTAAAAGGAAATTGGAAGTCTTACGTGTGAACGTTTGGCAAATCATCTACATAAGATAGTATAACAATTTGTAAACATGTACTGTATATACACCAGAAGCACAAAATCCACATATATCAAGTCTTAATCTAGATTCTTCAATATAGGAGAAATTAATTCCACTGTCAAATCACTTAACCTGAAAACTTCTGAACTTTGTTTTTAAAGTTGTCTCCTTTATTCCTTCATTAATTATAAAGTAACATTTAAATGTGTGTTACATTTGTCTTCTCTTTGTGATTGGCAGAATAAAGTCAGGACTGCAGCAGTCCATAGGTTCACTGTCATAGTTGCTGCCTGACCTGTTGAGTTCCTTCAGCATTTTGTATGTGTTTCCAGCATCTGTAGAATCTCTTGTGTTTGGGCTTTGCAGTATTATGTATAATGAACTATGGCATCTGTGGTCTTTATAATGTTGTACCTAATTCAATTATTCATGGACAAAAACACTTAATGTTATCTAACAATCAGCACTCAGTTATTTAAACACAATAACTATTACTGAAGTCATTACCCAAAATATTCTAGAGAACCAGGGACAAGTTATTAAACAATCAGAAACAGGTTCATTATAAATGACATGAAAAAATTACTAAGGTACAAAAATAAATGAATAAACAACTTGAAAAACGAATAGCGAAGTTGTGTTCATGGACTTTTCAGGAATGGCAGAGGGGAAAGCTGACCACAGATCTTCAAGCTCCTGTACCTCCTCCATAATGGTAGTAACGGGAAGAGGGCATGTCCCAGGTGGTGAGTGTCCTTATAATGATGCCTTCATGAGGTACCGCTTTTTTTGAAGATGTTCCAGATGGTAGGGAGGCTTATGCCTATGATAGAGTGGGCTGAGTATACTACACTCTGCACCCTCTGTTGATTGGAGATTCCCATGTGGTGATGCAACCATTCAAGATTTTCTCACAGTACATCTGTAAGAATGTGCTAGTTTTTGTTGATATACTTAATCTCCTCAAGCTACTCTTGAAGTAGATTCTGGCATGCCTTTTTGATCAATATATTACATCAATATGTTGGGCACAGGATAGATCCTATAGGACCATAAGATTCAGAAGCAGAATTAAGCCATTTGTCCATAAAGGCTGCTCCGTCATTTCATCATGGCTAGTCCATTTCCCTAATCAAGACCAATCAAGAATCTATCAACCCCTGCCTTCAAAATACCCAATGGCTTGGCCTCTATAGCTGCCTGTGGCAATGAATTCCACAAATTCATCATTCTTTGGCTAAAGAAATTCCTCCTCTTCTCTGTTCTAGATGAACATTCCTCTGTTCTAAGGATGTGTACTCTGGTCTCAGACTCCCCCACCATATATGACATTGGTAAGAAAGGTGAGGAGATACTGAAGAGAAATTTTAGGGAGCTAGGTAGAAAGCTGAAAAAACAGGACCTCCAAGGTAGTAATCTCTGGATTGCTGCAAATGCCATGCACCAGTGAGGGTAAGAATAGGATGATTTGGCAGATGAATACTTGGCTGAGGAACTTGTGCAGGGGGCAAGGGTTCAGATTAATGTATCATTGAGATCTCTTCTAAGGAAGAGATGACCTGTACAAAAGGGACACATTACACCTGAACTCGAGGGGGACCAATATTCTTATAGGCAGGTTTCCTAGAGCTGTTTAGGAAGGTTTAAACTAATTTGGCAAAGTGATGGGAATCACAGTGATAGTGCTGAGGATGAAGTAGATACTCTACAAACAGAAGCAGTGTGTAGTAAGACTCCTACCAAGGAGAAGCTGATAATAGAGCATAATTGCAGTCATCTGGTTACAATGTAAAGGGGAACAAAATCAAAAAGGGTGAATACAGGACTGGTATTATATTTAAATGCATGCAGAATATGGAATAAGGCAGATGAACTTGTAGCACAGTTACAGATTGGCATGTATGACATGGGCATCACTGGATCATGGCTAAAAGAAGATTACAGCTGGGAGCTTAACATCCAAGGGTACACATTGTACCAAAAGGATAGACAGGTAGGCAGAGAGGGTGGTGTGGCTCTATTGGTAAAAAATTAAATCAAATCATGAGAAAGAAGTGACAGAGGATTGGAAGATATAGAATCGTTGTGGGTAGAGCTAAGGAAGTGCGAGGGTAAAAAGGCCCTGATGAAAGTTAAATAGTACTAAAGTACCAAATAGTATCAAACAGTATTAAAGATGTGGACTACAAATTACAACAGGAGATAGAAAATGTATGCCAAGAGGGCAATGTTACAATAGTCACGGGGGATTTCGATATGCAGGTAGATTGGGAAAATTAGGTTCATACCGAATCCCAAGAGGGGGAAATTCCTAGAATCCCTATGAGATGGCTTTTTAGAGCAGCTCACAGTTGATCCCACTAGGGGATCAGCTATTTTGGATGAGATGTTGTGCAGTGAACTAGAATTGATTAGAGAGCTTAAGGTAAGTGAACGTAATATGATAGAATTCACCCTGCAGTTTGAGAAGGAGAGGCTAAAGTTAGATGTAATAGTATTACAGTGGAGTAAAGGGGATTACTGAAGCATGAGAGGGGAGCTAGCCAAAATTGATTGGAAAGGAATACTAGCAATGATGATGGCCGAGCAGCAATGGCTGGAATTTCTGGGAGCAATTCAGAAGGCACAGGATAGATACATCCCAAAGAGGATGAAGTATCTATTCTACAGGGAGGATGACACAACCGTGCATTGACAAGAGAAATCAAAGTCAGAGAGTGCATATAATAGAACAAAAATTAGTGGGAAGTTGGTGAATTGGGAAGCTTTTAAAAAGCAGCAGAAGGCAACTTAAAAAAAGTCATAAAGAAGGAAAAGATGGAATATGAAGGGAACTAGCCAATAATATTAAATTACCAAAAGTTCCTTCAGATACACAAAGTGTAAGAGAGAGGCAAGAGTAGATATCGGACTGCTGATAAGTAATACTGGAGAAGCAGTAATGGGGGACAAGGAAATGGCAGACAAACTGAATAAGTATTTCACATCTGTCTTTACTGTGGAAGATACCAGAGGTTTGGTGCAAGTTCTAGGTGTCAAGGGTCATGAAATATGTGAAGTTACCATTACTAGAGAGAAGGTTTATGGGAAACTGAAAGTTCTGAAGGTAAATAAGTCACCTGGATCAGATGGTGTGCACCACAGGGTTCTGAAAGAGGTGGCTGAAGAGACTGTAGAATCATTAGTAATGATCTTTCAAGAATCAATGGATTCTGGAAAGGTCCTGAAAGATAGGAAAATTGTAAATGTCACTCCAGTCTTCAAGAAGGGAGAGGAGCAGAAGAAAGCAAATTATTGGCCAGTTAGTCTGATACCAGTGGTTGGGAAGATATTGAAGTTGATTGCTAGGGATGTGGTTCCGGGGTACTTGGAGGCACATGATAAAATAGACCATAATCAGCATAATTTCCTCAGAGGAAAATCATGCCTGACAAATCTGTTGGAATTCTCTGAAGAAATAACAAGTTGGATTGACAAAGGAGAATTGGTGGATGTTGTGTGCTTGGATTTTCAGACGGCCTTTGACAAGGTGCCACACATGAGGCTGCTTATCAAGCTGCAAACCCATGGTATTACAGGAAAGATACTGGCATGTATAGAGTATTGGCTGATTGACAAGAGGCAGTAAGTGGGAATAAAGGGAGCATATTCTTGTTGGCTGCTGGTGATTAGCGATGTTCCACAGCTGTCTATGTTAGGACCATTCCTTTTTAATTTATATGCCAATGACTTGGATGATGGCTTTATGGCTAAATTTGTGGATGATATGAAGATAAATGGAGGGGCAGGTATTTTGTGTAAGTAGAGCGGCTGCAGAAGGACTTGGACAAATTAGGAGAATGGGCAAATGAGAGACAGATGGAATACAGTGTCGAGAAGTATATGGCTATGCACTTTGGTAGAAGAAATAAAAGCGTAGACTATTTTCTAAATGGAGAGAAAATTCAAAAGTCTGAAGTGCAAAGGGACTTGGGAGAATTGTACAGGATTCCCTGAAGGTTACTTTATAGGCTGAGTCGGTGGTGAAGAAGGCCAATGTGATGTTAGCATTCATTTTGAGTGGATGAGAATATAAAAGCAATGATATAATATTGAGACTTTATAAAGCACTGGGGAGGCCTCACTTGGAGCAGTTTTGGGCCCCTAATCTAAGAAAGGAGGTGCTGATGTTGGAGAGGGTTCAAAGGTTCACAAAAATGATTCTGGGATTGAAAGACTTGTCATACGAGAAATATTTGATGGATCTGGCCTCTACTCACTGGAATTCATAAGAATGGAAGGTGTCCTCATTGAAACCTATCGAATTTTGAAAGACCTCAATATAGTGGATGTGGAGTGGAAGTTTCTAATAGTGGGAGAGTCGAAGTCCAGATGACACAGCTTCAGAATAGAGAGGAATCCTTTTAGAATGGAGATGAGGAGGAATTTCTTTAGCCAGAGAGTGGTGAATCTGTGGAAGCCAAGTCATTGGGTCTATTGAATGCAGAGATTGATAAGATTCTTGATTAGTTGGGGCATGAAAGGGATATGGAGAAAAGGCAGGAGATTGGGGCTGAGAGGGAAAATGGATCAGCATAATGAATTGGTGGAGCAGACTCAATGAGCCAAAGGATCTAATTCTGCTCTTGTATCTTTAACACTTTATATATCTGAAGAAATTTTTGGTATCCTCTTTCATATTATTGTCTATTACATCTTTGTATTCCATTGTTTCCTTCTTTATGACATTTTTAGTTGCCTTTTGTTGTTTTTTAAAAGCTGTCCAATTTTCTAACTTCCCACTAATTTTTGCTCTTTTATATGCCCTCTCTTTGGCTTTTAGGTTAGCTTTGACTTCTCTTGTCAGCCACGTTGCATCACCCTGCCTTTAGAATATTACTTCTTCCTATCTTGCACTTTCTGAATAGCTCCCAGAAACTCCAACCATTGCTGCTCTACTGTCATCCCTGCTAGCTAGTGTTTTCTTCCAATCTCTCATCAGGACCTCCTCACCTTTCCTATATATGTCATTAGTGCCAATATGTACCAAGACTTTTGGCTGCGCATCCTCCCCTTTTACAATGCTGTGGATCTGCTCCGACACATCCCTGACCCTGGCACCGGTGAGGCAACATACCATCGGGGTGTTTCTTTTGCATCCACAGGATCTCATCTGTTCCTCTAACTACCACTACTCAAAGTTCAAATTAAATTTATTATCAGAGTACATACATGTCACCTCATACAACTCTGAGATTCATTTTCTGCAGGTATACTTAGCAAATTTATAGAACAGTAACTGTAAACAGGATCAAGGGATAACAAACTGTGGAAATGCAAATATAAATAAATAGCAATGAATAATGAACATGAAGTAACAAGATAAAGAGTTCTTAAAGAGCCTGCACTGCTCCCTGTTACTATTGATGGTGATGACGTGGATGTGGTTAGGACCTACAAGTACTTGGGGGTGCACCTGGATGATAGGCTTGAGTGGAGTACCAACACAGAGGCTGTGTACAGGAAGGGCCAATGTCACCTCTACTTCCTGAGGAGACTAGGTCCTTTGGAGTATGCAGGCCTCTCCTTCCCAGGATCTACCAGTCTAGTGTTGCCAATACAATCTGCTTGTGGTGATGTCCTGGAGCAATGGCATTAACACGGGTGATGCCAATATGTTCAAAAAACTGATTAGAAAGGCTGGCTCTGTTATTGGAGTCAAACTGGACACACTGGAGGCTGTGGTAGAACAAAGGACCCTGGCAATCCTGGACAATGTCTCTCACCCTCTCCATGACACATTACCTGAACAGATGAGCGCTTTTAGTATAAACTAAGACAAACACACTGCCCCAAAGAGTGCTATTCTTGCCATCTGCCATGAAGCTCTGAGTCAACTTATAGTCGGGGAAGTGATGACCCCCTCCTGTTAGACTGTTTGAGGTAACTTATATATCTGTGCACTTGTAATGCTACTGTGACATCATTATTTCCTTTGGGATCAATAAAGTATCTATCTAAAGTGAGACCATTGGTTGTGGGAACACCAGAAATAGAATGAGTGTAGTCATCCGCATTTGTTCAAGAACCTGATGGCTGATTGGTAGTACCTGTTCTTGAACCTGGTAGTGCAAGTCCTGAGGCACTTGTACCTTCTACCTGATGGCAGCACTGAAAAGAGAGCATGGCCTGGGTGGTAGGATCTTTGATGATGGATGCTGCTTTTCTGTGGCAATGTTTCATATAGATGTACTCAATGGGTGGGAGGATTTTATGCACTGGGCTGAATTTTACAGGATTATACATGCAAAGGCATTGGTATTCCTATACCAAACTGTAATGCAGCCAGTCAGCACACATTCCACTACATGTCTATAGAAGTCTGCCAAGGTTTTTGATGACATGCTGAATCTCTGCAGACTTCTGAGAAAGCTCTGTTGTTCTTTTATATGATGGGTCCAGGACAGGTCCTCTGAGATAGTGACCCTGTCCACCTCTGATCCTCTGATTATTACTGGCTCACGGACCTCTGGTTTTCCTCTCCTGAAGTTTACAATCAGTTCCTTGGTCTTATTAACATTGAGTGAGAAGTTCTCTGGTGCACTACTGCAGTCCTCTTCGCCTCTCTTCTCTTCTGAACTAGAGCACCAGACTCAGTGCCAGAAATACAGTCACTGTGGTTGAGCCCGGTAGCTCATTGCCCTCAATAGTATCCAAAGTTGAATACTTATTATTGAGGGTAACTGCCACATGGGTACTCTGCACTGGCTGCCTATTTCCCTTCCTTCTCCTGACAGTCACCCAGTTACCTGCCCCCTGCAACCTCAGGGTGAATGCCTCCCTGTAGCTGTTATCTATCACTTCCTCAGTCTCCCGTCTGAGCCAAAAGTCACCTGGTGTAGATGTGGTGATTTTGGTGATCAGAATTCCCACTTCTCACATACAGAACAAAACACAGCCCCGGGGCGATTTTCATTATGCTAACTGTGCCTTAACAGATGAGCAATGAAATATAAAGAAGATGAAAAAGAAGCTTACCAGATAATTACTTCGCCCAAGCCTGGTGAACCAAAGCCACTCACACAATGGCTGTTCTGCTTGCCCCTGCCTTTTTATTCGTCCTTTCCAATGAGTCCTGTTCACTGATTCGGTGCAGTCCAACTCCAAAAACTGCTGCAAAGTGCTGCTTTTTAAAAAAATCTTCAGGTGTGTACCTTTGTGAAATTGCCATTTCTTCTTGTGCTCTCCTTACCGATTTGGGCGCTGTCCAACTCCTACTGAGATGTTGATGCCCAGAGTTTGAAAGCATTCATGCAATATTCAACAGGTTAGACTGAAACAAAGATGGTGTCTGATCTAGTATGATCTTACACCATTTTTGGCCCAAATCAATCAACCCTACATTGACAGCCTCAGGGGTTCAGCACTGGGCCATACTGATGTCTTAATACAATTGTTATCTAATATCAAGTACTGAAACCAAACTCCACAGTAAATTATTTTAAAAATTGCAGTATGAGCTGCTGGTACAAACACATAGAATGGAATGTGCATCTTGTCTAAAGGATAGCTTTCCTGTTATAGCATTAGTTAGTAAATTAATGCACAAGAATCCAGTATTAAGTCAAGCATATGAGCTCTTTGGATGTCTGAACTAATTTAGACACAGAGTTGGGTAAGTATGGGAGCCATTCTCCACAACTCAGGGCCACATCAAATGGGACCACACAGTACTTGTACCCAAAGAACAAAGAGGAACGTAGGAACTTAACTAGGATCATTTGGGCATTGTATGTAGTAGGTTGTAGCGTTATCATAGACGAGGATCTGGAAGAGCCGGTCAGTACGTGCATGGTTGGCTACAGCTGCAAATCACAGACTGACGAGAACATCAAATGTATAAGTGGTTTGTAAGGACAGTCCAGCATGTCTGAATGGACTACTGTGAGAAAGGTACAGCTTCCTAGTGACAAGGAAAGCTGAAGTTCTGAGGTAAAGCATTAAGCTCAATCACCACAACTCTGTGTGTGTGTGTGTGTGTGTGTGTGTGTGTGTGTGTGTGTGTGTGTGTGTGTGTGTGTGTGTGTGTATAAAATGGGGAATTCAACTCCATTTTCAGGATCTTTAATTATTGTACTGCTGCTGCTAAACAACAAATTTCATTTCATATAAAACAGAAATAATAAACCTGATTTTAATTTGAGCAAATTGCACCTGTGGTTCCCCTAATGAAATTTGAACATCTTGTGAAATGAATCACTTCATATCCCTTTATCATCTAGCCTCACTTGGACACTTTGAGGCATCAGTACATTCAGTAAAAAAGGAACTAAAGCAGCAAGTCGTGGAAAGCAGATGGGGTGTTACTACAATTCACCAATTCACAAATTTCCCTTTGCAATAGACCAGCTCTATATCCATGACAGGATACACACTTGCAGAGATGCACAGAGGACTGAGAAAATGTCCCAGTCCGGTTCGACCCATTCAAGAGAAGAGAAGGTGGAAGAAAGGAAATTGATATACAGATTCAAAGTATTAGTGTGTTTTTGAACATTTGTAGAAGTTAGGAATCATTTTAATTAGAATGTTGTCTTCTGAAAATTGAGTCAGTTGATTAGATTCCATGACAGAGAGGGAAAAAAAACTGTATTCCAAAAAGGAGTGAAATGAACAGATTAGATTGTGCTGTCTCAAATAAACTGATCCAGAATAATGTCTGAATGCTCACTCTCTTTCCTAATTTCTGTTCTTTTATATTTGTTTATAGACTATAACTGCACATATTTCAAGCACTTCACATCAGGAGAAAATGCAGAGCAGTTCCAAATTACCACTCAGAAAGGTAAGTGATGAAAATGCTGAGTTTTGTGTAGGCCATGAGTTTAATTCAGACAATTGTCCTGCTAACATCTTTATTTTTGCCAAAGAGAAGCCAAAAATGTAACACACATTTAAATGTTCCTTTATAATTAATGAAGGGATAAAGGAGACACATTTAAAAACAAAGTTCAGATGTTTTCAGGTTAAGTGATTTGACAGTGGAATCGATTTCTCCCATATTGAAGAACCTAGAATAAGGAGGTATGGTTGGAAAGTTCAAGCTGTGGTTCTTGGGATAAATCTGAAAACATAAATGCACAGAAGGTAGTAGAAATCTGGAACTCTCTTTTGAAATTAACATACAATATAAATCTAAGATTAATTTCTGACATTCAAAGCTAGTAAGAGCAAAAGTTGGACTCATGATATTATAACATATAAGACCATAAGATAAAGGAGTAGAATTAGGCTGTTTGGTCCATCGAGTCTGCTCTGCCATTCAATCATGGCTGATCATTTTTTTTCCTGTTCCTCAACCCCATTTCCCAGCCTTCTCCCCGTAACCTTAGATGCCATGTCCAATCAAGAACCTATCAATCTCTGCCTTAAATACACCCAACGACCTGGCCTCTACAGCTGCACATGGCAACAAATTCAACAAATTCACCACCCTCTGGTTAAAGAAATTTCTCTGCATCTCTATTTTGACTGGATTCCCCTCTATCCTGAGGCTGTGCCCTCTTGTCCCAAACTTTCCCATCATGGGAAACATCCTTTCCACATCTATTCTGTCTAGGCCTGTTAATATTTGAAAGGTTTCAGTGAGAACACCCCCCCCCCATCCTTCTAAATTCCAGCAAGTACAGACCCAGAGCCATTAAATGTTCCTTGTATGATAACCCTTACATTCCTGGAATCATTCTTGTGAACCTCCTCTGAACCCTTTCCAATGCCAGCACATCTCTTCTAAGATGAGGAGACCGAAACTGTACACAGTACTCAAGGTGAGGCCTCACCAGTGCCTTATAAAACCACAGCATCACATCCCTGCTCTTGTATTCTAGACCTCTTGAAATGAATGCTAACTTTGTATTTGCCTTCCTCACCACCAACTCTTCCTGCAAATTAACCTTTAGGGTGTTCTGCACAAGGACTCCCAAGTCCCTTTGCATCTCAGATTTTTGGATTTTCTCCCCGTTTAGAAAATAGTCTGCACATTTATTTCTACTACCAAAGTGCATTTTCCAACATTGTATTTCATTTGCCACTTTCTTGCCCATTCTCCTAATTTGTCTAAGTCCTTCTGCATCCTACCTCTTTCCTCAACACTACATGCCCCTCTACCAATCTTCGTATCATCTGCAAACTTGGCAACAAAACCATCTATTTCATCATCTCAATCATTTATTTACAGCATAAAATGAAGTGCTTCCAACAACAACTCACGTGGAACACCACTAGTCACTGGCAGCCAACCAGACAAAGATCCTTTTATTCTCACTCACTACTCCTTTCAGCCAGCCAATGCTCTAACCATGTTAGTAACTTTCTTGTAATACCATGGGCTCTTAACTTGGTAAGCAGCCTCTTATGTGGCACCTCTACTTTCCCTCTCCTGAAGCCTACAGTCATTTCCTTGGTCCTACTGACACTGATTGAGAGGTTGTCATTATGACACCACTCAGCTGTATTTTCAGTTTCCCACCTATATGCTGATTCATCATCACCTTTGATTCAGTCCAGAACAGTGGTGTTATCAGCAAACGTGAATATGGAATAAGAGCTGTGCTTAGCCACACAGTCATAGATGTAAAGCAAGTAGAGCAGGAGGCTAAGCACACAGCCCTGCGGTGCACCTGTGCTGTTGGAGACATAGAGTAACACATCATGGATAAAGGTCCTTCGGCCCAACAAGTCCATGCCAACCACAGTGCCCATGCAGTTAGCCTAATTTTGGGCATTTAGTCCATATCTCTCCAGGCTTCTCCTCCCCCCCCCCCCCCACCTCATGTACCTACCAAAGTTCCTCTGGCAACTTATTCCACATATTCACTGCCCTCCACATGAAAAACCTGCCCCTCCAATCCCTTTTAAATCCTATACCCCTCACACCAAACAGATGCCCCCTGGTTCTGTACAAACCTACCCTGTAAACAAGATTATTACTATCCACCTTATCTATGCCTCTCATAACTTTAGACACTTCTATAAGGTTGCCCCTCATTCTCCTACATTCCAAGGAATAAATAAAGACCTAACCAGGCCAACCTCTCCTTATAATTCAGGTTTGGCAACATCCTCGTCGACCAAAACTGTGCACAGTACCCTAAGTGTGGCCTCACCAACTTAATGTTCCAACTCCTATATCTAGTGCCCCGATTTATGAATTTCTTTGTGCCAAACAACTTTTTCACCTCTGCCTGCGATAGCACTTTTACACTTCCCAGAGACCTACTGTTCATAGGACAAGATCTTCATTTGATTTTCCAAAATGCATCATCTCACACTTATCTGTATTGAAACTGATTGACCTCTCTTTGGCCCACTTCTCTAACTGATCAAGAGACCCCTATAATCAATAATAACCTTCTTCACTATCTAAACCTCCTAATTTTGTGTCATCTGAAAACTTGCCGATAAAGCCTTGTGCAACATCTAAGTTATTTATATAAATATCTAAAAACAAGGGTCCCAAAAGCAACCCTTGTGGCATACCGCTATTCGTCGATCTCTATTCTGAGAAATAACTTGGAACCACCACTCTAGCTTCTTAGCTCTCAGCCAATCTTAAATCCGCCTAATGAGCTATCCATAGGTTCTATGAGTCCTAACCTTCTACACCAGCCAGCCATGTGGGAACTTGCTGAAGGCCTTGCTGAAGTCCAAACAGACAACATCTATTCCCTAGACTCATTAACCTTCACACTGCCCATTCTGTTAGGATGGATCTCACAATCAAAACTGATTTCATGGTACACTGATATCTAGTGTACTTTCCCAGTTTGCTTATTGGCTTTTGTTCATTAGCCTTCAGCAAGTGTACAAAATATTTGGGTGAGGTCATGCACAAATCAAAAGTAAAACCCACAGATTATTTGGACTCGATGTAAGCTAAATGCAACATGCCACTTGGATTTGAAAATAAACCTAATACCTTTACATTCTGAGCTTTGCAGTGAAAACTATTTTCCCAGAGCTCTATCATTTTATTCTGCAGCATCAGTATAGTTCAGTTGGTGGAATTACACCTTGAAGTTCGATTGCTCTGGGTACAAAATAGATTCCAGAGGCATGAACACAATAGCCTCTGCATTCCTATTCAGTCTTTCCAATAAGACATTAAATGAGGCCTATTTCCTCTCAGAAAGTGCACAGAAAAGGTCCTACAGTATTGCATTAATTCAATGGGGAATCAGAATCCAGATATTTAGACCATAAGATTTAGGAGCAGAAGTAGGCCATTTGGCCCATTGAGTATGCTCCACCATTCAATCATGGGCTGATCCACTTCATCCAGTCATCCCCAATCCCAGGCTTTCACTCCATACCCTTTGATACCCTGACTAATCAAGAACCTATCTATCTCTGCCTTAAGTACATCCAATGACTTGGCCTCCACAGCCGCTCATGGCAACAAATTCCACAGGTTTACCACCCTCTGACAAAAGTCATTTCTCCACATCTCAGTTCTAAAAGGACATCCTTCAATCCTGAAGTCGTACCCTCTTGTTCTAGAATCCCTACCATGGGAAATAACTTTGCCATATCTAATCTGTTCAGGCCTTTTAACATTTGGAATGTTTCTATGAGATTCCCTCTCATTCTCATGAACTCCAGGGAATACAGCTCAAGAGCTGCTGGGGATGGGACCTGGAGCAATAGAGTAGTGGAAGAAGTGCATGGAGTAAAGCCAGGTCTAACATATAGAGAGACTTTGAGGAAAGAGAAGCAGAATAAAGGGTGTAAAGGAAGTAAGGTAGAAGGGCTAAAGTGTGTGTACTTCAATGCGAGAAGCATCAGGAACAAAGGTGATGAACTGAGAGCTTGGATACATACATGGAATTATAATGTAGTGGCCATTACAGAGACTTAGCTGGCATCAGGGCAGAAATGGATTCTCAATATTCCTGGATTTCAGTGCTTTAAAAGGGATAGAGAGGGGGGAAAGGGGAGGAGGGGTGGCATTACTGTTCAGGGATACTATTACAGCTACAGAAAGAGTGGATAATGTAGCAGGATCCTCTTTTGAGTCAGTATGGGTGGAAGTCAGGAACAGGAAGGGAGCGGTTACTCTATTGGGAGTATTCTATAGGACCCCTGGTGGCAGCAGAGATACCGAAGAGCAGATTGGGAGGCAAATTTTGGAAAGGTGCAAAAATAACAGGGTTGTTATCATGGGTGACTTTAACTTCCCTAATATTGATTGGCACCTGATTAGTTCCAATGGTTTAGACGGGGCAGAGTTTGTTAAGTGTGTCACAGCACAATATGTTGACAGGCCGACTAGGGGGAATGCCATACTAGATTTAGTATTCGGTAACGAACCAGGTCAGGTTACGGATCTCTCAATGGGTGAGCATCTGGGGGACAGTGACCACTGCTCCCTGGCCTTTAGCATTATCATGGAAAAGGACAGATTCAGAGAGGACAGTTAAACTTCTAATTGGGGAACAGCAAATTATGAGGCTATAAGGCTAGAACTTGCGGGTGTGATTGGGATGATGTTTTTGCAGGGAAATGTACTATGGACATGTGGTCGACGTTTAGGGATCTCTTGCAGGATGTTAGGGATAAATTTGACCCAGTGAGGAAGATAAAGAATGGTAGGGTGAAGGAACCATGGGTGACAAGTGAGGTGGAAAATCTAGTCAGGTGGAAGAAGGCAGCATACATGAGGTTTAGGAAGTGAGGATCATATGGGTCTATAGAGGAATATAGGGTAGCAAGAAAGGAACTTAAGAAGGGGCTGAGGAGAGCAAGAAGGGGGCATGAGGCGGCCTTGGCAAGTAGGGTAAAGGAAAACCCCAAGGCATTCTTCAGTTATGTGAAGAACAAAAGGATGACAGGAATGAAGGTAGGACTGATTAGAGATAAAGGTGGGAAGATGTGCCTGGAGGCTGTGGAAGTGAGCGAGGTCCTCAATGAATACTTCTCTTCAGTATTCACTAATGAGAGGGAACTTGATGACGGTGAGGACAATATGAGCGAAGTTGATGTTCTGGAACATGTTGATATTAAGGGAGAGGAGGTGTTGGAGTTGTTAAAATACATTAGGACGGATAAGTCCCTGAGGCCTGATGGAATATTCCCCAGGCTGCTCCACGAGGTGAGGGAAGAGATTGCTGAGCCTCTGGCTAGGATCTTTATGTCCTCGTTGTCCACGTAAATGGTACCGGAGGATTGGAGGGAGGCAAATGTTGTCCCCTTGTTCAAAAAAGGTAGTAGGGATAGTCCGGGTAATTATAGACCAGTGAGCCTTACGTCTGTGGTGGGAAAGCTGTTGGACAAGATTCTTAGAGATAGGATCTGTGGGCATTTAGTGAATCATGGTCTGATCAAGGACAGTCAGCCTGGCTTTTTGAAGGGCAGATTGTGTCTAACAAGCCTGATAGAGGCATATAGATGAGGGTAGTGCAGTGGATGTGATCTACATGGTTTAAGACATTGTGGGCTGAAGGGCCTGTACTGTGCTGTACTATTCTATGTTCTATCTTCCTCATATGGTAACCCTCTCATTCCTGGAATCATTCTCATGAATCTTCTCTGAACCTCTCCAATGTCAGTATATCCTTTCTAAAATAAGGAGCCCAAAACTGCACACAATACTCCAAGTGTGGTCTCACGAGTGCCTTATATAGTCTCAACATCACATCCTGGCTCTTATATTCTATACCTCTAGAAATGAATGCCAACATTGCATTCGCCTTCTTCACAACCCACTCAACCTGCAGGTTAACCTTTAGGATATTTATTTTTAATTGATCAACTTTCTAAAACAAAAAGATGTAATTTTTGGATATTGCTTTGCATGAATTATAATTGAAGATTGTTTAATGTCATTTTCTATGTACATATTTAAGGACAACAAAATAATTGTTATTCCTGATCCAATGCAGCACAAAAGATAAAGAACACAACAATAATAATAATAATAACTATAATAACTTTCTGTATATTTTAATACAGGATAAACAAGCAAAAACAACTTATTTAATAGATATAGCCATTGCAAACACATAATTTACAGAAATAATTAAGTGAAAAACATTAGTCATGTGCTGAATTAAAAGCAGAAATTGAAAAACTTTGGAACGTGGACAAGGTATATATTGTCCTGTTAGTAATATCAACAATGTGACATCCCAAATCCACCACACAATAGCATTAAACAATCAGGACTACAATGTAATATCTATGTAAATCTTCAGAAAGCCACAATACTAAACACCATTAGAATAGTCTGAAAACTCCTAGCAATTGACAAATCAGCGAGCTTGGTTTTACCGGCTTTAGCTGAGAAAAAATGAATAATAATGATAATAATAAAACACACAAATATAAATACATAAGATAACTTATAGACATTAATTATATGACAATAAAGAGATACTAGGCTGTACATAAGGTGACTGACAGGAAATAAAGTAGTGATGGAGTTAGTTGGTGGAGGGGTTGATCAGTCTACTGTTTAAGGAAAGTAACTGTTTTTAGTCTGGTGGGCCTGGCATCTTTTTACTGGCCCTTTTCTAGCCATTTTCTGTATGTGTGTCCTTGATGTTGAGTAGGCTGGTGCCAGTTTGACTACCCGTTGTAGAGCCTTCCGGTCTGCCAAAGTGCATTTTCCAGAGCAAGCAGTGATGCAGTTTGTAGGATGTTCTCTACAGTGCCTTTGTAGAATGATGGAATATAGATGTGCAAAGTCCAGCTCTCTTCAGCCTCCTCAAAAAGTAGAGGTGTTAGTGAGCTTTTTTTGACTGTGTAGGATATGTTCTAGGACCACGTTTGCAATTTCCATTGCTGTGCAGGCAATGTAAATAGGGGTGAGTGGTGTTTTACTGAAGTGGATGTTGATATTAAGGAAGAGGTTATTTACATGGCCCCAGGCCTCCAGCTCTTCCACTTCCTCTCTGTAGGCCATCTTATCATTGTTAGTGATGACCCCATCGGCAAACTTGTTAATGTGATTACTCAGGTGTTTGGCCCTGCAGTTATGTGTGAGCAGAGTGTTACTGATGGGAAGGGGGAGAGGGTACGCATCCTGACTATCTATCCGACATCTGTTCATTAGAAAGTCCAACACCCAATTGCACAGTGGTATATTTAGACTGAGGAGGAGTTTGTTCACCAGGGTCTGTGGTGTTGTTAGCCATCGTAGTTCTTTTTTCTCCTAGAGGAACCACAGATTATAAAAGTGTAACAGCTTTCTTATGTGAGAGGCAAATCAAATTTTGATTTGTGCAAAGAAACATGTAAGGACAGGATTACACTTCAGACCACTGCTGCTACTTTGCATTTTGACAGGCATCCCAGTATCCATCTCTCGGGAACCACAGACTAGGAATTTAACAGAGTGTGTGAACCACCCAGCATACTTTATTTGAAATAATCCACACCTCTCCTGCCTATTGCTCTTTCCACAGAATACAGCATATCAGCAGCAGCCATAGCCATCATCAGTGTGGGGTTTATGATGCTGGGCACATTCTGCACGCTCCTATCCTTCAGCAAGAGACTAGATTATTTCTTGAAACCAGCTGGCATGTTCTTCATCTTCTCAGGTGTGTTCCTCTTTGAGGTGTAATCAGGGAGTTAACAGCAACATCTCCTCTTTTGGGCCAATTTATTTTTATTGAAATATATCGTCCATTAAAAGTAATATTCAGATGAAGTGCATGTTGCATGACTGTTCTGAAACAAGATGGAAAAATTACTTCCAAATGAAAGGAATGGGAAAATCTTAATGTGTCAGAATTTGCTCTAAACCCCATGGGTGAACACCAGTCACAAATATGATCAAGCCAACAGCAGCTTTGGTGAGAAATAAGAGTATTCTGTGAATTGCAAATGGCTGTTAGTTGCTTTCTGTTGCTAAAGCTGTGAAAAGGACATATCACCCTTAATGTCCTGTTGTATTTTGATGAAATTGCTGCAGATGCACATTAAACATTGATAAAGTCTGCCAATTAGCAGCATTAATACTCCTTTTCTGTCAATGGTAATTGTTAATAACACCAATCAACAGCTCTGCCTCCAATGTGAACAGTTAGAAGAATGAAGTCTCTTTTCTTTAGCTAATGAATTATTCGTGTACTATCAAAAATTACTAAGCCTTGTATTTACTTTTTTAAACTTTTAACCCTGTGTCTGATATTCTAGCCTTTGTGCACCTGATTTAACATGCTACCTCCAAACTCCTCAACAGTTTCTCTATCTTCCAGTACTTAAACTCAAGTTATGCAGGTTGTGCATAGTTTAGCTATAATTATCCTGCTGTTCCCATTAGACCATTAGCACCAGGAATCTACAAGGTATTCCTAAATGTGTACAAACAAGCTGGAGGAACTCAGCAGGTCAGGCAGCATCCGTTGAAATGAGCAGTCAACGTTTTGGGCCGAGACCCTTCGTCAGGACACAATCTCAGCCGAAACGTTGACTGCTTGTTTCAACGGAGGCTGCCTGACCTGCTGAGTTCCTCCAATTTGTTTGAACGTGTTGATTTGACCACAGCATCTGCAGTGTACTTATTTCTAAATGTGCATGGATAAGTCTATCCTCTCCCCAGAGGATGTCCTGCCATACTAAGATCCATCCTGGGGAAAATGTGCAAGTCACTGGGATGTATTTCCTCACCCATTGGATGAAAACTACTTGCATGCACCATTTGTATCACTTACTGCCACAGCTCATTTACTTGGATGGATAATTTTACTGACCAAGTACCTGTTAAAAATGGAACACCGAATCAGGGGGTATGGATCACATGATTTATTTGAATCCTGCTTATGGCCATGACCCACTCTACCTTTCACTATTCATTTATCAAGGCATGTGTGAAAGGTGGGCATGTTAACAGCTTTCCCTCAAGTAGGGAACAAATGAACTGATCTCAGATTGGATTGTAAATAATATTCACTTGAGAACAGAGGGGGAGGGGACACAGTAACAATTCCCTGTCCTTAAGCAGCAGAATATATTACAATGAAACACCTCTCATGTGTCATTGCTTTAAAGAATAATCACTGGGTCGAACTGGCTGTCTAATCAAACTCTTTTTCACTGAGTGTTGGGGTAGTAATTAAGGCCAAGCTTCCTCTCTGAATGTGAAATTCACTGATTGTTGTTGCATCTTGCTCTTGACTCTCTCTATCTTGCTTTATTTCAGGTCTATGCATTATAATTTCTGCAGAAGTAATGCGGCAGTCAGTGAAACGGATGATAGACAGCAAGGAGACCATTTGGACCCAATATGAATATTCTTGGTCCTTTGCCTGTGCTTGCACTTCCTTTATCATTCTCTTCCTTGGTGGGATCATCCTCCTCCTGATCTCCCTACCACGCATGCCCCAAAACCCATGGGAGACATGCATGGATGCGCCTCCAGAGCATTGAACAAGCACAGGAACTTCAATACTTCATTTCAATAGGTTTATAAGCAGGGATAAGGTTCCCAAATTCTGAAGAAGATCGTGATGGGGCTTTAAAGGGATACTTGGTATCAGAGTTTATTTCTAAAAAGAAATAACATATTATATATATTTGATTAGCAGTCTATATATCTATTTAAATAAAAATGAGCAGAGGAAACTGAAGGCTAAAGATATTCAAGCCAGTCAGCCAATCTGACTTGCTGAATTTTTCCAGCATTTTCTATACATATTTTTAATTTCAGTTTTCTATTATCTGCAGTAGTTCACTTTGTAAAATGAAAATGAGTATTTATTGAATCCAAAATAAAATCAGATGTTAATTGTTGGGAGATTAATTTGCCAGTTGGTCAAACCTTAAACCTTTCAGATGGCTGATGCAAGTTTTCAGTTTTACTTAGTCAGTGCTTTTCTTTATCAGTGGTAGACCAGGAAGGTTGTTCTCCAAATGTGAACACTAATGAACACACACATTTGGTGATGAACCTTCAGAGGGTGGAAGGTGCGATAGATATTTGCGGTGACTGTACTGTTTGGCAGATGATTGATAGATAGATAGATAGATAGATACTTTATTCATCCCCATGGGGAAATTCAACTTTTTTTCCAATGTCCCATACACTTGTTGTAGCAAAACTAATTACATACAATACTTAACTCAGTAAAAAATATGATATGCATCTAAATCACTATCTCAAAAAGCATTAATAATAGCTTTTAAAAAGTTCTTAAGTCCTGGCGGTTGAATTGTAAAGCCTAATGGCATTGGGGAGTATTGACCTCTTCATCCTGTCTGAGGAGCATTGCATCGATAGTAACCTGTCGCTGAAACTGCTTCTCTGTCTCTGGATGGTGCTATGTAGAGGATGTTCAGAGTTTTCCATAATTGACCGTAGCCTACTCAGTGCCCTTCGCTCAGCTACCGATGTTAAACTCTCCAGTACTTTGCCCACGACAGAGCCCGCCTTCCTTACCAGCTTATTAAGACGTGAGGCATCCCTCTTCTTAATGCTTCCTCCCCAACACGCCACCACAAAGAAGAGGGCGCTCTCCACAACTGACCTATAGAACATCTTCAGCATCTCACTACAGACAGAGACACTATAGAGAACTGCTTCCAGTTCTCAGTGCTTGATTCACTTGGATGTAATTGTCTAATTCAGAACAGTGAAGGGAAGAAAGGGTCACTTAGGGAGAACTCCCTGTTAGATTCTTATAATTGCAGACCACCTGATTAGCTTTAAAGGTCAAGAAATTCAGACCTGCATATCTCATATATCCCTCCAGATTAATGGTTCCTATAAAACCTACTTCTTGAAACTGTTAAATGCAGGTTTTGTTTAATGAGCATAACTACCCATACCTGTGTTTTCAAAACATATTTTAGCAAAACAGCATTCTACTATAAAACTTCAATCTGCTCAGTGTAATGTGTTGATATTTGTAACTGACTAATTTGGGAAATTAACTGCACAAAGTAAAACGTAATTTTTTATAAAACATGTATTGGACCTGTGATAATCACGAAGTAAGTGGACTATTTGATCTTGTAACACCACTTTAACACAAGAATTGATAGCTGGAAGTTATCTTTCACCTCCATTGTTACAATGTTTTATTTCTCTGTCCTTTTGGGTTTTTCTATTTTCACAATATGACACTCTTTGCCTAAATATGCATAAACATACTGAATGATGTACCTCCTACTCAGGCAGGTAAATGGTACAGATCTCATCTGATCCAATTAGAATGATAGAAAAAGATATTTAGAAACATTAAAATTAAATTTAGAATGAAACAGCAATTAAAAGAAATTGTTTGGGCCTGGTCATAATGCAAGAATTATTTAATCTCTGATAACATAATTAGAGCACTAACAAAATTTTAATATAAAATCATTAACTAAGGTTCATTTTTAGCTATGCTACAAAGAGTGTTTAACAACTAAAACAAGAATATTTCAGCTGAATTCTTCCCCATCAAATATGCAGACTTTTCTAGTGGCCTGTTGATATTTTGCCCAATAGTCCTTCTTATCTAAAGTCTGGACTAAGGAGATGAAAGGTGTTTGACAACTGATTACTGAACCTGCTCACATCTGCTGACTAACAAAATACGAGCTACTGAAAGTACGATTCATTGAATTATACCACACTGAAGCTGATCTTCTTAACCACGTGTTAATGATGCCTATCTATGTTACTCCCAAAGGCATTAAGCCCATATTCCTCTAATTGTGTATCCCTCTTCCTTACTGCGGAAAATCATATAAAGTTTTGGTGAGGTCATATCTACGGCACCATGTTTGGCTTTGGCATCGGCATCCTTAGTTAAGAAGATGGACTAGCAATGAAGGTAGCTCAAGGAATGAATTCAATTAATTACTGGAAAGGAGAAGATTTTCCTATCTAAGGAGTTACAGAAGTTTGATACACATTCACTGAAATGTAATTGAATGAGGAAAGATGGTACTGAAACATAAAAGATCTTAAATGGCAGGAAAAAGCTTGAGATATTATCAATGACTGGGGGAATCTTTAAGGGGGGCAGTGACTTAAAACAGAGGTGCCTAGGAACAACTTTGTAGAGGATTTTGATTGACCGAAATTCCCCGTGTCAAATAGTTGTGGGGGCTAGATCACTAGTGGTGATTTAATGAGCAGGTAGATACACCTTTGAAAGATCTGTCCAGCTAGCATAAAAGAGGAATTGAAGCCTCAGGTAGTGGATTGTATTGAGTGGTAGGCAGGCTTGAGGGCCTCAGTGGCTTACTCCTGCTCCTAGTTAGCTGGTTTCTTATGAAGCCCATCCGACCAGTGGTTGTGTTAACAACCAACCTGTACCCAGTGCCAAATGAAGGTGGAATCTAGGCATTTCCTCATCTACATGACTTGCAACCAAATCAAATGATACCATTTCTTGTTAGTGTCACTTGCACACTGGGCAGGGGCCACCTGGGTGTAATGCTTAGTACAAAATCTAGAAGCTTTTGTTAAGATGGTATCATTATAATTATTGCCTTACTCATATTCCAGCTAAATATGAAGGTGGTATGTAAATTAAGACACCACATGCCATTGCCAGAAATGTCGACATAATGCATGTATTAAAATATGTGTGATGATTGTATTATACAGTAACTGACAAGAGTGGTCTCTATATTCCCTACTCTTTGACCGTCCTTCAAAGTCTTAATAATAGATCATTTCATTTTATCTTCCATAATACTTGTACAAAGTTATCTGGGTGAAAATGATATTTTGTTATGTTATTTCTTCAATTAAACGTAAATAAATAACAAAAATATACCCAAAAAATTAAGGACAGTGAATCTTTACACTGGTTTTGCTATGAACGTGACCGCCCCCCCCCCCCACCCCCACATCATCTGGCACAGCCCCAGTGCTGAGGGGGCTGGGTTGTCCAGGACTAGCCGACCAGCCTGGATTCGGATGCCCTGGCTGTGAAGGGCCAGCACTCTGCAGCCAAGGGGCAATGACCGGAGTCGAGGGCTCCGGCACCATCACCACCACCTGGGCGGAATCGTTTACAAGTAATTTGAGTGAAAACAACATTAACAGAATAATGATCAACAGAAAGTGCAGAAGGACTGACTTTTTCCTCACAGGATCCACAAGCCGGCTCACTTGGTCGAATTGCGAGTGCCGGTGCGAAGCGGACAACCGCACGTGCTCGTTTCCCGCCTCGACTGCACATGCGCGCGGTGTGTGTGTGTGTGTGTGTGTGTGTGTGTGTGTGTGTGTGTGTGTGTGTGTGTGTGTGTGTGTGTGTGTGTGTGTGTGTGTGTGTGTGTGTGTGTGTGTGTGTGTGTGTGTGTGTTCGTGTTCGTGTTCGTGTTCGTTCGTTCGTTCGTTCGTTCGTTCGTTCGTGCAGTAACCCGTGTCTAAAACAAAGAATGGAGTCTTTGCTATTTCAGTTGTTATCCGGCGTTTCATTAATAAAAATTGAAACAGATTCTTCACAAAACAAAGATCATGTTAGATGACACTCGCCAATATACTGAGAAATAACAGGAGCCAACTATCCAGTACTTCCAGCTTGCTTTGCCATTCATTAAAATCACGGCATTTAGATCTAGCGGCATCTCCGCAGCACTATCGACGTGACACAGGAAAACCTGTCAAGTCCTGTTTTTAATGAGCACTGTGAATGAGCCTCCATAGTCATTCAGTTTGCAAAAGTTCACATGAAGAAACTTCTCATGTCAGTTCCAAAACGCCATACATCCTACTCCAGAAATGTAACCCTGTTCTTAGACTCCACACCCAAGAGACATTTCCCAGTAAACCTTTTAAGAAATTTTATGTGCTTCAATTCCTTCTGAATTCAGCAAGACGCAAAACGATGTTATTTGGTGGCCTTGGAGGTTCAGGGCCACCTTTGTTTCAAGAAAATCACCTATGAATGCAGTTTATGGAAACAAAAAGATGACCAGTTTGATCAGGGATGTATGTAGCTAATTTGGTGGAAATTAAATAATAGTCCTGCAATCTATTTTCCCTCAAGCACCCAATTAAAAACTCTAACTCAGTTTCCATCAGGCCTTCAGTACAAGAAGTAAATTTTAAATTTGTTGCTGCTTCGTTTAAATAAAAAGTTTGTCTTCACATCTTCCAAACTCTTCCCTTATCATTTTAAATCTTTGTGCCTGGTCTTTGATTGGAACATCTCTTATTAATAATAATATAAGTTATGATCTTGCAAACCACTATAAAATCTCAATGCTCTCTGCTACCTAAACTCAACTTGCGGGTTCACCTGAAAAACAAAATACCCACAGCTGCTGGAAATGAAAAATACAATCAGAAAATGCTGAAGTACCCAAAAGGTAAGACCACCATTGTGGGAAGAAAAACAGTGCTAATGTTTCAATTCAAAGATCCTTTGCCAAAACTGGGAAGGCAAAAAAGCCAGTTAGGATTCAAGGATTGTGAAAGGGGTGTGTCTAACAGAGCAAACAGAGACGATCATGGGGAAAAGTTATAAACAAGGTTATCTGGTCAATAAGACCATAGGAAATAGGAGCAGAATTAGGCCATTTCACCCACTGAATCTGCTCCACCATTTCAATATGGCTGATCCAACTTTCCTCTCAGCCCAGTTTCCTGCCTTCTCCCCATATCCCTTAGTGCCCTGACCAATCAAGAATCTATTCACTTCTGACTTAAATATACATAAATAATTGACCTCCATAACTACCCGTGATAAAGAATTCCACATATTCTCCACTCTTATCATGAAAGAAATTACTCACCTCCATTCTAAAATAATGCCTCTCTATTCTAAGGCTCCCACCATATGAAACATTCTTTCCACATCCACTCTTTCAAGGCCTTTCACTATTTAATGGGTTTCAATGAGGTCATCCCTCATTCTTCTGAATTCCAGTGAATACAGTCCTGGAGCCATCAAACACCCTTCATATGACAAGCTATTCAATCCCGGAATCATTTTCTTGAACCTCCTTTGACCACTCTCCAGTTTCAGTACATCTTTTCTAAGGGGCCCCATACCTGCTCACAATACTCCAAGTGAGGCTTCACCAGTGCTTTATAAAGTATCTTTACATCCTTGCTTTTATATTCTAGTCCTCTTGAAATGAATGCTAATGTCAAATTTGGCTTCCTCACCACAGACTGAATCTGCAAATTAACCTTTAGGGAATATTTCCCAAGTCTCTTTGCGCCTCAGTTTTACGTATTTTCCCTCCATTTAGAAAATAGTCCACCCTTTCATTTCTTCTACCAAAGTGCATGGCCATACACTTCCTAACACTGTATTCCATCCACCATTTCTTTGACCATTCCCCGAATCTGCTTGTCCTTCTGTAGGCTCTCTACTTCCTCAAAACTATCTGCCCCTCCATCCATCTTCATATCATCTTTGTAAAAAAAAAGCCATCAATTCTGTCATCCAAGTCATTGACATAACATAAAAAGAATCATTCCCAACACAGAACCCCTGTGGAACACTAGTCAGCGGTAGCCAACCAGAAAATGCTCCCTTTATTCCCTCTCTTTGCCTCTTACTTTATCCATGTTGGAACTTTTCCTGTAATACAAGCTCACAGCTTGTTATGTAGCCTCATCTGTGGCACCTTATCAAAGCCTTATGAAAATCCAAGTACACAACATCAACCAATTCTCCTTTGTCTATCTTGTTTGTTATTTCTTCAAAGAATTCCAACAGATTTGTCAGGCTGAAGAAATCATGCTAACTACAGCCTTTTCTGTCATGAGACCTCATCCTTAGAAATCAACTCCAACACCTTCCCAACCACTGAGGTCAGACTAACTGGCCTATAGTTTCCCTTCTTCTGCCTCTCACTTCTTGAAGAGTGGAGTAACATTTGCAATTCTCCAATATTTCACAGCCAGACCAGAATCTAGTGATTTTTGAAAGATCATTACTAATGCCTCCACGATCTCTTCAGCCACCTCTTTCAGAACACTGGGGTGTATACCATCTGGTCCAGGTGACTTATTTACCTTCAGAACTTTGTTTCCCAAGAACCTTCTCTCTAGTAATGGTAACTTCACACACCTCATGACCCCTGACATCTGGAACTTGCACCAAACTGCTAGTGTCTTCCGCAGTGAAGACAGATGCAAAATACTTATTCAGTCTGTCTGCCATTTCCTTGTCCCTCATTACTACCTCTCCAGCATTGTTTTCCGGTGGTCTGATATCCACTCTCACCTCTCTTTTACACTTTATGTATCTGAAGAACCTTTTGGCATCCTCTTTAATATTATTGGGTAACTTACTGTCATATTCCAGTTTTACTTCTTAATGACTTTTTTTTAAGCTGACTTCTGTTAGTTTTTAAGAGCTTCCAAATCCTCTAACTTCCCTGTAATTTTTGCTCTATCATGTGCCATTGCTGCTCTGCCGTCATCCCTGCCTCTCCAGCAATGTTTTCCAACTAATTCTGGCCAAGTCCTCTCCAATGCTACTGTATTATTGATACATCTGACTTTAGCTCCTTTCTCAAATTTCAGGGTGAATTCAATCATATTATGATCAGTTTCTTCTAAGGGTTCTTTTACCTTACGTTTCTAATCAATTCCGGTTAATTTCACAACACCCTATCCAGAATAGCTGATTTCCCAGAGGGGTCAACCACAAGCTGCTCTATTAAGCCATCTTGTAGGCATTCTAGGAATTCCCCCTCCTGGAATCTAGCACCAACCTGATTTTCCTAATCTACCTACATATTGAAATCCCCGATGACTATTGTAACATTGCCCTTTTGGCATGCATTTTCCATTTCCCGTTGTAATTTTTGACCACATCCTTTCTACTGTTTGGGGGTGTGTATACAACTCCCATCAGGGTCTTTTTATCCTTGCAGTTCCTTAGCTCTTTCCACAATGATTCAACACCTTCCAACCCTTTTCACCTCTTTTTAATAACAGAGTAATGCTTCACCCTCTGCTTTCCTGCCTGCCCTTTTGATACCGTGTGTATCCTTGGACATAAAGCTCCAAGCTGTAATCTTCTTTCAGCCATGATTCAGTGTTGCCTACATCATACATGCCAATCTATAACTGTGCTGCAAATCCATCTACCTTATTCCATATACTGCATGCATTGAAAAGTAACACCTTGAGTCCTGTATTCATTCACCCTTTTCAATTTTGTCTTTTATGTTGCAACTCATCCTGTTGATTTCAATTTTGCCCTACAGCCTTTCCTCACTACACATTGCCTCTTGTTTGTAAACCAGCTACCTCACCATTACTCCTGTTCTCAACCCCCACCAAATTAGTTTAGACCCTCCAGAACATACCTAGCTAACTTGCCCATAAGGATATTGAGCCCCCCTTTAGCTTAGATGTAACCCATCCCTTTGTACAGGTCATACCTTCCCAAGAAGAGATCCCAATGATCCATAAATTTGAACCCCTGCACCAGTTCCTCAGCCACATATTTATCTGCCGACTCATCCTATTCCTACCCTCACTGGCAGCAACCCAGAGACTACTACCCTGGAGATCCTGTTTCTCAGCTCTCTAAAATCTCTTTTCAGGACCTCCTTGTCCACCTATGTCATTGGTGACAATATGCACCAAGCCTTCTGGCTGCTCACTCTCACTCACAAGAATGCTATGAGCCCGATCTGAGACATCATTGGTCCTGATACCAGGGAGGCAACACACCATCCAGGTGTCTCTATCTTCTCTGAACCTTGCTTCTGTTCCCTTGACACTGCAGTCCTCTTCACCTCTCCACTCTTCTGAGCCACAGCACCAGACTCAGTGTCAGAGACCTGCTTACTGTTGCTCCCCCCCCCCCCCCCCCCCACACCCTGGTAGATTGTCCCCCTCAATAATACCTAAAGTATCAATGAGTGAGTGGAAGTTGTTGGAGAGTGAGAACATGGACAATATATTGTTGGAGCTGCAAAATGTTGAGCCGGAAGCTCGGTCAGACTAGGCATGTTCTCCACTTTCAGAAGGGGAGAAAAACAAACAAGCCAAGTCAATACTACAGATTGACAACTGATAAAGACTGAGAAATCAAGCTACTTGAATTTATGAAATTCAATACTGAGGCCAGAAGGCTAAACTCCCAGGTGGAAGATGAGGTGCTGTTCTTCAAGCTTGTGTTGGGCCTGACTGTAACAGTACAGAAAGTGACAGGCAAAAGGCAAAAGGCCAGTGTGGGAGTAAGATGAAGAATTGAAATGGCAGGTACCAGGAAGCTCAAGGTTCTCTTTGCAGAAAGAATGCAGGTCTTTTTTTTTTAAAAGTAGTCTCTACCCCCACCCCCAACCACAGCTCTCCCTTTCCCAGTTGATGAGGAGTTTTTATCCTAAAATGTTAGCTCCTGTCTCTTCCTCTTGATAGAACATGGCCTGCTAGGTACTTCTAGCATTTTCTGATTTTTATTTCACTCTCCTTCAGTTTTGATGAAGGATCCTGGACTTGAAACATTAACCATTTCTCTTTCCATAGCTGTCATCTGAACCAGTTGTTGAGTGCTTCTATCAGTGTCTACTTTTATTCCTCTCAATTTTCTTTATTCAGTGGTGCATCTTATAGATAATATCATCCCTGAAATCTTACTATCAAATCTTTTTGGACCTTCTCTAGCACTGTCTGCCCTCTTCCAAGGTTAGATGTGGGCGGTTGTGGTTTGAATAATGTTTTGTAAAGGCTCTGGCTATGTTAGATGAATTACACATCTTGGCTCTGTTCTCTGTATAGCTGCAATCCCACCTTGAGCATTGTTCCATTTATGGTTCATCAGATATTTAAGAGGCACAAGACTCATCTTCAGTGTCAGGGATATGAGATATGTCGAATGACTGAGAAGTTTTGGCTAGTTTTCAGCATGTTAAATATAGAAACATAGAAAACCTACAGCACAATACAGGCCCTTTGGCCCATGATGCTGTGTTGAACATGTTCTTACTTTAGAAATTACGTCAGGTTACCCATAGCCCTCTATTTTTCTAAGCTCCATGTACCTATCCAAGAGTCTCTTAAAAGACCCTATCGTATCTGCCTCCACCACTGTTGCTGGTAGCCCATTCCACGCACTGACCACTCTCTGCGTAAAAAGACTTACCCCTGACATTTCCTCTGTACCTACTTCCAAGCATCTCATATTAGCCATTTCAGCTCTGGGGAAAAGCCTCTGACTATCCACATGATCAATGCCTTTCATCATCTTATAAACCTCTATCAGGTCATCTCTCAACCTGTGTTGCTCCAAGGAGAAAAGGTCAAGTTCACTAAACCTATTCTCATAAGGCATGCTCCCCAATCCAGATAACATCCTTCTAAACCTCCTCTGCACCCTTTCTTTAGTTTTCACATTCTACCTGTAGTGAGGTGACCGGAACTGAGCACAATGGGGTCTGACCAGGGTCCTATATAGCTGTAACATTACCTCTCGGCTTTTGAACTGAATCCCATGGTTGATAAAGGCTAATGTACCGTATGCCTTCTTAACCACAGAGTCAACCTGCACAGCTGCTTTGAGCGTCCTATGAACTTGGACCCCAAGATCCCTTTGATCCTCCACGCTGCCAAGAGTCTTACCATTAATACTATATTCTGCCATCATATCTGACCTTCCAAAATGAACCACTTCACAATTATCTGGGTTGAACTCCATCTACCATTTCTCAGCCCAGTTTTGTATCCCATCAATGTCCTGCTGTAACCTCTGACAGCCCTCCACACTATTCAGAATACCCCAAACATACAGGTGACTCTAAAAAAGAATGTATAAGGTACATGTAAATCTGCAGTATAATATCTTAAGAATGTTGGATACAAGTCAAATGAGACAAAAATGATATAAAGTCATGTTTCTTCATACAAAGTGGTCAATGGACCTCAAACTCCTCTAAGCTATTCTCTTTTCTTTAAGATGCTCCCGAAAAGTTGTTTCTGTCACTCCTTGTTGGTTTGGTAGAACCTCTGTAAGTAGTTTAAGATCCTCTACCACGATAAATACACTATTTTATTGGGATTCAGTGATTATATTCAAGATGTTAGCAGCAGCAGCTTATAGAAAAATAGTTTGAAACTGGGTGATTGTTTGGAGACACCATGACAGTTGGTTGTATAGCACAAAGAAACATTGGTTTGTTACTGTTGTTGCTTGTGGGTTGTTCTGCCAAACATTGTGAACATACTATTGTTGGAGCCGGAATGTGTGGCAACACTTCAGGATGCCCCCAGTACATCCTCAGGTTGTATTGGTTATTAATGCAAATGACACATTTCATTGTACGTGTTGATGTACTCATCATAAATAAATCTGAATCTGATTAAACATGCAACCCTTCCCAATGAAGGGTATCCTGTAGAATACAGCTTGTTGCATAAAACTGTTGAATGTAGATAGCTGTGTCAGATGTGTTCTATGCCTCAACCAAGTTCACAGAAAAAGACAGACAAAATACAATTTAAATATTTTAATACTGAACAAAAGAAAATAAAAGCAGATGGAAAGTGTTACACATTTCCTGACTGCAGCAGCTATTGCAATGCCCAGAGTAACAAATCAAAACTTTAGAAGTTGAGGAGAAACGGGTGTTGGGGAGGGGGTGGGAGAAGGAGAATAGGAGGAAACACCTGAACATAAAATGCCACCCAACCACTATCAGGACAGATACATTTCTGAAGATAACCAGTTAAGTAAAACTGTAATTACCTAAAAATTTGTGAATGTATTTATAAGGTTAAAAGCACAGAGGAACATTGAAGTAGCACACGCTCATTGATAGCTGGATAAATGCTGATAGCAATACTTAATTCTTTTTTGCGTGTGGAGAGTGGGAGAGGAAATGCTTCAAACAGAAATATGGAGGAAGTGATGTCACTCTGTAATTGTATTTCCATAAAAACAAAAAAAATTAGAATATTAGAATTTCATGTATGTCATCACATTTTAATGTAAACATCAAATAATGTACCAAAAATTAAACTACAAAAAGCTATGAAGTTCCACACTATTGTGCATCCCTTCAAAGAAAATAAGCCAGATTTAAAAACATTTACACATGCATAGTGAAACCAAACAAGTTCTTTTTTCTCTTTAAACTAAATTCACACATTTTTTAAAGTTAATAATCTACTAAGCACCAGCATATCTAGATTTAATCTTCATGATTCATTTAAAAAAAATCTATCAAATTAACAGTGAAACAACAAGTAAAGATGTCAGCTTGACCCAGAAAACAAAAATAAAAAGCAGAGCATGTGATGAAGGTGTGCTTACGTCTTCTGCAGTGATTTCTGCCTTTTTTTTAAAAAGTAAAAGCTTTGTGTCTAAACTGAATTTTAATATACATGTGTGTATGTTTATGCAAATATATATCCTATTTTTAAGTTAAAAGCAGTTTGTTTACAATAACACTTTACACAGAGTAAAATCTTTCAGTTGATCAAAACAGTTCAGAATGCATTTAACATTTTTTAAGAAACTTTGCTTGAAATGAAACATTTTTTTAGATCTCTTCCTTGTGGAAAGCTGGCCATTTCTAGTATAGAATCCCAGCACTGTATGCTACTCTATGTCAGCGAAGTATTCTTAAAAAGTGACTGGAAAATTAATGCTCTGCTTAAAAACTTTTTTTTCCTTTTTTTTCTCAGCTGTTACAAGATTTAACTATGCATATCAAAGATTTTTTTTGTTTTTTTTTGAAATAAATTTTGAATTTAGGAATCTATGATCAACTACAAAGTACATAAAGTAATGTAAAATATACACAGGATGAGACCTTTCTGTCAAAATTAAACAAAACAAAAACAAAAAAAAAGAGATTTCCAGGAAGTTCTGTCAGAGAGTTGCTAAATATTTTTAACAAACTATATTCCTGACTGTTCTGACTCATTTTAAAATCTAAAAAGGAAATAAATTTGTTTTATTTGAAGTAAGAGTAATACCCATTGCTACCTGATGAACTACCTATGCTGAGTTCCTGAAACAAAGATAGGGGGTCGCCATTTTTCTTTGCAGGCTCTGGTGGAGGTTTAGGCTTTGGCGGAGCCCGCAGTGCATTGGCGTACGACATGACTGGTTTGGTTCCACTTGCTTTCTGCTGGCTGCTGGACTCTGCGATCTGGCTGTTAGACAGGAGTGGGGGGAACTGGCCAAGGTGCTGAAGCACGTTGTAGTTGAATGAGTTCGCTGGTAGCTGCGATACATTTTCAGGCTTCAGTGGTTCCTCTGGCGGTCTCAGATTTTTGGACTGAACTGCAATAAAATGACGAAATAGGTTAAAGTCAAGAGGAAAAACATGAAAGAATAAAATTTCAGTAAGCTGGACACTTCAACATCACTAATGTAGTAGTGTGTCAGTCAAGAGTCATAGAGTATTACAGCATAGAAACAGACCCTATGGCCCACCTTGTCTGTGCCAATCTATTATTCTGCCAGTCCCATTCACCTGCACTTGGACCACAGCCCTCCATACCTCTCCCATCCAGCTATTTATCCAAACTTTTCTTATATGTTGAAAACAAACCTACGTTCACCACTTCTGCTGGCAGCTTGTTCCACACTCTCACCAACCTTTGCGTGAAGAAGTACCCCCCCCCCCCCCCAGGTTTTCCTTAAATAGTTGACCTTTATTGATTTTATTCTTAAACTTTAGCTTTTCTAGACTCCTCCGATTGAAAACTGTTTTTCCACAGGCTGGAGCAACAAGTTAGAAATGAAGAAGTTAAACAGAAAACAGCCACTGTCTTGCAGGTGGCGAAGGTCTTACAACCTTCACTTCCTCCAGAAAGTGGTGGATGCAGCCCAGTTCATCACCAGCAAAAGCCTCCCTACCATAGAGTATATTTACATTAAGTTTTACACAGGAAAGAAGCATCCATCATCAAGGACCCCTACCATCCAGGCCATGCCCCCTTCTCCCTATTATCATTGAGCAGGAGGTACAGAACCTTAGGTCCCACACCACCAGGTGCAGGGACAGTTATTACCGTTCAACAATCAGGCTCCTGAACCGCTGTGGATAATTTCGCTCACCACAACTCTGAACTGATTCTACAACCTACAGACTTTCAAGGATTCTACAACTCTTGTTCTCAGTATATTGTTTTTTTAATATTTTTGCACAATTTATCTTCTTTTGCACACTGGTTATTTGTCAGTCTTTAAGTGTAGTTTTTCATAAATTCTATATTTTTATGTGAATGCCTGCAAGAAAACTAAATTTTACATTGACTTTTGCCTCTGGGCACTGGATACAGGTCCGAGCTGGAATAGGAATCTTGGCAAAATGCCCCATACGAATCAACACACAAATGCTGGAGGAACTCAGCAGGTAGGCAGCATCTACGGAAATGAATAAACAGTTGACGTTTCAGGCTGAGACTCTTCTTCAGGGCTGCTTGCTGTGATACGAATTTGTTCCCAAATGAATGCTTGATGCTTAATGAAGAAACAGGTTCTGTATACTGGTATGAGTCATGAGTTGAAGATGGGATGTGGGTAAAAGAAATGTTTAGCCAGTTTTGATGCTTGGTTGGTGACCTGTTGCAGCAATGATAATGAGCTTTCCCCAACATGCATTGAGAAGATGAGGCGGTTTTCATCAGCTCCTGAGAATGCTCATGTTCTGGTGTGTATCCCAAAGCACAAGTCTGAGAGAATACTCATAACCCCATAATGTATGGTGCTATTTGTAGAAAAGGATTCCCTAATTTACAGTAAATGAAGTCAGTCTGTTCGTGTTCCACTGAACCTATTTTGTCTGACCTTCATTCCTTCCTTCTCTCTGGACCAGTCTCTTCTCATTCACACTAGTTAATCCTCTGATGCCTCTGCTACTCTGACAGTTTGTGATTGTCTAGTCCCAAGCAGCCCCTTGAGACAATCCCTTTAACACCTCCATCCCAGAACTGGATAGCCCAAAGGTGCTCTGCCTCCTCCTCGATCAGACATCCAGCACCTTTCAACCACACAAATTCATTTGTCTGGGTGAACCCATTCTCACAGTGGACAACTTCACTCAGTTTCTCCACATCTAAGGAGTGGCTGTGGGAGCCTCTCAGCAGTCCAAAACTATTGTTTCAACTAACACACACAAAATGCTGGTGGAACGCAGTAGGTCAGGCAGCATCTATAGGGAGAAGCGCTGTTGACGTTTCGGGCTGAGACCCTTCGTCAGGACTAACTGAAAGGAAAAATAGTAAGAGATTTGAAAATAGGAGGGGGAGGGGAAAATGTGAAATTATAGAAGAGGGGGTGGGGTGAAGCTGAGAGCCGGAAAGGTGATTGGCAAAAGGGATTCAGAGCTAGAGAAGGGAAAGGATCATGGGACGGGAGGCCTAGGGAGAAAGAAAGGGGGAGGGGAGCACCAGAGGGATATGGAAAACAGGCAAAGAGTGATGAGCAGAGAGAAAAAAAAGAGAGGGGAAAAAGCTAAATATATCAGGGATGGGGTAAGAAGGGGAGGAGGGGCATTAACTAAGTTAGAGAAGTCAATGTTCATGGCATCAGGTTGGAGGCTACCCATCTGGTATAAAAGGTGTTGTTCCTCCAACCTGAGTGTGGCTTCATCTTGACAGTAGAGGAGGCCATGGACAGACATATCAGAATGGGAATGGGACGTGGAATTGAAATGTGTGGCCACTGGGAGATCCTGCTTTCTCTGGCAGACAGAGCGTAGGTGTTCAGCGAAACAGTCTCCCAGTCTGTTTCAACTCTCTGCCAACCACTTCCTTTCCACTGGCACCTTTCTATTTTCTCATTCCTTCCCACCATCCAGTGACCCCAGTAATTCTTCTGGGCAAAGCAATGGTTTACTTGCACCTTTTTCAGATCTGATGTACTGTATTCAGTAATCAGGACTGTGGTCTCATCTACTCTGGATTCACCAGATTCATTACTGGTGACTTCCTGTTTCTGCCTTCTGTTTTGGTGAAGAGTCTGAAAAGAAAATTATAATGGAATAGATGTACTTACGTGCTTCAGCAGTTATTCGCAGTGATGGATTCCTGGGCTCCTTGGGCAAACAGCCACCCTGAGCCCCATGTAGTTGAGTCTACATGACTACTGGGCGACTACTTTGCAGAACACCTGCTCTCAGTCCACAAGGGTGAGCCTTAACTTCCAGCTACACATCACTAATTCTCCACCACACTCTGATCAATCTTTCTGACATAATTTCAGTTTTTCCTCTCCCTCCACCTTCATTATCTGCTGGCCACTTCCTACAGCTCTGCATTTCACAACTTTTACATCCATTCTTTTCTCCCTCTTGACTCTTTTTAACACCTCTACTTCTTCAGGACGTTACTATGGCAACAAGGCCCTACCTGACTAGCAATATTCCCTTCACTCTATCCCCTTTTCCAACTCAATTTTCTCAATTTTGCAGTATTTTGCCTTGAACATTAATTCTCTTTCTATTCCCATACCTGATCTGTTGAGTGCGTTTATAGTACTGTTTCTATTATCAAAATTTTAAAGAATAGGAACAGGTTCAAAAAACATAAATTCACATATCAGATTCAGATTCAGTTTACTGTCATTTAGAAACCACAAATGCAATGTAGTTAAAAAATGAGACAACGTTCCTCCAGAATGATATCACAAAAGCACATGACAAAACAGACTACGCCAGAAAATCCACATAACGTTTGGCAATCCCCAATCCAGAGTCCGGAGAGGCTGCTGCGTATTAATATCGCGCTACCATCTTAGCGTGTTCCCCAGATAGGAGCTCCAATCCAACCAGACAAAACAAGACCAAAAACTAAAGCTACAAGACCTGCACAAAACCATAGTTACAACAGTACAAACAATAGCATAATTGATATGTATCAAGTGCAGAGACTACAATTAAAGGAAGAAAGATCAAAGAGCCTTCAGAGTTTGTGTTAACACCCTGTTCTACATAATACAATCATAAGAAAATCATTTCCGATTATTCCATGTGTAGCTCCACAGAACTGCACTTCACTAACAAATCTGAGAGTAGCGATGAACTATGCAGATATGGGAAATGCAAGGGTGCTGGGGCAAGGAAAGGACCATGCAGCTGTGACCTCTTCACACCAGCGGCAAGTAGTATGCTCAGACTTGTGGAAAAAGAAATAACACATATGTAATGTTCTGGAGGATTATTTATTAACATCAAAGTCCATTTGGGCCAGATCAGGACGCTCTTATATAGACCGTGCCTCTTCCATTTCTATCTTGCAAAGTGAGTAACTCTGCCAATTTAATGCTATGGTTAGGCTTAGGAAGAATATTTGCCCTGCTTATCCACCTTAGCCAGTCCATGTTTCACAACCATTAACAAGACTGAAGTGCCTCAATGGGTTGTTTGAATTCTGGACAAATAGGGATAACCTTAATGATACTCCTGATGCGGTGATACTCTATAGCGGTGAAACCGTCATAAATTGGGGGATCACTTTGTTGGGCACCTCCGCTTCAACCGCCAAAAGTGGAACTCTCTGGTACCCAATGTTTTAATTCCAATTCCCATTCCAACATATTGGTCCATGGCCACTTCTTATGCCAACACCTTATATTCCGTCTGGGTAATCTCCAACATGGCATAAATATCGATTTCTACTTACAGTAAAAAAATTCCCCTCCCTCTCCCCACTTCTTCTATTGCCCACTCTGGCCCTTTACCTTTTCTCCCTTGCTGATCACCTAACCCTGGGTCCCCTCCTCCTTCCCTTTCTCCTCTGGTCCACTCTCCTGTCAGATTCTCCAGCCTTTACCTTTCCTACCTACCTGGCTTTACCTATTACCTTCCTCTCCCCTCCCTGCCACCTTTTTATTCTGTTATCTTCCCCTTTCCTTTCCAGTCCAGAAGAAGGGCCTTGGCCTGAAACATCGACTATTCACTTGTTTCCATAGATACTGCCTGACTTGCTGAGTTCCTCCAGCATTTTGTCTGCATTGCTAGGAATTGCCTTACAGAACTACTGGAATTCCCATATATTGTGGGGAGAATTTTCAGCTCATTTGATGCTGTATTCCATTTTATATCAATAAAATAGTGGAGCACAGAGCATCGAGTTGGAGCATAGAACTCGTTCCATTTTACCCATCATAAAAATTATCTAGTTATAGAAATTGACTAATCTTCATAATATAGCATTTGTCATTTGCGTAATGCTTGATATTAGCATGAATATCCATATCAAATATGATCACAATTTCCATCATCTTCTGAAGTATTGCTCAGACTTTAAGATAATTGCTATCTTCAAAATAATTAGCCCTCAAAATCCCTGCATTTAATTTGCTGATTCAGTAACATTATTGAATTGTTGAAATGTAATACATTAAAATTGAAATTGCTTTGATTATAACTTTCATATATTATATTTAGCGTCTGCAGTATAGCACAGATTATTTGTTGCAGATATGCAGTTGGTCTTATGACTCCCTATTTCATTACATTCTCTGAAGGAGGTAGCGACTATTCTACAATTTTATTCTATTGTTATAGCTTCCAACAAAATCACTTCAATTAATTTTTTCCCCACATTTCTGAACATTACCTTTTGATGTATCAGGCAGCTTATTCAATTGGATTTAAGACTGCATATTTCTCCTACAGGAATTACTATTCTACAATATTTCCTCTAAAAGCATATATACTTATTCAAATTTACAAACCATGTTTTGAGCTGACTAATAAGAGATTAAGCACCACATAAAGGATTGAATTAATAGCCCAGTACTGCTACATTACTGCTTCCCTTGGCAACAACCTCAAGCCTAACTTAGCTATAATGCTGCTATGTTCAACAGAATCATTTTGAAGATATATTTTTAAACACTCAAATCTTTCATCTGAAAATTAGATATTTTCCACTTTCTTTGACTCAGCTCAGGGTGGTTGCTTTCCCAAGGCACCCAGGAATCTGACACCACATATAAATGCTGAAGCATTCAAATAAATTTCTTCCCTCATAGTTTAGTCTTCAGACTCTTAACCAATACACAAAGCACGTTTTGGTGTCAGTCTCAGGATTTGCTCAGTCTTGATGGCCAGTGGTGATTTTGTTTAATACTTTAATGGCAGCTTTTGTGACTTTGTAGAAATTCCTTTGTTAGCAACTGATGTGATCACACTAACAGTCACTGTCTGTCTCATATCCTGGACAGCAAAGTGACCAGAGGTGGATATTCAGAAAAGCTCTCGACACACAAGACAGGAGCTGGAAGTAATAGGAGCAGGGCACTAATGCCACCATCTTGTTTCAGCAAATCCCTGCGATGATGCATGATCTGTTTTTTAATTCTACCACCCACCCAGATTCCCTGTTTCGCATGATCAGTCAAAATCACTGGGACTGCCTGTTTAAGAAGTCACCATAGCGCAGTTGGAAATTGTGTTGGAAGCACAGGGAATTCATGCAAATTAACTTTTCCAGAGGGATGGGCACAAGGAGGGGGGAGGGAAATGTACTTAGCTCTAAAACAGGTTATCTCCAAGTTATTCACAGTGACAGTTTCCTGGACCCTCGGGCAAGCAACCACCCCGAGCCTCATGTTATAAAGTGTAAAATACTCAATATTCAGATGAAAGTTCAGGGTGTTTAAGAATCTATCTCCAAGTTGATTAAACGGCGAATAAAAGAGGGCATAATTTTAAGGTGATTGGAGGAAACGGGGGGGGGGGGGGGGGGGGAATATCAGAGGTAAATTCTTTTACACAGAGAGGTGGCTGTATGCCATGCGCTGCACGGGTGGTGGTAGAGGCAGATATATTAGGGACATTTAAGAGAATCTTAGATAGATATAAGGAAGGCTATGTGGGAGAGAAGGGTTAGGTTGATCTTAGAGAAGGTTAAAGGATTAGCACAACATTGTGGGTCAGGGCCTAATTTATGCTGTACTATTGTATTCTCTATGATCTTAGATTAGTACTTCAACATGTGGAACATAACAAAAATCTTAGAGAAGGCTACAATACCTAAAAGGTCCCGTGGTACCACTGCTCTGTTGGATCCATTGCACAGCATGTTCTGGAGGGTAGCTGAAGAGTTGGCATTCACCCACATCTCTGGAGATGTGTACTTGTAAGGATGATGATTATTGTGGTCTTGAAGATCCTTGCATTGACTAAGATTGCCTTGTGGATTGTTTGAATCTTCAGAAAACGCTTGAACAGAACTGGCTGAAATTCTTCTTTGGTACAAAGGCCTTCCTGGTCCTCTGGCTTCATACTGTTTGGGAAAATTCAGGAAGAATTATGCTTAGTGCTCAGTAGCATTGTTCTCCACATCCTTTATAGTATAATTTATTAAGATGACAATAATCCTTAAGATCAGTAACTTTAAGAAATAATCACTCATCTCATGTCATTCATCACAAAACCCCTAAAAGCTTTCATTTATTACACACACACACACACACACACAGGTGCTGGAGGAACTTTTTGGAGGGGAATAAACAGTCCATGTCTTTGGCTGAGACCCTTCATCAGGATTAGAAAGGAAGGGGGAAGAAAGTAAAATAGTGCGGGAAGAGGCAGGAGTACAAGCTGGGAGGTGATGGGTGAAACCAAGAGAAGGGGGAGGTAGGTGAGTGAAAGGGGGGTATGAAGTGAGAAACTGGGAAGATAAAGGACTGAAGGAAGAGGAATCTGATAGGAGAGGAGACTGGACCATGGAAAAGGGAACAAGAATGGGCACCAAAGGAGGTGATAGGCTGTTGAGGAGAAGAGAAGAGGTAAGAGGGAAACAAGAGTATGGAAGGGAGGAAGAGGGATGGGGAAGGGGGAAAAATGACAGAAATGAGAGAAATCAATGTTCATGCCATCAGGTTGGAGTTTCATTACTAACAGGTGGATACTGCATAAAAACCAGCACTATATTGGAGAGTGCTAGTTGGAGGAACCTCCTCTGCTCAAATTTCAATCTTTGTTCTTTTATTTGTAAACAGGATGAAGACTTTGCTTGCAATCCTAGCACTTAATGCTGGTCTCTGGTTGCTCTCGATTGAGTACTTTGCTAGACATTTCAGAGGACAGTTAATTGTCAACCATAACGGTGTGATTTGAATCACACACTGACCTAACTGATATAAGGATGGAGACCTCTCTCCCAATGGACATGAATGAACCAAGCGAGTGTTTAATACAATTTGATAACTTCATGGTCATCTTTGCTGGCACTTACTTTTTAACATTAGCCTTAATTAACTCTTCCTGTTGTAAGAGTGTAATCTGACCATGCCTCGAGATAATAAATTCTGGCCTTTGGATTATTTGCCCAATATGTTACAGGACTCGACTCTACATTAGACTGTAAAGGTAGGAAAGAATAGGGAATGGCATCTTCCAGAGTGAGAAAATGTGACAGCACAGGAATACACCTGTAGTCTTCTGAGATGCACCCTGGGAACAGCATGCGCATTACAGAACCACATGTCCAATCTAGGAGCTACAGGCAAGGCCAAATGGACAAAATGCAAACTAAACAGATGGGATATAGGACATAAATTAACCTATATTAATAAAGTCTGAGGGGAATAAAAACAGCTACATTTCTCAGGCATTAAACTAAAGTATTTCTCATTCCTTTATTTCACCAGTAATCCCTTTAAACTCAATCCACCTCTACCGTATTTTAAAAATTATATTAGTTGGATAACTGACAGGCACTGTGGAACCATACATCTTAAAAGAACTGCAACTATATTTTAAAAATGAGCTGTGATACACTGATAGAATAAATATCATAATCAATAAGCTTCTCTTCAGTAACTGACATTTACAGTGCAGTAAATTTACAAGTGACTACATGCTTTATTCTTACAGAGATACGCTAAAAACCCTAAATGCTGTAATTTTTTAAAAAATACCAGCATTTGGGAAGGGGTATTTAGCTCTAAATGTATAACTGACACAGGTATTGCAGGGTGAAAACGGTTTCTTTGCAAACTCCCTGCTGTTTTTTTGTAAAATTATCTCAGATCTGTGTTCTCAGTTTTTCAACACCCCTATCAAAGAGATCTTTATTCACTGTCTCCTGCTTTTGTTGATTTTTCAAACAAAGCACCCCTTGAACTTCAGTCGAAAGAGAACAATTCAATCACTTCAGCCCATCCACATAGTTTTCTCACCACTGAGGCCATTCTACAAAGCCTTTTGTACTTTTGCTAATGCAATGACCAAAATGAAACACAATGCTCTGATTATTTTAACATATTTTCTGTTCTCCATGTCTCATTTATAAAGTCTAGGATCATGTATGCTCTTTCAATAAATCTTGCTTACCGAACCCTCCTTCAAGGACTGTGATCTGCCTGTTCCTGCAGCTTCAGAATTGCACATTTCATATGATATTGCTTTTCTGATTAGTAGGTTAATTGGTCTTGTGGGTGTAATTGGGCAGCATGGGCTTGTTGGACCAGAAGGGCCTGTTACCATACTGAATCATTAAATAAAGATAAACAACAAATAAATAAATGGAAATAACCACCACTACCCCTCTGGGTGACTCAGACCAACAAGATCAGAGCTCAGCTAGTACACCGCCATTTAAACAGCTGAGTTGCAATGGATGAAAGACCACAGTATCACTGAATTCCACTGCCTAGTCATCCAGCCGTATGTAAAGGATCAATTGAACAATATGCTTTAGACCATAAGACATAGGAGCAGAATGAGGCCATTCAGCCCATTGGGTTTGCTCTGCCATTCCATCATGGCTGATTTATTATCCCCCTCAATCCCATTCTCCTGCCTTCTCCCCACAACCTTCAACACCTTGACTAATCAAAAGGGCACCAAGGTAGCGTAAACAGTTAGTGTGATGCTATTACAACTCAGGGACTTTCAGAGTTTGGAGTTGAATTCCAGTGCCATTATGTAAGGAGTCTCTGTACGTTCTCCCTGTAGAATGTGTGTTTTTTGTGTAATTTTGACCTATTTTATCACGTGCTTCCAAATACCCTTACATCCCATCCTTAATAATAGACCTCAGCATCTTCCCAAGTACTGAAGTCACGCAAACAAGACCTGATAAAATAAGAAATAAAAACGAGCTATATAACAAACCCAGTGTATATTTTCCTTTCTTTTGCCTCCCTCCCTTCTTAAATAGTGGAGTAACATAAGCAAATTTCCAGTTCTCCGGAAACCTTCCAGAACCTAGTGCTTCTTGAAAGATCATTACCAATGCCTCCACAATGTCCTCAGCTACCTCTTTCAGAAGCCTGGGGTGCAATCCATCTGGTCCACCTTCAGACTTTTCAGCTTTCCCAGAACCCTCCTCTTAGTAATAGCAACTACACTCACCTCTGTCCCCTCACACTCTGGAATATCTGGTATACCGCTAGTGCCTTCCAGATTGTCTGCCATTTCTTTGTCCTTACTACCTCTCCACCATCATTTTTCAGTGGTCTGATATCTACTCTTGACTCTCTTTTGCTCTTTATCTGAAAATACTTTTTGTATCTTCTTTTATATTATTGGCTAGCTTACCTTCCTATTTCAGCTTTTCTCTCCTTATGGCTTTTTAGTTGCCTGCTGTTGGTTTTTAAAAGCTTCCCAATCATCTATCTTCCTATTAATATTTGCTATATTGTATGCCTACTCTTTTTGCTTTAATGCTGTCTTTGATTTCCCCTGTCAGCAATGGCCACGTCATTCTCCCTTTAGAATATTACTTCATCTTTGGGACGTATCTATCCTGCACCTTCCAAATGGCTCCCAAAAACGCCTACCATTGCTGTTTTGCCGTCATCCTGCTGGTATCCCCTTCCAATCAACTTAGTCCAACTTCTCTCATGCTTCTGTAGCCCCCTTTACTCCACTATAATACCAATACTTCTGACTTTATCTTCTACCTCTCAAACTTATAATAACTGCCTCCTAATGTTTCCTTTATCTTTAGCTTCCTAATCAAATCTGGCTCATTACACAACATTCAGTTCAGAAATGCTTTTCCCCTAGTGGACTCAACCACAAGCAGCTCCAAAAAGCCACCTTGTAGGCATTAATTCCATCTCCTGGGATCTTGCACTGACCTGATTTTCCAAATCTACCTGCATATAGAAATGCTCCATTACTATTGTAACATTGTCTTTTTTTACATGCCTTTTCCATCTCCTATTGTAATTTGCTACTGTTCAGAGGTCTGTATATAACTCCCATCAGGGTATTTTTATCTCCAGCTCTGTATCCCTTTTGCCAATCACTTTTCCAGCTCTTAGCTTCACCCTTTCCCCTTCTGTCTTCTCTTATCATTTCGGATTTCCCTCTCCCCCTCCTACTTTCAAATCTCTTACTATCTTTTCTTTCAGTTAGTCCTGACGAAGGGTCTTGGCCCAAAACGTCGACAGTGCTTCTTCCTATAGATGCTACCTGACCTGCAGCGTTCCACCAGCTTTTTGTGTGTGTTGCCATTTTTATCCTTGTAGTTTCTCGATTCTACATCTTCTGATCCCATGTCAGCTTTCTAAGGATTCAATTTTTACCAACAGAGCCACCTACCCTTTCTGCCTACCTACCTGTCCTTTTGATACAATTTATATCTTTGGATGTTAAGCTCCTAATTATGAACTTCTTCCAGCCACAACTTGGAAAGGCCCACAATATCATACCAACTCATAACAAAAAGAACAAATCACGCAAACAGCAAAAAAACGAGTGTGTAACACATAGAATATTAAAAATCAAACCGCAGATTCTTCTGAACAGTCTAGGAGTGTTTAGTTTAGTTCAGTTCAGTCTGGTGCTGTGTCATTTGTTGACTGTAGGCCGCAGAGCTAATCTGCATTGAAGTGCCTCAGTCTACCTCAAACCACCCTGATCAAATCATGCAAAGTCCAGAATCCAGAAACACGCGTAACATGAACTGAACAGTCCTCCAAACACAAGTCCACAGCCACAAGCTGCACTGATCAAACTTGCAGCTTGAGACCCAATACTCCTGCACCTTCCTCCAGTAGCAAGCAAGAGAGAGGGCGACTGGTCAAATGCAAGCAGACAGCAATAAGCATCTGCTCGCCTTCCGCTCTCATCCTTGTCACTTTCAAAATTGCTCAACGCTTTAATCAGCGAGAAGTAATGGAGCTGATCATGGGCTTGCGCTCTACCTTTAGGCTGTACACTTTACTCTCAAACTCGCTAAATTTACTCGGAAACAGCAAAAGCGTCAGATCATTCAGTTGGTCTAAAAACACATAATCAAAATGTAAATTACAGGCTCCAATCATACGCAGCTTAGTGGAAGCGCATTTAAAAGCAATCTAAGTAGTTTTGTGAACTGTCTGCAGGACATTGTTATTGGTTGCTTGCACCATTATCAAATTAGGAGTCCTTAATGTGCCTTCTTTGTGATTCCATCATTTTTGTGCCCAGAACAGATACTCGGTGATATTGACACTCAAGAACTTAAAGCTGCTTATCCTTTCCACTACTGACCCATCAATGAAGACTGATGTGTGTATCTGTTTAACCTTTCATTAAAATATTCAAAGTCACTGTTTCAATCACCCATTAAGGAACAGAGTTTCAATTAGTCTTGAACCTTGGGTGGAATTTTTTTTTGCCATATCTGTGAATTAAATGGCTTCTCCACTCACTATTCACACCCTCCTGTAAGAGAAACCTGCTCTCCAAATCCACCATAAGGGTCTTGTGTGGTGTAATCAAATCTCCGCTCACGCAGCTGAACTTAAGTAGATGCAAGCTTAGCTGGTCCAACCCTATCTCATAAAACAACCCAACCAATTTCTGAATTGCTTCTAATACATTAATATCCTTCCTTAAATAAGGAGCCCTGTACTGTACTCCAGGTGTGGTTTCACCATTGCCTTGCATAAATGAAGCAAGGCATCCCATTTGTATTTAATTTCATGAACTATAAATGATATTACTTGATTAGCATTCCTAATTACTTGTACCTGCTTACTAGCCTTTTGAATGTCATGCACTAGAACTATCTGCAATCTCTCACTCTTTAGTTAGTGTACTTTCTTTTTCCTGCTGTAATGGACAATTTTACATTTTCCACATAATACTCCCATTTGCTGGATCTTTGTCCACACACTTCATCCATCCATAATGCAGCCTTTTAAGCCTCTATCTGTCCTTCACAGCTTACTTGCCTACCTATCTTGGTGTCTTTGGCAAATCTAGAAACATACTTACAGTTATTTTGCTATTTTCTTGCCTCTTTTATGGTTCTATTTGATATAGCAGCTTTTAACATACTTTTCCAGTTGCAAATGATGAAAAACAATTTTTTTATTGTTGTGTTCCCTCTGTATAATTATCAGAAAATCCTGATTATGTGAAGACCCACAGCTAGAGCCTAAAAAAAGCTTAAGTGTCACATTGTATGTAGAATTTGCCTGGAATATGTGCACTAGACCATATCTGTGAAATGGGCACCACCTGGGAACATGATGTGGCATTCAGCAAGGTTCTGACTGGAGGCGAGTGAGGGGGAATGGGAGTGGGAGGGAGTAGTTAGTATGCAAGGGTAATCAACTTCAGAGAATACAGTGAGAATGTGTTGGTGCTTATGGTCTTTGAGTTGGCTTTGCTGAAGGAAATTTTAATTTTATTCCCAGTATCATGGAGGATACCGGATACTAATAGTGCTTACTAGGATTTAGTCACATCAGTGTCTCAGCGGGCATGAACAGACAATAATGTTGGTCTATGCTCATCAACGGTCAGAGATAACAGCTTTAAATTATGGCTTGTTTCTTATATAAATCCATGCATTGTGCAGGTCTTTTACAATTTTTTTTAACCACTGAAAACACAATCCAGTGTGAACTCTTTAAAGAGATTATGATTTTCAATCACAAATTTTTATCTTAGTAAAACATTCCAGGATCACAGGCCTTCAGGGATAAAGCCAGTGTTCAAGTGAGTTCTTCACCCATCAGCAGAATTTATGTTGCTAACCCTTGCATGTAATAGCTCCCTTTCAGAAACTGCTTCCCAGCAGAATGATAGTGAGATAATAGCAAATGAAGTTACTGGATTAGGCAAAATAAAATATCAGGTGGCATTATGCTTTTTCGCATTTCATTACAGATAATCTTGCAACATGAGTTTTGTGTTGATATTTTAAAACCACATTAAAAATTCCAGCCTGAAACATAAAATACTGAATAAAGCCTTTAGCATCAAAAATATCCAAGTGAGAATTGAGAATAGATCCAAGTGCGAGAAAGGGAGGTGGGGCGGTGTTAATGAGCAAAGCTGTCAAAAGAAAGGACTGGCAGGTATCCAAGGACGTTTAAAAAATCCAGGACATGCCCTTTTCTCATTGCTACCATCAATGAGGTGGTACAGGATCACAAAGACACACACTCAACGTTTCAGTAACTGTTCTTCCCCTCCGCCATCAGATTTCTGAATGGACAATGAACCAAACCATGAACAAATTTTTTGTTCTATTTTTGCACTACTTATTTCATTTACATATACAGCACTGTGCAAAAGTAGGCACATATATATAGCGAGGGTACCTAAAATTTCTGTACTGTAATAATTTAAGCACTGCACTGTACTGCTACAATCACAAAACAACAAATTTCATGACATATGAATGATGATATATCAGATTCTGATATGGTTCTCTGTTGTGGGCTGAGAGTTGGAAGGGATAGGGAAAGGAGAATCATGTTTGGGAAAAGGGAAAGAGAGAGGGAAAAAGTAGGAAGAAATTCTGTAATGATCAATAAACCAATTGCCTGGAATCAAATGGCTTTGCCTGGTGTCTCAGGGCAGTTAGCATCCATGCTACCTCCTTCTCAGCCACCCGTCCCACACCTTCCTTTGCTTCTGCCAGATTTACCAATGTATTCTCTGCTCCACGTTGACAAATACAGTACTGTGCAAAACTTTTAGGCACCCTAACTATATATACACTATGTGTCGAAGACTTTTGCACAGTATTGTATATTTTAATTTATAGTTTTGCTTTATAACCATATAACCATATAACAATCACAGCACTGAAACAGGCCATCTCGGCCCTCCTAGTCCGTGCCGAACTCTTAATCTCACCTAGTCCCACCTACCCGCACTCAGCCCATAACCCTCCATTCCTTTCCTGTCCATATACCTATCCAATTTTACCTTAAATGACACAACTGAACTGGCCTCTACTACTTCTACAGGAAGCTCATTCCACACAGCTATCACTCTCTAAGAGTAAAGAAATACCCCCTCGTGTTTCCCTTAAACTTTTGCCCCCTAACTCTCAAATCATGTCCTCTCGTTTGAATCTCCCCTACTCTCAATGGGAACAGCCTATTCACGTCAACTCTATCTATCCGTCTCAAAATTTTAAATACCTCGATCAAATCCCCCCTCAACCTTCTACGCTCCAATGAGCGTATTACTTATTGCAAAACAACAAATTTCAGAACATATGTCAGTGATATTAAACCTAATTCTAAATTGGATGTGGAGCATGGCATTGGCAGGGCAATGATACACAAGATGGATTGCTGAATTCTTTCAGAGACAATGAGCTGGGAGTTGCTTCACACAAAACATATGTGACACTTGAGTCAAAAAATTACAGGCAGTAGAGATGAAATATAGAGTAGCTGAGACCAGCAAAAGTTACCTGAGCCTGTTTATGGTGGGTTGAGGGCCTGGATTTTGAAACATGAGAGCAAGGTCATTAATGCTTCTATTTCTGGTCAGTCAAACATGTGACATATTTGAATGTCTCCAAACCACAGTGATGGAAAGTATAATTAATTTTTGTACCCTGAGTGCCGAGTTTCTTTCTGTAGAGAGGCAGTGCGCTTTATGTTCACTGTGCTTAAACGTAGATTGTCAGTGCTGGGGTTTAGGAATACCCTGACAATGTGATGTGTATCCAATAGATAAAATATTGCAATTTTAGAAGTCTACCAGTATAAATAGCTGTCAAGCAAAGTCCATCATAACCTCTAGAGCAGTGGCTTATAGAACCTCTGCAGCTATTATACCCGACTCCATTAGCAAGCCAGCATAGTTGAGCAGTCTATAGGCAATGATACGTTTCAGATCTGCTTGGCCAGCAATCACATTGTCATATATGTGTGAATACAAGAAACTTTAGATACAGGTAAAACAAAAACAAAAAATACTAGAAAAACTCAGCAGGGCAGGCAGCATCTGTGGAAAGTGAAATGGAATTAAGATTTCAGGCTTAACAAAAACAAAATTTATGTAAGAATTCAGCAGGTTCTGGAGCAACTTTATTCCGCTCCACAGATTATGCCTGATCTGCTGAGTTCTTCCAGCATTCTATGTATGTTGCTTAAGATGTCCAGCATCTGCAGAACCTCTTGTGTTTAACATTTCAGGGTGATGAGCTTTCATTAGAACTTGGCAAAAGTAGCAAATAAGCATGAAACATTAATCTATTTTCTTAGCTTTACCTTTGAAGCATTTTAGTATCTTATACTGTTATTATGTGTAGATATATTTAGGTCCTATAGTTTATCATTTGTACTACCAGACCTATTAAGTATTTTCTATCAATAATAATAAAACCTTGCTTCTGCAATGTTAGTGGTGAATTACTGCAGTCCACATGGTGAAGGTGGATTCAAATGCTATTGGGAAGCAAAGTCCATCAGTTTAATCCAGCAGTATACATGCTAAAGTCATGTATGACTTGTTGGGAGGGGTACACTTGCAGTTGGTGCCATTTCCATGTATCTGCTGTCCTTGTGCCCGTTCAGTTGATAGATGTTGCATTTGGGAGATACAATTAAAGAAGCCTTGGGAAGCTGCTGTGGACCAAACTTCAGAAAATGTGATCCTTCTGGGAATTATTAATATCCATTCACTGATTCCATCAAATGTTATTTAAGACAGTAAAGTAGGTTGCTGGGAAACGGTGAGTGATGTGAGACAAGTCACATTTCCAGCCTACTCCCAAGGCATTGAGACTCAGCAGTCCATCAGCTGTTCAGCATGTAAATACCTACCGTCACCAGAAACTAGGCCTGAGAGGGTATTATCTAAGACCATAAACTAGATTCGGTTACCAAGAACTATAGCCTCCTCTTAAATCCAAGTATCACATAAATATCTTAATAGACATAAACAAAACTATTCCATTTGTGGAAATATGATTCACCTTTTAAAGATTAGCTTTATTTGGCACATGTACATCACAACATACAGTGAAATATGATGTTTATGTCGGCAACCAACCCAGTCCGAGGATGTGCTGGCATCAGCACTCAAGTGTCGCATGCTTCTGGAGTTACCATAGCGTGCCCACAACTTATTAATCTGTATGCTTTTGGAATGTGGAAGGAACTTGGAGAACTTGGACAAAACCTATTCAATCATGGGGAGAACACGTAAACTCCTTACAGACAGTGGCGAGAATTGAACCACAATCGGTGATCACTGGTGAGATAATGTGACTGCAATAACAGCTATACCATGCCTTTATAAATTTGATAAAACAAAATTAACATCATGAACTGAACATATTGTTGCCCAACTATTCAAAAAAAGACTGACTTTGTTTCAAATTTAAAAGCTTCCGCTGTAAAGAGAAACACTCTTAGGCTTGGAATGAAGCTGCAAGTGCCTCTTAACTCACCAACTTTGAAATACTTTTCCAAAACATATTTCATTCAAGAGAAGACTCTCAAACTATTTAAATCAGCAAACCATTCCCCAGTTACTTGTGAAGTATGCATGTAAATTAACCATTAAGACCGAGAGCGACCAGATCAGCCTTATCAGGTTCCAGCTACATAAACCACATAGTTGACTAGACAGATTTAGAAATGAATTAAACGTATGCAAGTGCTGACAAAGTGGAATTGATACCACCTCATATTCAAGTGACAGGTGTGATATCCAGCCAAAAAACTGAGATGACAGGTGCAAACATGGGCTTCACTATTGCCAAGGGCCCAATACTTCTGTCTGTGCAAACGTGCTTCTGTACATACCAATCTGGATTTTGTTTACATAATGAAGGATTTTATGAACAATCAAGCAAATGTATTTTCCCCCAGACAGAGGCATTGACTGAAGAATAATATACTTAATTTGAAAAAAATTAAATTAAAGGTGTGGATGATTTATAATAAGTCCTCAATTGTATTGCTTCAATGTTGTCCTCAATCTCTGCAAGTCCCTGATCTGTTATTTTGTTTAACTGATGTCCAAAAGTCTTTATATTTATGTGTTAGTATGCACAACAAATGAATGTTTGAAATGTGCTTGGAAGTTTTTCTGTTGACAGTAACCTTATGTCAAATGTTTTCAAAGAAACAATACAGGGCTTCTGGTGAGGACTCATGGGTTTAAAGCACACTTAGATTGATGGAAGTCTGCCTTCATTGGTGTGTTTTGTCTCAGCTCGGCTCTCGATGGAAGGAACTAGTCCAACCGTCAGCAGTGGCACAAGTCTGGTATGAGAAGCAGCAAAATGGAAAAGGGCAGCATAGGCTAGTGCAACGCTGTACAGAACCAATGACCCTGCTGACTGTAAGGACCTTGTATGTACACCCGTGACAGACACGTTTCCTCCAGGTGCTCTGGGTTCCTCCCCAATTCCAAAGACATATGGGTTAGGGTTAGTGAGTTGTGGACAAGTCTGCGCTGAAAGCACGGTGACACTTGCGGGCAGGTCAGTGATGCGAAAGACACATTTCACTTTATGTTTCAACGTAAATGTGATGAATAAAGCCGATTTTTAATCTTTCAAGTCAAGTATTTGTCAATGTTACAATATCAAAACATGCTGCTGGGAAAGACTGGAGAGAGTATTAATGTGATCTGTCAGCTGATATTACGTTGCCAAAGATGACGGGTCTGGCTTATTTTAATGAAGGACTTATTCAATATAAAACATGCCATAATTATTGTTGAACTTCCCTTGTCCTGAAGGCAAGCAATTTTGATTCCATGAGGAGAAATCTTCCATTTTACTATTAACATTCCCACTAAGTATTCTCTCAAGAGATACAACACATGCAGAGTTTCCCTACACTGTTCTGATAAGTACTGATCTGGTGTGACATTTCTATTTCCCAACACTACAGAACTTTGACAACCTCGACTATGGATGAGATGCAGTCAGATAAAAGACGCTGCATAAGATGCACTCAAATAACCAGGCAAGATAGAAGTGCACTCAGCCTATCAATTGTTTTGCTAATGAATGATTCTGTGAACGGTCTCCAATAAAACACACCTTAGATACCATCTGCTGCTCCTCCAGCCTGTTATACCTTAACTCCTCAAACTAACATTGCACATCATCTTTTTTCACATTTGTGATAACTGTGTACACACGGAATCAGATTTAGTATCAGTGGCATACAGAATGTCCTGAAATTTGTTGTTTTGTGGCAGCAGTACATTACAATACATAATACGTATTAAAAAGAAAATTAAAGTAAGTAAGTAGTGCAAAAGGAGAGGGAAAAGTACTGAGGCTGTGTTCATGGGTTCAATGTCCATTCAGAAATCTAATGGTGGAAGGGAAGAAGCTGTTCCTGAAATGTTGACTGTGTGTCTTCAGGCTCCTGGACCTCCTCCGTGATGGTAGCAATGAGAACAGGGCAAGTCCTCTTCTCATGATGGTTGTTATTTCTTCTTCCGAGGAAGTTCCTCAATTTTACACTTCCTTCTGCTTCACATATTCTCAGAAAAACCCAACTGCTCATAATAATTTGCATCTTTGCTTCTTCTAATGTTTTCAAAATGACTGTTAGACAACCCAGAGTAGTTAGAAGGAGCACTTGCTATTGAATAGTATTCAGTTGAGTTGACTGATGAAATTTTAATGCACCGAAGTGTGAAGTGAGATACTTCAGCAGAAAAAGAATGTAGAACAATAATAGGTTAAGTGGGTCTATTGTATAAGAAGAGAGGAAACGGGGACCTGGGTTACATAGATACAAACACTGAAACTAGAATGCCACATTAAGAGCAAAGCATATGGAATCCTGACATTCATAAACAGAGACAGAACGCAGGGATAGGGAGTTATCTTGAACCCGAGCGGAGCACTTGTTTAGCCACAGTTGGAAGATTAAGCACAGTTCTGATCACCACACACACTTGGAAGGAAACGAAGCTCCTTCAGGATGTATAAAAAGATTCACTAGATTATTTCCAGTGTCAAAAGCTTTCAGCTATAACACTAGAACTGAAAAGCTGAGGTTGTCCAAAGAAGGTTAGGAGACTTGTCAACAGATATACAAGATCTTGCCTGGTTTTGAGAGAGATAGAGAGAGAGAGTGAGTGAGGAGTGAGAGAGAGTGAAGAGTGAGGAGTGAGAGAGAAAAAGAGAAAATAGAAGTAATGTGAACACTGAAGATAATCAGGCATTTTGGATGATGTGCTGAGCTCAACCTACTCCAAGATCAACCAACCCTTCCTTCCTACACTGCCCTTCATTTTTCTATAATCTGTGTTCCTATCCAAGAGTTTCTTAAATGATAAAATGAGAAACTCTGCAGATGCTGGAAATCCAAAGCAATACACACAAAATATAGGAAGAGCTCAGCAGTTGAGGCAGAATCAATGGAAATTAATGAACAGTTGATGTTTCAGGCTGAGACCCTTCTCTAGGACTGGAAAGAAAGGGGGAAGATGCCAGAATAAAGGAGTTCGGGAAATAGAGAAGATGCGAGTGAGGGCAGTATCAATGGTGGAGGAAGGAAAACCCATTCTTCTAAGAATGAGGAACAGATGTGGCAATATCCCTAATGTATCTGCCTCTACCACCACACCTGGCAGGGCTTCCACAGTCCTACGATTTTCTGTGTAAAAAAAACACTAACCTCTGACATCACCCCTATACTTCCCTCCAATCGCCTTAGAATTATGTTCCCTTCAATTAGCCATTTCCACCTTGGGGAAAAAGTCTCTGTTTCAAGGATCAGGGGTCACATATGCAAAATTCAGGGCAAAAGATACAAGGAGAATGGGAGGAAAATCTTTTGTAAGACTTGGTAGTGATGATCCAGAATTTACTGTCTTTCAGGGAAGTTGAATCAGAACTAATAACACCATCACAAAGAAACTGGTTTTTTTTTTAAGAGTAATGGGAAATGCAGTTGAATAGGGCTGTCAGAAAGGCTCAGAAGAAAGCAGATTCAATGGACAGAGAGGCCACATTCTGTGCTATAAAATTCTAAGAAATGGAGAGGTCTAAATACATGGTCTTGACACACTGAAATTGGAGAAGTTGCACAAGGGAGAAGGGAGCAAAATCTTCTGCCAAGTGGACTGGATAAAGCAAGGGGAAAAAGCTTGTATTATTTAGCTGCAGTATTGATGAGTTTAAGGGCAAACGGCTTCTTCTGTGCTGCTAATTCTCTGTAATCAGAACAAACTGAGAGCATTAGTTGAAATGGTGATTGAATGATGTCTATGAACCCTGATTCTTTTAGATTCTGGTTTCGAACAACACCCTTCCTGAAAATGACACTTAGTCTAACCCCACGTGCTAAGCAATGGGACATCAACTATTGCACTGATAATCATTGTAAAGTTTCTGCAACACAATAACTTAGTATGTGAAAAAATCATTTAAGTTTGGTGTCAGATAGGTAACAAAATCAAGTGGCTATAGTTATACAAACAAAAACTGCTGAAGCACTGAAAGAGTCAGGTAACAGCTATGGAAAGAGCAATAGAGTTAACATTTCAGGTCCAGCACACTCTTGAATGTTGGTTGTTAACACAAACAACATATTTGTAAGTTTCAATGTATACGTTATAAATAAATTTGAATCTTGAAACTTTTTCCAGGCTGCTTGATCCATTGAATATCATTGGCAAATGTCGTAAAAACTTCAGATTTTAATTCAGATTCTAAACTTCTGCAGTGGTTTTGTTTGAATACCACCAGCTATTGTTATTGAAGGCAGATGTTTTTGGAGGTGAAAAAAAAATTAAAAGTGTAGCTTGAGATTTGGCCTGCACAGTAAAGCAAGTGCACTACAGTAACATGATACAATTGAGCTTGAATTCCTGATAACTGCTTATAGCCTGCCAAGGCAATGTCAACAGTCAGAACGAAATTATTACTCTGCTTTTATTCTGCATTTGCCTGAGCTGAGAAATTCATGCAGTACTCACAGCATGCACATGTAATTGGGACAGACCTTCCCACTATTCTCCAAGCAGCTGTGACAAATATTTTTTTTATTTAGCAGTATGATAACAGGCTGAGTTCAAAATGAATCAACATTTACATGACAAAGTGCAGGAGTTTTACTCAGTACTGAATCCATTTAATCTTTGCATCTTAATTTAAAGCAGCCTGGTGTAAAGCTGATGTTATGAATAATTGTTGTTGCAGAAATTCACGGGAATGAAACAGAAAGTTGGCAGATTCTATAATAGCATAGCCGGATCTAATTGCTGATTTCTCAGCAGATAATAAAATGAAAATTTCTGAACATTTCTTTCCAATCTTCTCTCCTGAAAACACAGCGATGGTGGAAGTGATCACTGCAGGGTCCCAAAATGGCTCTCTATAAGCATGCTGAAGGGAGTTGGGCCCAGTGACCACGAATCCATGAGGCAGCTGGAGGCCAAAGACAACCTATCCTCAGATTAGAGAACTAACTATTTCAAAGTAAATCTATTATCAAAGTACATTTATGTCACCATATACTATCTTGAGAATAATTTTCATATGTGCACAGGGAGGGAGGGACAGGGTTTGTTTCACTTTGGTCTTTTGTAGCTTGGTATATTCTATTTGGTTGGGTTCTGTATTGTTCTGCCAAGCATTGTGGACACATTATGTTGGTGCAGGAATGTGTGGCAACACTTGTGGGCTTTCCTTAGCATACCTTGGATCTGTTGGTTGCTAATGCAAATATCACATTTCACTGTATGTGCCTACTGACACAACCAATTGACAGACAACAACACAATAGCCACAGGTCTACACACTGTCCTTACACATCTGGAGAAGGATGCTTATGTGAGAATGCTGTTCTTGGACTAATTCCCTTCAGGCTCGACAAGAAGCTCAGACCTTGGCCTTCACCCTGCCTTGTGTAGCTAGATTCTGGACTTCCTGTCAGATTGCTGGCAGGTGGTAAGAATGGGCTCTTTCACTTCTGCCCCTCTGACCCTCAACACAGGTGCCCCTCAGGGCTGTGTCCTAAGCCCCCTCCTTTACTCTCTGTATACCGATGTCTGTGTTGCCACCCACAGCTCCAATCTGCTAATTAAATTTGCTGATGATACTACACTGATTAGCCTAATCTCAAATAATAATGAGGCAGTCTACAGAGAAGTCATCAGCCTGACACAGTGATATCAAGAAAACAACCTCTCCCTCAATGTCACAAAAGCAAAGGAGCTGGTTTTGGACTGCAGGAGGAACGAAGATAGGCTAACCCCTATTGACATCAAGGGATCAGGGGTTGAGAGGGCGAACAGCTTTAAGTTCCTCAGCATACACATCACCGAGGATCTCATGCTCTAGAGCTGGACTTATTGTGTATCGTTTTTGTGTTGTCGCCTGGACTTGTGTACTGCTGACTGATGCGCAATGTGAGCATTTGTCTTGGGTGTTTTTACTGTGATCATAATACTCTGTTGGAAATTGGAAATGTGGAGTACGGGCAGCCTGGTTCATTGGTGAGACCAGTGGCGGAGGCGTTTAATTGCCTGAGGCCATGGTGTCGCCTTTTGCAGCTGACCAGGAGAGTAGACAATGAGGGGGTGTAGGGAATCCTCTGCACAGCATACTGGAATCTGTTCTTGGGTCAGGAACTGGCCCCTCCCTTCAGTGCTGCCTTCTGGACTTTGCTCAGTGATGCCCTCCAATATTTTATTGGAGGAATAACAAGCTGGACCAGGACAACTTACCATCAATTCTACAGTCATGTCACTCAGGGACTTTGGCTATATTTGTTTCTTTGTGCCTGTCCGTTTTTTCTGGAATCATAACCATATGTGCTAAGCGCAGTATGCTATGTGCAGAGGTAATTTGTTTTGCATCTTGACCCCCAAAAGCACTGTTATGTTGTTGTTGAGTAGCTCGCCGAGCTGGCTTGTTAGCTTGCAGACGTTTCATTACCCAGCTACATCACTGCAGCTTCAAATGACACGTTGGTGATCTACACTGTGTCTTTTATGTGTCCTGTGATGAGTCTGCTTGTGTGTGTGTATGGGTGTATGTGCCATTTCTATTGGTTAACAATTACGTAATCCGCCAATAGAAATGGCACATACACACACACACACAAACAGACTAATCTAATCACAGGATACATAAAAGATGAAAAATTACCAACATGTTATTCGAAGGTGCACTGATGATGTTGCCTAGCTGGGTAACAAAATGTCTGCAAGCTAACAAGCTAGCTTGGTGACCTACTCAACAAAATCCTCAACCCGAGCTACAAATCTTTTCCAACATCTTAAACACTGTTATGTTTGGCTATATCCATGTATGACTGAATGACAATTAAACTTCAACTTGAACTTGAATATTTATTTGACAGGGATTTATTTTGAAACTTCTAACATTTACTGCAAATAAAGCAAGCATAATTTTAAGGATTAGAATTAAAACATATATGCAAATTGACCCTGTTGCAGCTCCTTCAATCCCTGTCCCTGTAATGTCCTTGCACATGGACAAAATCACCCTCATTATTTATACTACATTGAGATTTATCTTCACATTGACAGTGACATTAAGACTTCAGACAGAGCTCAGCTTCGCATGTGACAAAAATAAAAGCATTTGACAGAGGAAGGCTCATTATTAAAATTCATATTGATCATCACAAAATTCACAGCAAGAGAAAACCTTGAAATAGAAGACTCTTGGTCAAGTTTCTGAAAACACTATTCATGTGATCATAAAACAAGTGCCTAACTGTTAAGATCTGAGAAAAAGTCTTAGGGAATCAAACCTCTCACAATTACAGTTACAAATCTCCTGCATAGCCGTTACTGCAATGCTTTACAACATCAGTTGTAAAATCAATCGGTTTCAATTCCCAGCACTGTCTGTAAAGAGTCTGTAGGTTCTCCTTTCTACCTCGTAGGTACGTATTCTCCGGGTGCTCGGATTACCTCCCACATTCCAAAGATGTACGGGTTAGGGTTAGTGAGTTGTGGGCATGCTATGTTGGCACCAGAAGTGTGGCGACACTTGCGGGCTGCCCACAGCACACCCTAAGGCTGTCGGTCGTTGATGCAAAACAAAGCATTTCTCTGTATGTTCTGTTGCACACATGACAAATACAGCTAATCTTATCCTATAACATTCTCAACAAATAAAAATTAGCTCCAAAGAAGTTGCTCCTTGAAACTAAGTGGAAATGTAAGCATTTCAGATTAATAGAGGTTAATGAAGTTGTCAAGAGTAGTATTTCAGGCTTTTGTGGTTGTTTGCTAATTTCTGAAAATTTTCATTTGTTTTGTTGGAAAACAGAATGAGAGTATCCAATTAAGAAATGTTAACATATGCAACACACACAAAATGCTGGAGGAACTCAGCAGGTCAAGCAGCATCTATGGAAAAGAGTAAACAGTCAATGTTTCAGATCGAGACCCTTCCTCAGAACTGGTTAGCAAATAATCAGAGCTGCAACTGAAAGTGCATGTCCCTGAGAATTAGAGACAGAAAGAATTATGATGAAAAGAAAGTAATGTATTATATATTTGAAGCTACTGAGCTCAAAGTAATATCAAAATAGCAGTGTTGGAGAAATTAATAGGGCTAAAATATTATCAAAGCCCGTTTAAATCATGGCCCCCATTAAAAGGGTTTAAGAGGTGCCTGGAAAGACAAAGACCTTTCCAAATTCTTAGATTCCATAACTTTGTTGTGGAACAGAAACAGCAACTGAAACAAGGTGGAAGAGAAAATGCAGTGGATTCCAGTTAATTGGGACACATCTGGACCAGTAAATTTTGGTCCAATTAAGTGGCTGACCCAATTAGCCGAAGTTTCATAGAGAGTGTTCAAGAGGTATACAAAAACAAACTACTATTTAACTGAGCAACAAATTATGTATTTAATTGAAATACTGTAGCGATGTGCTACACACAGCGCTGAAATAACGACACGCAGTCGGTAAGTCGTTTCGAGACTAGTTTATTCAAACTTCGCGGCACTGGCATTTAATCCCTAGCGCCCGCCCTCTCCGGGCAGAAATAACATCAGAAGTGCATTACCAAAGTCTCCCCCGCGCGCTGGCTATTTGTGAGCCGGTTCACCTGCGCAGAAAGTGGGTCGCCACAATACAAAAATACTAATACTACCAATACCTCTTCAGTACTATAAAACAGTGTAATAGCTCCTAAGAGTTATCACAGGAATTCAGTGTATGCTGCCAGTGTTTTTTTTGATTGACTGAAAATAAACAAATAGCAGACACCCAGTGAAGATTATGGGCTGCCTTCATACAATCCTTTCATCGATTGTGTCCCTCAAATCTTCATTTTCACTGTAACATTCAAGATGATTATTGATACTTTCCTAACGTGAAGTTGTGAATTTGTTTGATATTCATTCTCGGCTGTTCCTGGTATCTCCAAGCCTGAATGCTTGAAACTGCAGTGAGAGAAACAGTTCTGGATTGTCTTAATGTTTACTTCTTGCCAATTATCAGTGACAAGATCACTGCTTTGTGAAAACAACACATACAACTGATGTTAATTAAAAACCATTCACTCCAAGCACAATATAGTGTCTAATGGCAACACAGTGTGCATATGACTGGCACTAGTTAGCAACTGTTCAGCAACAGTCTCTTGCCCCAATTAAGCTGTGTAGTATTCCAAATAAACAAAAGGAATCCTGGCTAATTGCTCAATTAGTTTTTGTTCTTTAAGACTTAACACAAATAAACGGCTGCCCAAATTAACTGGTATCCACTGTATTTGAAGTACAAGTCTGTTTACTTGACAGAAGATGTGACATATTGGACTGGTTATAAAAGACATTTTTAAGAATGTGGGGACATAATTAGAAAGAATAGTGTCTCTGGCCCTTTGAGCCTGATGTAAGAAGTTTGTACACGTCAATTAGATCAATCTTTATTTCTCTAAATTCACTTCTCATGGCAACTCTGCCAACATGGGACCAGTTTGCGGAATACCTCCAGGTACATCCACTTTTGGAATTTAACAGAGCAGCAAACCAAACAAAACCACATGTGCAACATCACTATACAAATGCATTAGGGACAGTTAAGGGGCTTTTGGAAAGTAACATGAATGAAAGAAAAATGGAGGGCTATGTTGGAAAGAAAGGTAAACTGATCTTAGAGAAGGTTGAAAGGTTGGCACAACATCATGGGCTGAAGGGCCTGTACTGTGCTGTACTGCTTTATGTCATTTGTTCTGGTATCACTCTGGCTTGAAGGAGTGAGGCTCCAACTGCAAAAAGCTCATTCCAGCTCCAATAACCAGCCAATCCCTGACGGTATCTGGCAAATGCTGAAAATCTTGGTGAGACGGTACAAAAATTTCCAGAGTAAAAGCCATGTCATGTGCAGTGTTTGAAGGCTTTGAACATTGAGGCAGAGATAAGTAAACACATAAGAAAGGGGATGTAAGATTACCATGTCTATGGGAATGCAGAATTCAATCATTATCTTATGAAGCAGCTCAGCAGACTTGACAGGTGAATGTCTTAAGCCTGCTCTCAATTTGTATTTTTGTAGGGCAACAATAAGACTGAACTGCCAGTCTGGGTGGACTGTACCCAAATATCCAAATTGGATCGTAGCACCTTGGAGCAAAGATACTCTAAGCACCATGTCTAGTGTGATGGGAGGAGATGTGATAACAGATAAGTTCTTTTTACCTTCAAATTTATTATTTTTTTTAAAATTTAGAGATACACCACGGAACAGGCCCTTCTGGTCCTTTGAGCCATGTCACCCAGCAACCCATCGATTTAATCCAGGCCTAATTATGGCACAGTGTACAATAGCCAGTTAACCTACCAACTGGTATGTTTTTGGACTGTGGGAGGAAACCAGAGCACATGAAGGAAACCCATGCATACACAGGAAGGAACATACAAACTTGCTTACAGAGGATACCAGAACTGAACTCTGAACTCCAATGCCCCTAACTGTAAATACATTGCGCTAACTACTATGCTACTGTGGCGTTAGCTACTCTGCTCTGACTGTGCACAACCAAGATGGAAAGCCCAATCAGAAACCTGCTGCTTGTGAGAGAAGCAGTGGAGAGGATTATAAAACATAAGGGACAAAACTAGTAGCCAGGAAGAACTTGGTGATCTACACTGAAGTACAGGTAATTGACAAACACGCATGTAAAAGAACAATGGAAGACAAAGAGAATAAAAAAATAAGACCATAAGAAGTCGGCCATTCGGCCCATCGAGTCTGCTCCGCCATTTCATCATGAGCTGATCCAATCTCCCCTTTAGTCCCATTCCCCCGCCTTCTCACCATAACCTTTGATGCCCTGACTACTCAGATACCTATCAATCTCTGCCTTAAATACACCCAATGACTTGGCCTCCACTGCCACCCGTGGCAACAAATTCCATAGATTCACCACCCTCTGGCTAAAATTTTTTTTCGCATCTCTGTTCTGAATGGGCGCCCTGCAATCCTCAAGTCATGTCCTCTCGTACTAGGCTCCCCCACCATGGGAAACAACTTTGCCACATCCACTCTGTCCATGCCTTTCAACATTCGAAATGTTTCTATGAGGTCCCCCCTCATTCTTCTAAACTCCAAGGAGTACAGTCCAAGAGCGGTCAAACGTTCCTCATATGTTAACCCTCTCATTCCCAGAATCATTCTAGTTAATCTTTTCTGAACCCTCTCCAATGTCAGCACATCCTTTCTTAAATAAGGAGCCCAAAACTGCACACAGTATTCCAAGTGAGGTCTTACCAGTGCCTTATAGAGCCTCAACATCACATCCCTGCTCCTCTACTCTATTCTTCTAGAAATGAATGCCAACATTGCATTTGCCTTCTTCACCACCGAATCAACCTGGAGGTTAACCTTAAGGGTATCCTGCATGAGGACTCCCAAGTCCCACTGCATCTCAGAACTTTGAATTCTCTCCCCATTTAAATAATAGTCTGCCCGTTTATTTCTTCTACCAAAGTGCATGACCGTACACTTTCTGACATTGTAATTCATTTGCCGCTTCTTTGCCTATTCCCCCAATCTATCCAAGTCTCTCTGCAGACTCTCTGCTTCCTCAGCACTACCGGCCCCTCCACCTATCTTTATATCATCAGCAAACTTAGCCACAAAGCCATCTATTTCATAATCCAAATCGTTGATATACAACATAAAAAGAAGCGGCCCCAACACGGACCCCTGTGGAACACCACTGGTAACCGGCAGCCAACCAGAATGGGATCCCTTTATTCCCACTCTCTGTTTCCTGCCAATCAACCAATGCTCTATCCATCTATGTAACTTCCCCATAATTCCATGGGCTCTTATCTTGTTTAGCAGCCTCATGTGCGGCACCTTGTCAAAGGCCTTCTGAAAATCCAAATACACAACATCCACTGCATCTCCCTTGTCTAGCCTACTTGTAATTTCCTCAAAAAATTGCACTAGGTTTGTCAGGCAGGATTTTCCTTTAAGGAAATCATGCTGAGTTCTGCCTATCTTGTCATATACCTCCAGGTACTCCGTAACCTCATCTTTGACAATCGACTCCAACAACTTCCCAGCCACCGATGTCAAGCTAACAGGTCTATAATTTCCTTTATGCTTCCTTGCCCCCTTCTTAAATAGCGAAGTGACATTTGCAATATTCTAGTCCTCCGGAACCAGGCCAGAATCTATTGACTTTTGAAAGATCATTGCTAATGCCTCCGCAATCTCCACTGCTACTTCCTTCAGAACACGAGGGTGCATTCCATCTGGTCCAGGAGATTTATCTACTCTTAGACTATTCAGCTTCCTGAGTACTTTCTCTGTTTTAATTGTGACTGCACATATTTCTCTTCCCTGACAATAAATATTTGCTTTGTTATAAAAAATATTAAGGCAAGGTTGTTTTAAGTTTAGAAAATGCGATGGACATTCCATGGGAACTCAAGGAATGGTGATTACAGTGTGGAAGACAGTAGTTATTCATGATAATAAGGTGCCCGAATTTGTTGGAAACATGAACCCTGGAAAGCAGCTAATGAAGTTTTCATTGTAAAGGAATTCCAATTGATTCCGGATTGTGTTTCATAATTTCAAGAGTGTTTAAGGTCATTTCCTGTACACAAGAGTAAAGGAGAACAAAATAATTGTTATTCTAGATCCAATACAACACAATCCCCCCCCCCCAAAAGATAAAGAACATAATTATAATAAAAAACACAATAAATATGAATACATAAGATAGCTTAATACATAGATTGATTGTATAGTGTATTTTGATTAATTGGGACACGTTGAGGCCAGTACGTTTTGGCTCAACTAAATAACTGCAGTAAATAGCTGAAATTTCATGGAAATATTTAAAAAGGAATTCATCCAGCGTACGTTGCTGTGTTCTTTTGACTGACTATAAATGCACAAAATCAGTGCAAACACATAGTGCAGATAATGGTCTGCCTTCATACAATGCTTTTGATGACTGCATCCTCCACATCTTCATTTTCATTCTAACATTCAAGATGATTATCAATACCTTCGAATTCTTTCTAGATCCTAACTTGACATAGTGAAATAGTTTGATTTTCACTACCAGCTGTTTCTGGCATCTCCAAGCCTCAATGCTTGAAATCGTAGTCAGTAAAACAGTTCTGAATGATGTTATTTCTAATTACTCAACAACTATCAGTGACAAAAGCCATTGCTTTTTTAAAAAAGAAAACACACAAATATGCACAACTAAAGCTTATAAAGATGGCTTGCTCTAAGCATGGTGTAGTATCTAAAGGCTACACGACATGCATGCGATTGCCTGTCTTAATTAAGCAGCATAATGTCCCAAATAAACAAAGAGAAACCTAGCTATTTTCTTGATTTGTTTCTGTTCTTTATGAGTTGTCCCAAATAAGCAGCTGCCCCAATTAACAGTTGGCCTAATTAACCAGAATCCACTGCATGTCCATAAAGTGACGCTAGGCTGTACGCAAGGTGACTGACAGGAAATAATAAAGTGGTTGTGGGTGTGGGGTGGGGTTGACCAGTCTTACTGCTTGAAGAAAGTAACTGCTTAAGTCTGGTGTTCCAGGCATGGATGCTACTTAATGGGAGTGGACAAACAGTCCATGAGCAGGGAGGATAGCAGTCTTCATGATGTTACTGGTCCTTTTCTGGCATCTTTCTGCATATACAGTATGTCAGGGAATTCAGTTTTTAGGAATTAGCTCAATTGGGCATTTGATTACTAATTCAATGAGTTTGGCACAACATTATGGGCTGAAGGGCCTATTCCTGTGTGGTATTGTTTTATATTCTGTGTAGACTTTGAAAGTGAATAAGTGAAGAGGCATAGGTTGCTGAAAGGGAACAAATGTTGTGACAGGTAGTCAAACTTGACAAAGCACACAGAAAGTAATCCAGGCAGAAGACAAATGAATTACTGAATAGCATTAAGGACATTATGTACAACGTAACACAGAATAATCACAAAAAAATCTTCAAAGATGCTATAGGTATATAGGTAGCATATTTCCTGACTTATCTGGTTCAGGAACTTGAAGCTTTGTATGTATTGAATTTAAAAGCAAAAGAGCTACAGAAAACACACAAACAGAAACAGCACACTGATGTCTATCACTGTTGACATCACTGACAAGATTTCATTCAAGGCAAAATTTCATTACAGAAGCTAAAATCGTGTGGGTCTGACTTGCATGTTAAACAACCTCACATGTACTGTTAGAGGTAGCTGGTCAGAATGTTCTTAAAAGAGAATCATGTATCGAAAGTCTGGGGATGACAACAAGGAATTGCAACTGTTCTGTTTCAAGCTATTGAGGTTATTAAAGAGACCCTGCAAACACCCACTCTGACAAGAAAATTGAGATTGCAATTCCTCAGGGAGAACCAAGAGACCAAGAGCCTAATGTCTCTTGTGAGAGATGACATAATGGGCAAAATGGAATAAAATCTTTCAAGATAAGAGCATCAGATGACAGGCAGAAATGAATCCGAGAAACTTGTAAGATTTTATTCTTCAGGACATAGCATCCGAAGATGATCCAAAGCCATTTGAAGTAAAAATGGAAGATGTCAAAACCTGAAAACGTGAAGTCACAATCAGCCATGCATGACCCATGTTTAAGAGTTAACAAAAAAGTCACAGAGCCACGTAAAGGGGTAGAAAGGGACATTATCACTTCCTCATTTCACCCTAACTACACTGTAGATGAAGTAGACAAGCAGGCCTTTGGTTGCTTGCCCTCAGATGGACATGAAACACCAGCTTCGGATTTGCCAAGGATTCTGACATTCAGGTTAAGTGTGAACAAGGACAATTAAATGAAATGATGGATCCAACCATGATTTCTAAAACATGATTCTAGTGGTTATTATTGTTGAACATTAAGGAACTGCAGAGGAGGTGATAACAGAGTACCCTAAAACAATTCTGGTAAATCTTGGAGGGAATGTCCAGTTGACTTACAAGAAACAATGAAACTTGGGTTGACACCAACATTTTCAGTGTTCTCTGAACACCTAAGTTGTTTTTAGAGTTTTCCAAATTTAGCCTCGGAGAGGTCATGGTGATAAACAATCTTGCTTGTTTGCCGCACCTGAAGCCTGTGTGAATTTATTCCGCACTCAACCTCAGCAAAGTGGTACAGTTTATTATTAAGAAGAATATTAAGAAAAATCATCATGAAATTAAACAAATGCACCATTGCAATGAATTTAATTTAAACTTTTTTTTAATTACCTCTGCAACAGTTAAGCAGGAAATTAAAATTAAATTTAAGTTCCTTTCTCAATAAGCCTTGCATGAGGTACCTTATCAAATGCCTTACTGAAATCCATATACACTACATCTACTGCTCTTCCTTTGTCCACATGTTTAGTCACATCCTCAAAAAATTCAATCAGGCTCGTAAGGCAAGACCTGCCCTTGACAAAGCCATGCTGACTACTCCTATCATATTATACTTCTACAACTGTTCATAAATCCTGCCTCTCAGGATCTTCTCCATCAACTTACCAACCACTGAGGTAAGACTCACTGGTCTATAATAATGGTAAGACTCTTGGCAGTGTGGAGGATCAGAGGGATCTTGGGTCTGAGTCCATAGGACACTCAAAGCTGCTGCTCAGGTTGACTCTGTGGTTAAGAAGGTGTATGGTGTATTGGCCTTCATCAAACGTGGATTTTAATTTAGGAGCCAAGAGGTAACGTTACAGCTATATAGGACCCTGGTCAGACTCCACTTAAGAGTACTGTGCTCAGTTCTGGTCGCCTCACTATAGGAAGGATGTGGAAGCCATAGAAAGGGTGCAGAGGAGATTTACAAGGATGTTGCCTGGACTGGGGAGCATGCCTTATGAGAATAGGTTGAGTGAACTTGGCCTTTTCTCCTTGGAGCGAAGGAGGATGAGAGGTGACTTGATAGAGGTGTACAAAATGATGAGAGGCATTGATTGTGTGGATAGTCAGAGGCTTTTTCCCAAGGCTGAAATGGTTGCCGCAAGAGGACACTGGTTTAAGGTGCTGGGGAGTAGGTACATAGGAGATGTCAGGGGTAGGTTTTTTACTCAGAGAGTGGTGAGTGCATGGAATGGACTGCCAGCAACGGTACTGGAGGTGGATATGATAGGGTCTTTTAAGAGGCTGTTAGATAGGTACATAGAGCTTAGTAAAGTAGAGGGCTATAGGTAAGCCTAGTAATTTCTGAGGTAAGGACATATTCAGCACAACTTCGTGGGCCAAAGGGCCTGTATCGTGCTGTAGGTTTTCTATGTTTATCCTTTGGAAAGGATGACTGGCTAAATGCAAATTTTCTTCAGTACATCACTAACCTGTTTAAAAATCCACTGACCAACATCTGAAAACAGATGACCAAAAACAGATCATGTAATAATACTGGTTTTGAATGACAGGTTTATCTTCCATATGTTTTAAGTTTGGCAGTGTCAAGCATGGGTTCAAACCCAATTAATGATGTCACTAGAAAACCTATCAGTGGTGTACTGAGGAGGTGCTGAAGTCTGTGTACTACAATAAATTTCAAAGCAGGCTGAACCAAAGATGTGAAAGGTCCTGTAACACAATATATTTACTGATGAGGGAGGCTGCACGGAACACTGGAACACTTGGGATTTTCCTGAATGAATTACTGAGTTAGGCCCTAATGTTTCTAAACTCCAGGGTCTTCTGCTTCACTACAATTAGCCACAAAACAATATGGCACGGATATAGACCCTTCAGCCCCAGAGTTCATGCTGGCCACATTGCTCACCTAGCTAGTCCCAATTTCCTGGTGCCAGGCTATATCCCTCCAGGACCCTCCTTTCCATTATCTATCCAAGTGCTTCTGAAATTATATTAATGTACTGTCTCAGTCACATCCTCTAGCAGCTCAGTCCATATACTCACCACCCCCTACATGAAAAAGTTGCAATTGATTTCTAAGTATAATGCAATTTGAGATTAACCTTTACTCATGCTTCACACTAATTTTGCAAATTAATTTGTAGTATTCCTTAGACAGATTGGGGAAATGAGCAAACAAGTGGCAGACAGAATATAATGCAGGGAAGTACATGGGTAAGCACCTTGGTAGAAGGAATAAAAGCATGGACTATGTTTTAAATGGGGAGAACATTCAAAAATCTGAAGTGCAGAGGAATTTGGAAGTCCTCATGTTGGATTCCCTAAAGGTTAACTTGCAGGTTGAGTCAGTAGCAAGGAAGGCAAATGCAATGCTAGTATTCATTTTGAGAATGCAAAAGCAAGGACGTAAAGCTGAAGCTTTATAAGACATTGATCAGACTGCACTTGGAACATTGTGACCAGTTTTGAGCCCCTTATGTACTGGCATTGGAGACAGTCTGGAGGAGGTTCAAGAGAAGGATCCCAGAAATGAGAGGGTTAACATACAAGGAGTGTCTGATGTCTCTGGGCAGGTACTTGGTGGAGTTTAGAAGAATGGGTGAGGGAGATCTCATTTAAACCTACCGGATATTGAGAGGTCTGGATAGAGTGGATGTAGAAAGGTTGTTTCCTATACCGGGGAAGTCTAGGATCAGAAGGCACAGCCACAGAATTGATGAAAGTCCATTTAGAACAGAGATGAGAACACTCTGGTTTATTTCACCAGAGTGTGGTGTGTCTATGTAATTCATTGCCACAGATAGTGAAAGAGGCCTAACCATTAGGTATATTTAAAGCAGAGGTTGACAGGTTCTTGATTGATCAAGCCATCAAAGATTAGAGAGAGAAAGCAGGAGAATGGGGTTGAAAGAGGTAATAAATCAGCCATTATGGAATGGCGGAGCAAACTTGAGAGGCTGAATGACCTAATTCCGCTCCTAGGTATTATACAGTGCATGGATAGGAAAGGTTTCAAGGGCGATGGACCAAGCACGGCAGATAGGACTAACTCACTGGACAATATAATCAGCATGGATGAGTTGGGCCGAAGGGCTTGTTTTCCAGGCTGCATGATACTATGACTATGACAGAGACAAACAAACATTCAGATATTAAGCAAACAATGTCAAAATGGAAGATTAGCCATTTTATTTAGTGGTAAAGCAGGCATGAAGGGCAGAATACGTCATCAGGGACCCCTATCCCTTTCATTTTGAGTCAATGTCACCAAAGAAATAACTGAGAGCCCAGTATCAATCTGTGGAGTCCTCCTCTCATGACCTCCCCTGCAACTAATTTACCTCATAGTCACAACTTGTTTTATATCCATTTCTGGTCCATTCCTACAAATTCCACAGGGTCACTTTGCATGGAGCATTAAAGGTCTTTAAGAAGTATGGCTACACAGGATTAATTACAGACCATATCAATCAGCACGTACTCAAAAGTACAAGATAGTTCAGTTTCTGAATTTGCTTCACCAGGTCATCTGTTTCTCTTCATTAATTGCCTCAGGACAGAAAACCAACATTGTTGCTCGAGTCTGGTTAATAGCCCTGCAAGTTCTATTTTTTGCTATAATGATCAAAAGAATCTTTCCCTTTAACATCTGATGTTTCTTGTTCCATAATAGTTGGACCAGTTTTGTCAAATTCAAACATTACAGGGCAGAATCATCAGGACTGAAAAGATTATATTCTCTTGGGCAGATTAATAAGCAACACCAAGCATACTGGGTGTCACAAACAGAACAGAGTTCAAAAGTGCATTTCTCTGCATCTAAATTCTTCCTTCTGCAGAACCTGAATTTTGAAATTATTATCAAAATTAACCACTGTTTCAAGAAAGCCAAATATTTGGCTTTTCTGCAGATCAGTAAGCATGACAATAAAAAAATGAGTCCAGGCATACCTCATCCCAAAGTCAGGATGAAGTGTGTTGGATCATTGTATTAGAGAATGCTGTGCTACCAGGTCACTTAGAAAGTGTCAGTCACTGGTTATCTGGATTGCTAATTCTTCCTGTCAAAATGTAACACTTCACAACTCTCAGCCAATTCCATTAGTCTGTCAACATCTTGCCGAGATCCATGCTACCCTCCTCAAAATATGCTACATGGAGTCATAGAGCACTACAGCACAGAAACAGGGTCATTGGTCTATCTAGACCTTGCCGAACAAATACTCTGCCTAGTTCCATCGACCTGCATCCGGACCATAGTCCTCCATATCCCCCCATTCAAACTTCAGAGTAAATTTATAATCAAAGTACATATGCAATATGTCACCATATACAACACTGAGATTCATTTTCTTGCGGGCATACTCAATAAATCCATAATAGAATAATAACCATAATAGAATCAATGAGAGACCGCACCAACTTGGGCATTCAACCTGAGTGCCAAAGACAACACACTGTGGAAATGCAAAATGAAAGAAATAATAATAATAATCACAAATAAGCAATAAATATTGAGAACATGAGATGAAGAGTCCTTGAAAGTGAGTCCATAAGTTGTGCGAACATTTCAGTGATGGGGCAAGTATAGTTGAATGAAGTGCTTAACCACATTATAAATGTAAAGCGAGTAGAGCAGGGGCCAATCTGAACTGACAGGGGTCTGCAAGTTGAGGAAACCAAGGATCCAATTGCACAAGGACATATTGAGGAAATTGAGTATCAATTGCACAAGGAAGTATTGAGGCCAAGGTCTTGAAGCTTACTGATTAGTTTTGAGGGGATGATAGTATTGAATGCTGAGCTCTAGTGAATAAAGAGCATACTTATGCATTCTTCGATGTCCAGAGGTTCCAGGATGACTGATTGTGACCTCCTGTGTCGGTAGGCAAATTTGAGTGGATCCAAGTCACACCTCTGGCAGGAGTTGAGATGTTTCATCACCAGCCTCTGAAAACACTTCACATCTTTGAATGTAAGTGCTGTAAGCAGGTTACCACATTCTTCTTAGGCACTGGTATCAGTGAAGCCTGGTTGAAGCAGGTAGTCAACTCAGACTGGCAAAGTGAGACGTTAAAGATCTCAGGGAATACACCAGACAGTTGATCAGCACAGGTCTTCAGGTACCCCATATGGGCTGGATGCTTCTTGTAGGTTCATCCTCCTGAAGGATGCTCTCACGTCAGCCTCACAGACTGAAATCTCAAGATTATCGGGGGCTGTGGGAGTTCATGATAGTTCCTTCATGTTTTGATGGTCAAAGCACGTATAGAAGGCACTGAGCTCATCTGGAAGCACAGATGTCACTTATGTCACTAGATTTTACTTTATAAGAGGTGATAGCATTCCCACTGAACATCCTTCATTGATTCAATAGATACATACATCTCTTAAATGTTGAAATCATTTATGCTGGCAGCTTGTTCCACACTCTCACCACCCTCTGAGTGAATTAATTCGCCCTCGCATTCCCTTTAAACATTTCACATTTCACCCTTAACCCATATCCTCTGGTTCTAGTCTCACTCAACCTCAGTGGAAAAAACTTGCTTGCATTTACTCTATTTATACCCCTCATAATTTTATATACCCTCTATCAAATTCCCCTCATTCTCCAACGCTCCAGGGAATAAAATTCTAGCCAATTTAACCTTTCCTATAACTCAAGTCCCAGTAACATCTTTGTAATTTTCTCTGTACTCTTTCAGCCTGGAAAGTTTTTGAAAAACTTTTCTCAATGAGATTTGGCTTCAGTCATAGAGAAACCCTTGATAAAGCTATTTGATAAAGTGATGCAAGCCCATATACATCACATCTTAACCTGTCTTCCCCCCACTATGACTTGACCAAAAAAAAAGCAATTTGCCTTTTCATTCCATGCAAGCTTTTCCTAATCAATCCATACTTGACCAATAATTGTTAATTCTCCCAGGAATGGAAAAAAAGTGGTGGACATAGCCTCATCCGTCACAGGAAAAAAATTCTTCCTACAATTGAGCACACCTATAAGGAGCATGACCACAAGAAGGCAGCATCCATCATCAAGGACCCCTAGGCCATGGTCTCTTCTCACTGCTGCTATTAGGAAGAAGTTACAGAAGATTCCACACTCCCAGGTCCAAAAACAGTTATTACCCTTCTAGCATCAGGCTCCTGAACCAGTTTGGTTAAGTTCACTCACCTTAAAACTAAACTGATTTTACAACCTACAGACTCATTTTCAAGGACTCTGCAACTCATATTCTGAATATTATTTATTCTTATTATTACTTGTTTCTTTTTGTATTTGCACAGTTTTGTCAGTCTTTGTGTGTAGTTTTTCATTGATTCTATTGCATTTCTTTGCTCTAATGTGAATGGCTGCAAGAAAGTGAATCCCAGGTAGTATATGGTGACATATACATACTTTGATAATAAATGTACTTCGAACTTATTGTTTCTAAGACTGCCCTACCACCTGTGTTACTCTAATTGATCTGTAGCTGCTATATCTGCTTTAAATGAAAATGTAAACATTTGAAACTGTCCTGTCCTCTGGCAACACTCTTGCACCCAGAGATGTATGGACAGCTCCTTCAATGTTTGTGATTGTTGGTCAAATGCTTTCCTGATAACTGAAAATGTTTTATTCCAATGGTTACTGAATGATGGGAAAATGTTTGTTCAGAAAATATGCCAATTACATCTATCAGCTTTAGATCTGAGGTTTCTCCCACAACAAGTAATTCAACAGTAGCTTCTTTAAGGCAGCAGAAAAACTTGAGGCACTTCAAAGAAACCTTATGAACCAAATATTGCCACCAAGACTCATGAGGTAGCATTACGTCAGATAACATAAAGGTTTTAACGAACATTTTAAAAGAAAATGGTGGAAGGTAAAGGTGAGAAGTTCAGGGAAAGAATTCCAGCGCTTGGCAGTTGAGCAAAAATGTGCCGAGCTAGAGTCTAGATCATATGGCTAAATACTGTCATTGTGGGAACACCCCAGGGCCACATGGACAATGCTGCTGAGTGGGAAAAATAGCAATATGTCTCATCTACCGGCAGGGAGCATTTTTTAATTCACAGTCAGCTCGGATATCCACAATGATGACAAAGGTAGCCTGTGATTCCCTTGACACAAGTGATTTTAAGAAGAACCAATACTATAGACTGAAGCTAGCAAGACAGGAAAATGACTACTTCTGTTCCAGGCATTCATATCAAAATAGCAGTCTTAAAAGTATGAAATTCTGCTTTTGCTTTTCAGAGAGACATGATTGGGGGGGAGGCACTTTCACTTCTCTTTTAAACCATGGTATAGATGTATGGGTAAGCCATTTTTAAAACTACTGTTATGTAATCTCAATTGGATACCTAGAGAAGAAAGCTTTTGTAAGTTTTCTTTGTAAATGCGAAGGGAATGGTGACTGCATCAATTGCAGAAGCTGCTAGTGCTGGCTCGGTATTCATAATCTGTTACAACATCCAAAACATAGTCTGAGATGACCAGAATACCATTTTATATGCAGATTTAATTTGAAATGCACAGTGTGTGGATGTGGCGAGAATGTTTCCTATAGTGTGAAGTTTAGGATCAGAGGGCACAGTCTGAGAATACAAGGGCATCCCTTTAGAACAGAGATGAGCAGGAATTTCTTCAGCAATAGGGTGGTGAATCTGTGAAATTCATTGCCATGGACAGCTCTGGAGGCAAAGTCATGGGGTATATTTAAAGCGGAGGTTGATAGGTTCTTGATTAGTAAGGGCGTCAAATGTTATAGGGAGAAAGCAGGAGAACAGGAGAAAGGGGTCGAGAAAGATTATAAATTAGTCATGATGGAATGGCAAAGCAGATTCCAAGGGCCGAATGTCCAAATTTTGCTCCTATGTCTTATGGAAATGATTGAAAGGACTCAATCACCTCAGGAGTTTAGCTGGCTGTCATTTTAATGGCAACATGACTTGTTTTGAGAATCCAAAATATATTCTACTTTCATATACAACTCCTATTTTCCATTGATTAATCCAAATATACAGATTTTCAAGATTGGGACATTTCAAATGGCTTGTGAAAATCATCCACAGATAATCCAATTAGTTTATAACTGTTGAGAACGATCAACCACAAAGACATAATGACTGAAGCTCCACTGCATATTGTCAAATGTACTTGACAAGGAAAAAACATTTTGCAGAACAAATAAGATGTAATTATGAAAGGATTCTCACCTTTTCTATGCTGTGAAGTGAAGAAACAGATACCGTCCGAGCAGAAGCTGGGTGAAATGAGTCCTCTCTATTGTTCTGCTGTTGTTGTAGAGACATTATTGGATGTGGTTCTGCTCGATGAGGATACTGTGAAACCCCATAAGGCATATTCTGCCCCAGCAGGTGGTTTTGTTGCATACAGGGAACCGTCCATGAGCCCTCGGGGTGCGGGAACTTGGAAGAAGGTGGCGGTGGTGTGTGTCCTGAAGGTACGGGGTAAGCAGGATTATACATTTGTTGTTGAGGCAGCTGCTGGAAGCCAGAGTTATTGATGGTTTCAAGGGGAGGATTACTGTCATTCAGATTGGAAAACTGGCTGTTATGATTAAGAGGTGCAGGGAGGTGTCCAGGTGGATTTCTGCTCTGAATCTGCCGGTATTGCAACAAACGGGACTGGAGGGGCATCTCATTTAGCTCCTTATTCTCAGTCTGATCCGAAGTTGGCATCTCTCTTAACAAACCTGGGAATCTGAAGCAAAACAGCATATGTCAGCATCTATGTCATTTTCTGGCAACCACTAAATTTTCTTTTAAAATTATTCATGTTGCAAAAAATGTAGATCATAAGACCATGAGACACAGGAGCAAACTTAGGTCATTTGACCCATTGTCTCTGGTCCACCACATCATCATGGCTAATTGCTTTCCCTCTCAACCCCATTCTCCTGCCTTTTCTCTATAACCTTTGATGCCCTCATTAATCAAGAACCTATCAATCAAATATACCCAATGACAGCCACCACAACCATCCATGGCATGAACTGCACAGCTTCACAACCCCCTAGCTAAAAGAAATTTCTCCTCATTTCTGTTCTAAAGGGATGCCATTGTATTTTGAGGCTGTATCCTCTGGTAATACTCCCACAATATTGGAAACATACTTACCATGCCCACAATATCTAGGCCTTTCAGGATTTCCTTACAATATAAAAGGTACCTATTCAGTCCAAGTTTCCAATTTAATTTCCTGTAGTCTTTGATTGCTATCCATGAACATACACTTTCAGCAGGGATTGTGACATAATAACCAGGAACAGGAACCTCAATCAAATTTAAGCCTCCCAGGAATTCGAAGGATTAATGAGGGTATCCACAGACACCCTGATTAAGATGGAGCCTGTTACATTCCTGAATTACCTGGTTCAGTTAGCCCAGGTAAACATGGGGCTGGGGGAATCTTCTGCACAGTTAGCACTTTTCTCTGCCTTATTCCCAGACTATTCAAAGTGGTTAGTCATTTCTCCTGCCTACACTCATCCCCCTGTATTACCTCCAAATACAAGTGGAACTGCTCCAGAAAATTCAAGCACTGTACAATTTGAAAACTCATAAAAAACAAAAAAAAACCATGCAATGAAGAAAGAATGGATTCACAAAATACAGATTAAACTCTGTGAACAGACCTGCCAAGTAATCAAACAAACGAGCAGTAAGTTCTATTACAATTGGTACACTGATGGACAATTGTCAAATTATATTCTGCCAAATCCAATCAAAAGCAGTTATAGCCACTTAGTCAACTATAATGGATGTGGAGAGGATGTTTCCAATAGTAAGTATGTTTAGGACTGGAGGGCACAGCCTCAGAATAAAAGGATGTCCCTTTATCAGAAATAATCTTCTCATCCTCCTATTTCCTCAACTCACTACAAACCAACCACTGGAAGAGAACAAATGCTTGACAAGAGTATTCTTTAGAGAATGAACAGCACGTTAAGGGATCCCTGTGAAAGTGAAGTCACAATCACAAGTACAATCTCTGTCCCTGGCGTCAGAACTTGGATAAAAAAAAGTTGGTTGGGGTTTCTGGTGGTTAGTCATTTCAGGACAATGTTATAATTTTTCAATTGTATATCTTGCTTTTCTTTACAGATAATTAAATCAGTGCAGGACCATGGGAGGTCACATCCTGGAGAGTCTCTCCAAGGATACCTTCCTCAGAGCTAACAGGGTGGAAAGGTAGCATAAACAAGAGAACATCTGCAGATGCTGGAAATGTGAGCAACATACACAAAATGCTGGAGGCCAGGCAGCATCTAGGGAAATAGTACAGTTGACATTTTGGGCCAAAACCATTCGGAAGATAGCATAACAATTTACAGCGCCACCGATCAGAAAATCAGGGTTCAATTCCCGTTGCTGTCTGCAACGAGTTTGTATGCTCTCTCCATTCTGCATGGGTTTCTTCCGGGTACTCCACTTTCCTCCAGCATTTGAAAGACGCAGGGATTAAGGTTTGCAAGTTGTAGGTTTGCTACGTTGATGCCAGAAGCATGGTGACACTTGCGGGCTGCCCCCAACATATCCTCAGACTGTGTTGGGCGTTGAAGCAAGTGACAAATTTTTACTGTATGTTTCATTGTGCTATACACGTGACAAATAAAGCAAATCTTTAATCTTGCAACATCAATACATCCGAGCAGTTGGCTAGGCACTGGCTACAAACATTCAAATGCTTTGACATAATGTGGTTACAACTTTACCTCTGATATGATGGCCCATTTTCATCTTCAGGGTTATTGCCATGTTTCCACTGTCCCTTTAGAGGATGTTGTGAATATCTGACTGGTTGCTGGGATGGGTGAGCAAGCTGCTGCATTTGTTGAGGATATGATGGATTCCCTGGATTGACATAATCCTGATGTTCATTCCACTGGTGAATTCTTGAATGCTGCCTCATGAGGTCTTCAGCTGTGCTGGCATGCAATGAATCTACAAGCCAAACCAATGATTGAAAGAAACTGAGATCAAACTGACAACTTTGGTGATTAAGTCAGCAAAAACTAAAACAGTCAACCAGGTTGAGGAGAGCAGCTCTGAAACACAAACATAACACTTGCAAATAGGTGTTGTACTTCCCAACAAACAGACTTCAGGTAGTCAGGATGCACGACTGCTCCTCCCTCCCCATCATCCACGATACAGGTGTGCCCCCCACCCCCCAGGGCAGTGTGCTGAGCCATTGCTGTACACTCTGCTCACAGGTGACCGCACAGTCAAATACCTAAATAATCACATCATGTTTGCTGATGATACGACAGTGATGGGGCTCATCACCGACAATGATGAGACTGTCTATAGTAAGGAGGTGGAAGAGTTGGAGGCCTGGTGCCAGGCAAATAATCTCATCCTTAATGTCAACAAGGCAAAGGGGATGGTTATTGACTTTAGGGGAACTTGTACCAATCACATTCCCCTTCACATTAGCACAGCAGTTTCAAACTCCTGGGAATACAAATCACGCACAACCTCTCATGGTCCTAGAACATATCCTACACAGTGAAGAAAACTCACCAGTACCTCTGCTTTCTGAGGAGGCTGAAGAGAGCTGAACTTTACACATCTATACTCATGTCATTCTACAGATATACAGTAGAGAGCATCCTGACAAGCTGCATCACGGCTTGGTAGGGAAGCTGCACTGTGGTGGACTGAAAGGCTACAACAGGTAGTCAAAACTGCCTAACATATCAATGGCACTAGCCTACCTGCCTTCAAGGATATACATACAGAAAAAGGCCAGTAACATCATAAAGGATCCCGCCCACCCTCCCCATGGACTCTATGTCCCACTCCCATCAGGGAGGAAGCTACATAGCACCCACATGGCCTCAAAAGAGCAGACTCAAAAACAGTCCCTTTCCCCAAGCAGTAAGGCTCATCAACACCACCACCACCAACTCCACTATTACTTTATTATTTCCTGTCAGTCACCTTATGTACTTAAGCATTACTTTACGGATATACAAACTAAGTATATGAGATGTCTTATGTATTTATATTTATTGTGTTTCTATTATTATTATTGTGCTCTTTATCTTTTGTGTTTTTATTTGCGCTGCATTGGTTCTGGAGTAACAATTATTCCATTCTCCTTTACACTTGTATACTGAAAATGACCTTCAACAGACTTCAATCTTAATGAGCCTCATAGCTGTATTGCCAGATTTTCCAAGTAATTTATTATCAAAATATAACCATAACTATCTTCAGATTGATTTTCCTGCAGGCATTTACAGGAACAATTAAGAAATACAACAGAATCTTCAAAAAGTCATACATAAACAAAGACTGACAAACAACCAATGTGTAAAAGAAGACAAACTGCAAATAGAAAAAAAATAACACTAGGATCATGAGTTGTAAAAGAGACCTACAATGTAAATCTGTAGATCATAGAATCAGTTTGGAGTTGTGGTCACAGAAGTTATCCACACCAGTTCAAGAGACTGATGGTTTTACTTTCACTGTGCGATTTTATTTCAACTTCAATACTGGGCACAGAAACTCATTACTGCAGAATCCTAATTCATTTTCTATGTATGTGGTATTTTAATATGGTGCCACCTGCAACAGTAGCAGTAATATGCTATAAACAGTATCAGGCAAATGGCCCCATTTTGCTCAGGCACTGATACAGAATCATTGGCAACACTGAGGAAACTTCTCTCCGCGTAGCCACAGAATCTGCTGAAGTATCCGGAGGCTTGGTTTATAGCATTTCAGCTAATAAACAGCAGTTCTAGTAATGCAACACAGTACTGAATTGTCAGCTTAAGTTGTGTGCACAAGTTTTAGAATAGTTTGAGCAGTGAGAATTAACACATGCTTGGATTTTTTAAGTTATCAATTTTATAACTCATCTATTAAAGATGAAGAAATTGCTTTTCTTAACCACACTACCAATTAGCAGAGACAGTTACACAGAGAGCCAAGCATAAAATGGAAGATTATGTACTGCCTTTGAGAAATTTTGGATACATCAACAAGCTCCTTATGCAGATATATGTAGAAATGCTTGTTTTCAAATATCTCAAGTTAGAAATTTTCACAGAAAAGCAAAAGCAGATTCTGCAGATGTGAAAAAACGAACCAAAAACCAGAAGATGCCAGAATCCTCAGATAAGGTAGCACCTCCATAAGAAAACCAGTTCACATTACAGGTCAGTGGATCTCATCAGAACTGAAAATGTTAGAGATGAAAGAGGAAAGGGAAGAAAGAGTACAGTAAAGGTCTTTATCAGGGCAAAATGCAGGAGTGATTAAATGGCAAAAAAGATTTAAAATGATGCAAGGAAGAAGATAGCGCAATTGAAAAAGCCAAAAAGAGCTGAAATTGGCGCGACTTATATGGCAAAACTGATTCATTATTCAAAAATCGCTGCACACAATGTTGAACCTTAAGGAGGTAATGACGCAAAACATCATGTTCCTCGAGTTCATTTAAATACTGTTAATAGGAAAGCAGAGTTGGCTGAAGAATTAATCTCCTTAGACTACAGACCTATTGAATTCCCCAAGGAGTCTCTATGTTTTCCATGGCTGCTAGATTTACATTTTTGATCCTAATTAATGGAACTCCAGAAGATGGTGGAGAATCAGCAATAGGTAATAAAAATAAGGCCAGCAAAGGCCACATCTTATAAATAGAAGCTGGACAGAATATGATTGACCTCCACATTAGTGTGAACCAGAAAGCTGACAGAGCACTGAATGATTAAGAATCTTAAGCTAAAACTCCAAGTTCCAACTTTATGTCTATACCTTCACTTAAGACATGAAGTTCTTTGGTAATTATCATAAAGGTTTAATCTCAATTGCACAAAAAACAATGACTTCTTACTTTCCATTTTGGTCAGTGCATCAATGTTCATTAAACTCAAGGAGCAAGAGAGTGTACTATGTTGTTTAACTAGGAGTACTTATGAGATAGGCTTCTCTGACAGCCTGGGTATACTTTAAGGCTTCTCTTCTTTGGATTCCTTAGTCTAAAAGTGATTTGAAAATAGAGACACAGTGAGACACAAGAGGGACTGCAAACAGTGGAGATCTTACTTCAGTGGTTGGTAAGTTGATGGAAAAGATCCCAAGAGGCAGGATTTATTATGCCTCTCCAAATGTTCATATGATTAGAAATAGTCAGCATGGCTTTGTCAAAGGCAGGTCATGCCTTATGAGCCTGATTGAATTTATTGAAGATGTGCCAAAACACGTTGAAGAAGGTGGAGCAGTAGATGTGGTTTATATGAATTACAGCAGGGCATTTGATAAGATACCCCATGCAAGGCTTATTGTGAAAGTAAGGAGGCATGGGATCCAAGGGGACCTTGCCTTGTGGATCCAGAACTGGCTTGCCCACAGAAGGCAAAGAGCGGTTGCAGATGGGTCATATTCTGTGTGGAGGTCAGTGACTAGCGGTGTGCCTCTGGGATCTGTTCTGGGACCCCTTCTCTTTGTGATTTTTATAAATGACCTGGATGAGGAAGTGGAGGGATGGGTTAGTAAGTTTGCTGATGACACAAAGGTTGAGGGTGTTGTGGATAGTGTGAAGGGCTGTCAGAGGTTGCAATGGGACACCGATAGGATGCAAAACTGGGCTGAGAAGTGGCAGATGGAGTTCAACCTAGTTAAGTGTGAGGTGGTTCATTTTGATAGGTCAAATATGATGGCAGAATATAGTATTAATGGCAAAACTCTTGGCAGTGTGGCAGATCAGAGGGATCTTGGGGTCCGAGTCCATGGGACACTAAAAGCTGCCGTGTAAATTGACTCTGTGGTGAAGAAAGCATACAGCGCATTGGCCTTCATCAATTGTGAGATTGAGTTTAAGAGCCAATAAGTAATGTTACAGCTATATGGGACCTTGGTCAGACCCCACTTGGAATACTGTGCTCAGTTTTGGTTACCTCACTACAGGAAGGATGTGGAAACCAAAGAAAGTGTGCAGGGGAGATTTACAAGGATGTTGCCTGAATTGGGAGTATGTCTTATGAGAACAGGTTGAGTGAATTTGGCCTTTTCTCTTTGGAGCAACGAAGGATGAGAGGTGACTTGATAGAGGTGTATAAGATGATGAGAGGCATTAATTGTGAGGATAGTCAGAGGCTTTTTCCCAGGGCTGAAATAGCTAACATGAGATGGCACAGTTTTAAAGTGCTTGGGAGTAGGTACAGAGGAGACATCAGGGGTAAGTTTTTTTAATGCAGAGAGTGGTGAGTGTGTGGAATGGGCTGTTGGCGACGATGGTGGAGGCAGATTCGATAGGGTCTTTTAAGAGACTTCTGGATGGGTACATGGAGCTTAGAAAAAGAGGGCTATGGGTAATCCTAGGAAATTTCTAAAGTAAGTGCATGCTTGGCACAGCACTGTGGGCCAAAGGGCTTGTATTGTGCTGTAGGTTTGCTATGTTTCCATCTTGAGCAACACACATGCTGGAGAAACTCAGTGGGTCACTGACTCCACTGACTACTGCAAAAGAGTGTTTTTGATTAAATTTGTTATCATACTTGTCTGACATTATAAGCAAATCCAAGGTTCAAAGTAAATTTATTATCAAAGTACATATAGGTTACAATTTACAGTACAACCCTGAGATTAATTTTCTTGCAGACATTCACAGTAGGTATAAATAAATGCCACAGAATCGCCAAAAAACGGCACACAACAAGATGGACAATTAATCCATATGCAAAAGGCTATGAACTGTGCAAGTACAATAAAAAAATAAACAAGCAATAAATATTGAGAAAATGAAATGAAGAGTCCTTGAAAGTGAGTCTATAGGTTGTGGGAACTGTTCAATGTTGGGATGAGGGAAGTTGAGTGAAGTTATCCCTTCTGGTTCAAGAGTCTCTTGCTGATGGGTAATAACTGTTCCTGAAGCTGATGGTGTGAGTCCTGAGGGTCTTTTACCTTGTTCTTGATGGTAGCAGTGAAATGAGAGCATGACCCAGATGGTGGAGGATCCTTGATGATGGACGGTGCTTTCCTGTGACACTACTCCTTATAGATGTGCTTAATGGTGGGGCCAGCTTTAGCAGTGATGGACTGGACTGTATCCACTACTGTTTGGAGGGTCTTCAGTTTAAGGACATTGGTGTTTCCAAACTAGGCTGTGATGCAAACAATCAGTATATTTTCCACCACAGATCTATAGAAGCTTGTCAAAGTTTTAGTTGACCTGCAGAACCTTTGCAAACTTCTGTGAAGGCAGAGGTGCTACCGTGCTTTCTTTGAAATGGAACTTACATGCTGGATCCAGGACATAGCTTCTGAAATGATAATGCCGAGGAAGCTAAAGTTGCTGATTCTCTCTACCTCTTATCCCCCGATGAGGACTGGCTCATGGACCTCTGGTTTCCTCCTCCTGTAGTCAATAATTAGTTCCTTGATCTTGCTGACATCAAGTAAGAGGTTCTTGTTGTGGCACCACTCAATCTTTCTCCTACATGCTGATTCGTCACCACCTTTGATTCGGCCAATGACAGTGGTTTCGTCAGCAAATTTTAATTTAGCATTGGAGCTGCACTTAGCCTACCAGTCATAAGTGTAAAGCAAGTGAAGCAGGGGGCTAAGCACACTACCTTGTGGTGCATCTGTGCTGTTAGAGATTGTGGAGGAGATACTGTTGCCAATGTGAACTGACGAGGGTCTGCCAGTGAGGAATTTGAGGAAGCAGTTTCACAGGAGGTACTGAGGCCTAGGTCTTGAAGCTTATTGATTATTTTGAGGGGATGCTAGTATTGAATGCTGAGCTGTAGTCATTTCTAGGATTCTATGTTCCATTTCCCATTATTCCTTATTTCCAATTCAAAATCAACCATAATACATCACAGCATTACTCCCTCATTCACTTCAATAGTTGCTATGGGTGTTACTTAACTGAAGCCAAAAAACTGCTGTTGCTTTTTCCAAAGCAGTGAGCAGTTTGCTTTTAATTAAATGAAAGACAGTGTGAAGTTTACTTTCTGGCTGTTAAAAATGGAATGACACAAAATTAGGCATGTTCAAAAATCAGATCAGTGAGTGCTTCACACAAAAACCAAAATCTAACGGGAACTTGGGAGAAGCAAATCATAAACACAAGAGATACTGTATATGCCGGAAATCCAGAGCAACACACAGAACGGTTGGGGGAACTCAGCAGGTCAGGTAGCATCTATGGAGAGGAATTCTTGGCCCGAAATGATTTATTCCTTACCATTAATTTGTCTGGCCTGACAAATTCCTCCATTTTGTGTGTGTTACTCTGGGAACTTGAAGATTTGGTTTTTTGAAGTTCTCTCAATCTCAACAGTCTCCATGGGCCAGCTGCAAATGAGCCCTCTTTTCATGTACCCATGCCCTAAAATTACAAGCTTCACTTACTCCTCAGAATTTCTGAGGAAATGTTACCTTTTAGTTTGCATGCTGTGTGTAACATTTTTCTGATGATATCAGAAATATCAACATCAACTACACATTCATTTGGATCATCCACAAAATGCTGCTTACCTAAAATCTCCCCCATCCCAGGTCCTGAGGTATTGTCTTCAATGAAATTGAACTGGCGATTATGGGGGGCGTTGAAGTGTGGGACTGACCTCAGTGGGTTTGCTCCCTCCAGTCCTGGGACAGGCTGATCCGGACACATATTATCAGGGTTTGGGGAATGCTGGGATGGATGAGAATGAGAAGCGGGGAAAAAATTGTGGTTAGGAGCTTGAGGAAAAGCGGGAGAGAGCTGTGGTGGCTGCTGCTGTGGCAACTGGCTATGTTGTGGCAACTGTTGTTGCACTGGATATGGTTGCCGAGGTACAGGGGGCTGATGGGGAAACTGTCGATTGGAAGGGTGATGGTAAGGTGCAGCCGGTGGATGCGAAGAAGCAAGATGGAAATTTAGCTGCCTTTGACTGAGATTGTCCTTCCGATGAAATCTGGACAAAGGATAGCCTAAACTGGAGTGAGATTCTGGGCTTCTGTTCTGCATCAGTAACTCAGGATCCACCTAATGAAGAGCAAAGAACAGCAGTCACAATCATAAAAATATGTATCTTTCAGCTATGTATTAAGATCACATTGCAACAGACTCATTTAAAATAAATGACAAAACTGTAGTAAGCTAAAATTTTATCACTAACAGCCATATTTAGCATCTAAAGTAAATTATAGGCAGCTTAAGATACATTTTTAATCTCACAGTGAACCATGGTTTAAATGAAAACAAAGGATTCAATTCAATCAGCTATTTTATTAACCAGCAATGTATCATCAGAGATGAAAAACTCTGGCCTTCTGTATGCCTGTACTTCCTTGAGGAAGTTAAGGAAACAGCTTGGGGGGGGGAGGGGGGGAAAGAGAAGACATATACGTTCAACAGAATGAAGGTATGAACCACAGAGACTGGTCAACTACTTTCTCTTATTCTCCGATACCTAAACATACATGACAACTGTAACTTGTTGCTCCACACAAAAAAAGCTCACTTTTTCATAGAGCCAAACAGGATGGAAACAAGCCCTTTAGCCCATTACACCCATGATGTCAGTTGTATCTATCTATCCTAATCCCATTTACCCATAACAGGTCAATAGCCTCTTATGCCTTGATGATTCAAATATTTGTCTAGACAGATGTTTCTGAAATCCACCATCTCATCAGTCATTCCAAGCTCCGACCATCCTCTGTGTAAGAACAAAATCCTGTTCAGATCCCTAAATCTGTGCTGTCCTGTAGAAAAAGAGAACACCCATCTGTGTTGTTACAGAGCGGTACCTAATGCTGCATTGGATATTCCAGCTCCCCAAACTCCCCAACTGCTCTGTGTGCAGCTTGCATCCTCTGCCTGTGATCTATCTGTTTCCCCTAGTTTCCTCTAATCGTTCAAAGACTTGCTGGCAGTTACCATGACAATCAGAAGGAAGTTGATGGATACATCTATTACAGAGAGGTAAGTGAGAGAATCTGATTGTTCAGAGCTGCCACAGACTCTATAGACTGAATAGCCTCCCCCTCATATCATAAGGACATATGGAAGGCAATTCCAGAACAGATTAAGTACCCATGTTTAAAGCCAGGGCTGATTTACATCTGGTGGACAAGGCCGACCAGTAGAAAAAGCACCATTGTGTATCATTTGAATATATAGAATTTTTCTCAGTAATTGTCCTCCAAACCTAAGATTTAAACCCCTGAAGAACTGTGGTAAGAATTAATGTAAAGAATAAATTATTTTATTACAAATAAAAATATTTGTTGCAAATATTAGTAGTCAACAAGTACACATATAACATGTTAAAGTCAAGGACTTACATTTGGTTGACATTTGCACTTGACAACAATTAATATTTTATTTTTCCATTGCACTCTGTCAGCCAGCCCACCTCAAGTAACAACAGCAAAGAATCTGCCTGTACTCTAATACTAGGCATTCCATTCACTATCATAGTTGAAAATACAAATATGTAGCCCACTTCATTGACTCCTAAGCTTTGTTCTTTCTCTTTATAAACTTTGAAGCAAGTCAAAAAAGTGTGCTTTCTTAGAAGAGTGCTATATATATATATATATATAAAAAGCCTCTCACAAACCTGTTTTTCTTTGGAGTCAGGTGGTTTCTTCTCAGGAGTCTGAAGCCTATTTTGTTCACTTCTTACACTTGCCTCACTTCTTGCTGGAATTTTTGCGAAGAAGTTGTAATTTTTTTTTACATAAGAAAATCTTGAAAAGTTTACAATAAATTACACATAAATTGCATTATTAGCTATATTTACAGCAGATTCTTCCAGCCAGTTGTTAGTTATTTTCATTATGTATCACATTAATAATTTTAGTAACTTCACTTTCTTCTTTTCTAAAGCCAAACAGAAATTTTTAATTTTCAATTTATCTCTGAAGTTAATCCCCTTTTTTTAGTTCACTATCCTGCAGCTTCTTCGTGGATCAGTCCATTTTTACTTTGCCAGTGGCACTAAAATTATACACATCAGTGACCAAATCTTTCTTGATCATACTGAACGGCAGAGCATGCCTCTACTTCTCCTTCGGTATATCATTTGAGACTCTCTATCAATCACCCTAAGTTCTTTTACTGTATTCAGAATAAGAAAGCTACATTGTACGAATATAAGAAACAGAAAGTTGGCCACGTGGACCCAGCTCCTCCATTCACTAAGATCATGGGTAACTCGACAGCTTTTTGCATCTTTGCTTCACTGCCCATTGCCATCTTACAATTCTCCCTAACCCCAAAGGTCTATTTTAGCCTCCAATATACTTGAAGACATTTATAACCCGCAGAGAAGAAATTACTCTTCATATGTTTCTTAAATTGGCAACCCTTCTCACTGTAATTCTATTCCCACCTGCCCTGATTCTCAATATCCCTGGCTGGAGAAATATCATCAAGGAATCATGTTTCTCAACCCTCTCGTCAGTTTTCAAATCACTGTCCAGTTTTCTAAATACCAGGTAGTATCCCCTTCCGGCTTTTCTCTTGTGCCTCAGGGATGAGGGCTTTCCCTCAGCTATCTTTATTCTGGTTCCTCTCTTATCCCTTCTCTTCTCACCTGCCCATCACCTCCTTCTGGTGCTCCTCCTCCTCTTTCTCCCATGGTCTACTCTTCTCTCCATTTAGATTCGTTCTTCTTCAGCCCTTCACCATCTCCCATCTTCTCACTTCACCCCCTCACATCCACACAACTTGCCCCTCATCTGGCTTCACTTAACATCTGCCAGCTAGTACTCCTTCCCCTCCCCACCTTCTTATTTTGACTTCTTCCCCTTCCTTTCCAGTCCTGATTTAGGGTCTCAACCTGACACATTGACTGTTTGTTCCCCTCCACAGATGCTGCCTGACTTGCTGAGTTCCTGCAGCATTTTGTGTGCTGCCTAATATAGTTGGCTATTGCTCTAACTTCTTCAGCAGTTCTCCCTTGAATTCTAACCTTAAACTTTTCCTTTTATTCATACTTCCTTGCAGCAAAGGCTATAGTGAGTTTCCAGATAGTTCCTGATGTCACTTGAATCTAACTCATCACTGGTCAGGTTTATCCTTTGACTGTATGTGACAAAGTAGTATATAAATTATAACCTTGAAGGAAACAAAAGTGAATCTATCTACAAAATTCAATATCCTTTCATGTGACCCTCCAGTATGAGATTTGACAATGCAAAACCCAGGTCCTACTGACCTTTACCAAATCCATTACAGCTGCTGTATCCTGTTCCCTCACTCTCATTGCAAATTTAATATTTCAGTCTAACTTTCACAGTGTTCTCTTATTTCTCCAGACATCCCCCTGCATCTCAGCTCCACAGATCCCACAGACTTAACACTTCAACCACACCCAAATTTCATTGGTGGCAAAGGGTTCGATCCTCAAAGTCATATTTTCTATTATTCACCTGCACTGCCCTCTCAACTCCACCATCCCAAAAACTTTACTTCCAACTTCCCTCCTGGTGAATTCTCCAAATCTATCTTTATGATTTTGCCTTAGGTCAGCTCTTCAATTGCACTTGGAATGTTTCCTCGATTGCTGATAACAGCCAGTCAATCAGCATGAGGAGAACTTTAACTTCTCAGCTGGTTACACACATGACTATGTCTGTAGAAATGGATTTGAGGATTATTCAAAGTCAGAGTGATAACTGACAATGTATCCACCAACGAGTAGGATATGGGGCTTGGTAAATGACTCACCACAATGTGTCTACTGCTTTGCAGAAAATGTCAATTGAGTCTATTCAGAGGATGAAGGAAACAGAATTCACAACAACACACACAAAATGCTGGTGGAACACAGCAGGCCAGGCAGCATCTATAGGAAGAAGCACTGTCAACGTTTCAGGCCGAGACCCTTTGTCAGGACTAACTGAAAGGAAAGTTACTAAGAGATTTGAAAGTAGTGGGAGGAGGGGGAAATGCAAAATGATAGGAGAAGACCAGAGGGGGTGGGATGAAGCTAGGAGCTGGAAAGGTGTTTGGCAAAAGTGATACAGAGCTGGAGAAGCGGAAGGATCATGGGACGGGAGGCCTTGGGAGAAAGAAAGGGGAAGGGGGGGTGCACCAGAGGGAGATGGAGAACAGGCAGGGTGATGGGCAGAGAGAGAGGGAAAAAAAAACAACTAAATATGTCAGGGATGGGGTAAGAAGGGGAGGAGGGGCATTAACGGAAGTTAGAGAAGTCAATGTTCATGCCATCAGGTTGGAGGCTACCCAGCTGGTATATAAGGTGTTGTTCCTCCAACCTGAGTGGGGATTCATCTTGACAGTAGAAGAGGCCATGGATAGACATATCAGAATGGGAATGGGACGTGGAATTAAAATGTGTGGCCACTGGGAGATCCTGTTTTCTCTGGCGGACTGAGTGTAGGTGTTCAGCGAAATGGTCTCCCAGTCTGTGTCGGGTCTCACCAATATATAAAAGGCCACACCAGGAGCACCGGACGCAGTATACCACACCAGCCGACTCACAGGTGAAGTGTCGCCTCACCTGGAAGGACTGTCTGGGGCCTTGAATGGTGGTGAGGGAGGAAGTGTAAGGGCAGGTGTAGCACTTGTTCCGCTTACAAGGATAAGTGCCAGGAGGGAGATCAGTGGGAAGGGATGGGGGGGACGAGTGGACAAGGGAGTCGCGTAGGGAATGATCCCTGCGTTCTGGGGCCCTGAATGGTGGTGAGGGAGGAAGTGTAAGGGCAGGTGTAGCACTTGTTCAGCTTACAAGGATAAGAATTCACAACAACTTTTGAGCAAATACAAGATACTTTCCCCATAAGTGAAAAGCTGAAGGAAACCTGAATATTAAGTGTATAGATTAATTCCAGCAAGTTACATTGATATAATGTACATAATTCCCAAACCATCTCCATTCCTTCTAACTCTGGTAGTGTCCATATACAGTTTTGAATAATATAGCTGGACTGAATTTTTTTTAAATGGAAATAAGCAGCAAGATAAGATTGATGGGATTGCTCTCAGAGCTGTAATAGACCCAATGAGGTAAACACCCTTTTCCTATATCATAAGAAAATAAAATGTACAATGATCTGAAGTATGCAATCATGTCCAAGATGGATACAGCTAGTTCTGAATAACTACACTGGAAGCACATTTATTTTTCCAAAGAGCTTAATTCTATACGAACATCACTCAACAGCATCTCCAACTGTATATCCTTTAATAAATGCAGAGCTCGAAGGACGTTAGTATCCTTTCTTTTTAAAGGCTGTTGTACATTTTTAAAGGCTCTGGCACTAGATCATTTGTAAAGCTCACCTATTCTGCTTTGTTCGTGCTCCTTCTCAGGATGTTGTTGTCCTATGCCCATTGGTGAATGATGGCCAAGTCCATAAGGGATGGGAGATCCACGTCCGTGTGCCTGCAGCAAGTTCATGTTGTATGCCATAGCTGCCTGATGGCTCATAATGCGAGGATCAACTGCAAAACGGCTTTGGTAACTAGGCCAAGGAACCTGCAAGGATAGACAATCTTAACTAACCAGATCAAATGCTGATTTACTGTGAAAGCCAAGGAAAAATGAAAACACAGACATAGAAGGAAACTATCAATGTATTTAACAATCGACTAGGATGAGAGTCTACATAATTATAAACAAGAGAAAATCTGCAGATGCTGGAAATCCGAGCAACACACACAAAATGCTGGAGGTACTCTGCGGGTCAGGCAGCATCTAGGAAAAGAAAACAAGTCAATGTTTCGGGCCAAAACTCTTCTGCTGATTTCCTCCAGCATTCTGTGAGTGCTTCACTTAAATATTTCTGTTTCAAGTGATTATCACTGTGACTGTCACCCAGAACCTAGAAGAGAGAAAACATCTTCAAGCGCACACCTTTTAGGGTTGTGAGGATAAGAGGAACGAGCAGAAAGAGAAGGAATTGATAGAACACATATTGTCTGATAAATTGAGAGAGCTTGAGCCCCAGGGGATCGGCAGCAAGTGAGGTAACAGAAATTCTGAACTAGACAAGTAAGTGTTTTGTTTGTCATAACCACATTCTAGTCAATAATAACACCATTACTGAAGCAGCACATTCTTACATAAAATCATAAGACACATGAGTAGAAATAGGCTTTTTGGCCCATTGAGGATAAAAGAGACCAGGTGGACAACTCAAGGGAAGAAATCTATCCAATTAAAACAAAAATACAAACAACTGATCGATGTACAGAGTGAAAGAATAGTAAACTGGATCTACAATCCTGTGGTGAGTGGCTCACCAGAAATGCAGCTTATCGATTTATACTATTTTGGTATTAACCAATTAATAATCAACATAAATTAATTACAGGGTATGTCAGCCAATTCTATGTCCAGACGCTTGAGGGAAGAGGATTTTTATTTTATTTTTTTTTAAATTAGTTTTTCTATACATTTTACAAATTAAAAACCCCAAATCCCAATGAGGAACATTAATACAGTGCAAAATTAAGCATACAATGACAATATGCTACAAAGGAAGAGAATTTGACAAAAAAGCACCTAAATTGAAGACAAGTAAACTTAGTATCCTCCCCAAGCCTCACTACACAAAAAAAACCAACTCCAGACCAACCACAACACAATATAGAGTATAAATCAGGACAATCAAACTCCCAGACTGTGAATACACTTAGCAACAGAGGATAATAATGCCTACTACCAGAAAAAAAAGGGAGCTGAAAGCAAGGGACCGAAAAGAAAAAAAAACCCTAGTCAAGAGGAAGGTTATGAAAGTACTCAGGGAAGAGGATTTGACAGTGATTTGAGAAACAAATTACAAGATTTTATGGAGAACAACAAGGAAATGAGACTAACACTATCAAAAAACCCAACATGATCCTAATAGGCTGAATGAGACCACTTTATGATTCTATAATACTGTAGCCAAAGCTTATAAGAAAAAAACTACTTTAAGTATATAGAATAAATGTTTAAAAATGTTTGAAAATTTGGACAGACATAAATTACTTAGCCATAAGGTAGTCTTACAAGTCTTTAACAGAAGTAACCAATGCTCTGGGTGTCATTTCTAGAAAAATAGGTCAAAAAAGGTGAGGGGTTCTATGAAATTTACAACTCTTGTAAATACTGTGACACATATTATAAAATGATGGGACTGGAAATAATGGCTTATACTTATCAGGCTGGAATCCTGCACTTTCCACACAAAAAGGGACCTTTTAAAAGAAAATGATTGGACAAACGATGATAAATAGAGTATCATCACACAGCATGGAAACAATCCCTTTGGCCCCAACTAGAGCACACTAACCAAGATTTCCATCCAAGCTAACTCCATTTAGTCCATTTCCTCCTAAACCAGGGGTTCCCAACCTGGGGTCCACTAAGCCTTGACTTAATGGTATTAGTCCATGGCAAACTTTTGAAAAAAAGGTTGGGAACTCCTGCTTGCAAGTGTCCCTATCCATGTACCTATCCAAATAACTTTTAAATGTTATTAATGTACCTGCCTCAACCACTTCCTCTGGCAGCTTATTCTAAATACTGACCAGCCACTGGGCAGAAACATTGCCCCTCAGGTTCCTATTAAATTTTCCCTCCCTCACCTTAAATCTCTGCCCTCTAGTTCTTGATTCCCCAACCTTAAATAAAAGACTGTGTACTCATTCTATCTACGTTCTTCATAAGCACCAAAATCTTATTATAGGGCAGCAACAGAGGATGTGTTTGCATTTCTGATACATGGTTTGATGTGAACACTGAAGCTCATATCCTGATTAAAAACTATAGAAGATTTTTAGAACTATAGATTTATTGATATACAAATCTAGATCTGCAGTTCTTTAAAATCCTGATTAGACCACACTTGGAATATTGTGTTTAATCTGTTCACCTATTTATAGGAAGGATGTAGAAGCTCTACAGATTTACCAGGATGTTGCTTGGATTAGAGAGCACGTCTTATTGGGCTGGGTTGCACAAACAAGGGCTTTTCTCTTTGGAGGAAAGAAGGATGGGAGGTGACTTCAGAGAGGTGTACAAGATGATGAGAGGTGTAGATTCAGTAGATATCCAGAGATTTTTCCCCCCAGGGCAGAAATAGCAAATACAAGAAGGCAAATTTTTAAGCTAATTGGAGAAAAATATAGTGGGGATGTCAGAGTAGGTTTTTTTCCCCCACAGTGAGTATGTGGATTGCCCTGACAGAGGTGCTAGCAGAGGAAGATACATCAGAGGTATTTTCAAAACTCTTAGACGGGCACATGGATGATGGAAAAATGGAGGGCTATGCAAGAGGGAAGTTAGATTACCCTTAGAGTAAGTTAAAAGGTTGGGACAATATTGTGGACTGTTCTTTTATAGTGTTCTTTGCTCTATTTAAGAAAGGTAAACAGTCTTAGATTGCTTTTCTAACTGAAAATTTAACAGTTGTAGAAACAAATGATCTTAGTACACTAGCTACAGCTGAATTTATTAGCATTTAATTAGTTCAAACCAATGGCTTGAAATTAATCTCCACACTTGCTAAAGACTCCAGGACAAGGAGCCTCTTGTAATGAAGGATTCTGGGCACAAATTAGTGAAGCATCTGGACTCTGATTATTCTGAACTGGATCAATGCCACTAGAACAGGAAAAAATACATGAGGAGAACAGCAGGAATGCCAGCGGGTCGAGAGAGAGAGAGTGAGAGAGAATGAGAGACAGAGAGAGAGTGAGAGAGAATGAGAGACAGAGAGAGAGAGAGAACGTGTGCACGCACAATAAAACCAAATCATAATATGCTTTATATAAATGAAAACAAGTGAAACACGAAGAGTATCTGGATTATTTATATTGTAAGGAATTTTAATTCCATGACACCCATTCCGGCACCCATAATATTAATCAGAAATAGGAATATCAAATTATGCCACTTTTATGAACCTAGCTGTGGACAAATCTACATTTTCTATGATTACACCACATAACGAAGATCTAATCCACTAGGATGGCCTGGGTGGATGTATGATAGTACTGGCTTGCTGTCTGCGAAGTTCTGAACTCAAACTAAGTTCTAATCCCTATCTAATATAGATAGTACGCTCTCTAAAGTGAGTTTATATTGTAGCCACCTACTCTTCAAAGGCTAGATAACTTTCTTGTTTATCCTCTATGTTGTGTTTAGCTACCAATATCCACATTTAGATAGTGAGTCACCCCCTCCCTACCAAACACAGTACATTTATTTTTAGTGATATACATTTAAATTTAGATAAAATTCTTAAAGCACATTCAAAGCGCCCAGAGGATTTCTATCTTATAGTAGGTTTCCTTTCTAAATTCTAAAACACAAAGGATTTCCAAAACACAGGTACAATTCCTATAAACTAAAAAGACATACCATCAAGTTGCAGATGAGCAACCTGACCATCGCAGGAATTGAAGGGAAAGGAATGGATTCTAGTCACCTTGTCTTTCTGTCATTCTTCTTGCCATTCTTTTATCATTCCTAACAAGGTGACTGCTCCCTTTTTCTAGATACCCAAAAATAATGCTGCGATCACTGAATCTCTGATTGATAGATCAGCTATTTGATGTGCTGAGTGATAGTATCAGTCTGGTTTGCAGACTTCCTTAGCCTGTGTTGTCTGCTTTGATGCAGGCCCATAACTGTGTTGTCTTACACTGCACCTCTTCAACAGCCAGCCCCGTGCTGTGGGCTCTACAAACAGTGCTGTTTGTTTGCAATGCTGTCCTTATTGAACAAAGGAATATTGGTTTGGTGTTTAACTTACTCAAAAACAATTATTTGATACCCTGGAAGAGTCAACTGCTGTGTTAGAAAGCTGAACTTGGCTAAAGGGCCTCCCAGGCCCTGGACAGTAAATATCCACCACAGATGGAAGAGTACATGGATGATTTCTCACAATACTTCTCATTGAGCATTTGAGTAGCTTGTCTTTGGAACTTATTTTTCATTTAAAAGTGGTAAAATGAAAGTGACTATGATCACAATGCATTATTAATGAGATATGAGAAAAGATATATACAATTTAAGTATATTTTCCTGCTAAATGTCACATTTAATATTTTGTACAGTGAAACAAGAAGGTGTTCCTGTCATAGGTCATAATCAAAACAAGAAAGCATGTGTGAGTGAGAAACACATACACACGTGTACTATTTGCTGCCCACTTCTCTATTTTACCCTCTCAGCTTCTAGTGTGGTTCACATTAAATAGTATACTGAATCATCTGTCATTAACTTGCTGAAAACAGATCACCTGAGTCTTTATGGCTGAGTATTTCTTTGAACATTACTTGCGAAGCCTTATCCAGCATTTAATCAAAAGAATTCCTCATAAATATTGAGGCCATAAGACATAGCAGCAGAATTAGGCCATATGGCCCATCAAGTCTGCTCCATCATGGCTGATTTATTATCCTCCTAATCCCATTCTCCTGCTTTTTCCCCGTAACCATTGATACCATTACAAATCAAGAACCTATCAATATGCATTTAAATATACCTAATGACTTGGCCTCCACAGCCATCTGTGGCAATGAATTGCAGAAATTCACCACCCTATGGCTAAAGAAATTCCTCTTCATCTCTGTTCTAAAGGGGTGTCCTGGGATTCTGAGGCTGTATCCTCTGGTATTTTGAAAATGTAATGTGTATTTCAGCAGTTAATAATCTGCTGTATAATAATCTTTCCCTTTCTCTGCCATTTCTCTAAAGAAATCCTGCAATATGATTAAGGACTTCAATTACAATTATAAACTCATCATTTAGAAACTGATCCTAGCATGTTTGTTAATGTTCATTCAAGACTCAATTTCACATTGTGCTTTTGGAGGTTATATGCTTGAGAATAGCAGGCAAGTTGTAAAAGACATTAACACAAGAGATTTTGCAAATGCTGGAAATCTGAGTAACGCACACAAAATGCTTGGGGAACTCAACAGGTCAGGCAGCATATACGGAGTGAAGTAAACAGTCAATGTTTCAGGCTGAAACCTTTCAACAGGACACATCACAAGCTCTGATGAAGGGTCCCTACCGAAATGTCGACTGTCTGACCCGCTGAGCTCTTTCAGTATTTTGTGTGAGTTGCAAAAAAAAAACCATACATAGTACCTTTTCTGCACCAAGCAGTCTTGGCAGATTAAATGCATTCCAACAATCCTTCCACAATTTCTAACTCTGCATTGCTACCCCCATCTTCAGAAGCAAATATGTCTGGTTCTTTAACATTCAACATTTTACCAGTTTTTGTGTGGTAAACAATATCAGAGAAACACCACAAACCGTCATTACATGAATTCCAATGCTGAAGTTGAACCATCAGTAAATAGGATCCTGACTTCTGAATCAAATTGAGGATTAGCATATTCAGTGGCAAAAGAGTAGCACAGTCAGGCATTGTTGCACTAAACAGGCAATTTGAAAAGGTTATTTGTCATCATTTTCATTTTGCAAAATAATTAAATGTGCAGCCACTAATAAGTGTGTGTGTGTCTCTCTCTCTCTCTCTCTCTATATATATATATGAGAGTGAGAGAGAGAGTGAGTGAGAGACAGAGTGAGAGAGAGAAAACATACCCGGTAGTTGAAGAGGCCAAGTATCTTGGGAGTTTAACCTTTCACAGCAAAATATGTCCAACAGTTTCTTATTTTCTATCCCTTTATAAAATATTAAACATTTTTTGCCTATCATGCTGTTTCTGTAACTTGATTTCCATGGCACACAAGCTAAACTATCATTCATAGCTTGAACATCACTAATAGTCTGTCCTCTTTCAACCAGTTTGATGTCACGGTCAAGAAAACTCATTCAATGCCTCTACTTGTTCAGAGGCTAAAGAAATTCAACATGTCCTGTCAACCCTTACCAATTTTTACTGATATACCACAGAAAGCATCCTATCTGGAGGCATCACAGCTTGGTATGACAAATGCTATGCCTGTGACTACAAGAAACTACACAAAATCACAGACAGAGCTAAGCGTACCATGGCAATCAGTAATCCCTCTCTGCCCCCACCCCACCCCAAGGTCTTTTCTCATTGCCTCAATCAACTAGCCAGGATAATCAAAGATAGTTGAGGGGTAATAACCTTTCCTAAACCTGGTGGTATGGGTCTTGAGACTTTTGTACCTTCTTCCTGATGGCAACATTGAGAAGAGAGCACATCCTGGGTGGTAGTAGTCCACAATGATCGATGCTGCTTTCCTGTGAGTGCTGTGTAGATGTAACTTTTATTTATTATTTTAATTATTGGGATATAGCGTGGAGAAGGCCCTTCAGCCACACTAGCCAGCAATCCCCCAATTTAATTCTAGCCATGGGACAATTCTGACTTCTGAGTATTACTGGAGGTGATAGTATGATATTTATCACAACAGGTAAATTCTGGTAACCTTGCTCACTTGAGCTTGTGCAAAAGGGAACGGTAACTCTACATTAAGCTAGAAGATCAATGAGAACCCAAATTCAGATTCTGGAACTGAATGAGTTAATCCAGAGCAGCTGTAAAAACCAATTTACTCATTACCAGGTCAGGGGAATCCTGAATGGAGTCAGTAATCCTTGTTAGGGATGGCTCTCTGTGATTCTAGAAGCGGATTAGATGTGTTTGTGATATCAAGATGGCACCACACTGCAATATCTGTTGAGGCTGTGGCTCAGACAGTTGTTTACTTTTAGTTTTGTAGGGATGGTTTCAGGGAGTTAGGGTTTAGGGGCAGGGATGAAGAGGCGTTATTGCTCTGGGCACTCAATTGCAGGAGTCAATGATCCGCTGTCAAAGGCCAGTTCATTGGTAGTAAGGATGAAGAACAGAGATCCCCATGATCAAGGACCACGGTGAGCAGACCCTGTGTTGAGGCTTGGTAAGGGCGGGGTAGAATTGCTTTTGTTGTCCTGCTGAACATTGTGAACATGCTGTCTTTGCGCCAGAATGTGTAGCAACACTTGCAGGCTACACCTAAGCTCATCCTTGGGTTGTGTTGGTTGTTAATGAAAACAATACATTCACTGTATGCTTTATTGTACAAATGAATCTGAATCCGATGATGACTGAATGACTGACTGATGCTTTATGCCCAAACTGAAAGATATCAATCCTGAGAGAAGAAATTAGAGAAGAACTACAGTTCTCTGACAAATTCCAATGTTGAAATAGCTTCAACATTTTCTGCAGTAATTCCTCTGAGCGCTACTTTAATAAAGTATTTCAGCATGAATATTTTAGAAGTATGCTATGTCACTTCGTTTTTCAAATTTTCAGATAAGAGCTGCCATACTGCATCAGAGTAAAACCCGCCCGCTGCTGAAAGTACTGGGCTCTGCAAAACCAATAAAGGCAATTTTGCTAATTTTAGAAAGATTTTCTGCTCGACTTCCAATTGAGGCAGCAGAGCGTGGTCTTGTGCAAATGTTACCGACAAACCTCAAGTACTTTGGCTAGCTGTTCCATAACTGGTGCATACAGATGATTTCAGAGGAAGCTTGTATGCAACATACACTCAGCGGCTCCTGTACCTGATAAAGTGGCCACTGAGTGTACGTTTGTGGTCTTCTGCTGCTGTAGCCCATCTACTTCAATGTTCGACATGTTGTACGTTCAGAGATGCTCTTCTGTATACCAATGTTTTAACGCATGGTTATTTGAGTTACTGTCACCTTCCTGTCAGCTTCAACCAGTCTGACCACTCACATTAACAAGACATTTTTGCCCATAGAATTGTGGCTCACTGGATTAAAAAAAATTCAGACCATTCTCTCTAAACCCTAGAGACTGTTATATGTGAAAATCCTAGGAGATTAACAGTTTCTGAGATATTCAAACCACTCCATCTGGCACCAACAATTATTCCACAATCAAAGTTACTTAGATCACATTTCTTCCCATTCTGATGTTTGGTTTGGACAACATCTAAACCTCTTGACCATGTCTGCATGCTTTTTGAGTTGCTACGTCATGAGTGCCTGATTAGATACTTGCATTAACAGGTGTACCGGTGTATCTAATAAAGTGCATAAATTGCAGTTTCTTTAATTGAAGGTCAACAAAGCATCCCTTATAAATGCTATTTACTGGTAATGGAAGTTGCTCTTGTGAGAACTGTGAATCATGATGTAGGTGTTTAACCTTGAACTCAAGTCAATACAAATGAAGACTTGGAGAATCGTCTGTCAAGAGTCTGAACTAAAAGTATGTCCAGCTGATATAATGGAAAGATCAGTAAACATGGATACTCTCTATCAAGAGCGCTGCAATAAATTGGTCATCTAACTTCAAGTAACAGTAATGAGTGCAGAAAATTCAGGAGCAGCAGGAGAATAAAGTGCATCATCAGCCCCAAGCAATGACTACTTCCGGTAAAGCAAACTTATTTATTCCTGTAGTGTGTTCCAAGTGTGAGTGGACATAAGGAGTAACAATTCACTATATAGTTATTCCTCATCATAGATAAACTGCAGTTGATGTACTTCAGCAAACATACAACTTAGCTGGAAAGATAAGCTAATGAAATTTCAAGTCAATTCCTTTCAGTGCCTTTGGTCATAAGCATTAATCAGCCTGAACAGGGAGCAAATAGATGTCTCACTGTCAGTAGAAACCTCTGCAATAAATGCTTTAAATATACAGACCAAGAGCAGCACAATAAATTAATAATATTTGACCCCGTGATTAAAATACCGTCAACATATTTGCTAAATTAGCAGAGGAAAACATAACTAGAGATTCATGCTGGTAAACTGCAGATGGATTTGACCACAATGTTCTTGTTGATCATCATTTTCACAGTGGGATAAAAATCTTATCACTGATAAGTCCAAATCCCCCAGCGCCTGAAATCACACTGTCCTCCATTGGTGCTGGCAGAAGAAACATTCTCGTAGTCTCTCATCAGGTATCCTTGCTCTCTCTCCCACTTTTGGCAGGTTTCTCATCCAGATAGCCTCACTTTGTTTCTCCACCAGCTTCTATACTGTCCAAGAACAGTTACTATCCTACAAGTATCAGGCAATTGAACAAAAGGGGATAATAGAGTTGACGTGGATAGGCTTTTTCCATTGAGAGTAGGGGAGATTCAAACAAGAGGACATGAGTTGAGAGTTAAGAGGCAAAAGTTTAGGGGTAACACGAGGGGGAACTTCTTTACTCAGAGAGTGGTAGCTATGTAGAACGAGCTTCCAGTAGAAGTGGTAGAGACAGGTTCGATTTTGTCATTTAAAAAAAAAATTGGATAGGTATATGGACAGGAAAGAAATGGAGGGTTATGGGCTGAGTGCAGGTAGGTGGGACTAGGTGAGAGTAAGTATTCGGCACGGACTAGAAGGGCCGAGATGGCCTGTTTCCGTGCTGTAATTGTTATTTGGTTATATAGTTATAACTCAACTTGCCCATCTATTGAGATGTTACTACAGCCAATGATTTCACTTTAAGGACTCTTTATCTCCTTATCTCAAGTTCTTGTTATTTATCAGTATTTATCTATTTATTTATTTATGTATGTATGTATGTATGTATGTATATATATTTGCATTTACACAGTTTGTTTTTGTACTCTGGATGGTCTTTCTTTGATCTGTTAAGTTAGTATTCTATAGATTTGCTGAGTATGCCCACAGGAAAATGAATCTCAAGGTCATATATTGTGAGATGTATGTACTTTGATAATAAAATTTACTTAGAACTTGAAACAGTTCTCATCCTCAGTGACTTGCGCCTCAACTTGCTTAACCTTATTATCTATTGGTTAAAACTCTGTCCAAATAAGATCTCCTATCATTCTACCTTGCCAATCCACAGGATTTTGCAAATAAATGCTTCTTTTTTTTTCACATCCCTCACCAACCATGTCAGCATTTCCCTTGAAATCTAACTTATTTCAGATTCTAGAAAAATACATCCTCAAGTGGCTTATAATGGTACTTTCATATTCAGTTCAACCTTGTGGTATTCTAAAGCTGTTAAACATTGAACAGCACAGCACAGGAACAGCTCCCTCATCCCACCATGTTGTGCTGAACTAATTCAGTTAATGAAGCATAATTAATCTAATCCCTCCTGCCTGAACATTGTCCATATCCCTCCATATTGTCATGTGCCTTCACATGCAATCACTCCCTCATCTTTATGTCCTTGGTCTGCAATAAAAAAAACCCTTGCACTCAGTTCTGGCTGAACATGTTATTTTCACCTCTTCATTTCCAGGAGATGCTGCCCAAATTGTTTAACCCTCCACAGCCAGAGCTGACTGCACCTCTGGGCTTTCCTTTTTGGCAGAGAGACTTGTATAATCTTGGAATCAAAGAGCAACATTTGATTTTTCTCCATACTGCTCGCTGCTGCCCACAACAATTGCATCCACAAAAACACGAGGAGTTTATGGACAGGCAACTGAAGTAAACATAGTCTATTTAATCACTTCTGCCAAGACCCTCATTTCTTGTCCTTCAAATCAGGCTTCATGTAATATTTCTCCTTGCTCTAGCCCTCAACACACATCACTCTATTTTCCACTTGCTCTCTCCAAATTTGCCGTCAATAAGCCATAGCTTGTGCTCCATGTACCTCATCCTCATTTAATTGGTGAACAAAATTCTGGCTCCCATATCCATATTAGGTGATGTGGGAACCAGGAGGCACAGTTTTTCCAAAGCTGCCGTCACCCAACTCCTCAGAGGCCAAACCTTGATCTGTATAACCTCGGATAATTACACCCCCCAATTTCCATTTCCAGCCCCCCCCCCCACCCCCCAGTGCTGCAGTCAATCCAGGCAGTGGAATGCTCAGCAAGTTGGCCAACAAAATCTGCATCACCTGGAAATGAAGAGGTGAAGTTGACGTGTCAGGCAAACATCCAGAATGAGATGACCCTCCTCAGTAACATACTGGCTCCGTAGAAAATCATCTAGAGAAGTGACATCATGTCAAACTCTATAAACTACAATGCTGTTCTTGTCCCTCTGCAGTCTATGTTATCACATACCGCAGCCAGCATCCATTCATGGAGAAGCCAAACTTCTGATTAAATAACAAGGAGTATTTTTGGACCCTCAATCGAATGCCATTCCTCTGATCTCCAAATCTAGCCCCTCCCTAGCTGCTGCTGCAGTCTGGACTAAACTGCTGGTGATCTTGGTGACCTATTTTCCCAAACTGAGATTCTGACCTTATATACCCTTCCATCCTCTACTTGCTCTGTAACATCACAGGTTTACCTCCACCTGGTGAAACTCTCACTTCCACCTTTGTTATCTTCAGGCTTGACTTTTGTATTGCTCTCATAAAAATTAAATAACAGACACTGTGGCAAAGTGCTCCATCTCCCGTGTCCACTCCACCATTCACATCAAAGAGTCCACCCACTATGCATTCTCTCTTCTCATTCATCAAATTGGGTAGGAGGTACAGAAGCCAGAAGTCCCACAAGACTGGGTTCAAGAATAACTACTCTCCTTCAACCATTTAGTTCTTGAACCAATAAGCAGAACCCTCATCATCACAGTTAAGCATCACTCGACTACTTTGCACCAACATAGGCTATATTTTACTTTGTTCTAATGGTATTTTCTTGCAAAAATTGTGCATAATTATGTTTAATTTAGGTTTTTCTTGTGAATGCTGCTTATAGGATGCCAAGTGCCTGTGATGCTGCAGAAATTACGCTTTTCATTGGACCTGCACGCACAAGACTTGTGTATCTTACAATAAACTCAACTTTGACCCACTCTGTACGTTCTATCTTCCTTCCTCTCCCAAAAGGCAGAACATGCAAAAGCCTGAAATCTCATACCGCCAGGCTCAAGGGCAACTTTTATCCCACTGCTAAAACTATTGAGCCATCTCCTAGTATGATAACATGGACTCTTGGTATATTAGATAATAATAATAATAATCCAATTTACTAATTAAACGAAATTCAACAAGGTGAAAGCTTGTAATTGCCAAAAAGGTTTTTATTTTAAAACAGAATTAGTAGTTCATATTTTGCCTAGAGCTTTCATATTTCAGAACAGTTTGTAATCTTACTCTAAAAAGGGAGGGGGTGTTAAAGGAATTTCATGTTTTTAGACTTCTCAGCAGATGGATAAATGTTGGGAGTAAGGTCAAAAGATGATTTTAATGATTTGGATAAACCATTTATGTATATTATTGTGCCAAAATGCACCAAAAAATCACCAATAAAATTAGAAATACATAGATCACTGAACAGTACACACAATATTGTGCCGACCTACTCCTAGATCAATCTAACTCTTCCTTACCACAATGCCTCCCACTTATCTTTTATCCATGTGCCGAACAGTCTCTTAAATGTCCCTAATGTATCTGCTTCTACCACCACCTCTGGCAGTGTTTCCACACACACACCACACTCTGCAAAAAAAATACACAGAACTACCTCTGATGTCCCCCCCCTCCTATACTTTCATCCAAGCACTTCAAAATTATGCCCTTCTGCATTAGCCATTTCTGGCCTGGGAAAAAGACTTTGGCTATCCATTCTTATTATCTTTTACACCTCTATGAAGTCACCTCTCATCCTCGCTTGCTCCACAGATAAAAGACCTAGCTTGCTCAAACTCTCCTCATATAACATGCTCTCTAATCCAGGCACCATACTGTGGCCAGAATATCTCAATGGGAAGTGGTATAATTAATTTTTATCCTATTCTTCTTGTAGTTAAGTGTGAACTGCACTTCATTGTAATTAATTTGTGTTTAATAATTCACTCAAATCTCCTGTCTGCATAAAGCATGTTCCAGATTAGACTTGAAGCTCCATTTCAAGTGCTTTCCTGTTAATGTCTCACAGTTCATCTGTACTGGTTCTTGCTGGTAACAGCACTGCCTGTCCTATACAGCAGTCAACAACAATATACCACCTTGCTGTCTAGGCCTCAAATCAGCTCAAAGAAACTGTCAATCAACAAACATTTCAGGGCTACTGAAAATCACCAGAAAAAGGATGTTTAAACAGCATTTTAATAAAATATGTCTTCGTTTCAGACAGCTACATAAGTGTATTTACCCAACCAAATGATTAGTACATAAATATTTTAAGCCAAGAATGTTGCAGTACCCATGCTCCAATAACTAATTCAGTTTGAAATTAATTCAGCAGTAGGAAAAATAAATCAAGATAGAAGAAGTTAGCACAATTATGATTATAATTCTATTTGATCAATTCAGGAAATGAAAATACTTACTGGCAAAGGCACAGACATCACCATGTTTCCACCATAGACAGCAGGCACGTATAGGATACTAGTCCCAGTGTGTGGATCTATCCGTTGGACAGGACTTGGAGATTTACCAAGGGCTGAATGAGATCCAAGAGGAGGGGTATAGGCTCGCATGGGGTTCCCAATTATCACTGTTGAATTAGGTTGAACTGTGAATTGTAAAATTTGAATAGATTAACTTCAGAAATATAACCAACACTTGAGCTTTCTTAATCTTTGTAGTGCAATTGCTTATAACCATCATACTGGAAGAGACACAGATCCTTTCCATGAGGATACTTTAATTGATTACCTGCACAATATAGTGATGTGTAAAGCAACAGAATAATCACATTCTAAAAAAAGTCTACATCCTTTTGCCAATCTATTCATTGTTCTGCATTAATGTTGAATTTCCCCATGGGGATGAATAAAGTATCTATCTATCTATCTATAAGCCCTTGTTCATCAACTAGTGAAATTCCTCCCTTTCTATTCCCTGCCCAGTCACGGGGATCAAAGATAATGCACAGTGGATACCATGCACATTGCTCAATGCTGGGTGGAGCTTCTAAGCGAATTTTCTTCCACAAAAAAAATTAACTCAATTATTGTCTACCTACCTTCCCACATGTGGAGGTTCATTTAATTTCAATATTTCAATTTAATGGATATAAGAAATGAAAACTACAGATGCCAGAAATTTGAAATAAAAGCAGAAAATGCTGGGAAAGCTCAGCAGATCAGGCACATCTGCGGAAAGCGAAGCAATTAACATTCCAGGTCAAAGCCGATTCATCAAAAATGAGAAAGATTCTGATGAAAGGTCCTAGATCTGAAATATTAACTGTGTCTCTCTCCACAGATGCTGCCTGACATACTGAACTTTTTCAACATTTTTAAATTACTTTCATTTTGATATTTATTAGATAAATACCCCCTTTGCCCAATTCCACTTCCTCCCTGAGCTCCTTAAAGCAACAGATCTTGAAGTGCGAACCCAAAAACTTGACCGTTCTCTAAATCCTTGCTTGTGAAAGCCTCATGAGGCTCAATAAGGGTGTCACAAGAATGCTGAACCTGTGCTCATCTAGAACACCCATGTGGGTCCTCTCAGAAGGCAACTGTGGGACAACAATGAGAAACAAAAACTGACAACAAATTGTGCTTTAGATAGTTTAGGACAAATCTGGGGCACTGACATTGTTAGAAGCCCAGATATTAGATAAAGATTCCTTTACTGGGTCAGAATACTCTTGTTCATTTTAGAAAGGCCCTATACAATGGCAACTGTTTGCTAGAATTTTGAAATTTCATCCTTAGATAATAACAAATTACATTCATTCAGCATCACACGTGTGCTATAACAGAGCATGAACAAGCATCAAGCATCATTATTTTTTTTCACGCCATTTTTGTAAACAAATGATCATATAGCTTGGAAAAAGAGACCTAAAGCTTTGAAAAATGTTACTTTACAGTAGATATGTTATTTAATTATATAACAAAAATGCATGGTTGACTTACCAAACCCATCTGTCGAAAGGTGGTCGCCCTGATTATGGTGATGGCCTTTATTCTATAAATAAAACAACAAGGTCACAATCAATATTCTAAGGTTAATAGTAAAATCTGTTTGCATGCTTGCTACGGTCTGTGATATTTATAAAACTGTTTCCCGAGTCCACTGAACACAATTTATAGAGATGTATTTTTCAATGAACTGTCCCCTGTACTCTAGTTTGACTCAAAGAATTAGTTACATATAGGATGAAAAACTATTTATTTGCAAAATGTGATGTAGGAATAAACATTATCTCAAGCTGTACCATCATATACTGTGTACTTCAGAAATGAGTAAATTTTAAGCACAGGCTTAATAATTGCTTACAAAATAAAGTCCCTTTCCAGTCCAGATGAAGGGCCTCAGCCCATCACATCTGCTCTGTCTTCCATAATGGCTGATATACTATCCCTTTCAACCCCATTCTCTTGCCTTCTCCCTTGACACCCTTTAATTCCCTCCCTAATCAAGAACCTATCAAACTCCACTTTAAATATTCTCAATGACTTAGCTTCAACGCTGTCTATATCAATGAATTCCACAGATTCATTACCCTCTGGCAACAGAAATTTACCCTCACCTCTGTTTTAAAGCGACAAAATTTTAATCCCTTCCACCGATGCTGCCTGACTTGCAGTGTTCATCTGGAACTTTGTGTGTGTTGCTTAGAATATATTACATTTGAGAGTATAAAAGAAAGAAAGATTATTTTCTATTGATACAATGTGGTCATCATTGTGAAGACTAGCATTACCAACCAACATTAATTCCCCTTTGTTCAAGGCAAATCAACTCCCTGACTGCTGCAGTCCATGTCACTTTCAGAAGAATGAGGGGTGACCTCACTGAAACCTATTGAATGGTGAAAGGCCTTAACAGGGTGGGTGTGGAGAGGGTGTTTTCTAAGGTGGGAAGAGTCTAAGACCAGAGGACACAGCCTCAGAATAGAGGGGTGTCCTTTTAGAAGAGATGAGGAGGAATTTCTTTAGCCTGAGAGTGGTGAATCTGTGGAATTCTTTACCACAGGCAGCTGTGGAGGCCAAATGTTTATGTATATTTAAGGTAAAGGTCCATAGATTCTTGATTGGTCAGGGCCTCAAGGGATACAGGGAGAAGGTAGGAGATTGGGACTGAGAGGAAAATTAGATCAGCCATGATGAAATGGTGGAGCAGACCCAATGGGCCAAATGGTCTAATTCTGCTCCTATATCTTATGGTCTTATCAAGTGTTATTAGACACACATTTTCAAGATTTTGCCTTGACAACAAAAGAGGAACAAGGCATGTCCAAGTCAGGATAGTATGCAAACCTGAAGAGAACCTGCAAATATCATCATTTCCATATGTCTACTGCATTTCTCATTCCACACGTTTTGAGGTACTGTCAGAGCAATCTTAGTGTATTGGAATGTTCTCATAAACAGAGAACTCTGCAATCATACTATGCTGGTGATGAAGATGGCTAACGGAACTCCAGTCAAACAGGCTGCTCGGACCTGAATTAGCTCAATGAGCTATGCTCATCCAGGTAAGTGAAGGGGATTCCATCATGTTTCTGACTTATGCATTTGGAAATCTACAAGGCACTGGAAAATGGTAAAACTAATTATCTCTTTAAGTGCAAAAATGTATTCGTTGTTTATAAACCCTGAGTTAGATGATAGCCAGGATCTTCAAGCCTTTGGACATGAGCTGATTCATTGTCTGAATTAAAACATGTCTGTAAAATTAGCCACACTTCTGATTACATCCAATAAGACCATAAGATTTAAGAGTAGATGTAGGCCATTCAGCCCATCAAGTCTGCTCCGCCATTCAATCGTGGGCTGATCCACTTCATCGAGTCATCCCCACTTCCCTGCTTTCACCTCATACCCTTTGATGTCCTGGCTAATCAAGAACCTATCTATCTCTGCCTTAAATACACCCAGTGACTTTGCCTCCACAGCCGCTTGTGGCAACAAATTTCACAGGTATCCCACCCTCTGGCTGAAGTAATTTCTCCGCATCTCAGTTCTAAAAGGACATCCTTCAATCCTGAAGTCATGCCCTCTTGTCCTGGAATCCCCTACCATAGGAAATAACTTTGCCATATCTAATCTGTTCAGCCCTTTTAACATTTGGAATGTTTCTATGAGATCCCCCCCCCCCCCCTTATTCTCCTGAACTCCAGGGAATACAGTCCAAGAGCTGCCAGATGCTTCTCTGCTTCTCATACGGTAACTCTCTCATTCCTGGAATCATTTTTGTGAATCTTCTCTGAACCGTCTCCAATGTCAGTCTATCCTTTCTAAAATAAGGAGCACACAAAAGCCCAAAACTGCACACAATCTCTTTTTCTGTGAGGTACAACTGTGGCCAGACCAAATATTTCTCTGCTTCTCACACACTTAGGCTTTACTGCAGAAACAGATAATATTTCAGAGGGACAAAGTTTAACTGGAGCTGAGATCCAACTTTCAACTCATTTCTTTTTTGCACTTGCTTCCATTTTTTTTGTGAGAGGCTGAAATTTCAAAAAGCTAATGAACAGAGAACTTTTTACAACGTTCCGAATGAGGAGGCACACACCTGTTTTCTTTCACGTAGAATACTACAAATGAAGTCAGATTTGCTGTCAGGAGGACACACAGTATTTGTTAAAAGTGCTTGAAAAGCACTGCATTTCAAATTTTTAAAAAGGGTCTACAGAGTAAATGAAATATTACATAATGCTAAACAGTAAATTATATTTGTGTCATGGCTGTGACTGATTTCAGCATATTTGAATTTGACATTCTTTAGCCCGTTAATTGTTCAATCAGACTCCTTGTGATTTCTGCTAATCTCAGAAGTTTCAATGTAATCAAACTCCTGGGTGTTTGGCCTTGGAGAGATAAATCAGGACCAGAAACTGACAAATTAAACTGTTTGGCCTGCTGCTTTCTTCCTGAAGCAACATTTAAGAAAATTTTAAATCAGCCTCAACCAATTTCTTTCAGACGAATATCAGAACAGGGTCAAGCTGCAATAAACGAAGGGGGCAGATCAACAAGACTTTAACTGCAGAAAGCTAAATCAGGTTTGTCAGTTAAAAAGGACTCAGCTTTTTTAATCTGCACACGAGTAACAACAAAAGCATATTCCGAAAACCTTCCAGTTGGTGATTTAATGCTACCTGTGTCATAAACCAAAGGTTTGTGAACATTCATTCTTCATCAACACCTGTATTCTTTACACTTTTCTTCAGAGATTTGTAATTCACAAAAAAAGCTCAAGTCTTGAGTCAACTGAAGTTGCCTGGCATGTATTTGAGATACTAATCTAAAAGTCTAAACCAACAGCCATGAGCAAACTGTTGTTAATTACCTCAGCAGTTACATGTATTTACAATTCCAAGATTATTGTAGACAATTATCCCGCCTCATAGCAAACCATTTTGCCCCATCTCCTGATACCCCCATTCCTTGATTCATCAATCACCTCTCTCCCTTTAATTAGGCAGAGAAGATGCATTTTTTTTTTGTTTCTGGAGCTGAAACATTCTGCCACTGCCAGGAATTCTTCTTTTCTTATAATCACCATATCCTGCTATTTCACCTCCTAGAACTAGGAAGCATATAAAGATGAGCTTTATTTGTCACATGTACATCAAAGCACACAGTGAAACAAAAGGGGAAACTACACTCATCTATTGAGATGTTCCCACAACTAATGATCTCACTTTAAGGACTCTGAGTCCATAGAGTGCTGCCAGAATCTGCAGTTGACCATAACAGAGCTTGTCTGGAGGGCAGCACTGACTCCGTTCAGTATGATGCAGCACACTGCCCTTGTGGAGTGCATCGGCTTCACTGCCTCTCTCCTGGCAACACCGCGGCTTGAGGGCTAGTCCTTGCTATGATCGAGGCCACGCAGCTCCCCTGCCATCTGCTCCTGCTCTCAGCTAATAAATCAGCAAATCGAACTTGCAGCATACCAGATTAACAATGTCCACAAGGGTCTTGTAATCACAAGAAAAGCGACCAAGATGCAACTCGCTATTAGACTGTAAGCCTCCATCAACTCAAGCAGCAGCACATTGCGCAGCTCCTTCATTTTCTCCACCAGTGAGCAACTCGCTGATGGTGTAGACCTGCAGTACTTTAAGTTCTTAACGTATATAAGACCATAAGATATAGGACCAGAAGTAGACCAATTGGCTCATCAAATCTGCTCCACCATTCAATCATGGGCTGATCCAATTCTTCCAGCCATTCCCACTCCCCTGCCTTCTCCTCATACCCTTCGATGCCCTGGCTAATCAAGAACCTATCTATCTCTGCCTTAAATGCACCCAATGACTTGGCCTCCACTGCCGCTCGTGGCAACAAATATATATGGTATTTGCTTCTACCATTTCCCTTGCACAGCATTTCAACTACTTATCACCCTGTAAAAAGCATGCCTTTTCCCCTCTCCACTTAAAAGTTATACCCTCTAGTTTTGGTATTTCCACCCTGGGAAACAGACGGCGTGTGTCTGCCTTATCTATGCCTCTCATTATTTTATACACTTCTACGAGCTTCCAATACTCCAGAGCTAACAACCCATTTGTCCAAACTCAAGCATCCACGTTGTCCCTGTAACACCGTGACAGAACTGCACACAAAGCTCCAAATATAGCCACAAAGTTTCATATGAATGAGAGTCTAAATTCTTCACACCAGCATTCACCAGAGAGATAGACTCGGAGGGGATGAGATTGCTAATATCTTGGAGAACATCTGTATCAGGAAGGATGAAGTGCGAGATATACTGGAGCGTAACGACTATTCAAGGATCCTAAGGGAAGCACGGAGAAGATTATTGAAGATCTAATAGCCCTTCATTCCTGACAACATCCTGATGAATATCTCCCTCTCTCTCTCTCTCTATTATTAACATATTTTCCTTGTAGTGTGTACACAATACCCTAAATACAGTCTCACCAATACTTAGTAAAGCTGCAATGTGATGTCCCAACTCTTAATCTCAATGCTTTGGTCCATGAAGGCAAATGTACCAAGAGCCTTTTTCACTACCCTATCCAGTTATTCACTTTCAGGAAGCTGTGAACTTGCATCCAAAGGTCTCACTGTATATTAGTGCTTCTAAAGGCCATGTGCTTACTCTGTATCTTCAATAGGAAAGATGTGGATGGATTATGGGCCAAGTGTGTGCAAATGAGATGAATACAGATAGGCATTATGAGTGGCATGGACAGGGTGGGCTGAAAGGGCCTGTTTCGATGCTGCACGATCCTATCATTAAGACTGCACTTCTCATTGACAATGAGTCACTTACTTTATTTTAACAAAACTAATCAGATTGCACAACTGCTTTCTAGTTGCCATCTAGATTCACATGGCAGGCTCCTACCCATCTCATCACCAGGTGACTCTAACACAAACTTTGTGCCCTGATCTTCACCTGTCCACAGATTAAAAATCTTTGCCCCACTCTTGACCCATCTGAAGATTCAAACTCCTTGCACTGATCTTCACTTGTCCACAGATTGAAACTCCGTGCCTCAATCTTCACCTATCTGCAGATTCAAAACCCTTGCCACAACATTAATCCGTCTGTAAGTTTGCACCTCCCCAAACCTGTATATTCCAGTGTTCATTTCTCCTGTCCACCTGAGCCATCAGGGAAGATGTCCCTTACCAAAAATGGTACATTTTTGACAAATACAGCTATCTCTTACAGAACTGAAATTTCAAGTTATGCACACAGATCCTGGTAAGGTTTGAATGAAATACTTCCTTGTTGTCACCAAAAAGCCAAGTTTCCTGAATCCCACACCTCCTAACCTCCTGAATAAGCCTACCACAAGGAACCTTATCAAACCTTGCTAAAATCCATATACACCACACCTACTACTCCCCTTTATCAATGTGCTTTGTCACATCCTCAAAGAATTTAAATCTCTAAAGGGTAGAAGTGGGTTGTAAGGGATGCAAGAGCAAACAGGGAAATTTATTGGACATTGTTCTTTATGTTAAATGCTGAGTCATCGACTCATGGCAACCCAATGGATAGTTGTTTCAACCCTCACAAAGGCGGCTCATTGTTAATAACATTGTGTTCATAGCTGTCGTCATTGTGTCCACCCATCTGATTGGCGGCCTTCCTCTCTTCTGTTGTCCCTCCACCTCGCTGAGCATGATATCCTTTATTCACCGAGCTGTTTCTTTGCATGATGTGCCCAAAGTACAATAGATGGAGTCTTGTCATTTGAGCCTCCAGAGATAGACTTGGTTTGATCTCGTTGAGGACCAATTTGTTTGTTCTGTGAGAACTTCACGAGATGCATAGTATTTTTCTCCAGCACCACAGTTCAAAGGCGTCAATACGCTTCCTATTCTCCTTTATTATCCAACTTTCGCATCCATATAACATCATTGAGAACACCATTCCCTGTATAGGTCAAATATGTTGAGAAAGATTCCTGTTCCCGGGGATCTTCTCTAAATCCTTCATGGCTGCTCTGCCAAGGGCAATCCTTTGCTGGATTCCTTGACTGCTTACCATTCAGTATTAATCATTGATCCAAGTAAGTTGAAACAGTCAACCACTTCAATTTCCTCTCCATCATGATTGAAATTGGTTAGTCATAATCATAGTCTTCTTCAGATTACACGATTAGAATCTAATAATGCTATATACATGTAACAATTACTTTCCTTGATGGTGCATTGAGCCAGAAGGCTTCAGCCACTTAATTCAGTTGTAGTTATTAGCAATGAAAAAAAAGCACTCTTGCTATGGGTATTGTCGTCAAAAGCAGCAGAAGCTTAAGGAAACATACTCCATGAACTAAAGGGTGGCAGACAGGTTCAATGAAGCAGAAAAGAGAAGCCAGGGGCATAAACATTATAACTTTTGCAAAGAGAATTAACAGTGTTCAACTTATAAAGTAGGAAGAATGGGGATCAAATTATTATTTGAATTACAGACATTGAATTATAATTTTAAAAGCTGATTAGATCACCTGTCAATGAGTATCTGTAAACTGAACAGTGGCTGGACACTACATCTTGTCCTACGTTAGAATTAATAAAATTTTTTAACAGATCTGTGCATAACTGCACATGGAAGATAGAGGGAAACGGAGAATGGAGGGGATATTCTTGCCAGAGCACATCCACCTGTCTGGGTTCATCTAGAAGGAATCACAATAACTGATTTCACTGAACACATTACAACAAACTTGGCCGAACAGTTGGAGAAATGTGAAGTAACTTCTTGGTCTGTTGTAGGCCAACCACAGATAACAGCAGACAGTCTACTGTGAACTGAACTGCTGCCAGTACTTGAAGACAAAGGAAAGCACAGAGTCTGCTTCATGACTGAAATCGCTTTTATATCCCAAAGCAAGTGAATATTTTCTGAAGAAGATGACTACACTACAGTGATTACTTTATTTAAATATACAAAGCTATATACAGAATTGTCACAAGGCTCTTCATTGTATTCGGCAATGTACGAAGAGTAATCTCTGTTCTCAAATTAAGTCTTTTATTCCTGCAGAAAATTAGTTTTCCTGTGTTCTTTCTTACTTCATAAAAAGAACAAATCTGCAGTGTTGTTAAAATAACATTTCAGCCAACGAGATGATCAAGTTTATAACACAATCATACTTTTCATTTAATTTCAGTCCTTGGTTAGTGCAATGTCTGGGTGATCAGGAGACCCTTTAACTTGAGGTCAAATTGGATATATTTTGACCTTAGCATTTGAAAATCAAAGCAAAGAATCAATGGGGTAGAAATATTTACATGCCAAACATATAACATGGGATGATATGTTGAAGTTGTGTAAGACATTTGTGAAGCTTAAATTATAGTATTGTGTGCAGTTCTGGTCACCTTCCTACAGGAAAGACACATAAGATTATAAGAGTGCAGAGAAAATTTGCTGGAACTTAAGGACCTGAGTTACAGGTAAAGGTTGAAAAGGTAAGGACTTTTTTCTCCAGGAGTACAGGAGAATGAGGAGAGATTTGATAGAGGTATGTAAAGCTATCTATTTATTTAGCAATACAGTGTGCATCAGGCCCTTCCAGCCCAACAAGTCCGGCAACCCACATATTTAACACTAACCTAATCACAGTACAGCTGACAATGGCCAATAAACCTATGAAATTGGTATGTCTTTGGACTGTGGGAAGAAATCACAGTACCTGGAGAAAAACCACGCACACACAGGAAGGACATACAAACCTCTTCCAGGTGGTGTTAGAATTGAACTCCGAACTTTGATGACCTGAGCTGTAATAATGTCACACTAACTGCTATGCTACCATAGTGCCCCAATTATGAGGGGTATAGATAGGGCAAATTTAAGCAGGTGTTTTCCTCTGAGATTTGGTGAGGTAAGAACTAGAGGTCATGAGGTAAGGGTGAAAGGTAACATATTTAAGGAGAACACAGGGGGAAGTTCACTCGAAGAGTGATGAGAATGTGGAATTACCTGCCAGTGGAAATTTTAAATACAGGCTCAATTCCAACATTTAAGGTAAATTTTGATAAATACATGGATGAGAGGTGTGTGTTTAGTATTTCAGTATATTTGAGTAATATTGTGAATGGATTGTTTGATTAAGTAATTTTGTTGTTTACATAATTCATTATGGGTAATATGTAAAGTATGCGAATGGCATACGAGATCACGCCACGTCATATGTGCATGCTTTGCTAAAAGTAAAACAAATCTAAGAGTAGACAGGTCAGTCCTGGCTCTGTGTTTTTCTTTCAATTAGTTTATGCTTTGGAGTTATAAAACATAACAGTGGTGACGAGGTACTTTTAAAACAAACCCAAGACCACAGACACTACCTGTTGAAATGCAGTGAAACATACAAGTTCAAAATAAAAGTCAGAAAATGGACACATTCACTGGTTCATAAACAGTTGAGTACCAGGTGATAATAATCATAAATTTAAAAAAAGAGCAGAAATGACTTTCTACATCAGAAAGACAGATGCTTTTGATTGCATAAGCGATAACTGAAATATACATACTGAACAAATTGAGCAGTATTTTGAAGCAAATGAATTAACCAATGAGAAGCGAGTGCCAGTTTCACTCAGTCTGTTGGTGGAAGAGCATACAGTTTACTTGGAAGTTTGACTGCTCCAACCAAACCAGTCAAAATGAGCTTTGCTAATATTGTGAAAGTAATGCAGGAAAATTTGGAACCAAGACTATTGTTGACTGCAGAACGCTTTAAGTTTCATTGGTGGAATCAAAAAGAAGGGGAATCCATTTCATTGTACATGGCTGAATTGAAATGTTTAGATGTGTTCAGAAGTTTTTCCTCAAGGACTGGTGTTCTGGAACACAGTCAATGACAATGGATACAATAGTCCCAACAGCCAAGAATGGATCTGCCAGGATTTGTGGGAACACTTATGGCCACTTTTTAACTGCATCCACTACTACCATGTAATTGCCCTGGCAAAGGATTAATGTGGATTTTGACAGACCATTCATGGGCACAGATTTCTTGGCGTTGTCCATGGGCTCCACTTAACCTTGGAAAGAATTCCTTCAGCCTCCACATGACCTAGGTCACTGGCTACTTTATCATAGATGGTATATGAAACCAAATGGGCTTTGGGAAACTTGGGTGTGGCACCGTCATTTAACACTATTTTACCCTTGAAATAAATGTAATAAGACATATTACATATGCACCATACTACCTAGTTAGAAATGGTTTGTCGGAAAGGTTTGTACAGAGTCCAAGGAACACACTGCAAACAACGTCAATAAAACACCCTACACTAACATTGAATCAGAAGCTGGCAAATTTCCATCTTGCATTTCACAATGCAACACACTCCAGAACCAACACCTCACCAGCTATGCTGTTTCTGGGTTGTCCCTTGCACTTACACTTGGATCTCGTCAAATCCAGTCTCAGGAGGAGTATGCAGCACATACACCTGAGACAAATTGAGAGCTCTTCAAACAAGGAGATTTGATATTTCACACCTGGCCAAGCAATCCTAATGAGGGACTACAGAGATGGTCAAGTATGTGTACTTGGAAAGATTAAGGACAGAACTGGACCACTCTACTACACTGTTGAGTTTACGTCTGGTGTCATCTGGACATATATTATACACACACACATACACATACATATAATATAAATATCCACACACACACATGCGCACATATAATTTGAGATGCATTCTATGTTGAGTTGGAGTTTATAGTTAAGCAGGGAGGAGTGATGTGGATTTAATATTTCAGTAATACTTGAGTATTATTGTAAATATATTGTTTAATTAAGCATTCTTTGTTCTTTACATTATTCATTACATGTTAGATGTAAAAGTACATGAATGGACAATGTCATCACATCCCATCAGATGTGCATGCTTCGCTAAAAGTAAAAGATGAAACTAAGAGTAGACATGTTATTCTCAGCTCTGTGTTTTTCTTCAATTAGTTTATATTTTGGAGTTACAAAACATAACAGGAGGGGTATGGAGGGCCATGGACTAGTTCAGGGTCGATGAGACTAGGCAAAATAATATTTCAACATGGACTAGATGGTCCAAAGGGCCTGTTTCGATGTTGTAGTGCTCTATGACTTTATATGAATGACATGTGCAACACACGCAATTTAAGCCCAGCTAGAATCATATAAATTTGGATTTATAAAGCTGTTAGGATTAATTGGGTTGTGGCATTTAAGGGTTATCCCCACGCTGTCCACTGGACAGAAGACTTCAGTCAACTCCATCATTATGATTCTATATTTAGAAATCCTGAAATGGCCTCAAGTGTCACTGCATCAATTATTTACAACTTTATTTAGCTTCCTTCTTTTCAAAAATTAGATGTGAAGAGAGCAAAGATGCTGAAACAAACTATGGGGAAATAAACTATGGCAATCATATGTAATCACATCAATGAAAGATTTAAAAAATATATTTAAAAGTGTAAATTATTTATAAATGTCAATTAATGCTAAGATATAAATTACTATAAAAGTAAATGCATTAAATAACACAGTTTATATACAGACTTGTTAGCATTTTCTGAATACATACAAAATTCATGGAATGGTACATCTACTCACTGAGTGCTTGGCTCACTGAGGTTTGCTTTCTTTGTGAAATCAGACTGATAACTGATTTAATACAATTTGTAAAGTAGCCCCATTATTATCTGTCACAAAGGCTGCATTTGCAACACTAATAATCAACTTCAGGTGGATTACAAAATGGTAATAGCAAGTCTATAAAACCAATTTCTGGCTCTTGTGATGTAAATTTTCAGGATAAAATCTAATGTGTGTTTACCAAGTGATATTACTTGGAAACAAATATTACAATTGCTAAGCATGGTGTTTTTATTTTTATTTAGAGATACAGCACAGCGACAGGCCCTTAAACTCCTAACTTGTCAATAATCTGACTATATCTTCATTCTGTCCATACTGCTAGAATCCAATTATGTTAATGTTCCAAATCCTAGGCATACACAATTGGATTTACCAACATTTTGTTTTAACAAAATACTAACCTCAATAACCAACAAACCCAATGAACTCTTACCATTTATTTTTCTGGCGCAAAGTTTTCTGATTCAATATTTATTGGTGTGAAGGCAGTACAATAAAAACCTTCAGGGCCAAGAAAATAAATGTGACGAATCTACAAGTCTCAGAATGGAATAGCATCCATTTAGAACAGCGATTAGGAGTAATTTCTTCTGTCATAGGGTGGTGAATCTGCAGAATTCATTGCCACAGTCGGCTGTGGTTGCCAAGTTATTGGGTATATTTAAGGTGTAGGTTGATAGGTTCTTGATTAGTAAGGGCATCAAAGGTTACAAGACAAGAAATTTGTTTGTGATGTATATAAATAACCTGGATGAAAATATAAATGGGTGGGTTAGTAAGTCTGCAGATGATACAAAGAGGTGGTGTTGTGTATAGCGTAGAATACAGGCAAAGTATACAATAAGATATAGATCAGTCGCAGAAATGGATGGAGAAATGGCAGATGGACTGTAACACACACACATATATCCTTCCAAAGATATTGGAAGAGGAGTCCTGGAATATTTTAAAAACAGAGGTAGATATATGATAAGCAGGCTACCATGGATAGAAGGGAAGGCAGAATTGAGATTACAATGAAGCAAAGCCCCTGGGGCCAAGAGGTCTACTTTTGCTCCCGGGTTTCATGAAGAATGTACACTCTCTAAGCTGATAGTACCAGCTCTTGTGTCACCTGGTCTCCACCTCCCACTTTTCTGTAACTTAAAGTTTGATTTTTAGCCTTTACTGACTCTGATGAAAGATCGCAAGCCTGAAATATAAATTTTAATTCTCTCTTCGTAGATGAGAGCCTGACCTGTTGACTATTACTAGCATTTCTGCTTTTTATTACAGATTTCCAGCAACTGTAGATTTTGCTTTGATTATTTTGACTGGTTTTGTGTTTGTATAAAACCTTTTTCATCTTACTTTGACCATCAGCAAATTTACATATTCAAGACAAATTGTTAAGTACCAGTCAGGATACCCAGAGGGAGAAGCCAAATTAGTGTAATAAATAACTGGTGTGATTCATAAGCAGTTGAAGAATATTCTGCAATAAACTATACACCATCAGTTAAAAATTGTAAGCAAATATTGCTTCAGATAAATGTTCATATTTTAAAGCTCATATATATGGCCTTTGCTTCCTCATACTATTATCCAAAAGGCATTTGCCAATAATAACAATGAGGTTTATAGCATTAAATTGTATGGTACGACCATAAGACACATGAGCAGAACTAGGCCATTCAGCCTATTGAGTCTGCTCTTCCATTTAATCACAGCTGATTTATTATCCCTCTCAACCCCATTCTCCTGCCTTTGTCCAGTAACCTTTGACACCCTTACTAATCAAGAACCAATCAATTTTCAATTTAAATATATCTAATAACTTGGCCTCCATGTCCATCTATGGCAATGAATTCCATAGAAATTCCTCCTCTCCTCTGTTCTGAAGGGGCGTTCTACTATTCTGAGACTGTGCCATCTGATGCTGGACTCTCCCACCACTAGAAACATCCTCATCACATCCACTCTATCTAGGGCTTTTAATGTTCAACAGGTTTCACTGAGATCCCCCATCATTCTTCCGAATTCCAGCGAATACAGGCCCAAAACCATCGAACACACCTCAAATGTTAACCCTTTCATTCCTGAGATCATTCTCATGAATCAGCTCTGAACTCTCTCCAAGGCCAGCACTTCCGTACTTAGAAAAGGGGCCCAAAACTGCTCACAATATTCCAAGTGTGTCTGACCAATGCCTTATGAAGGTTAAGTGTTATATCCTTGCTTTAATATTCTAGTCCTCCTGAAATGAATGCTAACATTGCATTTACCTTCCTTCCTACCAACTTAACTTCCAAGTTAACCTTCAGGGAATCGTGCACTAGGACTCCCAGTCCCTGTACACCTCTGATTTTTTAATTCGCTCCCTTTTTAGAAAATAGACTATGCCTTTATTCCTTCTACCAAATTGCATGACCATTCACTTCCCTATGCTGAATTCCATCTGCCACATATTTGCCATTCTCCTAATCTGCCCAAGTCCTACTGCAGTCTTCCAGCTTCCTCAATACTATCTGCTCTTACACCTATCTTTGGATTGCCCATAAAGTTGGCCACAGAGCCACCAATTCCTTCATCAAAATCACTGACACATAACATGAAAAGAAGCAGTTCCAACACTGAACCCTGCAGAACACCATTAATCACTGGCAGCCAACTAGAAAATGCTCCCTTTATTCCCACTCTTGCCTCCTGCCAATCTTTTCCTCTATGTTAGCATCTTTCCAGTAATTCCACAGGCTGTTAACTTGTTCACCAGCCTCATGTGCAGCACCTTGTCAAAGGCCTTCTGAAAGTCCAAGTAAACAACATCCAGACTTTCCTTTGTCTACTCCGCCAGTTATTTCCTCAAAGAATTCCAACAGATTTGTCAGGTAAGATTGCCTTAAAGAAACCATGCTGACTTTGATCTTCTTTATGGTGTGCCCTGAAACCTCACCCTTAATAAAAGATTCTAACATCTTGCAACCACTGAAGTCATATCAGGTGATTTTAGATTTATCATTGAGCTTGGAAATCTAAATGTTCAGGAACATTATCATCTTGTTTGTTCTCACCATTTAAAATATTGCACTCTTCACAAACTAAACTTGCCCACGGAAGGTTAAGTGAAGTGACTCAAATCTAAGCAGGTTTTTAAAAGACAAGTTAATTGTTTATAACTGTCAGTCACCCTCTTGCGCGCTTAAAATTAACTATTACAGTTGTGCAGTCTCATTTCTTCAGCTTTAACTGCTGTTGATATCAGGAAAAACCGTATTAAACGAAGATATTTTCCTCCACTTTGTCAATCCAATCTTTCTTTCCATTCTTATTTCTATACGTATCTGATTTGACATTGAATTCATTAATTTTAAGCCACGAATTATCAGTCATGGTACTGGTAATTTCACAATCCTTCAATATGATTACTTAAGTAAGTGCATCAATTTGACCAACTCTCTCAGATTCCACATTCCCTGCACAGATGCTACACTGTCCCCATCTTGAATCTGAAGCAATCTGTGAGGTAAAACCAACAACACGCACAGTTTATTGATTGACAAAGAGGGCCTGAGACTATTGCTGAAGTTACTATACTTGAACTGAAACTAAGAAATCATCAGACTGGAAAATAAACAATCCCAACTTTTACATTAATCTTGCTTTAATAAATACCTACACCACTTCCTAAAGGGTATTAGGAGCTGGCTGAGCTGACTATGCAAGTCACTGTTGTCTTCTTTGAGAAAGCACCTCATCTTTATGTAAAGCCTCCTCCTGGATGGGGATCAATGTTATAAAAGCATTGTCATTTTGTGGAACAGTACCTCAATTAGTCTATTAACACAAATTCAAAATCACCAACATGTACAAGAGGCCACAACAGAAAAGAGATTAAAAAAAGACACTCAGTCTGAAAATGAGAGTGCCTTGAGGAAATATATAAACCAGTCACTGTACCTTCGGCGGGGATGGCTGTTGCTGCTTGTTGGTATTTGTCGGCTGCTGAAGTCTGAGGGCTCTTGGGATGAATTCTGGAGCTAGAGGATTAAGGACATAAGTCTTCTTCAACTCCAGTGCCTCCAGCTGTGCCTTAATTTGTTCGAATGTGATCCCATGGAGACTGTTGTTCTCATGACAGATATCAATGAAGCTTTCCCAGAATTTCCTTCAGGAGTAAGAACATGATATTAAAAGGAGTGGTCCCCATATTTGCGGTAGCTCAAAATTTTAGCGAATGTACTCCATACCCAGGTATACAAACAATATAAATTACTGGACATTTGTACAAATCAGAAATGAACTGAAGAACATATCATTAGCTACCAATGGGTGGCAGAGTAGGGGTACATCTCCACCAAAGGAAGTGTAAAGTGTTCATTCCCTCTGCTAGCCTGCAGGTTATCCTTGTTAGGAAGGTGCAGCACCTACTTAGCCCACCCCCCACCCACAATCAGGGTCATGTGAAGTCACAGGGGCAGGTACCGGATGGTTGTATGAGCAGCTGGGACATAACACAAGTCCTGGTTATGTGACCACTAATGACATGCAATCTTGGAAGAGTATTGATAATGAATGGGGTCACCCGTCTTGTAAAGACACTGCCCAGAAGAAGGCAATGGCAAACCTCTTCTGTAGAAAAATTTTACTAAGAACAATCATGGCCATGTTTATACAACAGATCCACACTGGCATCATAATGGCATCTTAAATAAGTAAATAAATGCTCTCGCATTAAATGATGTTCCTCAACACTAAATGTGCACACGTTATTGAATTTGTTGACATGCATGTCAAGTTGTTGGGTTTTTGAATGGAGAAATATGGAAATTTATTGTCAGTGATTTTCAGAAACTAATGAAAACTTTCAAGCTCAGGAAATAGTTTGGAAAGGAAGATGGTGAGGCAGAGGGAAAGGTTAAATCAGCATTTCAAGAAGTGAGTTAATATGACACCTTGATGCACTGGTGCTCCCAACTGCTTAGAACAGTATAGTACAGGAAATGGCCCTTCAGCCCATGCTGCTAATCCCAACTGCCAGCACGTTTGTGCATACAATTCAAATTGCACAAATATTCCCAATCACACACAAAATAAGAGATTCAAGATTGTTTAACATTTCCAGTACACAAGTGTGAAGAATGAAATAATTGTTACTCCAGATCCAATGCAGGACAAAAAAACACAATAAGATAAAGAACAACAACAATAATAGAAAAGGGGGCTGAGGATTATTGAATGGAGGTGTTGACCAGCCTTACTGCTTCGGGAAAGTGACCATTTTTGAGTCTGGTGGTCCTGGTGAGAACGCTAGATAGCCTCCTCCCTGAGGCGCATGGGACAACCAGTCCAAGAGCAGGATTGATGGGATCCTTATAACAAAACTGGGATTGCTACTGAAATTGAAGAAAGAATCAGACTTGTCAGGATCAGAATCAGATTTATTATCATGACATTTGTCATGTAATGTGTTGCTTTGCAGCAGCAGTACAGTGTAATACATAAAACATTATTCGAAGTTACAGTAAGAAATAAATAGTGTAAAAAGAGAGGCATATAGTGAAATAGTGATCATGGTTCATGGACCTTTCAGAAATCTGATGGCAGAGGGAAAGAAACTATTTGTAAAATGTTGAGTGTTTTCATGCTCCTGTACTTCGTTCCTGATGGTAGCAATGAGAAGAGGGTATATCCTATATAGCAAGGATGTATAATGATGGATACTGCCTTCTTGAGGCATCACCCTTTCAAGATGTCCTAGATAGTGGGAAGGTTGGTGCCCTTGATGGAGCTGGCTGAGTTTACAACGCTCTGCAGCTTTTTCCAGTCCTGTTCATTGGAGCCTCCATACTAGAGGGAGGTGCAACCAGCCAGAATGCTGTCCACGGCACATCTGGAGAAATGTGCTAGCCTTTGGTAACATACCAAACATCCTCAAACTCCAAATTTAATATAACCGCTGCGTGTCTTCTTTGTGATTGAATCAGTATGTCGGGCCTGGGATGGATGTTGAGATGTTGATGGCCAGGATGGTCAGACACTTCCTTTCAACTTCTTCTTATCGTGTCCACGAACAGTCTATACATGGCCCAGCCAGAACTGGACACATTTTTGCGCCTTGTTCTTGAATTCGGCAAGATCTGCAACAGTATGGGTTCCTCTAGCAATGGGCATTGCAGGAGATGTTGCACGGTTTGTGGCTCAGTTCCACATTCATAAGTTGTCTGGCTGGTTGTATATCCCCATTTGCTTAGTGACACCTTTGAACAATCCACACCAGTCCTAAGTCTGTTAAGGCACTTCCAGGTTGTCCAGTTGCCATTAACTCCTGGGGGAAGGCTTTCATTCGGTGGAATTTCCTTTGTGGGGGTTGTTTGAGACTGGCGAGCTGGTCTTTCCACAAGGTGATACGGGCTTCAGATGGGGTTGATTGTAATGGAATAACACTGAATAACATGAAGCTCTTCCTTGACTTTAGGAGGCTGGGTGTAGGTGTATGACCATGTAGAGGGTGCCTCTCATCTGGTGTTTGACGGCGTTGTTCTTTCTTGCTGGCTACCGTTCTTCATATATCGGGGGAGTGATACCCACCACCAGGATATATAGGCTGTTCGTGTTTGTTGGTTTTAAACAAACTGTGATAAGTTGGCAGCTTGCATTCAGAACGGTATCCATCTTCTTAGCAAGAGTAGATCTTTCTCATGCAGGGCAGGCGTGGAATAGCAAAGAGCGAGTGCACTGGCTCGCAATGTTTTCAAGCTTACTCCCCATTTTGTGTTAGTGAGCTTATTCAGGATGTCGTTTCGTGCACTCACTTTTGCCTTTGTCTTATTGATGTGGTTCTTGAAAGTGAGGCATCAGTCAAGGGTGACTCCTAAGCAGTTAGGGTGCTCGCGATGCATCAGTGTTGCTCCACAACAGGTTACTTTAAGCTGTCGTTTGGCTTCACGGTTCCTGTGGTGGAATGCACAAACTTGCATCTTTGATGGGTTTGCGCAGAGGTGGTTTTCTTCATAGTAGGATGTTAGTCCCTCCAAGGCCTCAGAAAGCATTTCTCCATGGTGTTAAAATCTGTGCTTTGGGCAGTGATGCATAAGTCATCAGCATATATAAAATTTCAACTAATTTTATGGAACAGTTAATGTCTAGCTTAAGATTTATGGAGAATGAGATGGTTCAATTATACAAGAAAAAAAGGATAATTTATAAAACAAAAAAATTCAGGCAGTGAGTTGGTGAACTGATAAATAAATTTAAGCAGAAGTAAACGGCTACACCTTTTTAATACAAAAATCTATTTATAAAGAACAAAAGGAAATTATTATCTGATGTGGAAAAGCTGGGACCAAACTAATGAATTACATTTCTAAATTGTTAAGCTGCATACTGGCTGTATCAATGCATCCAACCGAGACTGAATGCAGAAATGATACAGGAGGTAGGGAGCACAGGCTCTGTTGGCATGGTGATCTAATTTATATATGCAAGCCATCATAAACTAATGCTGTGAACATTTTTAACTGGCCTTTCAAATGAGGTGAACCCAAAAGAGAGTACAATAGAATCCACAATGGAATTTGCTTTATTTTCTGACCACTAGATTAAAGTCTATCTACACTCATCTGTAAAGATCAGGTTCAATCAGCTTAAGCAGCTGGGGTCAGTCAGGGAAATCTATTGTTAACTGCAGTGATCCAGGACAAGGAGCGAGCTGGGAGATTCACTGACAGGGATCGTGCTATAATTGGGTCACAAAACCAGAAGACAGATTCATAAAGACCAAAACTGCAATGCCTGTAAGGTTGGTACAAATAGCTTATATATCTGAAGGGAACTAGCTGCACGTACTCTTGAAAAAGAGACATTTACAGGGTCAGGGAGGGGAAAAAAAAGTAGAGAAGCAATTAGGTGAGTCAAGTTTATTGTCATAAGCACAAATTCACGTATGCACTAGTGCAATGAAAAAACTACTTGCAGCAGCTTCACAGGCATCACCACTATCAGAAAATCCTCCAATCAAATAACACAGGCACTTCAGGCCACGCACATCAGCTACAGATAAGGTAAGCCATGTTTGCAATTGGCAGCACACAGGCATTCACTGGAATCCTCTGGTACAATTGCAAAGGACAAGATAACATTTCGAACTGCTCAAGATGATTTGATGAGGGAACTTGGGCCAAAAATGAAAATAATACCAATTTGTTACAAGGTTTGCAAGCCAAATTGCTCATTCCAATTCCCTCTGCCTGACATCCTGGGTATTCCCAGCATTTTGTTTACATTTCTGATCTGCAGCATTCTATATTTGCATACTGAGAAAAATATTTTGTACCACACCCCATCAATCTTAATATTGTGATATCATGGTCTGTGGCATTAGCACCCGGCAGAAGCTGTACTTGACGCATGGCTCTTTCATTCAACAAGATTTAATGCTTTTCCCATTGAGAAAATATCAATCACAATTTTGACTGTGATTTCAATTACCACAAGAGTAAAACTACTCAAAGTGTATTTTAAAAAGCTTATAAGAACTTTATTTTAAAAAGTAATGCGACAGATAAGAGCTGTTAGCTGGCGTTCTTTTCGACCTCCAAGAAACAGCTTCTAAAATGAGAACCTAATGCATTATATAGCTGTGCATTTGTGCCCAATATGCAGCAATTATGGATGTTTGGCCTTTCAAGTGAAGGCACAGCATCCATCTTACTCAGGAAATCAGAATCAAGGAGGGGAGAGAAAATTGCAAAATCATTCCAAGGCTAGTCCCTACTGATCAGCTCTGAATAGTATTAGAGATCTGAGGTGCCTGGGAGGCAGAGTGAAATAATCAGTTAGAAGATATAATGTTGCTAAAATACAGAAAGCTCAGAAGTGTCATTAACAACATGAACGTTCAAGTCAGTAGCATGACAGAACATTCACCAATGGAACGTTAATGATGAAACTGAAATTTTTGGAAAGAGTAGTATATCTGATATGATTCCAGAGTCTGGATCCCCTATTCTTCTTGGTAGAAATACTAGAGATTCAGAGTTCACTATCTAAAGAACATTAGTAACTCAACAATCTTTGATAGCAGCTCCAAGCCTCATCGAGAAATTAACTATTTCAGATGTCACCGTCACAATGGCCATTGTGGTTGATGGAATCTAACCAAAGGCATATTCAGCAGAGGGTGCTGGTGCCAGCTCCTTCAAAGAGCTACTGCTTAACAAGCACATCCTTACGACTTCCGTTTCTGTGTGGACAAAAGCAACTTAGCAAGTTTCATCACAAACAAGAGGAAATCTGCAGATGCTGGAAATGCAAGTAAGCGACAACACTCCTGTCCTGCTGAAGGGTCTCAAACTGCAAACGTTGACTGTACTCTTTTCCATAGATGCTGCCTGGCCTGCTGAGTTCCTCCAGCATTTTGTGGGTGTTGTTTGCAAGTTTCATCCATGTTTTGTGATGAAATGTTAAGATCTATACAGAGATCAGTGTTTGGCAGCTCACTTGGAAGAGGATGATAAAAACAAAACAAAGAGGAAAATAGTTCATAAATTTGTATAAAACATTGCATCGTGACTTCTGTCTAATCCAGACGAAGTACCAGTTTCACTGACTCACTGGTACAAGCTCAAACTCTGCAGAATCAAGTGTCATTTTCAGTTGCATTTACCTTTATGTTAGCAGCAGTTCAGTGACACAGTGACCTGCTGCTTCCAAGACAGCACTTCTCAAACAGGTTCAAGGCTTAAGACTCCAAACATAATTCATGTTAACTTCACAGATGGAGATACAGGCTTGCAGATGAGACAGAAACTAAGGCACCATCTGACCTCCCAGGCACACTGAAGACTGCCATGGAATTTTCACAAGGAGAAAGACTCTCAGCTTCTCAATCATCAAAGCTAAAAAACTTGTCAATCTATCTTATTTATTTAATTAATCATGTTGTGTGCATTTCTCTGCATTACACATTGATCATAATTTAGAAATATGTCACTGCCTATAAAGTGCTTTTGGATGTCCCAAATTAGTGAAGGGCACACATTAAATCCATGCTCACTAGAAAACCGAAAGAACTACAAAATGTCAGCCTTTACAAGAAATCAAGTTATAAATGTTGTAGGAGATTGTTTCCTAAACAATAATCCTGATCAGAGATCCTTAAAATGCCTAGCTTCTGTGTGTTAGATTTTCCGCTTGGTAACTATAAGTAGGTAGAATTCTAGCCAACTATATCAGCTCATTTGAAGTAGCTGCTCATTCATTTTTTCCATACTAGAGCTTTAGGTCTCACATCACCAGGTTCAGGAACAATCATTACACCACAACTGTCAGGCTCCTGAATCACAGGAGATAACTTCACTCATCACAATTCTAAACCAATTCTACTACCTAAGGACTCACTTTCAAGGCCTCTTTAAAACTCATGTTCTCAGCATTATTTTTTATTTGCACAGTTTGTCTTCTTTTGCACATTGCTTGTTAGTCCGTCTGCTAATGTAGTTTTCTTTTGTTCATTCTATTGTACTTATCTTTTCCTGTAAATATCTGCTTGGAAATGTAGTTCAAGGTAGTATACAGTAACATATATGTATAGTACTTGGATACATTTGTTTTGAACTGTTTATATATTGTGCTTTACAAAGGTTATCTGCTGGAGCATTAATGTAAATCTTCTCAATAATGATTCAGGCTTAACTAACACAGCTGTACAAGATCTAGGTCCTGCACATTTCATTGAACAGCTGAATTTCAAACTGGATTAAATGTGTTAAGTCATTTCTTTCAACTTAAGTAAATTCTGCTTATAGGAATCAGTGAGACAGATCCAATAAAGAATTCAACCATGAATGCATTCCAAGAAGAAATACTTAGAGATGGGGTTGTGTGAAGGCAGGAGCAGAGGAAGCAACATATCACAAAAAAAGCATAATGATGTAGCGGTGTGCTACACGCAGCGCTGAAATAACGACACAGAGTCGATAAACTGCAGCCAAAGAATAAATTTATTTCAACTCCACAGTCTTGCTTTAAAGCCTGTCTCTCCCACCAGATACCTTGAGAGGCCCTACTGAAACCCCCTCAGGCTTTCTTCCTTTGTCCCTGCACTCTGGCTAATTGTCAGCCGGTTCGAGTGTGCTAGTAATTGGGTCGCCACAATGACAAATTAGGATATTTTAACACCACAACTTCATTATTCTGGCGGGGTCAGTCGAGATGGAAGGGTATGGGAGTGCAACAAAATGGATGTCATTCTTAATGGTAAATTAAGATATTAGATACAATGTAGTGAGCTTCTTGGTGTGCAAGCTGCAAGCTACTGATAACAAAAGCCCATATAAACTACTGACAAGCCTTCAGCTGGTAGAGAAAGGTCATCTCCATACTAAATATGCTACGTATGAAATAATTCTGAAAACAAAAGACAGAATAGGAAGGGAATATGAAATAGAAGCAGCCGTAGGCTATTTGGAAGCTGGTGATTCCTCCACTATTCAATATGAACATTTTTCACATCAGCAATGCTTTCTTGCACTATATCCTTTGATTCCCTTAATACTTGAGAATTTTATTGATCTTTGCCTTGAATATTCAGTGGCTGATCATCCAGTCCTCATGAGTAGAGAATTCCCCACACAAAGCTGTCCCTTGATCTTTATTGTGAAGACACACTGCTGGAAGAATTCAGTGGGTTAAGCAGAGGGATTTGTGACAATTTGGGGGGTCAAGTCCCTGCATCAGCTTCCGATGACAGGTCTCGACTAAGAATGTCAACCATCCATCCCTCTTGCTTCTGTAGGTGTTCCTTGACTGGCTGAAATCTTCCAACAGGACTTTTTATTTTGCTCCAGATTAAAGCTGCATTTACCTGCATCTGCATAGTATTTATTGGTGTTCAACACAGTTCAGGTTAGACTCTGTGTTAGATAGATAGATAGATACTTTATTCATCCCCATGGGGAAATTCAACTTTTTTCCAATGTCCCATACACTTGTTGTAGCAAAACTAATTACATACAATACTTAACTCAGTAAAAAATATGATATGCATCTAAATCACTATCTCAAAAAGCATTAATAATAGCTTTTAAAAAGTTCTTAAGTCCTAGCGGTTGAATTGTAAAGCCTAATGGCATTGGGGAGTATTGACCTCTTCATCCTGTCTGAGGAGCATTGCATCGATAGTAACCTGTCGCTGAAACTGCTTCTCTGTCTCTGGATGGTGCTATGTAGAGGATGTTCAGAGTTTTCCATAATTGACCGTAGCCTACTCAGCGCCCTTCGCTCAGCTACCGATGTTAAACTCTCCAGTACTTTGCCCACGACAGAGCCCGCCTTCCTTACCAGCTTGTTAAGACGTGAGGCGTCCCTCTTCTTAATGCTTCCTCCCCAACACGCCACTACAAAGAAGAGGGCGCTCTCCACAACTGACTTATAGAACATCTTCAGCATCTCACTACAGACATTGAATGACGCCAACCTTCTAAGGAAGTACAGTCGACTCTGTGCCTTCCTGCACAAGGCATCTGTGTTGGCAGTCCAGTCTAGCTTCTCGTCTAACTGTACTCCCAGATACTTGTAGGTCTTAACCTGCTCCACACATTCTCCATTAATGATCACTGGCTCCATATGAGGCCTAGATGTCCTAAAGTCCACCACCATCTCCTTGGTCTTGGTGATATTGAGACGCAGGTAGTTTGAGTTGCACCATATCACAAAGTCCTGTATCAGTTTCCTATACTCCTCCTCCTGTCCATTCCTGACACACCCCACTATGGCCGTGTCATCAGCGAACTTCTGCACATGGCAGGACTCCGAGTTATATTGGAAGTCTGATGTGTACAGGGTGAACAGGACCGAGCTCCTGTGAGCAAATTTTATTTCAATTATCAGATATTATTTAGTATATTCCATACAAGTCATTTGTAGACATTTCCTCTGAATAGCAATACCTATCAACCTCTCACTACTTAAAAAACATTCCACACGTAAAACTTTTCTATTGAAGTAGATGAACTCATATTTTTCCACATTTTTTCCCGCTACATTCTTGCCCAATAACCTATTTATATCCCCTCCCCACAGTCCCTCTTCATTGTCCATAGCACCGAGCAGGCTTAGTTCGTGATGAAATTTCAAGCATAAAGGAGAAATAAATTGATGAAGACATCTTCACCTCATTGCTGATGAGTAAATCAAGAAAACCCACTCAACACTCTCAGCTTGGCAGAGTCACAACGGAGCATCACATTTCTTATTCAATAACCAAGTGATTGTATGCATATGGAAGAGGCTGCATTTTGAAATTGTTTTGAAAATGGGGAGAAGGGGGAGCATCAATTTAGACCTGCATAATTTTAACAATATGGAAACCATTTCCTTAATGTTTTGAGAGTAAATGCAATAACTGGGAGCAGACTGAAGTTGCAACATTTCAAGATCAATTGCCAGTTTATTTTGCAGTGATCTGTTGCAACTCCAAATTGCCTGTGTGCCTCAGCGGGAAAGGAAAGAAAGTGCAGGAGATATAGCCTGAATTGGCAGTTATGAAGTCTGGCCTTTTTCTGTTACTAGAAAAGCATTTTACAAATAGGATAGCTAGTTTTAATAGCTGTTGTTGCATTACTTCTCACACTATGTCAGTACAATATATATTTTTTAGGTAAATACCATCAAAATACCTACTCCCTGAATCTTCATAAACACTGTAAGGTAAAAACGACATGCCTTCATTCTCTTTGCTTTCCTTGCAAAAGTCTACAACATCGTTCTGCACATTTAACTTCAAACCCATGTATTCAAACCAGTTTGATATTGAACCAAGGGAGACATTAGAAACCCAACACTTGTTCAGATGTAGATTTTAAAGAAAGCCGTAGGAGAGGGGCACAGAAAGGTTTGGTGAGAGAATTCCGGGGCTCAGGTAGCTGAAACACAGCTCTCAACATGGCGTGTTTACTGAAGAGGAACAATGTAATGAAACTGGCAAAAGTAATGAACTCTATGAATAACCGTAACAACCACAATTGGCACCAAACCATTGACAAATAACGTGTAGGCATTCAATGTACTAGAGGCTGGTGAAATTGACCATTCATATTCATTATACCCAACAAACTATGTTATCAGAGCTGGAACCTATGTATCATTTATCATAAATTAGGGGTGGTAGATAACAGGCTAAAGATGAAATATTTAAAGGGAACCTGAGGGGCAACTACTTCACTCAGAGAGTGATACGAGTGTGGAATGAGCTGCCAGCTGAAGTGGTGGGTTCAGGTTTGATTGCAACATTTAAGAGAAGTATGATTAAGTACATGGATGGGAAGGGTACAGAAGGCTCAGATTCAGGTGTGGGTTGATGGAACTAGGCAGAATAACAATTTGGCATGGACTGGATGGGCTGAAGGGCCTATTTCTCCCCTGTAGTGCTCTCTGACAACTGGACAGCACTGATTAGAAAGTCTATTACAACCACTTTCAGCTTTTATTCTTCCAAAATGGTTACAATGAAAAATGCTAACCCCTGCATTTCTTCCCTCCACCATCCTCACCTCCTTGGCCCCATCATTACCACCAAAACAATATTCTTAGTTGACAACAGGATTTCAATTTCTCTATCTAACTAGGGAAGCTATTTCCACTGGTGTTCATTCTTTCTGAAAAGCCTCCTATTTTGTCCAAAATTACATATATTTTAAAATTAAATGCATATTCTCTTGATCTTTAATTTGAAAGACGTTTTCAGTTTTTACCTTTTGTATAGAATTATGTTGGATTATCTTTGTTCCTACAAATAAAATTCACACTGGTCAGATTTTTCTTTTCAACTCAAATCTCCAGAATAAAAGCCAAGTCTTGTACAGGTTCCAGTGTTAAATGTTTCTCTATTGCGTGAACCAATCTAAGCACTTATTGATTGCAAGCATTGTAATTCCTGAATTCATTAATGATACATTTCTCTTTCATATTTTATAGTACCAGTTATATTCACCAACAATCTATATTGCTGGCATATCTTCCAAATCATCTTGCACGTTCGAAGCCTAATTAAACCAAAACACATAACTGCTTTCTATAAGGTGAAATGTAACATAATGAATGAATGTGGTGCTTCAATTCCCAATGAGCTCTACACATTTTATGCAAACTTTGAAACGGAGAATTAAACTACACCTATGCAAATCCACATGCATCTGGGAACCCTGTGATCCCTGTTTTGGAGGCAGACTTCAGAACATACTTCAAAGAAGGTGAATCTTTACAAGTTGTCAGGAGTCCAAGGGTGCACCTGGCAGGATACTGAAAACCTGTGCCAATCAACTGGCTGGAATATACTTCCCTCTGCAACTGGATCCTTGACTTGTTCATCAGGAGATGATGGTCAGTATGGATCAATAATAACATCTCCTCCTCATCCTCACTGAATACAGGTGCACCTCAAGGATTGCATCTTAGCCCACCACTCTACTCTTTCCACTTTCATGACAGTGGGGCTAGGCACAGCGCAACTGCCATCTATGAATTCACTGACCACACCACTGCTGTTGGCAAAGTCTCAGAAGGCAACAATGAGATGTACAGTGAGATAGATCGGCTGGTTAAGTAGTGTCACAACAACAACCTTGTACTCAGTGTCAGCAAGACCAAGGAATTGAATGTGGACTTTGAGGAAGGGGAAGTTTGGAGAACACAAACCAGTCCTCTTCAAGGAGTCAGCAGTGGAAAGGGACAAGAGCTTCAAGTTTCTGGGCATCAACATCTCACAAGATCTTTCCTGGGCCTAGCATCTTAATGGAATCATGAAGAAGGCATATATGCAGCAATACATTTTATTAAGTGTTTGAGATCTCAAATACATTTCGAGAGATGTGTTGTGGATAGCATCACTGCCTGGTATGCCAGGAATGGAAAATACTGCAGAGAGGGTAGACTCAGCCAGTTCAATCACGAGCATAAGTCTCCACACCATTAAGGACATCTTCAAAAGGCAGGGCATCAGGAAGGTGACATTCATTATTAAGGCCCCTTCCCATCTGGAACATGTCCTCTTCTCACTATTACTATCAGGGAGAAGGTACAGGTGCTTGAAGTTGTACACTCAATGCTTTAGGAACAGCTTCTTTCCCTCCAACATCAGGCTAACGATCCATAAACTCTTGAACACGACCTCACTATTACTTTTTGGACTACACATTTATTTTGCTTTTTTTATATTTTAATTTATCGCAATTTATGTCTTGCCAACACAAAACGAGAAATTTCACCACTTATGGCTCTGGTAGTAACCCTGATTCTGATGCCTATAATCCACCCTTCTTTTGTCACTTCCCATTTTCCCATAAAAGGGCATTTCCTCCCAAAAATATGGAATGCTGTCCTTCAAATGGTCACAAAGAATTCAGATACTCCATGACTCCATGTACTAAAGCATACAAGAAAATGCCTGCCCCCAATTCAACAAAACGAAGACCATAATCTCAATGTCCATCAATTTCAGTCATAAACAATAAAAATTTAAATATTTATCCCTCTCAGAGGCAAAATGACAGCCTTTTTGCTGACAAAACAATGGTTGAATGAATAAGCTGATTAATTTAGCATTGAGCACATTTACAAAGGGCGCTGCCACAAGAGAACAGCATCTACCATCTAGGGCCCCCATCATCCAGGCCATGTTCTCTCCTCACTACTACCATTGGACAGGAGGTGGAGGAGCCTTAGATCCCACACCACCAGGTTCAAGAACAGTTATTAACCTTCAACCATCAGGCTCCTAAACCAGCATGGATAACTTCACTCACCTCAACTATGAACTGACTCCACAACCTTTGGACTCACTTTTAAGGGCTCTACAACTCATGTTCTCAGGATTATTTATTTGTTTTTTTTATTATTTGTAGGACTTGTCTTCGTTTGGACATAGGTTGTCTGTCAAATCTTTGTTGTTTATAGTATTTTAATAAATTCTATTGCATTTAATAGTAATAGGGGACTCGATAGTCAGGGGTTCAGACAGGTTCAGACAGGCGGTTCTGTGGAGGTGATCGGGAGTCCCGGATGGTTGTTTGCCTCCCTGGTGCCAGGGTCCGGGACGTTTCTGATCGCGTCCAAGATATCCTGAAGTGGGAGGGTGAGGAGCCAGAGGTCGTGGTACATGTAGGTACCAATGACATAGGTAGGAAAGGGGAAGAGGTCCTGAAACGAGAGTATAGGGAGTTAGGAAGGCAGTTAAGAAGAAGGACCGCAAAGGTAGTAATCTCGGGATTACTGCCTGTACCACGCGACAGTGAGAGTAGGAATGGAATTAGGTGGAGGATGAATGCGTGGTTGAGGGATTGGAGCAGGGGGCAGGGATTCAAGTTTCTGGATCATTGGGACCTCTTCTGGGGCAGGCGTGACCTGTTCAAGAAGGACGGGTTACACTTGAATCCTGGGGGGACCAATATCCTAGCGGGGAGGTTTGCTAGGGCTACGGGGCAGACTTTAAACTAGTAAAATGGGGGGGCGGAAATCAATTTGAGGAAACTATGGGAGAGGAGGATAGTTCACCAGTAGAGCAAGTAAGTAGACCGTGTGTGAGGGAGGACAGGCAGGTGATGGAGGAGGGATGCGCTCAGCCCGAAGTTGTAGGGGAGAAGAAAGAAAAGGATAATAAATTTGAATGCATTGCTAGGGATGAAAAGAGAGGAGGAGGTGGAGAGTATCTTAAATGTATCTATTTTAATGCTAGGAGCATTGTAAGAAAGGTGGATGAGCTTAAAGTGTGGATTGATACATGGAATTATGATGTTGTAGCTATTAGTGAAACATGGTTGCAGGAAGGGTGTGATTGGCAACTAAATATTCCTGGATTTAGTTGCTTCAGGTGTGATAGAGTAGGAGGGGCCAGAGGAGGAGGTGTTGCATTGCTTGTCCGAGAAAATCTTATGGCGGTGCTTTGGAAGGATAGATTACAGAGCTCCTCTAGGGAGGCTATTTGGGTGGAATTGAGGAATGGGAAAGGTGTAGTAACACTGATAGGAGTGTATTATAGGCCACCTAATGGGGAGCGTGAGTTGGAAGAGCAAATGTGTAAGGAGATAGCAGATATTTGTAGTAAACACAAGGTGGTGATTGTGGGAGATTTTAATTTTCCACACATAGATTGGGAAGCTCATTCTGTAAAAGGGCTGGATGGTTTAGAGTTTGTGAAATGTGTGCAGGATAGCTTTTTGCAACAATACATAGAAGTACCGACTAGAGATGGGGCAGTGTTGGATCTCCTGTTAGGGAATGCGATAGGTCAGCTGACAGATGTATGTGTTGGGGAGCACTTCGGGTCCAGTGATCACAATAGCATTAGCTTCAATATAATTATGGAGAAGGACAGGACTGGACCTAGAGTTGAGATTTTTGATTGGAGAAAGGCTAACTTTGAGGAGATGCGCAGGGATTTAGAGAGAGTGGAATGGGTCAAGTTGTTTTATGGGAAGGATGTAATAGAGAAATGGAGGTCATTTAAGGGTGAAATTATGAGGGTACAGAATCTTTATGTTCCTGTTCGGTTGAAAGGAAAGATTAAAGGTTTGAAAGCGCCATGGTTTTCAAGGGATATTAGAAACTTGGTTCGAAAAAAGAGGGATGTCTACAATAGATATAGGCAGCATGGAGTAAAGGAATTGCTCGAGGAATATAAAGAATGTAAAAGGAAACTTAAGAAAGAGATTAGAAAAGCTAAAAGAAGTTACGAGTTTGGTTTGGCAAATAAGGTGGAAGTAAATCCGAAAGGCTTCTACAGTTATATTAAAAGCAAGAGGATAGTGAGGGATAAAATTGGTCCCTTAGAGAATCAGGGTGGTCAGCTATGTGTGGAGCCGAGGGAGATGGGAGAGATTTTGAACGATTTCTTCTCTTCGGTATTCACTAAGGAGAAGGATATTGAATGGTGTAAGGTGTGGGAAACAAGTAAGGAAGTTATGGAACCTATGACAATTAAAGAGGTGGAAGTACTGGCGCTTTTAAGAAATTTAAAAGTGGATAAATCTCCGGGTCCTGACCGGATATTCCCCAGGACCTTGAGGGAAGTTTGTGTAGAGATAGCAGGAGCTCTGACGGAGATCTTTCAGATGTCATTAGAAACAGGGATTGTGCCGGAGGATTGGCGTATTGCTCATGTGGTTCCATTGTTTAAAAAGGGTTCTAGAAGTAAGCCTGGCAATTATAGACCTGTCAGTTTGACATCAGTGGTGGGTAAATTAATGGAAAGTATTCTTAGAGATAGTATTTATAATTATCTGGATAGACAGGATCTGATTAGGAGTAGCCAGCATGGATTTGTGCGTGGAAGGTCATGTTTGACAAACCTTATTGAATTTTTTGAAGTAGTTACGAGGAATGTTGACGAGGGTAAGGCAGTGGATGTAGTCTATATGGACTTCAGCAAGGCCTTTGACAAAGTTCCACATGGAAGGTTAGTTAAGAAGGTTCAGTCGTTAGGTATTAGTGCTGGAGTAATAAAATGGATTCAACAGTGGCTAGATGGGAGATGCCAGAGAGTAGTGGTGGATAATTGTTTATCGGGATGGAGGCCGGTGACTAGCGGGGTGCCTCAGGGATCTGTTTTGGGCCCAATGTTGTTTGTAATATACATAAATGATCTGGATGATGGGGTGGTAAATTGGATTAGTAAGTATGCTGATGATACTAAGGTAGGAGGTGTTGTGGATAATGAGGTGGGTTTTCAAAGCTTGCAGGGAGATTTATGCCGGTTAGAAGAATGGGCTGAACGTTGGCAGATGGAGTTTAATGCTGAGAAGTGTGAGGTTCTACATTTTGGCAGGAATAATCCAAATAGAACATACAGGGTAAATGGTAGGGCATTGAGGAATGCAGTGGAACAGAGAGATCTAGGAATAACAGTGCATAGTTCCCTGAAGGTGGAGTCTCATGTAGATAGGGTGGTGAAGAAGGCTTTTGGAACGCTGGCCTTTATAAATCAGAGCATTGAGTACAGAAGTTGGGATGTAATGTTAAAATTGTACAAGGCATTGGTAAGGCCAAATTTGGAATATTGTGTACAGTTCTGGTCACCGAATTATAGGAAAGATATCAATAAATTAGAGAGAGTGCAGAGACGATTTACTAGGATGTTACCAGGGTTTCAGCACTTAAGTTACAGAGAAAGGTTGAACAAGTTAGGTCTCTATTCATTGGAGCGTAGAAGGTTGAGGGGGGATTTGATCGAGGTATTTAAAATGTTGAGAGGGATAGATAGAGTTGACGTGAATAGGCTGTTTCCATTGAGAGTAGGGGAGATTCAAACGAGAGGACATGATTTGAGAGTTAGGGGGCAAAAGTTTAAGGGAAACACGAGGGGGTATTTCTTTACTCAGAGAGTGATAGCTGTGTGGAATGAGCTTCCTGTAGAAGTAGTAGAGGCCAGATCAGTTGTGTCATTTAAGGTAAAATTGGATAGGTATATGGATAGGAAAGGAGTGGAGGGTTATGGGCTGAGTGCGGGTAGGTGGGACTAGGTGAGATTAAGAGTTCGGCACGGACTAGGAGGGCCGCAATGGCCTGTTTCCGTGCTGTGATTGTTATATGGTTATATTTATTTCATGTAAATGACTACAGGAAGATAAATCTCAGGGTAGTATATGGTGACATATACATACTTCGAAAAGAAATTTACTTTGAACTTTGAATACAAGCCTATTTGTTCAGTCAACCAACACTCGAGAGTGTAGACCTATTTTGCCTCACCAACCAGAATTACAGGTACTGTACACATATGCAAATTTTTCAGTTTTAACTGAATTGTATTTGGAAAAGAGAACAGCTTCATTTCGACATGCTGAGAGGCATCTCTGGCGAGCAGCCAAAAGGAGACATTAATAACATGTAAAGATGCCCAGCACTTGGCAAATACAGAAAGATGTCGCAGAAACAAGTCTGGTTCCTCAGCTTTGCATTTCCAGTTATCAAGAATGAGAAACAAGAAATGCTATTTGTATTTTGACATCTGAAAGTAAGGACACCTTGTTAAAATTACATTAAGTGCAATCTTACCTTCATAAATACAAATAGATTTTACTACAGAAGTTATACAGTCTTTAGGGGTTAAAATACCAACACAGTGAAATCAATAGCTAGGCGTGAACATTCATTAACAATGATTTACTTAGCTGCCTCTCCTAATTTAGCATGGAACTATAACTAATGCACAAAAATTAAAAGGTTCTGTACAAACAAATCTGTTTCAAATATTTACAGCCATAACACAGTGTGGTATCATATGACTAAAAATTCACTACACTTACAACCTTCTCTAATAATTAAGGTAGGTCAAGTTGGCAAAGGAACTCAAGAAATATTAATGATCAAGCTGACACCTTTATGAGTCAAGAGACAGAAATATCAAGAATAGTGATCGTCAAAGCTTTGCCATCTAACTGTGAATCAAAAACTCAATGAACCATGCAAACAATTCGACAGTGGATTAATAAATCAGAACTCAAATTTAATCCTGAAAGTAACTCAGCTTGTTAGACAAAATCAAACTTTGGTTCCCAAAATGTTAACATTATGAAAACAATAACATTTTTTTCTAGCTACAGAAAATGTGAGATTTGAAAGGCACTGTTTAATGTTTAGGGGATTCTGCAAAAAACGAAGAAATGAAATCAAACAGGAGTAGGAACCAAATAATTTCCTCCACCCACAAAATAGCAGTGAAGTCAATCTTCAAAATATTAACAAGGAATGTGGAGTGCTAGGAAACATTCTATTTAATTACAACCATAGCATCGGGGGAGGCTGATTTTAGAGAGATTATGTGTGCCCTATGGAGAGGAAAAATGGAAAAAAGCAGCAATAAAAAATAATGAAGTGCACCCAAGTGCCTTGTGCCAAGAGTATATCAGACACTTATGGGGAACATTAGCTGTCCCTGCTTGGCTGCTTTCTCAGTGCATGCCACACAGTAAACTGCAGTAGGTAGACAGAACTAAAAACAGAGGCATTAATCATCCTCAGATTCAAAAGCAGCGAGCCAAAATACCAGAACAATCACTTTAGATTTTGAAGTATACAAAGCAACCTTAAACCTTCATGAAGAGAGTGATCACTTCACATCTGTCTGTACAGACTAAGTGGATAATGTGAGGGCTGCACAAAATCAGGAGATAGGGGAGAAAAGTCAAATAGAAAGATAAATTAAAAGAGATTAGTCAACCACTTAGTCCAGATGAAATGGATCGACAATAAAGCTAAAGTGGGAATAGGAGAGATATGGGTCACTACTTTGAGAGCAGCTAGGACGGTAGTCCAGGCAGGTGATACAGTAGTGTTGCAGTTAGCTCAATGCTTCAGAGTGCCAGTGATCAGGGTCCAAATCCCACAACCATTTGTAACGAGTCTGTACGTCCTGTGAGAGTTTCCACCAGAAGCTCCAGCTTCCTCCCCACATTCCAAAGTCATATGAGTTAAGTGTACTGGCTGTGTTGACACTGGAAGCATGGCAACATCTGCATGCTCCCCAGGACACTGTGATGCAGACAACACATTTCATTGTATGATTTGATATGGCAAATCACGCTAATCCTGAATACTCAAAGATACTGGAGCAGTGCTGGAGGAAGGAGAAATGATGAACGAGGAAACAACGGGTCAGTCAGCTCAACGACTATGGTGGTGAGGGAAATACAATTCTTTCAGGGACAGAATAAACAGGTAACACGGATTTGTTAAAAGTAAATTGTTTCTGACTAGTTTGACAGAACTGGATGAGCATACAAAAGGTTATAAAGAATGTGATGGTTATTGTTGATATGGATTTTCAGAAAGCTTTCAATTAAGTGATCCACAGAAGGCTAAAGAAAATGGAAGCCATTTGATTGAAAGTGGAATGGATTCAAAACTGGCTTAGAAATAGAGAGCTCAGGGTAGTGAAAACCAGATATCATATGAACTAGGTGGAGGCTTTTACTCAGAATCAGATTTACTGATATCTATCATGAAATTTGTTGTTTGTGGCAGCAGCAGAGAGCAAAACACAAAAAAACTATAAATTACAATAAGAAATATTTATTAAAAATTAAATTAAATAAGTAGTCCAAAAAGGGAGCAAAAAATAATGAAGTACTTTTCTTTGTTTGTTTCTTTGTCTGTTCAGAAAGCTGATGGCAGAAGGGAAGAAGCTGTTCCTATAACATAGAGAGTGTGTCTTTAGGCTCCTGTATCTCCTCCCTAAAGGTAGTAAGAAGAAATGAGCAGGTCCTGGATAATGAGTCCTTAATGATGGATAGATGCAACTGTAAATTTTAAATTTTGGGTCCACTACCTTTTTCTAGTGAAGAAGGCAGTATCATCGACTTTGGAAGTGATTGATAATGGAACAGGATAGTATATTATATATCAAATGTAGGAAGACAGATAAAATTATTGTGAGTGTATTGGTTACTTGAGATTATAATAAGATTATAGCATTTAAAATCATTGATTAGACACTGGCTAAACATTGAAGACATTGCTAAATGCTGCATATGAGGAATTATAGCTTATCACAGTAAGGGAAAGGGCAAGTAGAAATTCAACCAGGAGGCTCCTAGGGATGAAGCAATTGAGGCATATGTTGAAAAATATGTGACAGCAGGTTTTGAAGTAATAGAGGGTCAATAATTTGAGGTCACATATTCAAAATAATTGGAAGGTATTTATTTGGATCTCAGGCTCTGTATAGGTTTTAGAATCAAAGACAGGAAAATGAACAGAAACTGAAGGATGTTATGGACAAATGCCAATGACATGAGAGAAGCTGTTCTCTTGATAAGCTAGGACAGGCATGACTGAACAAAGTGTCTCGTTCTGTGCTTCAAGGAATCCATTATACAGATATCTGCTTTTCTTTTATGTAGAAGGCACAGAAGGGAAACAAACCATTCACCCTAACTGGTTTATATTCCAAACTTTCTCCAGTCACTGAAACCTACCTACAGAACTTATTCCTATCACTGTCATACATTTATCTAGCTTTCCCCTTCCATTCCCATCATCTCAATTAATTACCATTTGTAAATGACAGCAACGCACTGTAACTACTTTATAAGTTCTTCATTAATTTATTGATGCATGTTGCATTTACAGTTCTGACTTTTGTGCTCTTTTGTACAAGAAAACTAGCCAGTTCAATCTTTGCTGATAATTTTAACCTCTTGATCCTGGTATACTTATTAGTGGCCTTTCAACCTACTGGATCCATGCATGTGATGTAAAACAGAGAGACCTTTGAGTTCAGGTAGATAGTTCCATGAGAGTGGAGACAAAAATAGACAGGGTGATGAAGGTGGCTTTTGCATACTGGCCTTCATCAGTCAGGTCAGTGAGTACTGAATTTGGGAGATCAGGCTGTGGTTGTAGAAGATACTGGTGAGGCCACACTTTGATCACCTTGCTGGAGGAAAGATGTTTTTAAATTGTAAAGAGTGCATAAACAATTATAAGGATGTTGCCAAGACTTTAGGGACTGAGTTACAGATAGATAGATATTTTAATGATTCTAAAGGAAATTACAGTGTCACAGTAACATTACAAGTCCACAAATATAAATATTAGTAATTAACTCATTGTAAACCTAACATGATGACCGTATTGCATCCACAACATAGATTTTACATCATTGTACAGTCGAAGCAATCATTCACCATTCCAATTTTCTGATTAAATTCTGCCTTGCTAGAGTTTCTCTGTCAATCAAGGGCGCAGTTAAAGTTGTGATTTACTTTGAGATGTGAATTAATTGGTGTGATGGCACTAGTAACAAATTGAATACAGTAGGTGAAAATATAATGAGTTCAATGTGTAAATTCAGAAATAATAATGAAAAATACTGACAAATGCTGCAATATAAAAGGGCCTGAAACTTCAATAGTCCTGAAGAAAAGCAACAGCCTAAAATGTCCACTGTTTATTCCCTTCATAGATGCTGCCTGACCTGCTAAATTCCTCCAGTACTTTGTGCCTGTTACTCAGGATTTCCAGCATCAGCAGAATCTCTGTATTTATGAAGGGCCTTAATTTGTTTATTTGCTTCCTGGCTCAGAGATTGTTTTAGAGATGCTAAATATTTTAAATCAACAGATTAAAGATTTTGGATATTAATGAAATCAATTTATGGGATTAGTGTAAGAAAGGGTGACGCGATAAAAGATCACCCATGAACATTATGGATTAGAGAGTGTAGGCTGAATGTTCTACTCTGCTTCTATTTCTGCTGTTCAACCAAATTAGGTGTTTACTGCAGGAAAATGCAACACCTCTGTATTTTTTAAAATAACAAACTGTGATTAAATTGGCAACAATAATAATATCTGCACATTCAAAGTTGTCTTTTACTGGCTGTGGGATAAAACTGAAAAATTCAAGCCATGGTGTTAGCAATACTGAATGATCAATAATTGTAGAGTTTTCGGCAGGATCCACATTATCCCCTGGTATACATAGATTTAAATCATTCCAAGAACTGTAAAGTTCACAAAATTGTCCATCGTCAGTTCATGAGCCAATCATGATAAAAAAAAATCTGAACAGTTCATTGGCATGGACTGGATGGGCTGAAGGGCTTGTTTCTGTGCTGTAGCACACTATGAGTTTATGACCTGATCAGCTTTATCATTGTCACTATGCACATTATTTGACATTGTCCCAAAATAATTAAAAACCTGCCAAAGTGTAACCTGAGTTCAATCCCACACTTGGTATTGTTTTGACTATGCCAGAGTAATGGTCACAAAACTGAAATGTCTGGACTATCCCTCGGAATAAACAACACTACAGATGATAGTTGTCATGTCTAACCAAAGCTCATCAGGTAATCTGATACGGATAAGTTAAATTAATAGCTGAAAAGTTGCTCATTCAACAGGCCCTGATCCACTGGATTTCTCTGTGCACACAACTTTTGAAAGATCTGTCCAATGAATTTCTTTGAAAGATAGGCAATGTTAGAATAATTATAAAATTGTATGACTTCCCAATGCAAATCTAACAAATGCAGAAAGTGCATAATTTCAACAGATTAATTTTAATTATTTTTAGGATTCAGAGATGGGGCTTTACCTCCAGAAACCAGAAAAGTTGGGGCAGCAAATAGGATTTTGATAACCTTTCATTACTGTGGTTGGTGGAACCTATCATTTTGCAAATTCCAATCCAAATTCAAACATGAAGGAGTAAGCTATTGAGCTACAGGCTGCTGCAGTTAAACCATGTGGGATGGAAAGAGACTCTTATGGAATCTAGATACCAGTATGCAACAGATGGGTCAAATAAGCACATGTGGCTTTAGACATACTCTAGAATTTCAATTCACATCAATATCCTGCAGCATTGTTTAAAAATAATTCCTTCTGAATCAGAAATTAGGAGGGGGGGGGTGTATAAGACATCCACATTAAGAACAGATTGGTAGATTAGTTTCCTTACATTAAAAATAACACTAAAGTGAAATTAAGTGAAATCATAACATCGAGTAATCATTAATTTTCTAATTAAAGAACAATAATTTCACTTTACCTGCATCTCCCAACTGAACACAGAGCTATGGGGTCTCCAACCACAGCAACCAGGGATTGTGCTCTAGTGATGGCAGTGTTTAGTAGTTTGTAATTAGACAGAAACCCATAGTCGAGGTCCTCAGTGGAGTCTTCTACTAACTGTTCCTTTCGCTTGATGGGGGTCTGCTTATGCTTACATGTGTGTCTTGTCCTTACTGTACTGAGAAATAACACTCTAAACTGCTTGCCTGAAAAATTTAAAAAGGGCAAAGGTTTATATATTTTTTCCATGTTATTTAAAAGCAACTCTACATAGGAAAAAACTATCAAGATTATTGTTAAGACACTATAAACAGCTCAAATTTGTGTCAATTCACTTTGCACTCCTAAACTCAGGTGAAACAACTACTTCATTTGCTAATGTACAGCAGTACACAAACATATTGAAATGCATTTCTTCAAGGTTGGATTTCAAATTTTTCACTTCATTGACCTAATTTGACATTGAGGAGGATGTTGGCACACTCACCTCAGGATCAGAACTTCTTCATTTAGGTCCAACATGGGAGACTTGATGACAGAATCTGGGTTGACGTCAGAGCAGCACTCAGTGACTTAACTGTCAGCAGTGCTGTATCTTGGGTGAGATATTAAAACTAAGCCACCTTCTTCCCTATCAGCTGGATATTTAAAAAATCTATGATACTGCTTTTAAGAGGAATGGAGAGTTTATCCAGGATGCCTTGCCAATATTTGACTACTAGCATTACAAAAATAAGGAAGTCATGTAGAAATTGACCACTGCATCTTTACATTACAGGATAAAATTGCTTTATTAACCATAAAAAGCATTATAAAATGCCTTTCCTCCTTGTGAATGTACACCACAGTATAGATGTTCATTTGCATCTAACTTATATCCACAGCAGGATACAATAATTCTAAGACTGAACCAACAAGGAAATGTGCAAACACCGTGCAAATGCATAATGAGTCTAAAAGAAGCTGTGATATGAAATAGAGGTCTATTTAGTAACCAGGAAATCCAATGGAGGGTTAAATCAATTTGTTCCTCCTCTCCTCTGGTATAGCTAATAAGAATTAAAAGATGAACATCAAAATAGCACATTGCCAAATTCAGTAAAGAAAACAGGAGCACGGGGGTTAAAGGATTCAAGCCCCTTTGCATCACTTTGCCAGAAAGAGAATTGATAACATAATCAAGAACAGTACATTATTAGAACACTACCATTCTAAGACACACCTCACAACGAGAAGAGGATAGAAGAACTCAACTACCTGCCCAAGATCAAGTTGGAACATGAACTTTATTAAAAACGTTTGTACTTTGTATTCATCTTCTCTATCCCTCCTCTTTCTGTAAATAAATGCAAGGTCTGTAAATAAAATTTTATCTGTAAATAAAATCTAAATTTCATCCTTTTCACACCTTGTGACACATTGGAATGTCATCAATTCTCTTTTGCTGTTTGCCTTGGCAGCTGTCTGGTCTTTACGAGGCTGAGTTGCTAGGTCAATGCTCAACCCAGCATGGATGGAAAGCATGCGATGGAGCTGGCCGGATTCAAACCAGAGACCATTCGCCTCGCACTAGGATGCTGATCCAACGACACCACCTGCCGGCTAAAAAATCTAAAGTAGACCAGGCCAAATTATATTTCCTGGATTCAGTTCAATTTAAAAAGGGCTTTAAAAATTAAACCTATAAAATGTGTGCTCTATATCCTGTCACTCAAGTCACTTACTAAAATATATTTCTGAGCTAATAGATATTCACCAGTTTTTCCCCCAACTGTGAAGATCCTCTTGCAATGACAACAGCCAAGGGGAAAAATTCCCTCCAACTATTTGCCATCATATATATTGGAATACTTCATCGCCATTGTGACATATTTCCCTGTTTGACATACAATTTCCCCATTATGGAACATAAGGACATAAGAAATAGGAGCAGATTATTAAATGGTGAAATATTACAGCATGATGTTGTGCAGAGGAATTGGAGACCGATTGTGCATGAATTGTAAATGGTTGGTTTGCAGATGCAGCAGGTTAAGGCAAATCGAATGTTGGCCATTGCAAGAGGGATTGAATTTAAGAGCAGGGAGGTTCTGCTGCAATGGTACAGGATGCTGGTGAGGCTGCATAGGATGATGGTGATCCTTTATAGGCTGCTGCTGAGCCCATGAGCTACAGCAACCATGATCTTATTGAATGATGGAGCACTGGACCATCTGACCTGTTGCTCCATCATTCAATAACATCATGGTTGCTCTGGCTATGGACTTAGCTCCACCAATCTATCTTTCCCCCATAATCCTTAATTTCTCTGCTATGCAAAAAGCTATCTAACCATGTGACAAAATATATTCAATGAAGTAACCCCTACTGCTTCCCTGGGCAGAGAATTCCACAGATTCACTACTCTCTAGAAAAAGCAGATTTCTCCTCATCTGTCCTAATCTACCAAATCTTGAAGGTACAATCCCTAGTTCTAGTCACACTTACGAGTGGAAACAACTTTACCACCTCAATTTTATCTGTCCCTTTCATAATTTTATATGTTTCTATAGGCTCCTCCTTCATTCTTCTGAATCCCATGTGTCTCAATATCTCCTCAAATGCTAACCCCTCATCTCCGGATTCAACCTGGTGAACCTCTTCTGTATCAACTCCAAATACGGTATATCATTCCTCAAGTAAGAGGACCACCACTGTACACAGTTCAGGTTCAGCCTTACCAGCATCCTGTACTGTTGCAGCATAACCTCCCTGCCCTTAAATTCAATCCCTCTGGCAATGGCCAACATTCGATTTGCCTTAACCCAACCCTGCTTTACCTGCAAACCAGCCATTTACAATTCATGCACAATGACTCTCCAAATCCTCTGCACAACATCATGCTGCAATATTTCACCATTTAATAATCTGATCTTCTATTTTTCCTTCCAACGACGATGACCTTGCATTTACCAGTGTTGTACTCCATCTGCCAGACCCCTGCCCACTCAGTTAACCTATCTATATCTCCGTATCCTCTGCACAATTTGCTTTTCCACAGTTTAGTATCATCAGCAAACTTGGAGAAACAAAAATGATTCACTGGCAACTGGGAACCCACCTTGAACATTCAGAACTCGTTCCACATTCACTTCAGACAACCTCTTCTTACGCAGTTCCGATCGAATCCTAAACACTTGGTCAGCATAAGGTGTCACCACTCCAATGCTACCTTCATCCAATTTCCCCCAAGCAACAGGCCACTTCCTCCTTAGCTCTTCAACACGTTCCACGATTTCAAACACCTTTTGGAATACAAAATAGAGTTGAGAGCAAACTATTAAACACACATGCAAAAAACATATATTCTGAACTTGCATGCAAAGAGGCAGTATAAAAATGTGAATAGAAGATGCTGGACATGGTCACAGGCTGAGAGGTCAAACATCAGGCAACATCTACAGGGAGAGGAACAGTGTTAAATGCCTCAGGTCAATGATATTTCACCAAAACTGCTCTGATATGGATGTCATTGACTTGAAACAATTGTGTATTCTCTCCACTAATGCTGCTTGCCCTGTTGAGCACTACTATTTCTATTTAAATTTCTGTATTTAACTATTTCAAACTGTTAATTCATTATCTGAGTGGTGGGGTGGAGATACATCTCTAACAAAGGAGGTGTAAGGTGTTCCTTCCCTTCGCTAGCCTGCAAGTCACCTTTGGGCAAGGTGTTGCACCTAATTAGCCTCCTTATTAGAGTCTAATGAAGCCATGGGAGCAGGTGGTGGATGGTCACATGAGCAGCTGATGCATATGACAAGTCCTAGTTATACAACCACTGACGCCAAGCAGACACTCTCTGAAAAGTACTAATAATGGCTGGGCTAACCTGTCTTGGCAGTGTGGGGGATCAGAGGGATCTTGAGGTCCAAGTCCATAGGACACTCAAATCTGCTACGCAGGTTGACTCTATGCTTAATAAAGCAAACGGTGCATTGGCGTTCATCAATCGTGGGATTGAGCTTAGGAGCCAAGAGATAATGTTACAGCTATATAGGACCCTGGTCAGACCCAGCTTGGAGTACTGTGCTCAGTTCTGGTTGCCTCACTATAGGAAGGATGTTGAAACCATAAAAAGGGTGCAGAGGAGACTTACAAGGATGTTGCCTGGATTGGGGAGCATGCCTTTGAGAATAGGTTGAGTGAACTCAGCCTTTTTTCCTTGGAGTGACGGAGGATGAGAGGTGACCTGGTAGAGGTGTATAAGATGATGAGAGGCACTGATTGTGTGGATAGTCAAAGGCTTTTTCCCAGGGCTAAAATGGCTAGCACAAGAGGGCACAGTTTTAAGATGCTTGGAAGTAGGTACAGAGGAGATGTCAGGGTTAAGTTTTTTTATGCAGAGAGTGGTGGGAGCGTGGAATGGGCTGCCAGCAACAGTGGTGGAGGCGGATATGATAGGGTCTTTTAATAATCTCCTGGACAGGTACATGGAGCTCAGAAGAATAGTGGGCTATGGGTAACCTGAGGTAATTTCTAAGGTAAGGACATGTTTGGCACAGCTTTGTGGGCTGAAGGGCCTGTATTGTGCTGTAGGTTTTGTTTCTTTGTTTTCTTTGTAAAGATACTGACAGCAATGGCAAACAACCTCTGTTGAAAAATTTGCCAAGAACAATAATGATCATGGAAAGACCATGATCACCTTTGTCATATACAACACGGCACATAATAATAATGATGATTATGAATTCATTATCCCTGCGCTGGTTCATAACCAGCAAGTTGACACCATGGTTAATAGTTACTACACTACAGTAGCAAATGAATTATTCTTAATCCAACTAGTGGCTTTGTGATTCAATACAGACATACCTGTATTTATGCAACATATCTGTATTGCCAATTATATGCACAATTAAATACATTGGAGCACTTAAACAAAATGACACAGGAAATAATGAGGCGGGTTCAGAGAATGAGAGGTTTCCTTGCCTGTTAAGTTTAATCGAACCAAAAAGATGCAATGGTACTTTAATTCTGATAGACAGGCAGATATTAAGTGAAGTGAGGCTTCCTTTAGACATTTACTCAATGTATAGTGATAGGGCCTGTTTAAATCAGTATTAAAATCAAATACCATTTAATTTGCCAAATGCCAATTTAAAATATCCTGTTTACCCAAATGCAGTAAATTGAATTTTTCTCCACATTAAGTAGCAGAGCTCAGTAAGGTTTATTTGAAGGAAAATGGCAGTTTTGAAAGAACAGTTTTAAATGGCATTGGCAAGCTTACAAAGACTTAAAATGTGCATTAAACAATTTTTTTAAAACATTGTGTGGGTATTGCTAAGCAACAGTTTCAAGATGTTGAAAGCAAAACTCAGTAAAGACAATCAACATTGAGAGATGTTAAAGAAGGTCTGCTAAGGAAACTTTAGACCATCTCCAGTCCACATCTTTCCTCTCCAGCCTTTAGGTCCAGAGGTCTATTTTGATAAATGATGCTCTTAAATCAATTACGTCAACTGTCAATTCATGCAACTTTGCTGCAACTATCCATTTGCAGATTCTGTTGTGTTGAGATATAGGCTTCCTACAGGAATATATCAAAGAACAGTTTTGGCAAGAGGTTCATGGTTTTTCTGAGATGGGCTTTAAACTAATATACAGTCGACCTTCACTAATCCGACTACCTGTAATCTGGTTCCTTCGATAATCCGGCACTGATTTCAAATTTGCCATGCAACCGTAATTTCAAATTTCCTGGGCCACCGGACCAATCTGCTGGACATTGTTTTGGTTGCACTAGATCTGTTCACGTGCTGGTGCGCTCTTGTAAGCACAGACAGGCGATTCCTGCTTGTTTTCTTGCATTTATTAATATCATTTGCGTGAGGTGCAGGCACCTGGCACCCGCACATCTCACCCACCAGTGGCAGTGAAGCTGGCACGCTCTGGGTTGGTCCGCCTAACAGCAGTCGCGCACTGCCCTCCAACGTTGCACAGCCGGCGCTCCGTTCTCTTCTGCCTACGACCTCAGATAAGATGTGGCAATCCGCTGAATTTAAGCATATTACTAAGCGGAGGAAAAGAAACTAACAAGGATTCTCTCAGTAACTGCGAGCAAAGGGTGAAGAGCCCAGCGCCGAATCCCTGGCCACCTGGTGGTCTCGTGAAACATAACGTATAGAAGACCTCCTTTCTCTGACTTCTGCTTCTGTTCACCCAGATGTGCTGCCACCAACATCAACAGTTTCTGAAGAAACTCTTGTGCCAGTTTTAGCACCAGTTCCTGATGTTTCACTCATTTTTCACGATGACGATGCTGATGATCCTGACAACCCCACACTTGCAAACATGTAACTTTGCCTGAAAGTATATTAAACGTCTCACTTTAGAAGCTAAAGTGCTCAACTGTTCTGCATAAGTTAATTCCTGTACATTATTGATTGGCATCTCCTGAGAGCAAGGGGTTCAGATGGGTTGGAGTTTGTTAGGTGCCTTCAGGAAGGTTTCTTGACACAGTCTGTAGATAAGCCTACAAGAAGAGAGGTTGTACTTGATTTGGTATTGGGAAATGAACCTGGTCAGGGGTCAGATCTCTCAGTGGAAGAGCATTTTGGAGATAGATAATTCTATCTCCTTTACAATAGCATTGGAGAGAGAGAGGAACAGACAAGTTAGAAAAGCATTTAATTGGAGTAAGGGGAATTACGAGGCTATCAGGCAGGAAATTGGAGGCTTATATTGGAAACAGACGTTCTCAGGGAAAAGTACGGAAGAAATGTGGCAAATATTCAGGGGATATTTGTGTAGAGTTCTGTATAGGTAATTTTCAATGAGACAGGGAAGTTATGGCAGGGTACAGGAACCGTGGTGTACAAAGGCTGTAATAAATCTAGTCAAGAAGAAAAGAAAAGCTTGCAAAAGATTCAGAGAGCTTGGTAATGTTAGAGATCTAGAAGATTATAAGGCTACTAGGAAGGAGCTTAAGAAGGAAATTAGGAGAGGCAGAAGAGGCCAAGAGAAGGCTTTGGTGGGCAGAATTAAGGAAAACTCCAAGGCATTCTACAAGTATGTGAAGAGCAAGAGGATAAGACGTGAAAGAATAGGACCTATCAAGTGTGACGGTGGGAAAGAGTGTATGGAACTGGAGGAATTAGCAGAGGTACTTAATGAATACTTTACACCAGTATTCACTATGGAAATGGATCTTGGTGATTGTAGTGATGACTTGTAGCAGACTGAAAAGCTTAAGCATATAGACATTAAGAAAGAGGATGTGCTGGAGCTTTTGGAAAGCATCACGTTGGATAAGTTGCCGGGACCGGATGAGACTACTGTCTCAGACTACTGTGGGAGGTGAGGGAGGAGATTGCTGAGCCTCTGGCGACGATCTTTGCATCATCAATGGGGACGGGAGAGGTTCCGGAGGATTAGAGGGCTGCGGATATTGTTCCTTTATTCAAGAAAGGGAGTAGAAATAGCCCAGGAAGTTAAGACCAAGTTACTTCAGTGATTGGTAAGTTGATGGAGGAAGATCCTGAGAAGTAGGATTATTGAACACTTGGAGAGGTATAATGATTAGGAATAGTCAGCATGGCTTTGTCAAGGGCATGTCGTGCCTTACAAGCCTGATTGAATTTTTTGAGGATGTGACAAAACACAATGATGAAGGAAGAGCAGTAGATTTAGTGTATATGGATTTTAGCCAGGCTTATTGAGAAAGTAAGGAGGCATGGGATCCAAGGAGACGTTGCCTTGTGAATTCAGAACTGGTTTGCCCATAGAAGGCAAAGAGTGGTTGTTGATGGGTCATATTCTGCATGGAGGTCGATCACCAGTGGAATGCCTCAGGGTTCTGTTCTGGGACCCTTACTCTTCGTGATTTTTATAAATGACCTGGATGAGGAAGTGGAGGGAGGGGTTAGTAAGTTTGCTGATGACACAAAGGTTGGAGGTGTTGTGGATAGTGTGGAAGGCTGTCAGAGGTTACAGCAGGACATCGATAGGATGCAAAATTGGGCTGAGAAGTGGCAGATGGAGTTCAATCTAGCTAAGTGTGAAGTGGTTCATTTTGGTAGGTCAAATATGATGGCAGAACATAGTATCAATGGTAAGACTCTTGGCAGTGTGGAGGATCAGAGGGATCTTGGGGCCTGAGTCCAGAGGACGCTCAAAGCAGCTGCGCAGGTCGACTCTTTGGTTAAGAAGGCGTATGGTGTATTGGCCTTCATCAATTGTGGAATTGAATTTAGGAGCCGAGAGGTAATGTTGCAGCTATATAGGACCCTGGTCAGAACCCACTTGGAGTACTGTGCTCAGTTGTGGTTGCCTCACTACAGGAAGGATGTGGAAGCCATAGAAAGGGTGAAGAGGAGATTTACAAGGATGTTGCCGGGATTGGGGAGCATGCCTTATAAGAATAGGTTGAGTGAACGCAGCCTTTTCTCCTTGGAGTGACGGGGGATGAGAGGTGACCTGATAGAAGGGTATAAGATGATGAGAGGCACTGATCGTGTGGACAGTCAGAGGCTTTTTCCCCAGGGCTGAAATGGTTGCCACAAGAGGACACAGGTTTAAGGTGCTGGGGAGTAGGCACCGAGGAGATGACGGGTAAGTTTTTTACTCAGAGAGTGGTGAGTGCGTGGAATGGACTACCAGCAACGGTGGTGGAGGCAGATACGATAGGGTCTTTTAAGAGGCTTTTAGATAAGTACATGAAGCTTCGTAAGATAGAAGGCTATAGGTAAGCCTAGTAATTTCTGAGGTAGGGACATGTTCAGCACAACTTTGTGGGCCGAAGGGCCCGTATTGTGCTGTAGGTTTTCTACGTTTCTATTTACCTGTACCCTTTATTTTATCTGTGCCTGTACAGTATATTACTTAATTAAAATTTCACTTGCTACTCATTTAATATTTCTGTTTCATTATTATCTAACTTGTACTGATTTACATGATATTTTAAAGGTATGGTGAGGTGATTAGCTATTGCTTAATGTGATACTTCTGTAATTTGGCATTTTCACTAATCCGGCACTCCGCAGGTCCCAATGGTGCCAGATTAGTGAAGGTTGACCTGTAGCACATGAAAAGGAGGAAAGAAAAGCGCTTAAAAAGAAAAGAACAGAAAAGTAAAAAATAGCATGATTTGGATGGAGCAGACAGAGTAAAAGATCTAAGTTACAGTGCTCTTTATGCAAAATTAGCCACTTGAGATCATGAGGTTATGCTAATACATCTTATAGTGAAGAACTGACCAGAGGCAGGACTGGCTACTAAATACTCCAGATACAATGTGTCTAAGCAAAGAAAGTGAAAGGAAGGAAGGAAGGGGTTAGGAGTGAGGAGAAAACCTGGTGTGTGATGATAAATGGACTGATGAAATCCATCAGTGCACACCAGTACTGGCAAGAAAGGATTTCCTGAAGTAGTAAAAGACAAAATTTACCTGGTGAGAATTCAGAAAACAAGAGAATTAGCATTAAAGAACTGAAGTATTCAGTCATCACCAATGAGTGGAAAGGATGTAATGGTTCAAATTACAGGTAGTTTAAAGAAATGTGCAAAAGCCATAGAGTGGTGTTCTGAATATGACTAGTGTCCTGAGCTGCATATATTGCAATGCAAGAACTATCATTGGAAAAGCAGATAAGCTCAGGGCATGGATTAACAGCTGGAATTATTTTGTTGTAGCCATTAGTGACACTTGGTTGTAGGAGGGGCAGGACTGACAGCTCAGTATTCTGGGGTTCCGTTGTTTTAAACATGACAGAGCAGGAAGAATTAAAGGAGGTGTAATGGTGTTACTAGCCAAGGAAAACATCACAGCAGTGTTCCATCCTGACAGACTGGAGAACTTGACTAGTGAGGCATTGTGGGTGGAACTGGGAAATGAGAAAGGTATGACTATGTTAATGAGGCTATATTAAAGACCACTCAAATAGTCCCAGGGATTTCGAGGAACAAATTTGTAAAGAGATTGCAGACTGTTGCAGGAAAGATTAAGGTTGCTATAGTAGGTGATTTTAGCTTTCCACAAGTTGACTGGGAATCCCATAATGTAAAAAGGACCAGATGGAATAGAGTTGATGAAATGTGTTCAGGAAAGTTTCCTTCATTAATACATGGAAATCCCAATGAGAGGATGTGTGATTCTGGATCCGCTATTAGGGAATGAGACAGGGCAGGTGAATGGTAGGGGAACACTTTGCAACCAGTGACCACAATGCCATTAGTTGCAAAGCAAATATGCAAAAAGATGGGTCTGGTTCACAGGTTGAGATTCTCATCAAAGAAAGGCCTATTTTTATCGTATCAAAAATGACCTGGCAAGTATGAATTGGGACAGGTTGTTTTCTAGCAAAGGTGTACTTGGTAGGTGGGAGGCCTTCCAAAACAAAATTTTGAGAGTGCCTGTCAGAATAGAAGGGTAAAAAGTAAAGATAACAAGTGTAAGACAGAAAGAGAAATAAGGAAGTGCATTGCTTGTATAGGCAAGTAGGAACAAATGAGGTGCTTAACGAGTAGAAGAAATGCAAGAGAACAGTTAAGAAAGAAATCTGGAGGGCTAAAAGAAAGCATTAAGTTGCTCTTGCAGGCAACATGTAGGAGAATCCTAAGGGATTCCACAGCCATGTTAAGAGCAAAAAGGTTGCAAGGTGCAAAATTATTCCTCTGTAAGACCAGGGTGGTAATCCATGCATGGAGCCAAAATAGATGGGGGAGTTCTTAAATGAATTCTTTGGCATCTGTACTTACTCAGGAGATAGACACAGACTCTACAGAAGTGAGGCAAACTGATATCAATTTCATGGACCCTGTACAGATTACAGAGGAGGAGGTGTTTGTTACTCTGAGGCAAATCAGGGTGGATAAATCCCTAGGACCTGAAAAAATGTTCCTTGGACCCTACAGGAGGCAAGTGCAGAAATTTCCAGGGCCCAGCAGAGATGTTTATATCATCCTTAGTGGGGGGGTGGGGGGGGGGTGGTATGAAAGAGGATTGAAGGATAGCCAAAGAAGTTCCACTGTTTAAAAAAAAACTCACTAAATATAATTATAGGCTGGAGAGTCTGACATCCATTGTGGGAAAGTTATTGGAAGGTATTCCAAGGACCAGATATACAAGCATTTAGATAGATATGGACTGATTATGGATAGTCAGTATGGCTTCATGTGTGGTAGGTCATGCCGAACCAATCTTACTGAGTTTTTCAAGGAAGGTACCAGGAAAGTGGATGAAAGCAAGGCCGTGGATGTTGTCCACATGGGCTTTAGTAAGGTATCTGACAAGGTCCCACATGGGAGGCTGGTTAAGAAGGTTCAGTCGCTCAGCATTCAGGATGTAGTAGTAAACTGCATTAGACTTGGCTTTGTCAAGAGAAGCCAGAGAGTAGTAGTGGAGGCCTGCCTCTCTGACTGGAGGCCTGTGAATAGTGGTGTGCTGCAGGGATCGGTGCTGGGTCCTTTGTTGTTTGTCATTTATATGAATGATTTGGATAATAATGTGATGAACTGGATCAGCAAATTTGTGGATGACACCAAGACTGGGGAATAGCAGACAGTAAGGAGTAAGGAAGGCTAACATAGCTTGCAGGAGGATCTACATCAGCTGTAAAAATGGGGTGAAAAATGGCAGATGGAATTTAATGCTAACAAGTGGTCTTAAGTGCAGAAGTTTACTCTTCAATAGGACTAACCAGAGTAGGTCTTACACACTGTGTTGTAAAACAAAGGGATCTGGGAATATAGGTCAATAATTCATTGACATGGTCATAAAGAAAGCTTTTGGCAAATTGGCCTTCACAAATCAATGTACTGAGTACAGGAGATGGAATGATGTGCTGAAGTTGAATAAGATGTTTATGAGGCCTAATTTGGAGTAACATGTGCAGTTTTTATCACCTACCTACAGGAAAGATGGAAACAAGGTTGAAAGAGTACAGAGAAGATTTATAAGGATGTTGCCAGGTCTGGGGGAATCTGAGGTATAAGGAAAGATTGAACAGGTTAGGACAGTATTCTTTAGAACACAGAAGACTGGGCAGAGATTTGATAGAGGTATACAAAATTATGAGGTGTATAGATAGGGCAAATGTGAGCAGACTTTTTCCACTAAGGTTGGGTGGTGCTACAAGCAGAGGTCATGGGTTAAGGATGAAAGGTAAGAAGTTTAAAGGGAAAATGAGGGAAAACTTCTTCACTCAGAGGGCCATGAGTGTGTGGAATGAGTTAGCAGCCCAAGTGGTGCATGCAAGCTTGATTTCAACATTTAGACTAAGGTACATCAATAGTCTTTTACAATTGATAGATAAACCCATTTTTGCACTTTCTTCAACAACTATCTATCTGTCAATTGCAAAAAGACAGAATGTATGGTGATATCCAAAAAGGAGAATCCTATCTGCAGGCTGAGAATAAACGGGGAAGACATAAAACAAGTACAAAACTTTTGCTACTTAAGAAGCTGGGTGACATCAGATGGCAGGTGCAACATGGACATCAAAAGAATAGGGATGGCAAAAGACACCTTTACGAGAATGAGGAGTATACTGACCAACACTAAACTAGGCATGACAACCCACCTCAGAGTACTGAAATGTTACGTTTATCCAGTTATATGGCTCAGAACGTTGGATAATATCTACTAACATGAGGAAATGAATTGAAGCAGCAAAGATGTGGTTTTTGAGGATGATGCAAAGAATATCATGGACGAAACGAATATCTAACGAAGATGTCATGAGCAGAGCAAGTACAAAAAGAGAAATAATGTATGAGATCATGAAAAGGCAATGTAACTTCATTGGACAAGTGATTAGGAAAGAGGAGTTACTATGGGAAAGACTGAAGGGAAGAGAGGAAGGCAAAGACAAATGATGATGGAGACAGCAGCCAGAGAACTGGAAATGAATACCAATGAATTGATCCACTTGACCCAAAACAGGAGGATGTGGGCTATGGCAGTCAAAGCTCAAACTGGGCATGCCACCTGATGATGATGATGATGACATGGATAGTAGGGATATGGAGGGCTATGTCCTGATGCAGGTTGATGGGACTACACCGCCTAAATGATTTTGTCATGGACTAGATGGGCTGAAGGGCCTCTTTCTGTGCTATACTTCTCTGTGACTCTATTCAGTATTGTCATCAAGCTGTACAGCATGAAATCAATCCCTGCAGCCCAACGTATCCATGCTCAAATACCTGTCTCAACAAATCCCATTGTCCTGCATTTGACCCATACCCCTCTACATCTTTCCTACCCTCATACCTGTCCAAACGCTTCTTAAACATTGTAACTGTAAATCCCTCTACCACCTCCTTTGACAGCTGATTCTATATACCTACCCAATCTTTTTGTGGGTAAAACATGCTCCTCAGCTCTCCCATTTCACCTTAAACTATGCCCTCCAGTTTGTCTTGAGAACAAGTAATTTTAACTATCCTAAAATACACCAGAACTGTCATAATATAAGTGACAAAGAGGACAATTATTTTTGGAAAATGGTCAAAAGAACATTTTTGACCAATATACTTACTGTAAAATATGTAAAGAGTCATTACTAAAGCTGTTCTGGGAAATGAGGTGAGCCAAATGGAAGTATCACTTGAGGAAGACTTACAGAACAGTGATCATTAGATAAACTTTAGAATAATTACAGAAAAGGATATGGTCTTTTTATGTTTTGCACTGTACTGCAGCCACAAAAGAACAAATTTTACGGCATATGTCAGTGATTCTAGTAAGTCCAAAATACAACTGCAATATAGTGGCAGTAATATATCTTCGAAGATAGTGTCCAAGATTAAAAAACCCAGCAAAGATCCCAGAGGAATACTCCAAGAGGAGCAGGTAGCTCTTGCTCTGCCTCAGGCATGTCAACCCCTTACCATGACCAAAGGAAGCAATTACTGGCCATTTTTGAGCAGTGCCATTCATGTAGAACAACGTTTATCCTATTTATTGGACCACATGCCTTGACCCAATCTGCACCTTGCACTCATGGTCCCCACCCCTAGCCAGTGCTGTTCCTGCCACTACATTAACTTTCTGTACCCCCATGGGAGGAAATAAAATCCAGGCCCTGAGAAGTAGAGCAGATCTGAGTTGCCTCTGTATCAGTCTGACAGCCTATTGACAACTTGAGCTTTCAAGAGCCTTAAAAACCATTTCCCAATAACACTGACAATCACAAACATCTGAAAAAAGTTGAAATAAAAGTAAAGAATTCACCTGAAACTTTTCAATCTAAGTCAGCAACCCTACTCAAATGAACGGCGATATACATCACACAACTATAATGGCTGCTCTATAGCGGAGAGGCCAGATTCATGAACAGTAACCACCTCAGCAGCTCAGGATATCTGAGCTTCAAACACAAACTCAAGGCTGAGTCCAGCAGCCAGTCATGAGAACAGACGCATTCTTGACTCTCACATTAGAACATACAGGCCTCAGTTAGGAACACACTGATGTAGACATAGCAGCGAGCTGGTAGTTCTCCATAGAACCTGTCCAGCCCTCAGTATGCCAAACATAGTCACTGTTAAGGGTGGTGAATCTGTGAAATTAATTTCCACTGACGGCTGTGGAGGCCAGGTCACTGGGTATATTTAAAGCAGAGGTTGGTAAGTTCTTGATTAGTAAGGGTGTCAAAAGTTATGGGGAGAAGGCAGAAGAATGGGGTTGAGGGAAATAAGAAATCAGCACTGACAGAATGGTGGAGCAGACTCAATGGGTCAAATGGCCTAATTCTGCTATATCTTATGGTCCTATAGTATATTAACAAGTTCCCAGACTTCGACAACATTAACAATGTTCAACAAATAGGATCAATTTCTGTCCACCTTTATGCTTTGCAGAATGCAGCTTTACCACGGATTAATAGAAGGCCAGCATTTTATGATGTAATATGCATCTCCAAAGAAACAAACACATCAATGGCGGGTAATTACTTTTCTTGCAACAAATAACTTACATTTTGCCTCAATGAAAATCCAAGGTGCCTTCATAAATTTGTGAAACTTAACGAAAAAATGAGATTTCCGAGGCAACAAATGGACTATGTCATTTAGTCAAACAAAATATAATCATCAGTTTTGAGACTATTTATTAATGTCCCTTTCTGCCCTAAGGCCACCAACTCCAACCTTGGAACTAATAATGAATATCATGCAGCCTTTTCACTCAACAATGAAATAATGATATAAAAAATAGGATGAGATGAACCAATTGTTACCATTCTCAGTTGTTCCACGCTGGCTTGCTGATTGTTACTTTAATAGGTCATTTACTTCTTTGTCTACCACATAGTGATTGAGATTGGCAGGAAAATTATCATATTTGTACTGAACAAATACAAAAGAAATATATTTCATTGGTGATTCTTTCATTTGAGGATACGGTCCTTGTTTGTTAATACAAATCCAGACAGAATGGGCAAATAGATCAGTGAAATTATCAATTCCCAAGCATTTATTTTATAATTTATTAGAATCTCAATTTTGGAAAAGCAGCTCCTCTGGAAATATTGCAAAGACCATACAGGAAACCACTTTTGAATTCTGAGGTAAATGTATTTTCCCCATGAACCACACTCACCAGGAAAGTCTCAAGGTCACATCATAACAGGGCTCAGTGATCTCAGCCTCGGTGGCCGTCAACAGGGACTGAATCAGCTCCAAATGAGATTTCCCACCTATCTGAGCTTGCTCTCACTCACTGGGGGACACAGAGGCAAACCTGGACTGCTGCATTATCATGCAGGTAAGCACAGTGTCTAGCTTATGCAGGCTACAAACAGATCACTGCAAGATCATAAAATATGATTTTATGATTATCAGAATGATGTTGTAAGGACTCCTTGCAACGACAGAATTATAATCGCACATCTTAGTACCCTCTGAGGGAGGGAAGAAACTGGAATTTAAAAATTGCTGGCATCAAAGGTGATAGTCAAGCTGTAAGATCTGAGAATAGAACAGTGCATTCACATGGGGTATAATTGTACTGAAAAGGATTTCAATTCCAACATGTTGGTTTCCCGTACTCATTCTGTCATGTCAATTTCCCTTCCTCTACAGCCCCACGATGAGGCTACACTCGGGCTGGAGGAGCAACACAGCATATTCTGTTTGGGTAGCCTCCAACTTAATTGCATGAACACCAATTTCTCTAACTTATGCTAATTTCTCCCCTACCCCACTTCTCTCTTTTTCCATTCCCCACTCTGGTTCCCCTCTGACCTGCCATCATGTTCCTCGGGTTCCCGTCCTCCTCCCTTTTCTTCCATGGTCCACTGTCCTCTCCATCAGACTTCTTCTTCAGCCCTTCATCTCTTCCAACCATCTCCCCCCCGTTTCCTACTTCACCTCCCTCTCCCACCCACTCACCTGGTTTCATCTATCTTTTCCAGCTTTTACTCATTCCCCTCCCCCACCTTCTTAATCTGGCTTTTGCCTCCTCCTTTTGCCTCAGCCCAAAACATCCGTAGATGCTGCCTGATCTGTTGAATTCCTCAAGTATTTTATGCATGTTGCTCAAGATTTCCAGCATCTACAGAATCTATTATGTTCAGTAACCCAGAGGACTGCACGAATAATCAGGAATCATTCACCATCCTGGACTTTCAATCCAGGTCAGGAAATAAATACGAAATTTAACGGTGCATTCATGGGACTGATAGGTTGTCTTTAAAAGCCACCTGATTCACCACTGCCACTGACATCAGGCTAGATGCCCATCCACAGAAGAACAAGATCAGCCTTAAATGGAATTCTCCACCCTGCCCGAGTCTGCTAGCACTCAGTGCAGAGAATGATAAATGATCAACTTAATTGGCCATATCCATATTGTACAGTACATGTATTCGGAATTTGCTGTGATGTGTTGGTCAGGGCATGACATGCAACACAAAACAACATTCAACAATTATAAAGAATTATATAAAAAATAAAGTTAGAGGCTAATATAGGGATTAGCTTTATTTGTCACACACACCAAATCATAATGAAATAATGATAGGTGAACTATATGGAAGCCATATTTTCAACACAGTTGATCCCTAACTGCCTTGCAAGTCAGCCAGTTGTATTTAAAGAGCCATTTTATACTGAAGATTTATTTTCATCAAATGGTCTCCAGTACTTCAGGGCGGTGGTTCCACCTTTTCAACAGGCAATTACGGACAAATAATAAATGGTGGTCATGTGGTAAATGTGGTTGCAAGTAACATCCTACAATTATTGCAGTATCACAAAAGGGTCAATTGAAGATACAACAATGACTGACATAACATCTCCTAATCAGCAGGAACACAAATATCAAGTGTTTTGTCCACTAACCTCAGAATTGTTGTAGAAAGCAGTGCTATTTTTCTCCTGTACATCTTCTCCTCGGGCTGTGAAGAACGTTAACGGATAGAAATCTTTGTGTGCTGGTTGCTTTCCACTGGCCATCAACTTACCCTCATAGAATAGTTCTGAAGTGTAACTAAAATAGAATGAATGTGTTCAAAATCAATTGTCAGAACCTCTGGAAAATTATGCAACTCACATGGTCTTTATTATACTCCAATTTAGAACAAACTATATCATAATTATTCATTACTTCGAACCAAAAGAAAAGTGCAATCCTCCAGCTAACTTTCAATTGAATTTTAATCAAATTTAGCTTTATATTTCATGTCTCACTGTTACATTTCAAAAATAGTTCAAATATTTTCATGTTTTTTTGTTAACATTTTCCCATAAGAACAATAAATTGATTTAACCTTAATAGTGTATTACAGTCATGAGGTCATACCTAAATGCAGCACACATCTCATTAACATTAAAGTACCAGTTATATTAACTAAAGTATATCTGAACAGTAAATTCACAACATAAAGCCCTTGTGTTTAAGTTCTTTAATCAGCTGGGTAAAGATGCAAATCATAATCTCATAAACGGAGCAGAAATGCAATTACTGCCATTTCTGCCAATCCTTTACATTACGACAGTAGTGAATTTGAAAATATTTTAGCCCATGAGGAGCACAACATACAGCCAAAAATTAATTAACATGAACAGTTTGCAATTATTTAGTCATTTTCATTTAGTAACTGCCAGAGTGCACTGCAATACACACAGAGCAATTTGATACCCTGATAAAGACTGAAAAGATAGGCTTTCAGGATTTAGAAAGATTATCCAGATAACAGCAGTGTCAACTAATTAAAACACAGTAAATCCATTAGAGAATGGGTTATTCCACCCTGCCCTCAAATTTACCTGATCCATTTCCGACATCTTCCTCTCCTTTTTCTATCTCTCTGTCTCTATCTCTAGAGACAGTTTATCTACTGATGTCTATTATAAACCCACTGATTCTTACAGCTATCTGGACTGTAGCTCTTTCCACTGTTACTTGTAAAACACAATCCCCTTTTCTCAATTCCTCTTTCTCCGCAGCATCTGCTCTCAGGATGAGGCATTTCATTCTAGAGCTGAGGAGGTGTCCTCCTTCTTCAAAGAAAGGGGCTTTCCTTCCTCCACCATCAATGCCAGTCTCAACTACATCTCTTCCATTTCACACACAACTGCTCTCAGCACATCCTCCCACCACTCCACCAGGGATAGGATTCCTCCTGTCCTCACCTACCACCCCACAAGTCTCTGCATCCAGCACATAATTCTCCATAACTTATGTCATCTCTTCAGTGGGATCCCATCATCAAGCACATCTTTCCCTCCCTGCCCTCTCTCACCTTATCTCCTTACCTACCTATCAGTTCCCTCTGGTGTTCCTCTTTCTTCCATGGACTTCAGTCCTCTCCCATCAGATTCCCCCTTTTCCAGCTCTGTATCTCTTTCACCATGAACTTCCCAGCTCTTTACTTCACCACACCCCCCCCGTGGGTCTTCTCCGCTCCCCCCACTTTCTTACTCTGAATCGTCATTTTTCCCCCCAATCCTGATGAAGGGTCTCAGCCCAAACTGCTGACTGTACTCCTTTCCACTGAAGCTACCTAGCCTGCTGAGTTCCTCCAGCATTTTGTGTGTGTTGCTTTGATTTCCAGCATCGATAGATTTTCTCTTGTTTATCAGTAGATTCAAAACTAGTTATGTTTAATCACAAGCATGACACTTTTAAAATATTATTTTTATTTATAGAAACAGCATGGTAACAGTCTCTTACTGCCTAATGAGTCTGCGCCACCCAATTACACCCATATGACCAATTAGCCAATGTGAAGGAAACCAGAGCACCCAGAGGAAAACCATGGAGTCACAGGAACAAAACACAGACTCCTTACAGACAGAGCTGGGAATTGATTCTGTGTCTCTAGCACTGCAGTAGCGATATGCTAACCGCTACACTACCGTGAATTTTAAATTGAATGCTAATTAAAAAGTCAAACTACTAATAAAATGGAATATCTGAATATAGCACATGCTAACTCATGAAAGTAAATACTTCTTCTATGACAATTGCTGTATAATGTGCCAGGGTTAAGTGTTCGGAAATCCTGCACTCATTTTAGAACTGTATGATTACTCTGGGCTCTGCACTTTTGTAGGTGATGAAAGATCTATGCTAAGTGTGTGCTCACTAATCTCAACTTTGGCATTAATTCAATACAGTAAAATGCATATTGTTTCAATTGTGCTCTATTATACCCCTAAAATAATAGCTATTAACTATTACTGTCCACTATTTTAGAATTGGTATTAAATTCGTGCTTTTAACACAAACAGCAAAATAACCTGGCTGGATTGGAGAGACTGGTCATCGTAAGTAATGTTTTAAAAATTCTATAATACTAACCTTAGTGACAAAGATGCAATAGCATCAGTGAAGATCCAGATGTAAAGACACTTCCTGCAAATTCTTTCAGTTCCCTCAGTCACAGATAGCAACTCAAAATTCCTTCTTGTTCATTGTTTAAGATTGGGTACTGATTGTAAAGCCTCTTCTGACAATACCACCAACCAATTCAAATGAATCAAATACCAAGAATACTTGGAATTTCAAAATACCTACTTGATTATAGCTTCATGGGAACGATAGTTTTCACACAGTAGTATTCGACATGGAAACTCTGTAGGGTAGTGTTCATAAAGACGATCAAGCAAAGAAACATGAAGATTCCTTTCCCGGGCAAATTCGCTGTATACAAAAGGACTAAGCTGCAAATAGTAAAGCAGATGGTAGTTATTTTTAATTGGACATCAATCAGAAAAAAAATTGCAAGGAGAAAACAGCTTCATTTCTGCTCTTAGTGCCTATAAAAAGTATTCAACCCCCCCCCCCCCCCCACCGAAGTTTTCAGGTTTTATTATCTTACAACATTGAATCACAGTGAAACACACACAAAATGCTGGAGGAACTCAGCAGGCCAGACAGACTGTACTCTATACAAGAGTACAGTCGATGTTTTGGACCGAAACCCTTTGGCAGGACGTCTTAAAACCAAATGACTGCACAAGTGGTGATTTGGTGTGTCATATTAAAGGGGGGGGGGGGTGAATACTTATACAATCAATTATTTTGTGTTTTATATTTGTAATTAATTTAGGTCACTTTGTAGAGATCTGTTTTCATTTTATCACGAAAAAAGTATTTTTCTGTTGATCAGTGTCAAAATCAGAATCAGGTTGACTACCACTAGCATGTAATGTGAAATTTGTTAACTTAGCAGCAGCAGTTCAATGCAATACATAATCTATCAGAGAGAAAAAATAATAAAAAACATAATAAACAAGTAAATCAATTACATACATTGAATAGATTTTTTTAAATGTGCAAAAATAGAAATACTGTATATTAAAAAAAGTGAGGTAGTGTCCAAAGCTTCTATGTCCATTTAGGAATCGGATGGCAGAGGGAAAGAAGCTGTTCCCGAATCGCTGAGTATGTGCCTTCAGGCTTCTGTACCTCCTACCTGATGGTAACAGTGAGAAAAGGGCATATCCTGATTGCTGAAGGTCCTTAATAATGAATACCGTACTACTTTTCTAAGACACCACTCCCGAAAGATGTCCTGGGTACTTTGAGGCCAGTGCCCAAATGAGCTGACTAGATTTACAACCTTCTGCAGTTTCTTTCAGTCCTGTGCAGTAACCCCAATTAAATCCACTGTGATTCAATATTGTAAAATAATAAAACATGAAAACTTCCAAGGAGGGTGAATACTTCTTGTAAGCACTGTATATTACAAATTTTAATACCTCTATCATTTTCTGTCATTCCCCTTATTTACAGACACTTCTGTGTCAAGAGTCATTTTATGGACATATAATTAATGTAGATAAGCTAACTTATGTATTTATATTTATTTTAAAAAATTATTTTTGTGTTCTTTATCTTATTGTGCTTTTTCTGTGTTGCATTAGATCCAGAGTTAACAATTATTTTGCTCTCCTTTTCACTTGTATATTGAAAAATACATTAAATAATCTTGAATCTTGAAATAAAAGGAATTCAAAGGAAAGGAATACAACATGAGTGGGTTTCAATTATCTTTTTTACCATTGAGAAGAAGAAACAGTCTGTTTAGGAAATGGTACAATGCTGACATGAATCAAAAGTACTTTTCATTAAGAACTGTCAGTCATTAAGCATTCTTAAAAGTACATGATCAAAGGGATGTCTAAATACTGCAGAACCTATCTCCCCGCTTTTATAATTTCAGAACTGCTTGACAGTAAAGGTGACATTTAACAATTACAGTGTATGAAGACTGCCACCTTGAATTATCAAGCATGACGAAATCCACAGAAGGATAAATACCATGTAATCTGATAAATTATTCTAATTGCAGAGAAGTAAATCAAGAAGCAACAATGGTGTAGACAGCCATCTTCAGCCAAATTTACTGTTTCAGAAAGAGCTCTCTGCGTGGTAATGAGAATGGCTGTAACTAACCTCAGTGGCAGTCTGTCAAGAAAATGTGATTTCTTCGCTTGAAAGAAACCATAATCTACTTAATAACCTTAGCAGTCTCTGTCCAAACAACTTTAAAGCCCTGTGAGGTAACAGTTGAGAACAACTCTTCTCTAAAATTAATGCCATTCTCTAGCTGGTATGGAAGAGTAACGCAACAGAAAAGAAGCAACTAACTTTTCACCCTTCCTTCTGGAGTTTCCTTGAACTTCCATTCTTAGCAAGTACCGGTATCAACCCGAGATCAATTCAACTCTCAGACAGCAACATGGACCAGCTTTACATACAGGTGCTCTGGCAGTACACCCTTAGAATTGCTTTGAAAAGTTCAAAGTAAATTTATGATCAAAGTAAGCATATGGTATGTTATAATATACAACCTTGGGATTCCTTTTTTGCAGACATTTATATGAGAATAAACAAATATAAATAAAATTGATGAAAAATGATAAACGAAAACTGACAAGCAATGTGTAAAATAAGACAAACTGTGCAAATAAAAAATTATATTAGCCAATTATCCCATACATTAACTTTAAGCAATGTAAAGCCATGCACATTTGGAATGAAAAGGACCAGGAATGTTCTGTAGACCGGATAGTTTTTTAAAACTCTAAAATTTCATAAGCTCAAAACTATTTGTAAAACCTCAGACAAAATTTCAAACATCTTCAAAACAGCCATCTATTTTAACAGCTTTTCAAAATTCTCTTGTTCTAATTACTGGAAGTCTTTTCTGGCGCAGCAATAGCAAGCACACAATGACATTCTACCACAGCATCCAGTGTAGTGTGTCATTGATTCTATTGTACTTCCTAATTCTAATGTGAATGCCTGCAAGAAAATGAATCTCAAGGTGACATATACGTACTTGGATAATAAAGTTACTTTGAACTTTTTACAATCAAAGCCTTTTGCTATTATTGATCTTGTGCATCTGTCCGCAGCAGCGATGTCAGTAGTATTACTGTACACAGGACCCTCGCAATATTATGAAATGCTGTGGTCTGTCTTTAAGAATGAAGGTTTGCAGACACGTGAACATAACAATGACACAGTAGCATAACAGTTAGCGTAATCCTACACAGTGCCGGTGACCTGGGATCAATTCTGACACTGCCTGTACAGAGTCAGTACATTCTCCCTGTGGCCATGAAGGTTTCCTCCGCATACTCCGGTTTCCTCCCACAGATATTCCAAAGATGCTTGGGTAGTAAGGTGTGGATGTGCTCTGTTGGCACTGGAAGAATGACAACACTTTCGGACTGCCCCCAGTACGTCCTCAGACCGTAGTGGTCATGAACACAAACAACGTATTTCACTGTATGTTTTGATGTAGACTTGACAAATAAAGCTAATCTAATATCTGAACTCCTTGTGCTTGCTCTGCCATGTAACAAGATCATGGATTGATCTTTTATCTCAGTGTTATTTTCATGCCATTTCCCTTAACAGAAAAAAAAATTACATCAATCTGAGTCTTGACTGGTCTGAACAACTAAGCTTCCACTGTCCTCTTAGTATGAGAATTTCAAAGATATTTCTCCCGATTGTTGTCTTGAATTAAGGGTTATGGGGAAAAGGCAAGTAGTGGAGATGAGTCCATGGTCAGATCAGCCATGATCTTATTGAATGGCGGAGCAGGCTCGAAGGGCCAGATGGCCTACTCCTGCTCCTTACGTTCTACCTTCTCTTTTGAGACTCTGACTCTGGTTTTGGACATCTCACAGTGTAACATCCACACCACACTCACCTTGTCAATTTCCTTAGGAATTTTATATATTTTTGTGAAACCAGCTCTCTTGCTTCTAAATCCGAGGAATTTTAGCCCAGTCCATTTCACCCTTCTTCTCAGGAAATCCTGCCATTTCAAGTGTCAATCTGGTGAAACTTTGTTACTCTATCACCCTTCAGTCAGAGAGATCTGTACACAGTATTGTATGTGGCATTGGTTTCCAATTGGCACAACCTCATTTCACATTACTCCCTGCTCACTTGGGCCTCTCAGCGCCTTTAAATTTTTGGACTGTCAGCCTATCATCTGTAATGAATGAGCAGAAATTTTCTCCAAAACATTGGGAAATCTACAGAATTCATTTTCAGTCTCCATCAAAATCTCCCTACTGAATTCATCCCTCAACAAAGCAACTGTCTGAAACGGAACTAAACTGTTTGCCAAAGGTCGAATGCTGAGCTTTTCCAGGAGACTGCATGTTGCTCTGAATTGTAGCATCAGTTGGCTTGTGTCTTTAAACTGTTTGCAAACTTGTCAAGCTGACATAGTTCATGCTCTGAAACTATTTTCACCTCAAGATTGTTATCTGACTCCGAACTCCTTCAGCCCATCTACTACTGAAATCCTCAACCATGGCTGTTACACTTAACCCTCTGGCTCTGCTTTCTTAATTTCACGTCAGTCAAAATTCTGCTGCCACGTCCAAACTCATTATCAGATCCCAATATGCCATTACACAAGCTTTGAGACTAACACAGGCATCCACGGAAAAAAGTTGAAGTTAAAAAAGTTTTCAATCTCTCCCTAACTCATATGTCTCGCTTTCTCTGTATGTTCTTTTAGAATTTTTAAAGATTCAGGTTTATTTATCACACGTACACCCAAACATGTAGCGAAATGAGTTGTTTAACAACCAGCACACCCAAGGATGTGCTGGGGGTAGCCCACAGGTGTTACCAGCCCCAACAGAGCATGTCCCCCATGTTCCACTCAACATCACAAGCAATAACAACAATGAAACAAGCACTTTCCCCATCCCTTCCACACAGCCACTCAACAGCAGACAGGCCTCCAACCCAGGCCAGGCTGTCTTCAAGATGCCGGTCCTCGCTCCAGCTCATAACCCACAGATTGTGAACTCCTTCACTTCTTAAGCATTCTCAAATTCAGAAGGTCCACAGTAAGTACACAAAATAAAAAGAAACAGAAGCAGGAAGAAACGCTTCGACACTCATCCCTAACCTGCCACTCAATTTCTTTGCTGATCGTTTATCTCAATGCCACTTTCCTGCACTAATCCCTCAACATTTTTAAAATTTAAAAACTTTTCCATCTTTTTCTTGGATATCCTCGGGGACTGAGCTGCCAGAGTCAGCAAGAGTTCTTCACAACTGGGTGAAGAAATTTCTCCACATCATTCAAAATTCTGCTGCCATGTCCTAACTCACATCAGACCCTAATCTGACACTACCCATGCTTTAAGATCAACACAGGAATCCATTGAAATTAGTGTAGCAGTTAGAGCAACTCATTACAGCGCCAGTGATCAAGGTTCAATTCCCACTGTCTCTCTATGACCACATGGGTTTCCTCCAAGTGCTCTGGTTTCCTCCCATATTCCAGAGACTGACAGTACGAGTTAGAGTTAAGAACTTGTGGGCATGCTACGTTGGTACTGGAAGCATGGCAACACTTGCAAGCTGCCCCCAGCACATCCTTGGACTCTGTTGGTCATTGACACAAAATGGCATATTTCATCATATATTTCGATGTACATTTGACAAATCAAGCTAATCTTTAACCTTTTGTGTCTATCCTAAATAGCCAAGTCCTTATTTGAAATTGCAGCCCTTGATTCCTTGATATACCAACCGAAAAAAAAGAAACTCTGCACTTAAAAACACAAGAAATTTTGCAAATTTGGGACAACAGACACAAAATGATGGAGAAAGACAGCATCCATGGAGATGAATAAATAATCAATGTTTCAGGTCAATACCCTTCACCAGGACACTGAATCTATCCTGTGAAACCCCTGAAGGATTCTATACATTTGGTAACCAGTAAGCTACCCACTGTTAAGTTTTCACTTGTGGAGCTCTGAAGCCCTGGAGTTCTCAGCTGAAGCCTCTCTATTTTTCTCCTTTTTCACCCTTATTTGAGACACTTTAAAAAAAATTCTATCCAATCAAGATATTGGTCATCAATCTGACTGCATCCTTGCATGATCCAGAATTGTCTCATCATGTTGTGAATTACCTTTGAGCATTTGACAGTTCAACTCAGAAAAGTGTGAAGTAATTCACTTCGGAAGATCGAATTTGATGGTAGAATACAGGGATTATGGCAGGATTCTTAGTAGTGTGAAGGAACAGAGAGACCTTAGGGTTCATGTCCTCAAAGTTGCTGCTCAAGTGATAGAGTTGGCGCATGGTGTATTGTCCTTCATTGTGTGGGGATTGAGTTGAAGATCTGTGCTATCATGTTTGCTGTTGTGTGCTGGGGCAGCAGGCTGAGGGTAGCAGACACCAACAGAATCAACAAACTCACTTGTAAGGCCAGTGATGTTGTGGGGGTGGAACTGGACTCTCTGACAGTGATGTCTGAAAAGTGGATGCTGTCTAAGTTGCATGCCATCTTGGACAATGTCTCCCATCCACTCCATAATGTACTGGTTAGGCACAGGAGTACGTTCAGCCAGAGACTCATTCCACCGAGATGCAACACTGAGCATCATAGGAAGTCATTCCTGCCTGTGGCCATCAAACTTTACAACTCCTCCCTCGAAGTGTCAGTCACCCTGAGCCAATAGGCTGGTCCTGGACTAATTTCCACTTGGCATCATTTACTTATTATTATTTAATTATGTATGGTTTTATATTGCTATATTTTTACACTATTCTTGGTTGGTGCGACTGTAACAAAACCCAGTTTCCCTCGGGATCAATAAAGTATGTCTGTCTGTCTGTGAGGTAATGTTGAAGTTCTATAGAACCCTAGTTAGATCACACTGAGAATATTCTGCCCAGTGATGGTCGTGTAAGATTCTGATGTTTTTTATATCTCAGGTCCTTTTTATGTCAGGAAAGCGGCACAAAACCTGTGGCTTTACGATCATTTTATTAAGCATTGATAGAACAAAAGAAAGTTGAACAGACAATGATGGAGGTTTATTAAACAAAGGGAAAGTTAAATTAAAAAGATGCCTAGCATAGAAAAGCTATTTTTACACAAGATAAGGAAAGTTCCATTCAAATTTATAAATAAGAATTAACCAATTAGAAAGCCATTATAAAAAATGCTGCAGTACCAAGTTAACCAATAAGAAAGCACTTAGTCAAATAATGCACAACAAAGGAGCTTCCAGAGCTTGCCTCTGCAGCAGGGGTTCCCAACCTGGGGTCAACGGACCCCTTGGTTAACAGTAGTTGTCCATGGCATAAAAATGGTTGCAAACCTCCACATTAGAGGCATATTAAACTGTGAAATGCATATAAGAACTATTTAAAATACAAGTAGATAATTAATGGTTATACTGCAAAGAAAGTGACAATTAAACAGTCTAATCTAAGATTTAAACAGTCCGATTGAACAGTTGCCTCATAATACAAAGTTTATGGAGGCTTTGCAGAGGGTGTAGAGGAGATTTACCCAGATGCATTTCTTATAAGGATAGGTTGAGTGAGCTATGGCTTTTCTGTTTGGAATGAAGGAGGATAAGAGCTAACTTGATAAAGGTGTACCAGATGATAAGAGGCAGAGACAGAGTGAACAGCCAGATAATTTTTCCTTGGACAGAAACTGTTAGTACAAGGGGGCATAATTTTAAGGTGAGTGATGGAAAGTTTGTAGGGGCATGTCAGAGATAAGTTAATACACAGAGATTAGTGGGTGTATGAAACATACTGTCAGGATGGTGTTAGAAGTAGATACTTTCGGGACATCTTAGATAGGTACATGAATGATAGAAAAATGGAGGTCTATGTTGGAGGGAAGGATTAGATTGATCTTAAAACATTGTGGACCGAAGGGCTTGTACTCAGCTGTTATGTTCTATGTTTGCCCTGATAAACTAAAACTGCAGCTGCTACCTTGTATCATCATCAGCGATCATTCTGCACGTGTTTAAGTGGGATAGCAGGAAGACTAAAGGATGAGAAAAGTAGCTTTTAGAATGATTTGCACATCCTTCCCCTTCCTTTCAGAGAAAGAAAAATGTTCGAAGGCCCCTCTGTCACACAGAGCATGCAAGTCAAAAGTTCCTTTTTCCCAACAGATGGTCAGGAAGTAACACTGACAGAAATTAGTTTTATCATTTTCACAAAGACAGCATTCTTGGACATGTACTATCAACACAGAAACTGGCAAAAGAACACCATGCACTTTTGGGAATGCCCCAAATACATCTTTCTTGAGAAACTCCTGGCAGACCTGCATGTCTGGCAACCAATGCAAAAGTATAAAACTGTTTGAAGTTGCCAACACACAGCACGCATAATGGATGTGCCCTGTCTGCCCAGTAGTTATCAGAAGCAGCCTGCTATCAACCGTTGAAAAATCACTTGGCCACAATCACCGTTGGAATACTGAACATTATCCATCAGAAGAAAGCATTTTATATGGCCATTTCTTATCCCTGATTAAAATGCAGTTACTATGATATTGTACCAAAGGGCCTTCTGCACTGCTTGGCTGCTGGAGAGACAACCCCAACAGAATCCCTCTAGATCTGGGGCTCCCAACCTAGGGTCCACAGATCCCTTGCTTAATGGTATTGGTTCATAGCATAAAAAAAGTTGGGAGCCCATGCCCTAAGTCTACAGTACTGTGCATATATGTATATATTTTAAGAAAGTCAAGTTGAAAACAAAATCACACAGATTTTTGTTAAGGCAAAATTTAGCTTGTAATCTTTCCTCTCCCCTCACCTTCTTATTCAGGCTTCATCCCCCATTCTTTCTAGTCCCGATGAAGTCTCAGCCCAAAACATCAACTGTTTATCCTCCTCCATTGATGCTGCCTGACCTGCTGACTTCCCCTAGCATTTTGTGTTGCTTTGGATTTCCCTGTGTGTTTATGCATGTGTGCGCATGCTTGCATGTGTGTGTGGGTACAGAGAGAGATAGAAGCACATCCAGTGCCAGCATAAAGACTACATCTCAACAATAAATCATTAAATCAGTCCATACACAAGGAAGCTCTCACTTTTAATTCAGAACAGGCTGTGAGCAAAAGAGGGACCAATACAAAATCTCTGTAACATCATTTGCCATTTTAATTTAGGGTAAAAAAAAAATCTCTGGCCAGATCATTGCTGCAACCAAATTACAACAGTATTAACTTCCTTGGCTCATTGACCAGATGTTGCTATATTACAATTTTTTTCAAAATATGAAATTATATCAGAAATAAACAGATTCCCAATTCATATTCTGGCATAGGCATCCACCAAATCTAAAGTTTATCTGTAAAGCACTTACTTGCATATGATCTCCAGCTAAAACGATCCTCGTGTGTCTGTTAGCCAGTGCCAAAGGCATGATGGTCTCACATTCCATCGCCTGCGCAGCTTCATCCAAGAGAATGTGAGTGAATAAACCTGTTGGCAATCAGATCATATAAAATAGTGAATAAAATTCCTTGCAGTTAAAGACCTGGAACTGAGATCTTCACTGAACATAGCATACATGGCATGTGGCAAACACATGAAATTTGAAATAGTAACATATTCATTATCTCTGGTAGAGCAAGCAATTGTTTTCTTTTTGAGCTGGTTACAAGACAGGACAATGGCTGTCCTGGCTGAATCAGGTACCAGCTTTTGATGCATCCACAATTAAGATCAGGAATGTACTTAGCATCAATAACCCAAATCAAATCCTGAATTAAGTTTTCTAGCCAAGTCTCTCTCCACAGTTCTCAAAACTAGGAATCAATGCTTTGTCATTATTACGTGGAGGACAGAATTATTGAACAGAACTGTGATTTTCAGAGATACTTCTGAATAAACAGTTGTACAAAGCCCCAATACTGTAACCGATGCCACTGTAACTTCCGACATCATGCATTAATACTCATGGAAGTTCCATGCTATTTTGTCTTTCACAGTCCTTTTCATACAATTGCTTTTAATAGAAAGGTTTTATTCTGAAGGATGATTTGAGGCATCTATTGTACAAAATACTTCTTGAACTGTTTCAAACATAATCTAAAACACTACTCAAAACTCACTGAAAACTTCAACACGAGCCATTTTTATTAAGGTTTAATTTCATATATTTAGAATGCATCCTAGTCAAGCAGGCTATAAGTAACACACACAAAATGCTGGAGGAACTGTCATCTCCAACAGGATTCCAACACCAAACACATCTTTCACTCCCCTCCCCACTTTCAGCTTCTACAGGGATCGCTCCCTACACAACTCCCTTGTCCCTTTGTCTCTTCCCACTGATCTCCCTCCTGGCACTTACCCTTGCAAGTAGAACAAGTGCTACACCCGCCCCTACAGCTCCTCGCTCACTGCCTTTCAGGGCCCCAAACAGTCCGCCCAGATGAGGCAAATCATCTGTGAGTCTGTTAGGGTCATCTACCGTATCCAGTGCTCCTGCTGTGGCTTCTTATATATTGGTGAGACACGATGCAGATTGGAAAACCACTTTGTTGAGCACCTACGCTCCATCCACCAGAAAAAGCAGGATCTCCCAGTGGCCACTCATTTTAATTCCACTTCCCATTCCAACATGTCAATCCATGGTTTCCTTTACTGTCATGGATGAGGCCATACTCAGGTTGGAGGATATTCCATCTGGGCAGCCTCCAAACTGATGTCACGAACATCAATTTCCCCAACTTCTGGTAATGCCCAACCCCCACCACCATTCCCATTTCCCTCTCACCTTATCTCCCTACCTGCCCATCACATCCCCATTTTCTTTCGTCCATGGCCTTCTGTCCTCTCCTATTAGATTCCCCCTTCTCCAGCCCAGTATCTCTTTCACCAATCAACTTCCCAGCTCTTTACTTCACCCCTGCCGGTTTCACCTCTCACCTTGTGTTTCTTCCTCCCCCCCCCCACCTTCTAATTGATTCCTCATCTTTTTTCTTCTTGTCCTGATGAAGGGTTTCAGCCTGAAAGATCGACTGTACGCTGAGCATGTATGCCTATGGCAATAAACTTGAAAAACCAAGAGAAAATCTGAAGATGCTGGAAATCCGAGCAACACACACAAAATGCTGGAGGAGCTCAGCAGGCCAGGCAGCATCTATGGAAAAAACTTTCGGGCTGAGACCCTTCAGCAGGACTGGGAAAAAAAAGATGAAGAGTAAATTTAAATGGGGGGGGGGGGGAAGAAACAATAAACAAACTTGAATGATGGAGAAAGATCGAATGACCTTCTCCTGGTCTTGTTTTCTGTGATTTTATATTTCTGTTTCAAAGAGCTTAAAGGCAAACTTGCTGAACATATTTAGAGCTAGAAAGATAAATTACAAAAGATATCAGATTCAGATCAGATTATTGACAGACACATTGATTCAGTTTTAGCAAGGTCTTATTGCTGATCTTATCTGTGAGGGACCGCATGCTGTGCATTGGAACAGGTTGGGAGAGTTTTTTCCTGAACTGAATCTAACTTATACTATTGCATGCTGGTGATTGAGCACATCTACAAGGAGCACTGATGCAGGAAAGCAGGGTCCATCATTAAGGACCCCCCCACCATCCAGACCATTCTCGCTTCTCGCTGCCAGGTTCAGGAATAGCTATTACCCTTCATCCATCAGGCTCCTGAACCAGCATGGGCATCTTCACTCATCACAACACTGAAATGATCACTGAACACAACCTATGGACTCACATTCAAGGACTCTACAAATCGTGTTCTTAGTATTATTTATTATTATTATTATTCCTACTTGTTTCTTTTTGTATTGCACAGTTTGTCAGTCTATGCTTGTGTGTCGTTTTTCAGTGACCCTATTGTACTTTGTTCTGCAGAGAATGCCTGCATGAATATGAATCTCAAGGTAGTATTTGGTGACATACAAGTACTTTGATACACACGCAAAATGCTGGAGGAACTCAGTGGCCAGACAGCATCTATAGAAAAGTACCATCAACATCTGCAGATTTTCTCTTAGAACATAGAATAGTACAGCACATTACAGGCCCTTCGGCCCACAATGTTGTGCCGACCCTCAAACCCTGCCTCCCATATAACCCCCCCACCTTAAATTCCTCCATATACCTGTCTTGTTTGTGAATTAAGTACTTTGATAATACATATATGTTTGTCTTTTGACCTTTGACTGCACAAAAAGTCCCAAATTCCCAAATTATGTTTTTATTGCAAAAATAACTGAACAGGCGCAGGCAGGAGAAACCACAATGACCAAGTTGAAATTACAGTCACTCAGCTTTCTTTACCAAATGTAAAACATTAACTCTCACACAGGCTCTTTCATATCAATCTAAACAAGTAAAATGACAAGCAAAATTGCAGATATGTATGAAGAACTCTTCCTACCTGAATGCAGAATCAACGAACAGTTACAGCCCTAATGGAGCCTATTTAGCCCATCACATTCTCTTAGCCCCAGTCAGTTATTTTCTCCCTTATAGAAAGATATTCATCTCTCTTCTGAACACTACAATTGCATCGTTGAGCACAATGCACAACTGAACACTTGAATTTGCTATGGCTTCTCCACTAATGGGAATGAGTGAGATCTAACAACTGCATATCATCTCTGTATGAGACTGAAAGTGTGATACCAGCTGTCTACTCTATCTGTGCCTCTTATAATTTTATAAACTTCTTTCAGGTCTCCTTTCAGCCTCTGCTGCTCCAGAGAAAACAACACTAGTTAGTCTGTTTTTTCCTCATAGCACCTGCCCTCTAACCCTGATAAATCTTTTCTGCACCATCTCTAAAGACTCCATACCCTGAATGCTGCATGCAACTCCAGATACAGCCTAACCAGAGTTTTATAAAAATGCAACACAACTTTCTAACTCTTCAACTCAACACCTCGACTAATAAACACAAGCACGCCACACCTTCTTTATCACTCCAAGAACTTGTGCGGCCACTTCCAGGGAGGTATAGTCTTGGACACCAAGATCCCTCTGTACATCAACTTCCTGACTTTTCAATTCAACATCTCAACTAATAAAGGCAAGCATGCCACATGCTTTATCATCCCATAACTACTTTCAGGGAGCTATGGTCTTGGATCCCAAGATCCCCCTGTATATCAACACTGTTAAGAGTTCTGCTATTAAACATAGAACACAGAATAGTACAGCACATTACAGGCCCTTCGGCCCACAATGTTATGCCGACTCTCAAACCCTGCCTCCCATATAACCCCCCACCTTAAATTCCTCCATATACCTGTCTAATAGTCTCTTAAACTTCACTAGTGTATCTGCCTCCACCACTGACTCAGGCAGTGCATTCCACGCACCAACCACTCTCTGAGTAAAAAACCTTCCTCTAATATCCCCCTTGAACTTCCCTACCCTTACCTTAAAGCCATGTCCTCTTGTACTGAGCAGTGGTGCCCTGGGGAAGAGGCACTGGCTGTCCACTCTGTCTATTCCTTTTAATATCTTGTACACCTCTATCATGTCTCCTCTCATCTTCCTTCTCTCCAAAGAGTAAAGCCCTAGCTCCCTTAATCTCTGATCATAATCCATACTCTCTAAACCAGGCAGCATCCTGGTAAATCTCCTCTGTACCCTTTCCAACGCTTCCACATCCTTCCTATAGTGAGGCGACCAGAACTGGACACAGTACTCCAAGTGTGGCCTAACTAGAGTTTTATACAGATGCATCATTACATTGCGACTCTTAAACTCTATCCCTCGACTTATGAAAGCTAACACCCCATAAGCTTTCTTAACTATCCTATCTACCTGTGAGGCAACTTTCAGGGATCTGTGGACATGTACCCCCAGATCCCTCTGCTCCTCCACAAAATATCCTGCCTATTAACTGCGTATTTTCCTATAGTTATCATATTAACTGCATATTTTCCCTTTATATGTGCAACACCTCATAATTGCCTGGATTTAATCCCATCTGCCATTTCTCTGCTCATATGTTAATGGCAGAACTGCTCTATATGCCACTAATAGAATTGGTTTATTGTCACATGGACTGAGATACAGTGAAAAGCTTGTCTTGCATACCGTTCACACAGATCAAATCATTAGACAGTGCATTGAGGTAAAACAATAACAATATAGAATGCAGTGTAACAGCTACAGAGAAAGTGCAGATATTTATGGTTAGATGTCACCACCTATACGGATAGGCAATTACAATTGTTAAATTCTGAACCACTCAGGTACAGAGTTTATCCACAAAACCTTGTTCTGTTATTTGTAACCCTGTTTCTCAAACAAACTGACAGGCTAATTTCTGAAATAAATAGCATGTCTTCTAAATTATTGCAGCTTGATTAAGAATTGGAATAAAACCCAACATTAATTTTGTTCCCATTAATCTCTCATCTTTCAAAGGTCATATTTTAGTTCGTACTCATTTCAAGTTACAGCAGTCAAATTAACCCTGGCAGAAAGTATAAATTTTCTCCAATTTGATAACTGTTATTTAAAATACCTTATTACAATTAATATTGGAATATGAGTACTTATATTCTGTGCTTGTATTCCTGCAAGTCTTTGAGTCAATGTTTAATCTTGTTTTAAACTTTTAGTTCTAAAGAAAAGCTAAAGCAACTAACAGCCATCCCGTCTGAATAAAAACATTGACTTACTTCAGTGAACACATTGCTACAGACAAGGGGAAACTTTTCTTAAAACCTACAGAAGGTAAACAATATCCTTCCAGCTTTCTTTCTGTCCAGGTACTTAAAATTTACAACACCTTCCTTCATGTTCCCTAGTGTATTGAAATTTCACTTTGTTAAAGTGTTATGAGTTACACTAGGGGTTCCCAAACTTTTTTATGCATGGACTAATACCATTAAGCAAGTGGTCCTTGAGTTACACAGTTCCAGTATATAGACGAAATGACAATTAAGAAATGAGGATATACATACAAGTCAGGATTGTGTATGACTGTTTTGACCTTAACGGTATTGAGTTGCTTGGATGCCATTTGAGATAGACTCGTCCAAGTGGAGAGCATTCCATCACGCTCTTTACTTGCACTTTGTGGGCAGTGGAACAGCTTCATTCACCATAGCTTCGCAGCTAGTTACTATAGTCATGCACCTGTTCTATTCAGTTTATGGTAAATGGTGACACCCTAGATTTTGATGATAAAATCCTGGCAATGATAATGTGAAAATATCAAAGGTGGGTGGTTACTCTTTCTTGTTGGAGATGTTCATTTTAACAGCTGTGTGATGTGAATATTATTTGTCACTTACCACCATATGCTTCAACAGCACTCCTGTTTTGTCATATGCAGCATGGGCTACCTCATAATGAGACAAGCTACAAATGGAATTCAATAACTGCAGAATAACAAATGTCTTCATATCTTTCCTTATAGTGTGGCTGATGAAACAGCTAAAGACATTTGAACCAAAACCCACTCTCCACTGGAGGATGCTGTCTCAGCCAGAAACGTTAATTCTTTATTCCTCCCCAGAAATGCTGCCTGACTTGCTGAGTTCCTCCAGCATTTTGTGTATTGCAATACATGGCTGGGAAAAGTTTGCACTGCTGTCCTGTGGTTGCAATTTTTTCTGAACAAGTACAGAATTTAGAATATATGACCTCGTTTTCTTTAAACACAGGCTTTTCTGCCAATTACTGTCTTTGAATATAAATAATCTAATTCTCAAACATATCTATTAAATCTTTCTTTAGCTTTTCTGTTCTCTATGAGCATAGCTTCTCCAGATACTTTATGCAGATGTACTATTGAAAATATTCTGAATGGTTACACCATTGTCTGGTACAGTAATTCAAATACATAGGAGCATAAGAAGCTGCAAAGGATCACAGTCTTAGCCCAATTTATCACAGACACATCCTTCCCCACCATTAGCACTCTCCGCTGGAGGATGCTGCCTCAAGAGAGCAAAGACTCCCAACGTCCAGGCAATACCACCTTCTCTCAGCTACCAACTTCCCTTTAACTACACAGTTGAACCAACCCGCAAAATCCTAATCACTACAGTTTAGCAACACTCTGACCACTTTGCATGTAAAGTTTTTCCCCCTAATAATGTTCTTGTAAAAACTGTATATAATGGATGTTTGATTTATGTTTTTCTTGTGAATGCTGCTCATATGATGCTACATGCCTGTGGTAATGCTGCAAGTATGTTTCTCATTGTATCTGTGCAGACATGTTCCTGCACATTTCATAATAAACTTGACTTGCATTGGTCAGGTTTACTTCAGATATTAAGCACAGTTTTAATATTAAGTGCTCATTAATTTTAACATCACCTTCAAATAACATTGAACTACAAGAGGGGCACTGATGTCATCTTGCAGATTGATAAACTGATCAACAGATTTGCAGTATTGTCTGCATTTCTGGCTTCTGCATTACAGGAAAGATATGGAGGCTTTGGAGAAGGTGCAAAAAAAGATTCAATAGACAATAGGTGCAGAAGTAGACCATTCGGCCCTTCGAGCCTACACCGCCATTTTGAGATCATGGCTGATCATCTACTATCAATACCCGGTTCCTGCCTTGTCCCCATATCCCTCGATTCCCCTATCCATAAGATACCTATCTAGCTCTTTCTTGAAAGCATCCAGAGAATTGGCCTCCACTACCTTCCGAGGCAATGCATTTCAGACCCCCACAACTCTCTGGGAGAAGAAGTTTTTCCTTAACTCTGTCCTAAATGACCTACCCCTTATTCTCAAACCATGCCCTCTGGTACTGGACTCTCCCAGCATCTGGAACATATTTCCTGCCTCTATCTTGTCCAATCCCTTAATAATCTTATATGTTTCAATCAGATCCCCTCTCAATCTCCTTAATTCCAGCATGTACAAGCCCAGTCTCTCTAACCTCTCTGCGTAAGACAGTCCAGACATCCCAGGAATTAACCTCGTGAATCTACGCTGCACTTCCTCTACAGCCAGGATGTCCTTCCTTAACCCTGGAGACCAAAACTGTACACAATACTCCAGGTGTGGTCTCACCAGGGCTCTGTACAAATGCAAGAGGATTTCCTTGCTCTTGTACTCAATTCCCTTTGTAATAAAGGCCAACATTCCATTAGCCTTCTTCACTGCCTGCTGCACTTGCTCATTCACCTTCAGTGACTGATGAACAAGGACTCCTAGATCTCTTTGTATTTCTCCCTTACCTAACTCTACACCATTCAGATAATAATCTGCCTTCCTGTTCTTACTCCCAAAGTGGATAACCTCACACTTATTCACATTAAACGTCATCTGCCAAGTATCTGCCCACTCACCCAGCCTATCCAAGTCACCCTGAATTCCCCTAACATCCTCATCACATGTCACACTGCCACCCAGCTTAGTATCATCAGCAAATTTGCCGATGTTATTCTCAATGCCTTCATCTAAATCGTTGACGTAAATCGTAAACAGCTGTGGTCCCAATACCGAGCCCTGTGGCACCTCACTAGTCACCACCTGCCATTCCGAGAAACACCCATTCACCGCTACCCTTTGCTTTCTATCTGCCAACCAGTTTTCTATCCATGTCAATGTCTTCCCCCCAATGCCATGAGCTTTCATTGAACCCACCAATCTCCTATGTGGGACCTTATCAAATGCCTTCTGAAAATCAAGGTACACTACATCCACTGGATCTCCCCCGTCTAACTTCCTGGTTACATCCTCGAAAAACTCCAACAGATTTAGTCAAGCATGATTTACCCTTGGTAAATCCATGCTGGCTCGGCCCAATCCTATCACTGCTATCATTCATCAGAATGTTGCCTGGACTACATACAGAGTATTATCTATAAGGAACTGTTGGACCAAATTTGGATTGTTGTCTTTGGAGCAGTGGAGGTTAATTCTATCTGATAGTAGTTTATAAAATGATGAGAGGCATAGATAGAGTAAGAATCTTTATCAAAGGGTGGAAATGTCAAATATACAGGACATAGTTTGAAAGTGAGAGGGGACAAGTTTAAAGGATATTTACAAGACAAGCTTTTCTTTACATAGAGTAATAGATGCCAAAATCAGACATGATCACAACATTTAAGAGGCAGTGAGATGGGCACATGAACAGACGGGTTTGGAGGAATGATAGTCCATATGCAGACAGATGGAATTTACTTTATGGTTGGCACTTTGAGGGCTGAAGGGCATTTTCCTGTGCTGTACTTACTGTTTCATGTTCTGTAACTGTTCTAACGAAGGGTCTTTGAATTGAAATGCTGGTGATTTTTCTCCTCCCACAGGCACATCCCTACAGGCTGAGAATTTCTAGCATTGTGTTTTTATTTCAGACTTGCACTTTTTTTCTTGGTTTTCACTTACATGATATAATTGACCTTAAAGAACTAAACAAATCCTTGAGACAGAACACTCTGCTGATGATCTACTGCTTTTACAATCAGCACTAAATTCCTCAACAGCATGTACTTTGGCAGAAATGAATTATGAACCCAAGTAAAGTTAATGCTTCAGTAAATGAAATGAAGGAATCCTAGTAACTGAAACATAAATCAATTTCTTTTCTTCATTTGAACTTCTAAAGTGCAAGATCGCCCTTATTTGCTTAGCTGAACTAATCATCACACCCATTCAAATGAGAAGGGTCTGTCATGACAATTAATGAAACCGAACCAAATGAAATTATCTGGATTTGAGATAATTATGGAATTCCAGAAGAGCAGACTCTGTCACTGAAGAGCTACACCTTTTTTAAAAATTCCAAGTCATGCAAATCAATGTCTCATTACTTCTACTAGGGAGGTGGTACAGGAGCCTGAAAACACACACTCAATGTTTTAAAAACCGCCTCTTCCCATCTGGCATCAGCTTTTTGAACAGTACCTCACTATTTTGTTCTCTTTTTGCACTACGTATTTCTTTTAAATTTTATTGTAACTCATAATAATTTTTTAATGTATTTGATAGTACTGCTGACACAAAACAACAAATTTCACAATATATGTGATAATAAACCACCTGATTCTGATATCCAAACCATGAATCATTCCTGCATTTTATCTGCCCAAGTCTTAACTGGTGTCTAAAAATATTTTCAACACAGGATAATGAATCTATGCAGCTTTGCAAAGGAAAATGAAATGAACATCTGAAATAAAAAATATATACATAGGTAGCAGGAAACTAATATAAACAGGAATGAATCAGATAGCTTTAATTTAAAGCTAGCACTTCGGAAAAAAGGCAATTTGTTTGCAACAATTTCAGCCAAAAACCTTTACAGAATAGTTAATAAATCACAGTTTCTTTGTGCATTGCTACTTAACAAAAAAAAACCAAAAATGAGAGGTAATCAAAGGAAGGGAAAATACAACTGATGATAGAAATCTGAGAAAAATAAAATATTGAAATTGTTGATTAGGTCAGACAGCATCTCTGGTGAGAAAAACAAAGATCCCATTTCAGACTCTATCAGAACTTGAACAACATTTTCTACCTTCTAACACCGGAAAAAAAGATATTCTGTACACTCAATGGCCACTTTATTAGATACATCTGCTTGGTAATGCAAATATCTAATCAGCCAATCATGTGTCAGCAACTCAATGCATAAAAGCATGCAGAAATGGTCATCTTTGCATGAAGCCAAAAGAGATGGGGGAGATCTTAACTGGAATTTTTTGCATCTGTATTTGCTCAGGAGATGGACACACAGTCTATAGAAGTGAGGCGAAGCAGCAGTGAGGTTATAGAATTCATACAGATTACAAAAGAGGAGGTGTTTGCTGTCTTGAGGCAAATTAAGATGGGTAACTCCCCAGGTTCTGAACAAGGTGTTCCCTCAGACCTGTGGGAGACAAGTGCAGAGATTCCAGGGGCCTAGCAGAGATATTTAAATCGGAGGATAGCTAATGTTGTTCCGCTGTTTAAGAAGGGCTCTAAAAGTAAACCAGGAAATTATAGGCTGGTGAGCCTGTCATCAGTAGCGGGCAAGTTATTGGAAGGGACTGGATACAGGAATATTTCAATAGATAGGGACAGACTATGGATAGTCAGCATAGCTTTGTACATAGTAGGTCATGTGCAACAAATCTTAAGAGTTTTTCAAGGAAGTTACCAGGAAAGTTGAAGGCAAGGCAGTGAACATTGTCTACATGGACTTCAGCAAGGCAGTTAACAAGGTCCTGCATGGGAGGTTGGTCAGGAAGGTCCTGTTGCTTGGCATTCAGGGAGAAGCCAGAGTGTTGTAGCACATGGTTGCCTCTCTGACTGGAGGCTTGTGAATAGTGGAGAGCCACAGGGATCAGTGCTGGGTCTGTTATTGTTTGTCATTTATATGAATGATCTGGATAATAATGCGGTTAACTGGATCAGCAAATTTGCAGATGACACCAAGACTGGGGATGTAGTGAACAGCTAGGAAAGCTATCAGAGCTTGCAGCTGGATCAGCATCAGGTGGAAAAATGAGTTGAAAAATGGCAGGTGGAATTTAATGCAGACCAGTGTGAGGTGTTGCATTTTGGTAACATCAACCAGGACAGTGAAGCAGTAGGGCACTGAGGAATGCAGCAGAACAAAGGGATCTGGGAGTACCGGTCCATAACTAATTGAAAATGGTGACACAGATAGTCAGGGTTGTAAAGAAAGCTTATGGCACATCAGCCTTCATAAATCAAATTGTTGAGTAGAGGAGGTAGGATATTTTATTTTGAATTTGAATAAGAAGTTGACGAGGCCTAACTTGGATCAATGTGTGCAGTTTTGGTCACCTATCTACAGGAAAGATGTAAATAAGGTTGAAAGATTAGAGAAGATTTACAAGGATGTTACCATGACTGGAGGACCTGAGTTGAATAGGTTAGGACTTCATTCCTTGAAATGTAGAAGACTGAGGGGAGATTTGATAAAGGTTTCCAAAATTTTTAGGGGTATAGATAGATTTTTTCCACGGGGGTGGGGGGGGGGTGAGACTGCAACTAGAGGTCATGGGTTAGGGTAAAAGGTGAGAAGTTTAAGGGGAGCACAAGGGGAAAGTTCTTCACTCAGAGGGTCATGAGAGTATGAAATAAGCTGCCAGTGTAGGTAGTGCATGTGAGCTCAATTTCAACATTTTAAAAACGTTTGAATAGGTATATGGGGATGGATGGCTATGGTCTGGGTGAAGGTCAATGGAATTAGGCAGTTTTAATGGGTCAACACAGTCTACATGAGCTAAAGGGCCTGGGTCTGTGCTGTAATTTCTGAGATGATGGGAAGGCAACGGAAACTCAAATAACCACACATAATCACAGTAGTGTACAGAAAAGCATCTCTGAACGCACAATGCATTGAACCTGGAAGTGTATGGGCTACAGCAGTAAAAGAGCACAAACATACCTTTAGTGGCCACTGAATGTATTTACTCCCCAAGTGAAGACACAATCAGTTATCAATTTTAACTGCCAACTCTTCAGGAAAAAGCTGTGAACTCTGGGTTGTGGATAGCAAATTAACAGAAACACTAGTCCAAGACTCTGATCATGAAGTCTCAGCCCAACTATCAACCTAAGGCATATCTTGAAAAACAAGCAATACACACACAAAATGCTAGAGGAACTCAGCAGGCCAGGCAGCATCTATGGAAAAAAGTACAGTCGACATTTCAGGCCGAGACCCTTCGGCAGGACTGGTGAAAAACAGATGAGGAGTAGATTTAAAAGGTGAAGGAAGAAAGAGAAAAATACAAGGTGTTAGGTGAAACTGGGAAGAGGAGGGATGAACGAAAGAGCTGGGAAGATGATTGGTGAAAGAGATGCTTGGCTGGAGAAAGGGGAGTTTGATAGGAGGGAACAGAAGGCCATGGAAGAGAGAAAAGGAGGGAAGAGCACCAGAGGGAGGCGATGGGCAGGCAATTAGATGAGGTGCGAGAGGGAAAAGGGGATGGGAAATGGTGGGGGTCCACTTTCCAGCATCTGCAGATTTTCTCGTTTGTGCCCTGAAAAACAAATAGTATCTCAAAAATTCTCACAAAAAGATATTTTCTCAAAAATTTAAACAGTAGAAAGGAGTGTGCAAAACAAAGGGGAAAAAGCTTTTCATTTAAAAATAACTTACATGACATTGTGGTCAGCTAGCCTGCCAAGTGTGCATCTGGAATTCACCCAAGCAAGGCAGCTGTGAGGATTAGCATTTGAACCTTACTACAACATTCACTGGCAAAGGTAGCAGCCTGGTTTAGTTCGCCTAGTATTGATACTCAATTTGAATATTCCTCAGTTAAGGTGTGGGGAGAATTTCATGCCTACAATCACAAAAAAACTACCACTTCACTAATGAGAACCAGAGATTAATGTATATCTCTGTTCTGCATCTCTACAATGGATATCTCTTGGCCGTATAGTATATGAAGAAGAAAACAGGAGAATTATAAAATCCGACCAAAACAAAGTGAAATCTATTTTCTCGGGAGAAACAAAAGCCTATCATCACTGGTCTCCATGGGAACAGCAGTGAAATATGATCCGTGCTGATGATCAGTTGAGGGATGCTTCCTACACGGCACACAGAGGGTGAAGTACCACACTGTCATAAGGAGCACCTCAAGGAGACTATTATTTTATTGCTTTTTCAAGATAACTCAAAGAATTTGAAGAACATTGATTAAGAAAGAATTCCATTCCCATTAAAGACCAACAAATCCCAAATATACCATGATTACTTCCTTGAATTATCAAGTCTGATGAAACCTGTTCTAACACTGTAATCCAGAGTGTGCATAATAGCTTTGATTCATATCGAACTGAAACGTAGTTATTACAAAGGCGACGATCACTCTTGAAAAGAAACCACTGCAGCTACACAGCACACAAGACAGGCTTTATTTGGAACGACCACTGTGACTGAAACACTTTTAAGCTTTTTCAAAGACACATGAAACGCCAAACGATGTTGAGTCAAAGGGAAATGATGAACAGACTACATCTTTTGTTCTATACCAGAGAACCTGCCTCTCTCCTTTCTCAAAGCAGCAATAGAGATTAATGAAGCAAATTCACAGGTGCAGCAATTAAAGCAAACCAGATTGCACCTACAGATGAACATGAACGAGGAAAAAAATCCTTTTCTTTTTCAGAATGTAATTGCCCACTAGAAATTAATTGGTTGTGTCCGATCAGTGCAACAATTCCTTAACTGAAAAGATGCTTGTAATGGGGTTCTCTTTCCCCGAGTGATATCCCATTTACATTACCACTTTGCTGCTAATTAGCAGCAGATTCATACTTATAAAAATAGTTTGGCTAAGCTCGAGTCAAAGCATCACCAGAACCAGAGGCAGATTTAGTGAAATGTTACTGAATGGCTGAGCATAGATCAAGGACACCGTCTCTGTCTCCCTGACAGCTATTTTGCTATCTTTATTTTCTTCATAGAGATCGTTAAAATGTATATGTGAAATTCAGCACTGGGTTTTTCAATTTAAATCTCTACTACTGCTTTAATCACATCCATTCTGTCATTCTGGGACACAGGAGCAAGAGCAGGAGCAAATTAATTTATTTCCAAAAACAACATTCATAAAAACAGACAACCAAGAAGAGAAATTTAAGCTACTTCAAGGTAGGTATACCTCAAAGAGACTTTGCAGTGGAGCAGCAAATCATAAGCATAGGAGATTCTGTATTTGCTGGAAAGTTTGAGCAACACACACAAAATGCAAGAGGAACTTGTTAATTCGGGCAGCATCCACGGAGGGAAATGAATAGTTTCTGGCTGAGTGATAAGAGTTCATTGAGACCCTCTCTCACTGCTCCCTCTCTGACTCTTTGACCATGTGCTCACCCAGGCTCGACCTATCACATGCAAGCTTGGACTCCTTCCCTTCTCTCATCTTTATCCTGGCTTCTACCCTGTTCCTTTCCAGTCCCAAAAGAAGGGTCTCAGCCTGAAACATCAATGTTTTATTTCCCTAACATTTGCTTCATCCTATCATAGATATTCCTTTTGAGATATCCACCCCTCACCCACTTTCTCCGCAACTTAAATCAAACTCTTTTACCCAGTTCTGATTAAGGGTTTTGGATCTGAAATTTAGAAGGTCAGGCAGCATCTATGGGGGAAAAAAAATAAACAGTCAATGTTTTGGGATGATACCTTTCATCAGGACTTGGCCCAAAATGTCAATAGAATAGATCCAAGATGGCGGCGCGACGCAGCTTGCAGCGGCCACTCCAAAACTGATTATCTGTTATTTGTGAAGTGAGGTGACATGCACAATCATAATCAATTGAAAACGGACGTGGAAGCACGGAGAAACATCGGGAAATTCCAGGAAGACCTTCTTCGTTGCTGCTGCTGTGAGGTCCAGGTCTCTGCTGGGAAGAAAAGGCCCCCAGTCCTTGGGGTCGCGTTGCTGATGGCCATTGGCAGGGCCGTCTTAATACGCTCGGCAGAGGATGGTGCTCAGAGAAGCTGTGCCGGAGGGGAGGGTCGTCGGCTCGGAGGTTCGACGGACTCAGGTCGCTTTCAGTGTGTGCTGTGTCTGCGAGGCTGGTTTCGAAGGAGCTTTCATTGTGTGCTGCGTCTGCGAGGCTGAGCCGGGCGGCGCCTTGGAAGTCCGTAGCGGGAGTACTCCCTTCTGCCGCCAGCGTGGGATGGCGAGTCTGTCGGGACCCTGGGGACTTGTGGAACTGTGGTGATTTCTTTTGAACTTACAGTCCTTTAACATCTTGGACTATTTTTACTGTGCCCATAGTCTGTTTTTTTTTTATCAATTATGCTATTGTTTGCACTGTTGTAACTATGTGGTTTTGTGCAGGTCTTGTAGCTTTAGTTTTTGGTCGTTTTTGTCTGGTGGATTTGGAGCTCCTATCCGGGGAACACGCTAGCGTGATATTAATACGCAGCAGCCTCTCCGGACTCTGGATTGGGGATTGCCAAACGTTACGTGGATTTTCTGGTGTAGTCTGTTTTGTCATATGCTTTTGTGATATCATTCTGGGGGAACGTTGTCTCATTTTTAAAACTGCATTGCATTTGTGGTTTCTAAATGACAATAAACTGAATCTGAATCATTAACTCTTTTCCATCGACTCTGCTTGGCCTGCTGAGTTCCTCCAGCATTTTGTGTGTGTTGCTTTGGATTTCTAGCATCAGCAGATTTTCTCGTGTTCGTTCACCTGAAACTTGACCATTTCTTTTTACACAGGTACCATCTGACCTGCTGAGTGTTTCCAACATTTTCTGCTTTTACTCTAAATTAGTGTCACGTCTACACACAGAACTGGTTCCTAACTCCACAGCTGAAAGATTTAGCCTTCCCTCTATGGATTCCATCTATACTTCTCACTGTCTGAGTAAAGCAGCCAGCATAATCAAAGAGGACCCACCTCCACATTCTCTCCCTTCTTACATCAGGCAGAAAATACACAAACTTGAAAGCACGTACTATCAGGCTCAAAGACAGCTTCTATCTCGCTGTTAAAAGACTATTTTGGTAGTAGGCATTAATACCTTCTGTTGCTAAGTGTATTTACAGTTTTGGGGGTTTGAATGTCCTGATGTATACTCTCTAGATTGTGTTGTGGTTGGTCTGGAGTTCTTTTTTGTTGCGGGGCTTGGGGAGGATACTAATTTTACATATCTTCAATTTGGGTGCTTTCTCAATTATCTTCTTTTGTATTATATTATTATTGTATGTTTATTTTTGCACTGTATTAATGTTCTTCATTCCGATCTGGGTTTTTTAAAATCTGTAGCGATGTAGAAAATGTATTAAAAAACTAATAAAAAAAAGACTATTGAATGGTTCCCAAGTACAACAAGATGGCCTCACAATCTACCTTGTCATAATCTCACACCTTATTGTCTATGTGCACTATACTTTCTCTGTAGTTGTTGCAATTTATTCTGCATTCTGTTATTGTTTTATCTTGTATTACCTCCAAGTACTGTGGAGTTGATTTGCTCAGTATGAAGAGTATGCATGACAAGCTCTTCGCTGCATCTCGGTACACAAGACAAGAAAAAACATTTTTTTTTTTGATTTTCATGTTAAATTTCACACATCGGTTTTTGAAAATTGGGTGAAATACAGTAAATAAATGGAAACCGTAAGTTCACAAATGCTTTACAAAATAACCCTCGATTATCAAATTTCCAGGGAAGACAAACTTGGCTTGTGATGTATTTTCATAATTTAGGTCCTTGAGCATTCTGACAAATATGCTGCTTAAGGACAACATTATAAAACTTAAATTTTGAAAAATAAGCAATAAAAACAGAAATTTCAAAAATACAGAAACCTTGATTCAAATTTCCAATGTGGCTTACCTAATTCAAGATCCAATTGGCAGAGATATTGTGATGTACTTAGAGTAACCACTACCACCCGATGTCTCAAGATATCCTCTTTCTGTGGCATCTGAAAGGTGGAATGTGTGCTTGAAATCAAACAATACTGCTGCACTACAGGATGCACGGTCTTCACCCATCGATTTCGGAAATACACCCTGCAAGTGAAGAAACACAATTTCAGACAACATCCAATTGAATACTTTTTATTTTAATCAAAAAGCAAAGAAAAATTACATTTTGGAATTCTAAAACAAAAAGTACTGGAAATACTCAGAATGTCAACGACATCTGTAAAGAGAGAATCTGAGTTACCGTACCATGCCAATAAACTTCTGATGAAAGGACATTCACTTCCTCTCTTTTCACAGAGGCAGCCTGATTAGCTAAATATCTCCTGCATTCGCTGTTACACCTTAAAACTTGTTTTTGAACATTTGGCTTTAAAGGTCACAACTTCAGTCTTTGATTTTATAATGCAAAGCTAACATTTTGTTCAACTAACTATCCAAGCAACTGCTACACAAAATGAAAATCAAAATAAAAACACTGGAAATCTGTGTGGTTTCAATATCGCCTGGAATGGAGGGGCCACTGCACAGGATGCCTCAAAAAGGTGGTGCCCATCATTAGGGACCACTATAATCCAGGACATGCCATCTTGCAGTTGCTACCATCAAGGAAGATGCACAAGAGCAGCAAACATACACTCAACGTTTCAGGACTAGTGGCTTCACCTCCGCCATCAGACTTCTGAATGGACAATGAATCCATGAACACAACCTCACTATACTTGCTCTCTTTATTGCACCGCTCACTTAATTTGATAATATTGTAAGGGCTTCTCCAGATCCACTTTCTCCGGTTCCCTTCTACTGTCTTAGGACGTATCGGGTAGATTAACTGATCATTGTAAATTGACCTGGGATTAGGTTTGGGTTAATCGGGTTTATTTGTGGTTGCTGGGGTGGCACAGCTTGAAGAGCCACAAGGGCCTACTTGGCGCTGTATCGCTAAATAAAATAAAATATGTAACAAATTTCTAATTATAATTTTCAATATTTTTATGTATTGCACTGTACTGCTGCCAGAAAACAAATTTCATGACACATTAGTGTTTCTGAAATAAAAACAAAAAATGCAGAGAACATTCAGTAGTTGAGGAACTTCAGATTAGAGATTCTTCATCAGAACTGGTAAAAAGAGAGATAAACAAGTAAGCATTTAGTAGCAAAGATGGGTTTTGGTATTCCATGGGGGTGAGTTCAAGTGGGTTAACAAGAGCAGTTACAAGCACATAATGCATTAACCTGGTTAATACCCAGGTTGTGAGACATACACAATGAGCCAGACTATACAAATGTAATAACATAATCTGAGCTGAAACTATCTTAGAAAGAAATGGCCAATAGTGGAATGCATAAGATAAAAACTTAGTTATCTAATACTGCAGTGCGTCCAGACAAAAGATGAGGTGTTCCTCAAGGTTGTGTCGGCCTCAATGGAACAATCAGGAGGGCACAGACAGAAAGATTGGATTAGGAGAGCCATAGTGAATTAAAATGGCTCAGCTTCCAACTCTTTCACTGTGATCTTACAACTGTGGGCTGATTATTTTCCATTTCACAACTGCTACTGGAAATTCATATAAACGGTAGATACATGTGACGGTAATCAAACTAAAATTAATCCTCAAGAAATCATAACGTATCACATAATCTCAGTTTTTCCACCATGAAGACACAGTTAATCAGAGTAATTCTCTGCAAGACACATCCAACATCTGTATCCTCCAAAGGCAGAATAAATCCCCATATGTATCACACCAAACTTCCAAAGTCAACCTGAGGTATTATGTACAAATAAATACACCCAAATTGACTCTGAACACTTCCAAACACAACTGAAAACAAACTGACATGGCCCAAAGAAAGAGAATAGAGGTGATTTCAAATACTGAAAGCATTAATGCACAGGATCTGTTCTTATTCTCCCTTAAGTGTCCATCTTCTTACATGAAATTACACTGAGAGCTACTGCCACAAAATTCAGATGAAATGTTACAAAATCTTTAGTTTTAATGGTTATTTCTAAAGGTGATAGTTGATCCACGAGCAGTTTTAAGATTTTTGTCATAAATACTAGAACGTAGGAGAATGGGACAAGAATTGACAGAGATATAGACGGGGTAAATGCAAACAGGCCTTTTCTGCTGAGGTTGGGTGAGAGTAGAACCAGAGGTCATGGGTTAAGGGTGAAAGGTGAAATGTTTAAGGGGAACATGAGGGGGAACTTGTTCACCCAGCAGATGGTGCGAGTGTGAAACGAGCTGCCAATAGAAGATGCAGGATCATCTGCAACATTTATGAACAGCTCGGATAAGTATATGGATGGAAAGGTTATGGAGGGCTACGTTCCAGGTCGATGGGACTAGGCATGATTAATAGTTCGGCAAGGACTAGATGGTCCTGAGGGCCTGCTTCTGTGCTGTAGTGGTTTATTACGGTGACAATTCAATGGTATATTTTATCAAAAATTAAGTAAATTATCACTGTTTTATGAAGTTAAATTATCTCTTGGTAATGTGCAAAGGCAGGTTAAAGATACTGAATCCTGAATCTGCTGAACTTTAACCATACTTCAGCAAACTTGTATTACATAGCTTGTCTTGGATCTTTTAAGACTTCTCGGGAAAGTAAGAGAAAAATCAAGCACTATGATCATTGCTGATGTCAACTATCATCATTAAATACAATTAAGAGCTTGCATAAATTGAATGAAATTACTTCCTACTATTGAGAAGTTTTAGATAGCAATCTGAAATAATTACAAGCTTTTAAAGCTGAGGGAATTAATGAAATCTAATGTAGAGAAACTGCAAGGTTAATCGATTTGGCTGATAGAATAAAAAAAACTAAGTTTTTAAATACTGAGAATTATTTAAAAAACATGAATTTGTGCAACTTTGTATAAGCAGCATAAAAAGAGCATGTAGCTACCAAAAATAATTGGTAGGAAAATAGTCTTTCTTGTAAGGAGGGTACACAAGATTAAGGAAATTTTCAATACCAAAATACTGCAAACTGGTAAAGTGAAATCTAGGTAATAAAGGGCAAAATTGTCAATAGGTTAAGCAGACCCTGTGGAGACAGAAATTGAGTTAATATTTCAGATCAATGATGTATTTTTTAACAAGAATAGAAAAATCCCTTCAATTATATAGGGTCCTGGTGAGACCATAAATTATAGACAGCATGCAGTTTTTCTTTCTGTAGGAAGGATATGCTTCTCTTGAAATGCTTATGCATACTAAATCACCAAGCGTAGTGGGAAACTGAAAAATTAGGAAAACTTTAAAAAGCAACTAAGTACCACTAAGTGAGCAATAAAGAAAGAGATGCTGGATTATAAAAATAAACTAGCACAAAATATAAAAACAGATAGTTTTAAAAAATAATTATATAAAGTGGAAAAGGGTGGCTAAAGTGAATGTAGATCCCTCGGAGGACAAGAAGGGGGAATTGATACTGGGTAATGAGGAAATGGCCGAGGCTTTGAATGACTATTTTGTAACAATCTCCACATCTAACATGCCAAAGAGAGGTGTTATGGATGTGATGGGATGTGAAGACCCTGATACAATAGATATCACTAAAGAGGTAGTGCTGAGTAAACTTGTGGGCCTGAAGATAGATAAGTCCCCTGGTCCTGATTGAATGCATCCCGGGGTACTGAAAGAAATGGCAGAAGTTATAAAGGCTTTGGCGATGATTTACCAAAATTCTCTGGACTCTGGGTAGGTCCATGCGGATTGGATGACGCCACTGTTCAAAAAAGGATGTAGGCAAAAGGCAGGTAACCATAGGCCAGTTAGTTTAACATCTGTAGTTAAGGAAAATTCTTGAAGCTATCATTAAAGAAGAAATAGTGAGGCATCTGCAAAGAAATGGATCCAACAGGCAGGCACAGCATGGATTAAGCAAAGGCAGGTCCTGTCTGACAAACTTACTGGAGTTCTTTGAGGATATAACAAGCGCAGTGGATAAAGGGGAACAGATGGATGTTATTTACTTTGATTTCCAGAAGACGTTCAATAAGGTGCCACATAAAAGACTTGTATATAAGATAAGGATGCACAGAGTTGGGGGTGATGTATTAGCATGGATAGAGGATTGGTTAACTAATAGAAAGCAGAGAGTTGGGATACATGGGTGTTACTCTGGTTGGCAATCAGTGGTGAGCAATGTGCCCCATGGGTCGGTGTTGGGCCTGCAACTGTTCACAATATACATCAATGATCTGGAAGAAGGGGCCAAGTGTAGTGTATTTAAGTTTGCTGATGATACTAAATTGAATGGAAAAGCAAATTGTGCAGAAAATAGAGTCTTCAGAGATATAGATATGTTAAGTGAGTGGGCAAGGGTCTAGCAGATGGAGTACAATGTAAATGCAAGGTCATCCACTTTGGAAGGAGAAATGAAAGCAGATTATTATTTAAATGGTAAAAAAAATTACAGCATGCTGCTATGCAGAGGGATTTGGAAAGTGCTTGTGCATGAATCACAAATGGAATGTTGGCCTTCATTGCTCGAGGGATTGAATATAAGAGCAGGGGGGTTTTGCTGCAACTGTACAGGTACTGCTGGGGTCACCCCTGGAGTACTATGTGCAGTTCTGGTCTCCTTACTCGAGGAAGGATATACTGGCTTTGAAGGTGGTGCAGAGGAGGTTCACCAGGTTGATTCCAGAGATGAAGGGGCTAGACGATGAGGAGAGATTGAGATTGAGTCGCCTGGGACTGAACTCACTGGAAGTCAGAAGGATGAGAGGAGATCTTATAGAAACATAAAAAATTATGAAAGAGATAGGATAAGATAGAGGCAGGAAAGTTGTTTTCACTGGTAAGTGAGACTAGAACTAGGGGACATAGCCTCAAGATTCGGGGGAGTAGATTTAGGATGGAGATGAGGAGGAACTGCTTTTCCCCAGAGAGTGGTGAATCTGTGGAATTCTCTGCCCAATGAAGCAATTGAGGCTACCTCAGTAAATATATTTAAGACAAGGTTGGATACATTTTTGCATAATAGGGGAATTAAAGGTTATGGGGAAAAGGCAGGTAGGTGGAGATGAATCCATGGCTAGATCAGCCATGATTTTATTGAATGGCAGAGCAGGCTCAACGGACCAGATGGCCGACTCCTGCTCCTATTTCTTATGTTCTTAAATCAGAGCAATCAGGGTTTCTTCAGAGGACTGGGTACGTATGTGTGTGTGGGGGTGAATGGGGAAAAAATGGGACTTGTTTGCTGTTGTTTTTTTCTGCTTGTTGTGTTATGTTCTGTGCTATTCTGCCGAGCATTATGGGTAGACTGTGTTGGCACTGGAAGTCCCCCAGTACGTACTCGGGTGTGTTGGTTGTTAAATCAAACGGCACATTTCACTGTATGTTTTGACATACACACAATAAATAAATATGAATCTTAATTCATTCCTGGGAAGAGGAGATTATGTTCGAGAGAAAAATCATATACAACAGGAATAACATGTTCAGAGTTTATGAAAGTGAACTATGACTTGAAGCAATTGAGAATTAGCATCCTGATTTGTTGGCCATTGACACAAACAACACATTACACTGCATGTTTTGATGTGCATGTGACAAACAAAGCTAATCTTCTCTTCTCTCTTTATTTGGCATTCCAAAGTGACTGCTCCCTCTGCAACAGCCTGTTGTACCTCCCAAGAACAGTAAAAGTATCCCATTCTCTCACAGCTTCTAACACCTGTCCACTTGCCTTAAACACTCCCTCTGGCATTAGCAGATTTCTTCAAAGAAATTATTCATTTTTTAATTAATTTTGCTTGTTTTTTCTTTCCACTCTTATCTATAAGTGTATACCTCAGATAAATATTTTGTGGAGATTTGTGATATATATGATTATATGATATATATGTACAATGTCTGAAATACATCTTATGGAAATGTTTGTTTGATGATGAACTTCAATAACAAAAAAAATTTTTTAAAGCCAAAATTTATTGTAACACACACAAAATGCTGGAGGACTCAGCAGGTTAGGTAGCATCTATGGAAATCAACCTTAAAAGAGGCCTCATCTAAATTTATTTGTGTTTTATTTAACAATAAATTTGCTTAGCATTGCAAATGTATTTCCAGGGATGAGAGCCCCAATGGAATTAGCACTAGAAGGAGTATTTATAAGTAAGGCGTTATAAGGCACTGGTCAGACAACATTTGGAATATTGTGAGGAGTTTTGGGGCCCTTATCTAAGAGAAAATGTGCTGGAATTGAAGGTTCATGAGAATGATCCCAGAATGAAAGGGTTGATGGATAAGGCATGTTCCTTGGCCTGTACTTACTACAGTTTAGAAGAATGAGGGGAGAATCTCATTGACACCTATCAAATATTGAGGCTACGTCCACACTACGCCAGATAAATCCGTAACCCGTTTTTACCCTCCGTCCACACTAAAACGGCGTTTTCATCCCTCGAAACCGAAGCTTTTCAGAAATGCTTTCCAGTGTGGGTATTTTTGAAAACGCTGCTCAGGCAAATCAGTGTGGACGGGGTACGGGAGACTTTTGAAAACACTGGCAGATGGCAGCACGCTATTTCATTGTTTTCTTGAACACAACCTAACAATTTCAGAACAGACGGCAAAGAGACTGAAGCCAGAAGAGTTAGAAATGTACTCACCAAATACTTTGACCCATAACTTACTGAATAAATAAATATACTGCACTCACTTTGCCCTGCTTTCTGTCCTTGCTCGTATGAAGGTGGTTTACCTATTTATGCAAGTACTTCTCTGACAATAGATGTGAAACAGCCTAATGTAACATTGTATGTAAATACAAGATAACACTGATGCAGACATGTTTTATACATTTAACAAGGTGCTTTATTAATGCAACAGAGTTAGTTAGTTTTTCAATGTTCGTCGTCAGCCGGGTCAATCTGTCCGTGAATTCCCTGTCGGTTGCCCTAATGCGTGAGAGCCAACAGCTGTCCATCATTTTAAGTTTTTCTAGTCTGTAACTGCACAAACACGCACTGTTACGGCGAGATTCGACACCAAACATGTCGCTTGTTTTAGGTAGATGTGTCCTGCGCATGCGCAGGAGGAGATTCACCAAAATCTCCATTTCAGTGTGGATACAGATATTTTCAAAGACACATAGTGTGGACGCTATTGTTTTTATGTGAAACCGGCATTTTCAAAATTATCCGGTCTAGTGTGGATGTAGCCTGAAAGGCCAGGATAGAGTGGGTGTGGAGAGGATACTGTCTTTAGCAGAGGAGTCCAGGACCAGAGGGCAGAGCCTCAGAGTAACAGAGATGAGGAGGAATTTCTTTAGCTAGAGGATGGTGAGCCCATGGAATTCATTTACACAGATGGCTGTGGAGGCCAAGTCAAAGGGAAGGTTGATAGGTTCTTGACTAGTAAAGGTGTCAAAGGTTATAGACAGAAGGCAGGAGAAGGGAGTTGAGAGGGGTGATAAATGAGCCTAATTAGAAGAATGAGGAGGGATGTCACTGAAACCTATCAAATACTGAAAGGTGTAGATAAGAGTGGATGTGGGCAGAATGTTGAAAAATAGCCCAATTCTGCTCCTATGTCTTATGGTCACTTGGGCAACTATGAAATAATTAAAGTCTTCAGCACATTACTCCATGTGGAGTTAACTACAAGGCAATATGTAATAGCTGCCTGTGAAAGCTGGCATTCACCAGGCAGAGACACATGGTAGTCAGCAATGAGACACAGATCTCAGGGCTGCAAGCATGGTTAGTGTGGGCTTTACTGGTGATTGGTAGTGGCTGTTCCAATTTTGACAGACCACCTGGTTCCACAGTCTCTCTCATCCAATTCAATGTTCTCCCCCACTCCCTGACCCCAATCTCTATTTGGCAAACAGCTCTCCCCAGCTCAGAAATTTTTCTAATGGTAATAAGCTCAACAGTGGTACTGGCTATTGTGTATGCATTCACAGAGAAGGCTCTGGCTGGGCAGAACCATGAAGTCAAGGAAAGAAAGAAGAATAAGCAGCTTCCCAGTATGTAATACGGGAGATGGCAAGACCTGGGTGCTCTGCCGTTCCCAGCTGTGTCCCATACTGACCGTGCTGGGTCAGCATGCACCTGAGCCCAATATCTCAGCATTAATAAATTGCAATGTTCACACCACCAGTACTCGGCACTGAGCAGTCACCTCAATGCTGATGAGGCCAATTACAGTGATATTGTGTGGAAATCTTAGTTCAGTTCAATCCAGTCCGTAAACATGCACCAAGTCTTCAGGCTTCCCATTTTGACCTTACTGCCCTCACCACCCACAGTGTTTGCTTAAATTTAAGCTGGGCTTAATGAACTGAATCACATCTTTTAATTAGGTACTGTAGCCAACCAAACTACAAATTGGGCTCAACATTTCAGAAAACATTTCTTCTGTTCCATTTCCAGCACCTCTAGATGGTTTTATTTTTGTTGTGTCAGCGCCCTCTGCCTTTCACAGCTTTTTCTTAATCACTCTTCCACTGTACAGACCTCTTTTTCCTTGTTTTTTCAGCATCTTAAAAACCTTTTCCCAGTTGCATAACAAAACATAAACTGTTATTCCTTCCTGAGGCCTTATCTGACTATTGTCAGCATTTTCAGATTTTGAGAGCAGTGACAACTTACAAGGGAAGAATATGTTTGTCTAGGGTTTGTAAATCTGGCGGGAACAAAGGATGTTGTAAATGGCTAGGCTAGAGCGCTGTAGGAGGGGTGTGGGACAGCTGGCAAAGGAGTGTCAGTGGTGTGGGGTGGAACGGGTGCAGACACATCCAGACCCAAGACACCAGACAAGGTGATTTGATTCCAGGGGACAGGCTCAGAAATTTACAGTACAGAAATTCATCCCATCAACTCAAAACAGGTTGGATTTCTGCATTTAATCAGAACACAAGATACTATGGATGCTGGAATCATCTGATGAAATCATCCTAATGAAGGGTCTCAAGCCTAAAAATTAACTGGTTATTCCCCTCCATGGATGCTGCCTAACTTGCAGAGTTCCTCCAGCATTTAGTATACGTGGCTCTGAATTTCTGTAATGTAACTTTCAGAGGGCACCCTAATCCAGGGAACAAATTCTGGCTCAGCTTAGCTGAACTCATCTACAAGTATCTGGGCCAAAAGCAATAGATAATATGAGCTAAGTACATCAACATTTCAATCATTGCTAATCAATCATTCCAAACCAAACAATCATTATGTTTACTGGATTAATAAGCAACAGCAAATTATTATAAAATAATAACCATGCCAAATCTTTGAATGTCATACCTGAGAGGTCTGGCCTGTGGATTTCCAGCTTCGACATAAGGATGCAGATAATCTTTTATATATAAATCAGCAGCACTGTTGGAATGGGTGCAAATAAGGATTCTATGGAGGAAAGAAACACACTAAATATTAGAAAAAGATTAGGAATGTGTCATCAAGATTTGACTGAAAGTTAGCAAGCATAGCAACACTTACAAGCAATTATCTAAATATTTATTCCACGCTTTGTAAAGTAATTGGAGATTAAATATGAGCAAATGTACAAACTTCCCAAGAGCACAGTAATAATCCTTTGATATATTTCTCATGTGGATGGGCCATAATCCTGCAACTACTTCTGGCAGAAACCTCAAAGAGAGCAAGATTGGAACCAACTTATGGTCTAACAATCTGAGCTTGAAATTTTGGTCCCTGTTTCTTTTCAATATGCATAGTGGTCTCTTCTAATTTCTCCTGAACTACAAAACTCAGGCATATTTCCTCGCTAATCTGACCTTTGGCAATTCACCTTCCTCTCTAAAACACACTTTGCTCTGATTTCACTGAACTTGAATAATCAATGCCATACAAACTCATGGTTAGTAAAGGCAGAAAGCTATATTGTTTGGTTTACATTGTGGAATTATGTCTTATTTTACAATATGCACCCAGGACAAGCACGACTTATGCTGGAGGAACCGGTATTTCTATGCACCTCACCCATTGCCCTTCCATGTGGTGGGACAAAACGTGTGGGCAGAACATGCCCAGCAGAGTGGAAGAGATCGTTTGGAACATAAGTTTAACTGTAATTGGTTTATTATTATCACATGTATCAAGATACAGTGAAAAACATGTCTTGCATTCTGTTCATACAGACCAAATCATTACAGAGTCATTGAGGTAAAACAATAAAAGAATGTAGAATGAAGTGTAACAGCCACAAAGTGCAGTGCAGGTAAACAATAGCGTGCAAGATCATAATGAGACACAGATCTGAAAATCTTTGGACTGTTGTGTGAATATGAACACAAAAGCTGGAAACCCAGAGTAAAAAATACAAAATGCTAGAGGAACTCAGCTGGCAGACGACATCAATGGAAAGGAATAAATAGTCGACAGCTTCCTGATGCAAGATCTCAGCCTGAAACTTCGACTATTTGTTCACCTCTACAGATGCTGCCTGACCTGCTGATTTCCTCCTGCAATTTGTTTGTGTGAATATGGACTCATCTTCATTATGCTTGATTTTATGCAATTATTTTTCCATTGCATCATACATTTCAGTGAACTAACATCAAGTGGTTTCTGGCAAATAGTTATGCCAACTTACATGGTTAAAAAGTAAAAGCAGCAAGAAAGGCAGCTGCAGACAAAACACTCGGACTTAGCCACCCTAGATACATGAACAGGCCTATCATTACCGTACAACCACCTGTGATGTGAACCACCAGCTCCATGCTGTGATCTGCTATGCTGAGAACTGTAAATCTGCATCTTAAATCCTGCCTGATACTCTGTGTGCCACGTCTCACTGAATGGCAAGCAACAACCACTGAAACTTTATTGTTTGCTTGTTTGTTTGTTTATTTATTTAGTGTTACAGCATGGAGTAGGCTTTTCCACACCCCTTCAAGACACACTGTCCCAACAGCTCCTAACCCCGATTAACCCTAAACTAATCACAGGACAATATTACAATGACCAACTAACCTAACCAGTACAACTTCCGACTGTGGGAGGAAACTGGAGCACCCAAGCAAATCCCATGAATTCCACAGGGAGGATGTACAGCAACTCCTTGCAGAACAGTGCCAGAACTGAATTCCAAACTCCGGAACCTCCTCACCCCGAGCTGTAATAGCGTCACAATAACCACTGCACTACCGCGGTGCCCAAAGCTTGCCAAAAATTACAACTCATCCAGAAATGCAATCAAAAACCAATTAAGTGCAGTTGCTGAAAATCTGAACTACAAATGCAAATACAATGACAGCATCTGTGGAGAAAATGGAGATAATGTTTCAGGTCTCTGATCTTTTATCCAAGTAATTTATGACGCAAGGTCAAAGACCATAAAACATCAACTCTTTCTCTCATTAATAAACTTCCCAGATGCGCTGAGAGTTTTCAGAGAATTACCATAAAGCACAAAGAACAAACTTGATTTAAACCTACTCTTTTGATAAAAGCGAAGATCACAGTGTTAATCTGGATTAGAATGCTATGAGCCAAGAACAAGACAGTGATTAAGTAAACTCACTAATGGACAGTACATTCAGTTGTGGAATGAGATGGAATAAAATTCTTAAGACCATAAGAGAAAGGAGCAGAATGAGGCCATTTGGCCCATCGAGTCTGCTCTCATATTTTATAATGGCTGATCCATTTCCCTCTCAGCACCAAAATCTTGTCTTCCACCCTCCTCCAAATCCCTTCATACCCTGACTAATTAATAATCTATCAATCTTTGCCTTCAATATACACAATGACTTGGCCTCCACAGCCACCTGTGGCAACAAATTCCACAGATTCACAACTCTCCAGCTAAAGAAATTCCTCCTGATCTCCGTTCTAAATAAATGTCCCTCTATTCTGAAGCTGTGCTATCTGTGATATCTTTTATCTTTCTAGCTATCTTCCTATCTTGAATTCTTTGAGAATTCTTCTATCTTTCTTGAAAACAGATACATTTCTCAGTGGCCATCAGAAGAAGTAACATATGGATATCCAAACTGACAAGTTGTATTTTGGCTACATTTATTCTAGCCTACAGCAAAACCATCTGTACTGTAGATGCCCATTTCTGTCTCACTTCCAGCTGTATTTCAAGCCGGTGCCTTCCGAGAATGTTAAAGACTGACACACCAAAATTATGTTTTGCATTTTAAATGTGTAACACACATTTTTGATTTGTGAAAAATTCCAGTTCAACTCCATCCTTTCAAAGGATTGTCTTAAACACCTTCTATTCATTGAGCACCATCCAGTTCCAGGCTGGGTCAAATGCAGTCAAAACATCTCACATTGTCTACAAGATGGTATGAGGCAGTAGGACGAAACAGACATTGGCCAAGGATAGCAGCAACTTTAAACACCTCCCTGGCTTGGTAACAAAGTGCATGAAAATGCAACCATCTGCAGAATTTTGGTTACTATCTGAAGCTACTTGGAAATTTCCAGCCAAGCTTACAAGACAAAGCCTAACAATGAAATTTCAAAATCACATACAACACTGTGCTGGGTTTAGAGAGGGTAATTGAAGAGATGTTGTCACTGCTGATGTACAAAAGGTATAGAGGGACTTTGAAGAAAATCCTACTGCTAAAGTTCTGGAAAACTTTGGTCTGTGAAATGGAAAGGGAGCAAGAAACAATCTATTGGAGGAGCTCAGCAGGTCAAGCAGCATCAAAGGGAGGAAAAGAATTGTTAATGTTTCGAGCTAAAACTCGGTATCACAAATGGAAAGTGAATTCAGCAAATCACAGAATTGATTGTAATTTCAGGAAATATAATCTGCAGGGCTCAGGGAAAGAGAAGTGGAATGGGACTGAATACACCACCATAATACCATAAAACACAGGAGCAGAATCAGGCCATTCAGCCCATCGAATCTGCTCCACTATTCCATCATGACTGACCCCAGATCCCACTCAACCCCAAACACTTGCTTTCTTGCCATAAACTATCATGCCCTGACCAATCATCAAACTACCAATTTTCACTTTAAGTATACCAACAGTCGTGGCCTCCACAGCTGTCTGTGGCAGATGACTCCACAGATTCACTATTCTCCAGCTAAAAAATTCCTCCCTAACTCTTTTTTTAAAGGGTCGCCCCTCAATTTTGAGGCTGTGTCCTCGAGTTCTGGACACCCCCACCACAGGAAACATCCTTCACATCCACTTTATCTAGTTCTTTCAACATGCAGTAGGTTTCAAAGAGATCCCCCGATATTCTTCTAAGTTCTAGTGGGAATCAACCTCGTAAACTTCCTTGAACTCTCTCCTTTCTGAGATAAACTGTTGACAGTACTCCAAATGCGGCCTGACTAGTGTCATATAAAGCCACATCATTATCTCTTTGTTTTTATATTCTATTTCCCTTGAAATGAATGCCAACATTGCAAATGCCTTCTTTACTACAGACTCAAACTGTACATTAACTTTCTGGGAGTCTTGAAATATTACACTGCAAAGAGTCAGCATGGATTTGATGGGGTGAAATACCTCTTCCTGTGCCCAATGATTCAATTATTCTTTTCTAAACTCAGTGTTATATAAAAAAACTGAAGATGTTTAGCTAATCTTGTTTCAAATATTAAATGGTAACAAAAATAGTATTTGAGTTCATGGACAAGCATGAGAAAGGATTACATATCAGTATGTGCACACACTTGGTGGTGGGGTGGAGACTCGTCTCTACCAAAGGAGGTGCAAGTGGAAGGGGCAAACCGCAAGTGTTGCCATGTTTCTGGTGCCCCATCTTGTGTACAAGACAACCAATTAACTCCTATGTTATGACCGCAATGTAATATTCACTGCCTGAAATGTGCATCCAAAGCCAGTCTATTGTAAACAGCACACCAATAACTGAAACTCGCCCGTTGGTTTAATGGGAGATGGCCTTATAGATAGATGACCAAGTTTTGAGATGGCAAGGGAGAAACTGAAATAATGGAGAAACCATGCAAAACCCTTGACAGTTTACTGTTCAAACACTGTTTTTGTACAGACAGACCTAAAATACAAGTGTACTGTCTCTTGAAAGTGGCATCACAGCTTGACAGGATGGTGAAGGTGGCTTTTGGATTGCTGACCTTCATCAGTCAGGGCACTGAGTAGAGAAGTTGGGATGTTATGTTGCAGTTGTATTAGACATTGATGCAGCTATAAAAAGAATATTCTGTTCAGTTTTGGTCACCCTGCTAAAGGAAAGAAGCCATTAAGCTGGAAGAGTGCAGAGGAAATTTACAAAGATGTTGCCAGGACTCAAGGCTCTGAGTTGCAAGGAAAGGTTAAGCAGGTTGGGAATTCTCAATGAGAATGAGAGGTGATCATAATGCGGTGTATAAAAGTGTGAGGGACATAAACAGGGTGAACAGGCACAATCTTTTTACCAGGGTTGGGAATCAAGAGCTAGAAGACACAGGTTTAAGATGATAGGGAAAAGCTTGTGAGTTGGGGCTAATGAGGGATCTAACAAGAATCTGAGGGGCAAAATTTTTACCGAGAGAACAGTCAGTATATAGAATAAGCTGCCAGTCTTTTAATCTCCTTGAAAAGATCGGAACATCTTTACAAATCTCTGACAAGCAACCGTTTGAAATGGAGGAAGGAACGGCAACTGAGAAGACACTTAAATCTTTAAACTGGAGCTTGAAGGAACCGGGAACAAATAATGCAAGTAGCATACAGATCCCAAATAATTCATTCAACTGCTCCAGCATCATCTGCCAAAAAACAACATTTTTTGTGAAGCAGATTAGGAGATAAGAGACATAACAGTTCTGCTTCATTTTTGCTGAAAAGATATTGAAGATTAATGCACATATTGTCAAAGGTGAAACATGAGAAACCTTTCATCACGGATCACAAAATAGCAAGGAGTCAAAGAGTAATACAGCACAGATAAAAGCCCTTTGTCCCAAGGAATTCATGCTGACCATGATGCCCACTAGCAAATCCCAAGTACAGCACAAGAAAAGGCCCTCCAGCCCAAATAATTTCCTATATACACCGCATATCCCTCCAAACCCCAACCCACAACATACTGTACCTATCCAAGTGCTTCTTAAATGAGACGATTGAACTTGGCTCAAATACGTCCTCTGGCATCTCATTCCATTTACTGACAAGCATGTGGGTTAAAAAGTTGCCCCTCAAGACTTTCTTAAATCTTTCCACTCTCACCCTAAACCTCTGCCCCTGGCTTTGAACTCTCTTTTGCTGGGGAAAAGACTATTACATCCACCTTACCTCAGCCTCTCACACATTTAAACACTTCTGAAAGATCACCCCTCATTAGAAACATAAAAAACCTGCAGCACAATACAGGCCCTTCAGCCAGCAATGCTGTGCCAAACATGTACTTACTTGGAAATTACCTAAGGTTACCCATAGCCCTCTATTTTTACAAGCTCCATGTACTGTTACGTACTCGTGACACGTAACAGTGACTTGTCACTTGTCACGTGACTGGGGTTGAAGCTATACTGGACTTGAGGTAATGGTCTTGTGATGGTGGAGTGATGTCATTTTCCCGCCAGTAGAGATCATGTGACAGGTTTTTTTTTACAGGGTATAAAAGGAAGACCCCACCCTGTGGGGTGGGGCAGTTCGTGGCTGGATTTGCCATGTTGACTTCATGCCACTGCGTGATTTAATGCTATGACGCAGTTTAGTTGAAAGATGAAGTTTTATCTAAAGCCTAAAGTTTAAAAGGTCATTGCCAGCAGTTTCTTTACTATACTGCTAGTGGAGAGTGAAGATTGGAGTTCGGGAGTTAAAGATCGAGGAGAATCGAATTTCGACGGTGAAACGGGTTCGACCTTATTTGATCCTTATTCGAAAGGAATTCGTTGACTGTTCTCGTGTTAATCTCTGCGGGATAGCAGAAGATTGAGGACAGTGTGATAAAGGAAAGGTCAGTGCCTTTAAGCCGTTACGTTTCATAAAATTCTTCGTGGGAAGAGTTCGACTTTGGAAACTGAAGGAAAACGACGCGGAAGAGAATTTAAATCGCCTTAAAAAGTCTCTCCTTTTGAAAGGACTGTGAGCATTTTGAACTTTTGGCAATATCGCTTTAAAGAACTGTTTTTGCAACATCGCTTTAAGAACTGTTAAGCTGCCACACAGCAGCTGTTTTCCGGTTACGTTAGTGTTTGTTTACTTTTGGGGGGGTTTGTTTTCAGTGTTTAATAAACGTGTTATTTGTTATAAAAACCCTTGCCTAACTCATCTCTTCATTGTTGCCTGAATACGTAACAGTACCTATCCAGGAGCTTCTTAAAAGACCCTATTGTATCCACCTCCATACACCGTTGCTGGCAGCCCATTCCACGCACTCACTACTCTGCATAAAAAACTTCCCCCCGACATCTCCTCTGTATCTACTTCCAAGCACCTTAAAACTGTACCCTCTCGTGATAGCCACTTCAGCCCTGAGAAAGAGCCTCTGACTATACACACGATCAATGCCTCTCATCATCTTGTCTCTATCAATGCCTCGATCAGGTCACCTCTCATCCTCCGCCACTCCAAGGAGAAAAGGCAGAGTTCACTCAACCTATTGTCATAAGGCATGTTTCCCAAACCAGGCAACATCCTTGTAAATTTCCTCTGCACCCTTTCTATAGCTTCCATATCCTTCCTGTACTGAGGTGACCAGAATTGAGCACAGTTCTCCAAGTGGGCCCTGACCAGGGTCCTATATAGCTGTAACATTACCTCTCGGCTTCTAAACTCAATCTCAACTCTTTAACTCAATCTCATCTCTTTAACATTAACTCAATCCCACGGTGATGAAGGCCAATGCACCATATGCCTTCTTAACCACACAGTCAACCTGTGCAGCAGCTCTGAGTGTCCCATGGACTCGAAACCCAAGATCCCTCTGATCCTCCACACTGCCACAAGTCTTACCATTAATACTATATTCTGCCATCATATTTGACCTACCAAAATGAACCACCTCACACTATGTGTTGAACTTCATCTGCCACTTCTCAGCCCAGTTTTGCATCCTACCGATGTCCCAATGTAACCTCTGACAGCCCTCCACACTATCAACAACACCCCAACTTTTGTGTCATCAGCAAATTTACAAACCAATCCCTCCAGTTCCTCATCCAGGTAAAAATAAAAATCATGAAGGGAAGAGGTCCCAGAACAGATCCCTGAGGCACACACCTGGTCACCGACTTCCATGCAGAATATGATCCATTTACAACCACTCTTTGCCTTCTGTGAGCAAACCAATTCTGGATCCACAAAGCAAGGTCCCTTTGGATCCTGTGCCTCCTTACTTTCTCAATAAGTCTTGCACAGGGTACCTTATCAAATGCCTTACTGAAATCCATATACACTACATCTACTGCTCTTCCTTTGTCAACATGTTTAGTCACATCCTCAAAAAATTCAATCAGGCTCATAAGGCACAACCTGCCTTTGACAAAGCCACGCTGACTATTCCTAAACATATTATGCCTCTCCAAATGTTCATAAAACCTGCCTCTCAGGATCTTTTCCATTAACTTACCAACACTGAAGAAAGACTCACTGGTCTATAATTTCCTTGGCTATCTCTACTCCCTTTCTTGAATAAGGGAACAACATCTGCAACCATCCAATCCTCCAAAACCTCTCCTGTTCCCACTGATGATGCAAAGATCATTGCCAGAGACTCAGCAATCTCCTCCCACGCCTCCCACAGTAGCCTGGAGTACATCTCATCTGGTCCCAGCGACTTATCCAACTTGATGCTTTCCAAAAGTTCCAATACATCCTCTTTCTTAATGTCTATATTCTCAAGTTTTTCAATCCGCTGCAAGTCATCCCTACAATCACCAAGATCCTTTTCCGTAGTAAGTACTGCAGCAAAATATTCAAAGTATTAAGTACCTCTGCTATCTCCTCTTGTTCTATACACACTTTTCGACTGTCACACTTGATTGAACCTATTCTCTTGCATCTCATCCTCTTGCTCTTCACATATTTGTAGAATATGGGGTTTTCCTTAATCCTGCTCGCCGAGGCCTTCTCATGGCCCCTTGTGGCTCTCCTAATTTCATTCTTAAGCTCCTTCCTGCTAGCCTTATGATGTTCTAGATCTCTATCATTACCTAGTTTTTTTTAACCTTTCGTAAGCTTTTCTTTTCTTCTTGACTAGATTTACAACAGCCTTTGAACACCACGATTCCTATACTCTACCATCCTTTCCCTGTTTCATTGGAACATGCCACGCAAATATCCCCTGAACATTTGCCACATTTCTGCCGTACATTTCCCTGAGAACATCTGTTCCTAATTTATGCTTCCAAGTTCCTGCCTGATAGCTTCATATTTCCCCTTACTCCAATTAAACGCATTCCTAACTTGTCTGTTCCTATCCCTCTCCAATGCTATGGAAAAGGAGACAGAACTATGATCACTATCTCCAAAATGCTCTCCCACTGAGAGACCTGACACCTGACCAGGTTCATTTCCCAACACCAGATCAAGTACTGCCTCTCCTCTTGTAGGCTTATCTACATATTGCGTCATAAACCTTCCTGAATACACCTTACAAACTCTACCCCATCTAAACCGCTTGCTCTAAGGAGATGCCAAGCAATATTTAAGAAATTAAAATCTCCCACCACAACAACCCTGTTATTATTACGTCTTTCCAGAATCTGTCTCCCTATCTGCTCCTCGATGTCCCTGTTACTATTGGGTGGTCTACAAAAAACACCCAGTAGAATTATTGACCCCTTCCTGTTTCTAACTTCTGCCCACGGAGACTCTGTAGACAATCCTTCCATGACTTCTTCCTTTTCTGCAGCCGTGACACGATCTCTGATCAACGGTGCCAAGCCCCCACCTTTTTTGCCTCCCTCCCTGACCCTTCTGAAACACCTATAGTCTGGCACTCTAAGTAACCATTCCTGCCCCTGATCCATCCAATCTCTATAATGGCCACAACATCCTAGCTCCAAGTACTGATCCACACTCTAAGCTCATTCGCTTTGGTCATGATGGTTCTTGCATTAAAATACACACATCTCAAACCATCGGTCTGAGGACATCCCTTCTTTTTCACCTGTCTATCCTCCCTCTCACACTGTCACCAAGCTTTCTCTATTTGTGAGCCAACAGCCCCTTCCTCTATCTCTTCCATTCAGTTCCCACCCCCCAGCAATTCTAGTTTAAATTCTCCCCAAAAGCTTCAGCAAACCTCCCTGCCAGGATATTGGTCTTCCTTGGATTCAAGTGCGCCCGTCCTTTTTGTACATGTCATGCCTGCCCCAAAAGAGGTCAGAATGATCCAGAAATCTGAATCCCTGCCCCAAACCCTCAGCCATGCAGTTATCCTCCACTTCACTCTATTCCTAGACTCACTGTCAGTAATCCCTTGGCAGTAATCCCAAGATTACTAGCTTTGAGGTCCTGCTTCTCAACTTCATTCTACAATGTTCCAAGGAGTAGCCTGGCCAACCACTCTCTATAACTCGAGCCTCCAAGCCAATCATGAGGGAATGTGGACGAACTAAGATATGCAACAGCTCATATCCTTTTTTATATACAATGGACCAATACCATTCAACAAGGGGTATGTGGACCCCAGGTTAGGAACCCCTGTCATAGAAAAGGTAAATATTTATTAATAGACTGCTCAAAGGAGGTGATTGTATTGAGTAACATTGGCAAATTTAAGATGAAATTCACATTGGCATTTGGAGAAAAAAAAAAGTTTAGTCAGTTATTTTATTTTTGAATTCCAATGCCAGCCAGATTGATCAAATTCAATACTACTTATTCAACAATTTCCATTAACTGCTATAGGTTTGCCTTCATAAGCAGTTTCCACTGCCACCTTGATGAGTAGCTTGCCATTATGCTTTACAGATACAATTTCACATGCCAGCAATTCAGTTAAAAAAGAAAAAGTAGGCAAAGGGTTTGAATATTGGTCAGGGTGAAACGAAGCCTCAAGTTCTGGGTTTAAACAGCCTGGAGATAACCAACCTGAGGATAAGTGTGGTTTCTGAATTGGAGCAACACAGAATATATGAGGCAGAAAGCAGAATGCACAGAAATGAGGAACATTGAACTTCAATGTTCTTGAAGACAATTCAAACTTCAATGCACACCTCTTTCTGGATATGATTCTAAGATGAAGGAATATGTTGGCAATGGAAAGAGAGATTATGAAACAATTGCCAGAATATTGAGGTATTTTGAGATGTCACTTTTATTACACTTTTTATAATGCTGTTAACATTGTAAGTACATGCTAGCATTTATGTATTAATAAACATTTTATTCATTATCTATACTTCTAACTTAAGCCATCTGGTGGCGTACTGGCATCAGCTCTGGACTTCAGGGTGAGAGGTGCCGAGTTTGAATCCAGCCGGCTCCCTTGCACGCTCTCCATCCGTGCCTGGGTTGAGTGTCGAGCTAGCAACTCGACCTCCTAAAAAAAACCTGGAGAGGGATGGGCTCCTCCAGGTTTCATATGCCCAAGACATGCCGTACGATGAGCAATCACCAAAAAGATCACTGAACACAGCTTGTCATGACGGCACCCCGACGACTCCACCAGGAGTTAAGGGCGCGCACACACACACTTCTAACTTGTTTCTATAGAATTGTTTATTCTGTATAATTGTTGAATGTTGTAATTTTTGTTGCATGCAGTGCCAATAAACAATAGCAAATTCCTAACAATGCAAATATACACTCAGTGGCCACTTTATTGGGGACTGAAGTGGAACCTGATATGGTCTTCTGCTGCTGTAGCCCATCCACTTTAAGGTTCGATGTGTTGTATGTTCAGAGATGCTCTTCTGCACACCACTGGTATAATGCATGGTTATTTAATTTACTGTCAACTTGCATCAGCTTGGACATTCTCCTCTGACCTCTCTCACTAACAAGCTGACTTTGCCCACAGAACTACCGTTTACTGAATGTTTTTTTCCCTCGCACCATTCTCTGTGTACTCTAGAGACTGTTGTGAATGAAAATTCCAGGAGATCAGCAGTTTCTGAGATGCTCAAACCTCCCTCTCTGGCACCAATTATTCCACGGTCCAAGTCACATAAATCACATATATTCCCTATTTTGATATTTTGATATTTGATATCTGAACCTCTTGAGCATATCAGCATGCTTTTACACACTGAGTTGCTGACACATGATTGACTGATTAGATATTTGCAGTCACGCGCAAATGCACAGGTGTGCCTAATAAAGTGGCCACTGAGTGTATGTGAAGAATAAAATTTATCCTTAAGTGGTGGTCAAGCGTTCTCTCTCCATCTCCAAGACCAACATTACTCCACTGCAATGCACACAAAATGTTTAGGAACTCAAAAGGCCAGGCAGTATCTTTGGAAAAGAGTAAACAGTCAATATTTCGGCCCAAGACCCTTCATCAGAACCGGGGGAAAATGAAGACCTGGGGAGGGAGGAAGAAGTGCAAGGTGGTAGGTGATGGGTGAAACTGGAAGAGGGGGAGGGCTGAAGTAAAGAGCTGGGAAGTTGATAGGTGAAAGAGCCCAACCTGATCCCTCTACCACCCCCCCTCTCCTCCATCTGGTGGAACTGGTCCTCACGTTCAATAAATTTTCCTTTGGCTTCTCCCACTTCCTTCACACCAACATTTTAGCCATAGACACCTGCACGAGTCCCAGCTATGCCTGCCTTTTTGTTGACTATGTAGAGCAGTTTATGTTCCAAACCAAAACCAGTATCGACGACTGTATTGAGGTGGCTTCCTGCACTAAGCTCATCAACTTTGCCTCCAACTTCCATGCTGCCCTTAAATTTACCAAGTCCATTTCTAACACCTCCCTCCCCTTTCTCTATCTCTCTTTCTCTATCACTGGAGACAGTAGATCTACTGATATCTTTAAAACTCACTGATTCTCACAGCTACCGGGACTATATCTCTTCCTTCCTTGTTAAAAAAAAATCTATCTCTGCCGCATCTGCTCTCAGTATGAGGCTTTTCATTCCAAATGGAATCTGGAATGCCCCCCTTCTTCAAAGAAAGGGGCTTTCCGTCCTCCACTATCAATGCTGCCCTCACCCGCACCTCTTCCATTTCGCACGTCTGTCCTTACCCCACCCCTCCTGCCATCCCACCAGGGATAGGGTTCCTCTTGTCCTCATTCTCCAAAACCCCCATATCTAGCAAGAGCCCATCACCAAGCACATCTTTCCCTCCACTCCACTTTCTGCAGGGATCACACCCTCCATGACTCCCTTTTCCACTTGCCCCTCCCCACTGTTTTGCAGGTGAAACAAGTGCCAGACCTGCCCAACACCTCCTTCTTCACTATCTTTCAGGGCCCCAGTCTTTCCAGATGAGCGGACACTTCACCTGTGAGTCTGTTGGGGTCATCTTCTATATCCGGTGCTCTCAGTGTGGCCTCCTGTATATCGGTGAGACCCAGCATAGATTGGGAGACTGCTTCACTGAACAGTCTGCCAGAAAAAGTGGGATCTCCCAGAGGCCACTCTTTTTAATTTTACTTCTCGTTCCCATATGTCAGTCCATGGTCTCCACTACTGCCAAGAAGAGCCCACACTCAGGTTGGAGGAGCAACACCTTGTATTCCATCTGGGTACCCTCCAACCTGATCACATAAACATCGATTTCTCGAATTTCTGATAACTGCCCTACTTTCATGTTGACTTCTTCATTGATTCTGCCTGGCCTGCTGAGTTCCTCCAGCATTTTGTGTGTGCTCTTGGATTTCCAGCATCTGCTGATTTTCTCATCTTTCTGCTATTACTCCCACTACCTCAGTTATGACTAGCACAGAGCAAGGATCAAATTTAGGAACTGCTTAGCCTATACAGTTCAGTTAATTCTTTGTGAAATTCCTTCAGTCACTAATATAGCATTCAAACTTCATATGGGTGAACCCAGCCATTGTTGTTATTCATCAAGTATTTCAAGAAGGAATATAAAGTTTAAACAATCGCACAAGAAAACTAACCTTGTGTCCTGTTGTTTCAGTATGTGCTTGACTGCCTGTGCTAACGTGAATGTTTTCCCAGTTCCGTAGGGTCCAATGATGAGAACAGGTGGAAGGTAGATGGAAAGTGGAGTTGTGATTGCCAAAATAGCCTCCTTCTGCTTAGTATTCAGCCGGGGATCCAACTGTTCGTCCCATTGTCTACTCCAGTAGGATAAAACAAAACAACTATTTGCAACTCGTGACACTCTTGATGACAAAATGTTAGGATATAGATTTTTTCAATAAAAGATATTATACCTAAAATTTACAACATCCAAATGACGTTGTAGAGATATTGCCCATCTGGAAAAAAAAACCCAAAAAGTAAATACTATGGTTAACTGTGAAAATCAGAAGCATGGAATATTGACTAATCTTTTTTCATTGATTTACAAATGCTCCATTAGGCATGTTGCAAGATATGGATTCACAAGAAACAGAGCAAAAGTGAACTCAGAATCTTTGTAAATGTTTCCAATATTTTATAGTAATCGGGACATAAAGCAGAAGCATTAACACATGGGCAAGGAATGCCACATCAACCATTTAGAACTTCTCCATTTAAAAAGGACTGATTAAACACTTCCCATTGATCCAAATATCCACAATTTTATCCAGTTGCCAAGTGCAATTATTCTATTAACACTGTATAATTAGCAAGTCTGCTACTCCTCCAGCACTGTAAATACAGAAAGCAGGCAGGTCTTTAATAAAATGTTTATCATTATATCTGGAGTTGAAACAGAAGACATCAAGGGAAGCAGTACACAAAATCCTGCTTTGTGTAACCATTTGCAAGGAGAACTTATACACAATATGTTGACACATTTGTAAAGAAAAAACACTGGTGGATTTAAGATTTACATGAATATTTCACATTTTCCTTATGAACACACTATCAACCAAAGCCTTGTCATAAAAAAAGTTTCTAATTTCAAAAGCTATGAAAATCAGTTCCATGCTGTTAATCTCATGAATTATTACTCCCAATCAACAGGTTAACTACCTTTTACTGAATTTTATGCGCATGAATATAGATGAATGCAAATTTTCAAACCTGCTTTTCTCTCTCAGACAGAATGGTCAATCCAACCTTCTGTTTTTGAAAACACAGCTGAAGGAGGACTATGAAATTTGCCCAGATCTAGATGCCAGCTTCAATAAAGCCATCTGTGGTGAGCGGCATGACTGATGTAATATTAATGCCACATTCTCAACTGTCAGCAAGTTGGCACACCATACCTGATGGGACTCCAGGGAATTGTGGGAAACATGCAGACATCTGGAAAGAGAATACTGTTGTCCTTGATTCTGTCCAGGGCATAATGCATTTCACAGAGGGGCAAGCGATTGAGTTGAAACTGAAGTTCAACCTACGGATTAATAACCAGTTGTCAGTGGTTAAAAAATATGTTCAATAGAACAATATACATCTGTGTACTGTAAAGTACAATTGTGGTCTTCACAAAGATAAAACTAAAGACTTCAAATAGATTTGTATGCATTTCACTTCTAAAACATTCAAATTTATAAAAACAGATTTTTGATGTTCTATTCGTCCACTGGAGTTTAGAGAACTGCATGTGGGTGGGTGGTTGGGAGGAACAGGGCTCGTTTTGCTGTTGTTGTTTTGTTGTTTACACAAAGTACACCGCAGATGCTGGTCAAATTAACATGTACAAAAGCTGGATGAACTCAGCAGGTCGGGCAGCATCCATTGACTGCTCATTTCAACAGATGCTGCCCGACTTGCTGAGTTCATCCAGCTTTTGTACGTGTTGTTTTGTTGAATTCTGTCTTGTTTTGCTGAGTATTGTGGGCACACTACTTTAGTGCCAGAATGTGTGGCGAGTCTTCCAGACTGCCCTCAGCACCTTCTCGGTTGTGTTGGTTGCTAATGCCGACAATACATTCCACTGTATGTTTTGATGTACATGAGATAAATAAATCTGAATCTGAAGTACCCCCGTCAGCATCGAATGGGTTCAATAGTACGTAAGATGAAAAGAGTAGCTATGAATTGGCTGACATTTCCTCTCCAAACAGCTACCCATTAGCTAGAGAAATTGGAACCCAAAAAAGAACAAACGAAGTGACTTTCCAAAACAACCTCATGCTGGCAAACAGAAATAGATTTCTGAACAAAATTAAGGCAATAATTAATTACATAATTATCTAAAATCTTGACTGAATTCAATATATCACTGAGCAAACATATTTATTAAATCCAGTTCAAATTTATGCCACATTTTTGAATCATGTTCACATGGATGGAATATCACACTTCAGTGATAGCTGCATCACTGACAGATGCTCTAGAAATAGCTGTCTAAGCCAGTGTACTCTGACAAAAGTTCACTTAAAAGTTACTTCTTCCTGTTGCATGAAAGGGCCCTATAAAAGAAAGTTACCTTCCTTTCCAAGACCAATGCAAACCTTTAATTTGTATTTAGCTTGTAAAATTTAGCAAAATAGCAAACTATCCAAATCTTCCTTTTTTCCTATTCTTCCATATTTGTTCAGGTAAAATCTACCCATCACAGCTACAATTAAGAATGTCAGAGAACGGGCTCTCTATTCCTACATACAATCTGTATAGGTAATGTTTGACTTACATTTCATATTTGCTCTCCCCCTCCTCCCCCCACATCCCATCCCATCCCACGATACAGGTGTTTTCACTTGCACACACAACCCTACAGCTTCCTGTCTATAGCACTGACTGCCAAACACTAAGGTTACGACTTGATTTACAATCCATATTTTCACACATTTCTTTCATGGGAAGATGAAACTGGATGTGGTGTGACTCCACAGCTACCTTCCAGAAACAAGTCCAAATTCCCTTCATTGAAGGGTGCATCTGAATGGTGAGAGTCAGAAGCCAACTGCTTGAGTTAACTCTTCGTTGCCCAACATTCAAACATGAGTGACAAAAGAAGATAGTTTTCATTTCACTAATCCAGAAGCACCTAAACTGGTGCTGTGCACAAAGGCAAAATATTACAAATGATGTTGTGTTAAAATTAAAAAGAAAAAGCCATAAGTACTCAGTTTTGAGGATGCTGTACTATGAGCTCTAAATACAAAGACCAGGTTAGCAAAGAACAGGTGAATCTCTGGCTCACTTGGAAGAACCGCTTACGCCCTTCGGTAGTGATGAGGGAGAAGGTGAAGGGACAGGTGCTACCCAGCCTAAAATTGCAAGGCAAACTGCCAGAACTTGGGAGGGATGAGTGATCAAGGGAGTAATGAGAAGAGTGGTTCCTGGGGAAATCATGAAGGAGAGCAGAGGTGAAGATGTGACTGGTGGTAGGATCACGTCAGAAGTGGTGGAGATGGCAGAAGATGTTGAATTGTATGAAGAGACTGGTGGGTTGAAAGGTGCAGACCAAGGGAATTCCCTTGCTCCTTTGCCTGGGGTGTCAGCTAAAGCAGACATGTGAGGCATCAATGAGCCAACTTTTCACTAAGGAACACCCAGCTCCGGTTACATATATACACAGGCATTTTTGAGAGGAACTTAAGATAGTCATGCAACAGTGCTTTTTCTTCACATACTGCAGGTATAAGTAACTCTTCCATTCCCACTAGTTCCAATCCTATTTGAACTAAGCAAATACACATCACAGTCAAAGTCAAACACAAGGTGAACAGCAGTAAGTGCGAAGACACTACCACAAAGAATAAACACAACACAGTGGATTGTTGATGGTGCAGCTTGAAGGGCTAGAAGGGCCTGTACCACACTGTCTCTCTAAATAAAATAAATAACAAGAGGTTCTGCAGATGCTGGAAATCCAGAGTAACCCACACAAAATGCTGGAGGAACTCAGCAGCTTAGGGGGCATCTATGGACAGGATCCTCCTTTTTTCAACTTTATTCATTTCCATAGATGCTGCTTGACCTGCTGAGTTCCTCCAGCATTTGTGTGTGTTACTACAACAAAGAGTTTGGGGAAATCTGTGGTTCTGCACTGAGACATGACAGGTTGAACATTAAGAAAATAACATTCATTTTTAAAGTTAAATAACTAAAAGCCTAAGCAATGGTTTGAATTGAGCACCAGTAATACAGAATTTTAAAAACAAATGATTAACTCATATCATAATTTCATCTGTTAGAAGGTTACCCTCAGCAGGAGGGCACTAGGGATGCTACAGTCATTGCAGAACACCGTCACTTACCCAAGTAACAGCCTCTTCTTCCTAGTTACACCTGATTTGACTTGATATAGGTAGAGGAAGAAATGTACATGTTTATTTCCAGGGTAACTAGTGGATGAGCCAATGTTTGGCTGTCAGCCACTCTGGCAACTTTATTAAATACATCTGCACATCAGCTCTGTAATACAAATATCTAATTTGCCAATCATGAGGCAGCAACTCAATGCATAAAAGCATGCCAACATGGTCAAGCAGTTCAATTGTTCAGATCAAACATCAGAAAGGGGAATAAATGAGGTGTAAGTGACTTTGATGATGGAATGATTGCTAGTGCCAGATGGAGTGGTTTGTGTATCTTAGAAACTGCTGATTTTCCTGGGATTTTCACACACTACAGTCTCTAAAGTTTACTGAGAATGGAGCAAAAAATAAAAAAACATCCAGGTGAGTGGTAATTCAGTGGTCGAAAACACCTTATTAATGAGGGAGGTCAGAGGAGAATGGCCAGACTGGTTCTAGGTGACAGTAACTCAAATAACCACACATTACAACAGTGGTGTACAGGAGAACATGTCTGAATGTTGAAGTGTTCAGCAACAGAAAACCATGAACATACACTCAAGTGATTCTTGGAAAGGCAGGACTGCCATACAGACACAGTCAGGGGTTCCCAACCAGGAGACCACAGAGCCGTTGGTTAATGGTAGGGGACTGTGGCATAAAAAAGGTTGGAAACCCCTGGATTAGATCATGGAGGTTTGTATACATTAGGTTTAGAAGAACGAGAAGAGAACCATACAAAGCTTATTGAATTTTATTTGAGCTTGACAAATTGAATGCAAATAGTTCCCCTGGCAGAAATGCATAGAAACAGATGTCAGAATCTCAGGTAATAGGTAAGATATGTCGAGCATGGATGAGGATAATTTTTTTTACTCCAGGGGGTGGGGGAAACTGGTGGAATTTGTTATTCACAGTAGGCTGCAGAGTCTAAACTAGCAAATGTATTTATGACTGATATATTTCTGGGCAGAATGGTGAAGGAACTGGAATATAGTATTGAGATAGTTAGCTATGATTATTTTGAATGATGGAACAGGCTCGATGCAGAAATTCATACAAAATGCTGGAGGAACTCAGCAGGCCAGGCAGCATCTGTGGAAATGAATAAACAGTCGCTGTTTTGGCCGAGACACTTCATCAATCCTGATGAAAGGTCTCAGTCTGAAATGTTGACTGTTCATCAACTTCCATACTGTAGATGATGCCTGACCTGCTGAGTTACTCCAGCATTTTGTACGTGTTGCTCTGGATTTCCAGCACCTGCAGAATCTCTTCCGTGTAACCAATGCGGAAATTGCCTACTCCTCCACCAAATTTTCTATATTTCTCACAATACAGCAACCATTTCACAAGTTGCTTTACATTTAAAATTTATAAAAACAATCTTGAGTGAAGAAAAAACACAATTTACCTGTATCTCTCGATCTGCTCTGAGCTTAAGTTCCTCGCAACATTCCTTGGTCAGTCTCAAGTAAATGCATTCCTTCGTTTTTTCTTCAATCATGGCTTCATAAACCTTTTCTTTGGTTCCCTGGACTTGCATGGACCGCTCTTTAGTTATTGGCAACAGCAAGACAGAATTGACTTTGGTCATTACTAATCGTCCGGCCAAAGTTTCTTCTGAAAGAGTCTCTGTGAGTTTGAAGCGAGCAAATAACTGTCCATTCTGAGCATACTTAGCACCGCCTGAAACACCAGTAAGCATGAAATTTGCCACCAGATATAAATTTACTTTAATGTTGAACCTGCAAAGTAAACAGAGATCCTTTATTAAAATGTAAAGCATTTTTCCAAGTAGTTATACAATACCATACACAGATCTATGGCTCAGAAACAATCATCCCATAAACGAAACACATAATAGATTATTGCAGACACTACAAATCTGAAATAACAGGTCGGGTAGCATCTGTGTTGACAGAAAAACAATGAATGTTCTGGGTCCATGATCATCTACTAATATGAATATGCCTCAACATGAAAAGTGAAATTGTTTCTCCCACCATCGGTGCTTACTGAACAACTTTTCATTTCTCTTTGCTAATGTTGATAATTTTATTTTTAAGGAAACTGATGCAATAGATATTTTCAACTGACAATTTGCTGAAGTGCTTGTTGTTGTCAAGGGATAATTACTAAAAAACATCTCAATTTATTTTGCTTCCTTTACCAACATTATGCTATCTGCACTCCACCACCATCATAGTGATGCCCATCAATTCCAAGGTCAAGAATGCCATATGGCATCACCACGTAATCAAAAACATTGGTGGGAAGCACTTACGAACAAAATTGCTCTAGCTCAAGATCAAAGAAATTGAAATCAAGACAAGAAACAAATCAGGTAAAAATATATTAAACATTTTTAGGCTAAGTATTAGCAAGTTAGTCAATAGTAATGACAGAAGTTAGCAACTATAGAGAGAGACCGACATGGAAAATGGGCAGCCTGACACAGGAATTTCAAGTTTGAAGCAATAAATTCCTACAGGGAAAGCAAAGATTCTGAACGCAGCCTCAAATACACAGCAAATAAGAAAGAGATGGCTTACAAAAACAGCAATTAGCAATTTTGTTAGAAATGGGAAAACAAGGTATTCCATTCAGGGATAATTCTGAACCACAAGCACTGGTGTTACCAGCTTGGTGTAGGGTGGGGCAGCACAGTAGTAAAGCGACTGGCACATTTTGTTACAATGCCAGATTTAAGATTGGGGTTCCATTCCTGCTGCTGTCTTGAAGGAGTTTGCACGTTGTCTCTGCAACCGCAGGGGTTTCCTCCAGGTGCATCAGTTTCCTCTCACATTCCAAAAACATACAGTTAGGGTTAGTGAATCGTGGGCATGCTCTGCTGGTGCCGAATATGCAATGATAGCACAATCCTCACTAACTTGATTTGATGCAAAACAAACTATTTCACTGTACGTTTCCATGTACACGTGTGAGAATTAAATAAAGCTAATCCCATAAAGAGAAATCTGCGAAGGAATGAAGGAGCTAAATCGAGTTGGATAGTTTGCAGATGGACTCTCTTCTCTGTGGGCAAAAATATGTTCTGCATTCCACACTGCCTCTCACGCATTCGGCTAAAGAATACTTTGGAAAGAATAAGATTTTGGAAAATGAAAGAGTGCTCCTCATATATAATTCACTGAAAATGAACGCACAAGTGCACCAGGCATTTTGAAAGGCAAACAGCATGTTGGGCTTTATTACAAAAGGATTTGAGAACAAGAGTAAAGATACCTCACAGCAGTTTTAAATAATCTTGGTGACAGCACACTTGAAGTTCTACAATTTTTGATTTCTTACCTAAAAAAGGGCAGGTTGTTATAAAGAGATATGAGCAAAGATTCACCAGTCTGTCCCTGGTAGAGCTATATCTCTAGCAAAGGAGGTGTAAGGTGCTCCTTCCCTCCACTAGCCTGCAGGTCACCCTCAGGAAAGGTATAGCACCTACTTATTCCCCTACCATGGTCATGTGAGTCCATGGAAGCAGGTGGTGAATGGTTGCTTGAGAAGCTGGTGCATATCACAAGTCCTGGTTAGGCAATGACTGACACCAAGCAGATAACCTCTGAAGAGTATTGATAATGGCTGGGGTCACCCGTCTTGTAAAGACACTGCCAAGAGGAAGGCAATGGCAAACCACTTCTGTAGAATAGATGGTCATGGAAGGACCATCCATCGCCCATGTTATACAACATGGCAAATAACGAGCAAATGCCCCTACAATGGCAGGTCTGTCACATGAGAAAACAGCAAGTATGTACACCTCTGTTCTCCAGAGTTTAGAAAAATGAGACTCAGCCACAATAAAATGCACAAAACCCTGAGGTTTCATCAAGGTAAATGCCAACAGCATATTTTCACTGCCTAAGGGAGTCAGCCTTAAAATAAGCAGTATGCCATTTATAACTGAAATGAGGAGAAATTTCTTCATTTAGAATGTTCTGCCCTAGAGAGCTGTAGAAACTTAGTCATTGACTTCATTCACAGCGCAGATCAGCAGGCTTCTGAAAATTAATGGAATGAAAGGCAATGGAAAAAAGGTAAGAACATGATGGCTGAGGTAGAAGATTAGTAATGAAATTATGAATGACAGCACAGGCTCTGAAAAACTAGATGGACTAGTGCTCCTAGTTTTTAATATTTCTTGTAAAATCAATGTTTGGAAGTTTAAGTATATGTGCATGTCTGTATGTTTGGAGGGAAGAAGTTAGAATGAAAATATAAGATGTTAAACTTTATACTAAAAATGGGAAGGATCTGGAAATTCAGGGTCCCAATGTACAATTAAAGGGTGTGACAGAAAGACTTTTATTAGAGATGGACAAAAATGGGGAAGATGGAACCTAATCCCTTAGGATGACATAGCTAACGATAAATGGATTTAACAATAGACAGGATATTAATAATATATAACAAGACACTGAAAATACAGTAGGTGGAGAAGCTAGCAACAAGGGCAATGTGTATAAAGATTTTAAAAATAGAGATGGAAAATCATACTGTCCAGCTGTAAGACAACAGAATCAAAGAAATAAAAGTACCATAAAATATATAAATCCGCATTAAGACGACCAGTTCCCCTTCACTACCACCCTCCTCCATCCGGTGGAACTGGTCTTCACCCTCAAAAATTTCTCCTTCGGTCCCTCCCACTTTCTCCAAAATCAAGGGGTAGCCATGGGCACCCACATGGAACTTTTCATTGGCTACTTGGAACAGCGCATGTTTCAAGTTGTCCCTGGTAAAGCTCCCCCATCTCTTTCAAATATTCAAAGTACATTTATTATCAAAGAATGTATAAATTATACAACCTTGAAATTTGTTTGCTTACAGGCAGCCACAAAGCAAGAAGAAGCCAGTGAAAAAAATATCAAAAAAAAAACCAACACCTGATGTGTAAGAGAAAGGGGGGAAAACACAAATCACGCAAACAATTGAAACGAACAACTTTTCGAACATAATTGCATCCTCAGATCCGAAACCCAGAGCAGCCCAGAGTAGGCCCAAAGCCACAGTTCATCATATTAGCGGGCATGGAGCACAACAACCAGGGCAGTCTTCATAGCCATGGAGAGAGGGGTGACCATCACAAAGATGAGCAAAGTTTGCTCTTGCCTCCGATTTGGGCCAGCATTTAAACTGTCCAAACAGCGGATCACTAGGACCTGGCTAATGAGAAGGACCTGAGGCCTAGACCATGCCACTCAGCAAATCATTCTGGGCCCAGATTTTGCCACCCAGCTCGAAGCTACTCTCAAACTCTTCAAATCAGCTCAGCACCCAGAGCAATCCAACCTCGCACCCAGGCCAGCTGTTACAGCATTGAATCTCCTCTGCCTCAACCTCTCCTCTCTAACTGGCTCACTCCATTTGCATCAATTCTACAACACACCATCTTGGCTCATTTCCTGAACTCGCCTTGCCATCCCTTACCCTCTTGCTATTTGTGATGATAATTTAACACAATTTACCTCAAAAAATGAGTTTTTAGTGATGTTTTTAGTCAAATTTCTTAACTACAGTGAGCTGTTGTATGCATTCAATAGCACCACCTTTTCTTTCTTCACGACATTGACGACTGCATTGGTGATGCCTCACGCACCCATGTTGAGCTTGCCAATTTAATCAAGTTTGCCTCCAACTTCCACTCTGCCCTGAAATTCACCTTGTCCATTTCGAACACCTCTCTCTCCTTTCTCGATCTCTGCCTCCATCATTGCAGACAAACTATCACCAAGACCTTCTATAAACCCGCCGATTCTCACGGCTATCTTGGCTATACCTCTTCCTACCCTATTTCCTGCAAAAATGCCACTTCCTTTTCTCAGTTCCATCATCTCCGCCGCATCCGTTCCCAGGATGAGGTTTTCTTTTCCAGAACATCAGAGATGTCCTCCTTCTTAAAGGATGGGGTTTCACTTCCTCCACCATTGATGCTGCCCTTACACACATTTCCTCCACTTCCCAGTCATCTGCACTCACCCCATCTTCCCACCACCTTAACAGTGATATAGTTTCTTTTGTCCTCACCTATCACACCACAAGCCTCTGCATCCAACACATCAATCTCCGCAACTTCTTCCATCTTCAACAGGACCCTATCACCAAACACATCTTTACCTATCCACAGGGATCTGTGATTCCCTGTCCATTTGTCCCTCCCCACTAATCTCCTTCCTGGCTCTAATCCTTGCAAGTGGCAGAAGTGCTACACCTGCCCATTTAACCTCCTCCCTCACCTCCATTCAGGTCCCCAAACAGTCCTTCCAGGTGAGACAACACTTCGCCTGCGGATCTGTTGGGGTCTTCTGCAGCATCTGGTGCTCCTAGTGCAGCCTCCTCTACACTGATGAGAACTGACGTAGATTAGGGGACCACTTTGCTGTATACTTCAGTTCCATCTTCAAAAAAAGCTTAATTCCTGGTAGCTTACCATTTCAATTCCTATTCCCATTCCGAATGTCAATCTGTGGCCTTCTCTTCTTTCACAATGAAGCTACTCTCAGGTTGAAGGTCTCTTCCACTTATCACCTCTCAGCTTTTTATTTTATCTCCATTCCCACCAACCTGGCTTCAGCTATCACCTTCTCACTCGTCCTCCTTACCCTACTCCCACCACCTTATTCTGACTTCTTCACCCTTCCTTTCATTCCTGTTGAAGAAGCTCACCCCAAAACATCTACTGTTTGTTCATTTCAATAGACGTTGCCTGACTTGCTGAATTCCTCCAGCATTACCTGTGTGCTGCTCTAAATTTCCAGCATCTGTAGAATCTGCATTCACCATAAAATACAAACTAAATTGCTTAAACTGACAGAAAGGCAATTCTCAGGTGAAAAAACCTGGAAGAAATTAACACGTTTACTCTAAATGAGTGAAACTAATCTATTGGCACCAAGAGAATCTTTCAAGATTCAGTCTTGACTGTAAACTAGCTAGGTTTCTTCCAGATTCAGCATTTGCTTTGAATGTAGTCAAAAGATTACAAACTAATATTGAAAGGTCAGGGAAGCATGCAGTACAGAACAACACAAAAAAAACAAAAGCTTTACATAGAATTGGTATGCTCAGAATTTGAAGATATTACGATTACATTGGTGGGTTTACACTGCAGATGCGCTGTGAAAGGTAAAATGAAAAGAACGTCTGTTGAGAGAGATGAAGCAACTCATTAATCTAGGTAGTATTACCCACTCGTGACTGGGAATTTTTAGTACCTGTACAGCATTTCTCTTTAAAACTCAATCCAGTTTCTAAACCTATTTAAATTATTTCCTACACCAAGACAAAATGCCCACTTTTATAGCTTTAGATTCAAGATCAATATTGTTTCTTATCATTCTTTAGTACACAAGTTGTAAAGGAGAACAAAATGTTTGTTACTCTGTATCCAATTCAGCATACCAAAATACAATAAGCATAAAGAACATAATTAACAATAAAAATAAACATAATAAATAGAAATATAAAAGCAATCCTATAAAACACAATTATATGTACGTAAAGTGATGTGTATGTAATAGTAGTGTAGGATGCAGGGTGTCAACAGGTTGATCAGCCTGAATGTGAGGTGGAAGTAACTTTTAATGAGTGTAGTTCCCCTGGCCTGGGTGCTATGTAGTCTCTTTGCTGATGGATGTGGGACAAATAGTCCATAAAGCAAGGTGGGTGGGAGCCTTCATGATATTGCTGGCTTTTTTCCAGCACATTGTTGTACATATGGCCTTGATGGCACATAGACTGGTGCTGATGATGAATTGGGAACTTTTAACTACCTATTTATTCATACTTATTGATGTTTTTACTTTGGTTCCAATGTTATTCTTCGATAATATTAAGTAGCTCAACCTGAGGCAGGACAAAGCAATACAACAAACTGATGTCATTTCTTCGACAATAACTATTCATTCCATCCACTAGTGGTCACAGTGTATACACAGTACAAGGTCCACTATAACATGTCCCAAACCCACAACCTCTACTTTCAAGCAAGGAAAGGGGACAAAGTACACCAACATTGTGGGATACAGAGGCTTTGACGGGGCCAACCAAAGGTGTTGTCTTCTAAAATGCATTTGTTATAATCACAATACCCTGGTGGACATTAAGAACTTAAAGCACTGCAGGTCTACCCCATCAGCAAGTTGCTCATTGGCAGAGAAACTGAAGGAGCTGGGCTTGGTACAGATCTCGCTGTTGCCTGCGTCACAGAGACGTCGGTGCACAGTCTAACAACGAGTGGTTGTCTCAGTTGCTTTTCTTGTGCTTGCAAGACCCTGGTGGACCTTGATAATGTGGAATGCTACGAGTCCAATTCACTGTTTTATTGGCAAACAGTGGAGGAGATACATAGCCTCCGTCATAGTGAGGCCTCAAACCTCAGCGTTGCCTATTTACAACCACCCGTGAGAGATGCAGAGTCACTGTACCTAACTGGAGCGCTGGAGGTGGTGTGGTGCAGCATTCATGCTGGAGATGGTACTGCCCTCCAATGTTCATTCAGCAGAAGACAGGATGTATTCTGTTTGACTGCAGACTGCTGCAGCATTCATGGATTCAGGTACTTGTGTGTGACTGTATTTTACTTGGGTAGTGGGATGGAAACATGTCTCTACCAAAGAAGCTGTAAGACACTCCTTCCCTCCACTAGACTGCAGGTCGCCCCTGGGCAAGGTGTAGCACCTGATTTACCCTCCATCTGGGTCACGTGAAGCCATGGGAGCAGGTGGTTGAAGGTCATATGAACAGCTGGTGCATATCACAAATCCTGGTTATGTAACCACTGACACCAGGCAGACAATCTCCAAAGAATATTGATAATGGCTGGGGTCACCCATCTTTGTAAAGACACTGCCCAGAAGGTGACAATGACAAACCACTTCTGCAGAAAAATTTACCAAGAACAATCATGGTCATGGAAAGACCATGACCACCTACGTCATACATAAGGACGACAAAGTATTTTACTGCTGTCTTATAGGTGCTAAGAATGACTGTTGGTACTGTGTTTTGCATCGTGGCCCTCAAGTAACACTTTCATTTGGCTGTATTGATAGTCATTCACGTATCATTGAATGACAATTAAACTTGAACATTCTGCAAGCTCCCTATCAAACCTCCAACAATTCTGGAACTTGCTTCCTAATAGCACTATGGTAATGCCTTCAACAAGTGCAGTGCAATGGATCAAGGCAATTGCTCATTGTGACTTTAGAACGATAAAGAACTGCCAGCATTTCATAAATGAAGTAAAATAAAACCGTATCTGTCAAGGGAGCGATGCGATTATATATAGTATTGGGCAATAAAATAGATCAGGTAATGTGGCAGCACGGTAGTGCAGCACTATAACAGCACCAGCGACCCAGGTGCAATTCCCGCCACTATCTGTAAAGAGCTTGTATATTCTTCCCATGACCGCATGGTTTTCCTCTGGGTGCTCCAGTTTCCTCCCACATTCCAGGGATATACTGGATTAGTGGGTTAATTGGTCACGTGGGTGTAGCAAAGCAGCACAGAATCATCAAGCCATACCAATATTAAACTGATGAGCAGAATGAGAAAAAAAATCAAGAGCAGCAGATGAAATTGGGTAGATAGAGCTGAGTTGGATAGAAAGAGAAACTGGCACATGGAATGATAAATTAGAAGTATGAAATTGTTTAACAAATGGCAACTGCATTATAATTACTCAGAACTTTAACAGGGAATTACTTTGCTTCCCCATCTGAAGCAGAGATGAAACAGAAATGTTTCTCAGAGAGTGCAGTCTTCAGACGTCTTTTACTCAAAAAAGAGGGAAAGCAGAACCTGTGACTATCTTTAAGATAGAGGGAGATAATTTCTTGATATGTTATTGCAAGTAGAGATGAATGCAGAGTTGTTGATACAAACAGATCAGTCATCTCTTTTTTAAATAGAAGAGCAGGATAAAGTATGTTTTCACGAGGAAATATGCAGATGCTGGAAATTCAAGCAACACACACAAAATGCTGGTGGAACGCAGCAGGCCAGGCAGCATCTATAGGAAGTACAGTTGACGTCTCAGGGTCTCGGCCCGAAACGTCGACTGTACTTCTTCCTATAGATGCTGCCTGGCCTGCTGCATTCCACCAGCATTTTGTGTGTTGCAAAGTATGCTTCACTCATCCAAGTTTACAGACTATTCAAAGTCCAATATTAATCAATTCATTCTAAAACAAATTAACCAAGCTTTGGAATTTCCAGGATATGCAAATACACACATATACTTTCTCTGAGTTTTACTGGCTACATTTGAACATTAACAGTTGGTTTTTCATATTTCACGCCACCACAAGTCCAAAGTACAGACACAAAAAACCACAAGTGGGTGGATCATTAGTGAATAAGTGACCGCATTTTGTGCATATTCAGAAATCATCTCTTAGGCACAAAGTGCAACAAAGTCCCATTAATACAAAAAGTCCCATTGCAAAAAAGATAAATCTAAGTTTCAGATGCAATTCACTCTCAACTACCCATTCACATGGCCTAGCAAGCCAATAAATGCTGGCTTGACCAGCGATGTTCATATCCCTTAAAATTTTTTAAAAGTATTACATATGAGCTTAGAATATTAAATGTCAGTGCAGCTGGTTTGTCTCCCAATACTCACATTAAGTATATAGTATTACGTTCCTTTACCTATTTATAATGCGAATTTTTGATGCTGTAAATATTAATATTGGTTTAAAACACAAAGAAACTATATATCCCATCTTGCAGTGTGTCCTCCCAATGAACAGACATATCAACAGTGTGGTACAGAATCATTTTAAATAAATTCACCATTGTCTAGTAGCTGCAGATTTCAATCACCTTCTCTTCAACCCAACACCAGATAAAAAGATCCTCTCATTATTGGGTATAAAAGGACCTTGATGAAAGTAATTTAGACCACTTAACTCGATGGACCTGGTCTAACACACAAAAACTGCCCAAAGGTCTGCACAAATTTGTACAAACTTAGCAAGTATGTTGCTTTGGGAAAAGAATGAGCATTGATAGAAATACAGGGAATCCATCAATATCACAACCAAAACTACAGCACAGAAACTAGTGGCTTTTTACTTACATTCAGACATTGACTTCAGAACCTGGTTTATTGCTTACTTATTGTCAATTCACACAGTGCTTTAATGCCCCACAGTAATAAAGGTGCAAGGCTGTGGCGTACACCGATCGTATCATCAGTTTCACAATGCAGCTGTGCCACCTGCTGGTGCAATCAATTGTTATTCAAGACAGCAAGAAACAGTCATATCAACTGCTACTAAAATATTCAGATGTGTTGCCTGCTATCAATTACTTCAGCCTGTGAAGTCATAAAGCAAAAACATGAAGGATTTATTACCCAAAACCAGAATAAAAAGAAGTTGGATTAAAAGATTGCAAATATATCCAACGGATGCATCCAATGCAGAACAAGTGGCTTCCTGTTAAACCGGTAGATTGAGGTTAAAGAAGGTAACTGATGGAATTCAATCTGAGAATTTGCGGTGTATAAAGATGACAATAATACCACAAGACACGGGAAGAATGAGACCATTCACACTATAAAGAGGATGAGACATAGCTTTGCCAGAGTGCTGACTGGTGCGATCAATACAAAGAAAGATTTTATCAATGAAGGGATTTTCCACTGGAATACTGATCAAGGAAGATCTTCAAAAGGCGACGCCTCAAGAAGACGGCATCCATCATGAAGTATCTTCATGACCCATGACATGCCCTCTTCTCATTACTATCATCAGAGAGGAGATACAGGAGCCTGAAGACACATACTCAACGTTTTAGGAACAGAAACCTCCCCTCTTCCATCAGTGTCTATAAATCCATGAACATTACATCATTATTTTGCACTCTGCTGCATTAATTTTTTATATTTCATATTGTATCTTACATTAATTTTTATGAATTGCACTATACTGTTGCTGCAAAACAACTAATCTTACAGTATATGCCTGTGATAATAAACCTGAGTTTGATTCTGAAGGTGCGACATTTCCATAGTTATTAAAATTATGTAAAAATGGAACACGCCAGAGACAAGGGACTGCCTTAAGTAGCTGAAAATTCAAAGAATTCCATCCACCACAACAATCAGGATGTCCAAGTGACCAACTACTTCAATTCCACTTCGCATTTTCACACCAGCATGGCCTCTTCTTTTACCACGATGACGCCAAATACAGATTGGAGGAGCAACACCATTTTGGTAGTCTTCAATCATAAGACAGAGGAGTGGAGTGGAATTAGGCCATTTGGCCCATTGAATCTGTTCTACCAATCATGGCTGACCCTTTTTCCTCCTCCTCAGCCCCTGCAACCTTTGATGCTGTGTCCAATCAAGAACCTACAAAGCTCTGTCTTAAATACACCAAATGACCTGGCCTCCATAGCTGCCCGTGGTAATAAATTCCACAAACTCATCACCCTCTGGCTAAAAAAAATTTCTCCGCATCTCAATTTTAAATGGACACCCCTCTATCCTGAGCTGTGCCCTCTTTTCCTAGGCTCCCCCATCATAAGGAACATCCTTTCCACATCTAGTCTGTCTAGGCTTTTCAACATTCAAAAGGTTTCAAAGAGATCCCCTCTCTGCGACCTCATTTTCCAGTGGTCCTATATCCACTCTCATTTCTCTTTTATTTTATTACATACTTGAAAAAGCTTTTACTATCAATTCAACCTAATGGCATGAACATTAGATTTCTTGCTTCCACTTACCACTTGCATATTCCCCTCCCATCCTCTACCCACAAAGCCTAGTGGAAGAGGACCTTGGCATTGAGTACAAGTTGGAAGATCATGTACAAAATGTTAATAAGAGCATCCTTGGAACATTGCATGCAGTTCTCATCGCTTGGGTATAGAAAAGATGTCACTGAGGTGGAAAGGGTGCAGGAAAGATTCACAAGATTGTTAGCTGGACTAGCCAGCCTTAAATCATAAAGAGATTGGATACACCGGGATATTTCCACTGGAGTGTAGGAGGCTGAGGGGTGACCTTACAGAGGTTAATAAGGTCATGAAGGGCACAGATAAGCTGAATGGACACATTCATGTTCCCAGAGTACATGTCTAAAACTAAAGGGTATAGAATAAGGTGGGAGAGGAAGGATTTAAAAGATATCTGAGGGGTAACTTCTTTCAATCAAAGAATAATGGGTATATGGAACAAGCTAACCAAGGAAGTGATAGAGACAGGTTTCATTCTCATGTTTGAAAGTCACTTAGAAACATACCTAGAAGGGAAAGGTTTGGAGGAATATTGGCCAAACTTAAGTAGACAACTTAGTCTGCATGCATACTATATAACTGGATAACCTCCACTCTAGAAAAACATCAGAGTGCAAGGGTCTAAGTTGCAAGCAGCTGCTCTTTCACCTTCACCTGCCCAATGTTCTACAGGTTGAGAGAAAATATTTTGCTACAAAAATGCTCAAAAAAGAAGTTCTAAAACAAATATAGAAAATAATTACTTCAAAAATTGAAAAAGGGAATGAGAGGGATAAATACTGTACATCAATTCTTACATTTATCATTCTACATTACACCCTCCTATACCTCCACACTTCACTGTACAAAAGGCGTTTTTGATGGATCCTGCCCATTCACTAATTTTTAAAACACACCACTTAAAGCAAATCATAATAATCTGTCTGGTATTTTCAACCTATTGGATCACCAGTTACAACATTAGATTTCCAGACAATGATTTACACATTGTAGTAACGGGTACAACCCAACAGTCCATCACAGGAAAAGCTCTCCCCCACCATTGAGCACATCTACAAGAATGGTGTACAAGAAAGTGGCTTCTATTATCAAAGACACCCACCATCCAGGCAGATTTCTTTCTCAATGCTGCACTGGGAAAGAGGTACAGGAGCCTGAGGTCCCACACCACCAGTTTCAGGAATAGTTAGTACCCTTCAACCATCAGGCTCCTGAACCAGCGTGGATAACTTCTCTCACCACAACACTGAAATGAGTCAATAACCAATGCATTCACTTTCAAGGTATCGACAACTCATGGTCTCAGTATTAATTATCACTTCTTGTTTTCACAGTTTGCCTTCCTTTTGCACATTAGTTGTGTAACGGGGTTTTTTTTCTTTTTCTTTGTTACTGTGTATGTAATCAAAATGGCGTCTTTGTTTTGTTAAAAGTAGGAATGCTGGCGCCTGTGTTAATAGTAGGAATGCTAGTGTCTTTGTTATGATAAGTGCTGGAAGCTTGTTTGGGACTATAAACTGATTGTTGGTGGGGGTTTTGGGGAGTCGGCGCGATGGAGTGAGAGAGCGAGGCGGGGACATCACACAGCATCCACACCAGCTGATTACCCAGTTTGGCGGGGCCGAAGGCTGCTCCCTCTAGACGAGAACGAGTTTGAGCGATGCCTGAGGCGACCCAGGGGTTACAGTTGTTTGTCAGCCTTTGTGTGTATGTTTTCATTAATTTAATTGTATTTCTTTGTTCTAATGTGAATACCTGCAAGAAACTTAATCTCAAGGTGGTTGAGGTGACCTTATTCAATGTTTGATTATTGTATTGAAGTCGAACACCCCAGCTCCCAGTATTGACAATTATGTTTGTTCACCAGATATCATTAATGATGCTACGTGACGTGAGCTTTATGATAATAATTAGCTCTCTAAATTTCGTAGTGTTTACCTTGAAAGAAATTATTCCCTACAGACATCAAATCCAATTAAGGTGCATACCTAAAGCAAGGACTATATCAAAATGCTAATAGATGTTCAGGGAAGTTCAGCTAAAATAAAACCACAAACTGCTTTGCCAAAGTTTTGAGGACTAGTTGTTCACCTGCAGATACACTTGAGAAATTATTCTGTATAACAATAGCTATCAAGGCACTTACAACTGCTTTTTGCAGATCTTATTTTATTCAGAACAGAAATTACTCCTTTAGATAATATGCCATAGGGTGATTTGTAGCCATATGGACCAGAAAACTTCAGATTTCTTCCATGCTAATACTACACTCTAAAACAGAAAATGCAGGGAAATATTACTAGGTCTGGGACCACTTGTGGAGAGGAAAACAGACACTCCAGGAGTATAGATAGGGTAAATGCAAGCATGCTTTTTTTCCATTAAGGTTGGGTGAGACTACAACTAGAGGTCATCGGTTAAGAGTGAGACTAGGGTTAGGGTTCATTGGTTAGGGTGAAAAGTGAAATGCTTAAGGAGAACATGGGGGGAAATTTCTTCACTCTGAACTCTCTGTGCTGAGAGTGTGGAACAAGCCGCCAACACAAGTGATAGATGCTATTTTGATTTCAACATTTAAATGAAGTCTGGATAGGTACCAGGATGGGCTGTGGTCCGGGGTGCAGGTCGATGGGACTAGACAGTTCAAATGGTTCGGAGTAGACTAGATGGGACCGAGGGGCCTATTTCTGTGCTGTCATTTTCTATGACTCAAAGCACTGCCAATGGCCACAGTTCTGATCAGTGTCATTAGCATAAAATATAATTTCTCTTTATTCATTTCAAATTTCCAGATTTTTCAGAAACATAGAAAACCTACCGCACAATACAGACCCTTTGGCGCAAAGTGCTGTGCCAAACATGTACTTACTTTAGAAATTACTTAGGGTTACCTATAGCCCTCTATTTTTCTAAGCTCCATGTACCTATCCAGGAGACTCTTAAAAGACCCTATTGTATCTGCCTCCACCACTGTCACCAGCAGTCCATTCCACGCACTCACCTCTCTGCATAAAAAACTTATCCCCTGACATTGCATCTGTACCTACTTCCAAACACTTTAAAACTGTGCCCTCTCGTGTTAGCCATTTCAGCCCCGGGAAAAAGCCTCTGACTATCCACACAATCAATGCCTCTCATCATTTTATACACCTCTATCAGGTCACCTCTCATCCTCCATCGCTCCAAGGAAAAAAGGCCAAGTTCACACAACCTATTCTGATAAGGCATGCTCCCCAATCCAGGCAACATCCTTGTAAATTTCCTCTGCACCCTTACTATGGTTTCCACATCCTTCCTGTAGTGAAGCGACCAGTACTCCAAGTGGGGTCCGACCAGGGTCCTATATAGCTGTAACATTATCTTTCGGCTCTTGAACTCAGTCCCACAGTTGATGAAGGCCAATATACCATATGTCTTCTTAAACACAGTCAACCTGCGCAGCAGCTTTGAGTCTTACGAACTCTGACCCCAAGATCCCTCTGATCCTCCACACTGCCAAGTCTGCTATATTCTGCCATCATATTTGACCTACCAAAATGAGCCACCTGACATTTACGTGGGTTGAACTCCATCTGCCACTTCTCAGCCCAGTTTTGCATCCTATCAATGTACCACTGTAACCCCTGACAGCCCTCCACACTATCAACACCCCAACTTTTTGTGATGAGATTGTATTATTTTAGTTCTTACAAAGGGCAAAACAATTTGAAAACAAATTCTGAGGATTCCACAATGCTCATCTTTCTCCCCCCACCTCTCCACTGCCCACAGGGATTGCTCTCTATGTGACTATACAGCTATTACACGGTAGCAACATGGCAATGTAGTGATAAATGCAACACTTTACAGCAGCCAGCCATAAGATTGGGGTTCAATCCCTGCCACTGACTATAAGCAGTTTGCACATCTCCCTGTGACTGTGTGGGTTTCCTCTGGAGGCTCCTGTTTCCTCCCACATTCCAAAGATGAACAGTTAGTATTATTAAATTGTGGGCATGCTGTGTTGGTGCTGGAAGCATGACGACACTTGCACAATCTATGCTGATTTGATTTGATGCAAAACAACCTATTTGTTTCTGTTTCAATGTACACGTTTCAATGTACATGTTTCAATGTACATGTGACAAATAAAGCTAATGTTTAACCTTATCTTTATTGTCAGTTCACAGAAGTAGTAAAGAGATAACAAAACCCTTTTAAGTATTTAATCCCTTCCTGTTTGTGGTGATTCACGAATGAGTCAGGAATGCAGAACACTGAACTTCTGTGAAATAAGCTATAGGAGGTTTAACACCTAACGTCGAATCAATCAGGTTTAATATTATCGGCATATGCTGCGATATTTGTTCTTTTGTGATAGTACAGTGCAATACATTAAACATACTATAAATTAAAATAAGAAATATACATTAAAAATTGAATTAAACAAGTATTGCAAAAGTAGTGAGGTAGTGTTCAAGTACTGAAGCAGGCTGCCTCTACCTCTAAACCAGCTTCACTATTCAATAAAATAATGGCTGAACTAATCAGAGCCTCAACTGATCTTCATTTTAATGCCTCCTCCAAAAGGCAAACTCAAACCATGTAATATTCCTCAGCACTGGACTGAAGTTTCATCCTAAACTATTTGACAAGTAGTACTTAAACAAGCATGTCACTTGAAAGCAATCAAATGAACTAGCTGACAAAGAAGTACAGACATAGTATCGTGACTCATGCCTGGATTGTGCTGACAGAAATTCTTCCAATCAGAAGCATCAGCAGACACCCTCTCCTTGCTACTTCATGCTTAATAAAAATAATCACTGATTCAAATTGCAGGGTACACGGTGAACTCAGTCAGTAAAGACTGGGCTAGTAACTGTTTGAATAATAAATAATGCCAACGTTTAGTTTGACTCTCTTGTAACATGGATAACATCAGAAAGTACGATCTGTCACAAATACCTTTGCAAACTAAAGTATGAGCTGTCACAAATACCTTTGCAACATCTTATTTTCTAACTATGGTTCAGATAGTCCCAAAATCACAACAGTGTAACCAAGCAATAAAGGGAATAAGACCATAAGACAAAGGAGCAGGATAAGGCCGTTCGGCTCCTGTGTCTGGACCACCATTCAATCATGGCTGATTTATCCCTTTCAACTGCATTCTCCTGCCTTTCCCCGTAACCTTTGACGCCCTTATCAATCAAGAATTCAACAACCGCTGCTTTAAATATACCCTATGACCTGGCCTCCAGAGCTGTCTGTGGTAATGAATACTAATTCACCACCCTCTGGCTAAAGAAATTTTTCCTCATCTCTGTCCTAAAGTAATATCCTTCTATTCTGAGGCTGTGCGCCCTTTGGTTCTAGACTACCCCACTATAGGAATGATGGTGGGCTATGTTGCTTTAAGTACCAACACTTCTTATGCTCTTAGCTGGATTGGTGTCTTTCACAAAGATACTGGACATTGTCAATTCATTTGAAAACACATCAAGAAAGCCAGTGATGAGATATGGGTGCACACTAATACATAAGTGTTTATATTTCACACTAAACCGAAGCTCCAAAACAATAGTTACCATGAAACCTATGGTTCCAATCACATCAGTGCTGATTTTATTTAATGAAGAAGCAGATTCAAGGAGTGGGGTTAGGTTTGAGACTTGCAATTGTGTAATTGGCCTACTCGTGCTAACTCGTATGCTAATATTCCCAAATTAGCAGCCCATCTCACTTAACAAAGATTATTTAGTACGTCACCAAAGATTTCCAATGTTTCTCAAATTTCGAGAAAGCCAAATGAAACGATTACTTAGGCTACATCATTAACATCTTATCTACTTAATACATCAGTGTTTTTTTTAAATTTAAACTTGACCTTCATTGGAGGATCAGAGATGGAGAGGATTAGCAATTTTAAATTCCTGGGTGTTATTATTTTGGAGGACCAGCACACAAGTGCAATTGTGAAGAAAACCCAGCAGCACCACTATTTCCATTGGAGTCTGCGAAGATTCGGTATGTTATCAAAAATCTTGACAAACTTCTATAGCTGTGTAGTGGAAAGTGTATTGACTGGCTCCATTACAGCCTGGTATGGGAACACCAATGCCTTTGGATGGAAAATCCTACAAAAGGTAGTGGGTTCAGCCCGATATATCACAGGTAAAGCTCTCCATGCCATTGAGCACATTTACATGAAAGGCTGTTGGAGGAAAGAAGCATCAATCATCAAAGATCCTCACCATCCAGCTGAGATCTTTTCCTGCTGTTGCCATCAGGTAGAAGGTACAAGAACCTCAGGACTCAGGTAACCAGGTTCAAGAACAGATACCACCCCTCAACCATCTCTTGAACAAACGAGGATAACTACACTCATCTTTTGAGATGTTCCTACAACCAATGATCTTACTTTAAGGACTATTTATTTTGTTACTTCATGCTCTCATTATTTATTGCAATCTATTTGTATTTGCGTTAGCAGTTTGTTGTCCTCTATGCTCTACCTGTTCTTGCACTGATGCTGTTGACAGATACCATTCTATAGATTTGCTGAGTATGCCTGCAGGAAAATTAATCTCAGCGTTGTATGTGGTGACATATAAACTCCGATAAATTTTACTCTGAACTTTGAATTCTGCTTTTAAAAACACAGCCAGAAATAAGGTTTTCAAACACAAAGCAAAAATCCCAAGTCATGGCATAACTTACAAAGAACACAAAAGAATGGCAGCCCAAGTCTGCTTGACAGAACACTGTGGAGAACTAAACACGTGGTATCATTCTACACAGTTTTAAGATGCACTAAACAGTTTTCCAGAATTCCAAGTTGAGCAAGTGAATGAAATGATAAAGACAACACTGGGCTGAAACCCCATCTATGCCAATTTACCAGGTCCCAGCTATGTCATTAATTGCAACTTCCTTGGATTGTGGGGGGAGGCAATAATGTGAAACAGGTCTACAGCATTGCATAAAGTCACTGTAATAAGACCTTAAGATATAAGAGCAGAGTTAGGCCATTCAGCCCAACGATCTGGCTTTGTTATTCAATCACAATTAATTATGTCTCTGAACAACATTTGTCCTGTCTTCTCCCCAAAGCCTTTGACACCATTACTTATCAAGAACCTATCAACCTCCACTTTAAATAAATCCAATCACTTGGCCTCCACAGCCATCTGTAACAAACAATTCCAGATTCCCCACTCTCTTGCAAAATAAATTCCTCCTCATCTCTGTTCTAAAGGGAGGTTCTCAGAGTCTGAGGTTGTGCCCTCTAGTGCTAAACTCCCCCACAAGAGTGGGGGACTTTGGCCACATTCACCCTATCTTGGCCTTTCAATATTCAATAGGTAATGATGCACTAGCCAGCCAGACTTGACAGAATATTTTCCGGTATGGATAAATACCCATGACCTGGTAGAAACAGAGCAGTAGCCTTAATGGACCCCAGTTCTAAGGTGAATCACAGTCCACTCATTTCAATGGTGAGAAAAGACCATGAGTGATAAGTAGAGGCAATGTCAAATAGCAAGAAAAATGCTCCTTGTTGACAATCAACACTGGTGCACCTCAGGGGTATGTGTTTAGCCCACTGCTCTACTCTCTTTATACCAATGACTGTGTGGCTAGGCATAGCTCAAATACCATCTATAAATTTGCTGATGATACAACTATTGTTGGTAGAATCTCAGATGGTGATGAGAGGGTGTACAGGAGTGAGGTATGCCAACTAGTGGAGTAGCATTGCAACAACAATCTGGCATATAAGACGAAAGAGCTGATTGTGGACTTCAGGAAGGGTAAGACAAAGGAACACAAACCAATCCTCATAAAGGGATCAGAAGTGGAGAGAGTGAGCAGTTTCAAGTTCCTGGATGTCAAGATCTCTGAGGACCTAACTTGGTCCCAACATATCAATGTAATTATAAAGGAGGCAAGACAGCAACTATACTTCATTAGGAGTTTGAAGAGATTTGGTATGTCAACAAATACACTCAAAAACTTCTATAGATGTACCATGGAGAGCATTCTGACAGGCTGCATCACTGTCTGGTATGGGGGGGGGGGGGGGGCGCTACAGCACAGGACCAGAAGAAGCCGCAGAGGGTTGTAAATTTAGTCAGCTCCATCTTGGGTACGAGCCTACAAAGTACCCAGGACATCTTCAAGGAGTGGTGTCGCAGAAAGGCAGCGTCCATTATTAAGGACCTCCAGCACCTAGGGAATACCCTTTTCACACTGTTACCATCAGGTAAGAGGTACAGGAGCCTGAAGGCACACAGTCAACGGTTCAGGAACAGCTTCTTCCCCTCTGCCATCTGATTCCTAAATGGACATTGAACCCTTGAACCCTACCTCATTTTTTTAAATGTAATTTCTGTTTTTAGCATTATTTTTAATCTATTCAACAAAAGTGTACTGCAATTGATTTACTTATTTATTTTTTTCTTTCTTCGATAATATGTATTGCATTGAACTGCTGCTGCTAAGTTAACAAATTTCATGACACATGTCGGTGATAATAAACCTGATTCTGATTCTGGAAATACTCGGGTCAGACAGCTTCTGTGTAAAACAAAAGTTAATACTTCAGGTCAACAAACTTATAGCAAACCTTGGGAAAAAAAAGTTAGAAACAAAATATTAAACTGCAGGGAAAGGGGAGCAGTAGAGAGAACAAAACAGAAGATCTGCAACTGGCATGGTCAAGGAGTAAATGAACAAAAGGTATGGAATCAGCAACTGTTGAAAGTGAGTAGAAAAGACATGTCAGGAAAAGGTGTTTGTTGGAGAACAAAACATGAAATATCAGGAGAAAATTAGCTGAAAATGTGAGATGCAAGTCTGAAGTGAGTGACAATAACCACAACTGAAAGATTTGGTCAATTTTTTAAAATTGATGAAGCTTGCTTTAATGTTTTAATATTAAGTTTTTTTTTAACATTTTCTATCATTTGAATGTTTTTTCATAATTTTTCTACATCTCAAACCGTGATAATTGACAACTGAGAAAGCCTTAAGTGTGACTTAGCTAGCTGTCAAAAGGTTTCAACAGTTCCATGAGCAGAGCTTGTTCTAGCATTTGTTGTGTATTTAATATTTCAGTAGTATTTGAGTAAGATTGTAAATACATTGCTTGGTTAGGCATTCTTGTTCATTTAAATAATTCATTACGGGTTATATGTAAAAATATGTGAATTGTATATGTCATTACGCTACCACATAATATGTGTGCACCTCAGTTAAATTAAAAATGAAATACACGACTTATCTCCTGGCTCTCTTGTTTTCCTTTCAATTAGTTTTTATGTTTTGGAGTTACAAAACATAACAACTTCGTTGGCATTTCACTACAGACACAAGTTCTAACCCATCATACTTAGAAGTATTTAGCCAAGAAAATGATAATCTGCACAAAAAATAAATTAGTTAAGGGCCATCACGGTGGGTAGACAGTAAATACAGTTTAGAACATTGCTAAAAATACATGTTGCAAAATTCAGGCTGCAAGCTACATCAGGACAATGTACCAGCTGATAAAACTATTGCTCTCGTCTATTAAATAAGACTTTTTGGTGAAACAAGTGTTATATCTATGTGTCAAAGTATAGTCCACATACCGAAGGCTTGCAAATTCCATCTGTAATTGCAAAGTTACATCAAGTAACATCAAGGCAACACTGAACCTCTTAACCAAGAAAAGATGTGCTAGCATTGGAGAAGGTCCATAGGAGGTTCACAAGAGCGATTCTGGGAGCGAAAGGGTTAACATATGAGGAACATTTAATGGTTCTGGGCCTGACTTACTGGAGTTTAGAAGAATGAGGGGGTGATCTCAATGAAACCTATCTAACATTGAAAGTTGTAGACAGAGCGGGCACAGAGTGGATGTTTCCTGTAGTGGGGGAATGTAGGACAAGGGGGCACAGCCTCAAAATACAAGGACATTTCTTTATTCTTACAGAAACATCTGCATGATGCTAAGCTAAGGTACATCATCAGCTTTAGAACATGAGGAGTAATTTATTTAGCCAGAGGGTTTTGAATGCGTGGAATTCATTGCCACGGATGGCTGTGAAGGCCAAGTCATTGGGTATATTTAAAGCAGAGGTTGATAGTTCTTGATTAGTGAGGGCATCAAAGGTTACAGGAAGAAGGAAAGAAAACAGAGTTGAAAAAGATAATAAATCAGCCATGATAGAATGTCAGAGGAGACCTGATGGGCCAAATAACCTAATTCTGCTTCTATGTCTTATGGTCTAATATTCATATCCAATCGCACAAATATGCTTTCATTATGAAATTTTCAAACTAAATACTGGACAACTGAATAATGGAGAACAGTTAACCCTGACCTCTCCAAAAAAAAAGACTTGGGTTGTATGTACCAAGATATCAAGCTCAATAAAACCAGGGCTCACTCCAAACCCTACTCAGATGCTCTCTGAGAAATTGGAATGAGAGTCTATACCCTTCCTTTGCTTCTCCCCCCCTCCCTTCCAGCATCTGTCTCTCCTGCCCCAAGTTCTAAAGCACCTGAACAAAATCAGCTAAGTCACCAATACACAGACTTGAAATCTTCCAAATGAGGGCAGTTCAATATTTCATATCCAGTTATAAATATTTGCATTGTGGAGAAAAAAATATAATTCCAGAGTTAAAAACAGGTTTTGCTAAAGGAATTTGGCATGTTCCCTTTGGCCCTCATCAATTTTTATTGATGCACCATAGAAAGCATCCTATCTGGATGCATCACAGCTTGGTATGACAATCACTTCGCATGTGACCACAGAAACTACAGAGAGTTGTTGACACAGTTCAACTTATCACAGTAACCAGCCTCCACTCCTTGGATTCCATCTTTACTTCTCACTGCTCAGTAAGGCAGGCAGCACAATCAAAGACCTCTCCAACCTGGTCATTCACTTTTCTCCTCTCCCTACCTCCTCACATTGGGAAGTAGATACAAAAGTCTTAAAGTACATACCACCAGACTCAAGGACAGTTTCTTTCTTCACTGTTATAAGACTCTTGATCTCAGTCTACCTTGTTATGACCTGCATTCTCTCTGTAACTCTAACACTTTATTCTCCACTCTTTAATTGTTTACTATCTGCTAACTCAATACAATGTTGTAATGCAGTTTGCAAAATACATTTTTCACTGCACCCTGCCACAATTTACCAGTTAACCAACATAATTTATCTGCTTAAATAGATGTTACAGGAACTTAACACAACTTCACTTCATCTGTGAACAACCAAGTTATGAGGAAAAGATAGCAAATTTAAATCCATACACATTATTTGAAAATAGTCATTCTTAAAATGTAAATTATCCCTGGACAAGAGTTATTTACCAAGGTAACAAGTCAGTGATGATGGAAATACAGCAAAACCAATCTACGGTACTAAAGTTTGGAAACACTAATGTGCCTTTGTACAAGTTATGTCAAGTGAAAATTGCACATCAAGATTGAAACAATTATTAAATTTAAGCACTTTCACTTTCATTATACACACAGAAGCTGATCGGCAAAAGCAGCGAACAAAAATTCTGAGGCACAAGTCATAACAGCAATAATACTAGTAAAATACATATGCCTTTCAATTACATTGTACTTACTTGCTGACTTCCTTATATTGTGCTATTTCTTCAATGTAAAGTAGGTCATGTAATCGGGACTGATAATTAGATTTGGTCAATGATTTATCAAGCACAGACTGTGTGAAGAGCTGGTCTGCTGACAAGGGAATCTGGTACCGTGTCAGGAGACTCTTCTCCAAGTCAGTAGTTTCATTTGGCTCAAATTCTACAATTGTTTTACAAGTGGAATCCCATCGCTTGGCTGTAGTGAGAAGTTGCTGCCTTGCTTGCATCAGATGTTCCAAATCTGTAAATAAAATATGAAAACATTTACTGAAATTGTACTTTCATTATCCTTTTTTCTGCTATTTTATAATTTACAATAAAATGTTTTTGCACTATATTCCTGTCACAAACAACACATTACACATATATACAGTGATAATAAACCTGATTCTGATTTATTATCTTTCCAAACTGCTGAGAATGTTCGAAGCATATTAACCAGATCTACAAAAGCACAAACAAGAGGAACTAGATGCCCACAGGCAGTCCCAGTTATCAGGGACCCAGCCATCTGTCAATTCTCCAATAGCTAAGCAGAGCTGGCCATGTAATGAAAAAGTTAACTTGACAAAGTGTCATTGGCAGACAACTCAATTCAGTCCTGTTTACAGTACAAGATGAACATAATGTGTTATCTGCAGAGCTTCCACTCATTCATCTCATGGGAGCAAAGGCATTGCCAAAATATAAAAGAACTCGATGTCTGTGAGTGCATGTTTCCAATGGAGGCTACAGGCCTCCATTGTGTGAGTAAGTGGGTGGGTGGATGGGGAGGGATGAAAGGGGCTTGCTTTATTGCTGGTGTTCTGCTGAACAAGGTGGGCTGCAATATTGGTAACGGAATGCATGGCAACACTTGTGGGCTGCCCCAGTACCTCCTGAGGCTGTGTTGACTATTAATTCAAACAAAGCATTTCACTGTATGTGTTGATACACGTGATAAATACATGAACCTGAATAAAGGGTCCAATAAGTTTCTTTTAACCATTCTGATAGTTGCTTTCACATCTATTAAGGATTCTGGCCAAGAAACTAACCAATCAACTAGTCAAGGATCAACTTTATTCACTATATATTTACATGGATTGGGAATTTGCTGTGATGAGCTAGTCAAGCCACAACATGCAACAAAAAGCAATGTTCAACAATTACAAGGGATAAAGAATTATAGAAAAATAAATTTAGAGATTAAAGTATTGATAAGGAATAAAATGTGCATAAGTACCAGCATGTACTTACAATGTAATAGTATGAAGTGTTTACAAGGTAGTGCAGTTAAGGGATAATACAGGGAGGGAAGTAATGCCGCAGTTTAAATAGAAATGTGCTCCTTTCAAACCTCTGCCATCTCTCCTGAGTCAGTTGATCTGAATAAGGAGATACAGCTTGTAGATCTTCATCTACGAGCTTCACGGCGATTTGCCCCACTATATGATAAACTGAGACCAAGGCTATGGGCCTACTCCGACTGCTCCGGCCTCCAGGACTCAATTTGGTTCGGAATGCTGTTGCTGGTTTTTGTTTGCATGATTTGTGATTTTTCTCTCTTTCTCTGTGAATCGAGCGTTGGTCTTTTTTTTTATTGGGTTCTTTTGGGTTTCTTACTTTGTGGCTACCTATAAGCAGATGAATTTCAAGGTTGTATAATTTATACATACTTTGACAATAAACGTGCTTTGAATCCTTTTGAATCCTTGAATCTACATTTTCTAGAATGTGAAAAGCACTTTTCTCCTCTATTAGCTGGAGGGTCATGAACATTCTTCTGGTATACTGTTACCACCTCAATATTTTTTGTTTATTGTGACCAGAACTGCGTATATGATGGAAGTACAAAATAATTATTACTAATAATGACCAGTTAATGCATTTCAACACCTGTTATCTTTACTCCTGAGAGAGGCTTAAGCAAAAAAATATCAAGGTTAGCATTGCAGGACAGCAGGGGCTGTACAGTAGCAAAGTAGTTAGCAATTGGGGTTCAATTCACACCACCGTCTGCAAAGAGTTTGTATGTTCCCCCATGACTATGTGGGTTTCCTCCCACATTCCAAATACGCATATATTAATAAGTTGGAAGCATACTAGGCTGGTACCAAAAACATGGCATACTTGCAGGCTGCTCTCAGTACATATTTGAACATTTGATTGTATGTTTCAATGTACACATGACATATTAAGGTAATGTGAAATCTTAAGCCCCTAAGCACAGGCAGGTTTTTAATATAATAACCAAACACACAGTTTTAAAAACTTGGGAGTTAGACCTGGTATTTGGGCAATATTTATTCCTTATTCAGTATCACTTTAAAAACAAATCCAGTTTTCATCTCACTGCTATTTGTGGGAGCTAAATGCATGCAAATTAGTTGTTGGCTGCTGCATTTACTACAAAACAGCAATGGTAACACTGTAAAATTACTTCATTAGTAAGCCATAAAAGGAACACAATAAATTTTCGTATTTCAAAGTTTTTCTTCTTTCAGTTTAGCACTATTACATGAATCATCAAATTGCCAGAACACATAAATATTCCAAGTACATTGCTTTCTTTCCTTTTAAATCAGGAATTCTTTATTGGCTTGCATTTGAAAGTTGACTGTCCATTGCCTTTTGTCAGCTCAGTTTTAAAGTATATAAAAATCCTCCTATGGTGTTTCAACTTTAGACTCCACCACTTTCATTACCCTAGTATCTTCTCAGTCAGGAGACTTTGCACTCTCAAGCTCTTACACTGTTGAAGACATTCAGCCTAACAGAACCTTCTATAGTATCCGATCCCAGAACAGGCAGTATGGACATTTCCTATTCTAGCCATACCATAGAGATCCAGTCTTGTCTGGATGATATGTTCATCAGAACATAATCAAAAAGAATAAAAGGACATTTCTCTGACAGAAAAAGTCTCTAGTGCAGTATCGTAGAGATCTCCATTGTGACCCCTCTGATCATAAATAAATCTAAATATTTCAGACGTGGGCATCAAGTAATTGACAGCAACAAATCAGAAAAGTAAAAAAAAGAGTTTGCAAAGTAATGCAGACAGGTGAAGGAAAAGGCAAAGGTTGTGGAAATGTAATACAGCGCAATTAGCTGTGTAACACATGAAGGTAATTAGAATTCATTAATATTGTAAAACTGGTAGAAATCAGGAAGCACTGACAGAATTCTGGTGAAATTCCTCATAAAAAGTCTTCATGTTGGATGGATGAAAGAAGTTGCACATTTTTGAGTATACTCAATACAGAAAGGCTGCTAGAAATTATGGCACAAGATTGAAAAGGATGCTGTTGGAGATGAGTAAAGATATATATTTTTCAGAGAACTTGTGCTATCTTCACTGTGAAGAAGTAAAAATTTTAATATTTTGAAAGCATTTATTGCAGTTATAGAGTCACATTGCACGTAACCAGGACCTTCCGCCCATCTCATCCATGTCATTGCCCATTGCCCACTGGGTCCATAGCAATCTAAACCTTTCTTGTCCATGCACTTGCATATATGACATTATAAGGTCACTAAAGTGCCGACCTCAACCTCAATTTCTAGCATCTCATTTCAAATATGCACCACCTTTTCCAAGAAGAAGCTGCCTCTGATGTCTATAAATATCTCACCTCTGATCTTACCTATGCCTTCTTGTTTTCAGCACCCCATCCCTGGCAGAAAAGGCAATGCCCTTCTACCCTGTATATACCAGCATCAGGTCACCCCTCAGTCTCCTACATTCCAGGGAATGTAGTCTACACAACCCTTCAGTGCAATTCAGGCCCCCAAGCCCAGGCAACATTCTGTTACAAAAAAGGACTGTTAAGATGGGAAACAGCTTCTTCCCCCAAGCTATAAGACTATTGACCTCTCAGGACTCATCACATATGAAGCATCAGTAGCTTTATACTGTTTACTTTTTAAACTTCTGTCATAAATACACCTTAATATTTGTAGTAACATCACTTGATGTGTTTTGTGTAAGTTATATACACTGTTTACCTTGTTCTGGAGGAACGTTGTTTCATTTGGCAGGATACATGTGTACAGTTGAATGACAAAAAACTTGACCTTAAATCTTTTCTGCACTCTTTCTAGTTTAATAACACTGCTCATATAATAGGGTAACCAAAACTGTACACAATACTCCAAGTGTAGCCTCGCCAACCAGTTATGTAATGTCTTATATATTTTGCAGAAAATAGTTAAAATGTATTTCCATCAGCTGCAAATCAGGAGCAAAGGGCATTAACTTGCTATCAATACAAACCCAAAAAAAGGCAAGATAAAAATGTAAAAAGTTTATCAGAACAATGAAGACAGTACTATCACATTAACAAAACCAATACAGTAATATTGCAAATGGAAAGGTGCAATAAGGAAGTATATAGGGGAGATAAGAAAAGAAAACATAATTAGGATGTAACAAAAAAAACAGGGAAATAAGAATACAAAGTAGATAGTACACTAGGTCAAAGTGGTTAACAGTTTACTTTCATAAATCTAAACTAGTGATAACTCATACAGTCAATTAACTGCGTCCTAACTGAATTATGTACAATTTCTTTCACCCTAATACAGTGGGGATATCCTTGCACTTGACTTTGTATAGCAAAAGGCACACCATGGTGTGAATTAAGTCAAAATCCCAGCTGAAATGTAATTGCTCGATCTTTATTTCAACTTGTCTGTTTACCAACAGCAAACCTATGTCCCTTAACAGCTCAGTGAGTGTGGAGCCAGGCCAGGGTGATACTGCATGCACATTTTAATATATCCACTGAAGTAAACAGACAAGCTGCAAAAATGAAATTCATTTTTATATCTGGGAATAGAAATCTATCACGATAAATTACACATAAACTAAATTGGTTTATTATTGTTATGTGCACTAAGGTACAATGAAAAACTTGTATTGCAAACTCTTCATGCAGATCTATTCATTACAACAGGACATTGAGATAGTACAAGGTAAAGCAGTAACAATGCAGAATAAAATCTAAAAGCTACAGAGAAAGTGCATTGCAGATAAACAATAAAGTAAAAGATTATAAAAAGATAGATTGTACGACCAAGAGTCAACTTATCATACAAAAGGTCCGGTAAAGAGTCTAATAACTGTGGGATAGAAACTGTTCTTCAGCCTGCTGGTACATGCTTTCAAGCTTTTGTATCTTCTTACTGATGGGAGGTAGAGAAGACAAAATGTCCAAAGTGGGTGGGGTCTTCAATTACACTGGCTGCTTTTTCAAGGAAGAAAGAAATGCAGACAGTATCCATACAGGGGAGGCTGCTTAGCCATATCCACACTCGAATTTCCCGCAATCACAACAGAAGAATTGCCATACCAAGCCATGATGCCTCCAGATCAAATAAATTCCATGGGTCAAAGACGGCATAACAAATTTCTTTCGCTTCCTGAGCAAGCAGAGGCACTGGTGAGCTTTCTTGGCTGTGTTGTCTACATGACTGAGCCAGGACAACTATTGGTGATGTGTGCTCCTAGGAACTTGAAGCTCTCAACCGTCGCGACCTCAGCATCATTAATGTAAACAGAAGCGTTTGCATCACACCCCTTCCTGAAGTCAGTAACCAGCTCTTTTATTTAGCTAACCATGAGGGAAAGATTGATGTCATGAAACCATGTAACCAATCGCTCTATCCCTTCCTGTACTTGGACTCATCGTTATTTAAGATATGACCTAGTCGTATCATCTGCAACTACAGCAGAATCTTGTCACGCAGCAGAGTCAGGGGTCAAACGCGTCACCATCTCACTGGTCACTCCAATAAGGTGGTAGTGCACTTGGACACAGCAGCCACTCCAGGTCCAATCAAAGATGTATTTTTGTCCTGTACATGTTTTTATGAGCACGAGTAACTGATGGATACTAAGAACATCAACTACTACAGAATTATCCCATCAGTGAGCTGCCTGATTGTGACGGAGCTGGACTTACTGTGTACCTTTGTTGCATTGTCACCTGGATTTCTTTTCTTTTTAAATCTTTTTATTAATTTTTTAAACAAACATAAATGAAACATGAATTCAAAGTGTTTGAGAGTACATAACTAATATTTTAAGTAGACATTCAAATATATTAATCAATATATATAGCCTCCCAAACTCATGGTATTTATGAACAAAAGAGACAAAAAGGAAAAAAAAACACTAACCAACATGGGCCATTGCATAATGTTAAATACATACAGTAGTGCCAATAACTCCGAACCTCCATCCAAATGATTAAGGATAATCAAAGTGAGGTTTAGGAAAAGACAATTTAACTCATATGAAAATGTTGAATAAATGGTCTCCAAGTTTCTTCAAATTTAACTGAAGGATCAAAAACAACACTTCTAATTTTTTCTAAGCTCAAACAAGAGATAGTTTGAGAAAACCACTGAAATATAGTTGGAGGATTAATTTCTTTCCAATTCAATAAAATAGATCTTCTAGCCATTAATGTAACAAATGCAATCATTCGTCGAGATGAAGAGGATAAACGACTATGATCCACCATTGGTAAACCAAAAATTGCAGTAAAAGGATGTGGTTGGAGATTGATATTCAAAACTCTTGAAATAATACTGAAAATATCTTTCCAGTAGTTTTGTAAACAAGGGCAAGACCAAAACATATGGGTCAATGAAGCAACATCAGAGTGACATCTGTCACAGGTTGGATTAACATAAGAGTAAAAGCGAGCAAGTTTATCCTTAGACATATGAGCTCTATGTACAACCTTTAATTGTATTAGGGTATGTTTAGCACAAATAGAGGACGAATTGACTAATAGTAAAATTTTCTCCCACTGCTCAGTGGATATAAGACAATGAAGTTCTTCTTCCCATTCTTTCTTAATTTTTCCTGATATTTCTGGCTGTATTTTCATGATCATATTATAAATAATAGCTACTAAACCCTTTTGACAAGGGTTCAGAGCTAAAATTCTTTCCGTAATGTCCAATGGACATAATTTCGGAAAAGACTGTAACTCATTGTACAAAAAATTTCTAACTTGCAAATATCTAAAAAAATGGGTTTTAGGTAAATTATATTTATTAGATAGCTGTTCAAAGGACATAACGCTATCATCCAAAAACAAATCACGAAAACATGTTATACCTCTTGTTTTCCATAAAAGAAAAGTTTGATCCATAAGAGAGGGCCGAAAAGAATAGTTAGATATTATAGGGCATGATAAAATAAATTTATTCAAACCAAAAAATTTACGAAATTCAAACCAAATTCGCAATGTATATTTGACTATAGGATTAGTTATTTGTTTATTCAAATTAGATAAAGAAAAAGGAAGTGAAAATCCTAAGATTGAAAACAATGAGAAGTCTTGTACAGATTTACATTCCAAATTTACCCATTGTGGGCAAGCAGCTGTAGTCAATTCTTGTGTCCAAAATATTAAATATCGTATATTAACTGCCCAATAGTAAAATCTCAAGTTTGGCAAAGCCAAACCGCCCTCGTTCTTAGGCTTCTGTAAATATTTTTTGCCTAGTCTAGGATTTTTATTCTGCCATAGATAAGAAGATATTTTGGAGTCAATAATATCAAAAAAAGATTTAGGAATAAAAATTGGTAATGCTTGAAATAAATATAAGAATTTGGGTAATACCATCATCTTAATAGCATTAATTCTACCAACCAATGACAAAGATAGCGGAGACCACCTGATAGCTAGTTGCTTAATTTGGTCAATTAAGGGTAAAAAGTTAACTTTAAATAAATCTTTATGTTTTTTAGTCATTTTAATACCTAAATAAGTAAAACAATCTGTAACAACTTTAAATGGTAAATGTTTATAAATTGGAACTTGCATATTTAATGGAAATAATTCACTCTTATTAAAATTCAATTTATAACCAGAAAAGTTACTAAACTGAGCAAGCAAGGACGAAATAGCAGGAATAGATCTTTCAGGGTACTATACAAATACTATAATATTTGTATAGTAACAAATCATCAGCATACAATGATAACTTATACGTCCCCTCCCCATGAGTAATACCTAAAATATTAGGTGATTCACGAATGGCTATAGCCAAAGGTTCCAAAGCAATGTCAAATAGTAAAGGACTTAAAGGACATCCTTGCCTTGCACCACGGAATAACTGAAGAAAAGACCTTCGATTATTGGTAAAAACGGAAGCCAGGGGTTTATAGTATATTAATTTAATCCATGATATAAATTTTGAACTAAAATTAAAATGCTCCATCGTATTAAATAAATATGGCTATTCAATTCTATCAAATGCTTTTTCAGCATCTAAAGAAATGACACATTCTGGTATTTTGGATGAAGGAGTATAGATAACATTAATTAATTTTCTAATGTTAAAAGATGAATAGCGATTTTTAATAAATCCAGTCTGATCTTCAGAAATGATTCGAGGTAATATATTTTCTAATCTAGTAGCCAAAATTTTACTAAAAATCTTAAAATCCGTATTCAACAAGGATATAGGCCCATAGGATGCACATTCAATACGGTCTTTATCTTTTTTAAGAATTAAAGAAATAGAAGCTTCATAAAAAGATTGTGGCAATTTGCCTATAATTAACACATCTTTAAAAATTTTACAAAGCCAAGGAGAGAGTATAGAGGAAAAGGATTTAAAAAATTCTGCAGAATAACCATCTGGACCAGAAGCTTTACCGGAATTCATTGAAAAAATAGCCTTTTTTATTTCAGTTTCCATGATAGGTGTATCTAAGAATACACTATCCTCTACTGTTAATTTTGGAATATTCAATTTCCTTAAAAATTCATCTATTATAGAAGAATCCTCAGCAACTTATGATTGATATAAGGAATTATAAAAATATTGAAAGGCTTTATTTATCTCTTTATGGTCGATTGTCAAAGTGCCATCTTGTTTACGAATCCTAGTAATCTGTCGTTTAACCGAAGCAGTTTTCAATTGATTAGCCAATAATTTACCAGACTTATCTCCATATACATAAAACTGGGTTCTAGACTTAATTAACTGATTTTCAATCGAAGAGGATAATAACAAACTATGCTCCATTTGAAGTTCCACTCTTTCTTTATAAAGTTCTTTGCTGGGGGTCACTGAATAAATCTTATCAATTGCTTTGATTTTATCAACCAATGTTAGTATTTTAGAATTAGTTCGTTTCCTAACTCCAGCAGAGTATGAAATAATCTGTCCACGAATAAATGTTTTAAAAGTGTCCCATAAAATTCCACTAGAGATCTCTGCTGTAGAATTTGTTGAGAAAAACAAATCAATTTGTTGTTTAATAAAATTAACAAAGTCTAAGTCCTGCAATAAAATAGAGTTGAACCTCCAGGATTTAGCGTTAATAGATGAATCCATTATCTTAATAGATAACTTCAAAGGTGCATGATCAGAAATGGTAATAGAGTCATATTTACAATCGATAACATCTGTAAGTAAACATTGATCAATGAAAAAGTAATCAATTCTTGAATAATTATGATAAACATGAGAAAAGTATGAAAACTCTTTGTCATTGGGGTGTAGAAAATGCCAAATTTCGCAAATTGCTGAATCAGTCATAAAGGAGTTGATAAGAGAGGCCGATTTATTCGGAAGAACTTGTATGGGCTTGGATCTATCCATCGAAGGGTTTAAACAACAGTTAAAATCCCCACTCATTATCAGTCTGTACTGATTCAAATTAGGAAAGGATGTAAATAGACACTTAAAAAATTCAGGACAATCAGTATTTGGAGCATAAACATTAACTAAAACAACTTTTTGATTAAAAAGTAAACCAGTAATAATCAAAAATCTACCTTGTGGGTCTGAAATTGTTTCATGAAGTATAAAGGAGGTTGAAGAATCTATAAAAATGGAAACGCCTCTTACTTTGGCTTGAGAATTCGAGTGATATTGTTGGCCTTTCCAAAACCTAAAAAAGTGTTGACTATCCACCTTCCTTACATGAGTCTCTTGTACAAAGATAACATTAGCATTCATTCTATGGAATACTTTGAATATTTTTTTCCGCTTAATCGGATGATTTAAACCATTAGTATTCCAAGAAACAAAATTAATAACCCTATGCATATTGACAATATTTATTACAATTAACACATAAGGTTAAAGAAAAGATGAACTCATGAATCTGGAAGAGGAAAGTAAGTTCAAGGAGGAACCGGAAGTCACGACACTGCAACCATTTTTGTAGTTTCATATAAGCCCATGAAGTAAAACTAAGCACAAAGCAAGCAAAAAGAAAGAAAAAAAATCCCCCTCCCTCCACCCTCAAAACCCCAGGAAAAAAACCAAAAAGAGGCAAGCAAGCAATCTAACACTAAAATTACCCCCATGTCTCAATACGGCAACTCAAACAGAAAAAAAGTTGAATAAAAGATACAAACCACCCATATTATAAGAAAGGGTTGGTATGACAAAAATTAAAATATAAAGTTAGTATTATATATATATATATAAAACAAAAGGACTTTTAAAGATAAAAATTAAAATGATAAAACCCATAAATGAATAATACTGAATTAGTGTTTTAAAAGAAAGTTTAAAACTTATTCAAACAGATCAAAACAGATGTGACGTTCCAAGCACTAAAGCCTTTCGGGAAGAAGAAACGACATTTTATTTTTTAAAAAATCTTAATATTTAAATGTTAAAAATATTAAAAAGTATATACGAACTTAGAAGAAAACCCTAGTAAATTACTATCAAAACTAACAGATTAATAATATGAAAAAATAACAAATTCAGAATAAACCAAAATCAAACTTTTACCATGTATAAAAAATACATGTAAGCCATACATAGTAAAGAAAAACATAATTTTATAAAAGATCCAAATCTATAGACTAATTATTATATTAGTCATCCCGGTAAAATGTTATTCTTCCAGAAATCTTTGAGCATCCGCTGGAGATTTGAACAACCGATAAGTTCCGTCTTCAAGAGAAACTCTCAAATGTGCTGGCATTGTCACCTGGATTTGTTGCGATTCATTGTGCCAAGAAGGTGCGTGGTCCAACAAACAGAGCAAGGATTGCCTTGGACATTTTTATTAAGGTCGCAAGATCCTGTTGAACACTGGTAACATAGCCTGGTTCATTGGCATGACTGGCGGGGGAGCTAGGTTACAGTAGGTAATAGGCCCATGCCACGGGGTTACCTGTTGCAGCCGATTAGGAGAGGAAATGCTGAGGTGATGTGACAGAGTCACTGTGGAGCATGCTGAAATCCGTACTGGATCGGGGACTGGCCCCTCCTGTTGGTGCTGCCCTCTGGTGTTCACTCAATGGAAGAACAAGCAGGACCACCTTGGCATCCCATAAATCTACAGTCATGCCAGTCAGGGAGTTGGACTATGGCTTTTTTTGTGACTGTATATTTTTCTGAAACCATAATCATATGTGCTATTTGTGTTATGTACTCTGTGCTGTTGGCAAAGTGATTTGCACTTTGGCCCCGGATATATGCTGTTTCATTTGGCTATATTCACGTATGGTTAAATGGTACTTGAACTTGAACAGCACCACTGTTTAGAATAATCATAACAGAGGTGTCGCTGTTTCTCCTCACTAACTGCAGTTTGCCAGAGGAAGTCAAAGATCCAGTAGTAAAAGGAAGTCCCAGGTCTAGAAGCTTGGAATTACCAGAATCAGGTTTAACATAACTGGCATAAATCGTGAAATCTGTTAACTTAGCAGCAGCAGTATAATGCAATACACGATATTGGGGGGGGGAAGAGAGAGAGAATAAATAGCAGTGTATGTATGTGTGTGTGTATATATATATATATATATATATATATATATATAAATTTATTTATATATATATATAAATAAGAAAATTAAATTTAAAATAGTGCAAAAACAGAAAAAAAAGAAAGTGAGGTGGTGTTCATGGATTCAACGTTCATTTAGAAATCAGATGGCAGAGGGTAAGTAACTGTTCCTAAATCGCTGAGTGTGTGCCTTCAGGCTACTAATAACAATCAGAAGTGTCCTGGGTGAGGGAGGGGTCATTAATAACGGACACTTCCTTTCTGAGGCACCGTTCCTTGAAGATGTCTTGGATACTACAGAGGAGGCTACCCATGAAGGAGCTGACAAATTTTACACCTTACTGTATCTTCTTTCAGTCCTGTACAGTAGCGCACCTTCCCGCCCCCCACCATTCCAGACAGTGATGCAACCTGTCAGAAAGTTCTCCACGGTACATCTGTGGAAGTTTTCAATTGTTTTAGTTGACAAACCAAATTTCTTCAAACTTCTAATGAAATATAGCAGCTGTCTTGCCTTCTTTCCTGCTGTATCAATATATTGGAACCAGGTTAAATCCTCAGAAATATTGACACCCAGGAACTTGAAATTGCTGTCTCCACTTCAGATCCCTCTATGAGGATTGGTTTATGTTCTCTCATCTTACCCTTTCTGAAGTCCACAATGAGCTCTTTGGCCTTACTAACATTGAGTGCAAGGTTGTTGCTGTGACACCACTCAACCAGCTGGCATATTTCGCTCCTGTACACCCTCTCGTCTCCATCTCATATTCTGCCAAAAATGGCTTAGCATTGGCAAATTTATAGATTGCATTTGAGCTATGCCTAGCCACACAGTCATGAGTAAAGAGAGGGTACAGCAGTGGCCAAAGCATACATCTCTGAAGTGCCCCAGTGAGATTTATTGTACTGAAGCGGGAGTTGCAGTCAACAAACATAGTCTGGCATAGGTGTCTTTAACGTCCAGATGCTCCAGGGATGAGGGTAGGGTCAAGGAAATTGCATTTGCTTTGGTGGTAGTTGAATTGCAGCAGGTCAAGGTTGTCTGGGAGGGTGAAGCTGATGTGTGCCATGACCAACCTCTAAGCATTTCACGATGGTGGATGTCAGAGCCAATGGGCAGTAGTCATTATGGCACATTACCTTGTTTTTCTTAGGTACTGGGATGATAGAGGTCTTCTTAAAGTGGTTGGGAACTTCAGATTGAAGCAGAGGGAAGTTAAAAATGTCTGCAATATCCCTACCAGATGATCTGCTCAGGATTCAAGGACACAGCCAAGAAACCATCTGGGCCAGACCTTTTCCATGGGTTCACTCTCCAGAAGATTGATCTTAAATCTGCAACAGTTACTGTGGGTTCAAGAACATTGAAGGCTGTTGGAGTACATGGTGACATTCCAATCCCCTTCGGTTCAAAACATGCATAGAATGCATGGAGCTCATTGAGAAGGGATGCACGGTTATTGGCAATGCTGCCTGACTTCATCCTGTAGCCCATTAAAGCAACGTAACATATTCCACAAAACAGAAAAATACAAAGTTAGCTCCTCAAGTATACTCGGGATAAAGAATGGAGAAGCACTATAAAGACAATCTATTCTTCTGATAAGAGATGTTTTCATAAGGAATAGAATCATAATTGAGGTTAAAAACTGAAATGAAAAGTAGGTAGGAGTAAATCTGAAACAGCTGTCAGAAGAAGCCTCTTTACTTGAAAGATTGATAACCATAATAATTTACTAAGCAAGAGAACAGATGCTAAAACACTGGGCAAATGTAATTAGGTTTTGTAATTGGAAATTTAAATGGATTACATTTTTTCACTTTTTTTTTCATTTGTTCTGTTAACATTTCATCTTCATCTACAGTAAAACAAAGGCATTTGATAGACCTTCAGGAGGATATCAAAAAAATTGCATTTAAACTTGTATTCTAATTCAACAAGATGTTGCTTTTCTAAATTTAATAATAGCAATTGCAGTGCATGGGAGAAAGAGTCAAATTCATACCTTCTATTGATGCAGCATCCACCATGATCCGTTGCATCAGGACAGGTTCAGACCCAAAGTCAAAAACTACAGTTTGGCGAAAAGTTCCAAAGATTTCTGTGCTGAATTGTACACTAACTCTATATATACAATGGTCCATTCCATTCTGAGCCATCTTTCCTCCTCCAAGCCACTCTTGACAGTTCTCCGGTACTTCTTGTACCACCTGGGTGTTGAGGTCTCCAACAGAAACAGTCATAATGGAAAAATGAGGACGATGAGCATCATAGAGCAAGGCTATCCGATTCAGCAAACGTGCAGGCTGAAGGGGAGGGGTGAGGGGGAGATAACAAGTATTAATCTACCCAATACTAACTGCAAAAATATCATTTATTTTCAACTACACTTAACACATCTCCATCTTTCATCTTTTTCATTTCCCTTGTGAAATTTAATTCAACCTACATTTACACTTCTTGATAAATACTACACACTGCTTCATTGCTTCTAAAAACAGTTCTGTCCTGTTTTAACACCACTTAAGGCTCATATTTCATCAAACCCAATTGGACTTAACACTTAAAATTCTGGATCACTGAATAAAGGAAACTACTGCAGGTACTCTTCCAGGAAATATTCCTGATCCTGCCAAACTTAGTTAATAACTAAGGTAATGGTAATATCATTTCTTAATTCATATGAAGTATTCAGGTCCATTCAAAACTTCTCTGGTTAAATGGGTTTACGGTGTTTTGTTTAATCATTTAGTTTGACAACTTTTTGCCATTCTATGCAGTCATGAATCAAAAGCTCACCACTCACATAGAAATGACAACTGCAGCTTTTACAAATCCCTGAACCAATGAAAGACTGGCAAAATGTGAAGTAGAAACATTCTAAAGCTGATTTGTCTGATTTGTGAAACAAGACAAAGGTATTCATTTCACCCATGTATCAACACATCAGTCTTCAAAGCTCTAACAACTGATGGAATATCGTTCAGGCTTTCATCTGTTTGATCAAATTAAATTTTTAATTGTATACTTTGCATCATGCCTGTCAATGCTGGACATCTAATATAAAATAATAACTTCCATGGCATACATCAATTATCAGATCTGCAAGAACTGGCAGTGGATAGAGTAGTGGAGTGGGAGGGAGTGTTAACCACTAATCATTAAGGGCGCAGCCTAGGAAAACAAGGACATCTCTTTAAAACAGAGATGAGGGGAAATTTCTTTAGCCAGAGGGTAGTGAATCTGTTGAATTTATTGCCACTGACAGCCATAGAGGCCAAGTCATGGGATATATTTAAAGTGGAAATTGATAGGTTCTTGATTAGAAAGGGCGTCAATTATTACAGGGAGAAGGTTAGAGAATGGCGTTGAAAGGGATAACAAATCAGTCTTGATAGAATGGCGGAGCAGACTTGATAGGCCAAATTCCGCTCCCATGTTCTTATGGTATTATTAATCTTCTTTAATGTTACTGGCCATAAAAGAGGAATAAAGTGATAAGTATAACACCAGCTATGCTCCTCAGCCCCATACAGAAGTTCCATTTGAGAATGAATTGGTGGATAAAACCTGGGATAAAGTAGCATTTGTCTGTTACACACTTCAAAATATTACTATAAGTCTGCAAATCTTAGAAAAAAACATGAAGACACTTACTTTACAATGAAGTATGAAGGTCCATAGTTGACTGGATTTCTTGGTTGTCACGGTTATTGACAACCCTGGGCTATGTTCCACTGCTACTCCATCCAGGGATTCACTGAGCTTTAGAGAAAGAATACCAAACTGCTTTAGTAAATCTGTGCTCCCAAGGAAAGCAAATCAAAAATAAACTACAATAATATTCATCTATCCAACCTGAGATCTTTTATTCTAGACATGGTGAAAATATATTATTTCAATTTACACCAAGTGCAGCAATCAATGTCGTTATCCTTTGTCTCTCAGTCCAAAAAAATAAGTTGCTACCCAGTCTGGCAGCCTTCTTTTGTCAAGCTTACTTTGCAGCAAATTTTGCCAATTCTACTGAACTCTTGGCTGGGTTGAAAGGTATGAACTGCATTCACCCTCCAGTGCCCCGATAAAGTTGGAACAAACAGAGCATGCATCAGCAGTTGTGAAATTGTGGAAAATGTAAGAACCAAGCCGTTCAGTCCAATGTTTATTTTTTATACAAAACCATCAAAGCAGATTAATTAGACCTTCATATCTGTGATTTGACATCCTTGATTAAGACCAAAAGAGAACCAAATAACAAGTCATAATGACAGATGAAATGGTCTCCCTCTTCTCCCTCCATTGGTGGCATTTACCAGAAGCGTTGTATACAAAGGGCTCAAAGCATTGTTGACGACTCCTGCCACCCATCCCACAAACTCTTTGACTCACTACAGTCAGGAAGGAGGTACAGGAGCATCAGGACTAGGTAACAGCTTCTTCTAATGAATACCCTGCCACCACCAAGGCTTCGTAACTTGGACGGCAAAATGTTTACTGTTTATGAATATGTTTATTGCTACTGTTCACCTGTGATTCACACTGTATGCACTTTGGTAATATTTTGTCTTATGTGCTGTTTGTGATCCGGAGGAACATTGTTTCATTTGGTATATATATGTACAGTTAGATGATAATAAAACTTGGAACCTGAACTTGGTTAAGTTCCACTTCAGCCAATTTACAGGACATTTGGCACTTATTCAAGAGCATGTAAATGAATGGAAGACGCAATCAGTCTGAATGTTACAGTAAATTAAAACTTCTAAAAAAAATACATATTTTTTAATCATTATTTATTTGAGTGCACAACTCTGCCTGCCACTTTCCCACCAAAAGTTACCACACTTTCTGAAATGTTCAGAATTAACAGTGGACACCAGGGAATGTGAAAGGCTGGTTACGAATGTGGGATTTATTTCCTCTCTTACTTGAAATCTACCAAACTGATTTACACACCACTTTTTCTGGAGATAACGAGTTCATCCATTTTTCAATTAATGTTTCCATATAATTCCCAATAGATTGTTTATTTTCCTTTTGTTGCTTTAAACGCATCAGCCGTGAAGAGTAGCGTTTCTGCCATTCAGCCAACTCCTCTTGCGAGTGTGCAGACGTACACTGTGCACCATATCTACATATTTTTTGTTCTACAAATCTGAAACAAAAGAAAATACATTCATTGATTTTACCTCGGGCAGCAGCTCATCTCCGATTTCATGGGTTTACATCAATTGCAGATTCCCCCATCTTTACACTCACCAAAAATTTGGCACATTTCAGCAAACTTTGCTTCTCCTATGCTTCAAATGCATTCAGGTTAGGGTTGATCTTTTCTGAAGATCTATTCTGGGCCCAACATATTGATGCAATTACCAAGAAGGCACGTTAGCAGTTATATTTCATAAGGAGTTTGAGAAGATTTGGTATGTGACCAAAGACTCAAGCACATTTCTGCAGATGTAATGTAAAGAGCATTTTTACTAGTTGCATCACCATCTGGAATGGAGGGGGGCCATTGCACAGGATCAGAAAAGCTACAGAGGATTGCAAACTCAGCCAGCTCCACTACAAGCAGCAGTCTCCCCAGCATTGAGGACATTTTCAAAAGACATTGCCTCGAAAAGATGTCATCCATCATTAAGGACCCCCATCACTCAGGACATGCCCTCTTCTCATTGCTACCGTCAGGGAGGAGGGACAGGAGCCTGAGACATACATTCAGCATTTTAGGAACAGCTTCTCCTCCGTCACCAGATTTCTTAACAAACAATAAGCCAATCCATCAACACTACCTCACTATTTCTGCTCTTTTTTCCCCACTACTTATTTAATTTACTTATGCAATAAATTTATATGTATACATTTTATTGCAATTTATAATTTTTTATGTATTGCATGGAACTGCTATCACAAAACAAATTTCAGTAGTAAATGTTAGTGATATTAAACCTGATTCCAAAATGAAGAGCTTGTAAAAAGTTATAATTACTCTACCTTCTTCAAAATTCCTATAGCTATCATTGATTGAAAGGCTGATGTCACATTTTGACATTAAAATCTGCTTGAACCAACCTTCCTCCTTTCATTACCAAGTTCAAGAACCATTTTTCTCTCTCCAAACATTAGTTGTGTGCCTCCAGCCTAAACAATCTTTACCCATGATAGAGTGCCACATCATGAAATATAATAACTACACCACCTATCTCCTATTTCTACCTTAATGTGCACCCCAGCCCATTGGAATTTTTGCTCCTTTACAGCTCCTTTTGCCTCCTATTCTCAACACTGATGCACCACAAAATTGCGCCTTCAGACACCTACTCTACTACAAGACTGTGATCTGCTCCCAGTCCATCCACAAGTTTGCAGATCAGTGGGCCACATCTCAAACAACAATGAGTCAGAGTAAGGAAGGAGATAGGGAGCTTAGTAATATTGTGTCATGACAACAAACTTTCTCTGTCAGCAAAACAAAAGAGCTGGTGATTTACTTCATGAAGGAGATGGTGCACATGCTCCCATCTACATCAACGGTGTTGAGGTTGAAGGGTGTGAGCGCTTCAAGTTCCCAGGAAAAAACATCACCAACAGTCAGTCCTGGCCCAAACACCTTGATGTCATGGCCAAGAAAGCTCCCCAATATCTCTACTTCCTCAGGAGACCGAAGAAATTTGGCACGTCCCTGTCACTAGTTTTCACTGATGCACCTTTGAAGACATCCTCTGTGGATACATAAAGGCTTGGTATGGCAATTCCTCTGCACGTGACCATAGAAAACTGTGGACACACGAGAGTTGTAGACACAGCTCAGCACATCACAGAAATTAGTACCCCCTCCAGGAACCCTGTCTGTATTTCTTGCTGCTTCAGTAAAGCAGCCAGCATAATCAGAGACTCCACCCAACCCAGACATTCTCTCTTCTCCCCTCTACCATCAGGCAGAAGATAGAAAAGCCTGAAAGCATATACCACCAGGCTCAAGGTCAGCTTCTATTTCGCTGTTATCAGATTCTTGAACAGACCTCTTATATGACGAAATGAATTCTTGACCTCACAATCTATCTCAATATGATCTTGCATTTATTGTTTATCTGCATGGCACTTTCTCTGTAGCTTTTACACTTTATTCTGCATTTTTACTGTTTTACCCTGTTCACCTCACTGCACTGGATAATGATTTGATCTGTATGAATAGTAGGCAAGACAAGCTTTTCAATGTATCTTAGTACATGTGACAATAATAAACCAACAGCACAAAATGCCTGGACTATTTTGCATTCAATACTGAGATCTAGCTGCTCATGTCCTCGAAATGAACTCGGCAGACAGAAAGTGCTGTTGCCCATGCTCTCATGAGGCAAGACAAGCATAACTGGCAACTATTAACATGAAGATGAGAGATCGATAAGAGAATGAATGCATGCACCAATACAACAAGGCTGTCAAAAATTAGTTACATCACACAGTTCTTAAGCAAAATAAAAAGGTAATTTCAGAAAAGCAATTAGTACTTTTAATGTAACAGTTATCCAAACAATTTACCTTTTGCAAAGTGTGTATTCTTCACTACAGGTGACACCCCGAGGTGGAGGGCGGAATTGCCATCCATCTTCAGAATCTGCAGTGATCATTTAAATACATTTAAAGCATCTATTTATTCTTCTATAAAGTAGTCCATTTAGTTGCTTTTTTAAAAAAAAATTAAAACACCAGCACAATGCAGCAACATGTATGGCCTGGTTAATATCAGGTAAAGAATCAAATAGCCAAAGATCATTCAAGCTCAAAGGCTTGTTCTGCAAGCCAGTTAATTTACTCAGCCATAGCCAATTTCCAAAGTAGTTAGCTGAGTGAGTTCTAGCAAATGACCAGAGACAAAACCTTAAAAAAATTATCAAAACTTTCTAATGTTGCAGATAATTAAACAGATTAATTTAAGTCATTCACAACTGCAGCTTGCATCTCGACCCCCATCAATAACATTAACATCTCAACAGAATAATAAGCACATTAGTCTTGATTATCCACCCATTTACTTAGGTTCACACAGGAAGGGAAATTATCTATCAGCCCAACTAGTTCATGCTAACCAAGATTCCATCTAAGCTAGTCCCAAATCCCTCTAAACCAGGGGTTCCCAACCTGGGGTCTATGGACTCCTTGGTTAATGGTAGGGGCCCAAGGCAAAAAAAGGTTGGGAACCCCTGCTCTAAACCTTTCCTATAAACTCCTGCTCTGTGTTCCTGTCCAAATAACTTGAAAACATTATTAATGCCTCAGCCACTTCCTTTGGCAGCTCATTCCGTATACTGACCACTCTCCAAGTGAAAATGTTGTCCCTCAGGTTCCACGTAAATCATAATACATTGATAATTGTCCAACCAGAGTTTTTAAATCTCCACCTTTGAATCTCACATCTTTCGTAAAGTATTAATTCTTACAACTGAACTGTTCCAATGCTGAAACCATTATACAAATGAAAATTAGACTGTTGATGTTCAGAAAACCAGTCGACCACAGTGAACAATACAGAACTTGAAGCTATGTCATTCAGACATCCACTAAGGTGGTACTTCATTGAGAATTAGTATTCAGAAGCAAGACTTGTGCTGCTATGTTCCAACTCTCAATGACATTCTCAAATAGTACCTAGCAGCATCTGGGCCACAGGACTTGGTGTGACCATTGGAAATGTTTTCATTTATATTAGTCATTCTCAGACTGGTTTTAATTCAATTCAAATGCTAAGATTTGAGCACTTGATAAATGATTAATAATCCAGTCCAAAAACTATTATAATACTCTTGTCATTTTAATTATTTGGTTGTGACGCAATTTTGCAACAACTGGTGGACATGTTTCTTTGTCAAGTGTTTTAACTATGATGGAGAGGCAGAAAATTTTAATCCTTGGAACAGACCTACTTTATCAATTACCTTCCTCTGTCTCTTCTAAGTATGCTGACATCAGTTTATTGCTCGTGACCTGCAATGTAAACGAAAAATAAAGGTAAGGCAAGAAACAATTCTTTCCTTGGTCTCAATATAATTTTCAAAGGATGCCATACACAAAGCAAACAGCTTTCCTGATGCTGGTGGGTGCCAGTTCCACTGAAACGCCATACTTACCCTCATGTGACATTTTAAAGGCTAATTTTATTTGTTGGGGCAGGATGAGGATACATCTCTAGCAGAGGAGGTGTAAGGCGCTCCTTTCTTCCGCTAGCCTGCGGGTCACCCTTGGGCAAGGTGTAGCACCTGCTTTGACCATCCCCCAACAGGGTCATATGAAACCATGGGAGCAGATGGTGGATGGTCATATGAGCAGCTGGTACGAGTCACAAGTCCTGGTTCTGCGACCACAGACACCAGGCAGGCAATCTCTGAAGAGTATTGTTAATGGCTGAGGTCAACCGTCTTGCAAAGACACTGCCCAGAAGAAGGCAATGGCAAACCACTTCTGTAGAATTTGCCAAGAACAATCACGACTGCCCATGTTATCTGATGCGGCACATAATGATGATGATTTATTTGTCACATGTACATCAAAACATAGTGAAATGTGTGGTTTAGCTAAATCTGTGCCTGAGTAAAGCTACTGCAGTGGAAGATGCTAAAAGATTGATATTCTGAAGAGAGCTACAGTTCACATTTCCAAAAAAAAAGCTTGTCAGGAATGACTATATTCAACCACAATAGAACAAAATCTGCATGGATCCTCTCAATTAAACAGAAAATGGAACCAGCCAGAGCCCCATGGTGCATTCGAAGAGCTGGTAATGTGCAGGAATAACAACCAGAGACTGGTAAATGAGAAAAATGAATTCAAATCCCACAAGAGCCAGAGGAATTTACATTCAACTAATTAACCAATCAGGCAAGCCTGTCTCATAAAAAACTCATCTGAATCACTGACATGAAGGAAAGCTACCAACACTTTCTTGGTTTGCCCTATGTTCAGTGTTGGCAGCACAATGGCATTGCAGGACGTACAGCTGCAGAATCCGGATTCCATTCCATTCTCTGGCGCTGTCTGCATGCAGTTGTATATTCTTCATGTGAATTTTTCCAGTTTCCTCCCACATTCCAACAATTTGGGGGTTGATAATGAAATGGCTCCTGTAAATTCTGTTAGTTAGTGGTAAGAAACAGAAGAACTTGGAGGGGGGTTGAAGGGTGGAATGCTTGTTAACTGGCATGAGAAATAACAGATTGAAGTGGAATAAATGTGCATTGGGATAGCTCTGGAAGTCAATGTGGACTCCACATGCCTTCTGTGTTATAAGGAAATATGAAAAACAAGATCAAGATCAACTCTGCTGAAAGGCCATTAATCTCTTCACACAGATGCAGCTTGGCAAGTAGTTCCAACATTTCCTGTTTCGATTTTGGATTTACAGAATATATATTATTTTGCTTTTGTATCAATCACATGATAATGATTGATAAAAAGTGATGCCTAAGAGACCACAGACTTGACTGCATACAATAAAGAATCCAATAGCACCTTTTGGGAATGCTAAATTGATGGAGATAGGAGGAAAGGTTAATCCACTACTTGTAAAGGTACATATTTCCAAAACTGCTGTTAAACGTGTAGTGTCCTCAGTGATAAGTAATGAATCTTCAATGATTCTACAAACACAATAGTACACTGCCAGAACAAAACTTAACCATAACACTCAACAGCCATGCAGAAAGGGTGTGACAGAATGAGTTATGGACACTTCGTTAACTCTTAACAGATTACTCACCTCCATTTCTGAAAGTAGTACTTTGAGCCTGGTTACATCTTTCGTTATCAAACCATTCTAGAGAAAACATTCAAGAGAATGCAACAATTTAGTATTAAATGCTCAAAAATTTGACTCTTCTTCAAGGACATATCCAAGTCCTGACCATTCACTCAGTGGGTGTACCATACCGTCACTTTTCCGATGTAATGTCCTCTGCAATCACAAGCTACAAAATATCCTAACTGCTACTGTTGTGCTCAAATTATAGGAATAAAAGATAACTGCAAGATATGACATGAAACAACAGACAACAAATTGTTATGCTCATTCTTAATTTGACACATTCTGATACTTCAAATTCAAAGTACATTTATTATCGAAGAATGTATAAATTATACTGCCTTGAGATTTATTTGTTTACAGGCAGTCTCAAAGCAAGAAACCCGGAAAAAAAATTTAAAAATATAAAGACCAACCCCCAATGTGCAGTGAAAGAGAAAAAAACACAAATCATGCCAATAATAGAAGCAAGCAACATTACGAACCAAATTGAGTTGTGTACTTTTTTTAAAATCAAAAGCTGAAATATTTTCTGGTTTTTTTATAGAGTTCTATAAAAAGTCCCAAATTATATTTTAAGGTTCTTAATGACCAAACCAAAAGTAAAGACATTTGTGGCTTCATCATACTTTATTCATTATATGTGATCAATCAACCTATTGTTTAAGCATTATATTCCATTGGAATGTCTGAACTTCATAACTCCCTTGATACTATGGACACTTGCACATGCCTTATTGCTGTTAATATTTGCCACAATACTGCAGATGGTCAAACTCATGAAATACAGCAAGTAATAACAGTGTAAAATAATTTGATTGCATAGCACTAAGTGTCACTGACTGCCCCCACTCAAAGCTGAGCAGTAAATCATCAGTTGAAATGCATTGGACAAGTCGTTCATTCCCTACAACTTTAACAGGGTGTCCAGTAACACCTTTAATATGTCTATATTTAGCAACAAAAGTGTAGTTTAATCAGGCTATTTGATCATTCATTGAAAAAAGGTTGATCCAGTGCCACCTGCCAATGCTTGACTGGTTTCTCTCTCACTGCTGCAGGAGGAAGGTGCAGGTTTGATAGCCTCGCTGTGATTTGTGACTGTGGGACTTTCTTTGGGGGGTACTCTGTGGTTCATGTTCCATGTGTTTCTGGTTACTCTTATTCTGCTATTAGTGAGATTTGATCGAGGTGCTTCAGTACCGAAGCCGCTCTGTAATTGAGGCCTGTAGTCATTGACACAACGCTAAACTGAATAGACTCAGGGACTCTGTGGTTCAATGGTTAATATTCTGTCTGTTAGTTGATCGCTTTTTGCTGCTTGTATGATTTCTTCCTTCGCACATAAAGTTTTTGGTGATTCCTTTAAATGGGTTCCATGGTCTTTCTTTGTTTCGTAGCTGTCTGAGGGAGGACAAATCTCAGAGTTGTATACTGTATACATTCTTTTATAATAAATGTACTTTGAGACTTGTTTTTGACAGGGCTGTTTATTCCCGGTGGAAAAACAGGAACTAACAGCAACGTGTTTGTTCCTCTACGTGTACAATGACAGTAATGTGACCTGTTCATTAGTAGAAACTCCAGCAAATGTCAAGGCCTTTGAACAGAAAATCCTACAAAGAGCAGTGGAAACAGCCCAATCCATCCCAGTAAAGTCCTCCCCACTATGGAGCACATCTACACAGAGCACTGTCACAGGAAAGCAACATCCATCAAGGACCCCACCACCCAGGCCATGCTCTCTTCTCACTTCTGCCATCAAGAAGGTGGTACAGGAGCCTTAGGACCAACATCATCTGGTTCAGAAACAATTATTATCCCTCAACCATCAGGCTCTTGAACCAGAGGGAATAACTTCATTCAATATCACTTGCCCCATCACTGAATTGTTCCCACAACCTATGGACTCACTTTCAAGGACACTTCATCTCATGTTCTCTACTCATTGCTTTTTTTTTCTCTTTTGTATTTGTAGTTTGCTGTCTTTTGCAAATTGGTTGTTTGGCTGTCCCGTGAAGTGCAGCCTTCCATTGGTTCCATAGTGTTTCTTGGATTTACTGTGTATGCCCACAAGAAAATGAAACTCAGGCCTGTATATAATGACATATGTTCTTTGATAATAAGTTTACTTTGGATTTTGAATGTGGACCATGGGATGGAAACTTGGAGGCTGTCAAGTTCTGATTGCAAATAGTAAAACTCATGAAATATAATTACCGTAACTTTCTTTTTGAAGATGATTAGATTGAGTGAGTACTGCAAACTATTTAACCAGTGTGACATAATAGTAATCAGTGTGACAGAAGGGTACTACATTCCCTTCAACTACCAGGCTCCTGAACCAGTGTGAATAACTTCGCTCGCCTCAACAGTGAACTGATTCCACGAACTAAAGACCAACTTTCAAGGACTCTACAACTCATGTTCTCAATGTTAATTATTACTAATTTATTTATTATTGTCATTATTAATGTATTTACAGAGTTTGTCATCTTTTGTATATTGGCTTTGTGTCTTTTTTAGTGTGTAGTTTTTAATTGATTTTATTATATTTCTTTGTAATTACAAGAATGCCCGTAAGAAAATGAATCTTTGGGTAGTATATGGTGACATATACATTCTTCGATAATAAATTTACTTTGGGCTTTGAACCAGTGTGATGAAATGGGATGTTCAGCCTCCTGCTGAACATAGACTCTAGCAAGGACTACAGCCAAACAATCACTTACAACTGCATCATTCCAGTTCTGGTCAGTATAAACTCATCTCATCTTATACTACCAGCTTGTAGGAATTTTATATCATGATCTTATGCAATAACCATCATCAGTGGCATTATCTATAGCCAAATAGTAGCGAGAATGAGTATTTCGTTCCCATAACATAACCAAATAAGAGAGAATGCAAGAGAAGACTATGCTGGAGTGAGATAGAGAGTGGCAGAAAGTTTAAGAGAATCATAAACACCAGCATGCTTATGCTGGACTAGCTGGTGTGCTTCTGCACAGAAAACTAAATATAATTATGGTCAGGCAATAAACCAAGAAAGGGAAAGTCATGTAATAACATTTGAAACATTCTTTTTATTCTCTCAAGTGTGAACTCAGCTGATCACACTTTCAAAAACTGGCAACCCAACTGATTATTTTGTATATGACACCTGCTGCAGGGTGAAGAGCATATTGCTCAGTGATAGCTATTTCAGCCACTACCTACGATACACTTTCATTCAGATTAATCAAATCTCACCACAAAATTAATTCTTCACAAAATTCTAACAAATTCTGTATTCGTGTCATTTCCAGTTCATTGATGATAAACAATAGAACTAGAATTTGCAATAATGGGATGGGTTCTCACAATTCAGATGGGAGCTGTTACATAAAAATATGTACTTCTTTGAAATCTTTGCTGAAAACGCCATTGATTCATTTATTTCATTATATCAGATTCATTTTATTTATCACATGTACATTGAAATATATAATGAAATATGCCATTTGCATTAATGACCAACATAAGGATGTGTTGGGGCAGCCTGCAAGTGGAAGCAGAATAGGTTCAGGCAACCTATTTAATACTATTTTTCCCTAAATGACCCCAAAGACCAAGTCCTCTAATTTGATTAGACAATGGTTCCAATAGCCAGGCTGTTTTCTAACAGGTAGTTTCTAGTAGTTGGCTACGTCACACTAATATATGTGGGTATGCACCCTTTCACTAGAAGCAACTCACTGGGTTTGGTAAGGTAATGGGCAAATAAGCCTGCAGAAAGAGGCTGAAGACAACTTTATATTTCACTAGTTTCAAGTGAACTTCAAATACAAGTTGAAATATGTCACATTACCTGGCACTCCACCACAACTGTAATGAATGACAACAGGAGCAGTTAATGGGCAAAATTAGTAGATTGCTTGTCAGTTCTCTTCTTAAAATAGAAAAATAGATTTGAGTAACATACAAAGAATGTTGGTGGAACTCAGCAGTTCAGGCACCATCTATGGAAAGAAAAAGAGTTGACGTTTCAGGCTGAAACCCTTCATCAGGAATTCCTCCAACATTCTGTGTGTGTTTCTCTGAGTTTCCAGCATCTGCAGAATCTCTTGCATTTAAAATCGATTTGAGAATGACTAGAAGGGTCGCAACTCTGCTGTCTCCTGGGTTGCCATATACTATTATTGGGGCCAACACTTGAGAATGTGAAGAAGAGTGTCTGCAGACCACAAAAACTCCACCACTGACTTAAAATTTATATGCCAGGTTTAAGCACAATCTCTGCCTCTTTTATGTGAACCTAAGTTCAGTATTATACATGATGTATCCTCCTTACACTTGTGGACCTAGCTGAAAAATCTTTGAATCCATTTAGAAAATCTGAAATTATAAACTACAAGTTGAACATAATAATTTAAATCACTTCAAACCACTCACACAAATTTCCCAGTGGCCAGCTCAAATGTAAGGTAAGGTCCAGAAATTACAGCACAGTGCGAGGTAAAAAAAACAAACTATATAACTACTAAGGGCACCTCATCATTTTACTACCATTTCGTTAGAACAGTACCGATATAAGAAATTTCTGCTAAGTTATGGAGGGGGAAATAAAAATCATAATACACAACCTACCAAAGATTCCCCCATCAAGGATTTTGATAAAATGCTGGACACTGCTTGTAACTTGCCCTCCACGTACATGCAGCGAAACACTGCTTGCAGTGTGCCGTCTCCCTTGGCCAGTCCCTCTGACAACACTGTAGACACAGAAATATAAACCTTTCTTTACTTCACAGACTTTATTCCCAAAAGTCTGTCAACAGAAATTATTAACTAAGAACCCAGGAGATCAGTTATTATATTTCTCCGCAGAACTCTTTCCTTGTGCCCTTCATAGAAGTTGGGTCTGTTGATCAGCAAAGATATGCAGGGGTATTGGAACAAAAAGCTGAGAAATCAGCAGCACATGACTTGGATGAAGTGTGAAAGAGGCAATCAGGTATAGGGCGATGCAAGTGGAGTAGAACAACAGAACTTGCAATGCTGCTTTCTGCAAAAGGCAGCCATTTCCTCTGGAGTAACGTGCAAAGTTATGACCGTAAAAATCATACAAAATAGGTCATTAGTCAAGATACGTCACTGGCAAAGAGCAATGATCATTTCAGTAATTAGGGTATAATGTGACAAATTACATTCAAGTTATCATAAAATATGGATTCAAAATCAAAGTGACATAAAAATCCACAATGATATAATATCTGGTCTAGTGACACTAAATGGCCAACTAGTCTTCCTGCTTTGGGTGTATTTGCTTCTAAGTAACAAGACTTCAAAATGATGGACTGAAAATATCCAAGATCATAAGGGAGTTAAAAAATAATGAATCAATTAAGATGGTTAGGTCAATAAAATGAAAATAACAGCAACAAAAAATAAATTGGTTTCACTTTAAGTCTACTAAAGTTGCAAAATCAATATGAAGCAAAACATTAAAATAGCTATCAAAAACACGATGAAGAAAATGGAACGTGTTTTGACAGAAAGATGAGATGGAAGGATACTGTTATAAGACAGGCATTGTGATTGGCATGTGAAATATTTCAGTCAATTGCTCTTTCGTTAGTCCTTAAAATTCCATGAAAGAATTAAAACTACATCTTAGCTGCATCAAGAGAAAACAAGAAACTGCTCAAAGATTTTAATTATTTGAAGGACTTTACTTGCTCACAACTATGCTGTACAGTATTGTGCAAAAGTCTTAGGCACATATAAAAAAGTTCTGTAAAGCAAAGATGCTCTCAAAAATAATGAAATGAAAAGTTTCCAAATACCGAAACATTTACGAGAATTTAGAATTTATTTAAATCTTACATCCATCCCACGTGAGGGAGTAAAAATCTTTGTGTTATGACTCCGTTGCAATGTGCAGACATGTGAATTTAAAAGTCTAATGGCTTGTAGAAAGAAGCAACCCCATAGGTCCTGGCTTTAATGCTGTGGTATAGCTTGCCAGACGGAAGCAGCTGAAATAGTTTATGGTTGGGGTGACTGGTGTCCCCGATGATCTTCCAGGCCTCCTTTCTGCACCTTCTGCTATAAATATCCTCAATGGAGGGAAGTTCACATCCAGAGATGCACTGGGCTGTCTGCACCACTCTCTGAAGTGCCCAGCAATCAAGATTGGTGCAGTTCCCACACCAGGCAGTGATACCAGTCAGTTAGCTAGTCAGTATGCTCTCAATGATAACACTATAGAATATTTTGAGGATTTGGGGGCCCGTGCTGAACTTCTGAGGTAGAAGAGATGCTGCTGTGCTTTCTCGGTGTATACACTCCAGGTGAGATTATCAATGACATGTATATCGAGGAACTTGAAACTATTCACCCTCTCAACTGCAGACCCATTGATGTTGATCAGGCCGAGCCTATCTCCGTTCCTCCTGTAATCCACAACCAACTCTTTTGCTTTTTGGACATCAAGGGAGAGGTTGCTATCCTGGCACCAATGTGTCAGAGTGTCAAACTCTCCTCTGTGAGCTGACTCATTACCACTAGAAATAAAACCTATCAAAGTCATGTCATCTACGAATTTGATCAGCAGGTTGGAGCTGTGTGTGGCAGTACAGTCATAGGTGTAAAGAAAATAGAGAAGGGGACTCTGAACACAACCCTGGGGGGGGCACCTGTGTTGGGGGTCAGAGGGAAAGAGTTGAGGGGGCCCATCCTTACTACCTGTTGGCAATTCAATAGAAAGTCCAGGATCCAGCTGCACAAGGTGGGGTGTAGGCCGAGGTCTCTGAGCTTCCTGTCAAGTCTGAAGGGAATTATGATGTTGAACTGTAGTCCAGGAACAGCATTCTAACATGTGCATCCTTCTTCTCGAGGTGAGTAAGGACAGTGTATAGTGCTGTGAATCAGTAAACAGAGAAATCTAAACTAAATCAATATTTAGCACGACCATCCCTTGCCTCTTAAACTGCATCAATTCTCTTAGGTTCACTTTCGTAAAGTTCTTAAAGAAAACTGGACGCTATGTTGTCCCAAGCATCTTGGAGAACTTGCCACAGTTCTTCTGCAGACTTCAACTATGTCGCTTGCTTCTGTCTCTCCAGGAAATTCCAGGCAGCCTCAACCATGTCGGGATCAGGGTTCTGTGGAGGAAATGTCATCTGTTGCAGAACTCCTTGTTCTTCTTTTCACTGAAAGTAGTTCTTTATGACCTAGACCATGCGTTTGGGGTCATTGACCTGTTGCAGAATTAAGTTGGAACAGATCAGACATCTCCCTGATGGTATTGCATGATAAATAAGAATCTGCTTGTACTTCTCAACATAGAGGATTCCATTAATTCTGACCAGATCACCAACTCCATTTGCAGAAATGCAGCCCCCAACCTGCAGAGAACCTCTGCCATGTTTTACTGTTGGCTGCAGACACTCAGCCAAGTAGTGGTCTCCAACTCTTCCACACACAAACTGCCTCCTGCTTGAGCCAAAAATTTCAAATTTTGACTCATCTGTCCACAGCACTTGCTGCCATTGTTCAGAACCCCAGCCTGTGTGTTTCTGTGCCTTGGCTTCGTTTCCATTTCGGAGGAATGGTTTTTTGGACTGTAGAGAGGTATACTTGGATTCCAGTGGTTTCGGTAAGTTCAGAGCTGACAGCAGTACTGGACTTCTTCTGATTTAGAAGGGGCATCGGTTTGAGTTTCTCTCATCTGCTGCACTCTGCTTTCATAGCCAACCACTGAGTTTCTAGCCCTCAACCTTGCATGTTTCTTTGTGTTTCTTCAGTGGAGCCTGGACAGCACATCTTGAAACTCCTGTCTGTTGTGAAGTTTCTGCTTGGGAGAGACCTTGCTGATGCAGGATGTCCACCTTGTGTCTTGTTACTATGCTCACTCTTGCCATGGTGTAAGAATTAATGATTTGAATATTAAACTGTCACATCTGCCGTGCCCACACTTTTTAGTTTGGTTGTCCATTGCCCAGTTTGATTCTTTCTATACCTGTTTCTGTTCCAGTTAATCAATTTAGTTCATTCAATTCATTATGCATTAATCATTAGCATCTTGTTTATTATCTTTGTTTAATCAGACACTACAAAAACTTCTCCAACATTTAATTTTTTGGAAAATGAGTGGAAATCTAAAATTTCCTATTTTTCTACTGACATATTAATGCAGAAGATTAAAAATAAGCATTTAAAACAAAACTTAAGAGTGCCTAATACTTTTGCACAGAACATCAGCAGAGAATTCTCATACGTGCTAACATAACATTGAAAGCCATCACTAATCCGATGTAGTGAGATAACAGACTACAGTTCATCCAAAAGCTTAGAGAACAGTACGGTTATAAGAGGAACAGCAGAGGGGAACAGGGATTAAAAGGTAAATGTTAGAGATGTGCTGAGTTGGTGGGAGGGAGAAAAAACAGCAGGAAATGAAAGGGAGCACAGAAAAATGGTAAAGTGGGGTGCTCAAAAAGGTTGGAATGGGGAAGCAAGATTAAAAAATGAAAACTAGGGAACACAAATTGGTAAAATAACAGCGTCTGAGACAGGTGAAAAGAGAGAGCAAGAGATGGAAGAAATGAGAACAAGTGGAATCATGATCTTCAGTTTAGGGGGTGATTAATTTCATGGGAAGTTGCTATAATTCTCATACTTGCAAAACAGCCAATGAGCAAGGCACCAATGGTCCCACAATCACAGCGGTAAAAAATGGATTTTAAAAAAGATGCCTTTTCACAAAAAAGCAGCCTAATTTTAACAGCAATCACAAACTTATCACACAAATATCCTTCAGCATTAACATTTAAAGAGATAAATTCCAGACAATTTTGGAGAATTAATTTGGCTAGAATTAAATACTTAAAAAACTATGAAGTTCAGCAAATACTGTGCACAAAATAGATAACCATTGGTGTTGACTGATACCTAATGTACAGTGATTAGTTGATAGTTCAATGGTGCATAAAATTTCTTTGATTCCCACCAAAAATACAATTCTACTCCATTATTTATGTAAGAATGATTGCAGAACATACCAATTTTACAGTCTTCATCAGCCTGGTCATAGTTTTTCTGCAAAAGAGAACAAATAAAAGCTACCTTTAGCATTGGCGTTTGATTCAACCATTACCAATTATATTTCAGTAAATCCCAGTTTCAGCAAATAAACTCAATAAAATTCTCATTAAATGATTTGGATGCATGTGTCAATTTAATATTTCATACACCACTGCCAAAAAAAATACTGCGAGAAGAATTCAACAGGTCAAGCAGCATCTGCAGGGGAGAGGGGTGTCATCAATGTTTTAAGTCAAGACTTCACCATCAGGATTAGATGTAGGATCTGGACTCAAACATCAACAATTCTTTACAACCCATATCCCCCCTCCCCCACATAAATGTTGCACAACCCACTGACAGCCTTCCACAGTTAATTTATTTTTCCAGATTCCAGCTTCTGCAGTCTCCTGTCTCCCCATCATTTGCTGATGATGGCATGAATTTAATACAATTTATTTTCTAATTTTCTGTTTCTTCCCTATTTCATTGAATTCCAGACAAATTTTCCAGTGACTTTGCTTACAATCATGACAAAGCAGTTTCAATTTACCACCTGGTGCACGTCTGAAAATAGTTGGAAAAGCTGTTTCAAGTTTCTATATAGTCTGTTTGATTACTTGACCTAACATGCAAATAGATATGCTGAAACTTTTACTCAAAAGTACTTGAAATGCTACCTCGTGTTACAAGGGGTTCACTGGCGATACCAGTTGCTGATACATTACTGTTCAGTTTTTGCCTGGCCAATAGTAACAATCAACATGCAATTTGAATTAATTTTTTGTTAATAAAATAAGGGAGCTCCAGAAATTATCCTTCACGAATCTAGCAAGTTTACCACCATCTGCATGACCTTCACTGTCCAAGACAGCAACAGTGCAAAGCTTAAATCTCACACACTTACTCTGCCTTTCGACAAATAAGAACTTGTCTTCACAGCAGCAACTATACAAGTTTGAGGTGATGAACTGCAAATCCATTATGCATGTTGTATCCACAAATTTACAGACACTCCACTGTCTCATGCAAGGACAGGAACTGCATAGAGTGTTCCTGGCTTTGGAAACATACCATAGATCTGAACACAGAGTGCTGAAATGGCCCAGCAACAATTTTCTCACATAAGCAAGATGAAATTGTGAACCAAATCAACATACACTCAGTGGCCACTTTATTACGTACACCTATTTGTTAATCCAAGTATCTTATCAGTCAACCATGCGGCAACAACTCAATGCATAAAAGCATGCAGACATGGTCAAGAGGTTCAGTTGTTATTCAGACCAAACATCAGAATGAAGAAGAAATGTGATCCAAGTGACTTTAATCATGGAATGATTGTTGGTGCCAGAAGGATTGTAGCTTGAGTATCTCAGAAACTGATCTCCTGGGATTTTCACCTACAACTGTCTCTAGAGTTTACAGAGAATGGTGCAGAAACAGAAATAAAAACAATCCAGTGAGCAGTACTTGTCTTCAGAGCAGCCAAATACAAGTTTGAGGTGATGGAATGCAAAACCATTTGCATGAATTTCCAGTCAGTCCACTGTCTCATGTAAGGACAGGAACTGCAAAAGGTTTTCTTGGCTTTGAAACATTTCACGTGTCTGCATATAGAATGCTGAAATGGCCCAGCGACAATTTTATTGTGCAAGCAAGCTGAAAGTACTGAACCAAAGCAACATATTTTAGGCACCTGTGGTAGGCAGTTGGCAGGCCTACACTGCAGCTTAACTTGTTGTCCACCCAAGATGTTTGATTTACAAAATTAACTTTGAAAATGAAACAATGAGTACTCCAGTAGATTTGATCCATGCATATGTGGCAAACATTTTCTAAGGCTTAAAACACTGGCTGGAGTGACATTTTAAGTGAATGAAAAATAAATAACCAAAAGTAATTACTAATCTAACATGCAGCTTACATTAGGGGTCTTTCTGTCAAATCAAAGAATCTATTCCACTCAATGTGAGCACAATCAGCAAAGCTTCTCATGCCCTTTCCCACAGCCCTGAAAATTCTTTCCTTCAGAACTCTATCATTGAATTTGCCTCCACAACCAGCCAGACAATGTATTCCAGATGCTGATCACACATGGTTTAAAAATTATTTCATTGTGAGTTATAGGGGCAGGTTGGAGAGGCAAGGACTTTATTCCTTCGAACACATACACTGAAAGATGATCTTACAAAGGTGCACATAAAATGATGAAGGGCTGAATGCACAGAGTTCCCAAGGTTGAGAATTTGAGAACTAGAAAGCGTAGGTTTAAGAGAAGAGGGGAATGATGCAATAGGAACTCAAAAAATAACAATTCTTTTTACACAAAGTATGGTATTTATGCTGCCAGAGAAAGTGGTTGAAGCAGGTACAATAACAATTCTAAAAGACAAGCAGACGGGTAGATGGATTGGAAAAGTTTAATGTTACAGGCCAAATACTGGTAATGGAACGAGTTAAGATGAGGCATCTTAGTTTGCATGGACAAGTTGGGCCAAAGACCCTGTTTCTGTGCTGAATGTCTCTATTACTCATGTCACTTCTGGTTCTTTTGTAAATCATCTTCACAGTGCTGAACAAACTTATGGGCCTGAAAATAGACAAGTCCACTGGTCCTGATGGAATGCATCCCAGGGTACTGAAAGAAATGGTAGTAGTTATAGTACAGGCTTTGGTGATGATTTATCAAAATTCTCTGGACCCTGGGCAGGTCCCAGCGGATTGGAAGACAACAAATGTCACACCACTGTTCAAATAAGGATGTAGGCAAAAGGCAGGTAACTATAGGCCAGTTAGTTTAATATCTGTAGTTTGGAAAATGCTTGAAGCTATTAGTAAAGAAATAGCGAGGCATCTGATAAGAAATGGATCCATCAGGCAGATGCAGCATGGATTCAGCAAAGGCAGGTCCTGTTTGACAAACTTATTGGAGTTCTTTGAGGATATAATGAGTGCAGTGGACAGAGGGGATCAGATGGACATTATTTACTTGGATTTCCGTAACGTGTTCAAAAAGGTGGCAATAAAAGACTTATCCACAAGATAAGGATGCATAGCGTTGGGGGTGATGTATTAGCATTGATAGAGGATTGGTTAGCTAATAGAAAGCAGAAGAGTTGGGACACACAGGTGTTATTCTGGTTGGCAATCAGTGGTGAGCGGTGTGCCGTGGGGGTCGGTGTTGGGCCTACAACTGTTCACGATATACATTAACGATCTGCAAGAGGGGACCGACTGCAGTGTATCTAAGTTTGTTGATGATACTAAATTGAGTTGAAAAGCAAATTATGCAGAAGATACGGAGAGTCCGCAGAGATATATAGGTAGGTTAAGTGAGTGGGCAGATGGAGTACAATGTTAGTAAATGCAAGGTCAACCATTTTGGAAGAAAAAATGAAAGAGTAGATTATTATTTAAATGGTAAAAAATTGCAGCATACTGCTGTGTAAGAGGGACTTGGGGGTGCTTGTACATGAATCACAAAAGGTTGGTTTGCAGGTGCAGCAAGCTATCAAGGAGGCAAATGGAACGCTGACCTTCATTGCTAGAGGGAATGAATTTAAGTGCAGGGAGGTTATGCTGCAACTGTACAGATACTAGAGAGGTCGCATCTGGAGTACTGCGTGCAGTTCCGGTCTCCTTACTTGAAGGATATACTGGCTTTAGAGGTGGTGCAGAAGAGGATCACCAGGTTGATTCCAGAGATGATGGGGTTATACTATGAGGAAAGATTGAGTCATCTGGGACTGTACTCACTGAAATTCAGAAAAATGAGAGGAGATTTTATAGAAACACATAAAATTATGAAAAGGATAGATAAGGTAGAGGCAGGAAAGTTGTTTCCACTGGTAGGTGAGACTAGAAATAGGGGACAAATTCTCAAGATTCGGGGGAGTAGATCAAGGACGGAGATAAGAAGGAACGACCTTTCCCAGAGTGTGGAGAATCTGTGAAATTCTTTGCCCAATGAAGCGGTAAAGGCCACCTCAGTAAATATATTTAAGACAAGGTTGGATAGATTTTTGCAGAGTAGAGGGATTAAGGGTTACAGGGAAAAGGCAGGTAGGTGGAGATGAGTCCATTGCCAGATCAGCCATGATCTTATTGAATGGCGGAGCAGGCTCGAAAGACCAGATGGCTACTGCTGCTCCTATTTCTTATGTTCTTATTCTTTGCCCTCTTGTCCTCAAAGCCTATGAGCTCAGCATTTAGATTGTCTACACCTTTCTGCTCCTATAAGATGAGTTTGGCTTCCTTTGATGCCATCTCTCCTTTTATAATCCTTCCCTCTGCTGATTTTTGCATGCTCTTTGATGTTTCAATGCTCCATCCTGAGCACTAATATTTCTCATATGGATTTGCAAATAGTTATTTGTATGCATGGAGTAAGCAAATGCAAAGATTCTTTTAAGGGCAAGACCCTTAATGAGCAGAACAGAGGAATCTTGGAGTCCAAGTTCATAACTCCCCGAAGGTGGCTACACAGATTGATAGGGTGCTTAAGGTGGCATATGGCATTATTAGTCGAGGCGTTGACGTCAAAAGTCATGAAGTTATGCTGCAGCTTTATAAAGCTCGAGTCAGACCGCATCTGGAGTACTGCATACGGTTTCTGGTCACCCCATTTGAGGCTTTGAGGATGGTGCAGAAGAGATTTACCAGGATGTTACCTGGATTAGAGGGTATCTGCTATGACAAGGTTGGACAAAATTGTGTTGTTTACTCCGAAGCAGCAGAGGCTGAGGGGAGATCTCACAGAGGTTTATAAGATTTTGAGAGGCCAGACAAAGTAAACAGACCATTACCTTTTTCCCAGGATTGAAATGGCTAATACCAGAGGGCATGCATTTAAGATGAGAGGGAATAAGTTCAAAGGGAGATGTGAGGGGCAAGATTTTTTTCCCTCACACAGAGTGCGAGGTACCTGGAATGCACTGTTAGAAGCAGAAACATAAGGGACGTTTAAGAGATGTTTAGATATGCATATGAATGAGAAGGAAAATGGAAGGATAAGGACATTATGTAAGCAGAAGGGATTAGTTAGCTATTTGATTACTAATTGATTTAGTTTGGCACAACATTGTAGTCCAAAGAGCCTGTTCCCCTGCTGTACTGTTCTATGTGCACTACACAAGGTTGTGGAGCTACCTGAGCAGCTGTCTCACAGCTCCAGCAGCTCGTGTTCAATCCAGACCATGTGCATTCCTTCCTTTACTCGTTTTTCCATCCATGTCCCAAAGACACACTGGCCACTGGAAATCATCCCTAATATGTTGGTGAGTGGTAAAATCTGGGAGGAGTTCATGGGAATATGGGGGAAATGGAAACAGTGTAAGATCAATATGTCAAACACGAAGAAATCTGCAGATGCTAGAAATTCAAGCAACACATACAAAGTGCTGGTGGAACACAGGCCAGGCAGCATTTATATGAAGGCTTACAATCTACGTTTCAGGCCAAAACCCTTCGCCAGGACTAACTGAAAGAGACAGTATGGGATTTGAAAGTGGGAGGGGGAGGTGCGAAATGATAGGAGAAGATGGGTATACAGTCTGCAAAGTCTTGGTGGATCAAATGGCCTGTTACAACACTACACGAATCCATGACTACACAAGAAAACCCTCAATAAAAAATTAATAACTAACCATATGCCATAACACAAGGCTCAAGATTAAAATTCACAACATTTGGATACTACTGTTGGCTCTTGCAACAGGAAAAAAGTCTTTATAGCCAGATATTCACATGGGTGACACAACAGGTAGTGATGCTGCCTCAAAGCTCCAGCAACCTGAATTAAATCGTAACACCAGTGCTGAAGTCTGGACTTTGCACCTTCCCCTTGTGATTGTGTAGGTACTCCAGTTTCCTGCCACATTGCAAAGATCTACTGGTTCGTGGATTAACTGACTATAGCAAATTAAGCCGTGTAGGTTGGTGATAGGACAATAAAGGCAGTTCATGACCATGTGAAAGGTAATAGATTACAAGGAAATACATTGAGAAATGGGATTGTTCTGAGGGCTGGCACAAACTCAATGGGCTGACAGGCCTCACTCTGTCATAAGGAAACGTCAAAATATGAAATCCACTTGCTTTTAACTTCTGGCCAAAAATTACATGATAGCCTAAAGTTGTAGTAAAGACAAGTCTACAGTATCTGAGACAGAAAGATCTTCAAACAAAAAATGTATCAAAGGATAAGAGGAGGGATCGGGAAGATGGCACACAGAAAGGATTAGCCATGATCCATGAAGTGGCACAAAAGTTTTGAAGGCCTAAACCTGCTCCTACATTCTACATTTCTGTCTTTAATATGCATAGCAGTTCATGCAAGCTTGAGATACATGGGATTATTTTTCTTACTCTTTCTCCATTGCTTTATTGCTCAGGGCAAGTCAATGACTGGAAAATAAGCTTTGAACAGGGTTAAAAAGAGAACTGACAACCACAGATATCCTCCATCATCCAAATATTTTTCCTTTGATGTCCATTCACTTTAGTTTCACCAGGGCTCCTTGACTCTACACTCAACCAAAAAGAGCCTTGATATCAAGATTAAAAATGGAGACATAGTGCAGCAAAATGTGCCCCAACACTATATGTAATTGTGTACACAGTGTGTTTGTCCCAGAGGTGTCTCCTCTCCCCACACAGTTTTTAAGCTGAATCAAAGTGTGAGACGGTTGCACACAGACAGGGGAGGAGTACCTGGACCGTTTGTTGCCCACGGACAACTTCAGTGAGATAATGAGCAGAATGCACTGATGTAACTTTGCTGCTTTGCATATTGATATCCAAAGTAAGATAGTAAAGGAGGAGCTACAGAAGGTAATAGATGCAATCCATTTCTAATATCTAAAGATAATTGTTACTGAGATCATGTGTAATGTAACAAAGGCAGGAGTCAAGTTAAGTCATTTTTTATTGTCATTTCGACCATAACTGCTGGTACAGTACATAGGAAAAATGAGAGAATGTTTTTTCAGGACCATGGTGTTACATGACACAGTACAAAAACACAGTACAAAAACTAGACTGAACTATGTAAAAAACAACACAGAAAAAAACTGGACTACAGACCTACTCAGGACTGCATAAAGTGCACAAAACAGTGCAGGCATAATAAACAAGACAATAGGCACAGTAGAGGGGGCAGTAAGTTGGTGTCAGTCCAGGCTCTGGGTATTGAGGAATCTGATAGCTTGGGGGAAGGAACTGTTACATAGTCTGGTCATGACAGCCCGAAAGCTTTGGAGCCTCTTCCCAGACGGCAGGAGGGAAAATAGTTTGTATGAGGGGTGCGTGGGGTCCTTCATAATGCTGTTTGCTTTGCGGATGCAGCGTGTAGTGTAAATATCCATGATGGTGGGAAGTGAGACCCTGATGATCTTCTCAGCTGACCTCACTATCCGTTGCAGGGTCTTGCGACCCAAGATGGCGCAATTTCTGAACCAGGCAGTGATACAGCTGCTCAGGGTGCTCTCAATACAACCCCTGTAGAATGTGATGAGGATGGGGGGTGGGAGATGAACTTTCCTCAGCCTTCTCAGAAAGTAGAGACACTGCTGGGCTTTCTTTGCTATGGAGCTGGTGTTAAGGGACCAGGTGAAATTCTCTGCCAGGTGAACACCGAGAAATTTGGTGCTCTTAACAATCTCTACCAGGGAGCCGTCAATGTTCAGCAAAGAGTGGTCGCTCTGTGCCCTCCTGAAGTCAACAACCATCTCTTTTGTTTTGTTCACATTCAGAGACAGGTTGTTGGCTCTGCACCAGTACGTTAGCCGCTGTACCTCCTCTCTGTACGCTGACTCGTCGTTCTTGCTGATGAGACCCACCACGGTCATGTCATCAGAGAACTTGATTATGTGGTTCAAGCTGTGTGTTGCAGCACAGTCGTGGGTCAGCAGAGTGAACAGCAGTGGACTGAGCACACAGCCCTGGGAGACCCCCGTGCTCAATGTGATGGTGTTGGAGATGCTGCTCCCGATCCGGACTGACTGAGGTCTCCCAGTCGGGAAGTCTAGGATCCAGTTGCAGAGGGAGGTGTTCAGGCCTGGTAGGCTCAGCTTTCCAATCAGTTTCTGAGGGATGATTGTGTTGAATGCTGAACTGCAGTCTACGAACAGCATTTGAATGTATGTGTCTTATTTGTCCAGGTGGGTTAGGGCCAGGTGGAGGGTGATGGCAATGGCGTCATCTGTTGAGCAGTTGGGACAGTACACAAACTGCAGGGGTCCAGTGAGGGGGGCAGCAGGGTCCTGATATACCTCATGACGAGCCTCTCAAAACACTTCATGATGATGGATATGGTAGCCACTTAGGCAGGACACTGAAGACTTCTTCGGCACGGGGACGATGGTGGTGGCCTTGAAGCACGTTGGAATGGTGGCGCTGCTCAGGGAGATGTTGAAGATGTCAGCGAGAACATCTGCTAGCTGGTGCGCACATCCTCTGAGCACTCTACCAGGAATGTTGTCTCATCCAGCAACCTTACATGGGTTGACCCTGCACAGGGTTCTTCTCATAATGGCCATGGTGAGACACAGCACCTGGTCATTTGTAGGAAGAGCTATCTTGTATTACAGAGCTGGACCTCAAGAATCATCACTGGATCATTATCCAACTACAGACTAATTAGTGAAGGGAAAGCAAATTGTGGAGGTGAACACATGGCTGAAGACGGACTGTGAAACAAGGACTTCATTTTACAGTGGATTTCACCAATGGTGGATTTTCACCAAAGAGGATTTCACTTCATGGAGGACTTCATTACACTTAATGAAAGTTGAATTGAGATGACCTCAGACTTCACTCTGAACTGGAATGAAACCAGGGTCCCTGCAGAAGTGATAAAAGAAGTGGTCACAGGCTTTAAATTACTAGTCACAAGTGGGTTCAAAGGAAAATGTGGACATTAATTACTTCTAAAACAAACAAAAGGAAAATAAATAGACACTAATTTAGGTAGTGCAGGTAAATGAAAAACCAAAACATGCAACGTTATTGAACCAGACGGATGGTAAAAGCATGAGGGAATATGAAACATAAGGGGAGGAAGGAAGTAGCTACATGTTATATAAACACACATTAGTACAAGCAACAAGTGAATGGCAGGTGACATTTCAAGGCGTGACAAATACTGTTACTCATGGCTGCAAGGATCCATAAAATATAAACAGGGAGGTAGGGTGGAAGTGAGGTGACAGGAGCCAGTGCAATAACGTTATAATTAATGAAGAAGTCACTTCATCATGTGAGAGAATACAATGTGGTCCTCGGGCAGTGAAGACTCTATGGATGACACCATGAAGTAAAACTAGATTTAAGACAGTAATATGAGTTGCATACTGTCACCTAGTATCATCTGTGACATTAGCCTCCCCACCAATGAAGAAACCTTCAAAACCCAAGAGCTCAAAAAAAGGCAGCATCCATCATTAAGGACCTATATGCCCCAAGGTGTGATCTCTTCTCATTACTACCATCACAGAGGATATACAGGAACCTGGAAAAACACATCCAACATTTTAGAAAAAGCTTCTTCCCCTCCATCATCAAATTTCTTAAGGTCCATGAAGTCATAAATACTACCTCACCATTTTGCTCTCTTTTTGCATAACATTTATTTTTATATACATTTTATCTTAACTTATAATAATTATTTTATGTATTGCACAGTACTGCTTCTGCAAAACAACAAATTTCATAACATACGTCAGTGATAATCAACCTCATTCTGATTCTTACTTGTTACAATTTTTAAAACATAATTAAAAATGCAAGTGGCAGAGAAAATAATAAATTTAATTTTCATTACTGGCAAAGCAAAGCCAACGTTTGTTGCCAAACTAACTACCCTCCTTCTTCAGTGAGCCTCCATCTTGAACCCTTCTGCCATTTACACTAACGATCAACACAGGCTGAATATATGCTGGGAACAGCCTACAAGTGTTGCCATGGTTCAGGCGGTAACATTACAGGTTCACAACTTACCACCCTAACTCATACACCTTTGGCATGTGAGAGGAAACCAGAGCACCAGGAGGCAAACCAAACGGTCAAAGGGAGAACATAAACTCAACGGGAATTAAACTACTGTCTCTGGCTCTGTAACAGCTTTATGCTAACCTCTACGCTATGGGATGTTGAGGGAGAACCTGTGGGAGGTGATACATCCATGCCCCAGCTGTCCTTGTCCTTCCTGGTAGCACATGACTTGGGATTTGTCAGAGTACACTAGGCAAGTAACAACAGTGCATCTTTTCAATAGTTCACATTGGAGGAAGAAATTAGTATTTAATATTTTTCATGGAGTGACAGCCCAGGGGTAGGTTTGCCGTAGAATGCGTATGCTCATGCCTGGATGGAGCATTGCATAATCGTCAGCTCAAATGCGTATTTGATTTCATGAAGGAAAGCTGCTAATAAAGCAGGTGAAGATCACTGGGCCCAAGATATAAGCCTGCAGAGATGTCCTGGAGTTGGGAGAACTGACAACTACAGACATCCTTGTTGCCCAACCATTTTTCCTTTGATGTCTATTGACTTTAGTTGCACCAGGGCTCCTTGATTCCACACTCAACCAAACACAGCCCTAATATCAAGGTCAATCACTCTCACTTTACTTGTCCCACTGGGCAAAGCTAGGACCAAGGTTACAATGGGGTTGGAACAGAATTTTCCTGGCAAACCAAAACCCGAATTATTCTTGAGGAGATGCTGCTTGATAACACTGTAAATCTCACCTCCCATCACTGGTGATAACTGACATATACTAAATGGATTTTAAAGAGCTAGACTGAATTTGTCCAACTTCTTGTGAACAGTATGCATCCGAGTAACATTCGACATTGATTGGAGGGGGGAATGCCAGTGTGGTACATATACTAGAATAATTTGGCCAGAACTGTAGCACGCTCTGGAGCAAAGGTTTTGAGTATGACATCTGAGTGGTGTCTGCTTCACTAAACTGAAACAAGACAATTGACCTTGTTAGGAAATTAGTCTCGTGGGTAGAGAAAGTAACAGCTTGGACCAGGTGGGAACAGGCCATGGAAAGGAGAGTGACATGGATTGATCTCTGGCAAGCAGAGCCACACTAAATCAAGTTCCTTGTCCAGGCAGTGTACAACATCTTGCCCAGCCCAGCCATCCACCCTGCATAGCTGAGGGAAGGTTGATGCCCCTAACTGTCTATTCTGTTCCAGAAGAACCTTGGAGCGCTTCCTGAGTTGCTGCCCAAAAACTTTTAGAAAGGGCCGATATTGCTGGAGACATGACCAGATATTGAAGATCCTCACGAAAGCAATCTTCTAAAGAATCAGTAACAGCAAACAAGTTAAACCCTGTAATTGAACCATCACCTTTGTGAGAGCTGCAGAGCAACCAGAAGCAAGAGTAAAGCCATCCACAGGGATTCTGGCACTCCCTCACAACTGGCAGTTCATGACTGATCTGGAGAAACAACTGAAGTTCCCACAGCACATCATCAAGATCACCTTGAGACCAGACAATACCTGGTAAGGCTCTGAAAAATCTTGTGCCAACAAACTGGCAGCATATTCAAGGACATTTTCAACCTCTCACTAGTACAGTCAGAAGTTCCCACCTGCTTCAAAAAGGCAACAATTATACCTGTGCCGAAGAAGAGTAGCTTGAGCTGCCTTAATGACTATCGCCCAGTAGCACTCATATCTATGGTGATGAAATGCTTTGAGAGGTTGGCCATGGCTCAAATGAACCCTTGCCCCAGCAAGGAATTGGACCCATTGCAATTTGCTGATTGCCGCAACAGGTGTAATCTCAATTACGGCAGATGTAATCTCAATGGCTTTTCCCACAGTCATAGATCACCTGGACAATACAAACACCGATGTCAGGATGCTGTTCATTGTCTATAGCTCAGTGTTTAACACCATCATTCCCACAGTCCTGATTGATAAGCTACATAACCTGGACCTCTGTACCTCCCTCTTCAACTGGATCCTCAGCTTTCTAACTGGAAGACCACAATCTGTGCGGATTGGTGATAATATCTCCTACTTGGTGACGAGCAACACTGCCGCACCTCAGGGGTATGTGCTTAGCCCACTGCTCTACTCTGTCTATACCCATGACAGTGTGACTAGGCAAGGCTCAAATACCATCTATAAATTTGCTGATGATACAACCATTGTTGGTAGAATCTCAGATGGATACGAAAGGGTGTACAGGAGCAAGATATACGAGCTAGTTGAGTGGTATCGCAGCAACAACCACGCACTCAATGTCAGTAAGACCAAAGAGCTGATTGTGGGCTTCAAGAAGGGCAAAGCGAGGGAATACGACCCAATCCTCATAGAAGGGTCAGAAGTGGAGAGTGAGCAATTTCAAGTTCCTGGATGTCAAGATCTCTGAAGATCTAACTTGGTCCCAATATATCAATGCAACTAGAAAGAAAGCAAAACAGCAGCTGTATTTCATTAGCAGTTTGAAGAGATTTGGTTTGTCGCCTAAAATAATCAAAAACTTCTATAGATGTACTGTGATGAGCATTCTGACAGGCTGTATCACTATCTGGTATGAGGGGTCTAGTGTACAAGACCAAAAGAAGCTACAGGAAGTTCTAAAATTAGTTAGCTCCATCTTGGCTTCTGGCCTCCCTCGTATCCAAGATATTTTCAAGGAATCCTGATGAAGGGTCTCGGCCCAAAAGGTTGCCAGTGCTTTTCCTTATAGCTGCTGCCTGACCTGATGTGTTCCACCAGCATTTTGTGTGTGTTGCTTGAATTTCCAGCATCTGCAGATTTCCTCGTGTTTGCATTTTCAAGGAATAGTGCCTCAGAAAGGCAATGTCCATTATTTAGGACCCCTGTCACCCAGCACATGCCCACTTCTCATTTTACCATCAGGAAGAAATTACCGAAGCCTAAAGGCACACACTCAGTGATTCAGGAACAGCTTCTTCCCCTCTGCCATACAATTCCTAAATGGACACTGAACCTACGAACACCTCACTTTTAAAAAATATATACACACACACACTTCCTGTAATTGACCTACTTAAATTCGAGATTATCATATATTACATTGTACTGTTACTGCTAAGTTAGCAAATTTCGTGACATATGCCGGTATAACAAGCCTGATTCTGATCTCAGAGACAGCAAAACACACCATCCTGCTAGAGCTGACAGTGCCGTGGGAGGAGCATCTGGAGCAGGTCCATGAGAAGAAGCTTGCCAGATACGTGGAACTGGTCAGCTACTGTCGGAGGCAGGAGTGGAAGGCAAAGTACATGCCAGTTGAAGTGGGCTGCTGGGGCTTCGCTAAACAGTCTCAGCACATTGGACATCGCCTGTATAAGGAGGCAGAGAGCCATCAGCAACATCACCAAGGCCTCAGAACGGCTCTGAATGAAGAGAGCAAGTCCATGGGGAGCAGCAACACATGCTACCTGAACACAAATTGTAGCTTGATCAGCCATGGCTGGGCTGCCGGGGGGAGGGTGTCTGATGTTGAAAGACTTGAAACATCCAATGTCCCCAGGTTCCACCACTGACAATGTGTCAGAGCATCGTGAGATGTATTCTTCAAATCACTCAGCTCGAGCTACCATTAACGACCAGGAACAAACGGCTTGGCACCCATGAACAGTGTGGTGATGACTGGAATGACAGCTGACAGTCCGGAAAGACAGCAACCAGCGCAGAGAGAGTTGGCAATCCAAGCCACGCCTTTTGTGAGGAAGAAACCCAAAGTAAGTTACAGATCGTCTAATGGTTAACACACCCACAGGCGACCCAAGGGGCAGTGGAGGCACTGAAGAGGATGAGCACCCGAATCTTATTAACCCAAGGTCAACAAACCACTGAAATAGAAAATCAATGATGAGTATGGAATGCATTTGTGGGATGATTTGCAAGAACAACCCGAAGCTTGAAGATTCACCAGCCATTGATGAGATGTCTGGTAAATGAAGCAGCAAGACAGCGCACAGGGAGAGCATCTGGTGAGATGCAGGAGGAGCCAGGACCCGAGTCACTCCACAGTGCCTGGAGCCTCCATGTTTTGCAGAAAACCCATACACGCAGAACACGTGAGAAGATTCAAATAAAATGACCCCAGGCCTGCGAGACGACAGTCTGGGGGAAGAGGAAGAGGAACAGAAGAAGAGATTTAAGACACTGTAGCATCTTGATAGATCCACCTCCACCTAGTACTGAATTCGACAGCAGGGAATGAAGTGCAAAATGTGGTGAGGAAAGCAAAGTTTAGCTTTGCACCTGACCTGAGAGCAGTCCTATACAAAGCCTATAAGCACTGTCCCCAACTGCTTAAACAGCTGTGGAGGATATTAAGAGTCATTTAGAGGAGAAGAAAAGTAGCTAAGCAGTGTAGATGATTTGCAGATGGAATCCTGATCCCAAAGGAAAAAGACTCCAGGAACATTGTCCAATTCAGGATCATCTCCTTGCTCAGTGTCAAAAGACAGATCTTTTTCAGCACTGTTGAAAGGAGGTGGGCAGCTTTCCTCTCCAACAATGGGTGCATTGATATATCTGTGCAGAAGGGAGGTATTCCAAGCGTGCCCGGGTGCTTGAAGCACAGAGCAGTGGTGACCCAGCTCAGTTGTGAGGCATGGGAGAACAGAGGAGACCTGGCAGTGCTCTGGCTCAGTCTGGCCAACACCAATGGATCAACTACACGCCCCACCCCAACCCCCGATAAGCTGATGCAGCTAATTATGGACAAGCATCATGTTCCAAGCAAAGTAGTGGACCTCATCCTGAATTATTACAGCTACTTCAGAATGACAAACAATAGACAATACACAGTAGGCCATTCGGCCCTTCTAGCCAGCACCACCATTCACTATGATCATGGCTGATCATACACAATCAGTACCCCGTTCCTGCCCTCTCCCCATATCCCTTGACCCCACTATCTATAAGAGCTCTATCTAACTCTCTCTTGAATGCATCCAGAGACTTGGCCTCCACTGCCTTCTGGGGCAGAGCATTCCACAGATCCACAACTCTCTGGGTGAAAAAGTTCTTCCGCATCTCTGTTCTAAATGCCTACCCCTTGTTCTTAAACTGTGGCCTCTAGTTCTGGACTCACCCATCAGCGGGAACATGCTTCCTGCCTCCAGCGTGTCCAATCCCTTAATAATCTTATATGTTTCAATCAGATCCCCTCTCATCCTTCTAAATTCCAGTGTATACAAGCCCAGTCGCTCCAATCTTTCAACATATGACAGTCCCACCATTCCGGGAATTAACCTTGTGAACCTACGCTGGTTCACAGACTAATCTGTCCAAGCTACATCAGGGTGGCAGAGGCTGGAGATCTGGATCATCACAGGCTGTACCATCTCTATGATCCTCTTTGGTCTTGTAATGAATAGAATGCAAGGTCTGCTGAACCAGAATGCCACAGGCCCTGCTCCAAGTCTGGTGTACAGCTACCACCAATTAACACTTTCAAGATTGACCTGACAGTCACTACGAACTCTGTGGCTGGAACTAGGTGGATTCTGCAAGGACCAAAGAAGCACATTAGCTGGGTAAGAATGAGTTTCAAGCCCATAAAATCAAGATCATTGGTGTTGAAGAAGGGCAGAGTCACCAATAGATTCCACTTTAACATCACAGGAACATTCATTCCAACCATTTCTGTAAAGTCAGTGAATCGCTTTGGCAAGGTGTTCGACAGCAGCCTGAAAGGCCATCAACCCAGGCAACAGGTCAGGAGCTGGAGGGCTGGTTGAAAGCAGTTGACCAGTAAGGATATACCCGCAAGCTCAAGGCATGCATATACCCGCAAGACATGGATATACCAGCACGGCATCCTACCGAGGATTCTTTGGCCACTGCTGGTATATGAAGTTCCAATTTTCACCAAGAACTGAGAAAGGTCAGCAGCTTTCTCCAGAGATAGCCCAGGAAGCTCAGATCATTGTCCTCTATGCAAAAAACACCAATCAGCAGCTGCCCTTAAAATCCTTGGAGGACAGGTTTAAGGTGACAAGAGCAAGAGAGGTGATGCAATATAGGGAGTCCAGTGGTGGCAGCAGTGACCTGAGGTAGAGCTGGCCTAGGAAGCTTCCCAGTCCCCAGGTATGACACAGCTAAGGGGAGGGAGAAGTCCAAGCTCTTCCAGGAGGAAATGAAGAGAGAGCAGTGGGCATGAAGCAGCAGGGAACTTGGACCAGGTGGGAGCAGGCCATGGAAAGGAGAGTGACATGGACTGACCTCTGGCAAGCAGAACCATACCGAATCAAGTTCCTTGTCCAGGCAATGTATGACATCTTGCCCAGCCTAGCTGTCCAACCCACATGGCTGGGGGAAGGTTGATGCCCCAGACTGTCTGTTGTGTTCAGGAGAAGAACCTTGGAGAACATCCTGAGCTGCTGCCCAAGAACTTTTAGAAAGAGTCGATACAGCTGGAAACATAACCAGGTATTGAAGACCCTCACAGAAGCAATCTTCTTAAGAATCCCTAACAGCAAACAAGTTAAACTCTGCAATCGAACCATCACCTTTGTGAAAGCTGCAGAGCAACTAGAAGAGTAAAGTCACCCACGGGGATTCAGGCACACATTCACGACTGGCAGCTCATGATTGACCTGGAGAAACAACTAAAGTTCCCACAGCACATCATCAAGACCACTTTGAGACCAGACATTATTGTTGACCAAAGGCATTAGGAAATATGGAATGACAGGCATCTGGCCAGTGAATTGCAATCAATCGTGATCTTAGCCAACAGAAGAATAAACTCAATAGGCTAAATGGCCTTCTCCTGTTTTATGTTCCAAGAATGATAAATTCTACATTCTCATCCTATACATACTTGGGAATGCTGAACATTGAGATCTAAAAAACCCAATAAACACTCAGTGACCACTTTATTGGGTTTCCCTGTACACCTGCTCGTTAATGCAAATATTCAATCAGCCAATTATGTGGCAGCAGCTCAGTGCATAAAAGCATGCAGACATGGTCAAGAGGTTCAGTTGTTGTTCAGAACAAACATCAGAATGGAGAAGAAATCGGATCTCAATGACTTTGACCATGGAATGATAAATGGTGCCAGACAAGGTAATTTGACCACCTCAAAAAAACTGCTGATACCTTAGGATTTTCACCCACAACAGTCTTGAGAGTTTACAGAAAATGGCGTGAAAAACAAAAAAAAATCTGGTGAGCAACAGCTGTGTGGGCGAAAACGCCTTATCTGTGAGAGGAGACTGGCCAGGCTGGTTTAAGCTGACAGGGAGGAAACAGTAACTCAACTAACTATGCTTTACAACAGTAGTGTGCAGAAAAGCATTTCTGAATGCACAGCATGTTGATCCTTGAAGTGGATGGGCCACAGCAGCATAAGATCACACCAGGTTCCACTCCTGTACCGAATAAAGTGGCCATTAAATCCAATGCCACTTCTGCTTTCACGCTTTCTCCACTTGAACACAAAAACATAGAAAACCTACAGCACAATACAGGCCATGTTGCCCACATGCTGTACCAAACATGTTCTTACTTTAGAAAATACCTTGGGTTGTCCATAGCCCTCTACTTGCTGCATTAATAACACATTCAAAAGACATTTTGATTTGCATTATAAAAATTAGTAAAAGTGGCTGCATTGTCAAACTGTTATCTTAACTGAATATAAGAGTATTATGAGCAGTTTTGGGACCCTTATCTAAGAAAGGTCGGGCTAACATTGGAGAGGATGCAAAGGAGGGTCACGAGAATTATCCTAGGAATGAAAGGGTTAACATAGGAGGAGCATTTGATGGTTCTGAGCCTGTACTCGCTGGAGTTTAGACAAACGGGAGGGGGGTGGAGGGTGCAAATCACATTAAAACCTATTGAATGTTGAAAGGGCTACATAGAGTGAAGAGAATGCTTCCTATAATGGGGGAGTCTAAGATCAGAAGGCACAGCTTCAGAATACAATTATGTTGCTTTAGAAAAGAGATTTCTTTAACCAGTGGTTGGTGAATCTGTGGAATTCATTGCCAGACAGCCGTGGAGGCCAAGTCACTGGGTATACTTAAAGTGGAGGCTGATAGGTAAGGGCGTCAAAGGTTATGAGGAGAAGGTAGGAGAACAGGATTAAGAAGGATAATAATCAAGATGGAATGGCAGAACAGACATAATGGGCCAAATGGCCTAATGCTGCTCCTACACCTTGTGGTCTAAAAATTAACTTTACCCCATTCAACTATATGATGCAATTTTCCAATATGGTGAAGAGATTCTAAATACTTTTACTTTGCACCCTATTTTGGGAGATTGTCCACAATTTTTAACATACAGAAGAAATAATTCAAGTGAAATGGAATCTTCATAAAGATGAAGATTATGAAGCCATCCTCCTTTAATCATAGAGGCAAAGGAGACCGCAGTTTGCTGAAATCTGGAGAAAAACTGCTGAAGAAACCATTGGAATCAAGCCTCATCTATCAGGGGATAGGAACCGACAGCGTTTCAGATTAAGTTCTTGCATCAAGATGTGTCCTGACAAGATGCTGATTAACCCAAGTTCCTCCAGGAGTTTTTGTTTTTGTTCTTTCAATAATAGACCTATATTTTATCTTATTTCAAAGATTTGATTTCCAGTTTTCATTATCAAAGAACTGCCTTCCTTGCTCATAATAATTATCTTATATTTCTCCTTGAACTATAGTTCTTGGAAAATTCAAGGATGCACCACCAGGCCAAGTGGTGGTTTGCAAACTGATCACATTTAAACAAAGCTATCAACCAAGAGGTATTCCAACAAAATATGTTTCGTTTATAAACACAGACATTTGCAGAAAGCAGAAAATTTCCTCAAGCATGCTACTCCTCGCCCAAACTTTAGTTGTAGAGTAGATGGTGCCCAACATATGCTGTTAGAATAAAGTACATTACTCACAAGTTGCAACAAGCAGGCTATCCTGTAGAGAAGACTTTCAATTTGAATGCGGTCCAATTGTGGCTGGCATGATGTAGTGATGGAAGTATTTCCAAGGGTGATGAGTGCTTCTGTACAGTACTTTGTTGCCAGCTCATATTCCTGCAATCTCAGACATTCAAATGCTTGTTCACATGCCTTTTCTGGTCTTCTGTATGCCATGACTCAGCAAGCAAAATGCTAAAAACAAAAGGAGAAATTGTTAATTGTGCAATGTATTCAATGTGCTAACAAGTTCTTTTTTTAAGACAGCTGAAGACAAAAGTGGTTTTCTAGTACAGGTTGAGTACTCCTTATCCAAAATGTTTGGGGTTGGAAGTATTATGGATCTTGGAATATATAATGAGATAGCTTTGGACCGCCATATGAATTTATGTGATACCTGTAAGCAGTCTTTGTCTTACACTTGTTCATCAAACGTATGTTCTCAAGAATAAAAATTATTACGTGCCATTAATATAATGAAAATGTGTGTGCAAAGTAACAAATGTACCATTGGAAGAGTATCTCAATCAGCTGTCGAACAACAACAAACAACGGTAGGCCTTCAGTCTCCACCTACGATGCCGTGTTTTGATTAAAAGGTTATAGTACGGGCTCACTTTTAACATAAAAAAAACTTGGACAGGTACTTGGATAAGAGGTGTATGGAGGGATATGGTCCAGGTGCAGGTCAGTGGGACTAGGCAGAAAAATGGTTCGGTACAGTCAAGAAGGGCCAAAAGACCTGTTTCTGTGCTGTAATGTTCTATGGTTCTAGTACACTGTATTTGCATTTTACATTCTTTTTGGCTTTTATGTAAGGTATAAACATAAATAGCATCATTGACTTGTTCTGGTGGACACTTTAAAAATTTAATGCCGTGTCATTTCTTAAATTTCTGCAACCAGCCTGCTGAATATTCAAATTACCATCAATTTTCAGTTTGCAATGATAGATCTTTGCTTGTTTCATGATCAGCACACCATTGAGAGGCACATGCTCACTCCGACACTGACGATAAACAATAGAGATCTTCATTTTTAATTTTATGCAGTTTTTCTATTTTTTATTAACTTTTGTTTATTCAATATGTGAGGTCACTTCTCAGAACTGTCTGTGGTGTGCAGCATCTGAGAACCTTCCAAGCATCTTGTAAAATTTTCCATTTGTGATGCCATGTCAGTGCTCAAAAAAATCTGGATTTTGGAGGTTTTCAGATTTTGTTATTTCATTTAAGGAATATTCAACCTGTACTTGTTAAATCACAAACAAGAGAATATCTGCAGAGTGCTGGAAATCCAAGAAATAGACACAAAATGTTGGAGAAACTCAGCAGGCCAGGCAGCCATCTATGGAAAAGAATAAACAGTCAACATTTCAGACCGAGACCCGTCATCAGAGCTGGCGAAACAGGATGAGAAGTCAGAGTAAGATGTCAACTGCTTACTCTTTTTCACAGATACTACCTGGCCTGCTGAGTTCCTCCAGCATTTTGTGTGTGTTGCCTGTATGTATTAATCTGGTTAAGATTAACACACATGTCACAGGTGTTTGTTTTTCTGTTAAGCATAGCAAATCAACATTCCAACATTAGCTCACTCTTCATGTTATGAATCTCAATATGAATCTCAAAAGCTTCAGCTTTTAACCAAAAAATGATCATTCTTGCACAGGAGCTAATTTTGCCAGAATTTCATACTTCCCGACTTCGATATATTTGGTTGACAGGGAAGTGTAAGGTGTTCCTTCCCTCCGCTAGTCTGCAGGTCACCCTTGGGTAAGGTGTAGCACCTGCTTAGCACCCCCCAGTCACATGACAACAATCTCTAAAGAGTATGAATAATGGCTGGGGTCACCCATATTGTAAAAACACTGCTCAGAAGGCGGCAATGGCAAACCACTTCTGTAGGAAAAGTTACCAAGAACAATCATGATAATAGAGAAACCATGATCATCCATATCATACAACATGACACATAACAAACGAACAAACATCTATATATTAACATCTGCACCTTCATATGTGCATAAGTGTTTGGGGAGCACAATAACATAGCAGTTATTGTGACAGCATTACAGCGCCAATGACCCGGGTTCTATTCCACCAATGTTTGTAAGGACTTTGTACATTCTCCCTGGAACAGCAAGTGTTTCCTCTGGGTGCTCCAGTTTCCTACTACATTCTAAAGGACATATGTTAATTGGTCACGTGAGTGTAATTGGGCTCATTGGGCCAGAAAGGCCTGTTACCATGTTCGATCTCTAAGTACGTAAAATAAAGAAAAATAAAGGTAGCTAGCCATGCTTCCAGCCATATTTTGGCATAGTAATGCCAGTATCTCAAACCATCTCAACAACTGTTCCCAATTCCAATGATTAATCTTCATGTGGATCTGCAAGCTGCAAATTACTTGCACAGGATTGCATGAGTTAATAGCTCATTAGGGGTGATTGATAAGTTTGTAGCCTAAGGTAGAAGGAGATGAGTTCCAGCATTATCAAAGAGTTGACCTGCATGTGCATGTAACGAGAGCTATAGAACTCACCTCCTTCTACCTTAGGCCACGAACATATCAATCAGCCATCTGTGGACCACTTTCTGGAGGTCCAAGATCCATACGCTCCACGACCGCTGGACTAAGTGTGTAAATGTAGGAGGGGACTTTGTTGAAAAATAAATACGCTAGGTTTTCTAAAATTGACTCCTTCTACCTTAGGCCCAGAACTTATCAATCACCCTTCATATTGGGACTGATTACATTATGGTTTGATACAGCAATCCGATTGCACAGGAATGTAAATAAAAAAACTGCAGAGAGACATGGATTCTGCCAAATATGTCACGGGAACATCCCTTCCCACCATAAGTATCCACAGGCAGCATATCTCGGGAACTCAACATCCATCAGCAAAGATCCCCACTATGTGAGCCATGCCATCTTCGCACATCTATCATCAGGCAGGAAGTACAAAAGCCCAAGTACAACCACCAGCTTCAAGAACAGGTACTTCCTGTCAACCATTCAGTTCTTGAATCAACTGGCACAAACCCTAATCATTAGGAACACCACAATCACATTGATCACTTTGCACTAAAATACTTTTTTGTTTTTCTATTATATCTTGTAAATTTGAGAATAATTTATATCATTTTTTGTGAATGCATGATGTGCCTGTGAGGTTGCTGCAAGAACATTTTTCATTACACCTGTGCTTACATATACTTCTGCAAATGAAAGTAAATTAACACTGACAAATTTATGGTGTAGTTGACTTACTTTTGAAAATTGATTTAGCACCAAATGCTTTGGAAAGACTTTTTATTACCTTTCTTGCCTGAAGTGGGAAGGTGCTCAGGATAAAGCAGGATTAAGCAATGTTATCTCCTGTCTTACAAAAGACTTGTTTTGCTTTGAAAAGAACCAGAACCCATACCAGCCTGTTACACACTCTTCTTTTGAACACTAAGATACAAGAAATTTTAGCATTTTAGCATTTCTCATACTGCCTGAATATGATACTGTGTACTCAAATTAATCAAATATTACAATTTTTTCTCCAGGACTGAATGGACAATGTCATGTAATATGGGGCCACCCACTGTATCTGACACACAAGAAATGCCTGAGGCACTGGTTAAATACACATGTCAAAGGAAAATACAATAAACTCAGCCCTACCTCAAAGACCTCGAAGAACAAAAATCCTAAATCAAACTGTAAAAATTAGGGATCATAATACGTGATAGTTCCTTAAAGTTGTTATAGCTGGGGGTGAGAGAGGTTAATGCGGACAAGATCTCATTACCTATTAAATGCTCCCAATGGCGTGTACCTCAAATAGCCTTTGACAACCTAGTCCAACTCCTAGCTTTCACATGGGGCTTAGCCACTAAGCACAGTAGAACCATTTCTACTGACAGGAGAAGGGACAAAGGAGAAGGAAAAGTGATCAAAAACCTCACCTGCCTTGCAACAATAACTACTCATGGGAAAGGAAACAAAGGAAAACTCTGGAACTGGCGTCCCGAAGGCAGTCCTATAATGAGTTCAGCGCTGACTGGCAACTCCTACAATGCTGCTGGTGCCAAAGTACATCACTCTCTGCCATTCCTTTGGATTTATCAGCTGGTTGGCATAATTTTCCCCTTCCCTCTTCTCTTCTTCCATTCCCTTTCTTGCTCTCCTCTTACCTTTCTCTTCTCCTCACTTGTCCATCACATCCCTCTGGTGCCCCCCCCCCTTCTCCCATAATCCACTCTTCTCTTCCATCAGATTTTCAGCACTTTACCTTTTCTACCCGCCTACCTTCCCTCTCACATATTACCTGCCAGCTTCCTTTTTGTCTCCAGCTTCTTATTGGGCTTCTTCCCTCTTCCTTTCCAGTCCCAATCAAGGGTCTTGGGCCGAAACACTGATCGCTTATTCCTCTGCTAGATGCTGCCTTACCTGATGAGTTCCTCCAGTTAACAGTGAATACACCATGATAATTGGAAGAGGGCCAAAGTTAAGAAACACTGCTCCCATCTTAATACTTGTATAGCATTCAGAATGAATTCATTTATTTATCTGCATATGTATGCAAACTAAATATTTTAAATTTAAATATCAGAGACTCTAATCTCTTATTCTTGCTCAAAGCTGAACTGCCAATTCACGAGTTTGCTCAAGTATTGGAAGTCTACTGATACTCATGGAATTTTGTCTTCTACAAAGAGCAAGGAAGTAAACTGAGAATAGAGGCAAAAGCTACTTTGTTCAGAGAAATGAATTTTATGCAACTCATTTCCTTCCCTTTCAAAAGACAGCAGTTATAAAACCAAGTGCGAACGAAACACCAGATGGAACAAATATGCATCACATCATGAATCAGAGGTTACACCGTAGGAAGGATAGGGGGCTGGAGAATGAAAATATGTTGTCCATTGAAGAGAATGAATACATATTTGTGCTATTTCATAATGTAACAGATCAGTGTCTGCTCAGTCTCTATGCTACATGCAATGCAGCTTGCACACCATATGGAAATAAATAAAGTGGTACATTCTATTCATAAGCAGTACTATGCAAAAGTCTGAGGCACATATATATAGCTAATGTGCCTAAGACTTTTGCACAGTACTGTATTTGTCAATGTGGAGTGGAAAGCAAGTTTGTAAATCTGTCAGGAGCAAAGGATGTTGGGAATGACGAGGGTGGAGCACCATGGAGGGTGTGGGACAGGTGGCAGAGGAGTGCCATGGGGGCAGGTGCAAACCTGGCACACCAGGCAAGGTCATTTGAGTCCAAACAACTGGCTTATTGACCATTACCGAATGTCTCTCTAGTGCATTCCTCTCCCTCCCCTCTCTCAACCATGATTTCCCTCTCCCTGTCCCCTTCTCACTCTCAGTCCACAATAGAGACCCATATCAGAATCTGGTTTATCATCACTCACATGTTATGAAATTTGTTTTGGGGGGGCACCATTACAGTACAATACATAAAATTACTACAGTATTGTGCAAAAATCTTAGGTACATATAGCTAGGGTGTCTAAGACTTTTGCACAGAGCTGCACTACACAAATCAAGTCAACTTTTATTGTCATTTCAACCATAACTGCTGGTACAGTGCATAGTAAAAATGAGGGCGTTTTTCAGGACCATGGTTTATATGACACAGTACAAAAAACAAGACTGAACTACGTAATAAAAAAAACACAGAGAAAGTTATACTAGACTACAGACCTACACTGGACTGCATAAAGTACACAAAAATAGTGCAGGCATTACAATAAATAATAAACAGGACAATAGGGCAAGGTGTCAGTCCAGGCTTAGGGTATTGAGGAGTCTGTAGCTTGGGGGAAGAAACTGTTATATATTCTGGGAATTATATTCCGGGAATTTTGCAAAATATGGCACTTCAACTGAGAGAGTGGGTCAAATATTAAAGGCAAGATAGATTTTAATTAATTTACCCCTCAACTAAATGCGGCTGCAACAACAGTTCAATAGATTCAATTCAAACAAGGACTTTTATTCAGAATCTTCCACTCTTAATAAATGTTTGCTTGTCTGTTTCTCAAAGACTGACTGACCAGACTAACATTTGGATGGTATTTTAGATCTGAAAGGCCTTCCAAAATGCTTCACTTCCATGAATTACCATTATACCAGTAAACCTGGCAGTAAATTAAAATCCCAGTCAAAGCAAAAGAAATTGACTAATCTGAACTTTAGGTTCACTGTCTGGGGGAGCAATATCATTCTTGAGTCTGGAAAACGTCCCTGTTCTTTTGAATAATACTATCAATTACAACTACCTGATCAATTACAATGACACACTTCAATGTACGTTTCTACGTGTATATGATAAATAAATCTGAATACAAACAAGGGAAAATCTGCAGATGCAGGAGATCAACACACACGCAATGCTGGAGGAGGGGACAGCAGAAGTTACAGAGAGGGAGCAGTGAGGGATGGTTTGATGAAGTCCTAATGAAGGATCTCGGCCGAAATGTCGACTGTATTCTTTTCCATAGATGCTTCCTGGCCTGCTGAGGCTCTCTTAATATTTCATAGATTTGTTAAGAAATATAAAGAAATGAAACATAGAGATATTCAGAAAAAGGTCAGAAAGCAAATTGCTTTTTTCCTCAATTAATTTTTTTTTCAGATGTACAGTATATACACATTCAATTGAAATCCTAGTTTCTCAAATGCAGTTATGGAATATTTGCCATCATATAACATAATATCTGGTTTTAGAATTATGTCATTGTGGAGATCTTTCCAGTTGATTATTCGATTATCAATGTAATCCGGATGTGGCAAACCATATGAGCAAGCCCAAAGGCACATACTTTCCATAATCCTTTGTAACGATTTTAAACTGGATTCACTTGAAGATGGCCTAAGTTAAAAATAAACATTTTTAATGATGGGGAATACAAGATGGGTGCTGTGGTTGGGGTGGGGGGGGGGTAGGTGGAAGAAGCGAATGGGGGGGAAATAATCTTTTAACTATAACATTTTATGTTATGTTTTGACACGTTTCAATATTAAAAATATAATTTGCTAACAAATTTACTGGAGTACACAAAAAATATTTTAAAAGGCTAACTTGGGTTCACCAGTGAATTTAAATCAGATTTCCTTCATCAAGATTTGTATACATTAAAGATTAATATATTTGGAGATAAACACTTGTTAATAAAGCTATATATTACCATTCATATAAAAACATTACTTAAAGAAAATTAAGTCCTACCAGCCTGCTTATTGCAAAACTTTAATGTAATGACGCATGTGAATTTCTTGGAAACTGACTGCAACACAAGTGCATGATTACAGGTGTATTTTGGGGATAATTTCCTAATAATGAACAGATTTATAGCTATTTGACTTCATGTTTGTGCAGGGCCTAGCTCGAGTTACCCTCACCGCACTGAAAAAGTGTTTCACTCTGACCCTCCCTTTTCTTTAAAGATATGCAGGAGTGTAGAATTAGACAGGTCTAACAAAAACCAACCCCCTTAAATGCTCAGGGATGGAAAAGAACCGTTATCAATTACTGATACTTGCTCAACAACATATCGATCTACAGATTTAAAGAAAGGTTTTCACAAAGATCTTGCAACCTCTAAGCCATGGATTTCATCTTCACATTTGGTGCCAGGCACTGCTGGCACAGAACCTCTGGCAGGACTGATGTATTAAGCGTGCACAGAAGCTAATCACCTTTAGAAATTCACAGATAACTAACCAGAATTTCAAAGACATAATTTTTTTCACCAAGATTTACAGTGAAAAATAAAAAATTAAATTGTTTGAATTAGGAAAGCTGTTTTTTTAAATTAAGAAAATAAATTCCAAATTAATTTTTTTTAGTATTTACCTGGGGAAATTAATAGTCTGCACAATTTAAATTCCACTTCCAGGGACAAAGAGGATGTTGTGTGGTAATTATAACTTAAAATTCCATTAAAACAAGTCAAAACATGCATCGGAACATTACTTTTTCAGTGTTTGTTTATAATATATAATAGTTTATTAAATAAACCCAACATTCTCATGTGTTAGCGTGTAAAACCCAATATTTGATTTCTTCACTCTGTTGTAAAGCCGCGCACACCCACACAAAGTAGCAGGTTCAGTTCCATGTTTGGAATGTAATCACTTATTCATACGAGCTTGTTCAGCTGATGATAGATATGAGAATCCTGAAATCGAAGAAGCACAACTCTAAGCTAAAGAAGCACAAGTTTTGTTTCTATTTAGATGAAAGTACTTACATTCCTAGAAATCTGTTTTTAAAATTGGTTGCAACAATTTAAGTTTTAAAGAATTTAATGATATAATCCTTTGATTTCTTCAAACATTAATATACAAAATAAGCCTTGCTACTTTCACCAATTATCCTGCCCATAGACAACACCCCTGAACACAGCTCTGGCCTTTAAAATCATTTGGACATGAAGCTATTAAAACAAAAACTTCACACCATATTACAAGTTTCTTCCTCCAGGCAGTTAATTTGATCAACCTCTCTAGTTAGCCCCCACTCACCAAACCTCTCTAACCACTATCCCAGTCACTGCACTGTAAATACTTCAAACACTTTTAATAATATTGTTTATACTGTAATTGAAAGGCTTATCATATGAAGAGTGTTTGATGGCTCCAGGCCTGTACTCACTGGAATTCAGAAGAATGATCTCATTGAAACCTATCGAATGTTAAAAGGCCTCAATAGAGTGGGTGTGAAGAGGATGTTTCCTTGGGTAGAGAAGGCTAAGACCAGTGAACACAACCTCAGAACAGAGAACTGCCCTTTTAGAATGGAGATGAGGAGAAACTCCTTTAGCCAGAGAGTGGTAAATCTGTGGAGTTCCTTGTCATAGGCGGCTATGGATGCCAAGTCATTGGGTATATTTAACGCAGAGGTTGATTGATTCATGATTAGATAGGGCATGAGATTGGGACTGAGGGAGAAAATGAATCAGCCATAATGAAATGATAGAGCAGACTCAATGGGCCAAATGGCCAAATTCTGCTCCTATATATTATAGTCTTATGGTAATCACATGCTAGTATTTATGTATTTATGCACATTTTATTCTAGATCCATACTTTAACCTCTAACTTTATATAATTCTTTGTAATTGTTGAATGTCATTGAATTTTGTTGGATGTCATACCAACACACCACAGCAAATTCCTAATACATGTAAATGTATATGGTAAATCTTCCCTGGCAGATTTCCAGTGGTTGTATTTCTATCACTGTGTTCCGAAGAGTTGTGTATAATTTATGCTTAATTTGTTTGTTCCCTGGTACTGTTACTTATATGATGCTACATGCCTGTGCTGCTGCTGTAAATAAGTATTTTACTGCACCTGTGAAAACATGTACTTGTGCCTATGACAATAAACTTGACCTTGACTTTAAGTTATGGAACACTATCAGTTCCTTTTGCATTTCTTTTTTGCAAAGGTTTCAATATACACGCATGAGGAACAAATCAGAAGACTGAACTAATATTTTCTGTGCCTTGTCCACTGGAATTCATGTATGCTTGTTGTAACGTTCTCGCTTGGGTGTAACGGAACGCCAAACTAAACGTCGAGTTAAACCGTAGTCAATGAAAACAAGGTCGCAGTAAGATTAACCATTTACTGTTCACTCTTCACATTAACGTATGGTGAAAACTGTTGATAAAACAATACAAGATTGGTACAGTGTTTGTTTCCTTCTAAATATCACATTTACATCATGAATACTTGCAAAGGTAAAACTACAATAACTACATTACATTAAAGTGCAGCATACAGTCAGAATCTACCTGCTCCATTGACTGCTTTAAATACACTTCGACACAAACTATCCCGACTCATAAACGAAAACATAAACCTTATCGACCGTCGTTACTTTTAACAGAATCAGCGTTAACATTTTAATTCAACATATCGATTATCTCATGACTTACAGTGTTGCTTTCACTGTGTCTCTGGTGCGTAGAGAGAAAACTGCTCGCGCTGTGGCACCACATGTGAGCGCCCCCCACCCTTGCGTTTATCCCAAACCGGTATTCTCCCACAAGACGCGGCGAAACCGGATGTGACGTCATCGCAGCCGCGATATATTACAGACAAATGAATTTACTTAAACAATCCTAACTTTAACTAAAAAATGCTAACAAACGAATTACTAAGCGAAAATATTATAAACTAAATAACTGCCATAAAGGCAGCACACTTGTAATAACTTTACACCTTGAAACTAACTTAACTACATTTTTTGACAAGGCGACAGGTCATTGATGAAGGTAGAGCTGTGGATGTTGTCAACATGGAGGCTCACATAGAACATTAAGATGCTTGGGTTCAATGGTGAATTGGCCACTTGAATTCAGAGCAGGCTGGCCCATAGAAGACAGCAGGTAGTAGATGAAGGGAGGTCTGTGATTAGTAGTGTTCTGCAGGCATTTGTATTGATACCTCTGCTGTTGGTGATATGTATCAATGACTTGGATGAAAATGTAGATGCGGGGGGGAGGTTACTAAGTTTGCAGATAGGAAGAAGATTGATGGTGTGGTGGACAGTGTATATGACTGGCAAAGAACACAGTGGAATTGTAGATCAATTGGAGATATGGGTGAAAAAATGGCAGATGGAGTTTAACCCCGCCAAATATGAACCACAGCATCCTGGTAGGTCAAATGTAAAGAGACAGTACACTGTCAAGGGCAAGACACTTAACAGTGTTGATGAGCTGAGGAACCTTGGGGTCCAAGTTCATAGGTCCCTGAAGGTGGCTGCACAAGTTGACAGGGTGGTTAAAAAGGCATATGACATACTTTCCTTTATTAGTGAGGGCACTGAGTTCAAAAGTCAGGAGATTAGGTTTCAGCTTTATAAACTGGTTAAGGCCACATCTAGAAAATTGGATACAGTTTCTGGTTGCCCCATGATATGAAGGATGTTGAGGCTATGGAGAAGGAGCATAAGAGGTTTACCAGGATTCTGCCTAGATTAGAGGACATGGCCTTCTGTCTTATCAGATTTCCCCCTCCAATTTGTGAGAAAGGGAAAAGAGAAATTCAAGAGTCTGAAGATACACCTGTCAAGAATACAGTGAGAAAGATCAGGAATCCACAAGAGGCCAAAACTACAGAAGGTCAGAGACTGGTGAGAATTGGGAATAAAAGGTCAGGGGGGGGGGGGGGGGAACAAATCTTGAATTGTTAGGGCATAGTAGACCATGGACAAAGATCTGGAAAATTGGATTAGTGCAGATGGATCACTGGCTTGGACATCAAAGTGCAAAGTAAAATTTATTATCAGAGCACATACATGTCATGTCATCATATATAACACTAAGATTCTTCTGCTGCAGGCATACTTGGCAAACGCATAGAACAGTAACTATAAATAGAATCATGGACAAACTGTACAAATACAGATATAAATAAACAGCAATAAATAATGAACATGAAATAACAAGTAAAAAAAGTCCTTAAATGAGTGATGCTATCCTCTTTTGTTCAAGAGCCTGATGGTTGAGGGATAGTAACTATTCTTGAACCTGGTGGTGAGAGTCCTGAGGCAGCTATACCTAATTATCTGATGGCAACAGCAAAAGAACATGGCCTGGGTGGTGAGGATCTTTGATGATGGATGCTGCTTTCCTATGGCACCATTTCATGGAGATGTGCTCAATGGTTGGGAGGGTTTTATCTATGATGTACAAGGTTTCATATTCAGTTTGTTTTGCTAACATTTACAGGAAGATGTTAAAAGTTACTCTCTTTGTTAGGAGTGCTTTAAAATGCAATAGCTCCCACTTAGTAATTGAATAAAATCTGACTCTTGGGTCTCTACAGTGGTTGATATGAAACCTGAGCCAAATCCACTACCTGTTGTAGGATTTTCCATCAAAGACATTAATGCTCACATAGCACGCAGAAATGCAGCTAGTCAGCACACTTTCCACCACACATCTCCAGAAGTTTGTCATGGTTTTTGACGACAATCTGTAAGGCCTGTTTCTGTACAATATGACAATGACTTCAATAAATCCATCTACTAAATTCTCAAAACCTTGTTGGGATCTTCACCTTTCAAGGATTTAGATACTTCTCTTAATTAATTTTTAAGTAGTAATAACACTGCCCGTATTCATTGCTCATCTCGAATTCCCTTCGAACTGAATGGCTTGTTTAGCCACTATAGAAAATATTTCAAAGTTGGTACAATGTCATATACAAGCAGGTCTAGATTAGTAAATAAAACTCCAGAGCTGCCACAGTGGGATTTGAACTTGAGTCTGTGGATTATTAGACTAGTAATTCTGCCACTACACTACTATCACATCAGTAAAAAAATTCACTGATTTTATTATTGCATCAGGTTTAGAACTCACATTTAAAATATGTGTGGCACCACCTCCACAAAATTCAAAACGTTGCTTCTTCAGAAGGTCATTGTTGGTGGTAATCTATATTTATTACATACTGCAACTCATTAAATCAGATTTTTTTCTTAGTTCATCATATCTACAGCAGCCAAACAACAGACTTTTTAATCCAGCTTCCCAGCTCTTGGTCAATATTCACCTAAGTTGCAGAAATATCATAAAAATAAATGTTAACCATTGCATGTGTCACTGCAAATCACAAAATATGATTTGGACCTCAGTCTTCTTATTCATCTTAAGCCATCAAGTAGAATAAATAAAACTACTGAATTATACTTGAAGACCACAAGATATAGGAGCAGAATTAGGGCATTTGGCCCATCGCATCTGCTCTGCTATTCAATCATAACTGATCCTTTCTTAACAGTTCATGTTACGTCCAAAGTGTTATTTACACAATTGAAAACAATACCTTCACTAACACACTTCAATTGGGCACCTTAATAGCATGGTGTTATTGTTAATATATAAACATTCCTTTAGGAATAGTAAACCACTGATACTAATACAAATACCTATGTTAGGATGCTGTTCGTTGACTATAGCTCAGTGTTTAACAATCATTCCTACAGTCCTGATCAAACAGCTCCAGGACCTGGGCCTCTGTATCTCCCTCTGCAATTGGATCCATGACTTCCTAACAGTAAGACCATAAGCTTGTGGTTAGGACATCTCCACCTCGCTGACAATCAACACTGGCGCACCTCAGGGATGTCTGCCGCAAAGTTAACAAATTCCACAAGATATGGCGGTGATATTAAACCTGATTCTGATTATGATTAATATAACTATTACCAAAAATAAATAGTTATGATAAGGGCATTTATCCGACATCTGTAAACACCAATATTTTAAACAATGAAACTGGAAACTGAACAAAATAAAAGCTGAAATCATTTGCTATTTTCATAATTGAACATACTTTTAGCAACACACACAAAATGCTGGAGGAACTCCACTGGCCATGCAGCATCTATGGAAAAGAGTACAATCAACATTTCAGGCCGAGACCCTTCAGGACTGGAGAAAGAAAGGTGAGGAGTCAGAGTTAGAAGGCGGGGGGGGGGGGGGGGGGGGAAGGAAAGGAAGAAACACAAGGTCATGGGTGAAACGGGGGGGGGGGGGAGTGTGAAGTAAAGAGCTGGGAAGTTGACTGATGAAAGAGATACAGGGCTGGAGAAGGGGGAATCTTACAGGAGAGGACAAAAGAAAAGAGTGAGGAGCAGAAGGAAGGTGATAAGGTGACAAACGGGAATGGGGAATGGCAAAGGGGGTGGTATTCTCGAACTTTCAGTAACCCCACCCTCTCTCCTTCACCATTCCCATTTCCCTCTCACCTTATCTCAGACATCCCACCCTGCAAAAGCTCATTTCAGGGAGGTAGCACCCCCACCCCCTGCAACCTCATATCCCCTCCCCCCCATCCAAGGGTGTACGTAATACTTTATTTAGTGATTTTGTCTAATCTGTAAACCAAATTGGGTATATACAGAAAATGTAATATTAAAATATGTACTTATATATTATCATGAAGTCGTTTTGTTATTCTATTACAACTTTAAGCAAGTCTACAGGGAGTTTGGCTTCATCACGTAGGACATCAATAGAGTAGCTCCTGAGCAGCGAGCCAGCTAGTTTAAATAATGTTAGCTATGCTAATGAACGAATGACACCTGTTAAACTCACCTCAACATGTCTTTTACATTTTAACCCACCATGGGCAATAGAAAAGTCACTGTTGCAAACAATGCAGCGAGCAACACTGTCATTATTTTTGAGGTCGACTGCAAAGACCGCCTACAGAGAAAACCGATAGGTCTACTTAGCATGAAAAGAGACCAATCGGGATGCTCCCTCTCCCTCTCAAAAAAATCGATTTCCGGGATATTGTATATAATTTGCGGGCGTCAGGGAGCCGCTATCAATATGCGGAGGACTCCCGGAACTTCCGGGAGAGATGGGATGTCTGCCTTATCTCCTTATCTACCCATTATCTCCCTTTAGTGTTCCTCCCCTTTTTCGTTCTTCCATGGCCTTTAATCCTCTCCTATCATATCCCCTCTATATCTCTTTCACCAATAACTTCCCAGCTCTTTACTTCAGCCCTCCCCCCCTCCTGGTTGCACCTATCACCTTGTGGTTCTTCCTCCCCTCCCCTCACCTTCTAACTATAACTCAATTTTTTTTCTCCAGTCCTGATGGAGGGTCTCAGCCTGAAGTGTCTTTTCCATAGGTGCTGCCTGGGTGGTGGAGTTCCTCCAGCACTTTTTGTGTGTTGCTTGGACGTCCAGCATCTGCAGATATTCTCTTGTTTGTGATATTTTCAGTGAATCATCTTTAATATTGAAAATATTATAATGTATTGAATCCTGCCAGCAAGAACTGAAACAGAAGAATTTGAAGTAATTAGCGGACACCCGCCTCTTCATTATTCTGCCTGTCATATACTTGCAACACCAGTCTCACTACTGGTAAAATTTTGCTGTCAGTTTTTAAGACCATAGAAATTTAGTTTGCTGTTGAGATATTACACCTTTAAATTTCCACCAGGTGGCTCAAGATAAATTCACCCAATATTTCTGTTGATTAAACTAAGCATTCTATTCACATGTTAAAAAGCAGATGACAACTTTTGCCAAACTGGCAACTATCAAAATGTAAGAATGTGTGAGACTTACAAGGCATGAGAATAGAACGTAATTGCATAATCAAAGCCAAAAGTTAAAACAACCTGCAAACTCACTCAAATGACCAAAAGACATGAGTTTATATTGCTCAGAAAATTCAGTCTGTTTTGAATACAATGAATACTGATTTGCAAGCACATATGGCAGTCTGGCTGGGCTAAAATTACACAATGCTGAAACATTTACGGTACATCAGCCAGCATCGTGCACAACAGAGAGAGAACTAAAATATCACATGGATAAACTCTTAAAAGCCTTCATGACATTGTCTTGAAATGTTATCGCTCTCTCGCTCCTTCCCACAAGAGATGCTATCTAACCTACTATTTCCAGTACTTCCTCTTTTATTTCTGATTTTCACTATTTGTAGTAGTTTGTTTTTGTGAGTCTTGCTTTATTGAAAGACTTTATCCTATCTTTCCTCATGAGGAAAAAATACATTTTTGAGTACCTGTGTTAATGTAATGCACTGTTAGAGGGTAAGGAACCATCAAACTTGGGGCAGTATATCATTGATGAGGCATCGAAATGTTAAATAAAAACTCAAAAACAATCTAGGCTCTCCCCTACCCCCCACAGCACTCAATAAACTAATCTTCTCAAATGTTCCTGTTAACCATTCCAAGCTTTGGTGTTATAATGGTACGTCCACAATATTCCACTAAGTGAAATGAAGTTATGATGATGTATCCTAATTTTGGGAGCTCTGCAGAATTTAATTTCAGTGGGGAGAAAATGGTGGATAAAAATCTAGAGAAGTTATCAATAGAAATCAAATTTTCATTTAAGCAGTGTTTTATATCCTCAGGATAACCAGAAATACTTCAAAACCAATTGCTACTTGAAGCGTGTTTTCACAAATGCAGATTAATAACTCATCAGTGAGTGCAGAAATAACTAGAGTGAACACAAAAAAAATCCCTGACCCTCATTGAATAGCAAACAACGAATAATTTCTTCAGGTGCAGTTCACTTGTTGAGGCAGCTCTTGATAATGCAGAATTTTCCTATTATTTTGTTTAATCATGCTCACATCTGCAGACGGAGTTGATCCCACAACCTGCTGGGTGCACAGAATGCTACCTCCACAACCAAGGCAACATTCAAGATGACAAGGCTATGTCAGATTGCACTACTCAAAGAATACAGGTATTTCATAGTCAGCACCTCGAGATGTTGCAAAATATGTATCCGATTGGCATTTACAGATACTATTTTGTTAAATATCTTATGCACAGTTGAATAATTTTTAAGTTTCAAGCATCTGAACTCTCATCAGAATGTCACTCATCCAACGTAAAAGCTCAACATGTCACAACAGACCACATGCAAAATTAATTACAAAAGAAATGTGTAAAGAAAATGTGTAAAGTTACAAAAGAAATTAAGCTCAAGAGAATTTAATAAACTTTTGAAAAATTCAGTCATTTCAAATCCAAGTACAATAATTTCCCACCACTATCCAGTAAAACTTTGTGCTACAAAAGATATTCTTTTTAAAAGTGGGCAAATGGGATTATGGGCCTTATATAGGGAAATCGGATTAATGTAGATGGATAGAAAGATCAGCATGCAGGTGCAGAGCCAAAGTGTGCTCTACACTTTATACTTTTTCACTCTATGACTCTAACACTTAGTCATTAAAAGCACAAAAGAGATAGAAATCAAATTGCTTCATTTTCATTTAACAAAAATGTGATATTCTGTTAATGTGACTAATTTGGGAAACCACAGAAACCAGATGACAGTAAAATGCAAAGATCCCCCATTTTAATGACAGACCAAACAGACTTGCTTATTGTACTGTCAAAATGTCAGCAATCAGCCTTCTGAAAGGTATTCTTACTGATAATAATACAGCCAGCCCATTAAAAATGATGCAGGCTCTATCAAAGAAAAGGGTGCTTACGATGTTATAAACAAGTAGAGAAAATACTTTTAAAATGAATTATTTATTTTTGCATTAAACACAACATACTTTCCAAACCTGTAAATTAAACTCAACTGAGCAGAAGAGGTCATAATATACTGTCAAATCGAAATAAGATCATCAACTATCACAATTATTCAAGTGAAAAGTTTATTTGTTTCTCTTCTAATCTCACTTATTTTATTTATCTGCCCAGGTCAAATGAAGAGACTGGTGTAAAAGCCACTGCTGTCTGGGTTTCCTGCTGTTTTTACATCCCAACGACTGAAAAACATACAACTCGTGGGAAATAAAGTGATCATTTATAATGTGGAACAGCTTGTATATCATTGTTATAAAAATATTTAGTATATCTTTCTGCAGTAACCATCTCCACCCTTTAAGAGATATTTCTCAATTGATTGAAATCTATTCCAGCTAAAGCTTAATTTACTCTCATCATAAGACCATAAGACACAGGAGCCAAATTAGGCCATTCAGCCCATGGAGAGTATACTCCATATTTCCATTGTGGCTGATTTATTTCCCTCTGAAACGATCAACCCCCACCTTAAACATAACCAATGACATTGTCTGCACAGCCGTCTGTGGCAAAGAATTGCACAGATTCACCACCCCCTAGCTAAAGAAATTTTTCCTTATCTCTGTTCTAAATGGACATTCCTCAATTCTGAAGCTGTGCCCTCTGGTCCTAGATGCCTACAACAGGAAACATCCTCTCTACCAGACTTTTCAGTATTTGAACAAATTCCCCTTCATTCTTCTGAACTCAGCAAGTACAGGCCCAGAGCCATCAAACACTAATTTGTTTACCCTTTCTTTCCTGGGATCATTCTCGTGAACCTCCTCTGGACACTCTTCAATGCCAGTATATCCTTTCTTAAATAAGGAGCCCAAAACTGTTCACAATACACCAAGTGCCTTCTGACCAGTGCCTTATAAAGCCTCAGAATCACATCCCTGCTCTTATATTCTAGACGTCTTGAAATGAATGCTAATATTGCATTTGCTTTCCTTACCACCGATTCAACCTGCAAGTTAACCTTTAGGGAAGTCTGCATGAGGACTCCCAAGTCCCTATGCACCTCTAATTTTTGAATTTTCAAACTATTTACAAAATAGTTCACAACTTTATTCCTTCTGCCAAAGTGAATGACTATGTACTTCCCTACATTATATTCCATCTGCCATTTCTTTGCCCATTCCTCCAATATGTCCAAAACCTTCTACAGACAACCTGCTTCCACAACACTACCCACCCCTACACCTGTCTTCATATCATCTGTAAACTTGGCCACCAAGCCATCAAATCCTTCATCAAAATCATTAACATATAGTGTGAAAAGAAGTAGTTCCAACACCAACCCCTGCGGAACACCACTACTCACCAGTAGCCAACCAGAAAAGGTCCACTTTATTCCCAGCTTTGCCTGATGCCAGTCAGCCAATCTTCTATCCACACTAGTACCTTTCCTGTAAAACCATGGGTTCTTATTGTGTTAAGTAACTTCACGTGCAACACCTTGATAAATGCCTTCTGAAATTCCAAATAAACATACTGACTCTCCTTTGTCTATCCTCCCTGTTACAGAATTCCAACAGATCTGTCAGCAAGATTTCCCCTTTAGAAAACCATGCTGGCTTTGGCCTATTTTATCATGTGCCTCCAAGTACCCAGAAGCCTCATCCTTAATAATAGACTCCAACATATTTCCAACTACTGAAATCAGGCAAACTGGCCTACAATTTCCTTTCTTCTGCCTTCCTCCCTTCTTAAAGAGTGAAGTGACATTTGCAATTTTCCAGTCCTCAGGAACTGCTTCACAGTCTCGTCATTCTTGGAAGATCATTACTAATGTCTCCACAATCTCTTCAGCCACCTCTTTCAGAACCCTGGGGTGTAGTCCATCTGGTCCAGGTGACTTTATTTACCTTCAGGCTTTTCATCTTCTCAAGCACCTTCTCCCTGGTACTAGCCATGACACCCAGTTCTGCCCCGACGCTCTTACATTTCTGGCATTGTTAGTCTTTTCTACAGTGTGGAGGATCAGAGGGATCTTGGGGTCCAAGTCCACAGGACGCTCAAAGCAGCTGCACAGGTTGACTCTGTGGTTACGAAGGCATACTGTGCATTAGCCTTCATTAATCATGGAATTGAATTTAGGAGCTGAGACATAACGTTGCAGCTATATAGGACCCTAGTCAGACCCCACTTGGAGTACTGTGCTCAGTTCTGGTGCTGGGGAGTTGGTACAGAGGAAATGTCAGGGGTAAGTTTTTTTTTAAACACAGAGAGTGGTGAGTGCATGGAATGGGCAGCCAGCAACGGTGGTGAAGGTGGATAATAATAGGGTATTTTAAGAGACTTTTGAATAGGTACGTGGATCTTAGAAAAATAGAGGGCTACGGGTAAACTTAGTAATTTCTAAAGTAGGGACATATTTGGCACAACTTTGTAGGCCGAAGGGCCTGTATTGTGTTGTAGGTTTTCTATGTTTCTATGACCCAAAACACTGGTTAAGTTCCTCTACCATTTTTTTTGCCCCCTTTACCACCTCCCAGGTGTCATTTTCCAGCAGTCCGATATCAAATCTCGTCTCTTTTTTACTCTTTAATATCTCTGTAAAAAGTTTTTGTATCCTCTTTTTTATTATTAGCTAGCTTCCCCTCATATTTCACCTTTTCTTTCTCGGTGGCTTTTTTAGTTGCCTTCTGTTGGTTTTTTAAAAACTTTCCATTAATTTTTGTTAATTATATGCCATCTCTTTTGCTTTCATGCTGTCTTTGACTTCCCTTGCCAATCATGGTCGCCTCATCCTCCCTTTACAATATTTCTTCATCTTTGGGAGACATCTTTCCTACACCTTCCAAATTTCCCCCATGAATACCAGCCACTGCTGTTCTGCCATTATCCCTGATAGAGCACCTTTCCAATTAACTTTGGCCAGGCCAGCTCCTTTCTCGTGCATCTGTATTTCCACTTACTCCACTGTAATACTGATAGGTTCAATTTTATATTCTCCTCTTCGAACTGCAGGGTGAATTCTGTCATATTATGATTACTGCCTCCTAAGCAACACACACAAAATGCTGGAGGAACTCAGCAGGCCAGGCAGCATCTATGGAAAAAAGTAAAGTCAACGTTTCAGGCCAAATTACTTTGGCAGGACTGGAGAAACAAAAATGCTGAGGAGTAATTTCAAAGGTGGGGAGAGAGGAGAGAAACACAAGGTGATAGGTGAAACCTGGAGGGGGAAGAATGAGATAAAGCGCTGGGAAGTTGATTAATGAAAGAGACAGAAGGCCATGGAAGAAAGAAAAGGGGAGTGAGGAGCACCAGAGGGGGGCGATGGGTGGGCAAGGGAAATGTGAGAGAGGGAGAGGGGATAAGAAATAGTGAATGGGGTGGGAGGGGGGCATTACTGTAAGTTTGAGAAATCGATGTTCATGCCATCAGGCTGGAGGCTACCCAAATGTTGTTCCTCCAATCTAAGTGTGGCCTCACCGATATACAAGAGACCACACCGCGAGCACTGAACACAACAGATAACCCCAATAAACTCACAGGTGAAGTGGCGCCTCACCTGGAAGGACTGTTTAGAGTCCTGAATGGTAGCGAGGGAGGAGGTGTAGGGTGAGACCTGACGTAGATTGGGGGACCACTTCGTCAAGCACCTGCGCTCCATCCACCAGAACAAGCGGGATCTCCCAGTGGCCACCCATTTTAATTCCACTTCTCATTCCCATATGTCCCTCCATAGTCTCCTGCACTGTCATGATAAGGCCACACTTACGTTGGAGGAACAGCATCTTATATTCTATTTGGGTAACCTCCAAGCTGATGGCATGAACATCAATTTCTCAAACTTCTGGTAATGCCCTCAAGCTCCTAAGGGTTCTTTATCTTAAGCTTTTTACTCAAATCTATGCTGTTACATTAACACAATCCTGAACTGGAGAATGTGTGGAGCAGGTTAAGACCTACAAGTATCTGGGAGTACAGTTAGACGAGAAGCTAGACTGGACTGCCAACACAGATGCCTTGTGCAGGAAGGCACAGAGTCGACTGTACTTCCTAAGAAGGTTGGCGTCATTCAATGTCTGTAGTGAGATGCTGAAGATATTCTATAGGTCAGTTGTGGAGAGCGCCCTCTTCTTTGTGGTGGCATGTTGGGGAGGAAGCATTAAGAAGAGGGACGCCTCACGTCTTAATAAGCTGGTAAGGAAGGCGGGCTCTGTCGTGGGCAAAGTACTGGAGAGTTTAACATCGGTAGCTGAGCGAAGGGCGCTGAGTAGGCTACGGTCAATTATGGATAACTCTGAACATCCTCTACATAGCACCATCCAGAGACAGAGAAGCAGTTTCAGTGACAGGTTACTATCGATGCAATGCTCCTCAGACAGGATGAAGAGGTCAATACTCCCCAATGCCATTAGGCTTTACAATTCTACCGCCAGGACTTAAGAACTTTTTAAAAGCTATTATTAATGCTTTTTGAGATAGTGATTTAGATGCATATCATATTTTTTACTGAGTTAAGTATTGTATGTAATTAGTTTTGCTACAACAAGTGTATGGGACAATGGAAAAAAGTTGAATTTCCCCATGGGGATGAATAAAGTATCTATCTATCTATCTATCTATCTAACTGCTGTTCCCCTAGTGGGCTCAACCACAAGTTGCTCTAAAAGCCACCTTGTTGGCATTCTACAAGTTCCCTCTATTGGGATCCAGCACCAACCAGATTTTCACAATCTGCTGTTGCAATCCCCCATGATAATCACAACACTGCCTTTTTACATGGTTTTTGTGCTTCCTTTGTAATATGTAGCCCATATTTGGTAGCCTGTGTATTACTCCCATCAGGGAGTTTTTACCCTTGCATTGACTAAATAGCTATGAGGGTAAATAGCTTCTTCCCCCAGGCCATGAGACGACTGAACTCCATGCCACATCCAGGTCCCATCACATAAGAATCACCAGTAGCATTACACCGTTTCCTTTTTGACCTGCGACATAAATCCACCTTATTATTTGTAAATTAATTTGTGGTAATATTACTTTGTGTTATGTGTGAATTATATGTGTGCACATCGGTCTGGAGGAACGTTGTCATTTGGCAGTATACACATGAACAGTTGAAATGACAATAAACTTGGATTTGAACTTGACACGGCATTGAAATAGAAATAGAAAAAAGATACTATTGTTTGTTACATTGTGAGTGCAAAACACAGTGTAAACAATTTCTACATATAATCCCATATGACAGAGCATCAAAGAAAACTAATCCTGTTTCAATTGACATGGCCTCAGTTCACTGTGGTAAAATCCAAGATTTACAGTCCCAAATGTAATCAGTACATCAGATGATCTCAGCAGTTTGTAGGACCTTGACTATAAACTGCTTTGGGACATCTTATGCTTATTAAAGGTGCTTCATAAAACCAAGATTTTCTTGTTTGCTTTCCTTCTATCAGCAACCACAGTTCCAGTATATTACAACTTGGCAGGCTCCTTCTCTTATTGTATCAGGGTAAAGACAGGGTCAAGTGCTTTTTAACTCTTATTCCCATGTGAATAAACATCTGTCAACTGAAATCATTCCCAAGACGACAAGAATACAGAGAATAGCATTTTAATTTTTATTTATTAGGTAGCCGTCGATCCCAGGGGATCATGGGTTTGCACCTCTGGTGGACTGTGCACTCTCCAGGGCACAAGCCTGGGCAGGAAGATTTGAAGAACTGACTGTTGCCCATGCAACGGGTTCCCTCTCTTCACATCACTGATGTAGTCCAAGGCAAGGACAAGTGCTAGTACAGCTTGACGCCAGTGTCGTCACAGAAACTGCCAGAGAAAGGTTGTAAACAAAATCAAACTACCTTAGGGACCCCGGTTTTAGATTTCTTTCTCAGGGTTTACTCCTGAAGCCTTTCTCATGGGTGGGTACGGCTGCAAGGCAGCGGGGGTTTAAAATCAGAGCTTTTTGTCTCCCAAACGGGCTGCCATCCAAGGGTGACATGCCCCACCTGCCTGAGAATATACAGAGAATACACACTAGCATATTCAAAGGTAATCTGCAGCTGTCCACAGCCACAGCCTGGAATGAATGAGTCATGAGATCATTGTATATTAAATATAGATCTTAAGAAACTAAAAAAGAAATAAACCATACAAATAAAAACTAAAATAAAATGCCAGTGTTCCTTTCTTCAAAACCACTTTGTTTGCAACCATATCATTGAGCACATCTACATGAAATATTGTCGCAGCAAAGTAGCATCCATCATTAGGGACCCCCATAAGCCAGGACATCCTCTCTTCTCACCACTGCCATCAGGAAGAAGGTGCAGGAGCCTCAGGCCTCTCACCACCAGGTTCAGGAACAGTTACTGACTCTCAACCATCAGGCTCCTGAACCAAAGGGGATAATTTCATTCACCTCATCATTGAAGTGTTCCCACAACCAATGGACTCACTTTTAAGGTTCATGTTCCTGATATTTATTATTTATTTATCTATTATTACTATTTCTTTCTTTTTGTATTTGCACAGTTTGTTGTCTTTTGACACTGGTTGAATGCCCAAGTAGGTGCAGTCTTTCATTGATTCTGTTATAGTTATTATCCTACAGATTTATTGAGTATGCCTGAAAGAAAATGAATCTCAGGTTTTTATATGGTGACATATATGTACTTTGATAATAAATTTACCTATACTTTTTTGAACTTGTCCCTAAACTATAAAATTTAAAGTTCAAAGCAATCTTATTATGAAAGTACATATATATCACCATATACAACAGGCATTCAGTGTATATACCCTTGTCCATTCAAGGGCATTGGTATCTCCATACCAGACCGTGATGTAACCAGTTGATATACTTTCCACTACACATCTACAAAAGTTTATCGAAGTTTTAGATTGAACATCAAATCTTTACAAACTTCTAAGAAAGTAGTCACTGCTGTACTTCCTTCATAATGGCATTTACTTGCTGGATCCAGGACAGATACTCTGAAATGATTAACACCAAGGAATTTAAAGTTGCTGACCCTCTCCACCACTGATTGCAACTGGATGATAGTCATTGAGGCAGGTTACCATTTTTTTTTAAGGCATGAAGTAGGTGTTAGACTGCCATAGCGAGAATCATTGGGGGCTGTGGGACGAAAGCCAACACCTGGTCTGTTCAAGAAACTGGATCCAACACAGAGAAAGCTACAGCAAGTGCAGGTCCTTTGGTCCGTGATGTGGTGCTGAACTTTTAACCTACTCTAAAATCAATCAAACCTCTCCCTCCTGCATAGCCCTCCAGTTTTCTATCATCCATGTGCCTAAGAACTTCTTAAATCCTCTAAAACCACCCTTGGCAGGGCATTCCACAGACCCACACTGTGTAAAGAACTTAGCTCTGACATCATCCTATACTTTCCTCAAACAGCTTACAGTTATACCCTTAAGTTTATTTTAGTTTTTTCATCTCTCAAGATGAAAATTATTTACTTATATAAAAGCTGCAGAGTGTGTATAGCTACCATGCACAAACCAAATGTGAATCTGAATTTAGCTATCTCTTAATCTACCAAAACACCACTGTGTATCTAAAAGTGCATTCATGACAGAAAGTGCGCCAAGTTTTGTGTTGATTAAGTGATTATGCTGGTCCTCAGTGTATAAATGCACTGCCTGATAGACCAATAAGACAGTCAGATTCAAAAAGTTACAAGTGCTGATAATAGTCAACTGGGAATATAACTTCGGACTCTATTCTAAAGCGAGAGAAATATGAAGAACAGTTGGTGTTTTTGCTTGTTCCGTCCAACGTCCCTGCTAAAAATACTGATGGGGAAAAAAAAGAATGGATTTGTCTGTCATATTGCCAATTTCCAAATAACTCAGCAAAATTTACTGCGTTGAAGCATTATGGTAAAACTTTTGGAATGAGGTAAAATAAGGTCACAGCTATTAATGCCAACAAAGCGTAACTTAATCTTCAGGAGAGCGGGATTAGCAAAAAAAAGTATTAAGGTTCAGTTTGAAAAAGGATGCTTACACTCAAGGAATGGAACTTAAATACTCATGGCCTCTGTCAAGCACTCCTCAGATCAGATGCAACTCTTTTTATTCTAAATAGAAGCATCCCCTCCTCTCCCTCATGTCGTAACTTTTTTTTTTAAGGACAGCTCCATCAATAAAAATTACAGCAAACTTTAATTCAGAATTAAACATTGAAAATCTGGTGACCATTTAGAGTTTTATTCTAACTATTGGGAGTTTGCATTGCCCTCTCAGAGTTGTTCAAATTTTTGCTTCATCAGTATAGGCCATCACTCAAGTACAAGATCATCATCTGCATTCATCAAAACACATTTTACATAAAAATAATTAAACTAAACAAACTTGATTATTATGGTATATTTCATCCCTTCAAGATATCATAACTAAATACTTGAGAACAAAAATTGCAATTATATTGTGAAATGGTGTAGTCAATATTTTCACATCAAGGACTCACAGATCTAAAGTCAGAGTAATGGTTAGATGAATTAGAAATGCATCAGCTATGGACAAATAGTAGCCTGGACATCTGGCCAAAGGGACCGTAAGCTCAACATAAAAAATGGTACCCAGCATTGTATTTTCTCAGTAGAATGTTGTGCCAGGAAAGTATTTTCTTTTTCTAAATTTGTTAATGCAAGGTGAAATTTTATAATGTTTAATCAAGCATGATTATCAATCGAAAGTTAAATGAAATTTGTATCGTCATTTTTCAAATGTACATACTTCATGACTCATCAGCACATGTGATGTACATCAGCTGCTGCATTTCAATGTCAAGTCTACTTGAAAACCACCTAATATCTGCAGAGGAAGAGCAAGGGATTTGCAAGCAACTGCCAGTCTATAGTAACAACCCGACATTTACCAATTAGCTATCTACTAAAATGTTCCACACACCTAAAAGTGCAATTGTGAAGCAAGAAGCAGAAAGTTCAGTTTAGATGATTTTGACCCGAGGTGCAAGTATTATTGTGCAGGAAAACCAAAGGTGCTGAGCAAATCAATCAATTTGAAATGTCAAGGTTACGGAAAAGGAAAACAAAACTATGTTTCTACTCTTGATCTACATACAGCACATCTGTTCGAATCACAAGGGGGAATAATGAGCTAGTGACGTCCCTAGTTACCAAAAGAACTCAGACAGTCCAAGTTTAACTACTAAAAAAAACATACCCAATATTCAGAAGGATGCTGTGATCACCAGTGCAGCACAAGTTACTATCTTCAGGTGAAGATTATAAAATTGAAAATAGTGTTATGTCAAAACTTTGATGGATGTGAACTAAGATTATGAACTGAGAGGGAGAAATGCCTGGATTTGCCACAATACCAAGTACAGCTCAGTACAGACAGGTTTAATGGGAAAAAAAGTATCTCTGGTCTCCTCACAACCAAAGAACATTTCACAACATACTGCAAGAGGAGGTCCATAGCACAATGTTGCGGTGAAATGCGGTGATACAGCTGGAATCCATACTGGGCGCCTCGTTCCCTTCAGTCAGCACCTATAACCTCCTCTGTGCCAGACACCCTATCAACACCTAGCGCCCAACCCAAGTTGCAATTGGTGTTGGAAGGAGGAACAGAGCAGCAGACCCACCCCCCAACTCAAACTTCCTGCCCCGATCCCACAGGATTGGAGGGGAGGTGGGGAGCTTACCCCATGGTTCCACTGTCTTAGGGGGAGATGGATGAAGGGAGAGGTTGGGGATGTCAGAGATGGCCCGAAATGTAAAGAAGTCACTGTCCCCACTTGTTCCATTCCTCCTTCCTTTCCCATCTACTGAGGTCAGTGTGGCCAAGAAGCATGGATCCTGTACTCATGGTGGACACTGGAAACCTCAGGAGATCTTGTTTCAACTCTAGTAGCCAGGATCAACAACAGTGAAACTGTGTGGGATTGGGTGAGTGAGCGGGCGGGTGGGCATGCGTGTGTGTGCGCATACTCACTTCTTCCAGAGATGAGGAGGTGAGCCCATGAGGCAAGACTGAGGCGCACGGGACTACACTCACTAGATTTAAGATTGAGAGGTGATCTTATAGAAATATACAAAATTATAAAAGGGATAGATAAGACAGAGGCAGGAAAGACAACTCCACTAGTAGGTGAGAATTGAACTAGGGGACACAGCCTCATGATTCAGGGGAACAGACTTAGCTCAGAGATGAGAAGGAACTGCTTTTCCTATAGCATAGTGAATCCGTGTGGAATCCCCCACCCAGGGAAGCTGGAGAGGTGACTGACCTCTTTGAATACATTTAAGATAGATTTTTTTTGCACCATAGAGGAACTAAGGGTGATGGAGTAAAGGCAGGTAGTTGAAGTTGAGTCCACAGCTGGATTACCCATGATCTTATTGAAAGATGGAACAGGCTTGGTGGGCCAGATGGCCTACTCTGGCTCCCATTGCTTATGTTATGAGCAGCCTTCTTAGATATGCTCATTTTGCTCACTCCCACTGAGGGAATAAAGACCTGGAGTAGCTGAGAAGAGGCTGCATTTGTTTAAACTGAAAACTGAAAATAAATCACAAAAAAAATTAAAACCCTTATCATGAATGAATAAAAAGCCAGCTATTGAATACATGCCTCAAGATTCTTTCCATATACTTCCCACAGCATGGAGCAGCACCATTCAGCCAGTCAAATTAGCCCACTTCTCAGAGGGACCCCATTGTCTGTTCACTTCCTTATGATATTATCTCTCACATCTCTCCTCTAATTCTGCCACACACCTACTCTCAGGACAATATATAGCAGCCAATTAGTCCTCTTCATGACGTGGGTTAAAACCAAAGCACCAGGGGAAAACCCATGTCATCACAGGGGTTTGTATGTGGACTGTGCACACTCCACACACACAGTACAGGAAGTCAGCATGAAACTGACACAACTGAACCTATATAAATTTTGCAACTGTTTGAATTTTTCTTCAAATTTTTCCATTTGAAAAGTACTGACATTAATAAGCTTCCAAGATTGCCAGATACAAATCCAATCCCATCATATTGGTAAAAGGGCGAACACAAACATCCAAAGACTGCCTTTCTGAATTTAGCGTTGCATACAGACATATGGATAAACCAGCCATCTATGGAACAAGAGTTGGACACAAGATTGTTAACTACAAAACCTGAAAGGCAACCTCTATCTTCTTCAAGGTCTTCTGATTTACCACAATATGCTCAACCAAGGACTTTGCAGAAAATCAGCTAAGTTCTGCCACACTGAAGCGGGTGTCAACAAACTTTATACATCTGACATTTCCATCGCTTTTAGAAAAGATGTTCATCCAACTAACCACACTAAATTAATGAAAACATAAAAATATTGTTTACACTCAGAAGGTCAGTAATATTTGTGAAAAGAAATTAGCACTAACCCCGAATTTTCTGCTTATAATTTAGATTTCCAGTATCTGCAGTTCTTAATGTTTAAAAGGCATTCCAAAGTTAGGAAGTGCTGATTTGGTTTAACCAAACTCTGATAAATGAGGCTTTTTAAAAGCAATGTACTTGTTTAATTTTTATTTAGTGCATATTCTCTTAACCTTTAAGCATTTAGTATTGATAACTGCATAGTTCTAAAAAAAAAATGGCAAACAAGCTATCGGCCAGTACCAGTACCTATCAGTTAGAACCGGTTGATGAAAGTTACTGAACTGATGCAGGACTTGAGGAATCGGAGAGTAAAATGTCATGGATTCTGCTCAAGCGTAGCAGGTTTTCACAGGGTGGTGTACAATACCTACATGCTGTGGACTTTGTTGACCAAGGACAAAGGTTTTTAAAAAAAATAACAACAGTAATCTTTTTTAAACCTTGATTAGTTTTGGTTAAGCAATTTAATCTGAAAGAGTTTGAGGTAATCTGTCTGGTAAAATTCTTACTTGCTTTTCTCCATTTTAAAAGAAGGTTATTCCAAATTGCAACCCACCACATACATCTATCTGAAATTGCTTCTGAGAAGATTAGACTAAATAATGAAATATAAAAATAACCTGGTACTAAATTGCTAATTAAACAAAATTATGACTAGCTTGACAGTTCAGATATGTGTACTATTTGAGAAACATCATTCATGATGAAGCAACCTGCTGGATTGGCACCTCATCAATCATTCTAAACATTCAAACCTCCTCACCAAGTTCAGGAGCTAAACTGTACAACATCCACAAAAGCCAGTGCTGTGGGAGTGGGAAGGAAAAAGATGCAGCTACTGTGATCCCTGTGGAAAACATTGATCTGGATAGGACCAGGAAGAGGTTCTACTGAATCGCAAGTTCCCACATGATAAACCAAACCATAAAGGTAATAGTCTCTTGGTTACCATCAGAGTTACCTGCAAACTAGCACGGAGCAAGTAAGATCAGAGACACTGCATAGCTTACAGGCTGGGGTGGAAATATATTTTTACTCTTTGGGCTCTCGTACCAATACTGAAGAAAGCTGATGCTGACGATACATAGTGACGTTTTGCAAGCAGCTCAAAAAGACTTCTAAATGTACTTCTGATTTATTATTGCTGCAATTTGCAGACTGCAAATTCTTTTTAAATGTACTTTTGAAAGGTCTAAACTAGCAATTTACACACAACTTCAAAGTTCAAATTTCAAAGTAAATTTATTATCAAAATATCTATATGTCACCTTACACAACCCTGAAATTAGTTTTCTTGCAAGTATACTCAGTAAATCCAAGAATCATAATAGATTCAACGAAACATCTCACCCAATGGAGTGGACAACCAACCAATGTGCAAAAGACAACAATCTGTGCAAACACAAAAGAAGAAATAATAATAAAGAAATAAGCACTAAATTTGGAGAACATGAAATGAAGGGTCCTTGAAAGTGAGTCCATTGTGGGAACAGTTCACTGATGAGGCAAGTGAAGTCGAGTGACGTTACCCGCACTGGTTCAAGAGTTTTTTGCATTGCTAGTTTATCCATCTTTGTGTGTAGTTTGTCATTGATTCGATTGTGTTTCTTTACATTTACAGTGAACACCCACAATATACATGTACTTTGATAATAAATTCACTTTGAACTTTGAAAAGAGAAATTAAATCTATGAGGGACAGAGTCCAAGTGGGTTAAACAGTGGAAAGAAAATTTAGAATATTGAAGGAAAGGCACAAGGCAATCGTGCAGGGTAGTGAGATAGTATTGATGATGGCTATAGCTGAAACAGTCAAAGGATAGAACATAACTCCAATACAAGTCAAAGTAGAAGACCAGTAAAAAGGGAAAACTGAGGGCCTTTTATCTAGATGAATGGGTATTTTAAAAAGGAAGCAAATTAAGGGCACAAATTGAAAAATCATGACAACTTGCAAATCATTATGAACTTCTGATATTAAATATTCAAGATTACTTTTGTAATTGCAGTTTGCTGTCTTTTGTACATTAGTTGTTTGTCCGCCCTGTTGGGTGTGACCTTTCATTGATTCTATTGTATTTCTTTGATTTACCAGGCATGCCCACAAGAAAATGAACCTCAGGGTTGTATATGGTGACTTATATGAACTTTGATAATAAAGAAAGTAAATTTATTTACTTTATTAAATAAATTACTGTATTAAACAAATATACTCAGATCTTTGAAAACAATGGGGTACAAAGGATCTTCCAAAGTCAAATCATCAGTCCAGGTGCAAGTAATTAATAAAATATTGGGTTTTGTCTATAGATTCCCAAGCAACAGCAATCTAAGGCATTGGATAAATCAGTAAACTTTAGGTACATAGAGTGTGCAAATTACAGACCCAAGAGATTCTGCAGATGCTAGAAATCTTGAACAAGCAACACACTCAAAACTTTGGCGGCAAGTCAGGCAGCATCAATGGAGGGGAAATAAACAGTGAATATTTCAGGCCAAGACCTTTCATCAGGATACGTCAAAGGTTTATTCCCCTCCACACAGGCTTCCTGCCTTGCTGAGTTCTTCAACATTGTGTGTATTATGAGAGTATAACACTTAATTTTTAAATAATGTGTAGTTTAGAATAAAAACAAAAAGTGGTTTAACCACAGTAACAAGTTATAGATAAAGAGATGAAATAAAAAGAACTGCAATGTTGCCAGAGCCTGCCAAGCCTGAGAAATGCAAAAAAATTCCAATTTCAGAGGATCGAAAAAAAGGAAAATTACAATATCAGATTAATCCAACAATGAATAAAACCATCCTGTAAGTTTCTATAGATAAATAGAAAACTAGCCGAAGCGAATGTGGTTCCCTTGGAGTCATAGAACACTACAGCGCAGAAACAGGCCCTTTACCCATCTAGTCCATGCTGAATCATTAAGCTGCCAACTCCCATTGACCTGCATCTGGACCATAGCTTTCCATACCTCTCCTATCCATGCACTTATCCAAATCTCTCAGACCTTTTTTTCTGGCTGGTCCAGAACCTAAAGCGAACTTTGATAGTCTTCCTCACTATCCACTACACCTGTAATTTGGTGTCATCTGCAAATTTTCTGGTCCAGTTTACCACGTTATCATACAGATTGTTGAAATAGATGACAAACAATAAAGGACCCAGCACTGATCCTTGTGGCACATCATATAACAAAAGCCTCCAGTCAGCCTCATCTACTACCACTCTCTGGCTTCTAATCCAAAGTACTAATCCATCTTGAAGGCCAAGTGACTGAACCTTCTTGACCAACTTCCCTTGCGGGACTTTGTCAAAGTTCATGTAGAGAACATCCACTGTCTTGCTTTCATCAACTTATCTGGTAACTTTCTTGAAAAATTCTAAAAGATTAGTTAGACAAGACCTGCCACACACACAGGCATGTTGACGATCCCTAATAGGTCACTGTCTATCCAAATACTTAAATATCCAGTCGCTTAGAATATCTACCAATATTTCCCACTACTTATGTCAGGATCACAGGCTTATCACTTCCTGGCTCATTCTTACAGCCTTTCTTAAACAATAAAACATTAGCTATTCTCCAATCTTCTGGCACAAAGATAAATTATGTTGGTCAATATGTAACTGGCAGAGAAATGTACTTATTAAGTCTATTATCTGTCTATATCAAGTGCAAAAATCTCCCTAAAATATTGAACAACAGGTCTTAAGTGTATTATCTGAAAAATTATAATATTGATGAAAAATAACACTAGAGAAATAAAGGGGAATGAAAGGCAAGAAAGATTCAAGGATTTAAAGTGATGGCAATAAAAAAGAAAGAAAGATGAGGTTTATTTGTCAAATGTACATCAAAGCATGTAGTAGAATGCATCATTCATATCAACAACCAACACTGTCCAATGGTGTGTCACGGGCAGCTCGCAAGTGACGCCATGCTTTCGGCAGCAACATAGCATGCCTACAATTTACTAACCCTCACCCGTATGTCTCTGGGATATGAGGGGAATCCACATGGTTACAGGGAGAATGTACAAATTCCTTACAGACAGTGACGATAACTGAACCCTGATCTTCCAATCACTGGTGCTGTAAAGTGTTCTGGTAACTGCTATGCTATCGTGCATTGCATTACGAGGTAGTGGACACATTGGTTGCCGCCTTCCAAATTTCCATTCATCCAAGAACAATTCTCACAGATTAGAATTTAGCAAAAGTAATGTCATTAATTAAGAAAGGAGAGACAAGGAAACAGTTACCACTAGAAGGGAAAATGCTGGAATCTATCTGAAAGGATGTGGTAACAGGGAACATAGACCATAACAATTTCCCAGAGTCAACATAAACTTATTAAAAGGAAATTATATTTGACAAATTAGTTTTCATTTGTAACTGTAATTTTCAGGATAGATAAGGGGAAAGTTATTGATGTGGTGTATTTAATCCTCAAGAAGTAACCACGAGGTTATTAAACAAACTAAGAGCCCAATGTATTGATTATGGATTGATTAAAAGATTGGGCTGGACTCTTGACCTCACAATGTATCTCAATGTGGCCTTGCATCATTATTGACTGCTGTATTTTCTCTGTAACTTTAATTTTAATTCTGCAGTCAGCTGAGAACTGGAGGGTCCCGGAACGAAAAGTCAGCTGTTTATTTCTTTCCATAAATACTGCCTGATCTGCTGATTTCCACTAGCATTCTGTGTGTTATTCTGCATTCTGTTATTGCTTTCCCTTGTATTAACTTGAAGTATTGCTGTAATGAAATTATCTATAAGGATAGCATGGAAAACAAAGCTTTTCCACTGTACTTCAGTACATGTGATAATAATAAACAAATTTACCAATTCAATGAATGGGATTAACTGAACTTTTTTTCAAATTGGGAGGCTAACCAGCGGAATACCACAGCGATAGAAACCGGGGCAAATGCTGTTCGCTGTTTATAATTAATGATCTCGTTGGCTGGACCAAGAAAGACCTGGATGTTTGCCCATGATACAAATCTGAGTAACATTCCAAGTTACAAGATACAAACGAGAGAAAATCTGCAGATGCTGGAAATCCAAACAACACACACAAAATGCTGGAGGAACTCAGCAGGCCAGGCAACATCTATGGAAAAGAGTACAGTCGACGTTTCAGGCCAAAACTCTTCAGCAGGAAGATATATGCACTTTAGGAGGATCATAGATAGAGTGACAAAATGAAGTTAATATAGGAAGAAGTTAAGTCATAAATATGAAGTCTCGATGAAGGATCTCAACCCAAAATATCAACAGTTTACTCCCCTCCATAGATGCTGCCAACATTTGTTGCCCATCTCAAGTGCCCTCAAAAGGTTGTTGGGAGCTGCATTCTTGACCTAGTGAAGTGCTTCTGCTGAAAGTCTATCCATAGAACTGTAGAAGGTGAAGCTCCACAATGAAACCCAGGAAAGATGAAGGACCAGCATCCAAGTCAAGATGGTGCAGAACTTGGAGAAGAACCATCAGGAAGTGACATTCCCACACAACCACGCCTTAAAATATGTTTTTGAGCAACCTGGCCAAGAAACAAAAATGCATTCAGTAGATAGTCAACAATACATTGGTGGAAGAGTAATGGCATACTTCTTTAGAGTTGCTCATACTGCTCTCATCCAGGCATTTCCCTCCATAGATGGTCCTGACTTGCTGAGTACCTCTAGCATTTTGTGTTGCTCAAAATGTGAAGTCATCTACTTTGAGAGAAGCAAAACATTAACATTTAAATGTCAAGAGATTGAAAAGTGTTATATTGAAGTATTTGTTTGCATGAATGAAAGCGAACATCCAGGCTACAGCAAACAATTGAAATGGCAAGCAGAATTTTACTCTGTTACAAGGAGATTTGAGTAAAAGAGTAAATATCTCTTATCGTAATTGTACTGGGACCTGGTTGAGGCACACTAGACCACAAAACGTACTGTAGGAGCAGAATTAGGCCATTCGGCCCATCAAAAGTGCTCCAACAATCATTGATTTACTTTCCCTCTGTACCCCATTCTCCTGCCTTCTCCCCATAACCTCTGACTCCCTGACTAATCAAGAACCTATTAACTTCCATTTTAAATATACCCAATAACTTGGCCTCCTCTGCTATCTTTGGCAATGAATACCACAGCCATGCTTTCTTATCAGTACTGTCATCAGAAAGGAGGTATAGGAGACTCAGTCCCACACTACCATGTTCAACCATCAGGCTCTTGGACCAGTAGGAATAACTTCAAATATCCCAACAATGAACTGAATCCATAACCTATGGACTCACTTTAAAAACACTACAACTCATGTTTTCAATATTGATTGCTTATTTATTATTTTCTTTTTGTATTTGCAGTTTGTTGTCTTTTGCACATTGGTTGTTTGCCTGTCATGTGTGCTTTTTCATTAATTCTATGGTGATTTTTTCTATCTATGCTGAATACCTACAAGAAAATGAATCTTGGATGACATATTTGAACTTTGAACAGATTCACCACCCTCTGGCTAAAGTAATTTCTCCACATCTCTGTTGTAAGGAGGCATCCTTCTTTGTTGAAGCTGTCCCCTCTGGTATGAGGTTTCACATACAGGTCGAGTCTCTAAACCTTAGAAATAAACTTGGAATAGACCAAGTCTAAAAATTATCAACATGATTGCTTTTCTGGGACTGTCCCATGAGCAGAGATCAAGCTAAGTAGGCCTTTTCAAAAGCAATTTCATTGAAACATATATGATTATTATTACAGTTTATAAGGCTCATGGAGAATTGATGTTTTCCCTGGCTGAGATACCTTGGATCAATGCCAACATTCTAAAAATAAGGGGCAACTGAGGACAGACGTAAATACTAACTCTCCAAACGGAGAGTAAATCTTTGGAATTCTCTATCCAATGGAGCTGCAGAGCTCAGTTACTACATATACTTAAGACAGATAAATAGATTTTTAGATATTAAGGATTAGCATAGGAAAGCAACACTGACTAAATTGTGGAGTGAACCCAAAGGGCCCAACCCAACTTGCAGAATCTCATATTTTGGGCTCATAATTTCTAAACTTTTGAGGCTGTCACATCAATTAATTTACCCCCTTCGTTCCCAAGCCAAAAGCAATACTTTTTCATACGACATTGAACCCACAATATCAACGAAAGCAGTCCTGGATTCAGCAACATCATATCAAAGCTGACCTTTATACTAGACCATCTTCTGATAAAATAAACATTAATGTAATGTTATGGGGAATATTATTCTATATTTAGACTAAAGCATCCATGTGGACTAAGGGCCTGAAAGAGTTTGGAAGTGTTTTGCTTCTGGAACTAAGCAGAGTGCAGGCAATACTAGATCTGGTATCGTTCAGCTCAATAAGATGAATTAACAACCTTACAGTGAAGGCACTGCAACATAGAAGCAGTAATATGTCTGAACCCTAATGCAAGGGACAACAAAATGGATCCCAGACTAATATTTTAAACTTAAATAAAAGCAATTATCAGGGTGTGAAAGCAGAGCCAAGTAAAAATGAACTGCCAAAAAACACCCCTGAAATAGCTGTAATTCAAGCCTTGGTAGGGAGGGGGAGAGGGAGGGGGGGAAGAGAGAGAGAGAGAGAGAGAGAGAGCGAGAGGAGAGAGAGAGGTTTAGGAAAATTACAATGATGGGCGAAAATGAAACGAACTGGGAGCTGGGGATTCTATTCAAGAGGCTTTAAAAAGGTCTTACATGACAACTAATACTTTGGTTTCAATTTTCCAAAATGTCTTAGATTCAGGGATATTTCTATTATTATTATTATTATTATTATTATTATTCAAAAAGGAAGGGAGACAAGTCAGAATTAGTCAGTTAGCAAAACATCTGTCATGGCAAAAATGTCAGAAAATATTAGAGGTATGACCCTGCAATGAGGAAAAATTCAAAGAAATCAGGAAATATCAACAAGGTTTAGATGAAAGGAAAATGTGTTTAATCAATTTAGTGAAGTTCTTTGAAGTAAAATGTTCTATGGTTAAACATACCACATCAAATATGATTACAGAAAAAAGAAGTTCATGGTGAAGCAGATAATATATTGGTGTGGACAGATCGGCTGGATAACAGGAAACAGACAGGGAAGATATTGGATTTTTCTTTGGCTAGCAAAATGTGACAAATGCCACAGTGATTGATACTTGGGCAGCAAATTTTATTTGACATGAAGGAACTTAAGATGTGGTTGCTAAACTTTCTGATAACAGTTGGAAGGAATGCAAAATTGTGAACATCAAAATAGTCTACAAAAAGGTACATAAGATATGTGAGTGTGCAAATAAATGGATCAAAATGCTGGGCAATACAAAAAGTGCCATTTTGCAAAAAAAATAATAAAAAAGCTAACAGATTACAGAACTCTGACCCTTGTTTCCTGGAAGATGATTTTAAGGTATGTAGGTCCAGAAAGTAATGAGGAAAGCAAACAAAATATTAGTACAATGGATTCCAGTTAATTGGAACACATCAACAGTACATTTTGGCCCAATTCAATGGTTGCAGCAATTAGCTGAAGTTTCACAGAAACAGTTACAAACGTATAAAAGAGAAAAACTACTGTTTACTGACTAACAAATTATGTACTTGAATGAAATAAAGAACAAATTAGAACACTTACAATACCACATTACTATAAAACTGCACAAGCTCAATAATGAGCCCCAGCAAAGATGAAGGACCAGTATCCAAGTCAGGGTCGTGCACAACAAGGAGAGGAACCTGTAGGCGGTGATGTTCCCTTGCATCCTTCTTGGTGGGTCAGGATGCTAAGTTTGCTTTTCAGCAAATTAACTTAGAATAAACAGATTGCCATCAGCTCATTTTTTTCTACTGTGACATATGTATACAATACACACAACAGAAGGATATTTGTCCCACTTCATTCTGAGACAGAATCTAAACTAGAAGTTCCAGAAAACTGTGTATGACAAGGGGGTTTTCTATTACTTTCCAGTTGTCTGCATCGTATTATGTATATAATCCACAAAAGTGCTAAGAATTGATCTGCAAAACCATCACCCACATATTTCAAGAACAATCAGAGATTGCCGAAAGCTAACCTTTTAGACATACAATTTAAAACAACACACGTTATTCCTTTTGTAGTCCTTCACTTCTGTGCATTATTTATTATAGAAGCCTGAATGTAATATTACAGGAGAGGGATGTGGATTGTCCATGTGGCTTTCAATCCGATGGCCAAAGTAGAATTACTGCAGCTGATTTTTCAAGACTATACAAAGATGTCTTATTCAACTTTAGGAGTCCTTCTTGTGCTAGTTCTACAATTCACTGCCTTCCAAAGAGAAATCTGGATTTTTTTTTTCCAGAAGACAATTCAGAAATCAATCAAAATAGCTACGATGGAGTTTAATTACACAAGGAAAACATTATGTTTCAATTTTAATCAAGATTGATGGGGCAACAGGATGGTGTAATACCACTGCAGCACCAGCAGCCTGGGTTCAATTCCACCGCTGTATGTAAGGAGTTTGCACATTCTCCCTTTGACCATGTGGGTTCCCTCCAGGTGTTCCCTCATTCCAATGATGTTCAGATTAGTAAGTTAACAGGTTACATGGGTGAATTTGGACAGGATTTGTACATTGGGCCTTTTACTGTACAGTGTCTCTAAATCAATCAATACTACAAGGATGTAACAAATTTTACAGCTATTGCTCTTTGGCAAATCCCTTAAACTACTCACACAATATTACCCATAAGTAATGTCTCAACATTTTCATCAGATTTACCAATGCAACAGTTACTGAATTTAGATGCACGATTTACCAAGAACATAGAGAAACAACAAAAAATCTCTTTGGCAACCATTAACAGAGTGCATTTAATGCACCCCCAAGATGATTCAAACGAATATTATCAGAGTTAATTAAGATGACCAATTAATGAAGAAAGCAGATGACCAAGACCATTTTTGAGATGGTTGAGGAAGAGCATTGTTGAGGAAGCAAGTTTTAAGAACTGTGTTAATAAAATAAGTAGAGAATTTTGGGGAGAGAATTCCAGAGCTATGTTATAGGTTTATTCAGCATTTCCTCGTAATGCTTAGTTTTAGGCCTAATATCAATAGAAAATTTTCAGGAAAAAAAGTTTTGGAAATAAGCTTCAAAAGACAACATGCTTGTACATTTGACAATTCAGTCAATTACAAAACACAAATGCATAATCAAGAACACTCCTGCGGTTCAATGTTGCAAGCACAGATTAGGTAAAAAGTGGCGGCAAAAGCATTAATACATTTTTACAATAAATACTACAACATCACAGATTTTAAAAAGGGCACTATTAAACATTTTACCATTTCTTCACTCTTTGTAGTATTCTGCAAAGTGATAGCAAAATTACTGTGTTGTCCTGAATGTAATTAATCCACACTGTATGATGCAGGTAAAATGAAAAGAAAACAAGAAACTTCAATACGGTTTACATTTCTGGATGAAGCTTGTCCACCTCAGATTATTTTCATCACTGTATCCAGACTTTCAACCAATAGTATTTCAACCTCTTTCATAGGTTTTATCTGGACAAAATTTTTAAACTATATTGTACAAGTAAAACCTGATGCTGCTTCATGCTTTATATGGCTCACTGCCACAATAAGTTCATACAATCAAATGAAAACTTGTGTTATAAGCCAAATGACATTGCAAGAGAAAGCCTGCACTAATTTCAGAGAGTACTTTCTTGGCTGTAATGCATTGAACAAATAAAGAGGAGATGGAAGATGGCGGTAAGAGGTATCTTGGTGGAGACAGTATGTGGAAAGGAGAAACTGTAGAACTGCAAAACACAGGACACAAAGAACAAAAGCAAAATACAACAGCAGCTATTGAAAGCAGGAATAGAAAGTGGTAGAGAAAAGAAAGACTTTGTAATTCTGACTTGAAAACTGGGGAAAATACACATGTAAAAATAAATTCACAAATCACTGTAAAACTGCAGAGAGCTCAAAACACCTGCTCAATGACAAAGTAATACTGAACTCAAGGAAATTATACCTGGCTTGACAAATACACATGTTAAAACACCTCCCAAGCATTATGTGGATACATCCTGCACTGTATGCACAGAATTTCTTCATCCTTTTTCAACTATTCCCATCTACGCAGCACCTCTAACAAAACATGCCGATGTACTTCACAGAATGAGAATAAGGCACAGAAGATGGGCAACTGCATCATGCCAGCCAGCCAGCAAATGAGCCACTTTAATCACAGTCTGGGAGAAAACATTGATCATCCAAGCATCTTTCCACCAGCCTTCCAAGAAGAGAGCTACAGCCTCTCAGTACTGTTTAGGTGCACATACCTTATTCTCATCTAATCTTTCCACCAATTAGCAGATTTTAACCTTTAGTTATCAATCTCTCTCCAAAGAGGAAAAGGATGTACCTTTCCACCGCTCAATCAAAAATTTTCCCACCATTCTTGTTCCAAATCAAATCACCCAAGTTCACCTTTTCAGGTGTGCCATTGAATAAAATAATGATGCAGAGTCATGCAAGTATTAGAACTGAATGTGAGGTCAAATGTTTAAAGAGAACAGGAATTAAAAACTGTCTTGAAGAGGGGAAATTTAAGGCAGGGAATTTCAAAGCCAAAAGCCTTCAAAACTGTTGACGTGGTTGTCAATGGGAAATTCTCAAGTTGCCAAATTAACAAAGCAGATATTTTGATAGAAAACATGGCTGGAATACATGACAGTAAATAGTCAAGGTGTTGATTAAGCTGATAATTGAGGCCAGCATTGGTTGAAAAGCACAAAAGTAAAAGCTACTATGTGGCTGAATTTTGGGGCAGATATCTCAATTTCATATTTGACCTTGGATGCTCCCAATGTGCAATCTGAATATGTTCTCATTTTTTGTACCATCTTACATCAGAAATGAGGCAGCAATCTAAAGCTATGGTACCCTGTTGCTTACAAGACAAAATAGACTATTTCCAATATCTGAATCACAAATGTTCATAGTCATACTTAAAACAAAATCAAGAGTTACAGGTTGTGTTTCTTAAATTAAGAGGCATACCATACAAATTTACAAAGATCAGTTAAATTTAAGGTTTTAGCTAACTTGATATTTTAATCATCTTCCATATAGTTTTTGTTCCCCCTCCCTATCATGGTGAAAGTCAAACAAAGTGCAACACAGAAATATGTCCCATTGAACATCTTTACATTTAATGCATTCTAGAGAAAACGTCACTAGCTTAGGCTTCATTTACCATTTTGCTGATCATCTCTTACTAATCACTAAATTGGCAACAAAGAATAAATTTAATTAATATTACACGAATTCTGCTTCTTGATTCCAACTATTTTGAGTGTGGAGAGTAAATGTGTTGAGCTTCAGCACAAGGGACACTGAGGTTAAAACGATATAGTATTGGAGTTCTCAGATCACTTCATGGGGCTGTGATTTCTGATTTCTCTCCTCTCCCCACAAAAATGGACAGAACACAAGGAGAAAATAGTCAAGTGTAGCTCTGGGAGTGATGACATGATCAAAGAAAAACCACCTTTGATAGTTTTGAGCAGAGGATAAGGGATGAGGAGCTAGGAGGGTGGAGGCAATGACAAGGTACAGGTGCTCCAGGAGAAATGTACAGGCACAAATCATGAACAAATTAAGCAATTTATTGACCAGTGCGTCAATGAATACACAACATGAAACCGTCCCAAACCCAACACAGTAAGATAATCATTCTCAATTATGGTCCCAGCTGAGGTGGCAGATGAGTACATTATAATTGGCCTCAATAATTCTTCAGTTTAGCAACAGCAAGTACAGTGGAGCACCAATGTAATGTCAGAGTAATATGATGCTGATTCATGGGCTTAATTGCATGTCATGAAAGCAAGCTAACAGAAATCAGTTTTTTGCCAGGAAAGGATCAGTGGGGAAATGAAGAAACAGGAAGACAAAAATTCAACATCAACCACAAACACACTTCCCCAGTAACTGGTTAAAGAGCCAATTTCAAAAGCACTGAGTTACTTCACCTGCACACAGGTGGAGAGCACAGTTCAAACATCTGTTTTACAAGCTGCAAATGGTTCCTCTTATGGACATGAACAAAACACTAAGGTTCTACTCTTACATGAGTTATGAATACCCATTAAATCACTGAGCAGGCAAACATTTGGAGGCACTTCCACAAATACAACTAATAAAGACTGCTTGCAGTGGTCAGAAGCAAAGGACTCTCGCACTTGGGGACAACCAAAGCAGCAGAAATAATGAATTTGTTAAAAATTAGTCCTTATCAAATTATTGCACCCAGCATATTAAAATATTTATGTAACATACACTATTCCCAAGCATTATGTAAAAAAAAGACATTTATAATATTTCAAAGTGATGGCAACCAGAATATAATGTAGTCAAATGCAGGGTCAAAAGGCAGAGATGTAATAGAAGAAAACAGGAATGCTGGAGAAGTGAAGGAGAAGCACAAGTTCACAGAGTGTAAACACACAGCCCCAACTTCTAAACATCAAGTCCTTTCAACTGTTTGAAAATATGTGCAAAATCATCAACAAAATGGCTGGGAAAAATAATTAGGCATTCTCTCTTCTACCACCCCACCTCCTGTTTACTGGACAGAAGATACAAAAACCTGGTTCAATCTATCTCACTGTTAGAAGACCACTGAACGTAACTCGTTTCAAAATCTACCTCAATGTGGCCTTGCACTTTCTTGTTTGCTTGGACTGCACTTTCTCTGTAACTGTAACACTTCATTCTGCATTCTGTTGTTGCTTTTCCCTTATCACTGTATTACCTCAAAGTTCGGTGATGAAATGTGTAGAAATGGCATGCAATACAGATTTTTTTTAACTGTATCCCAGTGTGTGTGGCAATAATAAACCAATTTCACCAAGTTGGCAGCATGCAATTTTAAGTGCTTAAAATAAATAATGTCACTCACTCAGATATGTGGGAGGCAGGGCAAAATCAATAGAAATTCAAGATTTGCACTGTTAGATCTAAAAAAGCATTAATATATTTGAAGATTAACAAAGAGACATCTTGTTTAAAAATGTGAAAAGAAACACAAATGTATTGATCGATTGGTTTATTATTTTCACATGTACTGAGATTCAGTAAAACATGTCTTGCCGACTGGCCATACAGATCAATTTGTTACAACTGTGTACTGAGGCAGACCAAGGGAAAAGTACAGAATAAAGTGTAAGGTTGCAGACAAAGTGCAGTGTAGGTAGACAGCAAGGTCAAGAACATTTTCTCAATGCTGATTGCAATCATCAGGTTAGTTACTTGACAAGTTACTGTTGGACTCTATCAGTGGTGATGTGATAGAATTGGTAATGGATTCCTACTCAGAACAAGTGTGCAAGCCACATGTTGTTCTGTGCCTGCACGAAGAGCCAGAAAAGAACTTAAGGAAGAGCTATTTCTTAAATGGGAGAACAGGGTGGCAAATCAGGTTAAGCAAAATAGAATCATCAGTGTTAAAATCAGGTTTATTACCATTGACATACATCATTAAAATGTGTTGTTTTACAGCAGCAGGACAGGACAAGACAAAAATAACAATTTACAAAAACAAATGAAGAGTGTAAAACACAAATAACAAGGTAGTGTTCTGTACCATTCAGAAATCTGAGGGAAAGCTGATCTTGAAACGTTGAGTGTGGCACAAGACTACTGTGGGAAAACCTAATTTACATAAGTGTCATTTACATGCCATAAAGTTATTATTCTTTGGTAACGAACTTGATAAGTGTGGAGTATTAATGGTGTGTTCCAGTTGTAAACAAGCAATGTTCCCATTATCAGACTCACAGATTAACGAGTATGACTTCCTCCTGCTCTCTCCCCTTCAGCCCACAGACACAGTCCTAACCCTGGCTCTCATTCTACACCCACTCCTACCCTTAGGTGCCTGCATTGACTCCCACCGCCCCCTCCCCCTCTTGTTTACACATTACACACTCTGGCCGAGACAGGCGGAGAGCGGACAGTTGCAGAGACTGAGATGACTCCGAGGCCGGGCAAGTCGGCGCTGGCGGCTCCCGGGCCTGCGGAACCGGGTCTGGGATTCAGACGGCGGCCACCCCGCTGCCCCCATCCCCCGCCTCCCGTTCAAACAACAACAGACTGACAGCTGCCGCCCGCCCACCAGGTGGTGGCGGGCCGCCTCCCCGCGCCTCGCTACTGCCCCTCCGACACCCCTCGCGTGTCTTCCCGGCGGCGGCGGGAGAGTAGCGAGCACCGGGCCGGCGTAATTGGACACAACTCCGCACCTACCTTCCCCTTCACTTTTGCGCCATCTTGGATCCACTTGTCAGCGTCCCCCAACGGCATTGTGGGTAATTGACCTTCGGTCACGCCTCCTTCGCCTGGCACTGCGCATGCGCCGCCGCCTCTTCCCTCCCCCCCGGACGGTAGGGGAGATGGGTTTTGAACAGGTAGGAGTGCAGAGGTGTTAACACCTGGGTGTCAAATGCAGGGTGGAGAGGTTTCCATAACGGGAGGAGCAACATCTGGAAGGTTCAGAGTAAATTTATTATCCAAGTATATATATGTCATCATATACAACCCTGAGATTAATTATTTTGCGGGCATACTCGGTAGAATAATAACCATAATAGTCTCAGTGAAGATTGCACCATCTTGGGTTCAACCAGTGCACAAAAGACAACAAAATGCAAATACAAAAAGAAAGAAATAATAACAAATGAATAAATCAGCAATAAGTATGGAGAACATGTGATGAAGAGCCCTTCAAAGTGAGTCAAAAGGTTGTGGGAACATTTCGGGGATGAGGCAAGTGAAGTTATCTCCTTTCGTTCAAGAGCCTGATGGTTAAGGGGTAATAACTGTTCCTGGACCTGGTGATGTAGGTCCTGAGGCTCCTGTACCTTCTTCCTGATGGCAGCAGCAAGAAGAGAGCATGGCCTGGGTGGTGAGGATCACTGATGATGGATGCTGATTTCCTGGGGCAACACTCCACTGTAGATGTGCTCAATGGTGGGGAGGGCTTTACCTGTGTTGGACTGGGCCATAGCCACTACTCTTTGTAGGATGTTTCATTCAGAGGCATTGGTGTTTCCATACTCAGTTTGATGCAGCCAGTCAATATACTCTCTGTTGTACATCTGTAGAAGTTTGTCAAAGTTTCAGATATCATGCCAAATCTTTGCAAACTCCTAAGGAAGTTGAGGCGCTGCCATACTTTCTTCGTAATTGCACTTACGTTCCAGGTGCTGGACAGGTTCCTCCGAAATGATAACTCCTAGGAATTTATTGAGGAAGTTAAAGGTTGAGAAGGATCACCCAGATGCAGAGAGAGTGAGTAGTAGCTAGGATGAAGCAGCATTTGGTGAGGGGACAACTCATGATGCAGATCGAGAGATCTCATAAAATTACTGACATTACCACATAAGAAGGCCCATGGAGTTCATGCCATTCTCAGTGGAACAAGCCAGTCAACCCTATTCTTTTCCTATTTTCCTTTTGAAATAATCAATTTTTTTAAAGACCAGCTTTAATTTGTAACATGTATATCGAAACATGCAGTAAAATGCATTGTTTGCATCAAATCAAATCAACAAGGATTCTACTGGACAGCCAGCAAGTGTCGCCACGTTTCTGGTGCTAACATAGCATTCCCATAACTCACAAATCCTAACCTGTGGGAGGAAACCAGAGCACCCAGATAACAGAGGATAACCTAGATCATGAGGATAACATTCAAACTCCTTACAGCCAATGGCAGGATAATTGTTTCTATCAGTCCTGTGGGCATTGAGTTCAAGGTCATGACTGTACACAATGTTAAAAAAATAAATTGATCTTCACATTACTCCTCTTTATTTTAGCCAAAACCTGAAAATCTACATCTCCTAATCCTTGTACTAAAGCTGATGGCAAAAGCTTTACTTTGCCTACAATTGTATATCTAAATCTATCATAATCCTGGACACTTTTACCAAATCTTCTCTCAACCTCCTTAGTTCTACGAAGAACACACTCAGCTAAAATCCTATACCCCCAGATCCAAAATTCAAAAGTTCAAAGTAAATTTCTTATCAAAGCATATGTATGTCGCTATAGATAACCCTGAGATTCATTTTCTTGTGGCAAATACTCAATAAATCTATAGAATAATAACCATAACAGAATCAATGAAACACTATGCCAAAATGGGTTTTCAACCAGTGTGCAAAAGACAACAAACTGTGCAAATACAAAAAAGAAAAATAATAATAATAAATAAATAAGCAATAAATATTGACAACAAGAGATGAAGAGTCCTTGAAAATGAGTCTATAGGTTTCAATAAAGGGGCAAGTGAAGCTATCCCCATTGGTTCAAGAGCCTGATGGTTGAGGGTTAGTAACTGTTCCTGAAGACAGCCAGTGTTGTAGTGGCATCAGCACTGGAATTTGAGGTGAATTGTCTGGGTTTGAATCCGGCCAGCCGCTTGTTTGTCTGGGTTTGAATCCGGCCAGCCGCTTGTTTGTCTGGGTTTGAATCCGGCCAGCCCCTTGTTTGTCTGGGTTTGAATCCGGCCAGCCCCTTGTTTGTCTGGGTTTGAATCCGGCCAGCCCCTTGTTTGTCTGGGTTTGAATCCGGCCAGCCGCTTGTTTGTCTGGGTTTGAATCCGGCCAGCCGCTTGTTTGTCTGGGTTTGAATCCGGCCAGCCCCTTGTTTGTCTGGGTTTGCATCCGGTCGAGCCCCTTGTTTGTCTGGGTTTGCATCCGGTCGAGCCCCTTGTTTGTCTGGGTTTGAATCCGGCCAGCTGTTTGTTTGGGTTTGCATCCGGTCGAGCCCCTTGTTTGTCTGGGTTTGCATCCGGTCGAGCCCCTTGTTTGTCTGGGTTTGAATCCGGCCAGCTGTTTGTTTGGGTTTGCATCCGGTCGAGCCCCTTGTTTGTCTGGGTTTGCATCCGGTCGAGCCCCTTGTTTGTCTGGGTTTGAATCCGGCCAGCTGCTTGTTTGTCTGGGTTTGAATCCGGCCAGCCGCTTGTTTGTCTGGGTTTGCATCCGGTCGAGCTAGTGAATCGGCCTTTGTAAAAACAGGCAAATGCTAAGGAATCAGCAAAAGATGCTGCCTCATGCAGCACAAGACGTGTAAAAGGACAACAGCAACTGGTGGTGTGACTCCTGAATGTACTGAACCTTCTTCCTGATGGTAATAGTGAGAAGACAGCATGTCCTGAATGGTGGGGAACACTGATGATGGACGCTACTTTCCTGTGACAGCATTTCATGTATATGTTCTTAGTGGTTGGGAGGGCTTTACCTGTGATGGACTGGACTCTATCCACTATTGTTTGTAGGATTTTCTTTTCAAGAGCATTGGTGTTTCCATACCAGGCTGTATTGCAGCCAGTCAAAATAGTCTCCACTACACATCGATAGAAGTCTGTCGAAGGTTTAGATGTCATGCTGAATCTTTACCAATTCCTAAGGAAGTAGAGGCAATACCGTGCTTTCTTTGTAATTGCACATAAACTGGGCCCAAGACAGGTCCTCCAAAATGATAACATCAAGGAATTTAATGTTCTTGACCCTCTGCACGTCTGATCCTCTGATGCAGATGAGGTTCACGCATCTCCTCTGAACTCTCAGAGGTACCATATCCTTTCTAAAGTGCATTGAGAAAACATGGACATAGTCACTGTTATTACACTTCAACCATCAGGCTCCTGAATCAACATGAATAATGTCGCTCACCTCAACACTGAACTGATTCCACAACCTGCAGACTCACTTTCAAAGACTCTGCAACCCGGTGGGGGGGGGGGGGGGGTTGTTATTTGTTTGTTTATTTATTTACACAGTTTGTGTTCTTTTTCACATTGGTTGTTCATCAGCCTTTGCAATTTTTCATTAATTCTTTTATATTTCTGTTTTACTGTGAATGCAAGAAGATGAGTATCAGGGTAGTATATGGTGACATATATGTACTATGATAATAAATTTACTTTGAACTTTTTTGAAGCCATAATTTGATCTTTGCTGACAATGTCTTTCTTATTCCACAGGCCTCAGTTGTGTTGTACAGAATGTAGTCGAAGGCCCAATGGATAACATCTACTGCATTCCCTTCATCAATCTTCTCTGCTCCCTCAGCAAAAAATTATGTAAATTACACAAACACAGTCTGTCTTTTTTTAAATTTAACTCATTGTTTTGTGTCTTTGCTCACTTTTTTCCCCCGGTGACAATTTACAAAGCCACTCCCTCCATTGATGTTAAACTGATTGACCTTTTGATCTGCCTCAAACACTTTTTGTACAAATGCCATATCTGCCATTTTCTGATCTCATGGCACTTATCCCATAACAAAGAAATACTGAAAGTCTGCAGTTACCTCCACCTTCATTTCCGTTTCGATATATAAGCAATCCAGACAAGGGGATGTCTTCAACGTAAGCACAGTAAACCTTTATGGTAGATTCTATCAGTTATTCATCAGTCATTTCTCCCATCCCCACATCTGGCATTCTGGTCTGGATCCTTATTTCTTAAAAACATCAAATCAAAAATGGTCGGCACAGTAGTGTAGTCTGTCCACTCTATCTATGCCTCTCATAATCTTGTAAACCGCTGTCAGATCTCCCTTCAGCCTCCGGCACTCCAGAGAAAGCAACTCAGATTTATCCAACCTCTAGTGATAGCACGTGCCCTCTAAACCAGGCAGCATCCTGGTAAACCTCTCCTGCACCCTCCTCAAAGCCTCAACATCCTTCCTGTAGTGAGGCGACCAGAAGTGTACACAATACTCCAGATGTGACCTAGCCAGAGTTTTCAAAAGTTGAGACATAACCTGCCAACTTTTCAATTCAATGCCAAAACTATTAAAGGCAATCATTCCATAAGCCTTCTTAGCCACCATATTGACCTGGTGTGGCTACTTTTATTTATTTATTGAGACACAGCGCGGATTTGGCTCTCTCAGCCCTTAAAGCCACACTGCCCAGCGACCCCCCCAATTTAATGCGAGCCGAGTCATGGGACAATTTACAATGACCAACTAACCTACCAAGCAGTAGGTCTTTGGATTGTAGAAGGAAACCAGGCACCCGGAGGAAATCCACACGGTCACGGGGAGAACGTACAAACTCCTTCCAGGCAGCAACGGGAATTGAACCTGAGTCACCTGTACTGTAAAGCATTGTGCTAACTACTACGTTACTATGCTGCTATGAACTTGGATCCAAAGGTCACTCTGCTCAACAACACTGTTAAGCACCTTGTTTTTAACAGTGTGCTGTCTCCTTGCTTTTGCCCGAACGAGGTGCAATACTTCACATTTATCTGGGTTAAACTCTATCTACCGTTTCTCAGCCCATATCTGCAATGGATCTATATCATGCTGTATTCTTTGCCTGTCTTCTACACTATCCACAACTCCACCAATGTTGGTATCATCTGCAAATTTACTAATCAACCCACCTACATTTTCATTCAGGTCATTTATATACCACAAATGGCAGAGGTGTCAGTACAGATCCCTGAGGACCACCACTAATCACAGACCTCCAACTAGAACAAGTCCGTTCAACCACTGCCCTCTGTATTCTATGCGCAAGCCAATCCTAAATCCAAACAGCCAATTCACTGTGGACCCTATGCATCTTAATCTTCTGGAATAGCCTCCCATGATGGATTTTGACAAATACCTTTCTAAAATCCATATAAATAACATCCACTGCCCTACCCTCACCAGTCTCTCTTGTCATCTTGTCAAAAAAACTCACAATCAAGTTGGTAAAGCACGACCTGCCACGCACAAAGCCATGCTGGCTCTGCTTAATTAAACAATGGGTCTCCAAATGCTTATACATTGTATCCCTAAGAATTTTCTCCAGCAATTTCTCTGCAACTGACGTGAGACTCACGTTACCAGGATTTTACCTTGTTCTCTTCTTAAATAGAGGTACAACATTAGCCATTGACGGTCCCCTGGGACCTCACCTGTGGCTAGACAGGACACGAAGATATTTTCAATGGCCCAGCAATCTTGTCTCTTACATCCTTCAATAACCTGGGGACTTATCCACCTTAATACTCATTAGGAAGCCCAATACTTCCTCCTCCCTGATTTCTAAATGTCCTAACATATTTATACACTCAGCATTGATCTCCTGGTCTTCCATATTCTTTTCCTTGGTAAATACTGAAGCGAAGTACCCAACGTACCTCACTCATGTTCTCTGCACCCAAGGAAATGTTCTCCCCTTTATCCTTGAGTGGTCCCAGCATCTCCCTAGTTATGCTCTTGCTCTTGATGTATGTATAGAATGCCTTGGGACTCGCCTTAATCCCACTTGCCAAGGACTTTTCATGGCCCTTCTGGGCTTTCCTAATTCCCTTCTTCAGGTCTTTTCTAGCTTCATTATACTCCTTATGTGCTTTGTTGGATCTTAACTTCCAAAGTTTTACATACTTTTCATTTCTCTTCTTGACGAAATTCATCGCTTCTCAAGGTTCCATCCCTGTCCTTCTTTCTAACAGGAGTGTACCTTTCCTGTACTCTGTGCTTTAACTTTAAACACCTTCCACATGTCTGATGTAGACTTGCCAGAGAAAAATTGTTAACGCTTTTTTGTTCCTGCTTAATGCCCTCGTAATTTGCCTACTCCAATTTAAAACTCTCCCATGAGGATCAGACCTATCCTTATCTGTTGCTACCCTGAAATTAAGGAGTTGTGGTCACTATTCCCTAACTGTTCACCCACTGAAAGGTCAGTCACCTCTGGCCAGACTCATTACCCAACACCAGGTCCAGTACAGCCCCTCCTCTCATTGGACCGTCTACATATTGATTTAAGAAACCTTCCTGGATACACTTAACAAATTCTGCGCCATCTAAACTCCTTACACTAAGAAGGTCCCAGTTTATATTCGGGAGGTTGAAATCCTCCATGACAACAATTCTATCATTTTTATTCATTTCCTTAATCTGATTATGCAAAAAGATAGGTCTGGTCCATTCTAAATCAGAGAAAGGCTAATTTTGATGGTATTAGAAATTATCTGGCAAGTGGCAACAGTGTACTTGGTAAGTGGGAGGCCTTCAAAAACAAAATTCTGAGAGTACAAAGCTTGTATGTGCCTGTCAGAATAAAAGAGTAAAAGGGAAAGATAACAAGTGCAGGAACCTTGGTTTCCAAGAGATATTGAGGCCCTGGATAAGAGAAAACAGGAGGTGCATAGCAGGTAGAGGCAGGTCGGAACAAATGAGGTGCTCGTGGAGTACAAGAAATGCAAGAGAAAGCTTACGAAATAAATCAGGAAGGCTAAAAGAAGGGATGAAGTTGCTTTAGTAGACAAGGTGAAGGAGAATCCTAAGGGATTCTACAGATATGTTAAGAGCAAAAGGATTGCAAGGGACAAAATTTGTCCTCTAGAAGATCAGAATGGTAATCCATGTGTGGAGCCAAAACAAATGGGGGAGATCTTAAACAAGTACTTTACATCTCTATTTACTCGGGAGATGGATACAGAGTCTACAGAAGCAACATTAACTTCAAGGACCCTGTACAGATTACAGAGGAGGAGGTTTTGCTACCCTGAGGTAAATCAGGGTGGATAAATCCCCAGGGTCTGGCGGGTGTAATCCCAGACCCTACGGAGGCAAGTGCAGAGGTCCTAGCAGGGAAATTTAAAACTTCCTTAGTGACAGGAGAAGTACCAGAGGATTGGAAGATAGCCAATGTTGTTCTGCTGTTTTTAAAAAAAGGCTCTAATCAGGCTCACTCCTGATGAAGGGTTTCGGCCTGAAACGTCCTTATTACATCCTCCCATAGATGCTGTCTGGCCTGCTGAGTTCTGCCAGCATTTTGTGTTTTTTATTTATTTCCAGCATCTGCAGATTCACTCGTGTTGCCTCTAAACATAATTATAGGCCGTGAGTCTGACATCAGTTGTGGGAAAGTTATTGGAAGGTATTCTAAGGGACCGAATGTTTAAGCATGGACTGATTAAGGATAGTCAGCATGGCTGCCTGCATGGTAGGTCATTTCTAAGAAATCTTATAGAATTTTTCAGGGAAGTTATCAGGCCGTGGATGTTGTCTACTGGTCAAGAAAGTTCAGTTGTTCAGCATTCAAGATGACGTAGTAAATTGGATTAGATGTTGGCTCTGTATGAGAAGCCAGAGAGTGGTAGTAAAGGGTTGCCTCTCTGACTGGAGGCCTGTGACTAGTGGTGTGCTGCAGGGATCGGTGCTGGATCCTTTGTTGTTTGTTATCTATATCAATGATCTGGTTAATAATGTGTTTAACTGGATCAACAAATTTGTGAATGACACCAAGATTGGGGGTGTAGTGGACAGTGAGGAAGGCTATCATGGCTTGCAGAGGGATCTGCATCAGCTGGAAAAATGGGCTGAAAATGGCAGATGGAATTTAATACAGACAAGTACAAAGTTTGGCTCTTCGGCAGGACCAACCAAGGTAGGTCTTACACAGTGAACGGTAGGGCACTGAGGAGAAGAGCATCTGGGCATACCAGTCCATAATTCATTGAAAGTGGTATCACAAATAGGTAGGGTTGTAAAGAAAGCTTTTGGCACATTGGCCTTCATAAATCAAAGTACTGAGTATAGAAGATGGGATGATACATTTAAGTTGTATAAGACATTGGTGAGACCTAATTTGGAGTATTGTGTGCAGTTTTGGTCACCTACCTACAGGAAAGATGTAAACAAGGTTGAAAGAATGCAGAGAAAATTTACAAGAATGTAGCCCAGGTCTGGAGCACCTGAGTTAGAAGAAAAGATTGAATAGGTTAGGATTATATTCTTAAGAACGTAGAGGATTGAGAGGAGATTTGATGGAGGTGAAACCCTACTGGTTTCCTTGGCTGCGTAAGTCTGGGGAAGACACTCTCCAGTCCCACCCCCGTGAGATTGAGGCGGCTCTCCCACCCCAAGCCCCGGTTTGTGTGGATGGTGTGTAATTTGCAACCCTGTTACAACTCAGTGCCAAAAACAACAGACAGCACACTGCATATGATTAAGGGAATTATATTTATGAATCTTAACTGAAGGGTGAGTAAAGAAAAGAAAGAAAAAAAACAAAAAGGGCCCATTATAATTAATGGGCACCAGTTTGATCTCAATTCACCAGTCCCCAGTCGATCCCACTGCCCAGCTCCATCGAATCAGGATCCCCCCCCACTGGGTCATATCCTACGACCGGTTCTCTCTAATACCTTCTCTCCTCATCTCATGCTGAACAAAGGACCTAGCTCACATTCCAAAGCACCCGTTATCTCTAACCATAACCCAAACACTGCTTCTACAGAGAGACCATCACATTAGACAATAGGCAGTTGGTGCAGGAGTAGGCCATTTGGCCCTTCTAGCCAGCACCACCATTCACTGTGATCATGGCTGATCATACACAATCAGTACCCCGTTCCTGCCCTCTCCCCATATCCCTTGCCCCGCTATCTATAAGAGCTCTATCTAACTCTCTCTTGAATGCATCCAGAGACTTAGCCTCCACTGCCTTCTGGGGCAGAGTATTCCACAAATCCACCACTCTCTGGGTGAAAAAGTATTTCCACATCTCTGTTCTAAATGGCCTACCCCTTATTCTTAAACTGTGGCCTCTAGTTCTGGACTCACCCATCAGCGGGAACATGCTTCCTGCCTCCAGTGTGTCCAATCCCTTAATAATCTTATATGTTTCAATCAGATCCCCTCTCATCCTTCTAAATTCCAGTGTATACAAGCCCAGTCGCTCCAATCTTTCAACATAGGACAGTCCTGCCATTCCGGGAATTAACCTTGTGAACCTACGCTGCACTCCCTCAATAGCAAGAATGTCCTTCCTCAAATTTGGAGACCAAAACTGCACACAATACTCCAGGTGGGGTCTCACCAGGGCCCTGTACAGCTGCAGAAGGACCTCTTTACTCCTATACTCAATTCCTCTTGTTATAAAAGTCAGCATGCCATCAGCTTTCTTCACTGCCTGCTGTACCTGCATGCTTGCTTTCATTGACTGATGTACAAGAACACCTAGATCTCGATGTACTTCCCCTTTTCCTAACTTGACTCCATTAGCATTAGTTTTATCAGCTAATGTAATACCTCTGCAACACCCTGGGAAAGGGTGTTGCAGAGGTATACAAAATTGTGAGGGGTATAGAAAGGGCAAATGCAAGCAGGCTTTTTCCACTGAGGTTGGGTGGGATGACAAGCAGAGGTCATGGGTTAAGGGTGAAAGGTAAACATGGGAGGAAACTTCTTCACTCAGAGGGTCGTGAGAGAGTGGAATGAGCTCTCAGCACAAATGGTGCATGCGAGCTCAATTTCAACGTTTAAGAGAAGTTTGGATAGGTACGTGGATAGTAGAGATATGGAGGGCTGTGGTCCTGGTGCAGGTCAATGGGTGTAGGTAGTTTAAATGATTTTAGAATGAACTGGATGGGCCGAAGGGCCTGCTTCTGTGCTGTACTTCTCTATGACTTTATGACTCTGTCTGTTCCTTAATGTTCCGGTGGCTATTAGGGGTCAGTAGTACAAATCATCAGTGTGTTGCACCCTTCCTATTCCTGAGTTCCACCCAGATGGACTCAGTGTCTGATCCCTCCATTACATCTCTCCTGAGTACAGCTGTCATATTGTCCCTGATTAGGAGTGCAACTCCGCTCCCCCTACATCTCTTTTACCCCTTCCTCCATCTTTTCTAAAACTTCAAGAACCTAGTACATTAGTCACCCATTCCTGCCCCTCTCTCAACCAAGTTTCAGTAATGGCCACAACCTCGTACTTCCATGTACTGATCTGTGCTCTAAGTTAATCACCCTTACTCATAATACTCCTAGCATTACAATATACACACTTCAAACTATCCGACTCATCATACCTGCTATTTCGATTTTGCCTTTCAATACTTTCCCTGACATCAACCTTCCTGTCTGATCCTTCACTTACTGACCTGGGGCTCCAGTTCCCAGACTCCTGCAAAACTAGTTTAAACTCTCCCGAGTGACATCAGCAAACCTCCTGGCCAGGATATTGGTTTGCCTCTAGTTCAGGTGCAAACTATACTTTTTGTATAGGTCACCCCTTCCCCAGAGAAGGATCCCAATGATCCAAGAATTTGAAACCCTGTCCCTTGCATCATCTCCACAGCCACTCATTCATCTGTGCTATCTCCCTGTTCTTACCTGCATTAGCTCTTGGGACTGGGAGTAATCTGGAGATTACAGCCTTCAAGGTCCTTCTCTTTAGCCCCTTTCCTAACTCGAAACACTCACTGTGTAGGAACTCTTCCCCTTTTCTCTCTATGTCATTGGTGCCAATATGCACCACAACCTCGGGCAGTTCCCCGTACCCCTTGAGAATATCCTGCAGCCGCTCTAGTACATCATAGACCCTAGCACCCAGAAGGCAACACACCATCCTGGAGCTTCCTTTCTGTTCCCCTAACGATCAAGTCCCCCGTAACTACCGCACTGCCGACTTTACCCTTCCCTGTTGAGCTGCAGTGCGGCTGCTTCTGCTGAGATCCGATGGGTCATTCCCCCACCACCCCCACTCCAGCAGTATCCAAAGATGTATACTTGTTGCTGAGAGGCGTGGCCACAGGGGAACCTGCTCTGATTTCTTAATCCCCTTACCTCTCCTGGAGGTCACCCATCTACTGTCTGAAGCCTGTACTCTTCAAAAGTCTCACCTATAATACTGTATCTTCAGCCTACCAAATGATCTTGAGTACATCCAACTCCAGCTCCAGCTCCTTGACCCGGCCAGTCAGGCACTGAAGTTGAGTGAACTTCTCACAACTGTAGTCATCAGGGAAACTGTCAGGTATCCTGAATTCCCACATCTGGCAGGAGGAGCATTCCATCCTGACTACTCTGTACCGAAAAAAAAGCATGCCTCTTTTTAACAGTGTCTTCACCTGCTCAGGCTGAAGCCTGTTAAGCCAAAGCCTTCCCACTCTATCACTGGCGTGCTCTGACAATGGCTGCTCCGCTTCAGCCTTCCCTCCTTTTATTTGCAGCTGAGTTCAGGCCTCTGACACCAACACTTTCCATGCTTGTGCAGCCCAGAAAGACTGACCTTGCCTGTATCTGCTCCTTTTTTCTCTCTCTCCCTCTCCCGACTGCCATAGGCCTCTGAGACCAACACACGCTCCTCTTGCCCGAGCTGCCAAGAAAGAACATTGCTGTTTTGTCGCTGCTTCTGTTGTTCTGCTGAACATTGTGTGCATTGACGACGGAATGTGTGGCGACATTTGTGGGTTGCTCCCAGCATGTCCTTGCTTGTGTTGGTCATTAACACAAATGATGCATTTCAATGTACGCGTGGCAAGTAAATCTGATCCGAGCTTCCAGTCCTCTGTCACTTCAATTCTCCACCCATCTCCCACTGACCTCTTGCACTGTTTCAACGAAGAGTAATGGAAGCTCACAGAACATTGTTTTATTTTCCTCCGCCTGGGGACCCCACAGCACTCAGGACTCAAGTAATGGATTCAACAATCTCAGATAACCAGCTTTTCCTGTTCGTGTCAGAACTGTCCATTTCTGATGTAATGTCATCCACCAGTTCACTTTTACCATTTCCACTGGCTGAAGAGTTTCTTCTTTCCATTTTCCAGCGATTGTTTCGCTGTGCGCCTCACAGTTCCTGTATTGCTTGCTGACTTGTTCTTTTCTTGCTGTTCTTTCTCCGTCCGCACGTCCCTCAGACAGATCTGCCTTTCACCAGCCTCCCGACTGCATTTTCTTCCTCTACACCTGCTCACCGAATCCCCCTGTTCTCTTCTCCTTTCCCCTTCTCTGCAACTTAACACAAACTTGCACACACAAAAGGCTGGAGGAGCTCAGCAAGTCGAGCAGCATCGATGCAAAGAGATAAAGCATCACTGTTTCGGGCAAAGACCCTTTCTTCATCAGCACCCAGTGTGAACACTGGACTGTTTGCCTTCCTTCTCCCATTCTGACAGAAGGTTATCGATTGCAGACTCTCTCACAGATTCAGATTGAGATTTATCACATAGAAACATACGGTGAAATGCATCGTCTGCGTTAACAACCAACACACCTAACGATGTGCTGGGGGCAGCCTGCAAGCATCGCTCTCCATAAATGCTGCCTGACCTGCTGAGTATCTCCAGCATTTTTTGTTTTTATTTTGGGAGGTGCCTTTCTGTTCTTTTTCAAATTTTAAAGTTCATTTAATATCAAAGAACGTGTACATTATACAACCTTGAGATTTGTCTCTTAACAGGCAGCCACAAAACAAAAAACCTAAAACCCATTTTAAAAGAAAGACCGTCGAGCACCTAATGTGCAGAGAGGAAAAAAAAAAACATGCAAACCATAACCACAAGCAAGAAGCGTTTTGAACTGAAGTCCACAAAGAGAGTCTGACACCCAGAGTTCAGTGTAGAGCCAAGTAAAGATAGTGGAGCAGTGAGCTGAAATGGCTTGTCCCTCGCCTCGGGTCACGACATCCTGACTCTCAATCTGGCCTGATGCCTAAATCATCGTCCAAACGTCAGGTTCAGTCACTTTGATACACTCTGGGGCCTGGACCGCGCATGTCTCGACTTGGCCTGTACCCGATCTTTTCGTTTTGGCCTGACGCTTGAATCGATCAAACCTCAGTTCCTTTATACCTGAATCTTTTCTTTTTCAGTCTTTTTATTAAGTTTCAAATTAATAAACATAGCAATAATGATAATGATACACAGAGATTGGGATTACATTAATAACGGTTAACACGTACAAACACAGATTCCAAGTAACAAACGGAGTTTAGCCTCCCAATCTCTTAGTAACTAACCATGAAAAAGATATTTTATAAAGAGAGAAAAAAAACCCTAAACTAAAAAAAACAAACAAAGATTGGGCTGCCATAATTCATCGGTTCAAATTATAATTTGTCATTAACTCCGCTCCTCTATACATGAGCAAAAAATTACTAAAAAAGGATTCAGAGAGGGTCTTTATACCTGAATCTAGTTTGTCTTGGACACAATTGGTGCTGTAACTTTACTACAATAAAGTCTCTTGTTAAATTGACTTCAAAGAAGACAGAAAAACAGCATCGACACTAAGTTTTTACACTTTTGTGTGTGTGGGAGGGGAGGGGGTGGGGTGTGGGAAAGGGGTTTGTTTTGTGGCTGTGTTGTTCTGCTGAACATGGTGGGCATGCTGTGTTGGGGCCTGAAGCGCTTGCGAGCTGCCCCCTGTAATTGCAAACGACACATTCACTGCATGTTTCTATGTGCATCTGATAAATTAATGAATCTGAAGCTGAGTGTGAATCGAACTTCTCCTTTGATGCATCTTTTTTATATTCAGCTTTACTTGCTCCGGTAATAAGAAGTTCCACATTCTCACCCACTCTCACAGTAAGGATGTTCGTCTTCAGTTTCACATTGAATTGAAAAGCACTGAAGGCCCCTGCCAGGGACAAAGCTGTAAAAAAAGAGAGAATTTGTTTTTTATTTGGACATACAGCGCAGTAACAGACAGTTCCTGCCCAACAAGCCCACGCCACCCAGCTGCACCTATGTGGCCAATTAACACTAACCTGTCCGTCTTTGGACAGTGGGAGGAAACTGGAGCACCCAGAGAAATCCCACATGGTCACAGGGAGAATGAACAAACTCATTACGCACAGTGGCGAGAATTGAACCTGGGTTGCTGCCACTGTAAGGGCATTGCACTAACCGGGCTGCCCCATTTAGATCAAACCCTCACTTCAGTAAAATGCTTGGAGTCGGTTCACATGATTGATTGTAGAGAAGGACATCCTACCTTTACCCAGTTCAGCTTCACGTGACCTTAGGTTCACTAAAGTGCTCAGTTCCATGGGATGGGTCAAAAATTGTTGGTACTGTCAACATCTTCCACGTTCAAGGAATGAATAGTTATTTAAAAATGACATCAGATAGTTTGAAAGATATCAAAGTAGACAATTAACCCTTGGGTGAGAGAGCAGGTAATGATGACAATGTTAGCTTTATCCTATTCCACCCACCAATGTCTGTATGTACATGGTCTTTGTAAGTGGAGTTCAATTAACCCCATATGTGAATTGGGCTTCCGCCCCTCTCCTCTATGTGGGAGGTAACAGGCCTCTCAGCCCAGAGAACCTGTGCCTCCCAATTACACCGATGTGACCAATTGACCTACTCGTCTGTATGTCTTTGGAATGAAGAATGGCAAGTGATAGTTGGAAGAACTGAAGGGCTGAACAGAGAGGAATCTGATAGGATAGGACAGTGGAGCATGGAATAAAGGGAAGGAGATGGGCACAAGAGGGAGGAAAGTTTGGGTGGTGTAGCTGATGTCATTAACATTGTTTTCTTGAACTTCTGGAAACCGCTCCCCTCATCTTTTGTCTTCCCTTATTCCTCTGGCCCCTTTACCCCTTCTCTTTCCCCTCAATCCCTGTCATGACCTGCCCATCACCCACACTTTCCTCCCTCTTATGCCACCCTTTTCCCTTTATTCCAATCACCTATTGTGCTCTCCTGTCAGATTCCATCTTGATCTTGGACTCTTCCACCTATCGCAACAGATCTCCTCACATCATTCCCTCTTCCCTCCACCTGCCTACCTTCCCCTCACACCTGGATTCACGTCTCTCCTCCCAGCTTGTACTCTACACCCTTTCATTCCGGCGCCGGCACCCTATCTTTCTGGTCCTGATGAAGGTTCTACGCCTGTTCATTTCCATCCAGCTTCAGTTTATCACATCTCCATTGAAACATACAGTAAAACACATTGTTTGCGTTAACAATCAGCACAATCTGAGCATGTTCGGGGGCAGAAAATGTTGCCACACATTCTGGCACCAGCACAGCATGCTCACCATGTTCAGCAGAACAACATAAACAACAACAAAGCAAACGAAGACCGCAGTAGCAAAAGGTCCACCAACCACCCACTCACACATACATCTCTAGGCCTCCTGCCTTTGGCCTTGAACTCTCAGACTCACAAACATCTGGCTTCCAACCTCTGGTCCCTGGCCTGAATTAGCAGACTAGTCCTTCAGGCCTCTGCCTCCAGATTCGCCAATTCAATCTTCAACCTTTCAGGCTTCCTACCTCCAGACTCGCCAATTCAATCTTCAATCTTTCAGGCTTCCTACCTCCAGACTTGTCAAGCTCTGGACTTTGCTGACCTCTTACACTGACTCCAGGACTAACCAATCATCAGGCTGACCTTCAGGCCGCAACTGACCTGACCTGTCCATGGAGCCTGACCTGCTGAGCTCCTCCAGCATTTTGTGTGTTTACCACGGAGCGGTTATGGCATTTTACCAAATGCCTTCTCTGTACTCCATGGGAGCTGTTCCACCTCTGATAGCTGAAGCTTAAAGGATGAAAGTGTTGCCCACAAGATTTTTTATTTTAGCGATACTGCGTGGAGCAGGCCAACCCAGCCCTTCGAGTCACGCCCCCCCCCCCCCCCGCAACCCCCGACAAACCCAATAACTTAATCATGGGACAATTTACAATGGCCAGTTAACCTACCCAGTACGTCTTTGGACTTTGGGAGAGAACCAGAGAAAACCCAGGTTTTCCTCAGTGAGGATGTACAATGACACCTTACAGAACAGTGCCGGAATTGAACTCCAAACTCTGGAATGCCCCAACCTGTAATAGTGCACCACTAACTGGTAGTCTACCGTGGGCCAACTGTGTGAAACTCTACAACTGGGGTCTGTTGGGGTCATCTACTGTATCTGGTGCTCCCGGTGTGGACTCCTGCATATCGGTGAGACCCAATGTAGAATGGGAGACTTCTTCGCCAAGCACCTACACTCCATCCACCAGTAAAAACAGGATCTCCCAGTGGCCACCCCTTTCTATTCTACTTCCCATTTCCATTCCAACATGTCAATCCATGGCCTCCTCTACTACCTGAGGTCACACTCAGGTTGGAGAAGCAACACCTTGTATTCCGTCTGGGTAGTCTCCAACCTGATGGCATGAACATCGATTTCTCAAAGTTCCAGTAATTCTCCCCACCCCCTTCACTATTCCCAATTCCCTCTCTCACTTTATCTCATTACCCGCCCATCACCTCCCACTGGTGCTTCCACCCCCCACTTTCCCTTTCTTCCATGGTCTTCTGTCCGCTCCTATCAGATTCCCCCTTCTCCAGCCCTTTATCTCTTTCACCAATCAACTTCCTGGCTCTTTACTTCAGCCCTCCCCCTCTCCCAGTTTCACCTATCACCTACCACCTTGTATTTCTTCCTCCCCTCCCCCACCTTCTTACTCTGACTTTTCATCTTTTTTTCCCAGTCCTGATAGAGGGTCTCAGCCCAAAACGTTGACTGCTTACTCTTTTCCACAGATGCTGGCTGGCCTGCTGAGCTCCTTCAGCATCTTGTGTGTGTTGCTTTGATTTCCAGCGTCTGCAGATTGTCTCTTGTTTGTGAAGACTTCAGTTTCCTATCACAAAACAGCAGCAGCAAGCTTCCCAATGTTTGTCCAACCAGGATCACAATTTCACCAAGGTGACTTCCAATCCTGAAATGTGAACATGAAACATCCCAGAAATAAACCTCCACCTCTAGCCAATCCCCACCCACACCACCACCAATGCCAACCCAAGAGAAGGTCCGTCAACCAACGAGGAACTGGCTGGTTGGGAAGATGTCTTTAGCACCCTAAAGAAGCACTGAAGAAATGCCTGTTGATTAAAGGGGCTTGTCAACTGGGCAGAAAGTAGATGTTACCCCTGGCTGGAACCAAGGATCATAGTATCAAAATAAGGCATATTCATTTAGAAGAGGAAATTACTCAGAATATCACCCCAGAATAAATACAGGCATTTTATATCACTCAGAAACAGTAGACAATGGAAGTTTTCAACAGTTCAGGCAGGGCCTAGAGGACGAAACAAACAGAACTTCATTTGTCTTTTTTAACAGATCAGATACAGAAATGGTGAACATATACTTCGGAGAAATCTATTTGAGTACTTGACAAGAATTAACCTGTCTGTTCACATCATTCATGTTTTCATTAAATTATTCATCTGTTTCATTTATTGAAATTATTTTGGAGTATTAAACTGTATTTAAAACTATAATTATTAGCATTGGAATGTAGGAGAACGAGGGGAGACCTTTGAGAAACATCAAATAATTCTGAGCAGCGTAGATCAGGTGGATGATAACAGTCTTTTCTCTAGAGAAGCAGAGTCCAAAACTAGGGGGCATTGACTTAGGGTGAGTGGAGAAAGATGTAACAGGGACCTAAAGGTAACTTTTTCACACTCGGGTGGAGAATATATGAAATGAGCTGCCCAAGGAAGTGGTTGAGGCAGATACAATCATTTTCTTACCGAAGCACTTGGAGGGCTACATAGAGGATATGAACCAAATGCAGGAAATTAAAATCAGCTGGGTAGGCACTCTGGTCGACATGTCTGTATCTAAGAACATAAGAAATAGGAGCAGGAGTCGGCCATCTGGCCTTTCGAGCCTGCTCCACCATTCAATAAGATCATGGCTGATTTGGCCATGGGCTCGTCTCCATCTACCTGCCTTTTCCCCATAACCCTTAATTCCCCTACTATAAATTTGCTGATGATACAACCATTGCTGATAGAATCTCATATGGAAACAAGAGGGCGTACAGGAGCAAGTTACACCAACTAATTGAGTGGTGTCACAGCAACAACCTTGCACTCAATGTCGGTAAGACGAAAGAGCTGATTGTGGACTTCAGGAAAGGTAAGACAAGGGAACATGAACCAATCCTCAGAGAGGGATTAGAAGTGGAGACAGTGAGCAATTTCAAGTTCCAGGATGTCAAAATCTCTGAGGATCTAACCTGGTTCCAACATATCAAGGCAGCTATAAAGACATCGGCTATATTTCATTAGCAGTTTGAGGAGATTTGGTTTGTCACCTAAAACATTCAAAAACTTCTACAGATGTACCATGGACAGCATTCTGACAGGCTGTATCACTGTCTGGTATGGGGGGGATGTGTGGGGAAGGGGCTACTGCACAGGATCAAAAGAAGCTACAGAAATTTGTAAAATTCCATCATGGGCACTAGCCTCCATGGTATCCGAGACATTTTCAAGGAGCGATGCCTCAGAAAGGTGGCATCCATTATTAAGGGCCCTCATCACCCAGGACATACTCTCTTCTGATTGTCACCATCAGGAAGGAAACACAGAAGCCTGAAATCACACACTCAGCGATTCAGGAACAGCTTCTTCCCCTCTGCCATCTGGTTCCTAGATGAACATTGAACCCATGAACACATTTTTAATTTAACTATTTAATATACATATATACTTACTGTAATTGAATTATCTACTTTTTCTTTATGTAATCATGTATTGCATTGAACTGCTGCCGCTAAGTTAACAAATTTCATGACGTATGCCAGTGATATTAAACCTGATTCTGATTCAACTAACATCTCAAAAACAAATGACTATTGTAAAAAAATACTTTTTATAACGATGATTAGTGAGGCACAGAGAGATCTGTATTTACTGACAAGTAACTGTATTGTTTAACTAACATGTACGTGAATTTATACACTAAATACCTTGTGTGCACACCCGCTAAGTATCCCAGACTCTCCTGAATAGTCAAAGAATAGCAAAGGTATTACCCCGGCAAAGGAATTTACGCTGGCCCAATGTTCCTCGTTGTCCTGATCTACTCACCATGTGTTCCACACAGAGTTGCTTACACTTGTATCTGCGATGGTTATTCTTTGAAGTTACCGTTACCAGCACACATGAAGCATCCACTTTTATATCCATTCCTTATCAATTCAAATATTGCATTCCAGTGTCATTGGCCACAGGTCACGTGTCTGCCCTTTAACACCTTGTTATTGGCTCTACTCCAGGCCAGCATTTATTTATTGCCCTCCTCCCATCAAGTGACAGTCAATAATTTAAGGCTCTTTGTTCTCAAACAGCAATGAGCTCGAATCTCTTCAGGCAGGCATCAACCCCAACATTCACAAACTTGCATGTTATATCCAACCAAAGAACATCTCACAAATAACTTCTTATTTGGAAATGTTCTCCAGTCTAGCAGATTACCCAAAGTATCACTGTGTCTTCTTTAAAACATTGATCAAGCCCAGCATGCCAAGCTCACAAAATGGAAAATAGTGTCTTCACAAAATGGCAGCCTCCATCCCCAAGCACATGGCATGAACAAAGACAATTAGTCTGTCTCCTTCCACTGTCCTTGTTGCTCCAGTCCACCCAGCTGAAAATGGATACTGGCAAAATGCCGGGGGTTAACTTCACGATAGACTGGCGTCCTATCCGGGGGGGAGTCTCGTACTCTCACCAGCCTGATGTGCCTAGACAGACTTTAACTTTAACTGTTAACTTTTCCACCCTGAGAGTGGCCTCATCATGCCACAAGAGCAGGGCATGGATCGACAGGTTGCAATAGGACTGGGGATCGGAATTAAAACATTTAGTCACCAGAAAGTTCCACTTCTGGCAGATGGTGCAGAGGTGCTTGACGAAGCGGTCCCCCAATGTACGATGAGTCTCACCAATGTAGAGCAGACTGCATTGGGAGCACTGGACATAAATGACGACCCCAGCAGATTCACAGGTGAAGTGTTGCCTCACCTGTGAGGATTGTTTGGGGCCCTGAATGCAGGTTAGGGGGAAATGGGCAATTTGCCATTTGCGGGGATAAGTGCCAGGAGGGAATTGAACTGAATTAAATTGACTTTATTACTTTCAACTTTCATATATGTGAGGAGTAAAAATCTTTACGCTACGTCTCCATCTAACTGTACAATGTGCAATTTATAGTCATTTACAATAAATAGTATGTACAGCAGGATAGTCAATATAACATAGAAATAGAGTTCTGTCAGCATGAGTTAAACAGTCGGATGGCTTGGTGGAAGAAGCTGTCCCGGAGCCTGTTGGTCCTGGCTTTTATGCTGCAGTACCGTTTCCTGGATGGTAGCAGCTGGAACATGGGTGACTCAGTGGGCCCTTTTAACACACCTGTCTTTGTATATGTCCTGAATAGTGGGAAGTTCACATTTATATATGCACTAGGCTCTCCGCACCACTCTCTGCAGAGTCCTGCGATTGAGGGAGGTACAGTTCCCATACCAGGCAGTGATGCAGTCAATCAGGATGCTCTCAATTGTGCCCCTGTAGAAAATTCATAGGATTTGGGGGCCCACACCAAATTTCTTCAACCGTCTGAGGTGAAGGAAGCACTGTTGTGCCTTTTTCACAACACAGCTGGTATGTACAGACCAAGTGAGATCCTCAGTGATGTGTATGCCAGGGAACTTAAAGCTGTTCACCCTCTCAACCCCAGATCCATTGATGCCAATAGGGGCTGGTCTGTATCCATTTTCTCTCATAGTCCACCACCAGCTCCTTTGTGGAGGAACAAATGGAAAAGGGAATCACAGAGGGAGTGATCCCTGTGGAAAATGGAGGGGTGGGGGAGTTAAAGATATGTTTGGTGGTAGGTTCCCTTTGGAGATGACAGAAGTTGTGGCGAATCATGTCTTGGATGTGGAGGCTCATGGGATAGTTGGTAAGGTCAAGAGGAGCTCTATCACTGTTAAGGCGGCAGGAAAATGGGGTGAGTGCGGATGTTCGGGAAATGGAGGAGATGCATTGCTGCCTGGTTTGGTGCAGCACCCTCTCACAATATATGAAAACTTTTACTTTATTAGGAGTTTGAAGAGATTTAGCATGTCAATAAATACACCCAAAAAATTCTATAGTTGTATCATGGAGAGCATTCTGACAGGCTGCATCACTGTCTGGTATGGAGGGGCTACTGCACAGGACCGAAAAGAAGCTGCAGGTGGTTGTAAATCTTGTCAGCTCCATCTTGCCTATAAAGTACCCGGGACATCTTCAGGGAGCGGTGTCTCAGGAAGGCAGCATCCATTATTAAAGACCTCCAGCACCCAGGGCATGTCCTTCTCTCACTATTACCATCAGGTAGGAGATACAGAAACCTGAAGGCACACACTCACCAATTCAGGAACAAGTTCTTCCTCTCTGCCATCCGATTCCTAAATGGACATTGAACCCATGAACACTACCTCACTTTTTAAATATACAGTATTTCTGTTTTTGCACATTTAAAAAAATCTATTCAATATATGTAATTGATTTATTTGTTTATTTATTATTATGTTTATTTTATTTATTATTTTTTCTCTCTCTGCTATATTATGTATGGCATTGAACTGCTGCTGCTAAGTTAACAAATTTCATGTCACATGCCGATGATAATAAACCTGATTCTGATTCTGGTTCTGAATTCTGAACTGTCAGGTCAGCAGGAAAGGCCATTGGCTGCAGTCTGCTATCATACAGGACATGCATGTATCCAGGGTAAAGAAATGGACAGGAAAAGTCATTGCAGACACTACCGACCCAGCAAATTGCCTTTCCCAAAAGCTCCCTGCTGGAAAGCTCTGTAGGGATATTAAAACAAATACTTCATGGCATCTTAGTAGTTTCTTCCCTCAGGCAGTTAATCTGATCAACCTTTTCTAGTCAGCCCCTCCCCCCCCCCCCCCACCAGCACTGTAAACATGTTAATTTTTATAATGCTGCTTACATTGTAAATACATGCTAGGATTTATGTACTTACGTGCATTTTATTCCATTTTATTTTTTATATAATTCTTTATTCCTTACAATTGTTGAACGTTTCCTTTCCGATGTCTTCCCACGTCCTTTCCAGTCTTGAAGAAGGGTTTCGGCCCCAAGTATCGACTGTTTATTCATTTCCATAGATGCTACTTGACCTGCTGAGTTCCTCCAGCATTTTGTGTGAATTGTAGAATGTTGTTTCTCATTGCATGTTGTGCCCTGACCAACACAACACAGCAAATTCCTCAGACATGTAAATGTACATGGTGAATAAAGATGATGAGATTAGCTGGGATAGAAGTCATTGTTAGCATGAGAGTTGGGCCAAAGGGTCTGTTTCTATGCTGGAGAACTCTGCAAATCTATGGCCATCATACTCATGAATATCACAGCCAGTCAGCCCCTGTTTCATTCATTCAGATTGAAAACTCTAGTTTCAGATTGAAGTATATCACTTTTGAACTTTAATGTAAAATTCCATCAAAATTCTCTTTCCTGCCAGTTCCTTCATAGCAGGTTTATTAAATAATCCTTTCACATTATGTGATATCATATCTAAAATAGCCTCTTCACTAGCTGCTTCCTTAATACACTGTTGTTGAGATCTGCATTGTTTACATTCCAGGAATTCAACCAGGGTTTTGTTAGCCCATCTCACGGTGTGTTGCTGAATCGATGTGTGGATTAGAGTTCTCCTGTGATTACACCAGTTAAACGTACCCCAGTTTTCTTCATTATACTCTTCCCTGCATCTTAACTACTATTTGGAATCCTATTAACAATTTTCACTAATGTTTGCAGTCCCCTGCTGCTTGCTGTTACCAAACTGATTATTATTCTATACCACTATACCACATTTTACTGAGCCAAGATCCTTTTTAACTACTGTCCTGTCATGATATCTTATTAAAAATGCTACCTTTTTGCTCGTCCTTCCCAAGTGTTGAATTCCCTGAAATATTTAGCTCACAGTTTTGTCAACAGGCAGTCATGATCTGCAGAGACAATTAGATCATGTCCATGACTTTTTTTGCAATGACAACGTGTATTTAAATAAAACACCTTTAAATTTAGTATTTTTACAGTCTTTATATCAAAATTTAAAATCTTGAAAAAAGATCAAAGATTATTTATCACATCCACATTGAAAGATATACTGAAATGTGTCATTTGCGTTAACAACCAACACACCCAAGTATGTACCGGGGGCAGCTCGCAAATGTCTCCACACATTACACACATTATGGCGCTGACACAGCATGTCCAAAATGCTCAACAGTATAACAAAGAATACAATAAGCAACAAAACGAGTCCCATTTCTTTATTTCTCTCTCTCCCTCCCCCTCCCTCCCTCCCTCTCTCCCCCACCCCCCCTCCTCCAAACCCACGACAGGCTGTCTTCAGTCTCCAGCCTTTAGTGGACTCGGACCCACAGATGTTGGGCCTTCAACTTCCCCTGTGAACCCACTTAGATTCACAGACTCAGGGCTCTGGCTGTCAAGCCTCAACTTCCAGACTTCTGATTGACCTCTGGATTGACCTCCATCTCTGGTTGTGTTCAGGGTTTCCTTCATCATGTCAGTAGCTTCCTCTTGTTTTCCACTACTGTCAGTCATGCAAGTCCCAGGTGGAGTCTCAGGATTAGCATCATTGCTGTTCCTGTAATAGTTTTGTTTTACCAGTCAGGGTTGCTAGCCCTGAGCTGAACCCCCGAACTAGGACCAATGGACCACTTTTAGTCTGGCCTCTACCCTTTGACCTGTTTGGCTTGAGTGATCCGACCAAGAGCCAAAGCATAAAGCTCTGACTCCAACCAACATAGTTCTCCAGATCATTGAGGCATGCAAGCCTCCGAACCACGACAAGGTTGCAGTCGTCTTGGAGGAGGATCCAGTGTAATGAGGATGTAAAAGCACAAGGACACAATGTTGTAAAACTCAAGAGTTTTGAAAGAGGTGACTCTGGAGTTTCAATGTCAGTGGTCATGAAGTATGTGAAGTCATTATAACTAGGAAGAAGGTTCTTGGAAACTGAAATGTCTGAAGGTAGATAAGTCACCTGGACCAGGTGGTGTATAGACAATAGACAATAGGTGCAGAAGTAGACCATTCGGCCCTTTGAGCCTGCACCGCCATTTTGAGATCATGGCTGATCAACTACTATCAATACCTGGTTCCTGCCTTGTCCCCATATCCCTTGATTCCCCTATCCATAAGATACCTATCTAGCTCCTTCTTGAAAGCATCCAGAGAATTGGCCTCCACTACCTTCCGAGGCAGTGCATTCCAGACCCCCACAACTCTCTGGGAGAAGAGGTTTTTCCTTAACTCTGTCCTAAATGACCTACCCCTTATTCTCAAACCATGCCCTCTGGTACTGGACTCTCCCAGCATCTGGAACATATTTCCTGCCTCTATCTTGTCCAATCCCTTAATAATCTTATATGTTGCAATCAGATCCCCTCTCAATCTCCTTAATTCCAGCATGTACAAGCCCATTCTCTCTAACCTCTCTGCGTAAGACAGTCCGGACATCCCAGGAATTAACCTTGTGAATCTACGCTGCACTTCCTCTACAGCCAGGATGTCCTTCCTTAACCCTGGAGACCAAAACTGTACACAATACTCCAGGTGTGGTCTCACCAGGGCCCTGTACAAATGCAAAAGGATTTCCTTGTTCTTGTACTCAATTCCCTTTGTAATAAAGGCCAACATTCCATTAGCCTTCTTCACTGCCTGCTGCACTTGCTCATTCACCTTCAGTGACTGATGAACAAGGACTCATAGATCTCTTTGTATTTCTCCCTTACCTAACTTTACACCGTTCAAATAATCTGCCTTCCTGTTCTTACTCCCAAAGTGGATAACCTCACACTTATTCACATTAAACACCATCTGCCAAGTATCTGCCCACTCACCCAGCCTATCCAATTCACCCTGAATTCTCCTAACATCCTCATCACATGTCACACTGCCATCCAGCTTAGTATCATCAGCAAACTTGCTGATGTTATTCTCAATGCCTTCATCTAAATCGTTGATGTAAATCGTAAACAGCTGTGGTCCCAATACCGAGTCCTGTGGCACCCCACTAGTCACCACCTGCCATTCCGAGAAACACCCATTCACCGCTACCCTTTGCTTTCTATCTGCCAACCAGTTTTCTATCCATGTCAATATCTTTCCCCCAATGCCATGAGCTCTGATTTTACCCACCAATCTCCTATGTGGGACCTTATCAAATGCCTTCTGAAAATCGAGGTACACTACATCCACTGGATCTCCCTTATCTAACTTCCTGGTTACATCCTCGAAAAACTCCAATAGATTAGTCAAGCATGATTTGCCCTTGGTAAATCCATGCTGGCTCAGCCCAATCCTATCACTGCTATCTAGATATGCCACTATTTCATCTTTAATAATGAACTCTAGCATCTTCCCCACTACTGATGTTAGGCTGACAGGACGATAGTTCTCTGTTTTCTCCCTCCCTCCTTTCTTAAAAAGTGGGATAACATTAGCCATTCTCCAATCCTCAGGAACTGATCCTGAATCTAAGGAACATTGGAAAATGATTACCAATGCATCCGTAATTTCCAGAGCCACCTCCTTTAGTACCCTAGGATGCAGACCATCTGGACCTGGGGATTTGTCAGCCTTCAGTCCTATCAGTCTACTCATCACCGTTTCCTTCCTAATGTCAATCTGTTTCATTTCCTCTGTTACCCTATGTCCTTGGCCCATCCATACATCTGGGAGATTGCTTGTGTCTTTCCTAGTGAAGACAAATCTAAAGTACTTATTAAATTCTTCTGCCATTTCTCTGTTTCCCATAACAATTTCACCCAATTCATTCTTCAAGGGCCCAACATTGTTCTTAACTATCTTCTTTCTCTTCACATACCTAAAAAAGCTTTTGCTATCCTCCTTTATATTCCTGGCTAGCTTGTGTTCGTACCTCATTTTTTCTCCCCGTATTGCCTTTTTAGTTAAGTTCTATTGTTCCTTAAAAATTTCCCAATCATCTGTCTTCCCACTCACCTTAGCTCTGTCATACTTCCTTTTTTTTAATGCTATGCAATCTCTGACTTCCTTTGTCAACCACTGAGGCCCCTTTCCCCTCTTTGAATCCTTCCTTCTCTGGGGGATGAACTGATTTTGCACCTTGTGCATTATTCCCAAGAATACCTGCCATTGCTGTTCCACTGTCTTTTCTGCTAGGCTATCCGTCCAGTCAACTTTGGCCAGCTCCTCCCTCATGGCTCCATAGTCTCCTTTGTTCAACTGCAACACTGACACCTCCGATCTGCCCTTATCCTTCTCAAATTGCAGATAAAAACATCATATTATGGTCACTACCTCCTAATGGCTCCTTTACTTCAAGGTCGCTTATCAAATCCTGTTCATTACACAAGACTAAATCCAGAATAGCCTTGTCCCTGGTCGGCTCTCGTACAAGCTGTTCCAAGAATGCATCCCGTAGGCACTACAAACTCCCTATCCTGGGGTCCAGCACCAACCTGATTCTCCCAGTTCACCTGCATGTTGAAATCCCCCATAACTACTGCGACATTACCTTTGCCACATGCCAATGTTAACTCCCTATTCAACTTGCACCCAATATCCATGCTACTGTTTGGTGGCCTGTAGACAACACCCGTTAGGGTCTTTTTGCCCTTACTGTTCCTCAGTTCTATCCACACAGACTCTACTTCTCCTGATCCTATGTCCCCCCCCCCCCCTTGCAAAGGACTGAATCTCATTCCTCACCAACAGGGCCACCCCACCTCCTCTGCCCACATTTCTGTCCCTACGATAGCACGTATACCCTTGTACATTCATTTCCCAGGTCTGATCTCCCTGCAGCCATGTCTCCGTTATCCCAACAACATCATAGTTACCCATTCGCACCTGGGCTTCAAGCTCATCCGCCTTATTTCTGACACTTTGTGCATTCAGATATAGAATTTTTAGCCCATTTCTCCTCTCTCTGTTTAAATCGCTGCCTATTGTGCTTAACCCAGTTCCCCGAACTCCCATCAGGCTATACGCCCCTTGAATTTTGTTGTCCTTCCTAAATTTACTTATTCTTTCTGCACGTTTAACTCCATGTTCCGTCAGACCATCCCTCTGTACATGTGTCCTCCTTATCACTTGTTCTGCCTCACCTTTCTCTACTACACAGTTAATATTCCAAAGAATATTATTCCAGAGTGTACATCCCAGAGAAGTGGCTGAAGAGATTGTGGAGGCATTAATAATGATCTTTCAAGAATCACTGGATTCAAATGTCACTCCACTCTTCAAGAAGGGAGAGAGGAAGAAGAAAGGAAACTATAGGCCAATTAGTCTGACCTCAGTGGTTGGCAAGATGTTGGAGTTGATTATTAAGGATGAGGTCTCAGGATACTTGGAAGCACATCATAAAATGGGCCATAGTCAGCAGGGTTTCCTCAAGGGAAAATCTTGCCCTACAAATCTGTTGGAATTTTTTGAAGAAATAACAAGCAGGATAGACAAAGGAGAATCAGTTGATGTTGTGTACTTGGATTTTCAGAAGATGTTTGACAAGGTGCCACTTGAGGCTGTTTAACAAGCTACGAGTCCATGGTATTACAAGAAAGATTCTAGCATGGATAAAGCAGTGGCTGATGGGCAGGAGGCAGAAAGTGGAAATAAAAGGAGCCTTTTCTAGTTGGCTGCCCGGGACTAGTGGTGTTCAACAGGGGTCTGTGTTGGGACTGATTCTACTTACATTATATGTCAATGATTGAATGATGGAATTGTTGGCTTTGTTACAAAATTTGAGCATGATATGAAGCTAGGTGGAGGGGCGGGTAATTTTGAGGAAGTAGAGAGGCCACAGAAGGACAGACAGATTAGGAGAATGGGCAAAGAAATGGTGGCTGGAATACAGTATCATGAAGTGTATGGTCATGCACTTTGGTCCAAGAAATGAAATGGTTGACTATTTTCTAAATGGAGAGAAAATACAAAAATCTGAGATGCAAAGAGACTTGGGAGTCCTTGTGCAAGATTCCCTAAAGGTTCATTTGCAGGTTGAGTCTGTAGTGAGGAAGGCAAATGTGATGTCAGCATTCATTTCAAGAGGACTAGAGTATAAAAGCAAGGATGTCATGTTGAGACTTCATAAAGCACTGGTGAGGTCTCACTTGGAGTATTGTGAGCAGTTTTGTGCCCCTGATCTTCAAAAGGATGTTGAAACTGGAGAGGGTTCAAAGGAGATTCACAAAAATTACTCCAGGATTGAATGGCTTGTCATATGAAGAGTGTTTGACGGCTCTGGGCTTATATTCACTGGAATTCAGAAGAATGAGGGGGTGACCTAATTGAAACCTATTGAATGTTGAAAGGACTCAATAGAGTGGATATAGAGAGGATGTTTCCTTTGGTGGGAGAGTCTAAGACCAAAGGACACAGTCTCAGAATAGAGGGGCATCCTTTTAGAAGGGAGATGAGGAGGAATTTCTTTCACCAGAGTGGTGAATCTGTGGTATTCTTTGCCATGGGCAACTGTGGAGGCCAAGTCTGCATGTACATTTAAGGCAGAGGTTGATAGTTTCTTGATTGGTCGGGGCATGAAGGGATATTAGGTCAAAGCAGGTGATTCGGGCTGAGGGGAAAATTGGATCAGCCATGGTGAAATTGCAGAAGAGACTAGGTGGGCCAAATGGCCTAATTTTGCTCCTATATCTTATGGTCTAACTGGAGGTTTGATGCCAGGGAAATAACCTCTTCATTAATGTTAACAAGACTAAGGCGATGGTTATCAACTTTAAGAGAACTTGTCCCACTTTTACATCGGTGACACATCATTGGAAACTGCAAACAGTTTCAAACTCCTAGGAAAACACACCACAGACAATCTCTCATGGTCCCAGAACACATCCTACACAGTCAGTAAAGCTCACCAATGCCTCTACTTTCTGAGGAGGATGAAGTGAGCTGGTCTTTGCACATCCATTCTCAAGTCATTCGACAGATGTGCGGAAAAGAGCGCCCTCACAAGCTGCGTCAACACTTGGTACAGAAGCTGCACTGCAGCAGCTGGGGAGGCTCCCCAGTGGGTGGTCAAAACTGCCCAACACATCAGCACCACCAGGCTACCCACCATCAAGGACATATAGACAGAAAGATGCCAGAAAAGGGCCAGTAACATCATGAAGGTTCCCACCAACCCTGTTCATGGACTGTTTGTCCCACTCCAATCAAGGAAAGGGCTATGTAGCATCCACACCTGGACTACCAGACTCAAAAAGAGTTACTTTCCCCAAGCAATAGGACTGATCAACACTTGTACCCACTAACTCCATCATTAGTTTATTACTTCATGTCAGTCACCTTATGGACATAAGCTTTTTTATGCATTTATATTGATAGTGTGTTTTTTTAGAATTATTATTTTTTCTTTATCTTTTGTGGTTTTTTCCCTGCTATATTGGGTCTGGAGTAGCAGTTATTTTATTCTCTTTACACTTATGTACAGGAAATGACATTGAACAGTCTTGAAAGAACTGTTTAGAGCCCTGGATGGTAGTGAGGGAGGAGGTGTAGTGGCAGCTGGTGCACTTGTTCTGCTTGCCAGGAGGGAGATCAGTGGGGAGGGACGAATGGACAAGGGAGTCACGTAGGAAGTGATCCCTACGGGAAGCAGAACGTGGTGGGAGGGAAGGATGTGCCTGGTGGTGGGATCCAGTTGGAGATGGTGGAAGTTTCAGAGAATTATGTGCTATAAAAAAATGCGGAGGCTGGTGGTATGGTAGATGAGGGCAAGAGGAACCCTGGTAGGCTGGTGGGAGGATGGGCTAAGAGCAGACGTATGTGTCCCTCACTACCATCCAGGGCCATAAGCAGTTCTTCCAGGTGAGGAGACACTTCACCCCTGAGTCTTTTAGGGTCATATTCTGTGTTCGGTGCTCCCAGTGTGGCCTCCCGTACATTGGTGAGACCCGACGTAGGTCAGGAGACTGCCTCACGGAGCATCTACACTCCGTCCGCCAGAACGAGCGGGATCTCCCAGTGGCCACCCATTTTAATTCCACTTCCATCCATGGCCTCCTCCAATGTCATGATGAGGCCACACTCAGGTTGGAGGAACCGTTTGCGTAGCCTCCAACCTGATGGCAAGAACACCGATTTCTCAAACTTCCTGCAATGCCTCCCAACACCCCCCTTCTCCATTGCCCATCCCGTTTTCCCTCTCTCACCTTATCTCCTTGCCCACCCATCGCCTCCCTCTGGTGCTCCTCCCCCCTTTTTTTCTTCCATGGCCTTCTGTCTCCTTCACCAATCAACTTCCCAGCTCTTTACTTCATCCCTCCACCTCCAGGTTTCACCTTTCACCTGACGTTTCTCTCTCCCCCCCCCCCCCCCCCTCACCTTTTAAATCTACTCCTCAGCTTTTTTTTTATCCAGTTCTGCAAAAGAGTTTTGGCCTGAAACGTTGACTGTACTTCTTTCCCTAGATGCTGCCTGGCCTACTGAGTTCTTCCAGCATTTTGTGTGTGTTAGTCAAAGATTCCACCCACCCTGAACATTCTCTCTTCACCCTTCTCCTCACAGGCAGAAGATACAAAAGCCTGAAAGCACGCACTACCAGGCAAAAGGGCAGCTTCTACCCCACGGTTATAAGACTATTGAATGGTTCCCTAGTACAAAAAGATGGATTCAACTTCACAGTCTACCTTGTTATGATTTTGCACCGGATACACTTTATTCTGCATTGTTATTGTTTTATCTTGTTCTACCTCAATGCACTGGGTAGTCATTTGGTCTGTATGAAGAGTATGTAAACAACATACACAAAATGTTGGAGGAACTCAGCAGGCCAGGCAACATTGAAGGAAAAGAGTTTTGTGCTGAGACCCTTCATCAGAATTGGAGAACGAAAGATAATAAGTCAGAGTTAGAAGGTGAGAGAAGGAAATGGGAATGGGGAATGGAGAGGGAGGGGACATTACCAGAAGTTTGAGCAATCTGCAGATTTTCTCTTGTTTGTGAAGAGTATGTAAGACAAGCTTTCAACTGTATCTCTGTACATGTGACAATAATAAACCAATGAAAAAAAAACCGACAATTAAAAAAAAGGTATGAAGTTCTTGACCAGATACAGAGGAGCCTAGAGGGAAAGTACAAAGAATGGTGGGGTTGGAGTTGTCAGAGCCAGAGAAGGCAACTGAAAATAAGAATGAGAGTTTTAGAAAGGAGGCATCTCTCTGCAGAAAGTTACAACTGAAGGTGTGTGAAAAGTCAGTGAGAATTAGAGAGCAGAGGTTGGAATGTCCTCTAGAGGGCAGGAGCAGGCTGCCATCCAAGAGCACACTGGAGTAGGTTCTGATGAAGGGTTTCGGCCCAAAGCATCGACTGTTTTCTCTTTTCCATAGATGCTGCCTGGCCTGCTGAGTTCCGCCAGTATTTTGTGTGTGTTGCTCAGATTTCCAGCATCTGCAGAGTTTCTGCAGGTTTTGTATTAATTTTCAGCGGAAGGGAAAAAGATGTTCACTGAACAAAGTGAAATCAAATGAAGGACTTTCATTGCTTCCAAGAAAGCAACATACACAAAATGCTGGAGGAACTTAACATTCAAAGTCGGAGAGACAAGCAATGCATTGATGTTTCTATATCAGGCTGTGATGCATCCAGTCAATATGCACTCCACCGCTTATCTATGGAAAGTTTGTCAAACTTTTAGAATACATATAAATCTTCTCAAACTTCTAAGAAAGCAGAGGCACTGTCATGTTGTCTTCGTAATAGCATTTACATGCTGAATCCAGGACAGATTCTCTGCAGTAATAACCCAAGGAATTTAAAGTTGCTGACTCTCTCCACCTCTGATTCACTCCTGAGGAGGACTGACTGAAGGACCTCTAATTTCCTCCTCCTGAAGTCTACAATCAGCTCCTTGATCTTGCTGACAATGAGTGAGAGTTTATTGTTGTGGCATCACTCAGCCCAGATTTTCAATTTCCCTCCTTTGTGATGATTTGTCACCACCTTTGCTTTGGCCAACGACAGGTGCCAGCCCGAGTATTGCCACCTCCCAGAGTCATGTGATACTGAGCAGATAATCAATTTTAGTGTGGCGCTTGTTACATATTACAAGCATGAAACAACAATATCCTACCAAATATTAAAAGGCCTAGATAGAGTGGGGTTGGAGAGGATGTTTCCAATAGCAGGAGAGTTAGGACCGAAGGGCACAGCCTCAGAATACAAGGATGTCTCTTTAAAAAAGAGATCAGGAGGAATTTCTTTAGCTAGACTGTGATGAATCTGTGGAATGCATTGCCACAGACAGCTGTGGAGGTCAAGTCATTGGTTATATCTAAAACAGTGGTTGATAAATGTACAGGTGTATCTTGTGCTCACAATATGCATCAGCAGAACAAAGCAACACATCCATCTTCATCATCAAAATGATCAGAATGAGGAGTTACTTCAGGAAGACAACATCCGTTTTCAGTCGCAAACATGAGGAAATTTGCAGATGCTGGAAATTCAAGCAACACACACAAAATGCTGGTGGAACGCAGCAGGGGTTTTCAATGACATCTTTTTACAGCCACCATTGGGCAGGAGGTACATGTGGTGAACTACATATACCTGTCTGGACACGCCCCTCTGCTGACTGCTCCTGTGGCTCCTCCCACAGACCCCTGTATAAAGGCGATTGGAGGCACTGCTCCCCCCTCAGTCTCCAGGATGTTGTGTGGTGGTCTCTTGCTGCTAATCGTGGTCTCTTGCAGCTAATAAAAGCCTATTGTTCGCCTCCCGTCTCCAAGAGTTATTGATGGTGCATCAGTACAGAAGCCTGAAGTCCCACGCCACCAGGTTCAAATGTGCTGAGCTTTAGCTGTTTCAAAAAGGAAAAGGACAGAGGCAAAAGAGGTGGTGAAGAGGTCATTGCTAATCAGGGATACTATCGCAGCTGCAGAAAAAGAGGAAGTCATGGAGGAATTGTCTACTGAGTCAGTGTGGGTTGGAACAGGAAGGGTGCAATAACTCTACTGGGTGTTTTTTATAGACCCCCCCCCCCAATAGTAACAGAGACATTGAGAAGCAGGTAGGGAGGCAGATTCTGGAACAGTGCAATAATAGGGTTGTTGTGATGGGTGATTTTAACTTTCCTAATATTGACTGGCATCTTAGAGCAAAGAGTTTAGATGGGGTGGAGTTTGTTAGGTGTCTTCAGGAAAGTTTCCTGACACAATATGTACAAACCCCATTTCCAGAAAAGTTGGGATATTTTCCAAAATGCAATAAAAACAAAAATCTGTGATATGTTAATTCATGTGAACCTTTATTTAACTGACAAAAGTACAAAGAAAAGATTTTCAATAGTTTTACTGACCAACTTAATTGTGTTTTGTAAATATACACAAATTTATAATTTGATGGCTATACCAGTCTATACTGGTATCCATCCCCCTCTTTTCCTTTGCTACATCGACGACTGCATTGGCACTTTGCCTCCAACTTTCTTGATCTTTCTGTCTCCATCTCTGGAGACAGGGAAGAGGAAGAGGGAAGGGTGGGAAGAGGAATAGTCCACGTAGCTGTGAGAGTCTGTAGGCTTATAGTAGATAGGCATACCTTGACACTGTGCTTCCCCCCCCCCACCCCTTCTTTCTCCCGAGGCCTCCCGTCCCATGATCCTTTCCCTTCTCCAGCTCTGTATCACTTTCGCCAATCACCTTTCCAACTCTTAGCTTCATCCCACCCCCTCCGGTCTTCTCCTATCATTTCGCATTTCCCCCTCCCCCCCACTACTTTCAAATCTCTTACTATCTTTCCTTTCGGTTAGTCCTGACGAAGGGTCTCGGCCCGAAACATCGACAGCGCTTCTCCCTATAGGTGCTGCCTGGTCTGCTGTGTTCCACCAGCATTTTGTGTGTGTTGTTGTTTGAATTTCCAGCATCTGCAGATTTCCTCGTGTGTGACCACTCCAAACTCCTTGTTCTGAGCCCAGGTTCCAAACATCTTCTGATGCTTACTTTCCCACCTGTCCCTCAAACTCTGGCACCCAGCGTCATGGAAGATGCTGGCAGCGACCAACGTGACATGTTGCGGACAGCTCACAAAACAACTAAATACCCCCTTTCTTCTTAAGTATACCTCTCCTGAACCGCGATCGACTGCAGTCCGTAATTTCCCTTTTTCAGGATGTATTTTTGAGCTGACAAAACGATCTGGCGCTTTTACGTTCTCCTGGAGGATTTGGCATGGATGAGAGTGGAGAGTGCAGCTACGACGGAGCTTGGCTGCGTTGACTCCCGACGGCAAAACACGAACCCATGGCGCCAATTGAAGCGTGGAGGAAGATGAAATTCACAAAGGATAAGAGCAGAAAACAAGCAGGTGTTCGGTGCCATCTGACTGCGTTTGACTGGTCTCCCTCTTCTTACTCATTGAGGTAGAGCATGGAATCGGCCCTCCTAGCCCTTTGAACCGCGTTGCCCAGCGATCCCGATTTTTAACCCTAATCATGTGACAATTTACAACGACCAATTAACCTACCAACTGGTGTGTGTGTGTGGATTGCAGGAGGCAAACAGAGCAGCCAGAGGAAAGCCCCACCATCACGGGAAGAATATACAAACTCCTTACAGGCAACGGCAGGGTTCTTCGCACTGCTGCCCTCGGGTCCCACAACGCCGGGTCGGAAAACCTGTCTGGCGGCCCATCAGGCTCCTGGACGGGCTTCGCTCACCTCAGCACTGTACGTGCTCCACTGCTGTGGACTCACTTTCAAGGACTCTGCGGTTAATGTTCCAAGCTTTTCGTTTAATTTTTTTTTACTATTTGCGCGAATTGATCAAAGCGCTTCCATGCTGAACGGACTGCAGTTGTGGCCTGCAGCGACTGGGGTGGTGGAGCAGCTTCACTGCTGGGTTGTTGTAGCAAGCTTCTGCTTAATTGATGGTCTCTGTGAAGTTTGGCCCTGGAGCACCACCTCTAGTGGAAATCAGTACGTGTGGAACTCCTGAATATCCTGGGTGGGCAAAGAAAAGGGCAACAATTCAATGAGGAGGCACTGGCTTTTCCCAGCAATTTCCAGACCATTACATTTTTAAGGTTACAACAGCATCCTGAGGAAGAATTCTATTTTAAAGAATGATGTAACATGATTCATTAAATCTCCAGCTTCAGATGCAGAAGCTATAATTTGTCTTTATTCTGAACTTGTTTCTTTTACATTCATGACTACTGCAATATGTTATACATTATGTCTTCATAAATCAGAGTATTGAGTGAAGGAGTTGGAATGTTCTGTTAAAATTATTTAAGACGTCGGTGAAGCCTAATTTAGAGTATTGTGTATAGTTCTGGTCACCTACCTACAGGAAAGCTGTCAATAAGATTGAAAGAGAATTTACAAAGATGTTGCTGGGACTTGAGGACCTGACTTAAGGGGAAAGGTTGAATAGGTTTTGACTTTATTCTGTGGAGTGTAAGGGATTTGATGGAAGTATATGAAATTATGAGGGGAATGGATAGGGGAAACGCAACCACTGAGGTTGGGTGGGACTACAATTAGAGGTCATGGGTTAAGGGTGAAAGATGAAGTTATTCTAAGGGAACCTGAGGGGGAACTACTTCACTCAAAGGGTGGTGCAAGTGTCGAATGAGCTGCCAGTGGAAGTGGTGAATGTGGGTTCAATTGCAACATTTAAGAGAAGTTTAAGTACCTGGATGAGAGAGGTGTGGAGGTCAATGGGACTCAGCAGAATAAAAGTTTGGCACAAACCAGATGGTCTGAAGGGCCTGTATCTGTGCTGCAGTGTTCTATGGCTGTGTTAATATGAATTAGAATTTTAACAGAATATAAGGAGGTAACATAGATCCATGTGCACAGAAAGCTGCCACCTGCTGCCTCTCTCCAGAAATCTAAAGGTGGGTTATTGAACCATTTTGTATATTCTGGTATATTCAAGTGTTTACCTTGAGTCCGTAGTTTATACTTTCATCTGTGAGTCAGAAGTGGAGCTAAGTGAGATGTCATTCAGCTGGGAGAGCAGAGCAGAAGTGATTTCTGAGAATATTGCTGGCTGGGGCTCGAGGAATTGAGTTATGGACATAGATTGAGCAGGTTGGGACTATTTTCATTAGAGCATGGGAGAATGAGGAGGTGATATTATTGAGGTGTACAAAATCATGAGGGGTATAGATAGGGTGAATGCACACAGTTGTTTGCACAGGGCTTAGGAATCAAGAGGGCATAGATTTAAGGTGGGAGGGGAAAAGATTTATTGGAGTCTGAGGAGGGACTTTATCACTCGGGCTGGTCAGTATATAGAACAAGCTGCCAGAAGAAGTGGTTGAGGCAGGTACAGTAACATAATTTAAAAGGCACTTGGACAGGTACAGTACATGGAAAGGAAAGATTAAAAGAAATAGATAGTGTAGAGGAATGACAGGGGATCGCATTGAAACTTACCAAATGGTGAAAGGCCTCGATAGATTGGATGTGGAGAGGAGGTTTCCAATTGTGGGAGAATCTAGGGCCAGAGGGCACAGCCACAAATTAGAAAGAAGTCCATTTAGAACAGAGATGAGGTACCTATTTAACTAGAGGTTGGTGAATCTGTGAAATTCATTCCCATAAGTAGGTGGGGGGGGGGGGGGAGAAGGGGTTTGTGTGTGTGTGTGTGTGTGTGTGTGTGTGTGTGTGTGTGTGTGTGTGTGTGTGTGTGTGTGTGTGTGTGTGTGTGTGTGTGTGTGTGTGTGTGTGTGTGTGTGTGTGTGTGTGTGTGTGTGTGTGATACACAGCTAGAAAAATACCTCAGACAATAGACAGGGGACATGGATATGTAAACACAAAGTACACTGCAGATACTGTGGTCAAAGCAACACGTACAACACACTGGAGGAACTCAGCAGGTCGGGCAGCATCTGTGGAAATGAGCAGTCAACGCTTTGGGCCGAGACCCTTCATCAGGACTGAAGGGGGAGGGGGCAGGGGCCCTATAAAGGAAGTGGGGGGAGGATGGGAAGGAGAAGGCTGGTGGGTGCCAGGTGAAAAACCAATCAGAGGAAAGATCAAGGGGTGGGAGAGGGGAAGCAGGGAGGGAATAGGCAGGAAAGGTGAAGAAGGAATGTAAGGGGAAAGCACTGTGTGTAGTAGAAGAAAGCAGAATCATGAGAGGTGATAGGCAGCTGGAGGAGGACCATGAGCAGGCTGCCCATGGTACACGTCCTTGGGCGTGCTGGTTGGTAGTGCAAACGATGCTTTTCACTGTATGTTTTGATGTGTACGTGATAAGTAAATTTGAACCTGAAATCTGATGTTTTTGTTGTTTGCCTCAGCTGCTCAAACTCTGTTAGTAGGACAACGTTTTACAAAGTATAGTTTTGATATTTGAACATTCTAGTTCCAGCTTACGTTTTCTCTGAGGATTGTCACCTTGGCGTGATGGAGAAGCTTGTGAGCTCCTGAGATCCCAAGAGCAATGCTGTCTGGAGTTTAGTCATCTGCTGCTCAGCTCCTGGTAGGTTCACCCATGGCGGTAAAGTTAAGAAGGAAGTTCAAGACAAAGAGCGATTCAACCAGGACCTTATTAGTGGAGCTGGTGGAAAATGATGACACATCAAAACGGCAGTGAAGGCAGAGGAAGGCTGCAGCAGTGAAGAGTTCCCAGGTGTCTTTCACACCACTGAACCCTGACCCGAATCTGTCAAGGACTGTGTGATGGCTGCCCGTGCATCAGCCTCCCTACATCAAAGTCACATTCAGACATTCTCCATTAAGGAAATCTACCCTGACATCCTGAATATGCGGATCCTGATTGGCCTCCTCAGCCACCCAAAGACCCACCAATAGAAAACCCCTTATGAGAACATTGGACTCAACTTTGAGTGATCATACTGCAACTTCTGTCACGTTACAACTGAACACGACATACAGACAGACAGGTTCTCCACAGGCTACAGAAGACCTGATTTACAGAAAGCTGACTTTATGTAAATTCTCCCATAAATTTTCAAAGCATTTCTCAAGATAGCAATGATAAAAATCAAATGTTTTGTGATGTTCATATACCACCGGGTATGCTATATTTTCTATCAGTTTAATTGTGGGACATGTTCAGGAGAATATTCAATAAAATGAAATAACAATAAAAGTGAAAAATAGAAGGATATGAGATGGGTAGCTGTAGAAAACAGACAGTTCTGACATGGAAAAGTAGGGTTTCAGACAGTTCTCAGGAATGGAATTGTTATGCAACCCGGTAACCGCCTGTTCTTACAACAAAGACAAACAAAGTGGAATCCCAGTGGATTTAAGTCATGAGCTTGGTTGTTGCCCACAATCTCTCCAGTTTGGTTATTGAAGTATGGTAACAAAATGGCTAGCATAATGCTTTACAGCATCAGTGATTGGGGTTCAATTCCCACTGTAGTCTGTAAAAGGTTCATAGATTCTCCCGGTGACCGTGGATGTTTCCTCTGGGGCTCCAGTTTCCTCCCACATTCCAAAATGTACGAGTTAGGGTTGGTAAGTTGTGGGCATGCTGTGTTGGTGCCAGAAGCATGGTGACACTTGTGGGCTGCCCCCAGCTCATTGTGGGATTGTGTTAATCGTTGATGCAGACAATGCATTTCACTGTCTGTTCCGATGTACATGTGACAAATAATGCTAATCTTGCTTTCTTGAGGTGTGCTTTGTGGGTGTGTTGTGACACCTAGTGGAGAGAATGTGAAGTGTCAGTAATTCATGGCTCGCCAGAGCACAAGCTGTGTGAATAAATTGTAAAACTCTTTATTATAGTCACCTGACCCCAGGTACAATGGAAAACTTTGTTTTGCATACCATCCATACAGATCATTTCAGAACTTCAAGTGAAAAGCAAAAGCAAAATGCAGAATACAGTCTTCCAGAGAAAGTGCAGTGCTTGTGCAGGTAATAAAGTTCAAGGCCATAATGAGGTAGATTGTGAGGTTAAGAGTTCATCTTATTATACAGTGAGCAGTTCGGTCATCTTCAAGCAGCTGTCCTTGAGCACGGTGGTAAATGCTTTTAGGCTTGAGTATCAAGGGAAGGGCGAGAAGAGAAAATGTCACTTAATGTGTGTGATACCGATTTATCACAGAAATCAAAATCAGTCTGGAGAGTAAGGATATTTCCATCTGGTGCAGCAAGCAGAGTTTAAGATTGACAGTCCGGGTGCAAGTAGATGCCATTAAACAGAAGATCAAGTCTACATGGAATAGATGGGCTGAAGGGCCTGTTTCTGTACTGTAGTACTTTGTGACTTTAAGCTACATCTTGAGCTTATTTGTCAGTGGAAAGCCTGCTAAACAACTTTGGAAACAATCAGCAAGTAGGTGGAGCATATTCTGTCTGGAGATCAGTGACAAGTGATGTTCCACAGAGATCTGTTCTGGGACTCACTAATCTTTATGTGTAAATGACTTGGATGAGGAAGTGGAAAGGGGAGGGGGTTAGTAAGTTTGCAGATGTCTCAAAGGTTGGTGATGCTGTGGATTTTGTAGAAGGTTGTTATAGGTTACAACAGGATACAATGGCATGCAAAAGTTTGGGCACCCCAGTCAAAATTTCTGTGAATAGTTAAGTGAGTAGAAGATGAACAGATCTCCAAAAGTCATAAAGTAAAAGATGGAACATTCTTTTCAACATTTTAAGCAAGATTAGTGTATTATTTTTGTTTTGTACAATTTTAGAGTGAAAAAAAGGAAAGGAGCACCATGCAAAAGTTTGGGCACCCCAAGAGATTTGAGCTCTCAGATAACTTTTTCCAAGGTCTCAGATCTTAATTAGCTTATTACGCCTATGGCTTGTTCACAGTCATCATTAGGAAAGGCCAGGTGATGCAAATTTCAAAGCTTTATAAATACCTTGACTCCTCAAACCTTGTCCCAGGCCAGTGAAGTGGGGGAGGAAGAAGAGAGGTTGGCCTGGAGTTGGAACTGGACTCTGAACTCAGCTGGTGCATGTGTGAAAAGTGTGAAAGTGGTTTGAAACTTGTTGAGGGAAAGAGAGTGGGGAAGGAGTGGGAATTGCTGGGAGGGGGTTGCCTGGGTCTGGTAATGGCAGACAAGGTGAGAGGAGGGGCTGAGGGAAAGAGAGTGGAGAAGGAGTGGGATAGGGATTTGGGATCAGAGGTAGGCAGCTGGGGAGAAATGGATTATTGTGAAGGGAGAAATAAAGGGAATGAGGAGATACTGAGGGGATGGATGAATGAAAACCGAGACAAAGGGAATAAAAGAATAAGAAATGACAATGGAGAGAGTTCTGAAAGTGAGGAAGATGAACAAGTTCAGAGAGGAGGTGTTGTCATAATTAGGTTTAATGAGAAGGCGCAAGGACACATGAAGAAAATTAACCCGTTTGTGCTAACAACAACTTTGGCAAATAAGATAGGGGAAATAGTATTTGCAAAAGTCCTTAATGATGGCAATCTATTGGTAAGATGTGCAAATGAGGAACAACTTGAGAAAGCACTCAAGCTAAAAGAGATAGGAAAATGCAAGGTGGAATATACAGGGAGGGTGGGAGCACGAAATTGTGGTTGTAAAGGAGTGATCACGGGTGTACCAATGAGTATAAACATGGAGGAGTTGAAGAGGAATATCAAAGGGGGGAAAGTAATTAATGTTCTAAGACTGAAAACAACAAAGGAGGGAATGAAAAAGGAAAGTGAAACAGTATTGATTGAATTTGAAGAAGAAAGAGTTCCAAGGTAAGTGTTCCTGGGTTTCATGAGTTACCCAGTAAGGGTATATGTGCCAAAGCCATTGAGGTGCTATAATTGTCAAAGGTTTGGACACATAGCTAAAAACTGTAAAAGGCAGAGGAGATGTGCTAGATGTGGGGGTGATCATGAATATGGAAAGTGTGGAACAGGAGTGCAACCAAAATGCTGTAATTGTGGAGGAGCTCATAATGTGGCGTATAGTGGGTGTGAGGTTATGAGACGGGAGAATAAAATTCAAGAAATAAGAGTGAAAAGAAAGATCACTTATGCAGAAGCTGTAAGAATGTCAAGAGAACAGAATAATGCTCCTAATGACCAGAGAGCAATAGGGATGCAAGAGATGCAGTGAAGAGTAAATGACAGGATTTATGTGGAAAAAAAAGCTCTAGTAACATTCATTGCAGGAGTCATTAATAGTACGGCAGAGGTAAAGTCAAAAAGTGACAAAATTCAGCTGGTGGTCAAAGCAGCAGTAAACCATTTAGGGTTAGTAGGACTGACATGGGAAGAAGTGAGGGAGAACCTCACTAATCAGTCAAGCCAGGAAGTGTCATAGGTTGGTCAGTACTCATTATGGTGATTCTTTTGCAATGGAGTGCAAGGAGTTTACTGGCCAATGGCCAGGAATTTAAGGACTTTACTAAGGAAATGATTGTAAAACCGGATGTAGTGTGTATTCAGGAAACTTGGTTGAAACCAGCTTTAGACTTTGTTGTACATGGGTATACAATGATAAGGAAAGATAGAAATCTAGGGGGAGGAGGAGGTTGTGCTATGTTAATCAAGCAAGGTATACCGTATAGAGTACTGGAAAAAGGAGATGATCAGGAATACATAGTGGTGGAAATATGGGAGAGACAGGAGGGAGTGGTTATAATTAACTACTACAATCCATGTAAAAGGTTGGATTTGGACAGCCTACTAAGGATACAAGGACAAAATAGACAAAGTAGTGTGGTGTGCAGATTTCAATGCTCACAGCACAATATGGGGGGATCCGATTACAGATTCAAATGGAACGGTAATTGAAGATTTAATGGAAGAAAGGGATTTGGTATGTATGAATGATGGTAGAGGAACAAGGATAAACATAACAACAGGAACTGAGTTGGTATTAGATATTACGTTAGTGTCTCATGTCTTGGCTGGCATTAGTAACTGGGGAGTTTGGACTGCTTCAACAGTCGGCAGTGATCACTACCCAGTTTTATGTTCAGTGGGTGAAAGAGTTGAAATAAGACCAGGTGGGGGAGTCCCAAAGCGGGTGTTTGGAAAAGCAGATTGGGGTAAGTTCCAGAAGTTAAATGAAGAAGCATTGACAAAGATTGACATTTCTGGAGATATAGATGAATTAAACAGTCAGGTGACTTCAGCTATTATTATGGCAGCAGAAGGATCTATACCCAGGAGTAAAAATAGGATGAATAGAAAAGTAGTGCCATGGTGGACAGAGGAATGTTGTCAGGCTGTAAAAAACAGAAATAGAGCATTCAGGCTAGTTAAAAGAACCCATAATATGCAGCATTTGATTCAATATAAGAAGGCACAGGCTTGGTGAGAAGAACTATACGTCAAGCTAAAAGGGCAAGTTGGAGGAGTTTTTGCAACAAAATAAGAAGAACAACACCTGTGGGAGAGGTATGGGGAATGATTAAGAGGATGGGGGGAGATAGAAGGGATTGGGAGTATCCAGTAATGATGTCTGAGGAGGAAACAGCAGTCTCCAGCAGGGATAAGGCTGAGATCATGGCCAAGTCATTTGTAAAGATACACAGTTCAGAAAATTTGTCTGAAGAAGGGAGAAGGAGAAGGGAAAGAACAATGAGTCAATACCCAGGTGTGTTAAACAGGAGGAAAGAAACAGATGATATAATTGATGATCCATTTACTTTGGCAGAAATGGTGAGAGCAATAAAGAGATCGAGACCAACCTCCCCAGGGAAAGATCTAATGTGCTATGTTATGCTAAAAAATCTAGGAGAAAGAGCGCTCTTGAAGTTACTGCTTTTTTATAACAGAGTGTGGGAGGAGGGAAGATTACCAAGTGCATAGAAAGAAGCAGTAGTAATTCCAATAAGGAAACCTGGCAAGGATCCGTCAAAACCCAATAGCTACAGGCCAATAGCACTAACATCAAATATATGTAAGGTAATGGAAAGGATGATAACTGAAAGGTTATCATATGATCTTGAGAAGAGAGGAATGCTGGCAAGTTATCAGAGTGGTTTTAGGAAGGGAAGGAATTCCATGGACTCAGTGATAAGGTTAGAGACTGAAATAAGAAAGGCCCAAGCAAATAAAGAATCAGTAGCTGCAGTGTTTTTTGACATTGAAAAAGCCTATGATATGATGTGGAAGGAAGGATTATTAATTAAACTGCACAAGATGGGGTTGGGGGGAGAGTTTTTAATTGGATTAAAGATTTTTTGTTTGGTAGAAAAATTCAAGTTCGGATTGGATCAGAATTATCAAAACAGTACATAGTGGAAAATGGCACACCTCAGGGTAGTGTGATAAGCCCGTTACTCTTCATCATTATGATCAATGATGTCTTCACAAAGGTACCAGTGGTAGGTCACTGTTTGCGGATAATGGTGCCTTGTGGAAAAGAGGCAGGAACACGGAGCATATAATCAGGAAACTACAAGGAGCAATTGTTGAAGTGGTAGAGTGGGGTTATGATTGGGGATGTAGATTTTCAGTGGAAAAAACTCAAACTGTATTTTTCACTAGGAAAAGAATTGAAGTAGGGAAGAAGTTAAGGATGTATGGGATTGAATTAGAAAGGGTTGGATCATTTACATTTCTGGGAGTTATATTTGATTCACGATTAACATGGGCAGACCATATCAGGAAAGTTGAGGAGAAATGTAAAAAAGTAATAAAAGTGATGAGATGTTTGACTGGTAGGGAATGGGGAGCAAGTTGTTCAGCATTAAAGAGAATGTATGTGGCTTTAGTAAGATCTGTGTTGGATTATGGAAGTGTAGCATATGGATCAGCAGCTAGGTCTCTTATAAGGAAACTGGATGTGATTCAGGCTCAGGTTTTGAGAGTGTGCAGTGGGGCTTTTAAAACATCACCAGTATCAGCCCTGCAGGTAGAAATGGGAATAATGCCTTTGGAATTAAGAAGGATGCAATTGATGGCAAACTACTGGGTTAATTTGCAGGGACACAATGATTCTCACCCTGCTAAAGGAGTGTTGCAGGAGTCCTGGGAAAATGGGAGGTTTCAGAGGGAAAACTTTAGTCGGGTAGGGAATGATATTGCTAGATCATGTGGAGTGTTTGATCTAAGGATAAGTCCTTCAGTAGTTTATCCGGTTGTAGCTCCATGGAAGCTGGTATGGCCTGACGTAGACTGGCATTTGTTAGAGGTAAAAAGGAAAGTATAAAACTGATTTGGTAAGTGCATTTAACTGTCATGTGATGGAAAAGTATAGTGATTATACTCAGGTCTATACAGATGCTGCTAAGGAACCTGAGACAGGAGTGACAGGGTTTGGGGTGGCTATACCAGCAAAAGCAATTGCAATCAGCAGAAGAACATCTGATAAGTTAGCGGTGTATACAGTGGAGATGATGGCAGTGTTGGTTGCGTTGGGTTGGGTGGAGAAAACTAAACTAGTCAAAGCGTTGATATGCTCAGATTCATCTTCAGTACTAGCAAGTTTAAGGTCTTCTCACTCAAACAGCCGGCAAGATGTACTTCATGAAGTCCTTCAGTCAGTCACAAGAGTTGCAAATCGGGGAGGTCAGGTTAAATTTCTATGGGTTCCAGATCATGTAGGGGTGAAGGGCAATGAAAGGGTGGATGAGTTGGCAAAGAGGGCAATAAAGAAAGAAAATATAGAAATACACATTAGTATCAGTAAAGCAGAGGTTAAGTGTGTAATCTGGGAAAAAATTAACCAAATGTGGCAAGAAAGATGGGACAGGGAGGGGAAAGGGAGGCATCTATATCAAATACAAAAAAATGTTGCAGTTACTAGGGTAGGAAGTAGATACAGAAGAGAGGAAATTGTGTGGACTAGGTTAAGGCTGGGGCACTGTGCACTAAACCAAACATTGAAATTGATAGGGAAACACCAGACAGGATTGTGTGCGGAATGTCAGGAAGAGGAGTCAGTAGAACATGTAGTTCTGAGTTGCAGAAAGTATGGGATACAGAGAGAGATGATGAGAATTAATCTAAGGGAATTGGGGGTGCAGGAATTCACATTAAAAGGGTTGCTGGGCATGGGTGAGAGAACACAGGTCAGGGTATTTTTAGCTTTCTTAAGGGGTACAGGGGTTTTTTATAGGATATGATGGATAAACAGAAATAGGGTACTAGGATGGGGAGGATAAAGTGTAGGTTAGGGTATGTGTATGTGTGCGATGGGGTGAAGGGATTTAGAATGTGAGTCCAACGCATACTCCGGAACAGAAGGAGGCGGTAATGCACCATTAAGCTGGGTGCCAACTGCTGTAAAATAACACGGAGGGAGAGAGAGAGAAACCTTGTCCCAACAATCAGCAGCTGCCTAGCACTCTGAAAATTAAGATAAATGACGCCCACAAAGCAGGAGAAAGCTATAAGAAGATAGCAAAGCGTTTTCAGGTAGCCATTTCCTCAGTTCGTAATGTAATTAAGAAATGGCAGTTAACAGGAACGGTGGAGGTCAAGTTGAGGTCTGGAAGACCAAGAAAACTTTCCAAGAGAACTGCTCTTAGGATTGCTGGAAAGGCAAATCAAAACCCCCTTTGAATGCAAAAGACCTTCAGGAAGATTTAGCAGACTCTGGAGTGGTGGTGCACTGTTCTACTGTGCAGCGACACCTGCACAAATATGACCTTCATGGAAGAGTCATCAGAAGAAAACCTTTCCTGCGTCCTCACCACAAAATTCAGCGTCAGAAGTTTGCAAAGGAACATCTAAACAAGCCTGATGCATTTTGGAAACAAGTCCTGTGGACTGATGAAGTTAAAATAGAACTTTCTGGCCGCAATGAGCAAAGGTATGTTTGGAGAAAAAAGGTGCAGAATTTCATGAAAAGAACACCTCTCCAACTGTTAAGCATGGGGTTGGGTCGATCATGCTTTGGGCTTGTGTTGCAGCCAGTGGCATGGGGAACATTTCACTGGTAGAGGGAAGAATGAATTCAATTAAATACCTGCAAATTCTGGAAGCAAAGATCACACCATCTATAAAAAAAGTTGAAGATGAAAAGAGGATGGCTTCTACAACAGGATAATGATCCTAAACACACCTCAAAATCCACAATGGACTACCTCAAGAGGCGCAAGCTGAAGGTTTTGCCATGGCCCTCACAGTCCCCTGACCTAAACATGATTGAAAATCTGTGGATAGATCTCAAAAGAGCAGTGCATGCAAGACAGTCCAAGAATCTCACAGAACTAGAAGCCTTTTGCAAGGAAGAATGGGTGAAAATCCCCCAAACAAGAATTGAAAGACTCTTAGTTCACTACAGAGAGTGTTTACAAGCTGTGATACTTGTGAAAGGGGGTGTTACTACATACTGACCATGCAGGGTGCCCAAACTTTTGCTTCGGGCCCTTTTCCTTTTTTGTTATTCTGAAACTGTAAAAGATGGAAATAACAAAGTAATCTTCCTTAAAATATTAAAGAAATGGTTCATCTTTAACTTTATGCCTTTTGGAAATCAGATAATCTTTTACTCGCTTAGCTATTCACAGTAACAGAGATTTTGACCGGGGGTGCCCAAACTTTTGCATGCCTCTGCAACCTTCTCCCCACGACCACATGGGTTACCTCCCACATTCCAAAATACGTATGGGTTAATTACTCACATGGGTGTAATTGCCAGCACGGTAGCATAACAGTTAGCGTCATGCTCTACAGCGCCAGTGACCCGTAACCACGTGAGTTTCTCTGGATGTTTGGGTTTTGTTCCACATCCTAAAGGCTTTTGAGTTAGTAGGTTAATTGGTCACATGGGTGTAATTGAGTAGTACAGTGTCATTGGGCCGGAAGGGCCCGTTGCCGTGAAGTATCTCTTTAATTAAAAAAATACTAATCATGGGATCCATGTCCATAGCTCCCTCAAAATCGCTGCACAAGTTGATAGGGTGGCTAAGATGATGTACAGTATGTTGGCCTTCATTCGTGGGGGTACTGGGTTCAAGAGCTGCAAGGCAATATTGCAGCTCTATAAAACTCTGTTTAGACCACACTTGGGTTTAGTTCTGGTTGCCTCATTGTAGGAAGAATGTGGAAGTTTTAGAAAGGGTTCAGAGGAGATAAACCAGGATGCTGCCTGGATTGGAGTGCACGTGTTATGAGGAAAGGTTGAGTGATGTTTTGTGCAGAACCCTTCATCATGATTCATTGCTGAAGTGTCTCAGTCTAAAACCTTGACTATTTATTATCCTCAAAATGCTGCCTGACTTGCTGAGTTCCTCCAGCACTTTGTGTGCTCAAGAATTATGAGGAAGGTGTTATGAACAATTTACCTGTTACCTACCTTAAAATATTTGAACACTAAACTGCCATCATATAATCTGAAGGAAATAAACAATTTTGCTTCTTCACCTCTGCATGTTTTCTTTAATTAAAGACTCCTGGTTGGTTCTAGGTTCTCCCACAGGAAAAACGTTCACCATATCAAGGCCCCTTGGGATTTTATACATTTCAATTGTTGAAGTTGAGTTCTTTGTTCTCTAAAAAGCCCCTGATTCACTTCGAACATAGAATTAAAACATTCATCAGTACAGTATAAGCCCTTCAGCCACGATGTTGTGTCAACCTTTTAACTTACTCTGAGATCAATCTAACCTTTTCTTTCATTCATCTGTCTAAGTCATTAATATATCTGCCTGGCAGCAGATTCCATACACCCAACACTGTAAAAAAACATACCTGACATCCCCTCCTATACTTTCCTCCAATCACATTAAAATTATGCCCCCTTGAATTAGCTATTTCCACCCTGGGAAAAGGTCTCTGGCTGTCCACTCTGTCAGTGCCTCTTCTCCATCTTGTACACCTCTATCAAGTCACATCTCATCCTCCTTTACTCCAAAGAGAAAAGCCCTAGCTCACTCTACCTATCTTCATAAGACATATTCTCTAATCCAGGAGGTACTTCAGTAAATAATCATCCTTTTACGATGATGTTTATGTTGATGAGGGCTTGCTGTGTAGAAACAGACTGCCTTGCTTTGTATGTTACAATAGACATAGTTCTTCAGGAAATATTTACCTGGCTGTGAGTGGGGCTTTTTAAATGAGATGTTGCAGAAGTAATAGTATTTTTACGTGGTAAAAGCAAGTGCTGGAGGAACCTAACCAATAAAGCAGCATCACTAGATGGAAATGAATTCTTGATGTTTAGGGTCAAGTCCCTGCATCAGGACTGAGAATGAAGAGGTAAAATAGCTGGTATGAAGAGGAGAGAGGGAGGGGCTGGTGGGTGATATGTGGATTGAGGAGGAGTGAGGGATGATGAGTAGATAGAGCCAGGTGAAGAGGACAACATGAAGGTGGAAACAGAGGCTGGAAGGTGATAAGTGGGAATACAAAGGCTACCAATGCTGGAGCACATACATACATTTAGGTTAGAGATATGCCAATATATCTGGATGGGCGAGGCAATCCAGTGGGTAAAATGAGTGGATGACAGGTGAGTGAATAAGGATAGGGAGGGATGGTTAAAAACTATGCTGTGGTACAACAAAGGGCACTGGGGTGGCATGGAAAGGGGCACAGAATTAGGAATACTTGGGGAAGATTGGAAGGAGAGTGTGGAGATCACAATGGGTATTACCTAAAAATGGAGAATTCAACTTTCATACATTGGGTTGTAGACTCAGCACATCCTCAATGTAAACAGCGCTTTTCACTACGTTTCAAAGTACATGTGCCTAATTAAATTAACTGTTTTTCTTTTAAAATCTTTCACCCAGGCAAATTATGAGGTTCTTCTTATTTGCATTTGTGTCACCTTAGCAGGGGACAGATGGGTCAGTGTGGGAAGCGTGTGTCAGAGTTCCTCCAGCTCTTCGTTCTTTGCTCTAGATTTCAGCATCTGCAGGCTCTTGTGTCATTGCTTGCTGGGTCCTGACCAGCATTCATTTCTCGACCAGTAACACCAGAAAAAAGGACTAACTTCTAATTCAACGCACGCAAAATGCTGGAGGAACTCAGTAGGCCAGGCAACATCTCTGGAAAAGAGTACAGTCGATGTTTCGGGCTGAGACGCTTCAGCAGGACTGGAGAAGAAAAAGATGAGGAGTTGGAGTTAAAATGGGGAGGTGAGGGGGAAACACCCCTTCATTCCTTTCTCCCACAGTTCACTCCCCTCTCCGATTAGATTCCTTTCTTCGCAACCTTTTTCACCTATCACCTCCCAGCATTCACTTCATTTCCCCCTTCCCACTCAGCTACCTAGCCCCTCACCTGTCACCTTCCAGCTTGTACTCCATCCCCTCTCCCCTTCTCATTCTGGATCTTTCCCCTTCCTTTCCAGTCCCGATGAGGGCCTTGGCCTGAAATGTCGACTTTTTATTCTTCTCCATAGTTGCTGCCTGGCCTGCTGAGTTCCTCCAGCATTTTGTGTGTGTTGTTTGAATTTCCAGCATCTGCAGATTTTCTCTTGTTTGTTAATTTCTAATTCACCAGGATACAGATTTGATTGACCCTGAGAGGAGAGAGCAGAGATTTTCCGATGGACATCGAAGCAACATGAAAATCTTCACTGTTTTACTGCCCAGTATCCTTGTTGTGTTCCTGCCACCTTTGGTTCAAAGGTCTTTAGATTCAGCTTCATTTATTTATCACATGGGCATCAAAACATATAATGAAATGCATTATTTGCTTAAACAACCAACACAACTGAAGAATGTGCTGCCTGTAAGTGGAGCGTACATTCCAACGCCATAAAGCAAGACCACAATGTTCATCAGAAGACAAGCAAGAACTACAGCAACAAAAAAAAACAACAAAACAAGCGCCTTACCTGTCCCACCCGCCCACAAACATACATACACACACAAACAGACAGTCCTCTAACCCAGTGCAAACAACCTTTGGCTTCCAGCGACCAGTGGACTCAGACTCAAAACTTAGACTTTGACTTTCCCAGCAGACTCGCAGACCTCAGGCTTCTGGATTTCCAATTGACCTTTAGGTTTCGATCTTCCATTTTGACCACAGGGCTCGCTGACGATGACGAATGAGCACCCTGGTTGAGGAACCCAGACTCTTGGGCCTCAAATTCCAGACTCTCCGATGACAGAACCCCAATGTTACAAGCCCACCTACTCAGTCGAATAGAGACACAAGAGACCTGAAAATGCTGTAATTTGACGCAATAAACAATTTGCTGGGAAACGTAGAAAATTCAGCATCTGTGGGAGGAAAGGAACTGTCACTGTTGCAGGTCAAAACCTTTCATTAGAACTGAATAAATTGTTCAGTAAATAATTTTGGACCAAATTGTGGATCCATGTCCTCCTCCTGTGCCAAGTGAGGCCAACCTCAAGGTGGAGGAGCAACACTTTATATTCCGTGTGTGTTGCCTTCTACCCAATGGCATGAATATAGATTTCTCCTTCTGGTAAAAAAAAATTCCCTCCCCTCCCCTCTTGTTCTACTCTTCACTCCTCTCAGCCCTCCTCCTTCCCTTTCTCCTGTAGTCCACTCTCCTCTCCTATCAGATTCCTTCTTCTCCAGCCCTTTATATTTCTAACCCACCTAGTTTTACCTATCACCTTCAATCTATCCCCCTTCCCTGACCCCACCTTTTTAATCTGGCATCTTCCGCCTTCATTTCCAGTCCTGAAGAAATGTCTTGGCCTGGAACGTCAACTGTTTATAGATGCTACCCGACCTGCTGAATTGTTCCAGCACTTTGTGTGTGTTGCTTTGGATTTCCAGCATCTGCAGACTTTCTTGTGTAAATAATTGTGTATCTATAAATAATAAAAACAACAACAACCTAGGACAGAGGAGGAAGAGGAATAACAGACATAGAAGATTTGTGTAACAGTCAGATAAAAAGATGTCATTTAAGAGCAAGATTAAACAAACAGGTTTTGAGCTGGTGTTTAAAAATGTCAACTGAATCATATCCCTGTTAGTTTTAGGTATTGAGATCCACAGTTCAAGAGCATAGTTCAGAAACGCAGACCTGACAATTTAGAGGGAAATTATTTAAATTTAAGGGACTGTCAGAAGAAGACCTGAGAGCTCAAGCAGGATTATAAAACAAAAGTAGAATAAGTAGAGAACTTCAAACTCAATTCTAAAAGATACAGGAATCCAATGCAGAGTAGCTAGGATGGGAGTGATATGTTCTCTTATTCTGGTTTCAGTTAAAAATCTAGCTAGTAGTGGTGTTCCTGCTTTGGAAGGCCAGTAAAAAGTGCATTGCAGTAATCTAGTCTATTCAATATAGAGACGTGAATTAGTTTTTTGACATCATGACGTGAGCAAAATAGACATACCTTTGAAAAATGCTGCTCTGGTCACTTCCTTCAGGTGGGATTTTAAATTCAAATCTGAATCAAGAATAAGAGCATGGCTTGTTACTTCTGATTTTACCTGGGCAGCCAAGTTCCCAAGTTTATCAAGAAGTTTATCTCTTTTGGCTTTGGGACCAACCAAAAGATTTCAGTTTTATCTTCATTTAATTCTAGGAAATTATTACTCAACCATTTGTTTATTCCAGCCATACCACAAGTCAGAGAAGACTGGGTGTTATCATTAGCAGGCTCAACCAAGATACACAACAGTGCGTCATCTGCATAACTGTGGAAATCAAGTTTATGCTCTCTTATGTCTCCTAAGGAGAGCATGTGCAAGGAGAGTAGGGGGACCAAGACAACTTCTTGAGCAACACCAAAATGTATATTGCTTAGAAAATTGGTCTCCAAGACAGCAAAAAAAAACAACTGTCTTTCTAAGATATATGAGCAAAACCAATTAAGGGCACTACCAGACAAGCCAACCCGTTTTTCAAGGCAACCTAGTGGGGCCAATGTGCTTAATATAATTGACAAGTTATTGCTGAAAGAATCAACTATTTCATTTACGGAGTAGTTTAGGTCACATGGGTCAGGTACACTAGCCAGCTCAATTTAATTTGCATTGCAGCATCAAGAAACTGCACTTAACTATAATCTATAGCATATATGTCAAACTCAAGGCCCACGGGCCAAATCCGGCCCGTGGTGGAATTACCTTTGGCCCGCGAGATAATATCTAATTACTATTAAAGCTGGCCCCAGTAATCGAAGCGCCTATGGCGTATGATATGGCTAATGCTGAGTTTATTCAGGTACCAGGTTTTCAGGGTTTTTAGTGTTTATTCGGGCAGTCTTGCTCGACAGTCTTCTTCATAAGAAACGGAATTTGTAAAGTGAAACACTTTGTAGTTATAGCAGAGACTGAGACACATGAGAGCAGGCTGAAAAAACGAAGGCAACGAAAGCTGCGTTCGCACGCGTCCGACTGATCCGGCCCGCATGAAGCTGCATTTTGCTCAATCCGGCCCGTGACCTAAAATGAGTTTGACACCCCTGATCTATAGTGTAAAAAGTGAAGATGAGAAATAATATAGAATATAGAAGCATATGTGCGTGCACATGTCAATGTACATGTGCTCCTGAATCTGTGCAATGAAACCTGGGACCAAGACTCTGCCCAGCCAAGCCACCCCATCTTAAAGGAAATAACATACAGGCATCTTCCACATTTCAGAACCGGAGAAAGGTCATCTTCAGTCCCAAGAAACTACCTGATAAGAAGAAAAATTTGCACTGTTCACAAAGATCAATACTCATTTACTGAACGCTTGTAATATTATAAGGATTCTGGTGCTCCAGACTTCCAGATTTCCTAATTTTCGGCAGGCCATCTACACCTGGAACTCCATACCTTTCTCAGCCATGTATCTATTCAAGCTTTTCTTAAAGACCAAATCATTTAAAGCAGAGGTTCATAGGTTCTTGATGAGTAAGTGTGTTAAAGGTTACAGAGAGAAAGGAGAATGGGGTTGAGAGGAATAATAAATCAGCCACAATTGAATGGTGGAGTATACTCGATGGACCAAATGGCCTAATTCTGCTCCTATACCTTATGGGCTAAATGTTGCAAGTGAACCTGAAATTTATCCTTATCTGTTCACTCTGCTTCTCTGCCCCTACAACATCCTTGGGTTGTGTTGGTTGTTAACACAAATGACACATTTCACAGTATGTTTCGATGTACGTACGTGCATTCAATAAATTAATCTGAATCTGCCTGACCCGCTGAAAATGCCCAATTTCTTCTGTTTTAATCCAAATCAAGATTTCCTTATCATTTTCCTTCACTCCCCACAACACCCTTTCTCTTAGACTTCTTGAACTTAACTATAAGTGAAAATAATTGTCAAACTTATTGAGTCAGAGTTTCTGTTTATTGCTTGTCTGGTTCACTTGCTCCTTTTACTCGTCACTCACACACAAGTATTAACTTTTCCAAGAAATGCTTCAAATTTTCAATGGAATGTTCTTAAGCTGACCTTTTGAAAATCAGAGGGAAATGCAATAAACGTCAACTGCGCACACTAATGTTTACGCTGGAAGCTGTGGCCCAGGTTCTTCAAGTCCTAGAGGTAGTGAAAATAACTGGATGATAAATGGAAAATCATTTGGCTCAATGACTTCCATGTGCTCAGTAATACAATTCTGTCTGTCCCTTCCGTGACAATATAACTTATGAAGTTTAAAGCAAAGTTTTTTAAAAACAAAATTTCAGTCTTGATTGATACACTTTGAAGTTATATTTTGATGCTATTAATGCTCTATTTGACCTTGGCCTCTCTCACTTCTGTAAATTTTCCTTGCTGCATAGTTCATCGTTGGAGGGAACCATTGCTTCAAGGAACTCCCACGAAGTAAAGACAAGCAACGCATTTGTTCACCAAACAATTTCTCTGCCAAAGAAAACATTGTGGTTTAGTCTCTGGGGTGTAAAATACCAACAGTTGTCCCAGAGGCAGGTAGGGGGCTGCTGCAGTTGAGTGCATAAAATGTGAACGCCATGTGGATATAATTTCACCATGATGCTGCCTGGATTAGAGAACATGTCTTACGAGGAGATGTTGATTGAGTTAGGGCTTTTCTCTTTGGAGTAAAGGAGGATGATAAGTGTCTTGATAGAGGTGTATAAAATGACAAGAGGCATATACAGAGTGGACAGCCAGAGACTTTTCACCAGGGCAGAAATGTTTATACCAGAGAGCATAATTTTAAGATGATCAGAGGAAAAGATAATGGGATGTCAGAGGCAATTTTTTTTTAAACAGAGTGGTGGGTACATGCAATGTGTTGCCAAGGTGATGGTAGAAGAAGGTACATTAGGGACATGTAAGAGACTCTTAGATAGGCACATGAATGAAAAAAAAGAGGGCTTTGTGAAATTAATCATGAAGTAGGTTAAAAGGTCAGTACAACATTGTAGGCAGAACAGCCTGTACTGTACTATGTTCTCTCAATCTGTTCTGATAGCCTTAATCACTATCGTCCCATAGCACTTACATCTACTGTGATGAAGGTTTGAGAGGCTGGTGATGAAACACATCAACTCCTGCCTGAGAAGTGACTTGGATTCTACTAGCAAAAGAGGTCCACAGCAGATACCATTTCATTGGCTCTTCACTCAACCCTGGAACATTTGGACAGCAAAATGCACATATCAGGATGCTACTCGATTACAGCTCAGCATTCAATACTATGAGCCCCTAAAACTAATCAATAAGCTTCAAGACCTTGGCCTCAATATCTCCATGTGCAATTTGATCCTCAGTTTCCTCAGTTGTAAACCCCAGTCATTTGGATTTGCAACATCTCCTTCACAATCTTAATCAGCAGGTTAGCACAAGGTTGCGTTCTTAGCCCCCTGCTCTACTCACTTTATACTTACAACTTTTGCTGAGCTCAAATGCCATATTTAAGTTTACTGACGACACCACTGGTATTGGCTGAATCAAAGGTGGCAACAAATCAGTTTATAGGCAGGAGACTGAAAATCTGGCTGAGTGGCGCCACAACAACCACCTCTCACTGAATGTCAGCAAGGCCAAGGAGCTGATTATTGACTTCAGGAGAGGGAATCCAGAGGTCCATCAGCTAGTCCTCTAGTGGTGGAGAGGGTGAGCAACTTTAAATTCTTCGATGTTATCATTTCAGAGGACCTGTCCTGGGACCAACATGAAACTGCAATTACAAAGAAAACACAGCAGTGCCTCTACTTCCTTAGGAGTTTGTGATGATTCAGCATGACACCTCAAACTTTGACAAGTTTCTATAGATGAGAGTATATTCACTAGTTGCATCACAGTCTGGTACGGAAACACCAATGTCCTGGAATGCAAAATACTACGAAAAGTAGTGGATACAGCCCAGTCCATCATGGGTAAACCCCTACCACTGAGCACATCTACACAGAGCGCTGTCACAGAAATTCAGCATCCATATTCAAGGGTCCCCGCAGCCCTGACCATGCTCTCTTCTCGCTGTTGCCATTAGGAAGAAGGTACAGGAGCCTCAGGGCCCACACTACCAGGTTCAAGAACAGTTGTTACCCCTCAACCATAAGGCTCTTGAACCAGGGAAGATGATTTCACTCAACTTCACTTACCCCCGTCACTGAATTGTTCGCAAAAATTATGGACTCAATTTCAAGGACTCTTCATCGAGGCAAGGAGTATAAAAACGGGTAAGTTATACTGAACATTTATAGAACAGTGATCCAGCTTCATCTCAAATTAACGAAGTATATTAATTATCACGGTAGTCACCTTACGACACTTCTTTTTCTTACAGGCATTTACAGGGAATAAAGAAACACAAAAGAATTTATTAAAACTATACATAAACAAGGACTGAGAAATAACCAAATAAGCAAAATACATCAAATTGTGCAAATAAAACTGAAAATAATACTGAGAATATGAGTTGTACTCAGTTAACACTGAGTCTGTAGGTTGTGGAATCAGTTCAGAGTTGAGGTGAATGAAGTATCGAGAGTACCCTGTTCACGTCTGGTCACATCATTGGGGGGATGTTCCAGCACTGGAGAGTTATAAGAATGCTTCCTAGGATGACAGACATTAGTTACAAGGACAGGTTGAAGAGGCAGGGATCTTTTACTTTGAAGAATGAGGAGAAATTAGTTTTAAGTATATAAAATGACAAGGGTTTAGGCAGTGTGGATAATGCGAAAGCTTCACTGGTACAGGAGCCAAGGAAGAGAGGTGGCAGATATAAACTAAAAGGATTTAATGATGACACAAGGAACTTTTTTTTAATTTCAACACAATGTATGGTTAGTATCCGGAATGCACTTTCTGCAGATGTGGTGGTTTCTTTGCAGCTTCCCAGAAGGAATTGAATACATGGTGGAGAAACAGGTGATGGGGAAGGTCCAGAGTGTGGAAGCAGTGATTTGTTCTAGGAAAGAGCAGCATGGACATGATTCGCTAACTGGTTTTTCACTGTGCTGTAACCATATGAACTGCAATAAAGAAGTTTGGAGTGACTGCCCTTGACGGAACTTTGCAATGAAAATTGGCATTAATAAATTTATGCTGGCTCTTATTATATTGACTCAAACTTTTCTGATACGAGGGGGGGATAACGTGATTGGAGGAAAATATGGAGGGGCTGTCAGAGTTAAGTGTTTTAAAAAAAACACAAGAGAGTGGTGGATGCGTGGAGCACATGGATGATAGAGAGGAAAAAAAATCGAGGATGATGTAGGAGGGAAGAGTTAGATTAATCTTAGCTTAGGTTAAAAGGTCGGCATAAAGTTATGGGTCGAAAGGCCTGTAATGTGCTGTGTTCTATGTTCTTTTCAAAGTCCCTTTTAATATTTTCATTAATACTTTTAGCAGCTTTTTTAAAAATTGTGCTCATACTGGTCAAGTATGTCTTTGTGATCATTTTTGAAAAATGATGTTGCATTCATCTTTTCCCAGTGTCCAAGATTTTCCACGTATCTCAAGCGGAATGGAACATTATTGTAATTCCTTTCTCCGATATCCAATCCACCTTCTTTAACCAGATACATCTTAAGTTCAGTCCTGACCTCCCCTGCTGCTTAGACAGAGTTAGCATACACCATCTGTTGACTTTATGGCTTTCTGGTTTCTTCTCACATCCTAAAGATGCGCAGGCTGGCGGTTAATAGGTAAATTACCCCTCATGTGTAGGTAAGTAGTAGAATTTGGGGAGAATAAAAAGGTGATTAAAGTCAGATCAGTGAACAAATAGGCCATTGATAGCAATGTGGACTCTGGGCTAAAGAGCCTGTTTCTATGCTGTTCTCTGTCCATGACATGCTACCTAGTTAGGTGACCCAACCCGTTTTTCTAGTATGGTCTTTTCCTCCGTTTTGAACCCCTCCCTTTCCTGCAAATGAATATGCTAGCATATTCTACCCTGGACCAGGCCATACAGTGGATCTTGAACAGCTAGGATGGCTCTGTGCATTATCACTTAGCTGTACAAACCAGAAGTGAGTCATTTGCAATCAACTCTAGAGAGAGAGGGATAATAGAAACTTGACATGTTGAATAAAGAGAGCTCAATGGGAAAAAGTAATTTTATCCTGTCTCTATTTTGCATACATCTCTCATGATTCCTCAGTTATCAAGTTCTAAAGGCCATAAAACCCCTGAGTTCATAGAACAGTGATATACTATGCTGCTACATGAGATATAGTATTAGGTATGACAATACACTAGCTACATGGTAACTTGGTACTTTGACTTACTCTGTGGTCGATTATAGCTCTTCTCCCCAGCTGAATTTAGATGAGCTGTTCTGCCAGAGGATGAGAAAAGAACTTGAAGGTCATGTTCCTCCATCTTCCAGTAACTCCATCCTCAGAAAGTAGTTTATAAGCTTGTCTCGTTGTGTGTGTGGGGGAGGAGGTGTGAAAAGTCTCCACAAGTCTTCTGGGCTTCCCAGGTTATGAAGCCAAACTTCTATGTAAATTCTCACATAAAATTTTTACTACTAGAAGGATAGTAATAATAGTAAACTGTTTTGTGGTGTTAACTAATAGCCGGATACTAAATGTTCAATTACTTTAATTTTAGGTAGATTATTCAATGAAAATGGTGGATATAGCCCAGTCCATCACAGCAAAAGCTCTCCCCACCATTGAGTGCATTTACATGGAGTACAGTTGCAGGAAAGCAGCATCCAACATCATCATCAGGCTATGCTCTCTTCTCACTACCACTATTGGGCAGTAGGTACAGAGGTCACACACCATCATGTTCTGGAACGGACATTATCCTGGAACCATCAAATTCCTGAATCAGTGTGGATAACTGTTCGTCACTACTCTGACTGATTCCACTGCCTATAAGCTCACTTTCAAGGACTCTTTTACAACTAATATTATCAGTACTTTTTTTTTGCATTTCCACAGATTGTCTCCTTTTGCACATTGGTTGTTTTTTAAAAATCAATTCTAAGGTATTTCTTTATTTTTCCTGTAAATGCCTACAAGACAATGAATTTCAAGGTAATATTGGGTAACAAATGTACTTTGATAGCAAATTTAATTGGAACTTTGAATTCTATCAAGTGTACATACATAGAAGAACACGACATGGGTAGCCACAGAAAACAGATGTTTCAATAGACAATAGGTGCAGGAGTAGGCCATTCGGCCCTTCTAGCCAGCACCACCATTCACTGTGATCATGTCTGATCATACACAATCAGTACCCCATTCCTGCCCTCTCCCCATATCCCTTGACCCCACTATCTATAAGAGCTCTATCTAACTCTCTCTTGAATGCATCCAGACTTGGCCTCCACTGCCTTCTGGGGCAGAGCATTCCACAAATCCACCACTCTCTGGGTGAAAAAGTTTTTCTGTATCTCTGTTCTAAATGGCCTACCCCTTATTCTTAAACTGTGGCCTCTAGTTCTGGACTCACCCATCAGTGGGAACATGCTTCCTGCCTCCAGTGTGTCCAATCCCTTAATAATCTTATATGTTTCAATCAGATCCCCTCTCATCCTTCTAAATTCCAGTGTATACAAGCCCAGTCGCTCCAATCTTTCAACATATGACAGTCCCGCCATTCCGGGAATTAACCTTGTGAACCTACGCTGCACTCCCTCAATAGCAAGAATGTCCTTCCTCAAATTTGGAGACCAAAACTGCACACAATACTCCAGGTGGGGTCTCACCAGGGCCCTGTACAGCTGCAGAAGGACCTCTTTACTCCTATACTCAATTCCTCTTGTTATAAAGGCCAGCATGCCATTAGCTTTCTTAACTGCCTGCTGGCTTTCATTGACTGATGTACAAGAACACCTAGATCTCGTTGTACTTCCCCTTTTCCTAACTTGACTCCATTTAGATAGTAATCTGCCTTCCTGTTCTTGCCACCAAAGTGGATAACCTCACATTTATCACATTAAACTGCATCTGCCATACATTTGCCCACTCACCCAACCTGTCCAAGTCACCCTGCATTCTCATAATATCCTCCTGACATTTCACACTGCCACCCAGCTTTGTCATCAGCAAATTTGCTAATGTTACTTTTAATCCCTTCATCTAAATCATTAATGTATATTGTAAATAGCTGCAGTCCCAGCACCGAACCTTGCGCTACCTCACTGGTCACAGCCTGCCATTCCGAAAGGTACCCGTTAATCGCTACTCTTTGTTTTCTGTCAGCCAGCCAATTTTCAATCCATGTCAGTACTCTGCTCCCAATACCATGTGCCCTAATTTTGCCCACTAATCTCCTATGTGGGACTTTATCAAAAGCTTTCTGGAAGTCCAGGTACACTACATCCACTGGCTCTCCCTTGTCCATTTTCATAGTTACATCCTCAAAAAACTCCAGATTAGTCAAGCATGATTTTCCCTTCATAAATCCATGCTGACTCAGACTGATCCTTCTACTGCTATCCAAATGTGTCATAATTCCCTCTTTTATAATTGACTCCAGCATCTTTCCCACCACTGACATCAGGCTAACCGGTCTATAATTCCGTTTTCTCTCTCCCTCCTTTCTTGAAAAGTGGGACATTAGCCACTCTCCAATCAGCAGGAACTGTTCTTGAATCTATAGAACATTGGAAAATGATTACCAATGCGTCTACGATTTCTAGAGCCACCTCTTTAAGTACCCTGGGATGCAGACCATCAGGTCCCGGGGACTTATCAGTCTTCAGACTCAACAGTCTATCCAACACCGTTTCTTGCCTAATATAAATTTCCTTCAGTTCATCCTTTACCCTAGTTCCTTTGGCCACTATTACATCTGGGAGATTGTTTGTCTTCCCTAGTGAAGACAAATCCAAAGTACCTGTTCAACCCGTCTGCCATTTCCTTGTTCCCCATAATAAATTCATCCGTTTTTGTCTTCAATGGCCCAATTTTGGTCTTAACTATTTTTTTTGCTATTCACATACCTAAAGAAGCTTTTACTACTATCCTCCTTTATATTCTTGGCTAGTTTACCTTCGTACCTCATTCTTTCTTGGCGTATTGCCTTTTTTGTTATCTTCTGTTGCTCTTTAAAAGCTTCACAGTCCTCCAGTTTCCCGCTCATCTTTGCTATGTTATACTTCTTCTCTTTTATTTTTTTACTGCCCTTTACTTTCCTGTCAGTCACGGCCGCCCCTTACTCCCCTTAGGATCTTTCTTCCTCTTTGGAATGAACCGATCCTGCACCTTCTGCATTATTCCCAGAAATACCTGCCATTGTTGTTCCACTGTCTTCCCTGCTAGGATATTGTTCCATTGAACTTTGGCCAGCTCCTCCCTCATAGCTCCATAGTTCCCTTTGTTCAACTGTAATACTGACATGGGAAAAAAAAATCAGCTGATGGATAGTTCTCAAGAACAGAACCCTTGCAAGGATTACTGTACACCTGGTGCGGAACACAGAAACATGCTGTTTGGCCACATCTTGAGTTCACATGCCACCTAAACCTCATAGCACACTTCTTCATCTAACCTTATCAAGCATCACCTGCTCATTTTCCTTTGGCATTTATCAAGCAATCTACACTATAGTTACTTATCTCAGTTACTCCAAGGATCCACATAATTGGAAGATCTACATTTAAAATTAAGATCTGAAAATAAACAAGTCAAAATCTAACAAGTCACAAAGGATGTAACACATTGTTTCCTACAGAAAACACGTATTGAGAGCAACAAAGGGAAACATGTTCTGGCCAAGATTCGAGGAAATGCTACAATTGGTTAATTTATTTCTAAATACAAGAGATTCCGCAGATGCTGGAAATCCAGAGCAACACACAAAATACTGGAGGAACTCAGCAAGTCAGGCAGCATCTATGGGGAGGAATAAACAGACCCTTCATCAGTCCTGGTTGTCGACTGGCTGTATGGTTGTCACGAGAAGATTTGTTGAAAAGAAAGTGTTGTCACACTTTATAGTAACAGCAACTGTTCTGTGAAATTTATTCAGATTGAGTTGATTACTATGAGCTGAGCATGACAAACGTAAAATATTCAACAGATCTTCATTATGTACCACTACCATTCAGAGCCATTTAAAGGAAGGAAGATTTAGCAGTCAAGAGCTGGATTCAAGGAATTTTTATCAGTTTATCAATGAACAAAATACAAGCAATGTTGTAATGCTTGTGTAAATACATAAACAAATGGAAAGGACAGGTGCAGTTCCAATGAAGTGGAGAACTAAAATACCAGCTCTGCTCTCCATAGATGCTACCTGCCTCTGAGAATTTTCAACATTTCCCATTACACAAATGAGGTCAATTGTACTGGTGTTGTATGTACTTGTTACAGAAATTAATGATATATAGACTAATCAAACACTGTCAGTCCGAGGAAGAAATGGCCAACATGCCATGGAACATTTCACCACATAATGATTTTTCAGTGTTACACACTCATTCTGATGTAAATGGAATTGTGAGATAGAATACAGTAATTCTTAGAAAGGATATCTGTAAGTTTTTAAATTAATTTTAATGAAAGCTCCAAGTAATATAAAACAACGGAAAATTTCAATTGAAAAGTCACCTTAGTGACATGTTTAGGTGGTATTATTTGTTCCATTTATAGTACATATTCAAACCCCACTTTATACATGTCTTTAAGAAGAGAAAGATCAATGATACCATCAAAGCTTAGCCTTCAGTGCCTAACCATGTGGACACAATGTACCAAACCATCAAAAACTGCTTTTCAGTTCAGCAGGAAAAGTAACTTTTTTTGCATGGTTATTAAGGGTTATTTTAAATCATAGAATGTCTCTGGAAATAATGTTGTTTTTTACTGCAGGTTGTGGATCATCTCCTCCTTAGCTATGAGGTGTGTGGTTTTGTTCACAAGTGCCATCAGAGAGTTCAGCTTGTGTGACCAGTCGTTGAGAATGTCATTGGGATCCTTGGGTCTCTGGAAATTAATAATTCCTGCAAGCCTGTCAACTTTTGCAAAGATGGTCTTGTTTACCACGAGATTGGAAAGGAACTCTTCAGATTCCTGTAAAAAATAAATTCAGGTTAAAATTTGAAAAGAAGAATACAAGTTCAAGAAAATATTTTCCTCACAGGAGGAAAAGTATTTTTGCGTATATACAGTAAGATGAAATGCTTACCATTCTTCATTTGGCTTACTCCACGAAAAAACCATCAGGTTTCATTTACAATGAAGTCCATTGTCACTCAGCTTACTTTATAGAATAGAACTGATATGTAACTGATCTAGTTTAAAGATGAGCGATTTCTCTACCCTCACACACACAATGCTCTCTGTTTATCTCCTTAAACCGTTTTCAGCAAAAGTTCAAGTTACTGTTGCATTGTTCAAAATACTGCCTCCAGTATCATTGCATTTGGAAAGGCAGTGTCTATTTCCGGACTACTGAACAATTATTATCAGCGATTATAGATAGAAAACTACACAACTACAAAACTAGCTTAAAATCCTAGCGACAATGCTTTGTGGATGACAGAAAACTTGATACTTACATCAATAGAAAGATCGAGAAGTTCTGCCATTCGTTTCATTGTGATGCGTGTGTAATATTTTGCCATTATTCGAATATTCTGAAATATCAACATTGAAATTGTTTCTACTTGGCAAATCTTTGGATGATGCTTATGTTTTATTAACTCTCATTCTTATTTCAGAAAACAGCTTAATGGAATGTTTATAACAATAATTTAACTCTTCTTATTTGCATTGTGGACTAGCACTCACAAATGCTTGAGCATAGTCTGTAAAATGGTTGAATTTGTAAAGGATGAGGAACAGGGGAAATAAGCGCTATAAAAATCAGAACTAAATCAAAATCTATCATTCTATAGAATTGTACCATATGAGCCATGAACATAACCTGCAAATTGAGCCCAGCAAAAACAAAGCAATAATTTAAAATAAATGGTATGGCAAAGAAAATTGATTAATACATTCTCTTCAGTGTCAACAATCAGAGGAAACAAAAAACAGATATGGCCACAACTTCTGAAATGATGTTGAGAGAATATAATGGAATTCAGAAATGGTACAAGCATTAGAACACGCACATGTTCCACTACTCGGTTCTTAAGATCTTTCCATCTTTTGTTTCCTTCTTCTGTGTTAGAAAATACATCTGTGCAAGCATTCTCAGATAATTCTTCCCTCAATTCCTTCCCATAATCCTCCTCCAGTGAGCTCCAGCGCATTAGTTCCATTGTGGTGAAGAGTTTCAGCAGGTCCCTACAAGACAGAGAAGTAATATTGCTCTTAGACAGCAGAATTTAAATTTATATAATCAAATCCCAGGTAAACTGCATTTCAACTCACTGTAAATTCCCTACACAGTCAATTTATGCAACATACATGAACCTCTAACCTCAAAATGCATTAATTGTAACTTGCAATATTAAAAATTAACGCATTGGATTTGAATTTCGTGCATATTAACATCTTCCATTTGCTAGCATATGAAATGTGTAAAATGGTTTGAAAGCTGGGATAATTTAGAAGCCATTTAAAACACAAATTAGAAAAGAATAAATAACCTATTTCTAAATTTTAGCATTTACAACAAAAAATTGTTTCTATTTGCGGTAAATAATCGCTCTACGTCAGCCCACAAAACATTACATGGGGCTTACATTTGCTTACATCTCTAAACAAACTTCTGAAAAACTGCCACATGAAATAAACATGGCTCCACTGAAACACATGCCAAAAAGTGTTCTGTATTGAGCAACATAGCCATTCTTACTTCATATATTAAAAAAAAATTTAGATACAGCATGAGCCCACGCTACCCAATTACATCCATCTGACCAATTAACCTACTAACCTTTAGAAAGTGAGAGGAAACTGGAGTACCCAGAGGAAACCTATGCAGTCATGGGGAGAACAAACTCTTCACAGACAGCAGTGGAATTTAACCAGCACTGCTGGCATTGTAACAGCGTTACACTAACTGCCACACTACCGCACTGCCCTGTCTTACACTGAAGTACTGGCTAAGAATTAATCTGAAACAAATACTTTTCAGCATTCCTTCCACAAGTTTCAAAGCACAATTTCTCCTATTCCATTGGGCTCCTCATCCCAAACCAAACCATCCTACATTCTAGATGGTATTTGCCAAAAGCACTAAGCTAGAGAGCCAGCTATTGTACAGCAAGAATCAGATGCGAGATCTTGTCAGCATACTGCCACAGTGAGATACCGATTCACCACCCAGTGATGACTTGTGTATGAATTTTTTATAATACATAGTATGACTCCAATATCGCAATTATCAAGATGAAAGACTGCAGTATAATTTTGGTTTGAAGTAAAGGGTCTTCATCCAGTTATGTTCAACATAAACTGTATCATTTTTCTATTTTCCAAGGAAGATAAAACATGCAAATATAAAAATAGACCATGCTTCTCTATATCAGCATAACATTTAAAATAATGCACTGAGGTTTCTTTTAATAATAACACCTCTCACCAACATTCTCTCTAATAACTAAGATTGTTCATTCCTTGCTGGCATATAATTCCTTGAGAAAATTATTTTGCTGTAAACTGCTGAACTGCTCATTATTCATATGCATGTCTTGGCACTGAACAGAAGTGGGCTGCTCAATTACATAACAAAGCTGCATTCAAATATGTACCTAAAGCAAAGGTTGATGGATTACAAATCAGAGGCTGAAATCAGAATCAGATTTATTATCACTGGCATGTGACATGAAATTTGTTAACTTAGCAGCAGCAGTTCAATGCAATACATAATTTAGCAGAGAAAAAAACAATAATAAATAAAATAAAGCATAATAATAAATAAACCAGTAAATCAATTATGTATATTGAATAGATTTTAAATAATGTGCAAAAACATAAATACTGTAAATTAAAGAATGTGAAGTAGAGTCCAAAGCTTCAATGTCCATTTAGGAATCGGATGGCAGAGGGGAAGAAGCTGTTCCTGAATTGCTGAGTGTGTGCCTTCAGGCTTCTGTACCTCCTACTTGATGGGAACAGTGAGAAAAGGGCATGCCCTGGCTGCTGGAGGTCCTTAATAATGGACGCTGCCTTTCTGAGACGCCGCTCCCTGAAGATGTCCAAGATAGAGCTGACTAGATTTACAACCTTCTGCAGCTTCATTCAGTCCTGTGAAGTAGCTCCTCCATACCAGACAGTGATGCCGCCTGTCAGAATGTTCTCCATGGTACAACTATAGAAGTTTTTGAGTGTATTTGTTGACATGCCAAATCTCTTCAAACTCCTAATGAAGCATAGCTGATTATCACTTCTTTAGGTGTTAATCTAATTGCTGGCACAACCACCAACCTGGTTGAAAGAACTAACTTACTTAAAGATAACTCACTGAATAAAGTCACTTACCTTTGATGTAGAAGATCATACTCAATACGAGCAACATAATGCAACAATACAGCAAAGAGGGAGTGCTGCACTGTTGGATAAGCTATTCTCATATATTTACTAAACCAAAGATTTCAAATGCATGTTTGGATGGATGTAGAAAATCTCATGAAAATTTCCTAAGAACAGAAATTCATAGAGTGATAGAACACAACAACACAGGAACAGGCCATTTGGCCTATCTACTTCATGCTGAACCATTAACCTGCCTAATCCCATCAAACTGCACCCAGACTGTAGCCCACATATCCCTCCCATCCATGCACTTATCCTAAATATTGAACTAGACCTGACATCCACCACTTGCGCTGGCAGCTCGTTCCACAGTCTCATGACCCTCTGAGTGAAGAAGTTCCCCCTCATGTTTCCCTTAAACATTTCACCTTTTACCCTTAACCCATAACCTCTAGTTGCCGGCTCAACCAACCTCTGTGGAAAAAGGCTGTTTTGATTTACGTTATCTATACTGTTCATAATTTTATATACCTATCAAATCTCCCCTCAATCTTCTATTTTCCTGGGAATAAAGTCCTAACCTATTCAACCTTTCCCAAAACTCAGGTCCTCAAGAACCAGCAACATATTTATAAATTTTGTCAGCACTCTTGCAATCTTATTTACATCTTTCCTGTATATAGGCGAACAAAACTAGGACACAATACTCCAAATCAGGCCTCACCAATGTCTTATACAACTTCAACATAACATCCCATCTCGATTTATGAAGATCAGTGTGCCAAAAGCTTCCCTTATGAACCTATCTACACTACCTGTGATGGCATACTTAAGGAATTATGGATCTGTATTCCCAGATCCCTTTGTTCTACCGCACTCCTCAGTGCCCTATTGCTCACTGTGTAAGACCTACCATGGTTGGTCCTCCCAAACTGTAACACCTCATACTTGCCTGCATCAAATTATATCTGTCACTTTTCAGCCAATTTTTCCAGTAGATTCAGATCCCGCTGCAAGTTCTGATAGTCCTCGTCATTGTGCACACCTCCAATTTTGGTGTCATCCGCATATTTGCTGATACAATTTACTACGTTATTATCCAAATCATTGATATGGATGGCAAACAACAATGGAGCCAACACAGATATCTGTGACACTCCACTAGTCAGAGGCCTTCAGTCAAGAGAAGCAACCATCTACTACCACTCTCTGGCTTCTCCTACGAAGCCAATCTTAATCCAATTTACTACCTCATTGTCAATGCCAAGCAACTGAACCTTCCTCACCAACCTCCCACATGGGACCTTCTTAAATGCCTTGCTAATGTCCATGCAGACAACATCCACTGCCTTGTCTTCATCAACTTGCTTAGAACTTCCTTGAAAAGTTCCCAGGTTTATTCTTAGAACAGAACAACATTAGCTATTCTCCAATCCCTCAGCACTTCAGTCGTGGCTAAGGATGTTTTATATTTCCCTGCTAGGAATCCTGCAATTTCTGCACTAGCCTCCCACAGAGTCTGGGGGAACACCTTGTTAGGCCCTGGGGATTTGTCCACCCTGATTTGCCTCAAGACAGGAAACAGCTCCTCCTCTAATCTGTAACTGTTCCATGACCTCACTGTTGTATTGCCTCATTTCTATAAATTCTGCCAGTTTCCTGAGTAAATACACATTAAAAAATTCTATTTAAGATCTCCCGTATCTCTTTCAGCTCCAAGCATAGATTACCACTCTAATCTTCCAGAATACCAATTTTGTCCCTTGCTATCCTTTTGTTCTGAATATATCTGTAGAAGCCCTTAGTATTCTCAAAAGATCAAAGTAAATTCATTAACAAAGTACATATATGTCACCATATACAACCATGAGATTCATTTTCTTGTAGGCATACTCATTAACACTCAGTAACCTAATTTGCTCCTACTTGCCTAAACCTGCTATGTACCTCCTTTTTCTTCTTAACCAGGGCCTCAATATCTCTTGAAAAGCAAGGTTCCCTAAACTTGTTATCCTTACCTTTTATTCCGACAGGAACATAAAAATTCTGTACTCTCAAAATTTCACTTTTGAAGGCCTCTACTTAACAAGTATACCTTTGCCAGAAAACAACCCGTCCCTATCCAGACTTGCCAGATCCTTTCTGATACCATCAATATTGGCTTTTCTCCAATTTAGAATCTCAACCAGAGGTGCAAATCTATCCTTTTCCATAGTTACCTTGAAACGCATGGCATTGTGTTCACCAGATGGACAGTGTTCCCCTACACAACCTTCTGTCTCCTGCCCTGTCTCATGCTCTAATAGGAGATCTAGTATCATACTCTCTCTAGCTGGGACTTCCATGTACTGATTAAAGAAGCTTTCTTTCCTGAACACATTTGATGAACTCTTTGCCATCCAGCCATTTAACAGTATGTGAGTCTCAGTCAATATGTGGAAAGTTAAAATCACCTATCACAATCTTGTGTTTCTTGCAACAGTCTGCAAAGTCTCTGCAAATTTGCTCCTCCAAATCCCATGGACTGTTGGGTAGTCTATAATATAATCCCATTATCGTGGTCATAACTTTCTTCTTCCTCACTTCTACTTCTATAAAGCCTAACTGGACGAGCTTTCCAGTCTGTGCTATCTGAGCAGTGCCGATACATTTTCCCTGACTAGTAATGCCACTTCTTCCCCTGTAAACCCTCCTGCTCTCTCATGGCTAAAAGAACAGAATGCTGTAACACAGATGACAGTCCTGCCCCTCCTGCAACTAAGACTCATTAATGGCTACAATGTCATAATTCATGCCCCAAGCTCAACCGCCTTTCCTCCTAGGATACAAGCACTGTCCAGTTCAGATGCAAATCATCCCTTCCATATAGGTCCCACCTTCCCTCAAAGAGAGCCCAATAATACAAAAATCTGAAGCCACCACTCCTGCACCATCTCTTTAGCCACATGTTAAACTGTATGATCTTTGTTTTTCTGGCCTCACTAGCATGTGGCACAGATAGCAATCCTGACATCACAACTCTGGAGGAGGTCCTGTCCTTTAACTTAGGCACCTAACACCCTGAGCTCATTTTACGGTTCCTCATCACCCCTCCTACTCACATCATACCGATGTGGACCACGACTTCTGTTGCAGACCCTCCTACTTAAGAACGCTGTGGACTCGATCCAAGATATCCCTGTGGCAACATACCAACTGGGAATCTCATTCTCCTCTGGGAATTCATCTCAGAATTTATTCAATGTAAGGTACCTCTTAAAAATGTCATAGAACAATACAGCACAGTACAGGTCATTTGGCCCACAATTAACACACCTCAAAATTGAGCTTACACTTCCCTCACATATAGCCCTCCAATTTTCTTTCATCCATGTGCCTATTTAAGAGTCTCTTAAATGTCCCTGATGTATCTGCCTCTACCACCACCCAAGGCAGTGTGTTCCACACACTCACCACTCTATGTTCAAGTACCAGCCTCTGACATCCCTCCTGCACCTTAGTTATGCCCCTTGCATTAGCTACTTTCAACAAGGGAAAAAGACTTTGGTTGACCACTCAATCTGTTTCTCATCATCTTGTACACTTCTATCAAGTCATCTCTCATCCTTCTCTCCAAAGAGAAAAGCTTCAGCTCGTTCAACTTCTCCTCATAAAATTTGCTTTCTAATCCAAGCATCGTTCTGGTAAATCTCCTCTGCACCTTCTCTAAAGCTTTCACATCCTTCCAATAATGGTGCAATCAGAACTGAACATAATAATCCAACTGTGGTCTAACCAGAGTTTTATAGAACTGCATCATTACCGCGTAGCTCTGAAACTCAATATTCGAACTAACGAAGGCCAACACACCGTATGTCTTCTTAACCACCCAATCAACTTGCGTTGCAACTCTGAGGGATCTATGGACATGAAATCCAAAATCCCTCTATTCCTCCACACTGCCTAGAATCGTGCCATTAAACCCTGTATTCTGCCTTCAAATTTGACCTTTCAAAGTCAATAGCTTCAGTTTTTCCAGGTTGAACTCCACCTGTCTGTTGAGCTCTGTATCCTATCAATGTCCCATTGTAACCTATAACAATCTGGTCATATATGTAGCTGCTGTGAGTGGGATCGAGTTGTTCTCAAATTGGCTGTATCCTCAGCACTGGCAGCGTTACAAAGTAATCTATTGTTTCTGAATATTTTGCTACATCTGAGGATGCAAAAAATTCAAGTTTCTTCCTTCACTGAGCTTGCTCAAGATTTTTGAACCTTTTCAGTTACATAAACAAGTGAACAAAAACAATGGTTTTCTACTTTACCCTACCTGTACTTTGGAATCTCTTCAAGCCTTTTGTCAAGGCTGATTCTGTGGACGAGATCAGACTGTTCATTGTCATAAGGAGCCAGGATAACGTACAGAACTACACTCTTCAGAGCCTTTAAAATTTAAAAAGGTCAATAAAATTAAGGAATTTAAAAGAAATCCCCTCAAGATGTACATCACTTAAATTATGATCAAGCCCAGGAGTGATGTTATTCTAGTATACCAAATAATTATAGCAATTGTGAAATGTTGAATGTTCAAATTAATTAAAAAGCACCCAAATTTATTACACAACAGCTGTCAAATAAGACTGTTTTGCAAAATGAAGTACATTGATTCAAAGAACATGAAGAATAAGCAGACATTCACTTCTATAGTAATACATTATTTTCTACTTCACATTCCCTCAGTTATATCTTTTAATAGCCTGGAAATTTATGCAACACCATGGCCAGATCCCCAATGAAAAGCACAATGTTATTTCAATGAGACAGAACATTAATTTACTCAAGAAGATGTTATACTTTTATTAAAGAAACAGAATAACTCTACCACAGTCAGCTCTCATAAATATTAGATTTTATGAAAGCCAATGCACTGATTTCCCCAATTGACTTATTTGCTTATTTATTCTAATTGACAGTAGCAGTTCGGGACAGTCTGAGCAAAGTTTACTTATTCAGCATTACAATTATAATGAATCCATCTAAATTTTATATGTCACAATATCTCTATGTCTTTTACTCTCCCTCCATACCCTAATTTTCTTTTGCATCCTGCTTGGATAGGCAGATGGATTGGGAAGGTTTATGGTCCAAATGCTGACAAATGGGACTAGTTTGGATGGGGTACCTTGGTCAGCATGGACGACTTGCCATGCTGTATGAGTCTAAGCATGGTTTAATTTCTCTCCTTTTGGGTGCCACACGGGGTGGTGTAGCGGTTAATGTGATGCTATTACAGCTCAGGCATTCCTGAGTTAAGACTTCAATTCCAGTGCTGTGTGTTAAGGAGTTTGCATGTTCTCTCTGTGAACAGTGTGGATTTCCTCCGAGTGCTCCAGTTTTCTCCCACAGTCCAAAGACATACCAGTTAGTAGGCTAATTGTCCTGTGATTACGCTAGTGGGTAATCACAGGGTGGGTTGCTCATTGAGTTGGAAGGGCCTGTTCTATGCTCTACATAAATAAACTGCAGTGCATTTTAGAAGAGACACAGCTGAGGAAACAATATTCACAATATTTTTTCAGATTTTTAAAAGTAGAGTGTCAATGCTTTACTTGCCAGCTGATAAGATGAATTTTTGCAGTTTTGCATTATAGCTGTCTCTAGATAGTTTGTGATCAACTAGATATTGAAAGGGTTAAATTGTTAATTTTTCGCTGCCCGCAAGGAAAGAGAATCATAAAAATGTAATGGCCCAGGAGGCCACTCAGCCCATCAAATCTGGATTGCCATTTCTCAGTTTGTCCCAACAATCCTGCAATTCTTGTTTTTTAAAGTTAAAAAAAAATTCATTTCCCTTCTGGAAACTATAATTGAACTTCATGCGCTGCAGGTAATAGTTGTCACGCCTGGCTCTTTTGTCATCTGTTCATCAATGGAAACAGCTTCTCACTATTAATCCTATTTTAGCTGCCCAGACAGTGTGCCCTATCAAATCTTCTCTCAATTTTCTCTGGCTTAATCTCGTTGGTGGAATTTATGATCTTTGAAACTGTACTTGTACCTTCTTGAAAGGCTTCAAATCTCTCCTGAGGTCTATTGACAAAATACTGCGGTTGCAGACTACCCACCTTTCAGAAATAATCAGTGTAATCTCCTCATTTTCATACTCTACACCCTTGTTTATGAAGCCCAAGGTCAACAAACGTATTTTTAAAACCACTTTATCAACCTGCACTTACATCTTCAGTGGTTAATTCAGATATACACTGAGTGGCCACTTTATTAGGTACATGAAGTACCTAATAAAGTGGACACTGAGTATATTTTGTATGTTCATGGTCTTCTGCTGCTGTAACCCATCCACTTCAAGGTTTGACATGTTGTGTGTTCAAATGTTTGTCTGTACACCACTTTGTAATTCATAGTATTTGAGTTGATCACCTTCCTGTCAGCTTGAACCAGCTTGGCCATTCTCCTCTGGCATCTCACGAACAAGGCACTTTTGTCCACAGAACTGACGCTCAATGGATGTTTTTTGTTATTCACAACATTCTCTGTAAACTCCAGAGACTGTGCATGATCCCAGGAGATCAAATCACAACAATCATTCTACTACTGTCAAAGTCACTTAGATCACATTTCTTCTCTATTCTAATGTTTGGTCTGAACAACAACCGAAACTCTTGACCACGTCTGCATGCTTTTATACAATGAGCTTCTACCACGTGATTGGCTGATTACATATTTGCATTAATAAAGTGTACAGGTGTACCTAATGAAGTGGCCACTGAGCGTACATCCAGGGTCAGAGAAATGAATCCATGAATATTGCCTTGCTATTCATTTTTATAAATTTCAAAAGTAGATAAATAATATCTTTGCACTATACTACTGCTGCAAAACAAACTTCAGTCATCTAAGTCAGTGACAATAAATCGATCTTATTCTTACATTCCTTGTAGATACTGTAAAATTTGTCATTTTGCAAAATTAACATTTTATCTTTATTCCATTTTTAAGCTCAGGAGTTGTGCTTCAATGACAACAAATGGCTATGTGATACCAATCTGTAAAACCTACAATACACTCAGGAAAGTTCTAACTCAGCAACTAAACATCAATAAATCCTGTGAGCTTTTACAGAATTATAACAGCATGTGGAGTTGGGATTACATTTAAAATATTTACTTCTTTAAATTGTGGACAGAAAGGGAAATAAAACATTTAAAATATTTTCCACCATGAAAAATTGAGAACAGCAAATTAAAATATTTAACAGTTACATAGTTACTCATTTTAACAGTCGACATTATGGGCCAAGACACTCATCAGAACTGCCCTGAAACATCAAATTGCATAAATGCCACCTGACCTCCTGAATTCCTCCAACATTTCTGTGTATTGTGCTGGATTTCCAGAATCTGCAGAATCTCAAGTTTAGTTACTTTTAAACTATATTTGAGGGATTATATACAGTTCGCTCATAATTCTACCTCGGGTCTCACTGTGTTGTTGGGTAATCATGGAGCTGTGTGACCTTTTGTATACAGTACCATACCCATAAAAGCCTTTAAATAGAAGGACCATTGGTATACTGGGCCAATACAGGACATTTTCACAATTTTGCTCTGTCAATATACTCAAACAGATATGTGATGACTGGATGCTGCTAATAACTTCCAACTATTACCACAAGTCCCTGCATATATAAACATCTCTTCCTGATTTAGTTAAAACTGAGAAATGCAAGTATAATTTTCACATTTAGGCAGCACAGTATTGTAACTGTTGGCATAATGTTATTGCAGCGTCTGTGACACTGTTCAATTACACTGCTGTCTGCAAGGAATTTGTACACTCTCCCTGTGACTTTGTGGGCTTCCTCCAAATGCTTTGGTTTCCTTGCACGTTCCAAAGATGTACGGGTTAGTTAGTTAATTGGTCACATGGGTGTAATTATGATCTTAATTGGGTGGTGCAGTATCATTAGACTGGAACAGCCTATTAACGTGCTGTGTCGCTAATTAAAATAAAAATTTCTTCATGATATAGAAAGCCATTTGGCCTATTATGTCTTTGCCAGCTCATAAAGCAATTCCATTCCCCCACCAACCTTCCACTGTAACCCATTCTCCAACATTTCCTACATACCAGGGGACAATTTAGAGTAGCCAATTAGCCTACCGCCCACATTTGCATGCTGGAGGAAACTGGAGTACCCATGATGTCACAGGGAGGACTTGCAAACTCCACACAGGTAACACCAGATGTCAGGATTGACAGAGGCTGCAGTTCCACTAGCTGCACCAACATGCTGCTTGATACAATTATAGCATCCTAAAGCGACACCGCATACAAAAAGAGTCTTTGGTCTACTGAATGCACGCCGACCATTAAGCACTCATTTACACTGATTCGCCTCACATTCTCATCACCCACCCCCAGAATCCAGCACTCAATTGCACATTCCGGACAAAGCAACTATCATAGTCTGCAAGTTTGCTTGAGATGCAGTTCTGAAACAGCATTCTTGAATAGACAGCAAAAGATTTAACATTTTGCATTTCAAAAATCTCATGTGGTCCTCTAAACAAGTCATATTTTGCCTGTGTAGTTGTAACACACAAGAATATCAGGAATCAAAGTAAGGAAATTGTAAGAACTAATACAAAGATTGCAGCATTCATACTCTCAACTGAATTTCAGTCTTTCTTCATCATCTAAAGTAGCCCTTTACCTGTTGCCATTTTGTACTATCAGCTTCAATACAAGGTGTATCATAGATGGCACGATAGTGTTTGCATATGGATAAATAGGATCCTTCATGCTGGTCAACTTGAATCATTAGGTTGTAGTATTTTAATTTCAAGTCCTGTAAGAAATGACAAACTGAATCTAAATTATTGCAGACCAATTTAGTTAAAAATGGCCCTGTGTGTTATGTACTAATAATTGTTTAGTCAGATGAAGATCAAGGCCACCATGAAATCACACAAATGAAAGTATTTTAACATGAGAATGAGTACTATAAAAAATATCAACACCAAATATTAGTTTTTGATGAAAAATTATTGACCTAAAACATACACAATTTCATTCTACAGTTGCTGCCCGAATTGCAGAGTATTTTCAACAGTTTCTGTTTCCACTTAACCACTGAGATATCGTGAGCATGCAGCAATTTGTCTTTCTCAATCCTTACTAATGGGCAGCATCTAGTAATAAATATGTAGCAAATTTCCAGCTTAACAACTCCACAATTGGAAATGGAGCAGATGTATGATCCTTCAGCCTGCCCTGCACCCACTTTTTGGTTGGATCTCTACAATCTTCATGTCCGTTGTACAGGAATTTATCCTCTTTAGTCATGGACGTATTCCCAGGAATCAATACAGTGAACCTCTGCTGCGTTATCTTTATACATAAATATTCTTCCTTATATAAGGAAGCCTAAATGTAGCATTGTGATCTAACTATACCACTGCACACAGCAAAACCCTTACTCACGTACCCCATTGCCTTTGGAATTGAAGGGCAACATTCCATTTGTCTGACTTCATTACTTGTTGAACATGTATTCTAATTTTGAGCACACTCACATCTCACTGAATAATAATCTCATAGTTCAGATCATTTAAACCATAATCTGCTGTTATATTTTTCCTACTTATGTTGCACTTTCTCTATCTTTGCTCATTTACTTAAATAATCTTTATTATTTTGCAGATCTATGTTTCACTGTCAGAAAATAGCTTCCCCCTCTTTATACTGTAAGGAAACTAGAATGGATCTGACACAGACCCTTCCTCTATGCCATCAAATGGATTTTAATGAACTAAGGATCCAGGAATTACCCTGAGGCATACCCAAAGTTCAAACTTGTCAAACTGAAGATTTCCTGCTTATTCCCAGTTTTAACCAATCATCTGTCTCAAACCCACCAGTTCTCCTTTATGCAGTATTCTTCCATGTAATGGTTTATAGATGAGCATATAATCCAAAACCAAGTCCACAAATGCAATAACCAAATTGATTTGCAAAACAAATTACTCAAATTAGTACCGACTGGTTTTTTTTTAAAAATCACTGATAAGGTTTTGCCCTTAAATATTTATGAATACATTCTAAGAAACAGTATTTATTGGCAATGTAGTACCAACTAGTGATGAGACATATGACTCAGCAAATGGATGTTCAAATGGCAAACAAAATCATTTACTCAGAAAAGTCTGTTTAAAGAGTGGGGAAAGAGAAACCACAGCAATTTTGCCAATAAAATGCAATGGAGAGTACAGTGGTATGCAAAAGTTTGGGCACTCCGGTCAAAATTTTTGTTACTGTGAATAGTTAAGTGAGGAGATGAACTGATCTCCAAAAGGCATAAAGTTAAAGATGACACATTACTTTAATATTTTAAGCATGATTACTTTTTTATTTCCATCTTTTACAGTTTCAAAATAACAAAAAAGGAAAAGGGCCTGAAGCAAAATTTGGGCACCCTGCATGGTCAGTATTTAGTAACACCCCCCTTGGCAAGTATCACAGCTTGTAAGCACTTTCTGTAGCCAGCTAATTCTGTAGCCAGCTAAGAGTCTTTTAATTCTTGTTTAGGGGATCTTCGCCCATTCTTCCCTGCAAAAGGTTTCCAGTTCTGTGACATTCTTGGGCTGTCTTGCATGCACTGCTCTTTTGAAGTCTAGCCAAATATTTTCGATGATGCTTAGGTCGGGGCACTGTGAGGGCCATGGCAAAACCTTCAGCTTGCGCCTCTTGAGGTAGTCCATTGTGGATTTTGAGGTGTGTTTAGGATCATTATCCTGTTGTAGAAGCCATCCTCTTTTCATCTTCAGCTTTTTTTTAAACAGTTGGTGTGATGTTTGCTTCCAGAATTTGCTGGTATTTAATTGAATTCGTTCTTCCCTCTACCAGTAAAATGTTCCCCGTGCCACTGGCTGCAACACAAGCCCAAAGCATGATTGATCCACTCCCGTGCTGAAGTTGGAGAGGTGTTCTTTTCATGAAATTCTGCAGCCTTTTTTCTCCAAACATGCCTTTGCTCATTGCAGCCAAAAAGTTCTATTTTAACTTCATCAGTCCACAGGACTTGTTTCCAAAATGCATCAGGCTTGTTTAAATGTTCCTTTGCAAACTTCTGATGCTGAATTTCGTAGTGAGGATGCAGGAAAAGTTTTCTTCTGATGACTCTTCCGTGAAGGTCATATTTGTGCAGGTGTCGCTGCACAGTAGAACAGTGCACCACCACTCCAGAGTCTGCTAAATCTTCCTGAAGGTCTTTTGCATTCAAAGGGGGTTTTTGATTTGCCTTTCCAGCAATCCTATGAGCAGTTCTCTTGGAAAGTTGTTTTGGTCTTCCAGACCTCAACTTGACCTCCACCATTCCTGTTAACTGCCATTTCTTAATTACATTACGAACTGAGGAAATGGCTACCTGAAAACACTTTGCTATCTTCTTATAGCCTTCTCCTGCGTTGTGGGCATCATTTATTTTAATTTTCCGAGTGCTAGGCAGCTGCTTAGAGGAGCCCATGGCTGCTGATTGTTGGGACAAGGTTTGAGGAGTCAAGGTATTTATAAAGCTTTGAAATTTGCATCACCTGGCCTTTCCTAATGATGACTGTGAACAAGCCAGAGGCGTAATAAGTAAATTAGGTCTGAGACCTTGGAAAAAGTTATCTGAGAGCTCAATCCCTTGGGGTGCCCAAACTTTTGCATGGTGCTCCTTTCCTTTTTTACAATCAAAAATTGTACAAAACAAAAATAATACACTAATCTTGCTTAAAATGTTGAAAAGAATGTTCCATCTTTAACTTTATGACTTTTGGAGATCAGTTCATCTTCTACTCACGTAACTATTCACAGTAACAGAAATTTTGACCGGGGTGCCCAAACCTTTTGCATGCCACTGTACCTACAAATAAATTATTTATCCAAAATCAATCTCAGTCACTGACAGTCATGTAGTCAACAAACTTAATTCATAACGATGTTATTCACCCTTTCCTGGTCGGTTCTAACATCATCACTACACAGAACCTGAAAAGAATTTGAATCTACCTCAGTATTTTCCCCCTGGAAGAACTTAGTGTTTATTTTTTTGCTGATGATCTGGGTTCGAATGTAATCCTTTATAGCTAAGCAGAGTCTCATTTGCTCCAAGATAAACTCAACCTTCTCCTTCTTCTCCATTGAACCGTATGTTTCAACCTGTTGGTTTAAGAAAACAGCAATTTAAAATAACAAAGTCTAATCAATTGTTATGGTAGTTGAATTGTTTTTCAAAACCATCCATTTGAACTAAGGTTTGTGCTTTAGCATTTTCCATTTACTGAGATTTGGACATTACAACTAAGGCTGATATTTCTCACTCATTTCAAGAGCACACAAGAATGGATCTGCAATACCAAGGAGGCCAGATTGGATATGCACATTAGTGAACCAAGCAATCCAATAATCCTCCAGTCAGCATGACTAATGATCCTTTTTTCCCCCCAATTCCAGATTACTAAATAAATTGCTGTTGTGAGATTTGAACTCTGGCCTCAGGATTACGAGCAAAAGTCAGGGCCACTAGACCAGTACTTTAATTGCCGCAACACCACCATATCTGCTGTTGAAACTGCATTATATAGTTGTGAAAACCTGAATATTCTGAACCAATTAGAAAGATCACAAAAAGTTAATCAAGCATAGCATTAAAATTAGGAGCAGTTATAGAACATATGTCATTAGCTGGCCGAGGAGGTGGTGGATTCAGACACAAAGTACTATGATTAGGAGGCACTTAAAACAGTTAAATAGACAAGGCACAGAAGGAGACACAAGAGTCTCCAGTCCTGAAACATGGTTTCCATCAATAATTCCTTTAGCCCTCATAGTTGGTACTTGTCCCAAGTTCCTCCAGTAGAATGCATGTTGCTCTTAAGGCATGGAGGATATAGTCCTATACTTAAGTTCGATAATCTATTCCAGGCCTTCAATTTTGAGATGCCTGCATTTTAATTTGGTCTCTTCAATTATCAAACTTAAACACCCTTGCATTCGTCCACCATGACCTTAAGTTCATAATTCTAAACTTGAACCTTTTGGTTTTTATTTTGTTTTCCTCCCACTGAACCCTCGCCTCCATAACTACAATATATTTTTGAGTCCAACTTTCATTTGATAACACTCCTGTTAAGAGCCTCAGGATTCTTATCCTATATTAACGATACTCTTCAAAAAAAAAGTTTTCATTTCTAAACCTGATTGGTGAAACTGAAAGCTCACCTTCTGAAGTTGATTGTTGTATGATCTAATACTAAGATAACTTTATTGTTGAGGTAAAGAAAAAAAGAAAACACATTTTGCCATAGACTTAAAAAAGCACTACAGCACAGATACAGGCCCTTCAGTCCATCTAGTCCATGCCAAACTATTATTTGTGCCTAGTCCTGTTGATTTGCACCTGAACCATACCACCCCAAACTCCTCCTATCCATATGTTTATCCAAACTTATCTCTACTTTGCTTGTGGTCTTTCAACTATAAAATAATGCCCAAATATCTTGAAATTATAACACACAACAAAATTTAGGCAGCATTCAATACAAATTAAAATGATCTATTTTGCTTGACAGGAGCTCACAAGGGATCACAATTATTTTGAGAAAACCTTGTTCATCATGATAGCATGCACGTTTTACTTGCCTAGATATCATTGACATTCACCTGAAGTTCTTGCAAAATGGCAGCAGCTTCTTTTGGTTCTCCAGCTTCCTCCTTTATCGTGGCCAAGTGTTTGGTTAACCGAGCACGCTCAATTTCTACATAAATCTGAAAGAAACAATTAATAACAATAATATTATCCAGGTTTCAATTCACAATTCTTTTTGCTCTATTATTTAAATAACTTTTTTAGAATGTACAGAAACATAGCAAGCTGGTGATCAATTTATTTTATTGAAATGAAAGCACAAATGACTTATGACATATGTCAAACAGCTAATGCACTATGAGATGAAAGCTATTTGACTATGGCTTAATTCACAATTTTTGATGATATTGCCAGCATAACTGTACCAAAAAGTGTAAAGTAACGGTCATACAGCATTTTTAGAATAAACATGATACATGCTAGCATGATTCTCCAACCCATAGCTATTGATGGTTTAGCTTGCTATGATTCAACAGCTAAATGAAGCCTTCTTGTATATTCTTATAGAATTTTTTACAACAAAATATATAACGTGATGAACCTAAAAATCCTACACCATCAGAACTTTATTTTGCCTTAAATGGGCAACCCCTTCCCCAATAGCTGACTCCCCTCATTCTTCTAAACTCCAGCGAATACAAATCTAGCTTCACCAACCTCCTCTTATAAAGACAATCTGCCCATTCTGAAGAACAGAACTCGAAAAATTTGGCAGTTTTGGGACTTCTGGCATGTATCAGATAGCTAATTTTCCAGACTATTAGACGTTACTTCAATTACCCCAACACATTTGAAATTGACCATTTCTTTAAAAAAGTCAGTTTGTTTGATGACAAGTTTCCCAATTAAAAGAGAGGATGGGAACTGGGGCCTCAAGTGAGCAGGAGTAGTAGTCAGCCAGAAGCCAATTCATTGGGATTTCCAAATCATCAAATAGCAGATTTTTGTTGTTTTACTGTATTAGCCTTGCAAACTTTCTCTGAACTACTTCCGATCCATTTATTCCTTATTTAAATATGAAAAGCAACACTACAAACCAAATGTGGCTTCACAAATGGCTTATATAATTGAAGCGTAAGATCCTTACTGTTACATTTAATTCCACTTGCAATAAGCAATAGCATTCTGTTGGCTTTGCTTACTTACTTGCTGTAGCTACTGCACACATCTGTCTTCAGTGAATGACATACGGGGATGCCCACATCCTTCTTTCACCATAGAACTCCACAATCTCTCACCATGTGAAATACATGCTCTTTTATTTCTTACTTTGCTTACTAAAATTTCACATCTCAGATCATACCCGATTTGCCAGATCTTGCCTGATCCACTTATTTATGCACCTTTGGTTGTTTGCGCAAACAGTGCATCTCACTGTATGTTTTGATGTGCATGTAATATATAAACTTGAATCCCTTTAGAGCTTTCTTATGTTCTCTTTAAATCTTCTTTTTTTAAAAAAAACTATCTCTGGGTCATCAGAAAATTCAGCAGCCATAGATAGCTTCAATGATTTCAAGCATGGCATTTATATCAATTGTAAAATGTTGAGTCCCAAGTGTGAATCTCATTGGCACACCACACATTACACCTCGCCAAGCAGAAAAATATCGACTGTATGTTTGTATGTACTAACAGAAATATACTCTTGTCCCATTTTTGCATATGACCAATGGACACATTAGTACTGATGAATTACAGAGAAACAAGTGATGTATGACTGAGTTAATAAAAAACATTGGTGTCCATTTCCAGTTAGTGAGCCTATCTTCTACCCATTCCAAACTGTTGCCTCTTACAGTTAGCCATTTCCCCTGACAATAATCTTTGATGTGACAGTTTATCAAACGCTTCCTTGAACTTTTAGTATATCGACTGGTTCCAGTACCTGTGTACAGCACACACTAATTTAAAAAAAAACTATAAATTTTTCAAACATGATTGTTGCTTTTGCCTAAATTTACTTGGATTTTTCCAATTGTTCTCCTATTGCACTTTATTGACAACTTCTTTCATTTTTCCCATGACAGATATTAATTACAAAAACTTTCCTGCTTTCTGTCTCCCTCCATTTTTAAATATGAGTTACATTTGCTATTTTCTAATCCAAGAAAATATAGGCAACTATGTAAAGTTAAAACCAATCCACCAACTATCTAATGAGAGACTTTTAAGACTGAATTGTAATCATCTCCAACGTTATATTAAAAAAACTATATCTTTTCATGCTCAGCAGTATTGTAGGTATTACAAGAAGGGCGCTTTTGGAAATAGGTGGAACATACTAACCTTTCCAGCTGTGATAGTACGCAAAGTGTCAATTAGTCTCAATTTGATTGGCAAGTCAGTAATCTGACTGACGTATGTGCAGCACTCCTGAACCATTTTTGTTACTGCCTGCATAATAAAACAAAAAAACATTGATGCTTTTAACAACAATTACTGCAACATAAATTGGTAATCTATTAATATCCTCCCAACACACAAGTGCACTTCAGATCACAGGCAGAAAGAACATAATCTACATATTGAATACATAACACAAGTTTTAATTCTATCATTTGAGATCATAATTGCTAACAAGCAAAATATCCTTTTGCCATTTCAATGTTCACCAGCATCAAACCTGCTCTATGTGATAACACTTTCATATAGAAATGTAAAAAACATTAGCATAGACAGGATTTCTTTTTTACTTTTGCTAAAAGCACTGATTTTACTCATGTTCATTTTTGTTGCATAAAAAGAAAAGCTCATAAGTTTTATATGCCGATATTTGCCAACTAAATACGAATGTTGGAACAATTTAACATGACGTCCATACTTCTGATAATAGATTACCTGGCAGGCATTTTTGAGAAATTTAAATACAGAAAACAATTTTAGTCACCTGTTCTATACAATCTGAGAACTTTACCTGTTTTAACTGACTTCTCCTTTTAGACAACAGTACGATATTTTCATTGAGTGTGTCCCAGTCTTTTGCATCATAACACATTTTTACTATTGCAACAAGGATTCTTGATGTGGAAGCCATATCAGAGGCCTAGAATTTATAATGGAAAAATAACATAATGACCCAGTAACAATTTTTTTCTAACTGTGGAAAAAAAAAATCAGCCAAAAGTACTTCAACTTCTCAATTATCCAGAATTAATAAATGAAACTGCAGTTTGGCATAATTAAGAATAGTGAGGGAGTCTAGGACCAGAGGACACAATCTCAGAGCACAAGGACATCCCTTTAGAACAGAAATGAAGAGGATGTTCTTTACCCAGAGCGTTGCAAATCTGTGGAATTCATTATCACAGACGGCTGTGGAGGCCAAGCCATTGGGAATATTTAAAGCAGGGTATGATAGGTTCTTGATTATTCAGGGCATCAAAAGTTACAGGGAGAAGGCAGGAGAATGGGGTTAAGAGGGAAAATAAATCAGCCACGCTCAAATGCCAGAGCTGTCTTGATGGGCTGAATGGTCTACTTCTGCTCCTACGTTTTATGTAATCTATATTAATGGATGATATTCATACATTGGTCGACACACATTGTTGGCCAAATGACCCACACTGTGCAGTACTGCTCTACATTCTGTGACAAAATGGTTAACACGAGTTGGGACATCATGTATCAAAAACTCAAGTCATCTGTGAGATCACAACATTAGTACTGTGTGCAGTTCTGGTTGCCAAGCTGTAACTAAACTGGAAAGAATGCAGAAAAGATTCACAAGGATGTTACTGGGACGGGAGAGCTTGAGTTATATGGAGAGGCTGAATTGGACTGGCAGAGCCTTTTCTCCCCCTGCAGTGTAGAAGCACAGTCATAACTTTATAAAGGTATACAAGGTCATGCCAGGGATAAATAAGTATTGTTCCCAGGGTAGTGGAGTCTAAAACTATAGGACATAGATTTAAGGTCAGAGGGGAAGATTTGAATGGCATGTGAGGGCTGACTTTTTCCCACCAAGAGGGCAGTGGGTACATGCAATTTTCAGCTATAGGAAGCTGTAGGGGCAGGTACAATTACAATGTTTGAAAGGTATTTGCTCAAGTATATAAATAGAAAAGGTTTAGGGGGACTGAGCCAAATGCAGGCAAATGGGACTAGCTCAGATGTACATCTTAGTCAGCACAGGCATGGTGACCCAATCAACAACATTCAGAAGAAATTGCACAACTAAGAGAAGGATGCCAAACAATTCCCTCCTGTCAGCTCTTCATTACATTGAGAAAATCTGCTATCACTGCAAAATCTGCAAACTGAGTTTTTTTACTTTTAGAGCAAAAGATGGATACCCAAAAAAGGCAGTTTAAAAATCAACTTCTATATAGTTGATGCAGAGAGAAATATAACTTGGATTCTTCGACTAATAAAATTAAAGTTCTAAACATTTTAACTTTGCTATTTTATAGTGATTAAAAAAGAGACATCCATAATCTAATGTTCCAAAACATAATGACTCCTGTAGCTCACTCTTCCAAGTTTCACAAACAACAGTGAGATAGATGGTGCCAAATAAGGTGATTTAGTGATGTTGACTGAAGGGTAAATGCATCACAATTTTTTTTTCTTCTTCTAATGCTGCCTTGGGATCTTTTACATTTTCCTGAAAAACACATCTTGGCTAATCATGCACCTGCTTGTTAGCACTAAAAGTCATATTCCATTCACTTGACACTTAACATAAGTTAATGTGCATAGCAAATTGAATTTAATTATATAAGCAGCATTCAAGTCTTTCGAGTACGATTGGACCCCATGGTCTTCTGATTCAGATGAGATTATTGGAACTAGACGGGAGAATAGTTTTGCTCATGGTGGAGTGGCGGAGCAGACTCAATGGGCCGAATGGCCTACTTCTGCTCCTTTGTCTTGTGATCTTGTGACTATGCCAACACTGAGAGTCTGAACAGTTGCTTTACCTTCGTTTGCCATTTGAGGAACAGACTTTTGGAGAAAAATACTGCAACGTTTGCCAAACAAATCTAGGATTACAAAGTAGGACCCTTGGATGGTGCTCAATAAATTATTTTAGTGGACAATACTGTGATCCCTCCAAATACTTGCTGGTTAAATTGCTGCAGAATGTAGTCCACTTATTTCATACTTCGATTCAAACTGAAACAAGCAATTTAGGCACAGTTATGTTTTGGAATGGTTGAACTTTGGAAAAACAATATTGGAATATACATAGTTTACTTTTCTAAATGTCTTAGTTTAAGTTGGTTTCAATTTCACACAAAGTGATAAAATTTGCACTTACTGTTCGAGTCTGCTTTTCCAATGACAGAAGATTATCAATAGCTTCCTGCAGTCTTCCATCCTAAATTACAATGCATTGGTTATTGCAGAAACGTTACACAATTTTAGCAGAAATCTATAAAAACACACCTTCTCTTCCTATTCCAAAATCAGTTCTCTTTGCAAAGTACATTCAGATATTTACTTCACAGCTCAACAATATCTCCCTCCTTTCCACATTCCTATGCAATGCTCTACTTGAATGTTATTCAGGAAATTCAAGTATGGCTGCATGATGGACAGGACAGCTTAGTCTCAGTTACTGTAACGCTACAACAACGCCAGCTGCAAGATCATGTTTCAATTCTCACCACTGTCTATTTGGAGTTGGTGTTTTCTTCTCCGTTACCATGTAGGTTTCCTCCGGGTGCTTCCATTTCTACTCATGTTCCAAAGACATACAGTTACGGTCAATGAGTTGTTGGCATCAGGCATCAGAAGCATGACAACACTGGTGGGGTTGATGGACTGCCCTTGCTGAATTGACGCTAACAACCCATGTCATTGTATGTCTTGATGTACATGACAAGTAAAACTAATCTTTATCTTCAGTTATTTTTGAAATGCAAGAAGTTTCTTTTCCACATGTATTACTACCTTTTGAATGAATGAAGCATTTTGATGATTATGCAACATTATAAATGTAGTAATTCACATCTTTTCAGTTCATCCAACAAAGGAGGTAAATAATAAAACAATGTAACTCAGTTAAATTCTGTTCTTGACGTTCTTTGGCTCAGCATGGTAAACACAAACATCAGCACAGTGCAAGATACGGCTAAATAGCAGTGAAGAATGGAGCAAAAATGATACAGAAAAATGCACAAGTATAGGAGAAGTGAAGTGCAATAGAACTAGAGAGTCTACAATTGTCCAGTTGAACTCAGGCCCCATGTTTAAAATGAAACAATGCTAAAAATAAACATCAATTGGTCAAGCAGCATCTATGGAGGCAAAAGGTGCAATTTGTTTCAGGTTGAGACAAAGGGATCAGAAAAACCTGTCAGTATGAAGCAGTACAATGAAAGGTGCGGTTGAAGCTGGTATTTATGCTTATCATAAGCAGATAGAACCGGATGGGGAGGTGAGGACAGAGGCTGGTAGATGATGGTGGAGCTAGATGATGAGGGAATTGCGGGGGGGGGGGGGGGCAGATGGAACAATGCTGGTGCTCAGCAGGGAGAAGGAACAAAAGGAGAAGAAAACTGTGGACAGATGAGTGTGCCTTGTGTTAGGGTTAATGTTAGGGTTAATTCGAGACTGCCATTACAGGTCAGGAGTGGCTCACGTAATACTAGGAGGCCGGAATGCGAGGGAGGGGGGAGCGAAACTGGGGATTCCGCTACACCGAAACTACCAGTGTCACGCGATTCAGGAAACAAAAGAAACAGGTAACTCGTGAGTGTATGGCGTCGGGCCAATAAGATGGACACAAGTGCCCGATATTACCTAATATGTAGCGGGGGGTTGTGCTGGGGGGAAAAGGGATATAAATAAGAGCAGATTGTAAGGGGAAGTCGGAACGCGCCTTCTCCAGCGACTCCGTCGATTCGCTGTGCCAGTTACGGATTCTGCAATAAACCCAAGTTTTGTAATATTCTGGTGTTGGTTGTCTCTCTTCCTAAACGAACACAGGGCAGAATTTCAAGCCCAACACTTGGTAGAAAACAACAGAATAACCTGAAATTCAATATTTATTTTATTGGGATGTGAGCTATGAAAGCAGAACACGAGATGTTGTTCTTACAGTTTGTGTTTGGTCTCTCTATAGCAATGGACAGGTCAGTGAGAGAATGGAATTAAGATTATACGCAACTGGAAACTCAAGATGGCCATTGTGGAACACAGGTGCTCAGCAAAACAGTTACCCAGTCCACACTTGGTTTTACCACTGCAGAAGAGGCCTCATCATGTGCACTGAATGCAGTAGACCAGGTTGGAAGAGATTAAGTGGACCTTACCTTAAGGTTATATTATAAGTTTGGATTCAATTATTATTTAATCTATTATAATTCAAATGGAAGATCTCCCCACTATAGGGTCACGGTGCAGGGAAAGTGTAATTGCATTGGAGCTACTTGAAATACTGGAGACTGAGTGCTGGATGCATGGATGGAGAGGTTGATGGTGAAAGGTGAGGACCAAAGGAACCCTTTTGTTGTTCTACTGGGTTGGGGGTTGGGGTGGTGGAAAGTAGGAATTGGAGGAAATATGTCTGAGAGCATCATCGAGTATCACAGAAGGAAAGCCATGCTTCCAGAAGGAGGACGTAATTTCAGAAGCTCTAAAGCAGAAGGTCTCACCTTGAGAACAGATGTGGCAGAGATAGAGCAGTTGAGTAAAAGGAATGGCATTCTTATAAGAGGCAGGGCAGGACAAGGTATAGTTGAGGTCACTGTGGTAATTACTGTGTTTACTGAAGTTGCCAGTAACAGTTCTAATCCTGAGATGGAGACAGAGAGATCCAGAAAAGAAAGATAAATGGCAGATATCATCCAGGTGAATTTGAAGGCAAGGTGGAAGCTGATGCTGAAGCTGATGGATTTGATGAGCTCTGTAGAAGAAAGTGGAAGAGACAGCATTGATGCATTCATTGATGTACCAGAGAAAGAACTGGAAGTGGGGTTGGGGCATTATGAAGTTGGAGACAATCTAATATGGTGAGATCCCAGGAGATGGTGACCTGGTGTTAGTCGGATCATGGTCTGGAGGGAGGTACAAGCAGGTATCAGCAAGTTGATGTCTGGCTTCTTTACAATACACACTGAGAAACAAAGTTACATAACACTTATTTATGCTCAATGTTTAAGAGTACATAGTGTGTAAAAGACAGCATGTACAGTACTGGGCAAAAGTCTTAGGCACATGTAAAGTGAAGATGCATTCCAAAATAATAAGAAGTTTCTAAATATTAAAAAAATACTAGAAAGAGCTGAAAACAGTACAAAATTAAATCAAATCAATACTTGGTGTAACCACCCCTTCCATCAATTCTCTTGGGTACATTGTTATGCAGTTTTAAAGAAAATCAGCTGGTAGCTTGTTCCCAACATCTTGTAGAACTTGCCACAATTCTTTTTGCAAGCTTTCTCGCTTGCTTCTGTCTCTTCAGGTAATCCTAGAAAGACTCAACGTTGTTGAGACCAGGGCTCTGTGGAGGCCATACTATCTGTTGTAGAACTCCTTGATCTTCTTTTCGTGAAGGTAGTTCTTTATGACCTTGGCTATGTGTTTCGGGTCAGTGCCCTGCTGCAGAATGAAGCTGGTACAGATCAGACACCTCCCTGATGGTATTGCATGATGGATGAGAACCTGCTTGCACTTCTCAGCATTGAAGATTCCATTAATTCTGACCAACTCCATTTACAAAAATGCAACGCTGAACTTGCTGGGAACTTCTGCATGCTTCACTGTTGGCTGCAGCCACTCCTCCATGTGGCACTCTCCAGTTGTTCTCTGGACAAACTGCCTCATGTTTGAGCAAAAAATTTCAAATTTTGACTCGTCGGTCCAGAGCACTTGCTTCCATTGTTCAGCAATCCAGTCCTTGTGTTTTTGTGCTTGGTGAGTCTCTTGGTTTCGTTTCCACTTTGGAGGAACAGGGGGAGCAATTCTTCCATGAAGACCACTGCTGACAAGATTGCTCCAGACTAAAGAGCAGTTCTGGTGGTTTCTGTGACTTCAGAGATGACTGTAGTGCTGGACTTCTTCTGATTTAAAAGGGATATCAGTTTTATGCATCTCTCGTCTCTGCATTCAGTTTCTGTGGCTGACCACTGCATTTCTGGTTCTCAACCTTGCCTGTTTCTTTGTGCTTCTTCAGAAGAGCTTAGATAGCACACCTTGAAAATCCTGTCTGTCACAATATTTCTGCTCAGGAGAGATTTTGCTGATGCAGGATGACCACCTTGTGCCTTGTTGCTATGTACACTCTTGCCATGGTGTAAGAATTGATCATTTCAAGATTAAACACCCACATCTGCCATACCGAACCTTTTAGTTTGGCTGTCCTTTGTCCAGTTTGATTCCTTCTACACCTGTTTCTGTTAATCGATTTAGTTCATTCAACTTATTATGTCATTGATCATTAGCATCCCATTTGTTCTCTTTGTTTAATCATGCACTGGGCTACATAACTACAAAGTAATTAAGTTTTTATTTGACAAGAGTTCTATTACTTAAATATGTTACTTTCTCTGTAACATCTATTATTTTGAAAAATGAATGTTTGGAAAACTAAAATTTACTCTTTTCTGCTGACACCCTAACGCAGAAAACAAAAAATAAGCATTTAAAACAAAATTTATATAAAACATCTTGAGTGTCTGAAGAATTGAGAAACTGTGGTACTGTAAAAAGTCTTAAGTTCAATCGGTTGAATGGACATTTTTGTTGTAAGGAAATACAAATTAATATGACAATAGATGAGTAATGAAAATAATAAAATATGAAAATACCTGGTGAATTACTTAAAACAAGAAATGAGTGTGCTAACTTTTCAAGAACAACTGGATGCCTTCCTCAAAATTTATAGGAAAAAAGTGCTACATTATAATTACATTGATGTTGCTTAAATGTATCTTACTTTGTAAGAAACAGATTGCAAACTTGGCACATTCGCCGTGTTTAAAATAGCTAACTTGATCAGAATATTACAACTACATTCTGCTGGAACATCTTAACTTTGATATTGTTCTAAACCACACTTAGTGATTTGTGTTGAATAACCCACTGAAGCATTGCCTGTTAACATTTTGAATGAATTTTAGAATGTGCAGTTGGTTTTATTCAGTATTTTGTTGATCTGATCTCTCAAGAATTAAATCATATGGACATGAGGGGCATGAATAAAGCTCACACATTGAACATCCTCTCACCATCTGCTGTGAGTAACAGAAATATTTCTGTGGTAAGTGAAACAGTTAATGTTTCTTTTCATCAGTTCAAAAGGGCCTCAGAATTGAACCATTAACCATTTCTTTTTCCACAGATGCTGTCTGATCCGTTGAGTGTTTATGGTATTTTCTGTTTATATTTCCAGCATTTAATGCTTTTAATGATTTTCTTTTGCTATCAGTGCTGTACTTGCTTCTCCCCTTCTTCTACGCTTCTACTCCCTCTTCGGACAGCCTTGACCAGTGAACTTCAAAGTGGAGGCCTATGCTTACTGACTATCAGTTTTATCTTCAATTACATTCTGTATCAGCAGATGTCCTGCAGCATTTTTTATGTTTACATCTGGGAATTAACATTAACCTGTGCTTAATAACAATGAAGATTGCTTCTCCTAGCTTTAGCTTATGTTCTGGGCATCAATTATGTAGGTTTAATGTAGCCAGTTATACACTTGACTAGTTTATCTTCAGTGTTTTGAATCGAAGACCACAACTTGCTTTCATTTCTTTTTATGCTAGGAAGTGCTCTACACAAACTTACCCGTTAGTCAAGGTATTCTAATGCAAGTGTTAGGTAAAAAGATGGTATTCTAATTACATCCAAAATGACCCTAAGCTAAGTCACTATGGGCACAAGGCAGACAGCATAAACCTGGGGATCAAACAACATTAACAATGAAATTATTTTCTTGCTTCACTACATTGGCAATGCTGTTCTACCCCAACGAAATACTGTCAAGTTTTGCTATAATTATCTCTAAAATTTAAAGACTTCACTCCTCCCAATGTCTTTTTCCAGATTCAGTGAATTTAATTATTTTTCATCTGTTTCTGATTTGATAAGAACTTAAAATCAAAGATGCTAAGATAAATTATCCTGTGATTTAATTTTATTTTTCTAAGACATTTTATTTTTCTCAGACTGGAGGCCTGTGACTAGTGGTGTGCTTCAGGGATCTGTGCTGGGACCATTGTTGTTTGTTGTCTATATCAATGATCTAGATGATATGTGGTAAACTGGATCAGCAAGTTTGCTGATGACACTAAGATTGGAGGCGCTCTGGACAGCGAGGAAGGCTTTCAAAGCTTGCAGAGGGATCTGGATCAACTGGAAAAATGGGCCAGAAAATGGTACATGAAATCTAATGCAGATAAGTGTGAGGTGTTACATTTTGGAAGGACAAATCAAGGTAGGACGTACATAATAAATGGTAGGGCACTGAGTAGTGCGGAGGAACAAAGGGATCTGGGAGTTCAGGTACATAATTCCCTGAAAGTGGCGTCACAGGTAGACAGGGTTGTAAAGAAGGCTTTTGGCATCCTGGCATTCATAATTCAAAGTATTGAGTAAAGGAGTTGGGATGTTATGGTGAGGTTATGTTTTACAAGGTTATGTCTTACAAGACATTGGTAAGGCCAAATTTGGAGTATTGTATACAGTTCTGGTCACCTAACTACAGGAAGGATATCAGTAAGATTGAAAGAGTGCAGAGAAGATTTACTAGGATGTTGCTGGGTCTTCAGGAGTTGAGTTACAGGGAAAGGTTGAACAGGTCAGGACTTTATTCCTTGGAGTGTAGAAGAATGGGGGGGGGGTGGGATTTGATAGAGGTTTACAAAAATTATGAGGGGTATAGACAGAGTAAATGCGAGTAGGTTCTTTCCACTTAGATTAGGAGATAAATACGAGAGGACATGGCTTTAGGGTGAAAGTGGAAAGGTTTAGGAGGAACTTCTTCACTCAGAGAATGGTGGGAGTGTGGAATGAGCTGCCACCTGAAGTAGTAAACACCGGCTCACTCTTAAGTTTTAAGAATAAATTGGATAGATACATGGATGGGAGAGGTCTGGAGGGTTATGGACTGGGTGCAGGTCAATGGGACTAGCGGAATAAAGTTTTGGCACAGACTAGAAGGGCCGAATGGCCTGTTTTCTGTGCTGCAGTGTTCTATGGTTCTAAAATGCTGTTAAATTTTAAAAAATGACTCAGGTTGAATTACAATTAATTTCAATATTCATTACTCAACTGTGATCGGGAAATTGAAATCACCTTTCTAAATTAAATTACAAACGTTCAATATGAATTATTTGTCACCATTTAGTTTTAGATGAACAGATAATTTGATTATTTTAGTTCAATTAAATGAGATTTTAAAAAACTTGCCTCAAAAAAAAGGTTAATCTGGAACTCTGGCAATGCAGCATGTCAACTAGCTTTCTAAAACACATTCAATGGTGAAAATTGTGCGATCTCTCCTCATGTGGGGTTCATCAAAATACTGATACCTAAACAACATAATGAGGTATTAAGGCGGATAACCAAAGCCTGGTGACAGGCAGTGTTTAAAGACTATATTAAAAGAAGAGAGGCAGACATATTAAGGAGGTAATTTCCCCTTCTCCACTCAGGTCCTTTGAGGCAAAAAGCACAGGTGCAAACAGTAATTATATTTAAGAACAATCAAATGGATAGAACTCAGTGGTACTTAGAAACCAGCCCAAGTGCCTCAATATTTAAATTTACTGGAGTTTATACCAAATGTCCATAAATAGAATAACTTAATTTTATTTAAAGTTGCCTTAAAGGTTTAGTCCTCCAAGACCTTGTTGTGGTTTGGAGGCTTGTGTGCCTCACTGATCTGGAGAGCTATGTTGGCTGAAGTCAGAGTTTTATGCTTTGGCTTTTGGCAGGGTCACCAATGCCAAACAGGTCAAAGGGTAGAGGCCTGACTAAAAGTGGTCCACCAGTCCTCCAGGTTCGGAGGTTCAGCGCAGGGCTAACAACCATGACTAGTAAAAGAAAACTGTTGCAGAAACAGCAATGAAAATCCTTCTATATCTGAGTGCGATGGTTTTCCTGAGTCTCCACCTGGGATTTGCAAGCTGATGGTTGTGAATTACCAGCATGATGAAGGAAGCCCTGAACACCGCCAGAATGGAGGGTTTTCAGCAGCGTAACAGGCAGTTAGTAAAAGTTTAGTAGAATTCTGCACATAAGAAAGACAACTGTCATTTTATAAAGACCATAGCTTTAACAAAACATAAACTATAGGAATAAAACAGGAATCAATTTCTATATTAAAATTCAGCTCTGTTATTTAGACTGGGCAGTTTTTAAGTCAGGTTTTGAAGCTACAAACCAAGACATAGATTTCAAATCTTATATGATTGGAAACTTTGAAAGTTAGGATAAGCTTGATTGAAGTAAGTGAAAATGTAGTCAAAACCGCTTTGCATCAATGGAAGTATACAACGTGTTGAGGAGTAATTTAAAATAAAACCGTTCAGTCTTCTCCAGCTAGAGGTTCGCAATGACAATGGGTGGTAGCATGTCATTAGTAAGTTCACCAAAAATATGAAATCGATATCCCCATGAATTAATATAAACTCAAAATGATTTTTCATACAGTGTAGTCTGTTCATTCTTGGAGTGCAAAGTCATCTTTACCTTTCAAAATGTTACCATCTTATTGGTGCATAATATTTCAGCTTTTGGGGGGTGAGGAATTTGGAAACTGCTTGTTGTGTTCATAAAGACTGAGCTAGTGGAATTAAAGATAGAGGATTTAACATGAAATGTATTCATGCAATCACTCTTTCAATGAACATGAACACACAGCACAAAATTATTATTAAGGTGTTGAATTGGCAGCTGAAATTAGAATCCATATAATTATCTGTTGTGTGGAATTGAAAATCACACTTCTAAGAGACATTTTTCTTTCATTGTAGAGCAGAAGAGCGATATAAATTCTTACATCCCCTTCCATAACTTCACAATATTTTGTAGTGTGCTAAAGACAATAAAGTATTTATCAAATGCTCTGAGTAATTTGCAAATGTGGAGCCAAATTGTACATGGCAAGTGCTCACAAGCTTCAATGTGACAGTGGCTGTTAACTGTATTTTGTAATCAAAATACAGACCACTTTAGCTCCCCTAATTGAGCCTCACAATCTATCATTGTAATACTAAAAAAAAGTTAATTCTATGTGGCTGCTAAGAATCCATCCAATCAATATATATACAATTTTACCCCAGTACAAGAGTTAAAATAAAATGGATAAAGACATAAGGGACATTGAGATGTAGGAATAGGATTGCAAGTATTTTAACTTCCATAAAGGAGAAAATCATGGCATAACCTGTTTCCATGTTGGTAAAATTTGTGAATTTCCAGCTCAATGAGATCAAAGGAAAAATCTCTGGTGTAAAGGCAAGTGGTCTGGATAAAAAAAAATTATCAGGCAAACGAGAACCAGAAGTAGAGTCTCTTTTCTGTTTGCCAAAATGGTGTGCGGCATGGGTTTCAAAAATTATATGAAGGTACCAAAGCCAACATTATTAAATTCGCTGGTGCTAAATAAGAGGACATGGACGCTACAAAATAATTTTCATTGGTTTAGTGGATGGGTAGAGATGTAACAAACTGAATATGTTGTGAGAGAATGTGAAATGTGGCAAGAGAAATATAAATACATATAATCTAAATGGTGACAGATTGTAGAGCTCTCAGATGCAGAGATCTGGGTGTTCTGAGTGCATGGTTTGCAAAAAGGCTAATATGCAAATACTGCACATAATTAAGCAAGAAAACCAAACATGAAAGTGGAGAGGTTATGCTTCCATTATATGCAGCACTCTGGAGTACTGTTTACAGTACTGGTCTCATTATTGAAGGATAGATGTGAGTACGCCACAAGCAGGTCAGAGAAGGAATACCACACCAAAACCTAGAACAAGCAGGTATTCTTATGACAAATTTCTAGATAGGTTAGGTTTGCATCCACTAGGACTTAGAAAAGTGAGACATTGAGATCTGATGGGTTTTCACATGATGGATGTGGTGCATGTTTGATTTTGTGGGAAAATCTAGAATGGGGATTACTGTTTAAAAATGAAGAAATCACCTGTTGAAGACTGACGAGGGTTTTGAGTCTTTGTAAATCTTCCACACAAAATGCTGGAGGAAATCAGCAGGTCAAACAGCATCTATGGAAAGGAATAAAGAGTCGATATTTCGGGCCAATACCCTTCATCAGGGCTGGAAAGAAAGGGAAAAGAAGCCAGAATAAGAATGGGGGAGGGGATGGAGTACAAGCTAAAAGGTAACAGGTGAGGAGTTAGGTAGCTGAGTGGGAAGGGGGGATGAAGTGAATGCTGGGAGGTGATGGGTGAAAAAGGTTACAGAAGGAATCTGATAGGAGAGGATAATGAACTGTGGGAGAAAGGGACAGGAGTGGGGCGAGGGGAGGGGTAGGATGGGAAACCAGAGGATAGTGATAGGCAGCCAAGAAGTGAAGAGTTGAGAGAATAACCAGAAGAGGAATTGAAAATGAAAGAAAGAGGAGGGGGAGAAATCACTGGAAATAAGAGAAATTTATGTTCATGTCAACAGGCTGGAGGCTACCCAGACAAAATATGAATGTATTGATCCCCCAACCTGAGAGTGACCTCCAAGTGGCAGTAGAAGATCTTCACAAAGTGGTAGAAGCATAGTCTTTGAATATTTTGAGCCAAAGGTATGTACACTTCTGATTAAAGAAAAAAAAGTTAAAAGTTATTGTGATCAGAGTGGGATGCAGAATTAATGCTGGAATCTGATCACCCATAATCATATTAAATGATGAAGCAGGCTTGTTGGACCCACACCATCTCCTAATTTGAATATCCAATGTATATTAATACTTGGAACCATTCTCAAGACCTAAATTCTTCTATTTACTTAATTAATATTGTGGACAAGGTCTCTGCGAAATTATAAACATTACACATTAGGGACAAAAGCTTCGGGCAAAGGCTTCATCGGAGCTTTTCTTACCCATACAGTTTCCTGGGTGAGGGAATGACACAGTTAGAACATATTAAACAGGTGCAGATGTAGGCCAATTGGCCCCAAGCCTGCTCTGCAATTCAGTAACACAGCTAATCCAGTCTTGGCCGCAATACTAATTTCCCACTCCCTTTCCATATGCTTCAAGCCCTTTACTGTTTAAATTACTATCAAACTCTGTATGTGAACATGCTCAATGATTTGATCTCCACAGCTCACTGGATTAGCAAAAGTCAAAGATTCATTGTGAAACCACAATTGGTGCAGATCAGAAATAACATCTCCTCCTCCCTGACAATCAATACTGGAACACCTCAAGGATGAGTGCTTAGTCCACTCTTCTACTCTCTCTCAATAGGCAAATATGCCACTGACACAACTATTGACAGAACTTCAGATGCTGGCAAGGCAGCGCACAGGAATGAGTTAGATCAGCTGTTTGAGTGGAGTCACAACAACTTTACACTCAATGTCAAAAAACTAAGGAATTGACTGTGGACCTCAGGAAGAGGAAGTCGAGGGAACACACACCAGTCCTCATCAAGGTGTGAGCAGTGGAAAGGATAAGCAGTTTCAAGTTTATTGGGTGTCAGCATCTCTGAATCTGTCCTGGGCCCAACATACTGATGCAATTACACAGAAGACAAGCCAGCGGCTATATTTCTTTAGAAGCTTGAGAGGTATTGGTATGTCACCAAAGACTCTTGAAAATGTCTACAGATAAAGGTGGAGAGCATTTTTACTAGTTGCATTACCATCTGGTATGAAGAGGACACTGCACAGAAACACAAAAAGCTACAGGAAGTTGCAAAATCAGCCAACTCCATCATGCCCACTAATCTTCCCACTAACTAGAACATCTTCAAAAGATAGTGCCTCAAAAAGGAAGCATCATCATTAAGGACCCCCACCACCCAGGACATATCCTCTTCTCAATACTACAATCATGGGGAAGTACAGCAACCTGAAGACACATACTCAAAATTTCAGGAATAGCTTCTTCCCCTCCGACATCAGATTTCTGAATGGGCAATGAATCCATTAACACTTACTCAGTATTTCCTTTTTTTTAACACTACTTAATTTATATTTTATATAAATATTGTAATTTATAGTTTTCATTACTATGTTATGCAGTGTATGGCTACCGTAAAACAAATTTCACGATATATGTCGGCGATATTAAACCTGATTTTGTATGTTTCTATTTGGATTTCAGCAACTTATCGCACTTTTTAAAAAAAGGGTTATTTTTCTCCGCGTTCCTTGTTTCTAGTCAAACAATTACTGATCAAAATGCAAAGCCGGTGTAGTTGTGCAGCCAGCCGAGGCCTGCTACCTCCAAAGGCCTAGTTCACTCCGATCACTCAAACCGCATGACTCAGTGACTATTACAAATGACAGACACTCACTTGGGCCATTTTCTCGCATTCAGGGAGTTGCTGATCCACCGTAGAACTATAATCCATCTCCATTTTTACAATCTTGCCATCGGCTCGCTCAGTTGCGTCTGCCATCGTCGCTGCACCTTGCTTGCTAACTATTCTCTTTTATTTTCTGAATGAAAGGTCAAGGCAATCCTCACCGCACAGAAAGGCCCAAAGCCGCCGTAACCCAGTAACAGGCGGTGGACGTCAACGACACCTCGACGTGCGCGTCATTGCGTCGTGCAGTCCTGGCGGAGGACGTCACGTGGCGCGCGCGAAGGAGCGAGCTCCCTTTGACGCTCGAGCATGGCGGCGTCCCGCGAGGATGTTAGCGCGCAGCGCGCCGTTAGGAAGGGGATGGAGGTTGTCGTCGGTAGCCGAGGCATTAATGGGACGTTCTGTAGTCAGAGAACGTGTGCGACTACATTCAGAGTAGCAGAACGGTGACTGTTTTAGTTTTTCTTCATTTTAGTGAGGTATATACTATATATTTCCCGAAATTAAGAGGCACCGAGCCCTGAGGGAGCATTGCAGCCGCCGGCTTGTCGCCAGCTCTCTCGGACTTTGACCGGGGAGAGGCAACCGTGGAGCCACTAAATGTGCGTGGTGAAATTTACCATTAATAAATTGATTTTAGTATTAAAAGGAGATATCAAATATAAAATAATTCCCTGTTTGACGAGGCGACAGTGTCAGCGTCCTGTCAAAAGCTGTTTGGGCTCAAAATAATCGATTGAGTTATTTTCATGTTTGGGGACACACGGGATTCCAGATGGATCATATTTTATGCCATTTACAATTATTTTAGGCACCAACGACTATGGTCCCCCTGGAGCAAATGATTAACACATTCAATGGGTTTAATGACTTTCACTCAACCTTGACTTTTCTGACAAAAACAAAATTCTCTGAATGCTGGGAATATTCAGCAGGTCTGACAGTCTCTGGAGAGGGAAACGGAGTTGACGTTTCAGGTCAATGACTTTTCATCGCTGATTTGTTCTCATGCAGATCAATGTTACTAATTATGTTGTGCAGTAACATTTTGCTAGTTGCTTGTTGAGATATTTGCAGCAGAGGAGGGCCTAGTCGGTCTTGGAAAATATTACTTCACTAAAGGCACAGGCTGTCTTTCACCTTCTGTGTCAATAAATTGACTTCAATATCCATTAATTTTACAAAAACATGTCCAATTAGCACTGTGATAATTGATGGTTAGGTGTCATAATTCCCAAAAACAATTCTGATTTGTTCCTCAATATCTGATATTTAGATATTAAAATAAGGGATGAACAAATGTATAAAAATGCTCAATAAGGCATGAATTAACCTTTTTTTGCCTTTCAATGTCTTCATTAAAATTATTAACTGAAAAACTGGCCGTGGATTAGATATTTATGCTTTTTGGTTTGAACCTGTGAACCAAATGCGAATGGTGTATTTCTGAGCATGTGCATGTACCTAACTCATCAGAATACATCATTAATATCTGCTCATATGTATTGTCTCAGTTCCTTCAAGTTCTAAAACTTTACCCTGCAGCTTTTTCTTCGAGTAATTGTGAAAAAAAGGCATAACTGAAGTTAAATTTATAATGGTAGTTTCAGTGGTGTAGCGTTTAGGGTTGTTGCAACACGACCAAATTCTACACTGATCGTGGTACTGTGTGTGTGTGGAACTTGCCTGTCACCACATTGGTTTCCTCTGGGTGTTTTGGTTTTCTCCACACCCCAAAGACATGCTGGTATGTCAACTTAGCTTCTTAACTGACCTCTTTTGTGTTGGTAAATGACAACACAGATTCAGCGTGGTGGACTGTGTGAAAGTTGGACAGTAGTGTAGCGAAAAATAATAGGAAAAACGGGGTTAACAAGATTGCTCTCTGGGAGTTGAAATGTGTTCAAAGCACACAATGACTTCTTTCTCTACTATAGTATTACTATAAGGTAATATATATTTTAATAAATTATTTAGTGAGATACAGGGTGGAATAAGCACTTCTGGTCCTTTGAGTTGCATTGCCCAGCAACCCTTGATTTAACCCTAGCCTAATCAAAGACCTGTACGTCTTTGGACTGTGGGAGGAAACCAGAGCACCTGGGGAAACCCACACATTCCACGAGGAGAATGTATGGACTCCTTACAGGTGACATTGTAATTGAACTCTGAACAGCAACATCCTGAGCTGCATTAGTATCGTGCGAACCACTTTGCTACAGTGGGGCCCATTTATGCATCTGTACTTACATCTGTGTGAAGGTGGTTTCAAAAAAAGGGCAAATACTCTGATTGCTCCACTATTGCAGTTCATGTTTTGTCTTTATTGACATAAAATGTATTAAAATGAGGCTGAAATAAATGTGTGAGATAGGAAGGATGGTACTTAATTTGTAATACTTGTCAGTATTCAAAAATTGCTGATGTTGATAGTAAATGATGTGGTCAACAACTAGAAAATATTTCCACTGTGGGAATTGGTATAAAAATCTTGTAATTTGATTACAAATTTCCCACCAGCAAGGCAACTCTTTGCTCATTACCATCCACTGGTTTCCTTTGGTTGATGTATTCATACTTCCTGTCACACATATAAGTGTGCATCATTCACTCTATCATTAACATTAAGCTAAGGAAATAAACTTGATTCATTAGCAAGCATGGAAGAGCACTTAAGGAGCTCCATCAGATGCACCTAAAGATGAGTTCCCCACTCCTCCCCTACTGACTTCGTGACATTATAAGTCTATGTGCATGCTGAAGAATGTTATAAACTGCCAATAAACATGATCAAACTTCAGCAGAACTGCTGTATCCAGGGGTACTGTAGTTGAAATACCTGCAACCATCTTAAGCCTGATGTACTGATTGAATAATATCCTCGTCTTCTCCTGTGGACCACATCTTTACTAATGCCAATTTTATTTGCTCTATGAGATACGAAGAAGTGAGTCTACCAAAGCCAACATCTTGGCTGTGGTGCTGAAGACCTATGGTCCAGAGCTTGTTGCACCTTAAACTAAGCCATTCCAGTGCAGCTACATCCACAGAATCCATTTGAAAACATGGAAAATTGCAGAGGTATATCCTATCCATGGAAAGACCCATCTCATCCTCCCAATTATCAGCAAACAATTGAAGGGATAATGGGCAGTGTTAATTAATGGCACTTACTGATGATCAGATTGGTTTTCACCTGAACAATTTGATTCTAGTCTTCTTTCCCACCTCTGTTCAAATATGGAAAGAAAACTGAATTATAGAGCTGAGGTGAAGGTAATTGCCTTTGATATCAAATTGGTATCAAAGAGCTCTTAAAATTGAGCAAAAGAAAAGCAAATTGCTGGAGGAACTCGCGTGGTCTGAAGTAGGCAGTTTCACTGATTTACACTATGTTTAATTCTGTTTTCATCTTTGAAAGTGGAACAGAATATAATTGCATGAAACAAGAACTGGACAACTTTTGGAATTGAGCTCCATGACTGGCAGGAATATTCAAGTCACATAAATATCAGACAATGATAGTCTCAAAGATAATAGAAATCTAATAAGCTTGTTTTCACATCCAGTAGTAGGTGAAATCCTGATATCAGTGTTTTTAGGGTCACTGTTTACTAATAACTCAACTAGCCACATAAATACTGGGGTGACAAGATTAGGTCTGGAGTGGGAAATTCTATGGTGCGTGATTCACCTTCTGACCGTACTTCATACCTATGTCATCATTAGTAAGGCATTTCAAGTGGGGGATGGAATACTTTCCACTTGCCTCAGTGGCAAGTCTAATAATACTTAAGAACATGCTGGATTGTCATAGTTATTTTCACCCACCGTACTGAATATTCACTACTACCAGTAACACCCACAGAAGCTGTCATATCTACCATCTATAAGATACAGTTCCATCAATGTTGCGGAGATTCTTTATCAACATGCACTCTTCACCCAATATATGACCCCCAACCTGGCTTTGCAAACAACATTCTCCAAAAATAAAACACTGCAAACAGTTATGATTAATTTGTTCTGATGAAAGGCTGTTACCAGAAAAATTACTATCTTTTTTGCAAGTACTATCTGATCTGCTAAATATTTTTATTGTTTTCTGTTCCAGTTTATCCATTATAAAGTCCAGTTTAAGACTGCATAAACTAACCATGGAATAGCTACTAATATAGAAATAGCTCGTATCTTCTCATCATCTCTGACAAAAAATGTGAGTTCATGATTTTTTATATCATAAAGATTGAAACCAGTCACTTCTTTTGCTTAACCACCCTATCCAATATCATACAATGTTCTCAGCTTCTCTATTTCTGAAACATCAACTCTGTTTATCTACATAGATGCTGCCTGACCTGCTGAGTTCCTCCAGCATTTTGTGTGTGTGCGTTGCTCTGGATATTTAGCATCTACAGAATTTCTTGTGTTAATGATGTTAATTCTCTGGTTTCATCCCATTGCCTGATTTACGCTGCCCAAGCTCACCTTATCCAATTAACCCAGTCTTGTTTACTTGATCCTGTTATCAGCAAATTATTGCTTCCCCCGGCCCATAATTTCATCAATATTAGTCAATATTGTCAACAATATATTCCCTCAGAAACTTTACCATTACCACTTTCAAATATGCTATCATTATTGTCTTCAGACATTAATTCTTTATATCCTCCCCTGTCCTTGGAAATTACTGAAAATCAAAAGGAAAACTAAAGATGTTGGAAGTAGGAGATAAAAGCAGCAAATGGAGGAAACACGTAGCAACTCAAGCAGTGTGAGATATGTCTTATTCACAGAAAAATGGGAAAATCTAGTCTAGCTAATTACCTAGATCAGTTAGCACTTGATTATCAGCAAAATGATGAACGGTATTGTTAACTATGCAATAAAATAAGCATTTACCAATAGATAAGCCATTTTGGACGATAAGGCTCTGGACCTCATTACGGCCTCTGTCCAAATATGGACTGGAGACCTGAAAACATGAGATGAGGTGAAAGTATGTGATCTTGATATCATGGCAGTGTTTGAATGAGTATAACATTGTAAACCCCTGAACTCCAATGGCAAGAGGCACACCTTTGGAAAGTCACAGGATGAGGAGTACGCTCCAGTCTACATTAACGGAGACATAGTGGAGAGAGTGTCCAGTTTCAGGTTTCTGGAAATACACATCTCAGAAGACCTTACATGGTCCACTAACACCACAACAATAATTAAGAAAGCACAGCAACGCTTGTTTTTCCTCAGGATGCTGAAGAAAGCTGGTTTACCTAAACAGATGCTGGTGACCTTTTACCACTGCACCATAGAGAGCATCTTAACATACTGCATCTCTGTGTGGTATCTCAATTGTACAGCAGCTGATAGGAATGCACTTCAGTGGGTCATCTCTAGCGCACAGAAGATCATTGGGACACAGCTCCCAGCCCTAGAGGACACCTACAGCTTACGCTGCCTAAGGAAAGCTACAAGCATCTGTAAGGACAATACACACCCATGCAATCATCTGTTTGAACTTCTTCCATCTGGCAGACATTATAAGATTTTCTATGCCTGCACTTCCAGACTGAAAAATAGCTTTTTCCCCAGAGCTATAATTGCTCTGAACCAATCAATCAAGCATCATCCATAAATTTGTTATATTGCTACTTTTAATACTGGTTTTATGGCTGTCATGCATCTGAGTTGCGCTTTTGTACTGCTGGACATTGCTTGTACTGGCTGGTTACTTGATTTTATTTATTGTTTATTTGTTTTATAGCATTGAGTACGAGAGTTGCAAACTCATTTTTGCTGTATTGGTGCATGACAAATTGTACAATGCAATGACAATAAAGATATTTCATTTCATTTCATTTCACAAAAATTGGTTATGATGCTGTAGGATAGTCATCCCAGACTTAGAGTTCCCTCAGGGCAGGTTCTAGACCCCAGTCACAAAGATTTATCAATGTCCTTTACTGCAATATAAAATCTGAAATGGGGACATATACTCCAAACATTCAGAGCACGGGAATATCATTGTCACATTCAGATTTCTCAATTTATCACATATACATTGAAACATACAGGGAACGTATCATTTGCATTAACAACCAGCATACTCAAGAATGTGTTGGTACACATTCTGGTAGCCTACCCACAATGTTCCACAGAACAACACAAGCAGCAAGAAGAGGAACAACAAAATAAATCCTTTTCCTATCCCTCTTACCTACACACTCATATACACAGTCAGAGCTTCATCCCTAGAACAGGCTTCAGGTGTCCAGTCCTTGTCCTCATATTGTCAGACTACAGACATTGGGCCTTTAACTTTGAACTTTACCCCAGGATTTGCTGATCACTGTTTGACCTTTGGGCCTCGACTTCTGACTCACAAGGATCCTGAGTGATCTGGAACATCATGACTCCTTTAGGCCTCTACCTTCAGTCTTCAATCTTCAGATCTCTATCTCTGAACTCTCTATGCTCTGGACTTCAACCTGCAGCTTTGCCCTTCAGATTTTGCTCTGTTTGACCTTAGGGTCTTGGCTTCTAGACTCATAACCCTGTAAACTGGATGGTCAGTTTTGTATTGCAATGTACTGCTGCTGCAAAGCAACAAATTTCACGATATATTCCTATAATATTAAACCCCTTTCTGTTTCTCTGCCTGTTCTCTTCCAAGTCACACCATAGGGGGCAAGTGTTTCAGGTAGATAATGCACACCATGGTCTCAGGGGTACTTAGGGATGGATAAAAAGTGGCCAATTTCTAAAAATTGAACTTAAAATATGATTGATTCCAGTGGTTCAAAAGAAATGCTCACCGCTATCTTCAAACCTATGCTCTATCTTTGTTAATGCCCAGGAATTTAAAGTTGCACTCTCTCCTTCAATATAAACTGGCACATGTTCACCCTCCTTTCCCTTCCTGAAGTCAACAATCAGCTCCTTAGTTTTGCTAATATTGAGCAAGATGTTATTGCAGCACCACTCAATCAGGTGAATTCTCTTCCTCTGGTAAGCTGATTCATGGCCATTTGTGATCTGTCCAAAGAATAGTATCGTTGGTGAATATGAAATAGGCATTAGAGTTGTGCTTAGCCACACACTTATCTATGTATAGATAGCAAAGCAGGAGGCTAAGCATGTAGTTCATCAACTACAGATCGGCATTTAACACAGTCACCCCATCCAAACTCATCAAGTGTCAAGACCTGGGTCTTTGTGCCTTCCTCTGCAGCTGGATACTTGACGTCCTCGTCATCCGACCTCAGTCAGTGGGAATTGGTAATAATATTTATTCCTTGATGATCAGCATGTGATGATAATAAATCAATTACTAATTATGTATAGTTTTAGTGTTCTTCACTAATAAAAGCATATAATATAGGGAGTGCAGCATTCTGGCCAAGTTTGACCTATGAGGAGAAGTTGTCTAGAGTAGGCCTGTGATTTATGGAATTTAGAAGATAGATAGGATATCACAATGAAACTTAGAAAATTCTTATCATGCTGGATGCAGGAAAGGTGTTTCCCCAATTAAGGAGCAGGGATCACAGTCTCAGAATAAGGAGTCAGCTATTCAGGAGTGGAATTGGGAGAAATTTCTTCATACACAGAATACTCTATTACCAAGATTTGTGGAGATCCAGTAATTTAGATCATCCAAAACTAAGAACGCTAGATTTTTGTTTATTATAGGAATCAAGGGATTTGGGTAGAGCATAGGAAGATGGTGAGATAAATCATTCGAAGAATAGGCAAAGAAGTGGCAGATGGAACACAGTGTTGGGAAGTGTATGGTCATGCACTTAATGTAGAAATAAAAGTGTACACTATTTTCTAAATGGGGAGAAAATTCAAAAATCTGAGGGTTAAAGGGACTTCGGAGTCCTCAGGCAGGTTTCCTTGTAAATTAATTTGCAGGTTGAGTCAGTGATGAGAAAGGCAAATATAATGTTAACATCTATTTTGAGAGGATAAGCAAAGATATATATGTTGAGGCTTTATAAGGCACTGGCAAGGCCTCACTTGGAGTATTGTGAGCAGTTTTAGGCTCCTTATCTAAGAAAGGATGTATTGACATTGAAGAGGGTTCAGAGGAGGTTCTCGAGAATGATTCTGGGAATGAAAGAGTTACCATATTGGGAGCATTTGATTGCGCAGGGCCTTTACTCACTGGAATTCAGAAGAATTGGGGGGGGGGGAGAATCTCATTGAAACCTATCAAATGTTGAAAGGCCTCAATAGAATGGATGTGGAGAGGATGTTTCCTCTGGTGGGGAGGTCTAGGACCGGAGGGTACAACCTCAGAACAGAAGGATGTCCATTTAGAACAGAGATAAGGAGGAATCTCTTTAGTCAGAGAGTAGTGAATCTGTGGAATTCATTGCACAGGTGGCTGTGGAGGCTAATTCATTGGGTATATTTAAGGTAGAGGTTGATAGGTTCTTGATTAGTCAGGGCATGAAGGGTTACAGGGAGAGGGCAGAAGATTGGTGCTGAGAGGGAAATAGATCAGCCATGATGAAATGATGCAGCAGATTTGATGGATGGGTCAAATAGCCTAATTTGGCTCCTATATTTTATGGTCTTATAATCAGCCATGAATTGGATCAATGGTAGAAAAGACTCCAAGAGTCAAAAGTCTTGGGAAATTGCTGTGAATTTGTTGGAGGGGATTAGGCTATTGTTTGGTAACTGCTTTGTTTGATTATTGGTTTTGTAGAAAAAGAGGAACACTGCAAAAATAGTTTCATAAACTTCAGCAGAGATAAAGTATACTTGAAAACATGTATTACCTAACACCGACTTCTGTAGCAGAAGTCTATTGCAGACTCGTCAGATCAAAAGGTTAACAGATGGGCAATGAAAAAACACCATTCAAGAATGTTCTGAAAGCCTCCTGCGAAGGTGAGAATCCTTGATCCACGAATATTTAAAATGGAGAAGGAATATTTGGGATGGTGTTGAGAATTCTGTGTCTATTTGTCAGAAGGGCAAAAAAGCCAAGATGGAAAATATTGCTCTGTCAAGCATCAGCTGCCCCATTTGTGGCACAATCTGAATCTCACATTGACCTTGTCAGCAAGCAATCTCAGGAAAGTTTCTGTAATTTTTTTTAAAGGTGATTCAGTGTCAGATTTTTAAAAAGCGTGCAGTAGTTAATAACAGTTGGTACAATTCGGAACTAATTATTCATAATAACGATTTTTGATCCATGTCAATCACCTTATAACTCGTAATCTTAAAGCACGATAATATATTGAACGAATCCAATTCTGAAACCATTATTATCCAATATAATTAGAAATGCCAAATGCCTTGTTTGATTAAAAGCACATTTGGAAAATGAGAAATTAAAAATCGATTTGTATCAATGACATATGTTTTGTTTGAATTCGCCACATTCTAGACTAGTTTATTTCCGATTGGACGGAGTCATTAGCCTTCCAGGTGCCGTCATTGAAGAAAGCTGCGGGGAGTTGTGCCGAAGCTACAACTGTTAAAGTGATCGGAGGGACTATATCTGTCAAGTTCTTCAAGGATAGCCGGTGTAAAAAAAAGGCAGATATGCTGAGTTGTGCAAGGGGGGTAGTTCAGAGTTCCTGAAACAGGAAATAAGCGGTGTTTGCTTTCTGCTAAGGAAGGAAAGACTGAAAGAACAAGCAGTAACGTTAAGAATTATGTGAACGTATTCACATTTTGGTGGTTCCGTGCATTTTTGAGGTTGTCTTGCCAATAGCTCTGCTGGAATGAAAGTGTTCTCTTCCCAGTTTTCTCTATCGTCAATCAACACTCACTTGCGCGTAATGTTCGGTAAGGAGTCGTTTCAGTCTATTCCAACTCCCTGCCTTCACATGATCTGAACTTGAAACAAGATCTCAAACAAAGATAGCGAAGACTCGCTCCGCTTGTGTTTGATGCATGAACCTTCAGAAGCTAACGGTTGATTTACCCCACTTCATCCGTTGTGCAGCGACTCCGTTCTACCTACAGAATCTCACAAATTACGAGTTTCAAGGGAAGGGGAAAGAGTCTTTCGAGGAAGGGCTATGTTGGTGAAGGAGTTCAGGATTTGCATGCCCCTAACAGTAGAGGAGGTAAGTGAAGCTTACGTGATAAATATTTAATGGTGGTCTTTTTCCGAACAAAACGTATGCCTGATTAATGTAATTGCAACTAAATGTGTTTTCTATTTTATCTATTATTTGTCCTGGTTAAAGGTTCAGTTGAATTTGTCGGTTTGCATGAAATCGAGTATGCTTCCGGTCGCTTGTTAGGTTTAGGAAACGTTCCATCTGTTTCAGCTTTTACATGCCTCTATTGCAAAGCATTGCTATCACATAACGAAAATCATATGACTGCGTTCTGTGTACACGGACCGTGGGCTTTGCACTTGAAAGCTTCCTTGTCTTACTACGAGTAAAAATGAATAAGTCTTCATTTGAAAATAAACAAATAAGTTGAGAAAAATCGGTGAAAGTGACAACTAGCAGGGTATGACATAATACGGTATCGAAAGAGTAAGCAGGACTACCTCCTTAACACCATAGGCGGGTTTTGGTGTGTACGATGCCTTTGTTTAGATGTTCGAGTCGGAAGCAGTTTCCTGTTCTTCGGATGTGACTACTGAATTATTATTACAGGATACGGTGCTTAACTGCATAGATTGAAGTTCATTTGAACCAAGGTCATCTTTTAGTGTTAGGATTTTATGGGTAAACAAAAATGTGCATGTAATACATTCGTCCGTTCATTACTGTCACTAGATGGCGACGGAATGAAACTTGTTTACCTTGTTCTTCGGCAGTTAAGTGTCGCTTAGGGCTGCAAACTATAACAAAACATTAGCTTCAATTCTTTTTCCCTGACTAAGTTTCACCTAAATTAGTTTTAAAGATTTTGTTAAAACAATTTTCAAACAAAATACTTTAAACTTTTAAAAGATAATTTGACAACTTGGTACTTTTTATGTTTTGAATAATCAGGAGGGTTGTCCCCAAGTATACTGAACCGGCCATTAAATCTTCAAAACAGTGTGAATGGTGCCAGATCTTATCAGATGTATTTATTTCAAGTAAGGAATATATATCTGAGCCAAAAAACCTTACAAAATAATTGGACAAACATACATTTACTCAGATCAATGTGATGATGCTAATTACCATTTATCATTAGGGGCCAGCATTGATTCATGTCACTTGAGGTTTAATAGTGTAGCACATTGGAAAGTCATGTTTTGCCAGAGTGTTCAAGGTTTTATGAATAAATATTGAAGAATTCACAAAATAGCTTACATGGAGGAATTATGTGAATAGATTGATAGGCTGTCCAGTTTAATGTTTTTTTCACATCTTTGTCCATGTGCATGTACTATAAGTACATAAAATAAAATAAATCATTGTAAAGGCAATATCTTCCAGGTTTTGTGCTAGACAGATAAACAAATGAGTCATTGAGAAGAAAATAAATCATTGTTAAACTTTCTTGAATATTGTAGAAAGGAAATAAATATTAATACCAAATTGTCTGTTTGAGAATAGCCCCTAAAGGGTATTGTGAACAACATGCTGAGATTATGTTGATATAACTCAGGAGATAAGGTGTAAAACTCTCATTTCTGTGTGCTAGGAGGATATCCACTGCTGTGGTCACATTCTGTACATTTGTGGCCTTATTATTCTCAATAAAATTATTTATAACTGCTCCTAGTTTACTAAGTGTCCATCTGGAATCAGGAAGCCCCCAAATGTCTTCATCTAGGACTCTGCCAGATAAAGTCACATTCTATGTTTTCATGACTTGTATTTTGACAGCTGTTTTTCTCTTGCAAGACTGCACTTTGTGTTGTAAGTAGTCTTTTTTCCTATTGCATTAGTTTTTTCATGCAATTCACCACTGTTTTGCAAATTTCAGGAGTGGTGTTTCTCCTGCAATCAATTAACCACTACAGCCACAATTTCAGTACTTAACATGGTTATTCCATGGGGACTGAGTGCCAATGGCTTTGTTGGATAAAGGGAAGGAGAGAAACACTTGTAAAGGCGAGGTTGTCTTCTCAGGTTTTGAATGACCATTTGAAGGAGGCACTGAAATCACAAATTTGTACTTAGATGTAATTATGTTCAAAGTTCAAATGGTTCAGACTTCCATTTTCATTTTCTTTTTCAGTAGTGAGGCATTTACTGAGTTGTGTAGCTTTCAGAAGCCTGAGCTGCTAATAACTTTTTACATTTTGCAATCAAGATAGCACAAAATGAATTTTTATTGCAGATGCTTATTTCAAGTCAGCATATTTATGTTTGATTCAAGATTGTTTAATGTAATTTCCAGTATGTAAATGTAAAGGTTGATTCATCAAAAATCTTTATTGTAGTTTGTCAGGTGGGAGAGGGGAGGGGAGGTGACTGAAACTTCATGCTGGAACAGTATTCATTATTTTTCCCCTTCGAAGGAATAGGATAACTTATCAAATTTTAGAGTTCCCTCGAACGTAGGGTTTTTTGACACCCATATAGCAGACAAAGTGCTTAGTAAAACTGAGGAATTATGTGAAACATAATAGGTTCTCTTTGAATATTGGACCATCGTAACAGGACACTATGAGGCTCTTCAAGACACTGGCAGAAATTACCACGCAGAAAATTGCAATATCACCTCCACTTCAAGCATAAGCTTGAATGAAAGGATGACAACAGATGTAATATCAATACCACTTCTGCTTGGCAAGCAAGAATGCCATATTTAATTACTGAAGGAACATACAGTAAGTTTGTTAAGCCAGTGAAGCTAATGCCCAGAGAGACCAAAAATGATGATCACCATCTTGTCACCCCTCTGTACAGCTTTAGCATTTGTGATAGGAATGTTGAGCAGGCAATGAAAAAGGTATAGAGAAAATTTTGTAGAACTGAACCAGGGAAGAGAAATACATTTGTTGAGATAAACTGGAATTGTTCTTGAGCAGAGAAGGATGAGATGATGATTTTGCATGCTTCCAATAAATCATAATGATCTGAGCAGAGTGAATAAAGGAAAACTTTCTGTTGGTAGAAGGATTGTGAATCACAGATTGGAAATGAATCTGAATCAGGCCTATTATCACTGACTTAAATGACATGAAATTTGTTTTGGCAGGGACACAGTGCAAAGACATAAAATTGCTATAAATTACAAAATAAATAGTGCAAAAAGAAGGGATAATAAACCATAAACCTGGTAATAAGTATTTATGGATCATTCAAAAATCTGAGAGGAAGAAGCTGGTTTTGAATAATTGAGTGTGGTTTTCAGTCTCCTGTACCTCCTCCCTAATGACAGTAGTGGGAAGAGGGCATGTCCAAGGTGGTGAGGGTTCTTGGTGATGGACGCAGGTTTCTTGACGTACCACCTCTTTAAGATGTCCTCAGTAATGGGAAGGGTTGCCAGTGATGGAGTTAGTTGAATCTACAATCCTCTGCAGTCTCTTTTGATCCTGTATATTTGAGCCTCTGCACCAGCAAAAGAACCAAATGTAATGTGAGGGGGAAAAAACTGATAAAGTGGTGAGTGATTATCTTATGGAATTCACTGCTTTAAAGAGTGGTGGAAGGAGATCTGATTGTGGTTCTCAAAAGGAAGGTGGATTGATATTTGAGGGAGAAAATATTGTGAGGCACATGGAAAAGTAATGAGGAACTGGACTGATTAGATTGGTTTTCCAGAAAGCTAGCATGGGCATAATGGGTCAAATGATGACGTCCCATACTGTAATGATTCTATTACTTTAGGTTTAGGGTGCAGTTTAAGGAAGTCTTTACTATGCTAAGCCAACTTAAGTTACTTTCCCACTTCCTCAGTGGCATTCCATTGGCTGCACCACATTTGGTATACTGTGATTGCAATATGTCACCCAGCAATTTTTAACTGTTCTCACCTTGGGCATTCTGTCTTGGTGATGACTTCTACCAAGGACAAGAGCTACAGGCAAATAGGGTCACTTGCTGGTTCCTTTTCACAATCACACACAATAAGCATATAAGCATATGGCTATTCCTTCATCTTTGGGTCTAAGTTCTGCAACTCCCTCCCCGGCATTTTTCTAGGAGTACCTTCATCAGAAGGAGTGTTGAAGATCAAGGAAGTAGCTCACTGGCACTTTGTCGAGAGCAATAAATGCTGCTTTTGCTATTGATGCCCATATGATGAAAATTAAATTTAAAATATATTTAGAGTGCTGCTATTGTTATGGTTAAGATTTGATATAGAAGGATTTATTTGTTTTAGCTCTGTACTTAAGTAATGTATTCCTAGCTGTTTACCTACATTCTATTTTCTTGAAAGATGGAATAGCTTTTTTTGTTCCCAGACCATTTTACAGACAGGAGTCAGGGACCTCATTGGAAGTGTACATAGCAACAAACACTCACCTAGAATCAGCAGCCTACTATTATGATAGATTGTTTAAACAGAGTCTAAGTAGATAATGTGTTTCCTATTTTATTTGCATCTGTATAAGATTAAGTTACTTATAAAGAGCTGTAGAAATATATTTTTGGTATACTGTGTATCTGTAGATATTGAAACTCTAATTCTGTATAGAATTTGCCTCAAAATATAATGATTTACTCAAATTTTTGTCCCAACAAAGAACTGATACCAAAACTTGTAACAAAATAGAGTTTGTATGAATTGTATGGGAAATAAGAGTGATGCCAGTGATAAATTAATTTTAAAAAACTTTTGTACCAATTCATGTATTCAGCCATCCAGTGGATAACTAATACTGTAATCCAACTGGGCACTTTAGGTTTCAGTGGAATAGTATGGTGGAGCTTGTTACCAAGTCGAACTTTATACTCCATTAAAATCAATGAAGTGAAAATTGGGTGAATTTTAAATGATAAATGTACTTTATCAGATTCCCCTCGGTGAAGATGAAAATAAATCTCATTACACTCATGCAGAGCATTATCAAATTATAATGCAAGCTGCTGCAATGCCATAATTCACTGGGAAATTCAGTAAGTATATTTCATTATATTTACAAACTTCAATCCTTTTTGAGAGTGTAAATATTCATACATTGACATTTTGTTAATTGAACTCCTGCAATTCATATTTTAAATTTCTGCAAATTGGTAATAAAATGCCATTAAATTCAAATATCAATATCTGTATCATAACATTTGAGAACAGCTTCAAAGTGGAGGTAGACAGCTAATCACAATTGTGGCTAAATTTGCGTTATCTATTTTGATAAATCCAGTTAATAAAGAATAGTACTGTACTTATTCATTTAATTAAAAGAGCTATTAATCAGTACACAATGTTATGTCTCATTTGGCAGTTTAAAGATCAATGACTTTGTATAAAATTAGAAAAATGCTGAACAAGCTATGGGCTTTTAAGGAAATGAGCTGTGAGATAAACATTTGTATGAACAAAGCTTTAATTTAAGTAAGCAATTCTATTTTGAGATTTACTTATGACAGCCTAAAAAGGCTGGTCGTCTTTATTCTGTTATAGCTCATATTTGCATCATATAGTTTATGTAGATTTAGTTTATAGAATTGCCTCTGATTTCTAGGAATGGCTGTACTGGTACAAATTATTTGCAACTTTATATGTTTTGGGTTTTTTTAATCTCTTCTCTGAGACTGGATTTTGGTTGTGAGTGATGATCTACATTCTGATGGTTAATTGGTGTCATTCACCAAGATACCTAAATGTTATATGATTTTTTTTTAAAGTTTGAGTTTTTCTTTTTTACCTTTTGATGCAGTTTGCTGTTTGAAATGTGATACTTTTTTGCCAAAAAATCTTTCCAGTTATTTTAAAAGACCTAAGATAAATGCAGTAATTTTCTTCACCTGTAAGAGATTGCAAATAAATTAGTCATAACAATGAAAAGTATCTACATGTTCAAAGCAGTTATAGCAGTTTACTCTGTTTTACAAATCTGTGTTCTTACATTTGCTGCTTTGCCATATCATATTTGCCAGTAAGAGTTTTATTGATGTAGGGGAAGGAAAGGGATTTGTTTTTATTTGTCTCCTCTGTATTAAATTATCAAAGATAAAAACAAAGTAAAATGCATGGCCCTAATTAAAATGGTAAATGTTGCATTAAACCGGTATCAGATCCATTGTGGCAATGTATTTTAAAATAGAAAGTTAAGATGGGTTCAGGGCAAGTTGTGAAATAATTCTAAAGCACATTTGATTAAATTCAGGAGAAAAGTAATATCTGAGGTAACTGGAATTTGGAAAATTTTCTTCTGTACACCGTATGTGGTAAATTTGTAATTCAATTCTTTATTTTTAGACTGGCTTCATCAAGTATATGGACAAATGCTATGCCCTTGAAACATTGCTACAAAATTCCTGAATGTATCAATAGTTAAAATTTTTCCTGAAATACTGTAAATATAAAATAGTTCATTATTCAGGGTGATAATTGGATAGCTGGAAGGTGTTTCTGAAATGACAAAAGTAACTGAATTAATTAGGAAAGCTTTTGTTGCTATTTGATCAGATGTTGCATTTACTGATTTTTTTTAACAAATATTTTTGAAACTCTGGACTTCTTGGTACTTTGAAACAAATACATCTCAGGGATATCGAGGAGGGTGATGAGAGCTCTTCATCCAGACCTCAGTGAACCTTTGCAATTCTACACAGTTGAAGACTATAGAGGTTAGGTTGCTGATGATATGTGGCAGTGATCGATAGGTTTTTAGATATTTTGGGAATCAAGGAAAGTAATGGCTGAGTAAATGGAACAGATTTTATTGAATGGTAGACAATGTATGAAAGGCTAAATAGCTGCTATGTTTCTATTTCATATGTTCATTCAATGTGTAATTCAAATCTGTCTAGATGAAATCAGCCATCTTCAGTTCTACTAATTTTCCCACAGTTTCCTTGATGTACAATACACACATAGATATAGTACATGCAACAATGTGTGCTAAGATGGACTCAGTGCAACTGAGTGCTGCAGTTCTTTAAAAGATCAAAAGCTGCTGTGAAATTGAATTTTAATTCTGAGTTAAGTACTCAAAGCACTCCAGCAAGCTCTGTCTGACCTTTTCACTCTCCACCCCCATCCCCAAGTCTGTTGACAAACATCTACTTTGCTGCAAGCTGCAATTGTGTCGCAAGCTGGTCAAAATTTGCAAACATCAACTTTCTGGTTGTTACCAGGTAAATATCCTGTGCAACTACATTTAAAATAATACAAAGATTCACCAAGAATTTCAGGGCTCAAGTTTTAATTCAAAAGGTCAAAGCTTTCATTTGCATAACATCTTTCCCTTCACTTTCAGGACATGTCAAAGTGCTTTGGGGAAGAGAAATCCTTTTGCTATGTGGACATTGTTGATATATTAGAGAATGTGGCAGTCATTTTGAAATAGCAAGTTGTCTCAAACATTTATTATAATAATGAATTGATGATCTTGCCTTAGTACTGTTGATGGAAAAATAAATGGTGGCCTCTACAACAGGAATAATCTTTCTTGAATCGTACCTTGAAATATTTCACATTGGACTTTGCTTTAATATTTCATTTGATGGCACATTTGATGATATAATAGAACACACACAAAATACTGGAGGAACTCAGCAGGCCAGGCAGTATCTTTGGAAAGGAATTAAAAGTTGATGGTTTGGGCCAAGACCCTTCCTCAGGACTAGAAGTTAGAATCAGAAGATATGGAGAGGGGATGGAGTAAAATTTAGGAAGTGATAGGTGAAACCATGTGAGGTGGTAGGTAGATGGGTTGTGGGGGACTGAAGTGAGCAGCTGGGAAGTGATAAATGGAAAAGGCAAAGGGCTGAAGAAGAAGGAATCCAATCAAAAATGAGAGTGGACATCAAAGAGAGGTAATAAACAGTTAAGGAGAAGAGATGACTGGGGATCAGACTGGACATGGAAGAAGAGAGGAGGAGAGGTGGGGAGAAATTACTGAAAGTTTGAGAAATCAATGTTCATGCCATCAGGTTGGAGGCTACTTAATCAGAATATGGGTTGTGCTCCTCCAGTCTGAGAGTGGTAATATAATTGCCAATATAATAGTTGTTTCGCCATCAAATGAAGTTCTACTTACTTATCAGTTCTGTACTTGCCCAGCTCAACTGAATGTTTTAAATCTGATTTCACAACTCTACAGAACCTTCTACTCATCTATTTGTGATAACTTATTATCATATCTGAAACCCCACTGGTTTCCTTGGCTGCATATGTCGAGGGAATACACGATCTGGTCCTGCCAAATCCATGAGATTGAGACAGCTCTTCCATCCCAAACCCTGGTTTGTGTGGATACTGTTTAATTTGCTACTGTAACAAATCCATGCCAAGAAATAACAGGCAGTGCACTGCATACGATTAAAGGAAGTATATTCATGAATCTTAACTAAAGGGTTAGTAAAGAAAAAGTAAAACACAAAAGTGCCCATTATAATTAAACAGTCAAATGTGCACAATTCTTCCCAAAATTCATGTTCACCGATCCTCAGTCAATCTTGGCACCCAGCTCCATTGAATCACGGTCCCCCACCGGGTCGAATCCACTGACCAGTTCTCTCCAGCATATTCTCTTCCTCTCCCACCAAACAAAAAAAAACAGCTTACATTCCAATTACCCATTATCTCTAACTATAACCCAGATACTGCTTCTACAGAAAGACCATTACGTTAACAGTGAAACCTTTCCCAGGGTTTTACATATCTTATACTTTACAATGAATCTCTTAAGTCTTGTCCTTGGTTTTCCTACAATGGGTCCAAATCCTGAAGTGCATTCACTTGCTTCTATGTAGTTATACAGGTTGTCCCCAGGTTACAGACACCAGACTTCAGTACATCCCCAATATATGAATGAATACACATAAATTCAAAAGTGCAACTTGTGTTGTCAAGTTCTTTCCTATGAATAGCAGCTTCCTATGTGCACTGGGGTAAAGAGAACACATCGTGGGAGGATAATGCAAGTCTCCTGCCACCCCAGTCATCTTGAGTGAGCCATACTAACTGTTGGGGAAATTCACTAGGCAAGGTAGCATCAGTAAAAGCAAAACACTAGTTTCCATATTGAGAGCAGTGCTTGTGGTCCTTTATAAACACGGTATAGATCCTGTGCTGTGTCGACCACTGTACATGTACTGAGCATATAATTCTAAAAAATATTTTGACATGATTTTGCTTCCTCAAAGCAAGTCAAGTCACTTTTATTGTCATTTTGACCATAACTGCTGGTACAGTACATAGTAAAAATGAGAATGTTTTTCAGGACTGTGGTGTTACATGACACAGTATTAAAAACTAGACTGAAGTATGTTTTTTTAAAAAAAAACAACACAAAGAAAAAAAAACTACACCAGACTACAGACCTACCCAGGACTGCATGAAGTGCACAAAACAGTGCAGGCATTACAATAAATAATAAACAGGACAATAGGGCAGTAAGGTGTCAGTCCAGGCTCTGGGTATTGAGGAGTCTGATAGCTTGGGGGATGAAACTGTTACATAGTCTGGTCGTGAGAGCCTGAATGCTTTGCTGCCTTTTCCCAGACGGCAGGAGGGAGAAGAGTTTGTATGAAGGGTGCGTGGGATCCTTCATAATGCTGTTTGCTTTGCGGATGCAGTGTGTAGTGTAAATGTCTGTGATGGCGGGAAGAGAGACCCCAATGATCTTCTCAGCTGACACAGCTATCACAAATGAAACATATGTGACAGCAGTGCATCTAAGAAAAGGAAAGGTCACAATGGATATAATTAAGTGATCTGAAAAGGGAGAAATATCAAACATTGGGTTTCAGTTGTTCAATGGTAGGTACATATTTTTGAGCATGTTAAGATTGGTCTTGATACAGGCTACCAAAATTGCAAAGTGGTTTGATAACTGAGATGGGAAATTCTGTTAGAGATTTGACTTGAGGGTCAAAATCAATACTAAATACTCCATTAGTGGGATAATTGAAGATGATGCAAAGAGCATGTTCAAAGATTTGAAGAAAAAGCAAGGTAATGAAAGTGAAGAATCTTTCACAAGGAGAAGGTGGTTTAACATATTTTAATTAAGGGCTAATTGCATAACATTAAAGTGCAAAATTAAGAGAGGAATAGATAGAGTAAATGTAAGTAGGCTTCTTCCACTGAGGTTGGGTGAGACTAGAACAAGAGGTCATCAGTTAAGGGTGAAAGGTGAAATCTTTGCGGGGAACCTGAGGGGGGACTTCTTCATTAGAGGGTGGTGAGAATGTGAAATGAACTGCCAGCAGAAGTAATGGATGCAGGTTACGTTTCAACATTTAAGAGAAGTTTGGATAAGTACATACATGGGAGGGGCATAGAGGGTTCCGGTACAGATGCATGCCGATAGGACTAGGCTGAATAATAGTCAGCATGGACTAGATGTGCCAAAGAACTTCTTTCTGTGGTGTAGCACTTTATTACTATATGCAAAAGGAAACAGCAAGTGCTAATCATGCTGTGACAAGTGCATTTCTTGATGCTTTGGCTCAGATAACTGATGAGGGGAGTTATTGTTATGAACAAGTGCTCAGTGTGGATGGGACTGCATAATGTTGGATAATATACCTTGGAGGAAAAGAATGTTCCAGGGCATTAAGCAGCAAAAGGGAAACTGACCTCACAGTGTGGTGGAAGTTCTTTGGGAGTTTTCATTCTTAAGTGTTAGTTTTTTTTAAATCCATTTGACAACCCTTGGACTCTTAAAGGAATTTGGAAGGCATACCTATAGTCATTTTGGAGGTCAATGCAATGGCTTGATGAAGATCAGTTTAAGAACCATTTTCTTCCTGAGATGGAGAAATACTGTGCTTTTAAGGGTTTGCCAGTCAAGGTTTTCAATAATGCCCCGAGATATCCTGCATTTTTGGATGACTTTCATCCAAAAATGGATGGTCACGGTATTGTACATGCACTGAACATATTAGTTGTTCTCCAGCTAATGTGTCCAAGGTGTGCAAGCTTTAAAGCAAGGTACTTCTGCAAGACTTTTTCTCAAGCTATTACAGTAACAGTGCAACAGAAAGCAAGACTTGAAGTGACTTTTGGAAGTCGTACAACATCTATGATTGGTGAAAAATATTACAGGTACTTAATCTGAAGGAAATGAAGTATGAACGGTGTATGGAAGGAACTTTGCCCTCATGCTTTACATGATGTCTGAGGTTTTTTTTGGGACAACAGAAGATGTGAAAGAGAAATGTACAGTTCTTGGTAATCAACTCCAGCTGGAGAATAATGAGGATGATGTCAATAACTTGGTTTGAATCTTGTATTGAAGTGCTAAGCAATAAAAACATCATGGCAAAGCAACTGTTAAAAGAGGAAAAGGAATAATAAGTTGAATCCCCAGACGTAAAAAGACAGATTAGTACAAAAGAATTCACAGCAGTTTTGAAGAAATTTGTAGAAGGTTGGGCAATGCTAGAAGAGCAAGTCCTTAATTTTGCAAACTTGCACCAAAGCTTTAGCGGTGTCAATAAGAGTATTCAATGGTGTAAAGCCTTTTCAAAAGTAAAGCATCAGTTTGATATTTTGCTTTTTTAAAAAAAAAAAAATTCTGAAAGAAAATCAAAGGCACCAGCAGCATCTCTACAACCAGTTGCATCTACCTGAGTGCTGTGGAGACATAGTTACTATTTCAAGTGATTTTTGTGTATGTACAGACATATTGTCAAACTTACAGACAAATTCAAATTATTGATGTCTGTAAAAACTGAACCCATATGTCGGCTGGAGGTGATCTGTATGTAAGTGATTTGTTCATTGATGACAGCTGTTTAATGTGAAAGAATTTTATAAAGGTTCCTTGATTTTTTTTTGCCGTAACAAAAATATACAGGAGACATTTAAAACTTAAAAGGGCATGGAGTGATTTATGTTGCGACATGGGATAAACATGGGATAAACCACTGACACAATGAGTCAGTTTAAATGACTACAGGCTACTTTGTATTGCAAAGGTAAGATGTTAGTTTTCTAGAAGCTTACTGGGCTGATAATTTCATTCTCATTTATTTATGACAGTCATATTCAAATATTAAAAATATATTTCTAATAGATTTATTAAAGTAATTCTTACAGAAGCTTAACCTGAGTCTCTGGGAAATGCATTCATTCCTTGGCTTCCTTTAGAGAATAGCTTTAATTTTTTTGTGGAATGCATTGGGATGTATATTTAACTATTTTTGTTACTGTTTTTACAATATTTTCCATTCATGCTATGGAGCAGAACGTGAGTGAAGAGTGGAAATAAAATTGCAACTATTGATATTGCCATGTTTATTTTAAAATTATAAAATAAGAATTCAATATGGATATTTCTATTTTGTATTTAGATGTAAAAGATTAAAAATTATGCTTTTTTGTTAATAACAAATATTTCCATAAAACATCAGACCTATTATTTTTAGCTATGAATTTTAGTTATAAATTGAAACAGGTAGCCAAAATAGATATGTTCTCAAATGGTAGGAGTGGGCGACTGTGGCTGACACAGAAAGTTAAGGAATGCATAAAAGCCAAGGAAAGGGCATATAAGGTAGCAAAAGTGAGTGGGAAGTTAGATAATTGGGATGTTCTTAAAATCCAACAAAAGGCAACTTAAAAAAAAAACCACAAGAAGGGAAAATGTGAAATTTGAGGGCAAACTAACCAATAATATAAGGGAAGATACTAAAAGCTTTTTCAGTTATATAAAGAGTAAAAGGGAGGTGAGAATTGATATTGGACCACTGGAAAATGATGCTGGTGAGGTAGTAATGGGGGATAAGAAATGGCAGAAGAACTTAATTGGTACCTTGCATCAATCTTCACTGTGGAAGACTCTAGCAGTGTGCCAGAGATCCATGGGTGTCGGGGAGCAGGAGTGTGTGCTATTGCTATCACAAAGGAAAAGGTGCTAGGCAAACTCAAAGATCTTAAGGTGGATAAGTCACCTGGACCAGATGGACTACATCCCAGAGTCCTGAAAGAGATTGCTGAAGAGATAATGGATGCATTGGAATGATCTTTCAAGAATCACCTGATTCTGACATGGTCCTGGAGGACTGGAAGATTGCAGATGTCACTCCACCCTTTAAGAAGGAAGGAAGTCAAAAGAAAGGAAATTATAGGCCAGTTAGCCTAACCTCAGTGTTTGGGAAAGTGTTGGAGTCTATTATTAAGGATGAGGTTTTGAGGTACTTGGAGACTAATGATAAAGTAAGTCAGAGTCAACATGGTTTCTGTAAAGGGAAATCTTGCCTGACAAATCTTAGAGTTCTTCAAAGAAGTAACAAGCAGGGTGGGCAAAGGAGAAGCAGTGGTTGTTATTTACTTGGATGTTAGGAAGGCATTTGATAAGAGGCTGCTTAACAAGATTAAATCCTATGGTGTTACAGGAAATGTATTGGCATGGATAGAGGAAGGACTGTCAGGCAGGAGGCAGTGAATGGGAATAAAAGGGGCCTTTTCTGGTTGGCTGTCAGTGACTAGTGGTTTTCGTCGGGGGTCAGTATTGAGACTGCTTCTTTTCACATTGTTTGTCAATGACTTGGATAATGGAATTGATGGGTTTGTGGCAAAAACTCCTTTTCTCTTGGTGTTATGTGAGGCCCGTAGGTGGAGGTTCCTCACAATGTGTAGGTCTTTACAATTTTTATTAGCCTTGTATTTATTTTAATGGATTAATTCACTTTGCAAATGGTATAATTATCGTATAATTCCTTCAAAAATTTGGCAAAATAGAATGATTTTTATAAAATAGGAGGTGATTAATTTCTTATGAAGGTTCTCTCCTGAGTCATTAAGGAGCCCTTTTACTGTTTCCATTGGAGAATCTAATGATGTTCGTACTACACCATTTCCTCAGCAGAGAGTAGAAATTGTAAAGTTGACGATAATGGTTCTCTTCTCCTTATTTGCCCATCACCCCCTCTGCTTCCCTTTCTGGTACTGTCCTCTCCTATTAGCTTCCTTCTTCTGCCCTCTGCCTCTTCCAGCTTTGAGCATTTCCCCCCCACCCCCACCCACCAATCTTCCCCCTCACCTGGTCTCACCTGCCAGTTTGTACTGTCTCCTTCCCATCCCTCCCACCTTAGTCTGGCTGCTTTTCCCTTTCTAATCCTGATGAAGGGCCTTGGCCCAAAACGTCAATTGTTTATTGCTTGAGTACCTCAAGCAATTTAAGTTTGTGTCTGTTGCTCAAAACATTAGTTAACCTTTGTATCTGCCTGGCGATGAGCTTATTTAAATTAATCACACACAAGTTTTAAAAGCATTGTAATTCTAACTAGTAAGATGAAGGAGCTACATTTCTCCATTGTTAGAAAAAGTCAATGACAAAAGATGTGAGTGTGTTTTCAATCCTCATAGGAGTATCCTATAGGAGTATACATTTAAAGAACATTAACAAAAATGTAAGGAAATAATAATAGTTGTGGTTGAGATTTGATCTTGTACATACTTCTCGGTGAGATTTTTACCTTGCTCTTTTCTACCACAATAAACTTCCCAAGCTTAGTCTGCCATTTAAAATTAGAGTCCAATTAGTGTTCAAATGCTTCGAACCAAGAAAGAAACTAAGTTGGGTCTGGAATGGAAGTTGTTAGTAATTGTTACAATCACCAGATGCTCATCTTTGCCTCGCTCACAGATCCCTGAATCAACTTTAATTTTAAATTTACAAAAGCTGCTTCTGGCTGCAACATCGAATGCTGTTATCAAATTGAAACTTTTTTCAGTCGACAGAGAAAAATATTCCACTGGAACTTTTATTGGAATTTCCAATAAAAGATGAAACTAATGGGAAGTAGTGTTGCAAAATTAAGTGATCTGAATTGGCACAGGAATGTACCTTAACTGGGAGGAAGATGGCAGGAAAATGAACAAAACTCTGAATCTTTCAATTCCTAACAAGTCAGTGCCCATTTTTAATGTTGTTGAACCTCTTGTTTGCTTAAAATTCATGTATCCCTGTCTTTTCATTGCAATTTTGTTTTAAAATCTCTCCATTCAGGTTAATACTCCTATCACAGCAATAAAAAGGTGTGAACAATGATTAATGATTACAAATTTATGATTGTCAACCTACAGTACATTGGTTTTATGGAGTAGTTTTAAAACAGTCTACAGTACTTGAGTGTCCAGCCTGCAACTAGATCCTTGGCTTCCTGACCAAGACACTGCAATTAGTAAGGATAGGCAGCAATACCTCCACTATGATTATTCAAAACACTGCAGATGCTGAAAATCTGAAATAAGAAGAGAAAGAATGGAAACTCTTCACAGGTCAGGCAGCAGTTACAGAAGGAGAAATGAGAACTAGCAAAAGCAATTGTATTGAGCTCCTGCTTGCCCTTAAGGATAAGGGTCCAGTAAGCCTGATTTTTACTTCTTGACAATAATGGTTTTATAATTTTAGCTTAGTATTTATTTAAATTTTAACTTATTTGTATACATTTTTATCTGTTTAAAATAATGGGATCAGAGCTTAATTCTTTAAATAAATAAGCATGCAGATTTTAACAGAGGTTCCCATCCTTGGGTCCATGCACCCCTTGGTTAATGGTAAGGGTTCATGGCATAAAATGATTGGGATCCCCTGTATTAGCATGATCATATAATTGTGGTGTAACATTGGCAATTTCACTGATATGTAGCTACAATAATCCATAATGCTACAATTCCTGAGAGATCCATGAGGAAGATAAGGATATAGATCTTATTTGTTTGTGTGTACAGTTTAATTCCAGATTTTTGCTTTGATTTAAAAAAAATAATGTATATCACCTTGGAATTCTTGTAACTGAAGCAAATTAAATTGCATGAGCTTTTGATTAACTTTATTCACTTTTGCTTCAAACTAGTGGTTGGTTTTGCTGTGTTTATTTGCTCAAGGTTATGTATATCTCTTCTATTATTTAAATAACAATAACAAGCCTTGAGTTAGAGGCATTTACATAACTACAAAATCCAAATGATGTACCAAAGCACAATAGAAACACACAGTACCTCCCTGCAGTTGTTTAATCAACTGAGATTTAGGTCTTTGAAACAGTTTTGGCTTCTTGGTTTGCGGAAGGAACAGAGGATGGGTGTGGGAAAATAAAGGAGAAAAAATTACTTAGCAGTATTGACTCTCTTCTTATCTTAGTATTTGATAAAGTGCAGCAGCTGAAAATTGGCTGCCTGACCCACCCTGTAGGCCACAAGATACACATGCCCTTCAAAGAACTGTTAAAAGGATAAAATAGAAAACACTTCCAAGTGGTGTGTTGTGACTATGACTAAGTCACTGGAGAAACTGGAGAAGTTGCAGATATGAAAGTCTTTATTCATCATGACAAACAGACATTGTCTTGAAGACGTTCGGTAGAGTCCCACAAACACAAAAGTATATCACAATTTTATACCCTTAAGATCAAAGGTTAAAGGAGGATTTTCAGTACATTTTCAACAGTTACACTGATAGTTTACTTCAATACTTTAGGTTGACAAATGGTTCCTATTGATGTGCATATTTACAGTGGAAGGACATTGCAATTGATACAATACCTCTGAAGGTTTAAGTGCTTTGCTGGGAGAAATTAATTAACAGATGTTCTAAAAATTTCTGATGACAGAGAGCTAGGCATGCAACTATTGATAGACACTCTGGTCTGCAAGCTTCTTTGAACTTGTTTACAATGGTGCAAATTACTTGAACCCATATTTGCCTGGGATTGATACAAACCAATTAACACAACCCAATTGTCTTAATATTTAGTTGAATTGAATTGATTTTATTTCTTACATCCTTCATATACATGGGGAGTAAAAATCTTTACGTTATGTCTCCATCTAAATATGCAATGTGTAATCATGTAATTTATAATAAATAGAACAGTCAATGTAATGTAGAGTACACTCAAGTCAGCATGAGTTCATCAGTCTGATGGCCTGGTAGAAGAAGCTGTCCTGGAGCCTGTTGGTCCTGGCTTTTATGCTGCTGTACCGCTTCCTGGATGGTAGCAGCTGGAATAGATTGTGGTTGGGATGGCTTGGGTCCCCAATGATCCTATAGGCCCTTTTTACACACCTGGCCTTGATACATTTGCAAATGTCTCATGGTCACCATTTTGCAAACCATATCTCTTACAGACTGTATTGTTTATTTGCAAAGGTATGCTTTTAACTTCAATTTACTGCTTAATTTACAACTTGCATTAAGAAATAAACTCTGGGTTTTGTTTGAATTAATATCTGCTATATTCACATAACTCCAAAATAATTCCTAACAGTGTGTGAGATTTTGTTGGTTTTGAGCAGAGTAGCACGAGAATGATGTAATAGGCAATGAGTAGTCAAAGAGGTATTTCCTTTTGTAAATCAGATAAGAACTTTACAGTATTTTTAGCTATTTAATATCATCTGTATAACTTTATTTCATTAGTCAGTCAGTTCAGATTGTCAACATTTCCTTCATAATCATCATCATCAGCAAAAATGCACCACAAGCCTGTGTGATCAGCCTCCTACTCTTCTCGCTTATACTTGTGTCTGTGAGGCATAGCAGAGCTCCAATGCCATATTTAAGCTTGCTGATGACACCACTGTCGTGGCTAAATCAAAGGTGGCGACAAGTCAGCGTATAAGAGGTTCTTGCTAAGTAGTGCCATTATATCAACCTCTCACTCAATGTCAGCAAGACCAAGGAGCTGATTTTTGATTTCAGGAGGAGGAAGCTGAAGGTCTGAGACAGTCCTCATCAGAAGATCAGAGCTGGAGCGGGTCAGCAACTTTAAATTCCTTATCATTTCAGAGCATGTGTCCTAAGTCTAGCACATACGTGCCATTATGAAGAAAGCACCTCTACTTTCTCAGAAGATTCAATATGTTATCTAAAACTTTGATAAATATCTATAGATGAACAGTGGAGAGTATAACAGCACATTTGGAAAGAGGTGAAATCATCGGACAAAGTCAGCATGGATTTGTGAAAGGAAAATCATGTCTGACGAATCTTGTAGAATTTTTTGAAGATGTAACTAGTAGAGCGGATAGGGGAGAGCCAGTGGATGTGGTATATTTAGATTTTCAAAAGGCTTTTGAAAAGGTCCCATGCAGGAGATTAGTGTGCAAACTTAAAGCACACGGTATTGGGGGTATAGTATTGATGTGGATAGAGAATTGGTTAGCAGACAGGAAGCAAAGAGTGGGAGTAAACGGGACCTTTTCAGAATGGCAGGCAGTGACTAGTGGGGTACCGCAAGGCTCAGTGTTGGGACCCCAGTTGTTTACAATATATATTAATGATTTAGACGAGGGAATTAAATGCAGCATCTCCAAGTTTGCGGATGACATGAAGCTGGGCGGCAGTGTTAGCTGTGAGGAGGATGCTAAGAGGATGCAGGGTGACTTGGATAGGTTAGGTGAGTGGGCAAATTCATGGCAGATGCAATTTAATGTGGATAAATGTGAGGTTATCCACTTTGGTTGCAAGAACAGGAAAACAGATTATTATCTGAATGGTGGCCGATTAGGAAAAGGGGAGATGCAACGAGACCTGGGTGTCATTGTACACCAGTCATTGAAGGTGGGCATGCAGGTACAGCAGGCGGTGTAAAAGGCAAATGGTATGTTGGCATTTGTAGCAAAATAATTTGAGTACAGGAGTAAGGAGGTTCTACTGCAGTTGTACAAGGCCTTGGTGAGACCGCACCTAGAATATTGTGTGCAGTTTTGGTCCCCTAATCTGAGGAAAGACATTCTTGCCATAGAGTGAGTACAGAGAAGGTTCACCAGATTGATTCCTGGGATGGCAGGACTTTCATATGAAGAAAGACTAGATCGACTAGGCTTATACTCACTGGAATTTAGAAGATTGAGGGGGGATCTTATTGAAACGTATAAAATTCTAAAGGGATTGGACAGGCTAGATGCAGGAAGATTGTTTCCGATGTTGGGGAAGTCCAGAACAAGGGGTCACAGTTTAAGGATAAAGGGGAAGCCTTTTAGGACCTAGATGAGGAAAAACTTCTTCACACAGAGAGTGGTGAATCTGTGGAATTCTCTGCCACAGGAAACAGTTGAGGCCAGTTCATCGGCTATATTTAAGAGGAAGTTAGATATGGCCCTTGTGGCTAAAGGGATCGGGGGTATGGAGAGAAAGCAGGTACAGGGTTCTGAGTTGGATGATCAGCCATGATCATACTGAATGGCGGTGCAGGCTCAAAGGGCCGAATGGCCTACTCCTGCACCTATTTTCTATGTTTCTAGTATATTGATTGGCTGCACCACAGATGGGTATGGAAACACCAATTAAAAGGAAAAGCCTCGAAAAAGTAATGGGTACAGCCCAGTTCATCACTGGTAAAGCCCTCTGCACCATTGATCACATTTACATGGAGCACTTTACATGGAAAGCAGCATCCATCATCAAGGATTCTCGCCATCCAGGCCATGCTCTCTTCTTGCTGCTGCCATCAGGAAGGAGGTACAGGAGCCTCAGGACTCGCACCACCAGGTTTAGGAACAGAAACTACCACTTATTCGGCTCTTGAACCAGAGGGGATAACTTTACTCACCCTATCACTGAACTGTTTCCAAAAATAATGGACACATTCAAGCAACACAAGCATCTACATATTTCTTTGTGTCTGCAGACACATTCAAGAACTCATTATCTAATTTTCTTGATATTTATCGCTTATTTATTTATTATTATTGTTTCAATTTTTCTTTTGCATGGTTTGTTGTCTTTTGCACATTGGTTGTCAGTCCTTTTGGGAGTAGTCTTTCATTGATATTACTGTTGTATTTACTATAAATGTCTGCAAGAAAATGAATCTCAGGGTTAGATATGGTGACATATATGTACTTTGATTTTTAAAAAATGAATTTATACCTTGAAAAGACCATACATTTTGACACAAATTATTAAAACTAGTATATATTTTGCTTTATTTATAGATATTTCCTGCTCTACCTGAAGATTTTTATTTTTCTTTCAAACCACATTGCCAGTGTTGTTCCTTTTCCTGTTTGGAAGATGTCATTTCATGTTTCATATTGGGATAATGTCCCTCAGTTCAAAAGCATTTCTGCTGCCCAAGTAGTTATCCTGGATGTCTGAGATGGAGTCAGCAAACTATTTGATGTAACAGCTGGGACCAATCATATCCATTGCATACACTTGGAAAAGGTGTATACATAAACGTACATTACATACTTCCAGAATACAAATATATGTACTTAATGTTTATTTAGTCAACAAACCTATGCCAAAATTTATTAGCAAAGAAGAAATTTAATTTGATCAATAATACTTGAACATGGTTTCTTTAAACAAGCTTGCAAAAAATTCAAACTACACGTAAAATTATGTAGATATTAATCTTGAAATGTGCAATGAGTTATTTAGTAATCTTAAATAAAGTAGGAATGGAATTATCCACATTGCTTTCCCTAATTTGTGCTAATTTAGAATTGACCTGTTGGGCAAAACTGGTTTATGATCAACAATGTTGAGTGTATTTATACACATTGGTTTTGGATTAGCTTCCAAAAAAGGGTGGAAATATGATTTTGTGAGTGAATTTTCAAAACCAGATAAAAACTTATTCCCAAAAATACATGGGAATTCCTTTTATGTAACTTTACAATGCAGCAAGAAGGATATGTCTCTGATCTGCAAATATTTGATACTGCTGCCAACAGATCCTGCTGTGTTGAACGATAATTTATATGGCTGAATACTTAGAACAATTCTAAGTAAAACTTGATTCCTGTTGAATTCATACAGAACAAACAAGTGAGTGAAATACACATCAGCTGAAAGTAATTTAGTCAGTGCCACAGCTAGTTGAGTTACTGCCTCAACGCTTCAGTGACCTTGATTCCATGCTGAACTCTTGTGTTGTCTGTGTGGAGCATGTATATTTACCTTCTTGGTGCTCCATTTTCCTCCCACATTCCAGAGATGTGCAGGTTGATTGGTTAACTAGCCACTATTAATTATCACTAATTGGTAGGGTGAGTGGTAGAATCTGAGAGAAAATTTGGAGTGAATAGAATAGGGTAACTGTGTGCTTGATGGTTGGCACGGGGTGGGTGGGAAGGACCTGTTTCCATGCAATATGATCAAGGAGAAAAACAGTTTTCATAACATGAGGACCCAAATGCTTTACTACTATTGATGTACTTTGTAAGTACTGTCATTATTATAATGAAGGAAACACAAAAGTTAATTTTACATTTAATTCCCACAAACTATATAAGCATTGCACAGATCATAGATAATCTGATGATCTTCAAACCATGTCAAGGAACTTTTTGCATTTTTGTGTAATCATTTCATCCAAAAAACAGCATTCATGATAGTACAGTACACCTTCATTATTGCAAAATTTTAAAAAAGGGGTCGTTGATTTCAACAGTTAATTTTATCTGTTAAAACAAAATGAACAGTTGTCTTCATGCAATAATTTACAGGACTAAACAGATATTAACCAACTTGACATCGAGAGCATTCATGTCATCCATTGTTTATCAAGGTTGAGTTCTGTTAAAGTATTACTGCCACTGCTCACTAACACTTGCTCCTGTCCTGTCAGACTATATTAGGTTCCCGACAGAGCAGGACTTTTTAAGAAGGCCTCAGATTACTGTCATCTCTCAACTACAAAATTGCTACTTTTCTCCCACTGTGTACTAAAATAAATCTGACCAAATTTTGATGTATTTTATAAAGCTAAATTCTGTGAAACAAATAATATAGGGCATGAAAATCCTTCCTCCAAATTAGTGTTGCAATGAGGTACCAGTGACAGTTTTTTTCGTAAGCCTTTGTTACAAATTCAAATTGTGCCCAAGAGCCCAAGTTTAGAGTTTAGAAAGGTGGGGACAAATAATGGGAGAGGAAGGATTGTCTGAAAGCTAAGGTCCAATTGGGAGTCAGAAGGGAAGGTTAAAGACTTGTGTTATTAAGAGGGTAGGAGTGGGATTAGTAGGACAGGAGAATGAAGCAGGCTTGCGCTGTGGATATGGGTAGAATGTGCAGGGAAGAAGAATGAGACATTGTGTCTAGGATTGGGATGATGGCAAGAAGGATTGGGCCTGTGGTGTTGATAGGGATGTGTAAGTTGATTAGGGAAGCTGGTAGTGAGAGATAAAGGGTTAAACCTGTGCTTTAGGTAAGCAAGAAAACAAATCTTGACAAAGAATTAGGTGGTGATGAAATATACTGCTGAATTTCAGAGTAAAATGAATTGAGCTGGAAATGATTATTAACATATTTCAGTGCAGAAGAAAACTGTTTTGCAATTGCCTAATACTGGGGGGAGGGGAAAGAGTGTTATACAACTGAATTTTTAGGCCATGTTGATTTGTGCAGCTGACACTGCAGACTGAAAATATTCCTCGTCATTCAGTTGCTAAGTGCAACTACTTTCTCTCAGCATTCAGTTCAAATATCAATCTCTTGGTGCTCAGTTTCTGCCTCTTACCCCATCATTCCTTTCAAGACTACCTGGTGTGCAGATGCATATTCTATGGAACAGGACTGAGATTTTACAAAATAAATTACACTTAAAAATGAAAAAAAAAACAAGAAAATCTGCAGATTCTGGAAATCCAAGCAACATACACACACACAAAATGCTGGAGGAACTCAGCAGGCCAGGCAGCATTTTTGGAAAAGAGTACAGTCGATGTTTTAGGCTGAGATCCTTCATCAGGACCTTATTTTTAAAAAAAACTAGATGTTGAAGTGGAAAAACTTACAAATGCTTTCCCACTTAAGTATGGATAAAGTATTCCATGTTTATTTGAAATACAATAAAATATTTAATTATGTTTTATCTTGCATTTTACTGAGATAGATTCACCACAGTCCATCTCTTTCATCTGGATTGCCATGTATGAATGAAATCTCTAACCAATTTGCTTCCTCAGGATATGACAAGCCAAGAGCCCGAACACCCAATATTGCTGTCCACCTGCAGTTTATCTACATAATTAGAGCATAATTGGAGAGGTCTCCAATTGCTTTTGCAGTATTGTTGAATTTGTTCTGTCTATCTGATCTTGTTCTTATCCCTTCCTTGAGGTAAATTTTGGGTAATTTATGCTGGATTACCTAAGTAGAGAAAGTGATTCCCAGAACTAGCATTGACCAACTATCTGGCTGATAAGCTAACTAATTTTGCTGATATAATTTATGAGAATTATTGGAATATTCCAGCCATCTGAATGAAGACAAGCAATAGCTCTCATACTATTTAGTGCTAAAGAGAATGAGCACTTTCAGTGCATGTTTTTTTAAGTATTATTAAAAACTCACAAAGTAGTTTTTTTACTTTGTAGGTCAGCAGCAAAGCTTTTTTAATAGTGATGAACCATGGTTGAAGTAAGATTATGTGGAAGATATGGGAGGGAAAATGAGCTGTGAAGTTGTAATCAGAAGAATTTAGAATCTGATTTGAGTATGCAAACATTAGTTGGAGCAAATATTAGAATTTGAAACTTAATATTAAAGCTCCTTTTATCTTCATGGATAGTGTAGTAGCATAACTAACATCTATGGGGAGGAAGCTAATGAAGGGGCTCAGCTTGAAACATCAACTGTTTATTCCCCTCCAGAGATACTGCCTGCCTTATAGGGACTAGCTTTATTTGTCACATGTACATCGAAACAAAGAGTGAAATGCGTCATTTGCATAATTGAATACAGTCCAAGGATGTGCTGGGGGCAGCCACAAGTATTGCCATTCTTCTAGTGCCAACATAGCATGCCCATAACTTATAAACCCAGACACTAAGCCATATGTCTTTGGAATGTGATAGGGAACAATAATACCTGGAACAAACACGTGCAACCATCTATTTGCAGACAGTGGTGGGAATTGAATGCTAATCACTGGCACTGTAAAGCATTGTTAACTGCTATGTGACCATGTTGCCCCCCCCCGCCCCCGCCAATGCTACCATACTGCCCCCACAATGCGATCATACTGCACCCCCCCACCCCCTAATGCGATCATACTGCACCCCCCCACCCCCTAATGTGATCATACTGCTCTCTGCTCAGGACTTGCTGAGCTCCTCCAGCATGTTATGTTGTTGCTTAAGATTTCCAGCATCTGAAGAATTTTTTCTGTTTTATTGTAGCTTAGCTTGCAGAATCACTGCCTCACAACGCTTAATTCAGTCTGAGCTCTAGTGTAGTTTGAGTGGAGTTTACTTGTTCTCAGGGGATTATGTGTTTTTTTTCATGGTATTCTGCTTTTTTTTCTGCTTACGCAAGATGTGCAGGTTTTTAAGTTAATTGGTCACTAAGTTGCCCCAGGTATGGGGTTATATGGTAGTGAGAGTTGACAGAAATTCAGGGAAAATATAACCAGTGCAGGATTAATGTAAATAGGTGCTTGATTGTTGCCCCACACTTGGAAGGTGAAAGGGCCTGTATCAGTGTTTTCAGACTCCAAGATGACAAAAAGTAAAATACAGTCCATCTGGGGGTCCTGGGAAATTTCATCTTTATTCAAACAATTGCACAAAAATCCACTTATGACATTTTCACACTGTCACTATTTCCTCCTTGCAGAATCGCATTGCATCAAATGAAACAATTAAAATTCATAATAATTATTGGACTGACCTTTGCATATAATGTAAATTATACAAATAATGGTTTGGCAAATAGTAACCAAATGTGTTTGACATAATCAATATGTACCTATTCAATTTTCAGTTCAACAGAGAGGAAATAAATCCCTGAATGCCATTCAATAAAATTGTAATTATTGTTAGCTGAATGTATGCAGTGTTCCTTGAGTACAGACTGCACAAATACAATGTTGGAATAATGTGTTAGCAAATAACTTGGTGTCTGAATAGGTCAAGTTATCTTTTTATATCTTTAATGTGTTTTTGGATTAAATTCCTCAAATGTTATTCTGTTTAAAAATGCAAAACTGGAATACTTCAAAATATAGAAAGAAAGCAGCACTAGTGGAGTGGCTTTTCCAGTAGGCCATCAGATATCATTTCCTATTATATTAAATCTATACGTATTATCAAGTATTTTCTTTTAAAACACACATTCTGACCATTCGGTCTTTATAATGACTATAATTTACATTTAAGAAGGAAATTGGGAGGGCTAAAAGGAGATGTGAGATTGCTCTAGCGGACAAGGTGAAGGGCTTCTACAGATGTATCAAGAGCAAAAGGATAGCAAAGTACAAAATTGGCCTTCTGGAATATCAGAGTGGTAATCAATATGAGGAGCCAAAAGAGATGAGGGAGATCTTTCATGGATTATTTGTATCTGTATTTACTTGGGAGGTGGACTCAATGTACAGATGCAAGGCAATGCAGCAACAAGGTCATGGACAGAGGAGGAGATATTTGCTGTCTTGAGGCAAATTAGGATGGATAAATCCCCAGGGCCTGACAATGTATACCTTCAGACTCTGAGAGGCTAGTGCAGAAATCGCAGGGGCCTTAGCAGAGATATTTAAAACATCCTTGGCCGTGGATGAGTAAGAATAGCTAATGTGTTCCATTGTTTAAGAAAGGCTCTAAGAATAAGTTAGGAAATCGTAGGTCAGTGAGTGACATCAGTAGTGGGATTGTTATTGGAAGCTATTTTGAGAGGCCAGATATGAGTATTTGGATAGACAAGGACTGATTAGGGAAAATCAACATGGCTTGTGCATGGTATGCTGTCTCTAACCAGTCTTATAGAGTTTTTTTGAGGAAGTTACCAGGAAGGTTGAAGGCAAGGCAGTGGATATTGGCAAGACATTTGACAAGGTTCCACATGGGAGGTTGGTCAAGAGGATTCAATCACTTGCCACTCAAGATGAGGTAGCAATTTAGGTTAGATATTGGCTTCACAGAAGGAGCCAGCAAGTGGTTGCCTCTCCGACTGAAGGGTGGTGCTGCAGGGATCAGTGGTTGGTCCATTGTTGTTTGTCATCTCTGTCAATGATCTGGATAATAATGTGCTTAAATGGATCAGCAAATTTGCAGATGACACCCCAAGATTTTGGGGGGCGGGGTGTGGTGTGTAGTGGACTTCAAGGAAGACTATCAAAGCTTACAGCAGAATCTGGACCAACTGGAAAAATAGGCTGAAAATGGCAGATGGAATTTAATGGAGACAAGTGTGGGGTGTTGGGAGGACCAACCGGGGTAAATCTTACACTGTGAGCGGTAGGGCACTGAGAAGTGCAGAAGAACTGGGATTTAGAAATGCAAATCCATAATTCCTTGTAAGTTGTGTCACAGATAGATAGGGTTGTAAAGAAAGCTTTTGGCTCATTGGCCTTCATGAATCAATGTATTGAGTACAACAGTTGGGATGTTGTATTGAAATTGTATAAGATGTTGATGAGGCTTAATTTGAAGTATTGTGTGCAGGAAGATGTAAATAAGATTGAAAGAGTACAGAGAAAATTTACAAGGATGTTGCTGGGACATGATGACCTGAGTTATACGAAAAGGTTGAATAGGTTAGTACTTTATTCCCTAGAATATAGAAGATTGAAGGGAAATTTGATAGAATTATACAAAATGATGAGGGGTATAGATAGGGTAAATGCAGACTTTTCCACTGAGGTTGGGTTGGATTACAACTAGGGTGAAAGGTGAAATGTTTAAGGGGAACATTAGGGGGAACTTGTTCACCAAGCGGGTGGAGAGAGTATGGAACCAGCTGCCAGCGCAAGTGATAGATGCGGGTTCAATTTCAACATATAAGAGAAATATAGATAAGTATGTGGATGGGAGGAGTGTAGAGGGCTATGGTTTGGGTGCAGGTTGATGGCACTAGGCAGATTAATGGTTTGGCATAGACTAGATGGGCCAAAGGGCCTGTTCCAGTGCTGTAGTGTTCTTTGACTCGATAATGTTGCACTTTTTGGTGGACATCCTTAATTGTAATCTTAGATCTGCAAATATTGATTTGCTTAGTGATCACAGAGCCAAGTATTTAAGTACTGGTGATGCGACATTTTGCTCTTGTGCACCAAAAATATGGAATACTCTACTGACTGAGATACGCCAGGCTAGAACTGTGAATATTTCAGAACACTTCTTAAAAACTTACTTTTTAAATTTTATCTACTTACAGTATAGGATTTCTTTACGCCAGCTGATGTTGATTACATTTATGTAATTTGGTATACTTGATTACATTTTATTCTATATTGTGTTGGTCTTATGATTTTTAATTTTGTCTAATTTTTATGATAATATTAATTTATCTTTACAATCTTCATAAAACACTTTGAGCCCACATCTTTATGTATGAAAGATGGTATATAAGTAAAATTATTATTAATATTGCATTTACTCAGGGCTACCAAAATGTTCATTACAAGAAATGGTAGTCTAAAGCAATAATATCCAAATGACATTCGGAATTGGAGCTGAATACATTGAATTCAACAGAGGTTTAACTTTTGTACTCTTCAGAATAGTGCTACAAAATCTCTTGCATCTGTGTGAGAGTGTGATGGGCATCAGTTTAAAGGTCAAGGAATTCAACTGTGTGTCTGTTTATTTCTGTGGTATGCAACTGAAAATGATCCTTGGATCTAATGAAAATTGATAACTACAAATTCCAGGTCATTTGACATTACTGCCCAGTGTGAGTTAATTTGAATAATTGATTTCATTTCCAATTTTGCTGAATCTATTCAGACGGCACAGTAGTTTCGTGCCATTGAAGTCAATCCTATGGCCAAACTACTAAGTCAAAACAACTGTGCCGTGCCAGTAGTTTTTGGGACTGCCTGGTAAAGGAAGTTATTAAAATGAAACCAGAGGAAAAGAATTTTAAAAAAGACCAAGGTCTTGCTCTAAGTAAGAACTGGAATTTGATTGTGAACAATGTGGGACAGCAGAAACGTGATTGGATGAGGACTAACCAATCAGGAGGGATGGACAACGGGAGTATAGATACCATCTGACCAGACATGCTCAGGCATCATTCCTGATGAAGATGGCTGAGTTTGTCATTGAAACACTGGTTAAAGTTGATACTAGTACCTGGCTGGAAGCCTGGGAAGAGTTTATTTGTTATACATGCTGGGAAAGCATGAGATCCTTTTTGCAAAGGTTATTAGTGATGTACCAAGGCTCCTCAAACTCTTAATGAAATATTGCCGCTGTCATGCCATCTTTGTAATTGCATCAACATGTTGAGCCCAGGAAAGGTCTTCGGTGATGTTGACCCCCCAGGAACTTGAAACTAGTCACCCTTTCCACTGCTGATCCCTCAATGAGGATTAGTGTGTGTTCCCTTGACATTCCCTTCCTGAAGCCCATAATCAATTCCTAGGTCTTACTGATGTTGTGCATGGTTTGTTGTGATACCATTCAACCAGCTGATCTTTCTTTCTCCTGTATGCCTCCTCGTCACCATCTGAAATTCTGCCAACTGTTGTTGTGTCGTCAACAAATTTGTAGATGGAATTTGAGCTGTGCCTAGCCACACAGTTTTAAGTGCACTTGCTGCAGAGATTCGCAGTGGTGTAGCTTTATTCTCCCTTTCCCTAAAGGTGTTGAGATCATCTTGGAGTGAAGTATCACAGCCATTCATGATTCTAGTTTTCGCTTTGTAATGGCCTGCAAACTCTGCCATCAGGAAGGAGGTACAGAAGCCCAAAGGCACACTCTCAATGATTCAGGGACAGTTTCTTTTCCTCTGCCATCCAATTACTGAATGGGCATTGAACCCATGAACACTACCTCACTACGTTTTTTATTTCTATTTTTGCACTGCCTTTTTAATTTAACTAATATAATTATAACTATAATTAATGTTTTTCTATTATGTATTGCATTGTACTGCTACAGCAAGGACAATACATTTCACGCCATACGCCAGTGATATTAAATCTGATTCTGATTCCCCTCTGGTTCCACAGGTGAAATGTTAGTGGTGGTTGTTTAGGGACTTCTTCAAACTGGCTGGTTGAAATCCCATATGGATAATTTTGGACATGTCAGTATTCAGAAGAAGGAAGTGTTAGCTGTCATGGAATGCTAACAGTTGGTAAATCTCTGGGCCTGATAAGATCACTCTTTCATCCTTGTTATTCACAGGTGAGGTTCCAAAAGACTAAAAGATAGTGAATTTTTTTTTAATTTTAAGAAGAGCAGCAAAGATAAGGCTATACAGGCTAGTGAGACTTGTGTCAGTGATAGGAAACTATTGGAGAAATTCTGAAGGGATAGGATTTACGTACATTTGGAAAGATGGGGGTTGGAAAGGGATAGTGTGGTTTTGTGTAGGGGAAATCCTGTTTCACTAATTTGATCAACACTCACAAAATGCTGGTGGAATGCAACAGACCAGGCAGCATCTATAGGGAGAAGTACAGTTGATGTTTTGGGCCAAGACACTTCATCAGGACTAACTGAAAGAAGAGATAGTAAGAGATTTGAAAGTAGTGGGGGGGAGGGGGAGATCCAAAATGATAGAAGAAGACAGGAGGGGGAGGGATGAAGCTAAGAGCTGGAAAGTTGATTGGCAAAAGGGATACACAGCTGGAGAAGGGAGAGGATCATGGGATGGGAGCCCTAGGGAGAAAGAAAGGGGGAGGGGAGCAGCAGAGGTAGATGGAGAGCAGGCAAGGAGTGATTGTGAGAGGGACAGAAAGAGGAAAAAGGGGAAAATAATAAATAATAATCAAATAAATAATAAATAAGGGATGGGGTAAGAAGGGGAGGAGAGGCATCAACGGAAGTTCGAGAAATCAATGTTCATGCCATCAGGTTGGAGGCTACCCAGATGGAATACAAGGTGTTGTTCCTCCAACCTGCGTGTGGCTTCATCTTGACAGTAGAGGAGGCCATGGATTGATGTATCAGAAGGGAAATGGGATGTGGAATTAAAATGTGTGGCCACTGGGAAATCCTGCTTTCTTTAGCAGACAGAGCGTAGGTGTTCAGCGAAATCCGCACCGGGAACACCGGACACAGTATATCACACCAGCCGACTCACAGGTGAAGTGTCACCTCACCTGGAAGGACTGTTTCGGGCCCTGAATGGTGGTGAGGGAGGAAGTGTAAGGGCAGGTGTAGCACTTGTTTCGCTTACAAGGATAAGTGCCGAGAGGGAGATCGGTGGGAAGGGATGGAGGGGACGAATTGACAAGGGAGTTGAGGAGGGAGTGATCCCTGCGGAAAGCAGAAGGGGGGGGAGGGAAAGATGTGCTTAGTGGTGGGATCCCAACGGAGGTGGTGGAAGTTATGGAGAATTATATTATATACTGTTTTAGATAGATAAGTAGTACATTTCCTGTTAGTTCTCATTCAATTTCCAGACAATCAGATTGAAAAGCACATTCCCACCTATAAGTTCTACATTGTGGATATTTTGTTCCATTGGGATGATAAGTAGATATTTATACAACAATATCATTAAAATAACTTGTTCTACTGTTCTTCAGATTTTTAAAAATCATTTCAAAGTGTACTGACTATTCTGCATTTAAGACAATTTTAAAATGGATTTTCTCAAAAGCAAAAAGTTTAAATGGCTTTCAGAATGAGTGTAAGGTTGAAAATATCATGAAGTATTTATAAAAGTATATTTATTTTATTCTGGTAATATCGGTATGAATTTGTTGCTTCTTGCTTCAACAAGAAGAGCATACAGTGCCTCAAGCATTAACTATTTATAGCATAATAGTTGCTCACATTTCATGCTTTGTATTTTGTAGCATTGTACTGAATTGCCACAATTTGAAGTAAATTTATTATCCATGTATGTCACCATATGCAATCCTGAGATTCATTTGTTTGTAGTATACACAGTAAATACTAGGAACACAATAGAATCAATGAAAAACCACACCCAACAGGATGGACAACCACTGTGTTAAAGAAAACAAACTCCAATTACAAAAGAACAAACAGGCAACCAAATAAATAAATAAATAAATAAATAAGCAATAAATATTGAGAACATGAGGTGAAGAGTCTTTGAAAGTGAGTCCATAGGTTGTGGGGAGAATTCAGTGATGGGGTGAGTGAGGTTATCCCCTCTGGTTCAATAGCCTGATGGTGGAGTGGGTACTGAGTCTCCTGTACCACCTTCCTGATGGCTGCAGTGAGAAAAGAGCATGGCCTATGTAGTGGGAGTCCTTAAGGATGGATACTGCTTTCCTGAGACAGTGCTCTGTGTAGATGTGCTCAGTGGTGGGGAGGGCTTATACATGATGAACTAGGTCATGTCCACTACTTTTTGTAGGATTTTTTTATTCAAGGGTATTGGTGTTTCCATACCACGCCATGCACCACACAGCTATAGAAGTTTGTCACACAAACACAAGGAAATCTGCAGATGCTGGAAATTCAAGCAACACACACACAGTGCTGGTGGAACATAGCAGGCCAGGCAGAATCTATAGGAAGAAGTCCAGTTGACATTTCGGGCCGAGACCCTTTGTCACGACTAACTGAAAGAAAAGATAGTAAGAGATTTGAAAGTAGTGGGAGGAGGGGGAAATGCAAAATCATAGGAGAAGACTGGAGGGGGAGGAATGAAGCTAAGAGCTGGAAAGGTGATTGGCAAAAGGGATACAGAGCTGGAGAAGGGAAAGGAGAAAGAAAGGGAGAGGGGAGCACCAGAGGGAGATGGAGAACAGGCAAGGAGTGATTGTGAGAGGGACAGAAAGAGGAAAAAGGGGGGAAATAATAAATAAGGGATGGGGTAAGAAGTGGAGGAGGGGCATTAATGGAAGTTAGAGAAATTAATGTTCATGCCATCAGGTTGGAGGCTACCCAGATGGAATATAAGGTGTTGTTCCTCCATCCTGAGTGTGGCTTCATCTTGACAGTAGAGGAGGCCGTAGATAGACATATTGGAATGGGATGTGGAATTAAAATGTGTGGCCACTGGGAGATCCTGCTTTCTCTGGCAGACAGAGCGTAGGTGTTCAGCGAGACAGTCTCCCAGTCTGTGTCGGGTCTCACCAATATATAAAAGGCCACACCAGGAACACCGGACGCAGTATATCACACCAGCCGACTCACAGGTGAAGTGTCACCTCACCTGGAAGGACTGTCTGGGGCCCTGAATGGTGGTGAGGGAGGAAGTGTAAGGGCAGGTATAGAACTTGTTCTGCTTACAAAGATAAGTGCCAGGAGGGAGATTGGTGGGAAGGGATGATTTTTCCATCCCCCCCCAGCTTCTGCTTTCTGCAGGGATCACTCCCCATGCGACTCCCTTGTCCATTCGTACCCCCTCATCCCTTCCCACCGATCTCCCTCCTGGCACTTATCCTTGTAAGTGCAACAAGTGCTACACCTGCCCTTACACTTCCTTCACCTGCTTTCACTGATGCCCAGTATATGTTGGTTCCAACGACACATTTCTGCAGTTATTTGTGTGCTAGCTTGCCAATGATGTACATGGTTCATACATTCCAAAACCCAAATTTGTTCTTGATCTTGGCAGTCTTCATCAAGCCATACAAAAAAGCTGGATGAACTCAGCAGGTCGGTCAGCATCTGTTGAAAGAAGCAGTCAACGTTTCGGGTCAAGACCCTTCGTTAGGGCTAAAGAAGGAGGGGGCAGGGGCCCTATAAAGAAGGTGGGGGGAGGGTGGAAAACCAATCAGAGGGAAGATCAAGGGGTGGGGGAGGGGAAGCAGGGAGGGGATAGGCAGGAGATGTGAAGAGGGAATCTAAGGGGAATGCACTATGGGTAGAAGAAGAAGGCAGAGTCATGAGAGGTGATGGGCAGCTAGAAGAGGAGACAGAGTGAAGGTGGGATGGGGGAAGGGAGAGGGAGGGAATTACCGGAAGTTGGAGAATTTGATGTTCATACCAAGGGGCTGGAGACTACCCAGACGGTATATGAGATGTTGTTCCTCCAACCGAAGTTTGGCCTCATCATGGCAGAAGAGGAGGCCATGTATGGATATATCTGAATGGGAATGTGAAGGAGTGGCAACCAGGAATCCTGTCTGTTGTGGTGGACGAAGCGCAGGTGCTCGACGAAGCAGTCCCTCAATCTGCGTCGGGCCTCGCCGATGTAGAGGAGGCCACACCGGGAGCACCAGATGCAATAGATTACCCCAACAGATTCACAAGTGAAGTGTTGCCTCACCTGGAAATTCACTACTTTCATCAAGCCAGTAGCTTTCTCTCAGTTTTCACTACCGTCAGTCATGCAAATCCTGGGTGGAGACTCAAACACTGTTGCACACAGATATAGGATTCTTCATTGATGTTTCCATAACAATTTTTTTGACCAGTCAGAGTTGTTATCCCTGAGCTGAACCCCCGAACTTGGAGAATTAGGGACTATTCTTAGTTTGGCCTCTACCCATTGACCTGTTTGGCATAGGTGACCCTATTAAGAGTCAAAGTACAACTCCCTGACTCAAGCCAACAGAGCTCTATGGGTTAGTGAGGCACACAAGCCTCCAAATACTATGACAAGTTTGTGGTCCTCTTGGAGGTTGCAAATGTAAAGTGAAAAACTGATGACAAAAGGAAATGTAAGCTTCAAGACCTTGTCCCCATTATCTTCTTGTGCAGTTGGATCCTTTATCTCCTCATTTGCAGATCCCAGACAATTTGGATTGGCAACAACATTTCCTCCTCAATCTCCATCTGCATAGGTGAACCACAAGGCTGTGTACTTAGTCCTATGCACTACTCCCTTTACATTTATGACCATGAGACTAACCTTAGCTCCAATATCATATTTAAGTTTGCTGATGACACTACTGTTGTTAGCTGAATCAAAGGTGATGACAAATCATCCTATAGGAGGGAACTTGAAAATCTAGCTGGGTGGTGCCACATCAATAATCTCTCACACAGTGTCAGCAAGACCAAGGAGCTGGTTATTGACTTCAAGAAGAGGAACCTGTTTGTCCATGACCCAGTCCACATTGGGGGAAACAGAAGTGGAGAGAGTCAGCGACTTTAAATTCCTCAGTGTTATCATTTCAGAGGAGCTGTCCTGGGCCCAGCATGTAAATGCCATTACAAATAAAGCACAGCAGCACCACCAGTTTTTTATGAGTTAGCAAAGATTTGACATGACATCTAAAACACTGACAAACTTTTACAAACAACATAAGATAAGAGTTTGGCAGACTAAAGGCAACAACTGGTGAAGCAGTTTTATATGCAGGAAGGGAAAATGGTCAGCATCATGATGGTATAGGTATCATTTTGATGAACGGTATTAACAATTGCTTGCTGGAATGGATACCAATCAACAGTAAGTTAATGAGAGTCAGGCTGAAATGGAAGCAGTTGAACATGACTGTGATGCAGTGCTATGCTCCAACTAACGATAGTGACATTGAAGAAAAGAATGTTTTCTACAAACAGCTGCAATTGGAGGTAGAGTTAGCACCACATCATGACATATCTAAATGCCAAAGTGGGAAATAACAACTCTCACTTCACTTGGGTTACGGGCATGCATGGATGTTTAACAATGGACAACAATGGTGAAAGACCTGTGGAATTCTGTGGCATGTACAACTTGATCACAGGAGGGATCTTCTTTCCACACTGAAATCCACAAACTGACATGGTACTCACCCAATGGACATGATAAGGACGAAACTGTCCATTTAATGATCAATGCCACATGGAGGCAATCCTTATAAAAGTGAAGAGAAGAGCAGATACAGGAAATGATCACCCCCTTGTTGTAGCAGTGATGAAACTCAAGCCGAGAAGCACTGGGACCATGTACAAAGCCATCTTGATGTTGAAAAACTCAAGGACACCAGTGTGAGATCTACCTTCTCCATTCAGCCTAAGAACAGATGCCTGGCCTTGCAACACCTTGAACAGGATGTGTCAGTGGACAGGATCAACAGAATGCCTCAGTCTTCAAGGAGAGCAATGAGGCTTGTCTAGGATAGAGCTGGAAAGAAAAGCAAAGAATAGATACAGTAAGAAACATGGACAGCCTTAGTAGAAAGATAGAAAATTAAGAAGAAAGTGTTAGATGCAAAATCAACACGAATTAACGAGAAACTTCAACCAGCATATACAGAAGCTAATAAGAAAGTGAAGAGGCTTGTAAGAAAGGATAAGGGAGTCTACATGGAAGACCTTACAGTGGAGGCTGAAGCAGCAGCCAATTGAGGTGATCAGGGAAAGCTTTTAAGATTGGTATGCAGGAAGTTCCAGGTCAGATCCAGTAGTCCCATGAGTTAAGAATGGTCTGCTTTTGACAATTGAGAAAGAGCAAGAAGCATGATAGAGTATTTCAGAAAATGACTGAATATACAGGGGGCAGCAGAGCACCTCCACATCAACACAGATCCACCCAAGAATGAAGAGGTTGTTGCTGCAATTAAATCTTTAAAGAACAGCAAAGTTTCAGGACATGTTGAATGCCAAGCTGTTCAAAGCTGAATCAAAAGTTGCAGCAGCCATCCTGCAACCACAGATTATTATAATCTGGGAATGTGGACAAGTACTCAAGAACTGGACAAAGGGAGTCATTGTTAGGATCCCCAAAAAAGGAGTGCTAAGTGATTGCATCACACTTTTGTCAATGCCCAGCATGATTCTCATCGAAGTCATTGTCCAATGGATTACAGATCCTGTCGATATGTGCTTGAAGAAACAGCAAGCTGGCTTCAAGAAAAACAGGGGCGATGTTGATCTTCATGTCTTCATGCCGCATAACATCATAGAACAGTGCACAAATTGACAGAGACAACTGTATGTGAATTTTGTGGACTTTGAAAAGGCTTTTGATAACATCCGCAGGGAGAGCATACGAGATCCCTTCCAAGGTTGTCCATCTTATCCAGAGTTTCTGTGCTAAGTTCACCTGCATAGTTGGGGACTGCAATTTGAGCTTTGAAGCCAAGATGGGAGTCAGGCAAGGCTGTGTGACATCAGTGATATTATTTAACCTGGTGATTGACTTGGTTATGAGGCAAACAACAAAAGATATTCAGAGAGGCATTAGGTGGACTCTATTCTCTACTTTAGAAGACTTTGACCTTGTGGACGACCTTGCATTACTATCACATACATACCAGCACAGCAAAAGAAAATTCAGCGCCTATGTACCTTTGCTGGACAGGTTCGATTTAGAGTCAGCCAGAGAGAGACTGAGACCATGATCCTCAATGTAGAAGTCTCCTCCTGTAAAGGCCTATGGCATCAACTTACCCAGCACTGGCAGATTCACCTACCTGGGCAGGATGGTGGAACCAAGGATGACATCCAGTGCAGACTCATTACAGCTAGAAATGTCTTCAGATCAATGAGCAACAAATGGGGATCAAACAAGTACAGCGTCCACACCATGATGAAGCTGTGTTCTGTCCACACTCTTGTACGGGTCAGAACGCTGGCTCATGACACAGAATGGCCTTGCCAAGTTGTTGTCATTCCACACCATGAGCCTCTGTATTTTCTGGCCAAAAAAGATCTCCACCCTACTCCTTCAGTGTCACCAAAAGGATATGATTACAATCATCATGAGGAAATATGGAAATGGATTAGGCACATGATGAGAAGAGAAGCCAACTCCAACAGGAGAACACTTCAGTGGGCCCCTGCAGGATGAGAGACCAAAGAAAACTTGGCAATGTATTGTAGAGGCAGAAATGAGGACCCTGAACCACACCTGGGGCACAATAGAGAAGATGGCCAAGGATAGACAACGATGGAGGTCCTTCATTGCTGACCTAAATGCCAACAGCGTAATAGGTGGATGATTAATTTGCAAACTCTAAACATTTCTACAGTACTCTTTTTAAAGTAGTTTGCCGTTTTCTATTATCATAATCAGTATCCTTTACGTTTTATTCCATGTGATAATATAGAACTCTTACCATATGGAAGAGGTTAATTTTGCCCCTATCAGCTCCCTGCAAAAGAATCCATTCAATCCCTTTTCTCATTCTTTTCTCCAGAGCCTTACATTTTTTCTTCTTCCTCAAGTGTCTGGTCAGCTAGGTTTTGAAAACCGTGAATAATTCTACTTTCATTGCCTTTTTAGGCAGTGAATTCCATAACATCATCACTCCCTGCTTGATCAGGTTTTTCCTTGCGTTATGTTTGGTTCTGTTTCCAATCATCATGATTCTGTTTCCACCATTAGAAACGGTTTCCCTTTATTTACATTGTCTTGATCATTCCTTAATCTTCCCTGATCAAAGACAACAGTACAACTTCTCTAGCCTTTCCTAGGAAAGGAGTTCCAAATCCATTGCATCTTTTCTGCACCATTTCCAATGCCCTAATGCTTCTGAATGTAGTGACTAGACAGTGCCTAGAATCAGAATCGGGTTTATTATCACTGACGTATGTTGTGAAATTTATTGTTTTTTGGCAGTTGTACAGTGCCATACATAAAATAATTGCTATAAGTTATGACAAAAAATGTATAAAAATACATAAGTACAGTAGTCAAAAAGAGAGACAAGTAGTGAGATGGTTTTCTTGGGTTCATGGACCATACAGAAATCTGATGGCAAAGGAGAAGAAGTTGTTCAGATTCAAAATTGTCACATGTACATCAAAGCATTCAGTGAAATGTGTCATTTGTATTAATGTTCCTGAAATATTTAATGTGTACCTCCTCCCTAATGGTAACAATGAGAAGTGTGCATGTCCTGAGTGATGGTTGTTCTTAATGATAGATGCTGCTATTTTGTTTTTATTTTTGTTTGAGGCATCACCTTTTGAAGATGTCTTTGATGGCGGAGAGACAGGAGCCCATGATGTAGCTGGTGGAATTTACAACCCTCTGAAGCTTTTTCTGATTCTATGCTCTCTTCAGTTTATATATGGATCCTCAAACTTCTAATGAAATATAGCCACTTGTGTGCCTTCTTTGTAAATGCATCAATGTGTTGGACCCAGGATAGATCTTTAGGGATGTTAACACCCAGGAACTTGAAATTGCTTACCCTTTCCACTGCTGAACCCTTGATGAGTACTGGTGAGTATTCTCCTGACTTCCCCTTCCTGAAGTTCACAATCAATTCATTGGTCTTACTGACATTGAGTGCAAGGTTATTGTTGCAGCTGATCTACCTCACTCCTGTACACCATCTCATCACCATCTGAGACACTAAACACTAGTTGTCACTGAATCAATCTTTTATGGATGTTCAAAACATAGAGTACAAAATTAAATATCTCCTTCTCAGGATCTTGTGCTCAATAATCAGTTGTCACAACTGAAAGCTACAGTAATGGTCAAGTTACTTTATGCATAGTTGTTGCCTTTCACTTCTGAGTATTTCACTTCCAAAATGACAAGTGCATACTTCTTGATTTAGTTATATAGTTTTGTTGCAAAAAATCCATTGAATTTTTGATTAACTTGTTCATCTACTGAAATCATTTGGTCTCTCTTCAATCTGGGAGAGCATCAAAGTACTGTTCATTAATTTCACTTTATTTAAAGAAAGCTGTTTTGACGCACAGCTAAAAGTATTCAACTTGTAAGTGTTCAAGAGCCATTAGCCTATGTAACCTCCTGGAACACGCATTCAAGTTGGCCAGACATCACTGTACATTGTAAATTTTTATTGTCATGCTCCTGTTTTTTGACTGTACAACAGTGAAGCTTTTGAATTATTATTCTGGATGACCATTACACAAAATTCTAAACTCACACTTGCTATTGTTGTAATTGGAATGCAAAAATTATTCTATGGAAAACAATTGTCTCAGCTGGAGTGTAGCTTTCACTCTGTCCTTCAGAGGTTTAACAGTAGTTATACTTACAGCCAAATAAACAAGCTTTTAGCCCACCAGGTCTGCACCAATCATCAAGTAACTATTTGTAAGTGTTAATCCTACTTACCCATTTTATCCTCCTCTGAATCAATATTTCAGGTCTGTAACCCCCTCATTAGAAATAGAAAAGTGAGACACCTACGCTTGGTCCGCCAGAGAAAGCAGGATCTCCCAGTGGCCATACATTTTAATTCCACATCCCATTCCCATTCTGATATGTCTATCCATGGCCTCCTCTACTGTCAAAATGAATCCAAACTCAGGTTGGAGGAACAACACCTTATATACCGGCTGGGTAGCCTCCAACCTGATGGCATGAACATTGACTTCTCTAGCTTCTGTTAATGCCCCTCCTCCCCTTCTTACCCCATCCCTGACATATTTAATTGTTCGCCTGTTCTCCATCTCCCTCTGGTGCTCCCCCCCACCCCCTTCTTTCTCCCAAGGCCTCCCGTCCCATGATCCTTTCCCTTCTCCAGCTCGGTATCACTTTCGCCAATCACCTTTCCAGCTCTTAGCTTCATCCCACCCCCTCCGGTCTTCTCCTATCATTTCACATTTCCCCCCTGCCTCCACTACTTTCAAATCTCTTACTATCTTTCCTTTCAGTTAGTCCTGACGAAGGGTCTCGGCCCAAAACGTCGACAGTGCTTCTCCTTATAGATGCTGCCTGGCCTGCTGTGTTCCACCAGCATTTTGTGTGTGAAGTGAGACAACAGATGTGTTTAAGTTGCAGAAATGGGTAGGATGGAGGGAACAACTGAAATAAAATTGGTAGAATGCTGACTAAAGTTTTAAAAACTGACAGTCAGGGTCAAAAGAGAAAAGAATCAAAATAATAAATTGAAACTAAAACAACCCAGCAGCATTTGAGACCAATAATTCAAGAAACAGTGAATTGTTTGAGCCTCCCTGTAATTATTGGAGAGCAGTGATTTGTGAAGAGCTGGAAAGTTGAGTGTGGTGATTTATTAACCCATCCTCGTGTCTAAAAGAAAGAACATGAATGTTATTTCTCAATAGGAATTAGTTTTTATTCTTTTAATTTATTTTTCTTCTGTTTCTAGCTTGCAGCATTTAAAGTTGTGGCCTGCATTCTATTGTATTCATTGGTTGTTTAGCAATTAATGTGGACTATTCTTATTTTAGTTATCATGAAGAGTCATTGACTTGAACTTATTTATGTTTCCATTTAATACTGATGAAGTTGCTGAATTTTTCTGACATTTCCAGCTTTTGTTTTGGAGCTTCAGTATTTACAAATTTTTACTCCAATTACTTGGCTAGCACCAGGGTGAACCCTAGAAGGCTCAAGATAGTGACTGCCTTGAGACGATAGACAAGCATGGGACACCTATTTTAGTCTGAAAGCTCACTGATTCTGCTAAAAGTACTTGGCTCTTCTTGACTATCATTGAGAAGGCAATGGTGAGCCTTCCTGAACCACAGCAATCCTTTTTGGTGAAGTGAAAACTATGGTGCAGTTTAGGAGGGAGTTGCGCAATTGGATTCAATGATGCTGAAGGAAAGCCAACAGATTTCCATGTCAGGATGGATTGTAACTTGGGTGGGAACTGTGGATGGTGATGTTCACCAGCAGAAACCCACCATTCTGGTAGCGAGTTTGAGAGTTGATGTTTAGGTAACCTCCATGAATAACTGCACTAATTTCTACATTGTGAAAAGGAAGAAATGGTGGTCATGCAAAGAATCATGGGGTGGGAGCTTGTTTAGTGTTCATTAAAATTTTATGGAAGGATACAGAAAGTATTCAGAAAGCCATTTATCTAGATTTGGATATCTGGGCAAAAATCCTAAACACTAATGATAGGACGCAAAGTATTAAATTCTATAAGTTATCTTGCAGCTACATAAAACCATCATTTATATTCTGTATCACTGCTTGCCTCTCAAGTTCTGAAAGGGAATTAAAGTGCTCCATGAGTACCTGCTATTTCACAGTTCAATTAATGGAACAGTTTTTTAAAATTTAAAGATGCAGTGTAGAACAGGCCCTTCTGGCCCAATAAGCCATGCTGCCCAGCACACCTATTTAACCCTAGCTTAATCACAGGAAAATTTACAATGACCAACTAAACTACTAACTGGTACGCCTTTGTACTGAAGAAAGAAACTAGCAATCAGAGGAACCCCACACAGTCACAGGGAGAATATACAAACTCTTTCACTGGAATTGAAGTCCAAGTTCCAAGCCCTGAGCTATAATAAATAGTGGCATGCTAACCGCTACACTACCGTGGTGCTCCAGCAGTTGAGAAGAGCTTTTTTGAGAGTTTTTGAACTTTGATGAAGAGTCTTCTTGAGAGCTTGTCTGCTATCTAACATTTTTCAGGTGTGTCACTGCACTGAGGAATTGTCCTGGGGATAAAAGCAGTCACCTGATGTTGGCTAGGATATTATTAGCACTCTTTACAAAATGACAGGCAGAGCTTCATACTAAACAGTTTCTAGCATGAAGTAGTTTTTAAAGATTTCATTCAAAAGCAAGAGTTAAAGATCCACAGAGGCATGGATTTGATAAGTATGTCACCAATAGCAAGTAGTGACAAATAAAATGGATCATGAGATTCTGGTTTGAATTGGCTTCACCTTGAACAATATTGGACAAATGCTGAACTATTTATTTGGCTGATCTCTATGTTATCTGTGTAGATCATTTACATTAGAATCAAGATGATAAAATTGAGTTAAAGAGAATTATTCCCTTTGAAACGTGCCCCTTTGAATCACTTTCAGCACCACTGAGACCACTGAGCTAATGAACTCGCTGAGACAAAGGAAATTAAAACACTACTTGTTTAATAAGCTTTTGTTTACAAATCAGCTATCTCTGCAGATGAACTCAAGCTCTGATGCATCAATGATGATTTGTTACTGCATAGGCACATAAGAAAGGTTGAGAGATGCAGTTGGAGGGATAATTATTGCAGTTGATGCTTGCCTGGGGTCATTTGTGCACCTTTTATTTTACAGGTTACATTAGATTTGTTTGTTGTGCTGCTTTTGGGGGAAACTTACAATTGTCCCTGTTCATGCTTAAAAAAAACACATGGCGCACATCATGCAGGGTTTAGATGAGATGGCCATCAGAAAATCATGCTGTGTGATTATTGATATCTGATATCAATAATGTGCCCGCACGTTTACAATGGTCAGTAAATTGAATCAGTAGTACTCCTTTTTACTGTGAATCTATTGTGTAAATATGTTTTGCGCTCCATGTGTCTGTGATTGGCTTCTTGATCAGATGCACTATGCAATGGCTTTGGGTCACTTACAATATGTACGCTGCTTGGACCAGGCCTTGAGTGGAGGGTGCTCAGAGACACAAGGGTGCCAAGTCCTCCCCCTCTAGTGCTGTCTTGTGGCTGCCACTTTGGGAGATCTGCAAGTTTTGTAAGTCTGGTCTCACTTTCTTGTGAAAGATGGTAATAATCCAAAGTTAAAAGTTTAAAATATATTTATTATCAAAGTATGTTTAGCACATACATCCTTGAGATTCATCTTCTTGCAAGCAAACACAAAACAAAAAAACAATAGAATCCCAAAAATCCCCACCATAAAGACAAACATTCAATGTGCAGCAAAGGAAGAACAAATCGTGCAAATAAAAATGCAAACAAACAATCCACATAACATTTAAAAGCAGAGTTCATGAAAGTAAATCCTCAGCTATGTAGCCAGTTCAGCACTGCAGCCAGTCCAAGAGACCAATGGCTACAGGCCACAGCCACGGAGCCAGGTTCAGTGCTGAGGCGAATGCCAATAGCTGGAGAGTCAGTTCAGTGCTGAGGCAAGTAAAGTCTCCTAGAGTAGGGAGCTTAACACCAGTTCATCCTCCACCTTGGGCCTCCATGCCTTCATCTTTTTAATCTGACTTGGCACTTAAATCAGCCAAACATTGGTTCATTATCCACTCTCAGGCCCAACCCCCATTGCTTCAATCCAGCCCCAGGTCCACTCCAGCAGTGGTGCCCATGACCATACCCGCATTCTTGAGGGTCCAGATTGCTAAATATTTCAGGATACCACAAAAATAGCAGGTCGTACACATGGTTCAAAAGCACACATAGCTGGAAATTAGTGATCAAAGTCCTGTGAAAGTATTGTTGGTAGTCTTCTTTGCTGCCTGCAAAAGATGGCCATGTCTCACCAGCACCATCTTCACCAAGATTCAATGGCTTTCAACTCTGCATGCATCTTTCTTTTGCTCTGTGTGAGTGTGTGGATGTATGACATCAGAATGGGAATCATTTTTTTTCCCCAGAATCAGATGAGTATGCAGTTTTAATGCTCTGCCAGAAGGAACAAATTTATTTCCAGAGCAATGCACACAAAATGCTGGAGGATCAGACAACATCTATTAAAATGAATGAACAGTTGACGTTTCGGGCTGAGAACATATTTCCAGTCTGTTACCATTTTCAACAGTTCCAATTATGTTTTCAGAACATCAATAAGCCTGCATAGCAGTTTGCAGTGTAAGATGCTGCCTGACCTGCTGAGTTCCTCAAGCATCTTGTGTGTGGTGTTCCAGATTTCCAGCATCTGTAGGCTCTCCCATTTTTTTTATTTCTCTTAATATTAATTTTTGTGTTGAATCAGGAAATGACTATACCTTTTAGACTTGATTATCAATACTGAAATGGAATAATTAAAATTACAGGACGATGTGGAAAGAGCAAGGTACAAGGATTAGTTGGAAAATTCTGACAAAGAGCCAACACAGATAAGACAATCACAGATGTATAATTGTAGGGTTAGTAGATTATCTACACCAAAATATAATGTAACTTATCTCTCTGAGCTTGACAGGACTCGTGAATGCATCAAGTTTGGATTGATTGAATAAATTTATTAGTTCTCTAACTTGTGTTGACTTTGGATTTAGATAGATAGATACTTTATTGATCCCAAAGGAAATTACAGTGTCACAATAGCATTACAAGTGCACAGATATACAAATATTAGTAGAGAAGTAAGACAGAATAAAAAAAATAATGAGGTAAACAGGAAGGGAACTAATACAGTCCCCTTTGTGGCCCCAGTGCTTCCCCGGCTATAGGTTGATTCATTATAGAGCCTAATAGCTGAGAGTAAGATTTGCCTTGTATCGCTCTTTGGAGTAGCGCAGTTATCTTGGTCTATGACTAAAAGTGCTCCTTTGTTCACCCAAGGTGGCATGCAGAGGATGAGAAACATTGTCCAGAATTGCCAGGATTTTCAGTAGGGTCCTTTGTTCTACCACAGCCTCCAGTGTGTCCAGTTTGACCCCTATAACAGAGCCAGCCTTTCTAGTCAGTTTATTGAACATGTTGGCCTCACCTGTGTTGATGCTATTGTCCCAAGACATCACCACAAAAAGATTGTACTGGCAACAACAGACTGGTAGAACCTGTGAAGGAGAGGCCTGCATACTTCAAAGGACCTCAGTCTCCATAGGCAGTAGAGGCAACTCTGGCCCCTCTGTGTTGCATCTGTGTTGGTGCTCCTCCCAAGTTTGTCATCCAGGTGCACCCCCAGGTACTTGTAGGTCCTCACCGCATCCACATCCTCACCGTCAGTAGTTACAGGGAGCAGTGCAGACTTAGTCTTCCTAAAGTCATCACCATCTCCTTTGTCTTACAGATGTTGAGCTGCAGATAATTCAGCTTGCATCATTTGACAAAGTCCTCCACCAGGGCCCTGTATTCACCCTCCCGTCCTCCCTTTACACACCCAACTTTTGCTGAGTCATCAGACTTTCTGCATTGATATTACTAAGTGTTGTATCTAAAGTACAAAGTATACAGGGCTGCTTATAGCAATGTCTGACACACAGCTCTGAAGCCACACAAACTGCAAACAGATGATATTCGGGTTGGTTTATACTTGAGCAGAACTTTTAATTTCCTCTCCTGTTGGTTTAAGTGTTAATTTAACCAGCATGTGTTAAAGAAATTATTGTTTCTGTATACATAAATAGTTATTAGCCAGAACATATTAAATATTAGTCCCCAATGCCAATGGCAGTCATTTTCAAGCTCAAAGCTCACTTTTTTTTGATTGAAGATTTCTTTACCTGAGCTAGAATCTAAAATGATGTTTAGTGCTTACAACAAATTTGAATATGTTTTGATCTATTATAATGTATGATTTTGAATTGCAAATGTCAATATTGCAAATTATTTTATGCTTTCATATGACTGCAGCTTCATTTATGCATGTCGCAAATGAAAGCTGTGTATGATGTTACTTCAGGTAATTTTTCATCTTTTGCATTCAATAGAAAATTGAATATTTTGTAGAATTTAATATTACACAAAAATGACGTTGGCAAGAATGAAACAATTGAGACCTTTCAGGGGTGAAATTGGAATTTGGCTGCAGTGCAAAGCAGGCTTGCATATGAAGAACAGTTGTGAATAAGGTGATAGATATCCTTTCATCGTATTGAAAAAGACAGTTGGGCAGGTTAGATAGATAGATGGATACTTTATTCATCCCCATGGGGAAATACAACATTTTTTCCAATGTCCCATACACTTATTGTAGCAAAACTAATTACATACAATATTTAACTCAGTAAAAATATGATATGCATCTAAAATCACCCTCTCAAAAAGCATTAATAATAGCTTTTGAAAAGTTCTTAAGTAGTTTACTTAAATACATTGAGTCCTAACCCCGGCACTTTAACATATCTTACTCCTGGCGGTTGAATTGTAAAGCCGAATGGCATTGGGGAGTATTGATCTCTTCATCCTGTCTGAGGAGCATTGCATCGATAGCAACCTGTCGCTGAAACTGCTTCTCTGTCTCTGGATGGTGCTATGTAGAGGATGTTCAGGGTTTTCCATAATTGACCGTAGCCTACTCAGTGCCCTTTGCTCTGCTACCGATGTTATACTCTCCAGTACTTTGCCCACGACAGAGCCCGCCTTCCTTACCAGCTTATTAAGACGTGAGGCGTCCCTCTTCTTAATGCTGCCTCCCCAACACGCCACCACAAAGAAGAGGGCGCTCTCCACAACTGACCTATAGAACATCTTCAGCATCTCACTACAGACATTGAATGACGCCAACCTTCTAAGGAAGTACAGTCGACTCTGTGCCTTCCTGCACAAGGCATCTGTGTTGGCAGTCCAGTCTAGCTTCTCGTCTAACTGTACTCCCAGATACTTGTAGGTCTTAACCTGCTCCACACATTCTCCATTAATGATCACTGGCTCCATATGAGGCCTAGATCTCCTAAAGTCCACCACCATCTCCTTGGTCTTGGTGATATTGAGACGCAGGTAGTTTGAGTTGCACCATATCACAAAGTCCTGTATCAGTTTCCTATACTCCTCCTCCTGTCCATTCCTGACACACCCCACTATGGCCGTGTCATCAGCGAACTTCTGCACATGGCAGGACTCCGAGTTATATTGGAAGTCTGATGTGTACAGGGTGAACAGGACCGGAGAGAGCACGGTCCCCTGCGGCGCTCCTGTGCTGCTGACCACCGTGTCAGACCTACAGACTCCCAACCGCACATACTGAGGTCTATCTGTCAAGTAGTCCACTATCCAATCCACCATATGAGAGTCTACTCCCATCTCCGTTAGTTTGTGCCTTAAGATCTTGGGCTGGATGGTGTTAAAGGCACTAGAGAAGTCCAGGAATGTAATCCTCACAGCACCACTGTCCCCATCCAGGTGAGAGAGGGATTTGTGCAGCAAATACGTGATAGCATCCTCCACTCCCACCTTCTCCTGATACGCAAACTGAAGAGGATCCCGGGCGTGCCTGGTTTGTGGCCTCAGATTCTGTATTATCAGCCGCTCCATGGTCTTCATCACGTGCGACGTCAAGGCAACAGGTCTGAAGTCATTCAACTCCTTTGGTTGTGGTTTCTTCGGTACCGGGACAATACAGGATGTGTTCCACTGTCTGGGTACTCTTCTCTGCTCCAGGCTTATGTTGAAGATGCGCTGTAGTGGTTCTCCCAGCTCAGTCGCACAGGCCCTCAGTAATCGTGGGGATACTCCATCCGGTCCAGCCGCCTTGCTGGTACAGATCTTCCTCAGTTGACCTTCCACCTGTGCAGCCGTAATCCTGGGCGTGGGTAAGGTCTCCTGTGAGTGGCTATTTTCCTGTGAGGGAAGTAAGAGGGAGGACGAGTAGAAAGGTTATAAAATTTGTTGCTAATTCATTATTACTTGTTTTGAACTAACATGGATTTTTAATTTCAAGCCTTCATTTTGGCTTTGATCTTGCTGTTTTAGGTAAAACACAAGCTTATCTTGATGTACAGTCAAATCCATTTTCTTCAGCACCTAAGTTTAATGGGAATAGTTACAAAACACGGAATACACATTGAATTGTTCATCGAAATTGTGATTAATTTTCATCCTTGAAATAACCTGTTGCTTTCTTCAGCATTATTTAATTTGGTTAAATGTAAATTCCTGAGTGTTTTGAGAATTGGATTCAAAGCAAAGAAGTTTCCAAGATGTCAATTTACCTGCCTAACTTGTACTTCAAGGCAAAGTCTGTGGAGGGAGGAAAAACTGAGTTAATATTGTGGATGGATAACCTTGTAGCAGAACTGGCAACTTCTAATATAGAAAGTGGCTGGTTCCAGGTGAAGCAGCAATTTAGTTACACAATTTAGTCTGGTGTGCTGCATTCACATTGTTATCTCATAGTAGAGAAAACAAATGCAGATAGGGTGATGCTTTGCCAGGAACCCCTGGCCTCTCTGGAGTGGTGATATTAAGCTTCTAATTACTTTAGATATCTATCCCCCTCCTGCTCTTACCTATCCATTTATGGTCTGCAAAGTTCGTTTTGGCTAACTGTTGATCTTTCTTCTAGGCATGTTGCAGTCCTCTGTAATAACTGTAATATTGATTAATTGATTTATTTTCTTTCTAATCTGCACAATATTTCCAGTTTTCTCCTTTAGTTTCAACAACATTCTGAACTGCACTTAAAAACGCAGACACGAGGAGATCTGCAGATGCTGGAAATTCAAGCAACACACACAAAATGCTGGTGGAAAGCAGGAGGCCAGGCAGCATCTATAGGAAGAAGTACAGTCGACATTTCGGGCCGAGACCCTTCGTCGTTTCTTGACGAAGGGTCTCGGCCCAAAACGTCGACTGTACTTCTTCCTATAGATGATGCCTGGCCTGCTCTGAACTGCATTTCACAGCTTTGACATGCCCTATGTTTGCTTTCTCTTTCTCAAACTGCTCTCATTAATCTGTTAACTTAACGGATTGCTATTATTAACTTCACCTTGTGTTGGCAAGAGGGACTGTATGATATGGGAATCTTGGTTTGCATAGTTTCTGTGCTTTATGACTCTAATTCCTTACATTAGAAAAGGCCATTTGGCTCAGAGTCCATGCTGGCCCTTCCATCAAATTCCCCCACTCATTACTCATTTGTTTATTTTTACTCACACCCTCCAATCCAATTCTCTGACCACCCACCACCGATTAACTTGCTGACCAGTATATCCTTGGGATGTAAGAGGAAACTGGAGTAAACATGGGAAAACTACATCATCTATGTGGTGGTGTGCTGGGGTAATGGCATCAACATGGCTGATGCCAACAGGCTCAATAAACTGATCAGAAAGTCTGTGTATGTTATAGGAGTCAAACTGGATACACTGGAGGCTGTGGTAAAACAAAATACCTGATGGAAAATCCTGGCAGTTCTGGACAATGTTTCTCATGCTCAGCATGCCACCTTGGCTGAACAGTGGTGATCTTTTAGTAATAGTCTAAGACTACTATGCTGCTCCAAAGAACAAGGTCACTCCTACCCTCGGCCATCAGGCTTTATAATGAGTCAACCTATAGCTAGAGAAATGATGACCCCTCCTGTTGGACTGTTATTAACTTCTGTTTAAACTCTGTTTATCACACCCTGTTATCACGGATGCCTTTGACTTGTACATCTTATTTTTAAGGTAACTTTTTAAAAATTCTTTCTTGCTTTTCTAATATTTGTATATCTGCATTTGTGATGCTACTGTGACAGTGTAATTTCCTTTGGGATCAATAAAGTATCTATCTATCTAGTCACAGGGAGAATGTGTAACCACCACCAGGCCGCAATGTAGGTCTGGATCAAACCTAGGGAATTGAATGCAACAGTAGGGAGGTTATGCTTCAGTAATATAGGGCACTGGGGGAAGCCACGTACAGAGTACTCTTTGAGATTGCATGTTAATGCAGTGGATCGGTTTAGAGAAGGTTTCCTTGACTGAAGATTGTCTTATGAGAAAATATTGAACATGCTAAATTCATACCTGCTGAAGTTTAGAAGAGGGAACAAATGAAACATCTAAGATTCTTGGGGGTTTGTCAGGGTGGATGCGTAAAGGACATTTCTGCTTGTAAAGGAACTCGATCTAGGATTCACTGCTTTAAAATAAAGCATCGTACAATTAAGTGAGAGAAAAGGATTAACCCTGAAGTCCAGGACCAGAGACCTAATGATCAAATTTGGCCCTTTCCAATTTTTTGAGACCGAGTCAGGAACTTATCTAGCAATAAATGTAGGGAAACTGGTAGAGTAGACACACTTCATAACATTGGGCTATGGTATAGATATCACATTGGTATTAACATAAATTTCAAAGAATCTTCTAAAGAGCTGCTATTGGCACCACGGGCTTTCAGATGTTTTCCATTAACATCCCTGCCATTTTGCTACATTTTACATTTGTTGGGGATGGGCAAGTTTATGCAAATTGAAAGGTTCCTCAGAATTTGCTGAAGTATTGTTGAGCATGGACGGGGGAGTGGGTGTGTCCAAATTCTGATTTGGTCAAGAGAAAATAATTGCTCAATGAGAGAATAGAAAGAAATGAACTGAATGATCTGGAATATTGCCTTTTTTTAAAATTTTGAGGACTCTGGTGTTTTCACAAAATGGTCAAATTTAAGTGATGTTAACTTTCTTACTTACATTTTCTACCGAGTTTCAATAATTTAATCTCATTTTTACTCAGTACCAGGATTTGAAGATTGTTAGTTTCTACTCCAGTTTTGTGCATTCTGAGATAGCTGATGAGGCCAGAGGTGCTGCCACAGTTGGGGCAGGAAGTGCTTGAATTGGGGGAGAGTGCATGGATAGATGAGAGATAATACTCTCCTATGTTTAACACTGTCAGTGCTCTGGATACATTGATTTACGGTTTTTATTCAATAGTGTCCCTCCTTTATTTTGAATGGTGAATAGCACAGGCCAGGGATACTCATAACTTGGTGGGAAAGTGATATCTTTTTCAAGGAACCTCTTAGAGTATTATTGAATTATTTCTTCTGCCCACCAGGGAGTCTTGTGCCATGACAGAACTCAAAATAGATAATTTGCTAAATCTGGTATTAGGCATGCTAGTTATATGGCCTGCTTTTTGTTGTGTTTGATACTGAGGGAGAGCACACAAGGATGCCAGCAGCATTCAGGCTATTCAACTGAATGTTATTGATTTTCCCCCTTGCACAATGTGTGAACTCCTCCCACCTGGGAGCAGTAAACTGAGTGGCATAGGATTAACCCACTACCTCTCCCCTTCTTGGGAAAAAAAGAAAAACTAGGTATGTGCTTCTTGGCTATAGAATTATATTGAAGTTATAGGTGATGAAATTGATCAATACAGTTTACTTTACCTATAGCACATAAGGCAGCTTACACAAACATTTTTTAAAATTGCCAACATTTTAGTACCCTCTCCACCCTCTCCCTTCTTTCAACTCGGTGCAAATTTCATCCAGTTTACTCTGATGCAGGAAAGTTTTCACATAGCTGGACAAAGTAGATATTGGTACCTTCCATGAGGGCAAAGTCAGCTTCCATCCGTTCACTTTTGCATGGCATCCTTGATAGAGTGTCTGTAGTTGTGAAAGTTTTGCTGGGGACATGTTCAATGTCATAAGTTTTGCACAAGCCTCATTCTGAATCTCTCCAAACATGGAGATAAGTCATCCAAGTGTTTTAGGCTGAGGAGGCTGATAAATTCCTGTTTCAAATAGGAATTTAGTGTCTATTAGACAGCAGCTGAAGTGTTCCAAAGTCCACATGAGAGCCAGTGTCTTCTTTTTCAATTTGGGCATGTGTTCAGTAGGAGTCTGTGCTCTTGGTGCATTTGCCATCTCTTTCCATACCCCAATGCAGTTTTGCATGAGCGCTGTCCCTAAGCCAAAGGAAGAGGTGTCTTCGGACACCTTAGTTGCTTTGTTTGGATCAAAGGATGTCAATGTTGGGGGAGAGATGAGCTCTGGTTTAAGTGATATGAAAGACTTCTCCTGTGGGGCGTTCCAGGTCCAAATGTTTCTCTTAGAGTGGAAGTCACATAGTGGCTTTGTTTTGTCGGCCAAATCTGGAATGAACTTCCCCAGCTGGTTTACCACGCCAAGGAAACTGCAGATCTCTGATATATTTGTAGGTTATTCCTTGATCTGATCTCCTGCCAGTTGTTCTGAATCTGGTTGCATTCCCTCTGAGGACATTTGGAGGCCTATGAACTTCACCTCCAACTTTCAGAACCTTCAGTTTGCATCTAGTTTGGTGAAGAACTTTGCTCCACCCAGCATACCCAATGGCACTCAACAGAGGGCAGAATACATTTCTCCCTCTTCACTGCATTGTTCAACTTTATTAGATCAACACAGATCCTCACAGAGCCATCTGGCTTGGGAGCAGGAGCAATGCCTGCACACCAGTCAGTAGGTCCATTCACTCGAGTTTTGATGTCAAGCGCCTCCATTCTCTCAAGTTCAACTTTGAGCTTGTTCATCAATAGGACTGGTATATGCCTCACTGTGGTCAGAGTAGGGTGTCATTCCTGGCCACAGTTGGATAAGGTACTTTTCTTTCAGTACCTCCAGGCCTGTGAACAAATCCAGATACTTCTGCCACTGAACATTGTTTATCAAATCCAACTTTGCAGTGAGATTTCGAACAACATAGACATCTTCTTTTAACTGTTTTTCATTTTTAAGGATAGAAGTCATAAACATTCCTTTCACGGTGAGCTTATGTTTCCCTGGCCCCATGAGTACTTTCTTTGTTGGGTTTAGTGTAATGCCTGTTTTCTTTGCCAGTTTTGCGAACAGACATTCGGTAATGGCTGTGACATCTGCCCCAGTGTCCATTCTGAACGTCACTGCCTCATTTTCCAACTGAACTGTAGTACACCAGCCTTGTCTATTTGAATCTGAAGCCCCAAGGAAAGCTCTCTCTTCATCTGAATCATGGTCTTCTTTGACCTCCCTGAAGACCTGTTTTTGAGTGACACTGGCTTTTATAATGGCCAACTCTATTGCATTGGTGGCATTTCACTTCTTTTGTTGGACAGAATTCTTTGTGGAATGGAGACTTGCTACATCTCCTGCAGTTGGACATTTTACCTGCTCTTTGTTTCACTTGTCTGTTTTATTTGAGCTGAGCTTTACTGTCACCTTATCTCTGTAGTCTTTCAGACTGCACCGTGTTTCCTCTCATAAATCACATTTCGTTCTTCTGTGAAATATTCTTTGAATTTGTCCTGCACTGTTTTGTACTCCTTTTCCTGAGCATATGTCAATACTTATCTACTTATGATGTCATCTGCCTTGTTGCCCCCCCCCCCCATGCAGTATATAAGTGTGTTTACTTGCTGCTCTTCTGAAGCCTAATGGAGATTGCTTGCAACCCTAAATCTCTTGAGGCATCTGAGCCATCACTCAAAGTCCCCGGTTTTCTTTAAAAAAAAATCAAATGTCTTGGGGGGAGGGTGTTTTATTAGGCAAGTAGATGTAGGTACTGTAGGTATTTGCTCCATTTTTCTGTTTATTTCTTATTTGGACTACAAAAATATTTTATTCTCTCTCCCTGAGAGTTTGACTAACTTCTTGGCTGTGTCTGTGTCCCTGCACACTTTCCCAGACTAGTAGCCCACAGATTATTATAGCGTTTCCACTTTTGGGTGCAGCTAGAAGGCATTGTGTAGCAATGCTGGCCAGTTCTCAGCTCAACCTTGGTGCATACAGTTAGCAAACAAGAATAGGCAGTCCAGGCTGGCAAGTCCCTGGACACCTCTGACTGATTAGGCAAACTTGGTCTGTAGTCCAAATTCATCAACAATCAATCACTCCTGACAGCATGTTGTGTTTGATATCAAGGGAGAGTGCAGGGTGCATGAGACACCAGTAGCATGCAGGCTATTCAACTGAATTTTATTGATAATGCTGCTTGTACAATATGTGAACTCCTCTGTGGGAGTGTCTAACTGAGAGGCATAACTTATTAACTACCACAACACTTTTTACTGAGCTGACTGAGTGTAAGCAGATGCTCACCATTTAGTCTGAGAGAAGATGCTGACATTGGCTTACTTAACCTGCCATCAGACTTGAACAGTTATGCAAAGACGCTCTGCTGGTCTCTCTCCAATGCTTCGAGGTCTTGCAGCTGGTAGCATATTTGGGAAACATTCAGGAGGATAGAGGTTATGACAATCTTGTATACCAAGGGCTTTATGTCAAGTTGGAGGTCTGCAACTTAAAGTATTTTTTCTCAGTTTTATCATTGATGTCTGCTTTCACCGAAGGGTGTCTCCTGAGATATTTATGGTCAGAGGATGAAGTTTTGGAATGTGTTGAAAGTTGGCAAAGGACCTTGAAAATGGAATTTGGATGATGATGCCTTTTTTGCTTCATACAATTTGCACTGAGATTTGTTGTGATGTGGACATATTGGTTGTGATGGTGACTTGTATGATAAAGCAGACATAGGATGGAGACAAATTTCAACCGGCAAACATACTTGAAAAGTATGTCTTTTAACCCTTCTTGAATTATGGAGACAGGTTTTATGAGATTAAAAATAACATGTAGAATTTGGTGTGAAATAGCAGAGCTGCAAAGTGTCCATAGTGCCTGGACTGCTGTTAAATGTATCATATTTAGCATCTGTGAAGGGACTCTTGTTTTATCATTTCATACAATGGTCTCAGTTACAGGAGGTATGTTGCCCATTGGCCTTGAGCAAGCAGAAGAGTGGAGGAGGCCATACAATCCCACACAAAATCAGATTTAGAGGCATCCTCTTCCCTTTTGCTTTTGTTTTTTTTCCCCTTTGGGCAGGGTCAATTTACCTTAATCAACTATCTGATGCTGAAATCGGGCACAGAGACCTGAATGATCCTTTGAAATATTTTATATATTCCAAGATTAGCAATATACACCTAGTGACCACCTTATTAAGTACAGGAGTGGAACCTGGTGTGGTCTTCTGCTTCTGTAGCCCATTCAGAGATGCTCTTCTGCACACCTCTTTCCTATTAGCTTGAACCAGTCTGGCCATTCTCCTCTGACCTCTCTCATTAACAAGGCTTTTATACCCACATAATTGCCTCTCACTGGATTTTTTTCTGCGCCACTCTCTGTAAACTCTTCAGACTATTTGTGTGAAAATTCCAGGAGATCGGCCGTTCCGGAGATGCTCAAGCCACCTTGTCTGGTACCAGCAATTATTCCACACTCAGTCATTTAGATTACATTTCTTTCTCTTTCTGATGTTTGGTCTGAACAACAACTGAACATCTTGACCATGTCTCAAAATGCTGGAGGAACTCAGTAGGCCAGGCAGCATCTAGGAAAAGAGTACAGTCAACATTTCAGGCCGAAACCCTTCAACAGTCCTGGAGAAAAACAGCTGAGTAGATTCAAAGGATGGGGTGAGGGGAGAGAGAAACACAAGGTGATAGGTGAAACCTGAAAGGGGAGGGGATGAAGTAAAGAGCTGGGAAGTAAATTGGTAAAAGAAATAGAAGGTCTTGGAAGAACCTATGCTCCATCTGCCTGAAAAAGTGGGATCTCCCAGTGGCCACTGATTTTAATTCCCATTCCCATTCCAATATGTCTATCCTTGGCCTCCTCCACTGTCGTGATGAGGCCACACTTAGACTGGAGGAACAACATTTTATATTCCACTTGGGTAGCCTCCAACCTGATGGGGAAAAAAACAATGATTTCAAACTTCCGGTATTCACCATTTCCCATCCCCTTTTCCCTTTCTCACCTTGTCTCCTTGCCCACCCATCACCTCCCTCTGGTGCTCCTCACCCCCTTTTCTTAAATGGTCTTCTGTTTCTTTTACTAATCATCTTCCCAGTTCTTTACTTCATCCCTATCCCTCTCCTTACAGGTTTCACCTAGTATGTGGTGTTAATCTCTCCCCTCCCCCCACCTTTTAAATCTACTCCTCAGCTTATTTTTTCCAGTCCTGCTGAAGGCTGTCAGCCTGAAACATCAACTGTAGTCTTTCCCTAGATGCTGCCTGGCCTGCTAAATTCCTCCAGCATTTTGTGTGTTGCTTGGATTTCCAGCATCTGCAGATTTTCTCTTTTTTGATCTTGACCGCATCTTCATGCTTTTATGCTCTAAGGTTGCTCCCACATGATTGGCTAATTAGATATTTGTATTAACGAGCAGGTGGACAAGTGTACCTAATAAAGTGATCACTGAGTGTATAGTAGACAGAATATTACTGGAAATTTCTCCAGCCCTTCTTGGGATTGTGCTATGGAGCTTTTTATATCTATTTGAGAGAGCAGACAGGATCTTGATTCAATCTATTATCCAAAAAATATTATCTTTGTCTATACAGCACTCACTCATGCCATTTTGGAATCTCAGATTAAAAGCCCAAGCTATGCGTATTTGATCTATACATTCCTATTTATCAGTCTCTTGGTTGTCTTGTGCTGTGAATGTGATATTTCTATCACATTTATTTCTTCAATAAGGATGGAAATCTTGAGATTCTCTTGAGTTTCACTTAATATTATCAGTAAATATTTATGTTGCTGCAACAAAGGCCTTTGAACCTTTGAACATTCACAAGTAAAATCTTCAGTCTTTCATTCTAATTTTACGTATTAAAAGTAGGTGTCTCATCACTGATCTATGAAAGAGCACAATTAAAATTTTAGTAATGGAGTGTTTACTTGTAGCAAGGAAGACAATGAGATTTTTTAAACTTAAAATTTGGAAGGAAAATAATGTAAATGTCGGAAATCTGGAATGAAAACTAAAAATGCCGGTATACTCAATGGTTCTGGTATCAACATGGAATGTTAATGTTATTTCTCTTTCTATAACTGCTGACCTCTTGATTGTTTTCAGTATTCTGTTTTGAATTCAAATCAAAAGATAGATTTTGAAACCAAATCCAAATATAAAATAGCCCTAGAGGCTACAGATGCTGGAATCTGGAGCAACGCAATAAGAATCTGGAGGGACTCATGTGGCATCAATAGAGGGAAATGGATATTCAGCTTTTGGATCAAGGCACTTCATCTGGACTGAAAGATAAAAGGAAATGTCCAGAATAAAAAGGTGGGGGGAAGAGTTGGAGCAAAAGCTAGCAGGTAATAGCTAGATCCAAGTGAGTAAGGGTCACCTTTCCTTTAGGCTAAATCCCTTTCTTTTCTCGATGATCTAAACTATATGTGTAAGATAATTAAGGTCCCAATTTTGACTTTAAAGGTGTTTATCAGTATTGCTGCTCAGCCTTTGACATGTACACTTTTAAATCACCACCACCGATTCAAGAGAGCATGATGTTAAAGAGGGAGTTGCAGTTGATACTCAACGATATAGATTAGAGTTCATTTGAACATTTGAATAATAAGGATGATTGAATCAATAATTGTGATCTTTATTTTGAATGGCTGTCAAAAACCAATGCTCGCTCTTGTATTTTTGTATAATTCAAAATAAATGTCCAACCTTTGTTTAAAATGTATGCAAAATAATTTCAGATGATGTTTAATAACATTAATTAGATTCATTCATTAGTTGCCGCCTCATTTTGATGTGGGAGCCAAGTCTTTGTGAGGTGTCATTGAAATTCAGCTCGTGTTACTGCTGTCTGAGCATAATACAGAAAATGAGAAAGTCCATTCAATCAGTTTACTTTCATGGAGAATGCCTAGGTGAATTTCAATGAGGGAAAGTTTTGTTCCTGTGTTCAAACTGCATTTTACTAATTGTAGAAAGTCAGTCAGGTCAGAAATGTGTGAGATAATAGCAAATTTACCAAACAAATCTACTATGATATATAAATTGTATGTTTCTTTTTTTTTGTAATTTTTTTTATTGTGTCTGAAATATATCTTATGGAAATGTTTGCTTGATGAACTTCAATAAATTGTATGTTTCAACTGTTTTATTATATTTTATTAAAGCATGATTAAGCAAAATGCCCATTTTTTTCCTGATAATTGATTGCTATTTTTTGTTATGTTTTTTGCACTTTACACTGGTAATTAAAATACTAAAATGTAGATTTCTTAGTTTATCAGTGGCATAGAAAATTAGGGTTAGTTTTACTATTACAAAAATGGTTTGTCAGTACAATTACTTCTCTCTGTAAAACCAAACAACTATAATAAACTATGACTGAAATCTGTTTAAGATCTATTTCAATCTTGGAAAGTCAGATATTTTTTAAATTTGTTCAATATTTCTTGTATTCTCAATTGTAGTCACTTCCAGGCATTTATTTGTCTCTTCTTACCTTTGTTAACTCTGAAATAATTATTGCTTTTTAGGGGAAGCTAATTTACGACGATTGTTAATCTGTGATTTAGTGTGTTTAAACTGTTGGCTACACATTAAAATCTACTGATTGAAATCTGGAGAGTTGATGGCCACAATTGCTGCAAACCTTTAGCAGATGAGGCAACACCTGTGGAAAAGAAAGAAAATGTTTTGGTTCAGACCTGAAATGTGAACTCTGCCTCTTTCCACGCATGCTCCCTAATCCGTTGAGTTTTTTCAATATTTTCTGTTTTTATTTTAGATTTCTATTGCTTTTTCCAGATGTGGTTTACTTGTTTTCTCACCATCCTATGGTCCATACAGGCAGACTTCTGAATAATAGAAATCACCAGTCAATGAATTCTGCAGATAAATACTTCTAACTGGTGGCACCATCAACATAAGATGTTCTACTTTCAAGTCTGGTGTCTTGTAAGGTTTCAAGCCTTGTAACTTACCCTGGCTAGACAAAGGTGAAAGGGGTAAGCTCAAGCTGAAGGAGGAAATGTCAGGAATCAAGGGTCAGAAGTAATGATTAAAAAGGAATTACGTGAGTAGGGGGTCTACATCATGAAGTAATGTTGAAAGGAAATGGAACGGATTAGATGGAGAGCAGGAGAGGAAGTTAATGGCGAAGTAAAGTGAGGAAATTGGACAAGCTGAAGGAAGCTGTATGAGTATCTTTCTATAGCATAAGAGTTAGGATATCAAATGTGGCTCAGAGACGACCACAATTTGAAACACAGTGGATTGTCGTGTGACAGTGGTTATCCCTGGGAACTGAGGTTTGAATATTAAAGAAAGAGGGTAAAACAATGAGTACATAAAATTATGGTTAAATATTTGATAATCCTGTCTGATAATTTTCTAAAGAAGTGATAGTCATGAAAAAAGGCCAAATTTCCTGAATACTGTATCACAGAGTAATTGTTGCAGTCTCTTTTATTTTTTTTTTTGCCATTGTGAAAATATTTAGTATTGTTTATCTTTGTTTAGAAGGATGCACATGTCTGCCACTTTGTACATAAATCATTACTTCTGTTTATTGTTTTGTAATTTATGTCATCTGGGATTTTTATATTGGCTACAAGGCTAATTCCACTTCACTGATTCTGGTCTCAATATTTTAAAATTTCATTTGTTTTTAGGAAAATAATAGAAAGATTTTTGCCTTTCAAGTGTGGATTAAAGGACAATGTTGATGTATTCAATTGATATTTTCTTGAAATTGTTCTGGAAGTAATATATTTTGTATTCATTTGTAAGCTTTCTGTTCTTGATGGGTATTCTTTCTGTAAATTGGCAGTCTTTTAATATTGGGTGCAAAGGCTAAAATTAAAGCTAATGTAATTCTTTCACCTGATTGCATATGTGTACTTGCTAGTGGTGTTTATAAGTTACGATTTGGAATAAAGAAGGCAATTTTTATTACACAGTGAGTGAGTGGTAAGTGCCTGGAATGCACTGCCAGGGAGATGGCAGAAGCAAATATGATATTAGTATTTAAGAGAGGAATTTAGAAAGACACATGAACAGGCATGGAATAGAGGCTATGGACCACGTGCAAGCAGATGGGATTAGTTTGGATTGGCATCATGGTTGATGCAGGGACGTTGGGCTGACGGGTCTGTTCCTGTGATGTACTGTCCTATGAATCAACATGCACACTGTGTAGTGTAACCAATTAAGGTTTGTCAGTGAAATAACATGGAACAAAATTGTTCCAATTTACTTGGCAAAAGAGCTTATCAACCAAGTAATGAAAAAAACAAAAATATTGGAAGCACGCAGTTGACACGCGGGAGGAGAAATAGAGTTGATGATTTGGGTCAAAAACTCCTGGGCAGATCTGGAAAAGAGAAGAAAACAAGTTAGTTTTAAATTGTAGAGAAGCTGAGAGACAGTTGAATAGACAAAAAGAATGTCTTTGATAGGGTGGGGCCAGGATTGCTGTGGGATGTACTGTTAAAGATTTTGTTCCAGTGTTTTTCTATCTTTCAGATGCCCAGCATTGTCAGTTAACAAAATTATTGACAAAATATTGTAATCTAGCAGTAAACAATAGAAAATACAAGATAGTGGTGAGAGAGGAGGACTGTGTGGCATTACCTTTAGATTTCTCTGACCAAGTCTTGTAGCATACATAAAGTAAATGGCATCATCCCCTCAATAACCAGTCCAGCAACATTTTATTTTCAGATGATGCTCTGTGCTGTAAGAAATGCAAGGCAGTAGTTCACCTTGGGAGTGTTGCCAACACTGCTAAATTGATGAATGCTTCTTCTTGTTTCCTTCCTATATATATATATAAATATATATATATATAAAAACACACAATAATCAATCACACAGCTTCAAAAGAATCACTTGCTCTTTTAGGTTGCCTGATGTGGTTTTTAAGGAAGTTGATTTGTAATACCATGGATAATGCAGGACAGATAAGTGAAGCATAATTGTGAAATAAAGCAGAAACTCCTGAAAATACTCTGGAGAGCAGTCAGCATCATTGAAGAGAGGAATTGAGTTTGTGTTGCAGGTGATTTTTTAAAAAATGGGTTGTCTGAACCAGACATGTCAAAAGGTCACTGATTTGGAAAAATAACCAACATTCTCGCACTTTGTTACTCTCTGGATTTTGACTTACACTAGATAGTATTAAGTTTCTGTTTTATTTCCAATTTCTTGCAACTGCAGTATTTGGCTTTTGAAATCTGTGATCTGAGTGTTAAGTATGAATATACTAAGCTTGCATAAAGTGGATTGGGTTAACATTATGCAAGATATCATTTCATCTAATTTATGCCTTTTTATTCCATGATAGACATGAAAAGAAAGAGGGCTTAATTAGAAACACAAAAATCTGCAGATGCTGGAAATCCAAGCAACCCACACAAAATGCTGAGGAATTCAGCAGGCCAGGCAGCATCTATAGAAAAGAGTATAGTCGACATTACAGGCCAAGACCCTTCATCAGGACTCTGTTGGCCCAAAATGTCAATAATACTTATTTTTTCATCGATGCAGCGTGGTCTGCCGAATTCCTCCAGCATTTTGCGTGTGTTGCCAGGGCTTAATCGGGTTTATTCTTTGAAGAAGTTGGATGGAATGGTCCTGAATTTTGTGTTATGTCATCCAATTTTGAATTTGATCAGAGTGGATTATACATGAAATTAGTTCTGCAAGATGTGGTGCCAAGATCTCTTCTACGGAGAACAGTTTTGTCACATCTGCTGTACACTACTTATAAGGTGTACCTCTAACATGTACTCCTTAAACCTCCCTATGCTCCAAGAAAAACAAACCCTGCCTACCCAGTCTCCTTGTTACTCAAAGACTTCAAAGAAGGCAATAACTTCGTGAATCAAGAGTACAATTTCCTCTGACCCACAAAGTATGATTAAAACTAGCCACAGTATGCCATCTGTGGCTAGACCAATGTACACCATAACCAACATAAGACATGGGAGCAGAGTTAGGACATTCAGTGCATTGGGTCTGCTCTGCCATTCCATCATGGCTGATATATTATTCCTTTGAACTTTATTCTTCTTCCTTCTTGTAACCTTTGACACCCTGACTAATCAAGGGTAGAGGGATACAGGCCAAATGAGGCTGGTGTAGATGGTGTTAGATTAGGGTGCAGAATTCTACATTTTTTTGTGATTTAACTTTACTATGTCATTATATAAACATTTATATACTGTACATGTAAATGTTTTCCAGTAATTTTCTGGAAACTTCTCTATTTTCTGGAAGCTTCTCTGTTTATCTGCAGCAAGTATTACACCACTTGGATCTGGCTATTTCATAAGTTAATTGTTATCACTGGAATGTTGTTATCTCTAGTTGAGTGTGAAATGACGCTCTTACATTTTACACCCTGGCTAATGAAAGCAAGTATCACACATGTCTTACCTATCTTACCTACATGTGCTGTTGCCTTCAGGAAATACCTCAGCCTACACATGAAGTCTGTCTCTGTATGAATAGAGATGAGAAATATTCATTTAAACTTGAATCTACATTCTTTGGTTCCAGGTGCATATTGCTGTTACGGTCCCTAATCGTGACAGATGCGATAGTACTGGCGAGGGTATGCAAGGATGTTACCTGTGTTGGACAATTACACCAGAGATGCTGGGCCTGTTTTTCCTGGAACGGGGAGGCTAAGGCAGACATACTTTATTGATCCCGAGGGAAATTGGGTTTCGTTACAGTCGCACCAACCAAGAATAGTGTAGAAATATAACAATATAAAACCATAAATAATTAAATAATAATAAGTAAATAATGCCAAGTGGAAATAAGTCCAGGACCAGCCTATTGGCTCAGGGTGTCTGACACTCTGAGGGAGGAGTTGTAAAGTTTGATGGCCACAGGCAGGAATGACTTCCTATGATGCTCAGTGTTGCATCTCAGTGGAATGAGTCTGTGGCTGAATGTACTCCTGTGCCTAACCAGTACATTATGGAGTGGATGGGAGTCATTGTCCAAGATGGCATGCAACTTGGTCAGCATCCTCTTTTCAGACACCACCGTCAGAGAGTCCAGTTCCACCCCCACAACATCACTGGCCTTACGAATGAGTTTGTTGATTCTGTTGGTATCTCAGCCTGCTGCCCCAGCACACAACAGCAAACATGATAGCACTGGCCACTACAGACTCGTAGAACATCCTCAGCATCGTCTGGCAGATAGATGTTAAAGGACCTCAGTCTTCTCAGGAAATAGAGACGGCTCTGACCCTTCTTGTAGACAGCCTCCGTGTTCTTTGACCAGTCCAGTTTATTGTCAATTCATATCCCCAGGTATTTGTAATCTTCCACCATGTCCACACTGACCCCTTGGATGGAAACAGGGGTCACCGGTGCCTTAGCCCTCCTCAGGTCCACCACCAGCTCCTTAGTCTTTTTCACATTAAGCTGCAGATGTTTCTGCTCACACCATGTGACAAAGTTTCCCACCGTAGCCCTGTACTCCGCCTCATCTCCCTTCCTGATGCATCCAACTATGGCAGAGTCATCAGAAAACTTCTGAAGATGGCAAGACTCTGTGCAGTAGTTGAAGTCCAAGGTATAGATGGTGAAGAGAAAGGGAGACAGGACAGTCCCCTGTGGAGCCCCAGTGCTGCTTACCACTCTGTCTGACACACTGTGGTCTGCCAGTCAGGTAATCAATAATCCACGACACCAGGGAAGCATCCACCTGCATCACTGTCAGCTTCTCACCCAGCAGAGCAGGGCGGATGGAGAGATATATTAAATTATAATATTTTGCAGGAAATTGTTCCCCATGTCAGAGTTAGTTTAAACTGCAGGGAGAGATTTAGAGAGGATCTGAGGAATTCCTCTCTCACCCAGAGAGCTCTGAGTACCTGGAATACTGTTTCTGAGAGAGTTCTGGGAGCAGAGTCACTGACGGCATTTAAGAATATCTAGATGAGCACTTGAATCACTAAAAAAGAGAAGATCTGCAGATGCTGGAAATAAAAGCAACACAGACAAAATGCCGGAGAAACTCAGTAGTCAACATTTCGGGCTGAGACCCTTTAGCAGGATTGCAGCAAAAAGGATGAGTAGAGTTAAAAGGATTTGAATTGCCAAGGGTATAGAAGGCAATGGGCCAAGTGTTGTAAAATTGGATTAATTATGGATGGGCTCTCACTGGCCAGCAAGGATATGGTGGATTGAATAGCTTGTTTCCATGGTGAATGACTGTATGGCTCTATGTTACTGCTTTGTGGATGCACCTGTAAGGGCTGATGTCTTTTTTTTTAAAGCAGAGTAGAAATGGTTATGCATTAACACAAAAATAGGAGCGATATAAATTTAAGTTATCTTTTGGCTATCTGTTGTCAAACATTGCTCAATGTTTAGAGAAAAATTGTCAAACTGACATAAGCTCTTCTAAATGTTCCCTGTCTTTGGATAGAATTAGAACTATGAACCATAAATTTGGGAATCTAAACAAACAGGTTGACAATATTTGGAAATTTAGTCCAGCAGCTTTAACTTAAATACAAAACACTAAAGTGCAATTCATCAGATCTACAAAGCTATTAACTATCTGACATTTCATTATTTTTTCGGCAATAAACTTTGACTAATGTCTTCAATATATAACTCCCACACTGCTGCACCAGTTCCAAGAGTGACGGAGGGCTATTTGAAGAATAACCACACAATTCAAAATCCAAATTACCATACAGAAAACAAACTTTTGTTTTACTTTTGTTTCAGTACTTCAACAACCATAGCCATTGGCTTTCTCACTCATATTGAGAGGGCAGACATCTGAATCAAAAGACTGCATTTTCCAACAGTGCAGTCTTTCACAGTTTATGTACTGTATGGTCAACCTGGATCACATCCTCTAGTCCCTTCTGTGAGGTAAGAACTCACAATCTTTCCTCTCAAAAGCTGAATCTATGAGTCATTCAGGAAATCAAAAGTTCCCTTCTGCAGTTGATGCAACAATAGGTTATTGTGATGGTTGTTCAGTTATATTATACTGTGGACAGGACTGGATTTATCTTAAACTGGATTCCATCCAGAGTAATGGAATAGAAGGCATGAATGGCAAAGAATAATTTATCACATGACATCTGGGAAGATTGCCAACATCAAGAAGATGGTGCACAAGTAAACAGAATACCTTGTTCTCAACATACAACAGCAGAACAGCTGAGTTGTCCGGTATCACTGAATGTGTGAGATTCTATACTCTAAAGTAATTCCACAGTTAAACAGAACAGATCACATTAAAATGCTGTTGCCCTGACTGTATCAGATGAGAGGTAAAAGTCTAGTTAAGTATTTTTACAAATCTTTATTTTGTTTTCAATTAGTTTATCTATGATAAGTGGTTTCCACATATTATATCATCAAAACACACTTTCATGCAAATAGTAATTTATTTCTGAAAAAAGTAGTTTATTAATTTTTAATTTGGAGCCTTTTATTAGAAATGCAGATTTATCCTTCGGCTATAAAACCCAAATTAGCTTGCATTTATGCAAATTCAAAGTAACAAGCTACATATGAGTCTGTCGTAGAAAACTACAGCACATAAACAGGCCCTTTGGCTCTTCTAGTGCTGATCCATTTAAACTTTCTACTCCCATCGAACTGCACTGGGACCATAGCCCTCCATATCCCTACCATCCATGCACCTACCCAAACTTACCTTAAATGTTGAAATTGAGCTCGCATGCACAACTTGCTCTGGCAGCTCGTTCCACATTCTCACAATCCTCTGAGTAAAGAAGTTTCCTCTCATGTTCCCCCTTTTCACCTTTCACCCTTAACCCATGACCTCTCATTGTAGTCCCACCCAACTTTAGTGGCAAAAGCCTGCTTGCATTTACCCTATCTATACCCCCCATAACTTTGTATATCAAATCTCCCCTCATTCTTCTATGTTCCAAGGAATGAAGTCATAATCTATTCAATCCTTTCTTATAACTCAGGTCTTCCAGAGCCGGCAGCATCCTTGTAAATTTTCTCTATGCTTTTTCAACCTTATTTACATCTTTGCTGTAGGTAGGTGACTAAAACTGCACACAATACTCAAAATTAGGCCTCACCAACATCTTGTACAACTTCAAAATGGCATCCCATCTCCTGTACTCAATACTTTGATTTATGAAGGCCAGTGTGCCTATCAACCTGTGACGCCACTTGCGATAATTATGGACCTGTATTTCCTATATCCCTTTGTTCTATTGCACTCCTCAGTGTTCTACCATTCACTGTGTAAGACCTATCCTGGTTGATCTCTCATTTTACTGCATTAAATTCCATCTGACATTTCTTCGTCTATTTTTCAAGCTGGTCCAGATCCCACTGCAAGCCATGATAGCTTTCCTCGCTGTCCACTAGACCACCGAATTTGCTGATCCAGTTAACCACATTATCATTCTCGTCAAATAATGTGGAGTACAGTTTATTTCCCAATTCATTATTCATTAAATTTTGGTTATAGAAAAGAAACAGTTATATGTATTTGAAGTAAGTAGATAATGTTTTTTCTAGAGTTTTTGACTAGGATAATAAAATACACTGGTTAAATGTCTTTTTCTAATTTTCATTTAACAAAATATTGAACTATCACTGATAACATTGTAGAAAGTGAGTTATTGGACTAGAATGTGATTTTATATCAGAATAATATTTAGTAATCTCATGAAGTAAGCTAAGGGCATCTAATACTTTGGAAAATGAAATAAAGACAGAAAATTCTGGAAATAGTTGGCAGGTTAGGTGAAAGAGAATTGGCTGATGTCCTTTCATCAATTCTGATGAAAGATTATTGATGTGAGGTGTTAATTATTTTTTCACAGATGCTGCCTGACCTACTGAGTATTTCCTGACTTCATTGTTTTCAGTTTAGTTTTCTTTTGATTTTGGAAAAGAGTGCCAGATCCTGAAGATGGATGGAGTCAGCATGGAGACTATATCTAGTTGTGCACCTAAGTAGCCTAATACCAAATATTTAAAATACTGCAGAAAAATTGGTCTATTGTGCCTCTGCCTTTACATTAGTCTCTTGTTTTCAGTCCACTTGTTTATTTCTTCCCACATTTGGTATTGGTTTTCCTTTTCTCTATTTATTCTCCATTTATGTTTTTAATATTTGGCACATTCCCTAACAATGGACTGTGATAGACACAACCTCCAGGCTCAACTCACAAACAGAAACAGTCAAGATTCTGAGCAATAAATGGAAGCAGTGATATTCAGGTGGGGTTAGGTTATCATGGCCACTCTGTCAGGGCCAGTGCGATGAAACACATTAGAGATATTGCTGTGTGTGGGGATCAACAACAACTTAGTTGGTAGCCGACTCTTTGGACAGTTCACTAGTCAAACTTTGACTCATCTTTTGTAAACCTTTTTAGTAAGTCAATAATTCCAGTGATAGAACACTTTGTAAGCAGTGCAGAGGGAAGCAATAAACTACAAAAATAAACTGATAGATTGTGCAATTAAGTAAAATAATGACAAATAGATCTGTGTAGATATAGTGTTGGCTCAAAAGGAATACAATGGAATGTTACTTAAAGCTGAAAATCAGTTTACTGTAGAAGCAGTTAAGGTGCAAAGTGTCAAGTAGATCTTATACGTGAATCATTATTATGAGATTGACAGATAAAGAGTATAATAGAAAAGCCAAGAGACAAAGATGGCCTGCTGCAATATAGTGCAATGTAGCTTTATCAGAATATCTAGACTCCAAGGGTTAAGTTGTGAGGAGAGACAATGCAATGGAGATTTATTTCCCTGATAACTCATTGAATTGACTTTTTTTCTTACATCTTTCACAAACATGAGGAGTAATAATCTTTACGGTACATTTCAGTCTAAATGTGCAATGTGCAACTTATAGTAATATAAATATAGTCTTATAGGGTGCAACATATATTAGCTGGGATTCTGCAACTGGTGTACAAGTTGGTGATTGGAGGATCATAAGTTAGACAATAGACAGAAAGAATAAATCAGAATCCGGTTTATTATCACTGTCTTGTACTACATGAAATTTGTTGTTTTGTAGTAGCACTACAGTGCAAAGACATACAATTATTATAAATTACAAAAATAAACAGTGCAAAAAAGGAATAATGTGGTACTGTTCATGAGTTCATGAACTGTTCAGAAATCTGATTGTGAAGAGAAGCCGCTGTTCCTGAATTGTTAAGTATGGGCCTTCAGATTCCTGTATTTGCCTCCTGATTGTAGTAACAAGAAGAGTTCCAGATAGTAAGGAATCCTTAATGATGGATGCTGCCTTCTTTAAGGATGTGGAAATGGGACTGCTAGGATGGTTCTGAGACTTGGTGAGCTGATTGACATCCTTTCATGCTTCCATGTTAGAAGGAATTATGAAACTATCAGAAAATTAATTCCTAGTTCATTGTGTTTAATGCACTATATGGCAGCATCAGCACATTGCATTACATTCTTTGAAAGAGTGCCATAGAACCTTGCTATTTTTTCTGGAGATTTAGGAGGTCACTGACAATCTCCTCTGCATGATCGAATGCCAGAGCTGACTCACTGGGCCAAGTGGCCTAATTCTGCTCCTATGTCTTATGGTCCTCTGCTTAAAAATTCATTCTCTCCTGCTTCAGGATAGAAATACAGACTCCTGGAGCAGGATAAAAATCTTAATGACTGAAAAGTTCATGTGAATGCAATGTGTTGGATTAGAGATGGAAAATAAGATGGACTATTCATTGGCAGAATCAGAATCAGGTTCATTATCACTGTTCAACATGATGTGGAATTTGTTTAATGGTAGCAGTACAGCACAAATACAAAATTACTATAAGTTACAAAATGGTGCACAATAAAAGGAATATTGAAGGTGTGTTTATGGTTTCGTGGACCATTCATAAATCTGATGAGGGATAAGCTGTTCCTGAATCATTGATTGTGAGTCTTCAGGGCCCTGTACCACCTCTCTGACACTAGTAATGAGAAGAAGGTATGTCCAAAATATCCTTAAATGGATGCTGCCTTCTTTAGGCACCACTGATATTGGGGAGGATTGTGCTCGTGATGGAGCTGGGTGAGTCTACAATCCTCTGCAGCCATAAACACAAGACTCTGCAGGTGCTGGAAATCCAGAGCAACATGCACAAATTGCTGGAGGAACTCAGTAGGTGAGGCAGTATCTATAGAAATCAATCTCCCATCCAGTAAAGATGGTGCTGGTGAGACATGGTGAGGCTTTACAGGCAACAAACAAAACAGCCACCATGTACAAACAAGCTGGATGAACTCAGCAGGTCGGGCAGCATCCGTTGAAACAAGCAGTCAACATTTCGGGCCGAGACCCTTCGTTGACTGCTTGTTTCAATGGATGCTGCCCGACCTGCTGAGTTCATCCAGCTTGTTTGTACATGTTGATTTGACCACAGCATCTGCAGTGTACTTTGTGTTTACTAAACAAAACCACCAACCGATTAACAACACTTTTTCTGGACTGTGATCACCATAATCTGCAGCCTGTAATTTCCCTCTTGGAGTTGTGCTTTTGACCATCTGAACAAACTGACATTTCTGTGACATCCTGAAGGATTTAGCACACTGGACTCTGATGAATGCAGGTACAGCCAAGGCGGCCATTGCTGAAGTGGACTTGGAGCAGGAGTGAAGCAGAGGAGCCTGGACCCGAGAGTGAAAAATGAACTGGTGTTTGGCCAATTTAAACACTAAACCAGATTTTAAAAATCAAGGTGTCAAGGCAAAGTGCAAATGACAAACTGATGCCAGCTCACTACTCCGCGAGGTTAACTCACTTCAGCACTGAACCAACTCTGCAGCTGTGGCATTTAACCATCGGCATTCACCTCAGCGCTGAACTGGCTCTGTGGCTGTAGCCATCCTTCTGAATTGGCTTTACTCACCTCAGTGCCGAACTGGCTACATGGCTGAGAACCGCTTTCAGGGACTGTCTGGTGTATATTAAGACTATGAGACCATAAAGACTCTGTACATCATTTGTTTATTTTTTTTATTGTTTGCACAATTTGTTCTTTTTTGCACATTGGGTGTTTAGTTTTGTTGTGCAGGGTTTTTAAAATGGGTTCTCATGTGTTTCTTTGTTTTGTGACTACCTGCAAAAAGACAAACCTCAAGGTTGTATACAATGTATGTGCTTTGATAATGTAATTTGAACTTTGAACTTCTGAATAAGCCGTCGGCATCAGAGTCAGGAGACCCTTCATCGGGAATGAAATGGAATGGGGAGAAAGCCAGAATAAGATGGTGGGTTGGGGGGTGGGGGGGGGGGGAATGTGGAGAAAGGAGTACAAGCTAGAAAGTGACAGACGAAGCGAGGTAGGTGGGGGAGGGGGATGAAGTAAGAAGCCGGGAGGTGATGGGTGGAAAAGGTGAAAGGCTGGAGAAGAAGGAATCTGATAGGAGAGGTGTATAGACCATGGGAGAAAGAGAAGGAGCAGGGGCACCATGGGGAGATGATTCGTGAGGAGAAGGGGTAAGAGGAGGGCCAGAGTAGGGAATTGAAGTGGGATGGGGTAAAAAAAAAAATTGCCAGAAGTTGTAGAAATCACTATTCATGCCATTCAGTCGGCAGCTACCCAGACAGAATATGAGGTGTTGCTCCTCCAACCTGAGAGTGGCTTCATTGTGTCAGTTGAGGCTTCACTAATCACCTTCCAGCTTGTACTCTTTCCCATTTCCTCATTCCCCCCCCACCCCCACCTTCTTATTATGACTTCTTTCCCCCTTCCTTTCCAGTCCTGATGAAGGGTCTTGGCCTGAAACATCAACTGTTTATTCATTTCTTAGAGGCTACTTGACATTCAACATTTTGTGTATGGTTAACCTTCTGTATCCTCTGTGCATTGGAGCCTCCAATCAGAACACTCTCCATTTAGGAACAGTAATTTGTAAGTTTTTGGTGACATACCAAATCTCTTCAAAATCCTAGTGTCACTGGCATGTCTTCTTCATGATTGCCCAGGATAGATCCTTGGAGAAGTTGACACTCAGGAACTTTAAGCTGCTCACCCTCTCTGCCACTGACCCTGCAATGAGTTCTAGTGTGTGTTCTCCTGACTTCCTCTTTGTAAAGTCCACAATCAATTCCTTTGTCTTGCTGATACTGAATGTGAGGTTTTTGTTGTGACACTACTCTGCCAACCAAAACACACTCACTCCTGTAGACCTCTTCAGTGTCATCTGAGGGTTTTTTATCAACAACAGTTGTGTCATCTGCATGTTTATAAATGGCCTTTGGTCTGTGCTTAGCTACACAGTTATGAGTATAGACAGAGTAGAGCAGTGAGCTAAGTACACATCCTTGTGGTGCACCTGTGTTGATTATCAGCAAGGTGGAGGTGTTGTTACTAATCCATACTGACTGTGGCCTTCCAATAAGGGGGGTGAGGATCAAATTGCAGAGATTGCTTTATTTCAATATCACCAATAAATAAAAATCATTGGCAAAAAGTAGTTCACAAGACTGACAAAAAATGTAATCCTTAAAATTACAAAATAGTTGCCATACTAATTGGCTAGAGAGAAAATCCTTGAAGACATTTTATAAATGATATATTTAAAGAACACAGATATTAAATGGGGCACTTAGCTGGTAATAACAGTAATAAGTCATGTCTCACAATCTTCTGAAATTGTTTGAAGGGCCTGAGTAGTTGTGATTGAGGATCATCCAGCAGATCACAAAAGTCTATCAGGCAATTTTATTTGACAAAGTACTTCCTGAAGAAAGGAAGCTTAAGAGTCATTGAATCATTGACATTTTTTCTTAGACATTTTTCTAAGATTTTCCAACTTTTATTTCACTTAATCAAGTCAATAGACCACATTGTGACTATAGCAAACTATTCTGGGTACTGGTACATTTATTATAAGTGCAACAAATTTAGTAAGCTAAATGCATCTAGTACAAAAGAAGCAATACTTAATCAGCCGATCGTCACTGTCTGTTCAAAATACAAGAGGCCCAGTCTCTGCACAACAGTAACACATATTTTCATCCTCTGCATCCTATTAACTTCAGGTTCTCTTGCCTCTGGTTATGCTTGTACTTGGCCTTGCTGTCTAACTCCATACTTAACGTGTTTTTTTTCTTTGACCATGCATGATGACTAACAATTTCCAAACTCTGCAAAAACTGGAAATCTGAAATAAAACATAGCATGCTGGAGATACTCAGCAGAGTGGTTGAAACGATTCTGCTGTACATGGAATTATCTGTTGTGTTTTGCTGTTGTATTATTTTGGTTCCAAGTCTCAGCAAACTGAAGCTGCATTAGAGCTTCACAAGCTTTTTGTTTTCTTTCTTTCTTCCTGACCTTCGTTAATCTAGTCAATCAGATGACTGCACACAGTAGAATTACCTCAGCAATCCTGATCTCATTCTATCAGAGTTACTCCCTTTGTCCTATCCATCCTCCTCTCAACCTAAGATGATTGTTTTTACATTTTTCCAGTTTTGATGAAAGGTATTTATTTATTAAAATACTTATTAAAAATATTTCTTTTACCCCAGTTCCCTTCAAAATGCACATGAAGTTTAATGATTGCTAGGCCTCTCCTTTGCCAATTGATACCATACTTTTGCTTTATCACACATTGAGCCCCTTATACCATTAGTGTAGAATTCCGTCGCACATGTTGCTTGCTCTGGCAGACGACTCTTTGAATGTTTCAGTCATTCCTCAGTTCCTTGATCAATGTTCTGGCTCCATTTCATTAGCAAGTTGTTGGTAGAGTTCATGTTCTTATTTTCTCCCAGGCTCTCTTTGCGTCCAACATACCAGAGTTCTCCGATTTCAAATTTTACAGATTTTAAACATAAATCTGTTTCAGTGTGTTCTTTTCAGATAGCATATTTTTTTGACTTAACTGACCATTATGCTTTGTTTCATGACTTTACACAATTTTAATAGACTTGATACACATTGTATTCTCATGTTAATCATAATGTTAACAATCTTTATGCCACTTCCAATTCAGCAAGCCTATTAATACACCAAGTCACATCAGGAACACTCTAAAATAGGGTTACACATCTAAAACATTTCGCTATTTGTTTAAGCGGCCCCTTACAATTTATCTAGATGGATTGATAATTGACTCGGTAATGGAAAGATTAGAGGACATTTTGCCTAGGGAAATAATGGCCAGTAATTTACCCAGAAGCTGTTTTTAAAGCCCTTGTTTAAAATATGTTAAGAGTATAAATCTGACCATACAGTCCTATTAAATTTGGCTGTCATATAACATGTTTACAGCATTGTTATTTGGCCAAATTGAAATGTGCCAGCATGAATGTTCCGCATGAGCCTTCCGCCCTCCCAACCTTGGTACAAACAGCTCCTTTTTCCTAAATGTGTTTCTCAAGCTACCTGTTAAACACGTTAGTAATTGGTTTATTATTGGCACATGTACCAAGAAACAGACTAAAGCTTGTGTTCAAATTTAATTTATTTTTGAAGTATCTATGTCACCATTTACCACCTTGAGATTCATAACAGAACAGAAAAATATACACACAGACAGACAAATAAATAATACGCAAATTGATGTCTAGGGAATCCTGCATGAGGACTCCCAAGACCCTCTGCACCTCTGATTTTTGAATTTTTCCCCATTTAGATAATAGTCCATGCCTTTATTCCTTACACTTCCCTACGTTATATTCCATCTGCCACTTTTGCCCATTTCTCTGAACTGTCCTTCTACAGACACCCTGCTTTCTCAATACTGCCTGTCCCTCCACCTATCTTCATATCATCCGCAAACTTAGCCACAAAGCTATCAATTTCTTCATCCAAGTTATTGATATACAACGTGAAACAAAATGGACTCGACACTGATCCCTGTGGCATACCATTTGTCACTGGCAGCTAACCAGAAAAAAAACCCTTTATTCCCACACTTTGCCTCCTGCCAGTCTGCCAGTCTTCGTTCCATATAAAATCATTCCTGTTTATACTTTGGGTTCTTAATTTGTTAAAAAGCCTCATGTGCCACACCTTGTCAAAGGCCAAAATCCAAATAAGTAAAATCCACTGATTCTCCTTTATCTATCCTGCCTGTTACTTCCTTACATAATTCCAATAGATTTATCAGGCAAGATTTCCCTTTCAGAAAACTATGCTGACTTTGGCCTATGTTATCATTTGCTTCCAAGTACCTGAAACCTCATCCTTAATAATGGATTCCCAACATCTCTCCAACCACTGAAGTCAGGCTAACTGGCCTATAATTTTCTTTCTTCTGCCTCTCTCACTTAAAAGAGTAGAGTGAAATTTACAATTTTCTAGTCCACGGGGAACACTTAAGAATCTCATGATTCTTGAAATATCATTCCAAATTATTTCAGCTGCGTCTTTCAGAACTCTGGAGTGTAGTCCATTTGGCCTAGGTGACTTATCTTCCTTCAGACTTTGAACTTCTCAAGCATATTCTTAGTAACGGCAACAACAACATTCGCTTCTGCCTCCAAACACTCTCACATTTTTGTCTTCCACGGTGAAGACTGACACAAAATACTTAAGTATGTCCGCCATTTCTTTGACCCCCGTTACTACCTCTCCAGGGTCATTTTTGAGAAGTCTCTTTTATTCTTTATATATCTGAAAAAAATTTTGTGTCCTCTTTTATATCACTGGCTAGTTTCCCTTCATATGTCATCTTTTCTCTTTTTATGGCTTTTTTAATTGCCTGTTGTTTTTCAAAAGCTTTCTAATCCTCTACCTTCCCACTAATTTTTGCTATATTATATATACTCTCTTTTGCTTTAATATTGCCTTTGACTTCCCTTGTCAACCACTGTTGCCTCATCCTCCCTTAGAATACTACTTTACCTTTGGAATGTAACAAAGATTAAAAGGTACAATTTAATGTCAGAGAAATGTATACAATATACATCCTGAAATGCTTTTTCTTCACAACCTTCCACAAAAAAAGAATGCCCCAAAGAATGAATGACAGTTAAATACTAGAACCCCAAAGTCCCTCCTCCCATGCGTAAGCGGCAGCGAGCAACAATCCCCCCTTCCCCCCTGGCAAAAATAGCATCAGCACCGCCACCAAGCATTCAAATGTGAGCAAAGCATTAGCAAAGACACAGACTTGCAGTTACCCCAAAGACTTCACGTTTCGCCCGGTATTCGACATACCGCAGGTTTTCTCTCTCGCCCTAATAAAGGAGGAAGAGGTGTCTCCATTTTCCCAGCGATGGGCAGACATAACAAACAACTCACTGGTTTACGATGTTAAAAGTCCATTATGTCACTTTTTTCGGGCTCTGTGCCTGAAGATCCCGGGTCTCCAGGCACACAGTCGCAGATAATATGACTCCCCCGACAACACACGGGTCACCTGTCATGACACTGTCCCTCGATCTGCCCGTCTCCAGAGCCCAAAGATCCTAGGCTTCCAAATCTGAGCCGGACTCTTAGGCCGAGCCTTTGGCATGCTGAACAGCAACGGCCAATCATGGAACCCTGAGAGCGGGTCCCATTCCTGCAAAGAACCATAGTCAACGTGTAACTCCAGGTCAGGGTCTTCAAAAGAATCCTGAAAGGGAAATATAGAGATATTAAAGATGGAAATAGAGCTGTTTCCATAGATGCAAGCAAAAGAGTCGCTGTTCGGCATCATTAACTCTCCTAAGCTCCACATACTTTCTATCCTACTGTGGTGAACTACATATACCTGTCTGGACACGCCCCCCTCACTGACTGCTCCGGTGGCTCCTCCCACAGGCCCCTGTATAAAGGTGATTGGAAGCACTGCTCCTCCCTCAGTCTCCAGGATGTTGTGTGATGGTCTCTTGCTGCTGACGGTGCTTTCTTCCAGCTAATAAAAGCCTATCTTGCCTCACGTCTCCGAGAGTTATTGATGGTGCATCACCAACACCTTCCAAATTGCCCTCAGAAACTCGAGCCATTGCTGTTCTGTCATCATCTCTGATAGCGTCCCTTTCCAATCAGCTTTGGCCAGCTCCTCTCTCATGCTTCTGTAATTCCTTTTACTCCATTGTAACACTGATACTTCTCAAACTGCAGGGTGAATTATTATGATCACTGCCTCCTAAGTGTTCCTTTACCTCAAACTTCCTGATCAAATCTGGGTCATTACATAATATCCATTCACAACTGCCATTCCTCTAGTGAGCTCAACCACAAGCTGCTCTAAAAAGCTATTTTATAGGCATTCTACAAATTTTCCCAATCTACCTGCATGTTGAAACTCCACCCCCCCCCCCCAATGATTATTGCAACATTGCTTTTTTGACTTGCGTTTTTGTATCTCCCATTGTAATATGTAGCCCACATCTTAGCTACTGTCTGGAGGCATGCATATAACTCCCATCAGGGTCTTTTTAACCTTCCAATATCTTAACTCTACACACAAGGATTCTTTATCTTCTGATCACATGTCACCTCTTTTGAAGGATTTGATTTCATTTTCTATCAACAGAGCCACCCAACCCCCTCTGCCTACCTGCCTGTCCTTTTGATATAATGTTAATCCTTAGATGTTAAGTTCACAACTATGATCTTTCTTCAACCATGACTCAGAAGCCCACAACATCATACCTGCCCAACTCTAATTGTGCCACAAGATTATCCACCTTATTCTGTATACAACATGCATTCAAATATAACACCTTCTGTCCCCTAATCATCACCCCCTTAGATTTTGGCCTCCTAATACACTTTAAGTCATCCATATAATTTGCCTGTCCTTTCTTACAGCCTCACTACACTTGTATACCAACTGCCCCATCCTCGGCCCTATTTCTCCAGTTCCTATACCTCTGCCAAATTAGTTTAAACCCTCCCTTGCAGCTCTAGCAAACCTGCCCGGAAGGATATTGGTGACCATTGAGTTTAGTTGTAACCCATCCATTTTGTATAGGTCATAAATTCCCCAAAAGAGATCCCAGTGATCCAGAAATCTGAAACCCTGCCCCCTGCACCAATTTCATAACCATGCCAAATCATCCTATTCTTACCCTCAATACATTTGGTACAGGCAACAATACAGAGATTACTTCCCTGGAGGTCCTGCTGTTTGTATTTCTATCTAACTCCCTATCTTCTCTCTTCAGGACCTCCTCCTTTTTCCTACCCATGTCATAGGTACCAATATGCACCATAACTTCTGGCTGTTCACCCTCCCCATTTAGAATGCTGTGGACCTTAGCAAAGACACCTCTGACCCTGGCATCTGTTGGGAGACAACATGCCATCTGGGTGTCTCTTACACATCCACAGAATCTGCTTTTGGTCCTCCAATTATGAAATGCCCTGTCACTACTGCACTCCTCTTTTCTCCCTTCCCTACTGAGCCACAGAGCCAGACTCAGTACTAGAGACCTGGCAGCTGTTGGGGGCAGCTTACACCCTCCCAACCCCCAACAGTATCCAAAGTGGTATACTTATTATTGAGGGGAATTCCCACAGGATTACTCTGCACTGGCTACCTATTCCCTTTCTTTCTTCTGACGGGCACCCAGGTACTTGCCTCCTGCAACTTAGGAGCTGCAGGGAGGTAGTAACCCCTATCTGTCTCTCTCCTCATTTTCCTGTATGAGGCCACAGCTCCAGTTCCTTAACGTGATCTCTTAAAAGCTGCAGCTCAGTGCATTTCATGCAGATGTAGTTATCAGGGAGACTGGAGATCTCACAAATTTCCCACATCTCACACAAGGAACGTACCATTACCTCTGGATCCATTCTCAGCACACTAGCTGTGTGCTAACGGGGTGGGAGGGATCTTGTGAAAAACTTTCTTAGTTACTTAGAACCTCCACCTCTGCCTGCCCAAGCCTGTTCTTTCCTAAACCTGTTGAGCTTGACCACTCTCACAATGCCCCACTCACCAATGGCCCCTCTGCATACACTTCCTTTCTTGTTATTGGCCCCTTGCTGATTTCAGCCCACTGACAAGAAGTTAAAAATTCCCATGCTCTTTGTAAATCGTGCTGCATCACCAATGAGAAGTTAGCATGCTGTTGCCACAAAACAACAAATTTGATGACATGTGTCAGTGATGTTAAACCTGATTCTAATCCTTAAGGTGTGTTGTCTCCTGATGAATTCAAGGATCCAGTTGCAGAGGGAGATACAGAAGCCCAGATTTAGAAGTATAGTGACTATTACTGAGGGGATGATGGTATTCAGTACTAAGCTGTGATTAATATTGGCAGCCTGACATGTGTTTTGCTGTTGCCTAGATGCTCTGAAGCCAAGTGGAGAGTCATTTAGGATGTGTCCACTGTAGACTTGTTATGGCAGTAGGCAAATTGCAGTAGGCTCATGTTGTTTAAACAGGAGTTAATTCTACCATGACTAACTCTCAAAGCACTTCATCACAGCAGATGTGAGTGTTACCAATCGATTGTGGTTGAGGAAGCTCACCCTGAAAGTCTGCTTCCCTTAAGTACTGTTAGTTAATGTGAGGAGTAATGACTGTTTTCAAAGTTCATTCCCTGCTAAGACTTACTAGAATAATCAGAGGGCTTGGCTAACCTTCTAATCTGACCTTATAACATATAATTTATTTGATACAGAATGAAAAAATAATATGAACTAATTTTATTCAATCTATCTGTATATTCCCAAAGGTGTGTAAAATTTGAAAAGAAGCCTCCAGTTCTTTCTGATAATCTGTTAAAGGCAGTGTAGTTACAAGTTGGCAAATCCTCAAATGCATGTCTGGGTCTTGTTGCAGTTGAACTGATTTTAAACCACACCACAGTGATAACTCTGATTTTTACAGCACACTTAAATGAACATGAAAGAACAATGCCAAGCCATTTCACAGAGTTGTATTGGATAAACAAAAGCTGAGTGAAGGAGAGTGATATTAGAATGGATGTACAAAAATTTGGGGGAAAATGGTAGGTTTGTGTAAAGTCTTAATAGAGGAAAGAATGAGATGGGGTGGGGATCTCAACATCCCAAATATTGAAAGGCTAAGATAGAGCGAACATGAAGAGGATATTTCCAATAGTGAGAGAGTCTAGGGCTAGAGGGCACAGTCTTAGACTGACCCTTTAGAACAGAAATGATGCCAAATTTCTTGAGCCAGTAAGTAAGAAATCTGTGGAATTCATTGCCACAGACAACTTTGGAGTGTATTTAAAGCGAAGGTTGACGGTTCTTGATTAGTAAGGGCATCAAAGGTTGCGGGGAGAAGGCAAGAAAACGGAGTTGAGAAGGAAAATAAATCAGTAATGGTTGAATGATGGAGTGGACTTGATGGCCCGAATGGCCTAATTCTGTTCTCTTGTCTTATGGAAAGCTGAGTTGAGAGCTTTAAGATGGTTGGAGACATAGCAGTGAATACCAGGGATGAAAAGAAAGGAATGAAAGAAGAAATTTGATATTTCTTTGCTGAAGGAAATTGGGATCTGTCCATTTTTTTTACAATCTGACTACACACAGGCTATTGAGAAATCAAGAGGTGAGAGTTAAACTTAATTTATTTGTGATCTGAAAATAAACACCATTTAGTATTTGACATGTCTACCTTAAAGCAGAACCACAAGCTTTCATATTTTATTGAGCATTAATTGATTGCAGTCCCAATTCTGGTATGAAATATTTCATAATTTCTTAATTGATGATAGAAATTCAGTGTTAAGTTTGTCATTCCTTCATAATCAGAGCAAAGTATTTTGGTAAAGTACGTACTTTAAAATTATCACAAGCTGGAACTAACTACAGTATCAGTGTAAAGTTAAATTTTTTTGGCAACTTTGTTTCTCAATGAGATCTAAAGTTCACCTGTATTTCCATTCTTGCAAAAACATTTTGATTTTATTCAACTTCCTTACAACCAGTTAATCTCATGATACCTGCCAAATGTTTTCAAAAATATTGGAATGCAGTCATTTTTACTTTTTAAAAATGGCATTTGCTTATAAGGAAAATTTGGTGAGATGCACTCCACAGTATATACAAACTGCAAAGCTCATTGTAAATCAGAAAGAAGAACCTACTCAATGGCTGGACAACATTGGTGGAATGAGGGTCATGAAGATAGAATGTTAAGTCTTTTAATCCTGGTATCAGGCACTTCCCCCTCCCCCCACTACTTTCAAATCTCTTACTATCTTTCCTTTTGGTTAGTCCTGACGAAGGGTCTTGGCCCGAAACATCAACACTGCTTCTCCTTATAGATGCTGCCTGGCCTGCTGTGTTCCACCAGCATTTTGTGTGTGTTGTTGTTTGAATTTCCAGCATCTGCAGATTTCCTCATATCAGGCACAAAAGCTGCTTTATTTATGCTTTGAGTTAATTTGATTAATATATCGATTGATTGGAATTAAATGTCAGTAAATAAACCAGTTTAAAAACATTACACTGCCAAAGTATTGACAACTTTTGTTCTATGTTTACTGTGTTGCAAAGCATTTGGTGCCTGATCTGAAATGGATGTTCTGCATGTAGCTCTAGAACCAGGACAGTTGGCATCCCAGTCAAGAAAAGGCTTATGTTTTATGTTAATTAATGTTTTATGGGTGTTTTTATTTTTGTTGGTGATTTGGCCAGTACAAAAAGTGAATCAATTTGTAATGTTAGAATGTTATGGGAATGTGAAGAAAATCTTTCTAAAGTGTTTCACATTGTTGACAGATGCTGATGCTGAGGGAGTTCAGATTGGTAAAGGCAGTACTAAGAGGGAAGCAAAAAGACAGTTAAATGATGCAGCAAAAGGAAAATGGCCACTTGAAGCTTATTTCAGAATGAGAAACAAATGCGTGGACATAGAGAGCAAAAGGTTAGAAAGTTACACTGATTTATTCAGTTTGATAAGTCTGCAAAACTGCCCAGGTATCCACATTGTCACCGCTTATTTTGACTAGGTACTAAAGCCATTTGGAATAATCTACTGCAAAATTGTGTTCCAGTTCTCAAAAAAGAAGACAAACTTGCAACATAGAAAATGTGAAAAAAAACTCTAATTTGATTTTCTTTATTTTTCTGTTTTTAATCATGGCAATTTAGTGAAAAAATCTGAATTACCTAGACAATTCAGAGACAAAATGTGGAATTTATTAGAAAGATTTTATGCTAAACTACTGTTTCTTTAGACTATGTTATGGCAATTGGTCTGTTCAATTGTGAATGCTATGGATATATTTGACAGTGAATACTAATTTGGGGGGACAGAGTAAGTGGGTGAAGTGAACTTGTTTTACAGTCCGGCCCAGCTTTCAAGGACTTTTCCATGGGGAAAGAGTAGTGAAAGACTGGTCTACTGTTGCAGAAGGCTACCACTATAAAGTTATTGGAGAAGTCAAAAGAAGTATGGGCTATTTCAGGCTTTGATCCCTCCACTGTAATTTCAATAGCTCTGTAGCCTACTTTTAAATTTTCTTGCCTAGCAAATAATCTTAATAAGTAGTCCTGATTGTTGGTGCCAGACACGATGGCTGATTATCTTAGAAACTGTTGATCTCCTGGGATTTTCAAACACAGGAGTTTCTCAAGTTTACCGAGAATGGTGTGGAAAAACAAAGAAAATAATCCAGTGAATGGCAGTTCTGTGGGTGAAAATGCCTTGTTAATGAGAGAGGTCAGGGGAACAGAAGTAAATTGTGAAGTGGGTTACAAACTCGTCTACTGTCTAATCTCAGGAAAAAGTTCAACGTTCAAAGTAAAATTTATTTACATGGCACCACATTCAGGATTGAGATTCTTTTTCTGCAGGCATACTGAGCAAATCTATAGAACAGTAACTATAAACATTGGGAACTATTTACTGTAGGCAAAAAAATGCAGATATAAATAAATAGCAATAAATACAGAGCATGAAATAACAATATAACAGTCCTGTAATGAGTTCAGCTATACCCTTTTATTCAAGAGCCTGATGGTTGAGGGATAGTAACTGTTCTTGAACCTGGTGGTACAAGTCCTGAGACATCTGTACCTTCTACCTGATGGCAGCAGCGAGAAAGGAACATGACCTGGGTGATGAGAAATTTGATGATGTTTTTCTACAGCAATGTTTCATGTAGATGTTCTCAGTGGTTGGAAGGGTTTTACCTGTGATGTACTGGGCTGAATCCACTACTTTTGTAAGTATTGGTGTTCCAGTTCCAGGCCATAATAGAAACATAGAAAACTTAGAGCACAATACGGGCCCTTCGGCCCACAATGCTGTGCCAAATATGTACTTAATTTAGAAATTACCTAGGGTTACCCATAGGCCTCTATTTTTCTAAGCTCCATGTACCTATCCAGGAGTTTCTTAAGAGACCCTATTGTATTCACCTCCACCACTGTCACTGGCAGCCTATTCCATGCATTCACGTGTGTGTGTGTGTGTGTGTGTGTGTGTGTGTGTGTGTGTGTGTGTGTGTGTGTGTGTGTGTGTGTGTGTGTGTGTGTGTGTGTGTGTGTGTGTGTGTGTGTGTAAAAAACCAAAAAACCCTACCCCTGACATGTCCTCTGTAGCTACTTCTAAGTGCCTTAAAATTGAGCCCTCTGATGTTAGCCATTTCAACCCTGGGAAAAAGCTTCTGACTATCCACACGATCAATGCTTCTCATCATCTTGTCTCTATTAATGCCTCTATCAGGTCACTTCCGCTACTCCAAGGAGAAAAGGCCGAGTTCACTCAATCTATTCTCATAAGGCATGCTCCCCAATCCAGGCAACATCCTTGTAAATCACCTCTGCACCCTTTCTATGAGTTCCACATCCTTTCTGTAGTGAGGTGACCAGAACTGAGCTCAGTACTCCAAGTGGGGTCTATATAGCTGTAACATTACCTCTCATTACCTCTCAGCTCTTAAACTCAATCCCACGGTTGATGAAGGCAAATGCACCGTATGCCTTCTTAACTACACAGTCAACCTGTGCAGCAGCTTTGAGTATCCCATGGACTTGGACCCCAAGATCCCTCTGATCCTCCACACTGCCAAGAGTCTTGCCATTAATACTATATTCTGCCATCATATTTGACCTACCAAAATGAACCACCTCACACTTGTCTGGGTTGAACTCCATCTGCCACTTCATAGCCCAGTTTTGAATCCTATCAATGTCCCGCTGTAACCTCTGACAGTCCTCCACACTATCCACAACACTCCCAACCTTTGTGCCATCAGCAAATTTACGAACCCATCCCTCCACTTCCTTATTCAGGTGTCATTGATAAAATTCACGAAGAGAAGGGGTCCCAGAACAGATCCCTGAGGCACACCACTGATCACCAACCTCCATGCAGGATATGACCTGTCTACAGTCACTCTTTGCCGTCTGTGGGAAAGCCAATTCTGGATCCACAAAGCAAGGTCCCCATGGATCCCATGCCTCTTTACTTTCTCAATAAGCCTTGCATGGGGTACCTTATCAATTGCCTTACTGAAATCCATGTGCACAACATCTACTGCTCTACCTTCATCAATGTGTTTAGTCACATCCTCAAAAAATTCAATCAGGCTTGTGCACCTTGATATTGTTTGCTAGCTTGCTTCCTAATGATTCAGCTGGTTTGGGTGACTTGTGTACCTTTTGGTCTTATTGAGTACCTTCTCCCTTGTAATAGTAACTGCACACACTTCTTGCTTGCTTTCATATTTCATGTTTTCCTTCCTAATGATTCTTTTAGTTGTTCTCTGTATGATTTTAAAAGCTTCCCAGTCCTTTATCTTCGTTCTAATTTTTGCTTTGTTGTATGCCCTCTGTTTTGCTTTTACAATAGTTTTTAACTTGTCTTGTTAGCCATGTTCGTATTAATTTGCCACTTGAATATTTCTTTGGTTTTGGAATACATCTATCCTGCACCTTCCCCATTTTCCCCAGAAATTCAAGCCATTGCTGCTGTGCTGTCATGCTTGCCAGTATCTCTTTCCAATCTACTTTGGCTTACTCCTTGCTCATACCACTGTAATTTCCTTTACTCTACTGAAATAATGCTATGTCAGAATTTATGTTCTCCCTATCAAATTTCAAGTTGATTTCTATCACATTGTGATCACTGCCTCCAAAGAGTTCCTTTACCTTAAGCCTCCTATTCATGTCCTCTTCATTACATAACACCAAATCCAGTATAGCTGATACCCTAGTAGGCTTAATGACGAACTACTCTAAAAAGCCCTCTTGTAGGAATTTAACAAATTCACTCTCTTGAGATCCATTACCAGCCTGATTTTTCCCAATCTACCTGTGTGTTAAAAATCTCCCATGACTATCATAACATTGCCCTTTTGACACACCGTTTCTATTTCCTGCTGTAACCTGTAGTTCACATCGCAGATACTGTTTGGTGGCCAATATATAACTGCCATCAGGGTCGTTTTACCCTTTCTGTTTCTTAACTCAACCCCCAAGGATTCAACATCTTCCGAACTTACGTTACATTTTCTAATGATTTGTTGCCATTCCTTACCAGCAGAGCCATGTCACCACCTCTGCCTACCTTCCTATTCCTCCAATACAACGTGTAACCTTGGACATTCAGCTCCCAACTACAACCATCCTTCAGCCACGATTCAGTGATGGCCAAAACATCATACCTGACAATCTGTAAAAGTGCACCAAGATCACCTTATTTCAAAAACTGCAGTGAGAATCATCCAGTGAGTGGCAGTTCTGTGGGTAAAAATGCCTTGTTAATGAGAGAGCTCTAAAGAGGTTAGCCAGTCTGGTTCAAGGTGACAGTTACTTAAGTAATCGTACGTTTCAACAGTGGTGTGCAGAAAAGCATTTCTGAATGCACAGCACATTGTACGTTGAAGTGGATGGTATACAGCAACAGAAGACCACAAACATATACTTAGTGGCCATTTGATTTGGTACAGGGGTTGCCTGATAAAGTGCCTCTGAGTGTGTATGCACTGTAGCAGCTTGCTGAAGCTTCTTTGTCTGCAGATCCCAAGTTTATGATTTGTGTCCTCAGACAGGATATGGTAACATTGCTCTGAATGCATGCTTCCTTCAGTTTACTTATCAGCCTGAAATGGGAAAATATCATCATAAGAAATATCCCAGATTTTATAGCACACATGGTAAGAATTGCATTACTGCATGTACTGCCTGTCAATTTTCCCTCTAAGGTGTGCCTGTGTGCACGCGCACACATCTTTTGCTACTACGCCCAAAAGATTGTCACCGTCAACCTTGTTGGTATTTTAAGTATATTTCACGATCATACACAATCACATTTCCTTTTCCGGTTTCTGATAGGGACGGTGTTGACAATGTGGGGTTTGCGATGATTTGTCTGCAGATTTTACAACTGGCTTATTTATACTGTTTTAATTGAAGAAATTATTGATTCACTATTTTGAATTCCAAAGAAGCAAAGGGTGTGAAGTGCAAAAGAAATGCTAGTTTATTTAAAGTAGAATGGCTTAATGAAACGATAGAAACTGCTACACCGAAAGTTCAGGAGGTCAGGAATGTGGCGCTATGAGAAATATTTATGTGCAATATGGAAACTGGTGTTACCTGCATGTACTGTTGCGATGCAAAAGTTGCTGGTGGAAGAAATGGTATGATATTTGGAAAGAAAATCACATGGACAGTGCTCAAAAGCTCCAGTAAGAAAATCCTTTACTACCTGCTGTAGGCCTGCTACGTGTGTTTTGTGAGTGCAGATGAACAAGAGCGAAAACAGTCAAACCCAGAGGAGACCAAAGTTCTTATTGACAGTATTCTGCTAGCTGTTAAAATTCATTATACAGATGTTGTCATTGGGCAAAAAATTGCACAGCACAAGACTTGCGCACACTGGTCATTATAGATTAGAGAGAACATTGCTGCATCTGCAATTCAAGAAGTTTGCATACCACCATCTCTTCTAGGACAATTAAGAATTCATAAATTAAGAGTCTTGCCAGAAAGCTGTCATCATTCACTAGATTTTCCAAAAATACCACAGCAGCAGATTAATTAGAGTATTCACTAATATTATAACTAATTTGTGTGCAATGACTTACATTTAATAATGGTAACATCACTGAGTTGTTCTACAACAATAAACTTAATTTTTAAAGCATGTTCCATTGAAAAGTGTATTAAAAGGTTTTTTTTGTCACCTAGAGAATAGACATCATCAACTCTGAGGCTACACTGAAGACTTGAACATTAATTTGAACATTGTGAAATCATTTCATTGTATCTCAAAAATAAAAGAAATGCAACTAAGTTGCGTGAAATTAAAGTGGAAGTTTTTTAAAATCGATATCAAGAGATAATGCAGAGGCCTGGTTATGTAGGCCTACTATGTTACTTCAGTCAATTGGCTTTCTAATTCTGACAAACATTACAGATCCTAATTTAGTAACAAAATGTAAATGTCTTACAGAATTGATTTACAGTTCAATTAGTTTCACAAACTTGAGAAAATCTGCATTTGCTGGAAATCCAAAGCAACACACACAAGCAAGTCAGGCAGCAACCATGGGGAGGAATAAAAAGTTGACGTTTTGAGCCAAGACCTTTCATCACGACTGGTTGTGAAAGCTTTACAATCCATGTTAATGCTCTTTGCTTCAGTTCTCATCTGAATCATGGACTTCTGGGGAGAAATCTGACATTTACAGTGGCATTGTGAAGCCATTGTTTTACTTTACATTGTACTTTTCATAGCCCTAGGTCATCACAAAATAGGCTTTAGAGTATTTAGAGTATTCAGAACATTCAGAAGACAGGCCAAGTCTTGCGGCTTTGAAATTATGCAACAGTTGCACAGTGCCTTTTATTCAGCAACATTGAGGTAGAAAGTACTTTTGTATCTGGCCTAATGTTATTACAGCCAATTGTTTTCATCATTGTTTCAATACATTCATTTAATTATCCATGTTTATGTTATTTATAAGCAAATGAGCAACAGATGTCAGAAGCTGGAATGAACAACTTTATTTTTGGAAATGTATTACTTTTGTTATACAAAGTAATAATCTGTAAATAAGACATACAAAATTAAATAGTTCAGCATTGTAAGTAATTTAAATTGTACAATAGATTCAGTGCTTATTTTTCAGAGCTTTGTCATTTTTAAGCCTTGTTGTAGTATCCTGGCAAACATTTGGAAAATATTTTGGAAGATTTCAAAGCAAAATTTCAAATATAGGTTTGAAGAAATCCTAAAATTCAGTGTTTACCACATACAAGCTTTGTAGTGTTAAAAAAATAACTGAGGTAAGTTTTAAGAGACCCTGATGCAGTAAATGGCAATCCAAAATAGTTAGTCCAAAAGCAGAATGTTGCAGATGCTGGAAAGAATAAATAAAGACATGTCCTAAAGAAGGGTCTTGGCCCGAAATGTCAACTGTTTATTCATTTCCTTAGATGCTGCCCGACTTGCTGAGTTCCTTCAGCACTTTGTGTGTGTTGCTTTGGATTTCCAGCACCTGCAGAACTTCTCATCTTTAAAATAAAGACATGAGATGCTTTTTTATTTTTCATTATGTGTTAGTTTTCCGTGTTTTATATTACAAGCAGGAAACAACCAGCAGGTCTGATGATAAAACTGTCATATTTTCAGATTGGTGATCTTCAGAACATGTTAACTTGCGCTGCTGGTGTTTTAGGCAGCAATGAAGATCCTCCATCTCTGACTTTGGCCTGTCTTGGTCTTGACGGTACCAGTTCAGGGTTTCCTTCATCATGCCAGTAGCTTCCTCTCCGTTTTCATTACCGTCAGCATGCATGTCCCAAGTGGAAACTTAAGAATACTGTTGCACACAGTTGTAGAAGGATTCTTCATTGCTATTTCCCAACAGTTTTGTTTGACCAGTCAAGTTGTTAGCCCTGAGCTGAACCACTGAACCTGGAGGACCAATGGAGTACTCTTAGCCTGGCCTCTACTGTTTGACGCGTTTGGCTTGGGTGACCTACCAAGAGCCAAAGCAAAGCAGCTTAGCTCTCTGGGTCATTGAGACACACAAGCCTCCAAACCCCAACAAGGTTGTGGTCCTCTTGGAGGCAAACTTGTTGAGGTTATAGGCAAAATAAGTTTAAAGTTATGAAGACAAAAGAAATTGGTACTAACTGTCTGAAAAATGGTAAAAGTTAGTGAATAATAGGTGGTGTACATGTGCGATGTGTAAATGGTAGAATATGAAACCTAAAATTAGAAAATTTACAAGGATGGTGCTGGGACTTGAGGATCTGGGTTAATAGGAAAGGTTGAATAGGCAAATAAACTCTTCTTGGGCTTCCAGCCAGGTACAGGTATCAATATAACTGAAGGTTCAATGATAAGCTCTGCTATCTTTGACGCACGACTTCCATGCCACGCCGGTTGTATTTGGAACTGCCTGGTTAAGGAAGCCATTGAAATAAAACTAGAGAAAAAGAATTTTAGCAAAGGTGAAGGTCTTGCTCCAAGTAAGAACTGGAATTTGATTATAAACAAGGTGGGAGAGAGGAAACCTGATTGGATGAGGACTAACCAATCAGGAGGGATGGATATGGGTGTATAAATACCACTGGACTAGATATACCCAGGCATTATCCCCGAAGAGAGTGGCAGAATTTGTCATTGAAACTTCAGTTATAATCAATACCTCTACCTGGCTGGAAGCCTGAGAAGAGTTTATTCATCATATATGCTGGGAAAGCACTAAATCCTTTTTGAAAGATTGAATAGGTTAGGATTTTATTCTCTGGGGGCAGTTTAGATAGTTATACAAGATGATGAGGGGTATAGTACGGAAAATGTAAGCAAGCTTTTTCCACGGAGGTTGGGTGAGACTAGAACTAGAGGTTAAGGTTAAAAGCTGAAATATTTAAGGGGATCCTGAGGAGGATCTTTGTCACTCAGAAGGTGACATAAGTGTGGAACGAGCTGCCAGCGCAAGTGGTGGACATGGGTCCAATTGAAATATTTAAGCGAAGTTTGGGTTAGTATATGGATGGGAGAGGCATGGATGTTTGGTCCGGGTGCGGGCTGATGGGATTAGGCAGAATTACTGTGCTGAAGGGACTATCTTTGCTGTAGTATTCTATTTCTCTAAAAGGAGAAAATAAAAGTGAATGCTGGAAACGTGAAAAATGAAGCTTAAATGGTTGTTTGTTTAAAGGTATTGAATTTGAGGGAACCTGGAAAAATTTACTCAAAGGTTATTGTTTTGCTACTTGATCTTGTGTCAAATTATATGAAAAGAACAGGAAGTCAAAGTCAGAAGCTAAAAGTGGTGGTGGATTGAAGCATCTTTGTATCTGGAAGCTCAACATTTCCTTGCAGGCCAAATGAAAATGCTTTGTAAAGCAATCACTCAAACTGCATTTGTTTCCTGTATGTTGGTGAAATTGTACCATGAGCACAATTATCATGTACCAAATTACTATGCTGAAGGATTTTTGTGTCCTTGAATGGCAGGAAGGGGGCAATACAAGACAGGTATACTATACCCTGTGGTTGCTTGGGAACAAATGGGTAATAACAGCAAAAGCAAAGTAAAGAAGAGAATTTTGTGTTGTGTGTATGGGGGGGGGGGGGTGGAGTTCCAATGCGATGCTGAAAGAGGAAGAAATATTTCTAATAGTGGTAACATTTTGAAGGTGTTGGAATGGGATGATGGTGGGGTGGAAACTGGCAAGGAAACTCTGCCCTTGCCCTCCCTCCTCCTTCCTCCCACCTCTCACTCAGTACATGAGTGGAAGATTGGAAGTTTATTTGACACAGCTAAAAACCCTATCAAATATGGTGAAGAGGAAGATGTGGTTTGGAAGCTGCTATTAGAAATGTTTATGTGGAAGGTGGCTTCATCAAAATGAATAAGCAAAGGCAGAAAAGCAAGAGAACAGAATTACATTGAAAAGGTAAATTTAGAACATTATTTCAAATTAAACCAACAGTAACATATTTGGGATTTATATTTGGAATTGTTTCAATGAAAACATAGGCAAGGACATGATAAACCCACATAAGATGGAGGAAACAACGCCTTGAAAATATGAATATTGGTTTGGATTTCTGACAGAAAATTGATTATTTTCAGATAATGAGCGAGTTAAGATGGGCAGAGTATATCTCTTTATCTGTAATTAGTCTGAGTAACCCTGAGATAAGTAGAGAAAGTGCCAGGGTTGTTCAAAGAATATCTGCCTCCCAAATTTGTAAAGTTTTCAGAGTTCAATCTCTAAGTGAATAGAGATTATTCACTCTTAATATTGTGCTCTTAATACCAAGGTCAATGACATTAAGATTCTAATATGGTGGACAGCTGCAACAATCGAATGGCAAAATCTTAATAGAATATAGTTCCCAATACAAATTCAGTTGCATATTTTCTTCAGGTAAACTCCTAATTTTTTTTCCTTAGTGTTCAATCTATCCTCCTCCATTCACTGTCAATGTCCACGTGTCTGGTTCTTTTGTGCTGCTCAGTAGGCTGAAAATAGTTCCACCTTTATTTAGTAGCGTTTCTATTCTGATGAATAAAAGACTTGTCTTTTGTTAATTCAATAATTATTTTTATATCTGAAAATAAAGACATTTCTAAAATTGTTTTAAAATTCTTTAGCAAGTTTAATTTTGATTCAATTATAACAAGAGATTTTAAATAAAGTATATTTGAGAAGTACTGCAAGTTGAACTATTTTTCCTCATTTTCTAGGATCTCGTCATGAGCCTTAATTGTTTGAGGGAAGTATTGTATAGTAGTAGCAGCCTCGTAGAGGCCTTTGTCTTGCAGGGGTTGTGTGCTTGTCCCATCCTCTTGGATGTTTCAGTAAACAAGTCAACAGCTTTGATCTTAGCTAATGAACGCACATAAACACAAGCATTGTTTACATACTATATCTTGAAAGCAGACACTGAGATAACCTTGGTCTTGGAGTGTTGTTGCCATAGATGGAACAGCTTCACGTGAATTTTGAAGATCTGCTCCATTCCTAAATAAAATTTCTTGGAGGTATGCAGCACTTTGGTGAAAGACTTCAATAAAGTCATTGTAATAATCCAACATTATGGTTTTACGAAGGGATCAGCTTTATTGGGTAGGAGCCTGGCTTGCATATCATCATGAATGAAACCTAAGACAGAGGCAAATTGGTGCTGTTCCCTGGATATCTGTTGGAATTGTGTGATGAAGATCATGTCTTTCAGAGGGATAGAATCAATACTGTGAATCATTGAATGGCTCTTTGGCATCAGAAGAGGCATTTGAGGAGGATCCCAGTGAATAACCCCTGTGCCAGATAGTAAAATGACCTCTCTGCAGGTAACACAGTCAGATTTGTGTCCATTCTTGAACACAGTCATGATTAAGGCATCTCAAAGGCACCAAGGCATATCAGGGATGAATGATAAGCCAATATATGAAACTAGCCCTTCGTCATTATATTTTAAAACCTTCCCAAAGATGCTCTATGCTATGAGGTGGTGTTGTTTTTGTTGGAGCATAGACTGATGGCAGGAGAGCTGCGTTGCCTCAGTTGTTGTGCGGACAAGATTCTCGTGCTTTGGAGTCACTTATTGCAGTCGCTGGCGAAGGAGACAATGGAGCTGGCCCTGGATTCCGTACTGAGTTGAATCATTGGTGCGGCTCTCCAGTGTTCCCTTTGGGGAAGATAAGTTGGATTGTGTTCACTTGCGGCTGCACTACACGATATGATGAACTACTGCAGCTTATTCTATCAGAAGCATGGCTTCAGAACAGCATCCATGTACCTTAAATTACAGGCCATGCCACTCAGGAACTTGGCCCATGTTATTGTTATATTGATATATCTTTTATAACTGTATATTGATTGTAGTGTATTGCACTTTGCCCGAGAGGAACACTGTTTCACTTGGCTGAATTCCTGTGTATGGTTGAATAACAATTAAACTTGAATTTGAACTTCTTAATTCGTTGTTGATCAGGAGTAGGCCTCGACCATGTAGGCTGCCATGAGATAGAGATTGCATGAAAGACAGAGTCTCATTGAGGTGGTCTTTGAAATGGGTAGGGCGGTAGCATAGTAGTTAACATAAAGTTTTACAGTACCGGCGACCTAGGTTCAATTCCTGCTGCCTATAAGGAGTTTCATGTATAGGAGAATGTACATTCTCCTCATGACCGTGTGTTGTGTGCTTCCTCCAGGTGCTTCAGTTTCCTTCCTCAGGGTAAAGGTGTACCAGTTGGTAGGTTAATTGGTCATCATAGATGTACCTTTGGCAGCAAAACAGTCTTGAGACTGTGTGGATAGGTCTCTATCAACTTTGCACATCTGGACACTGCAATTTTTCCACATTCCTATTCACAAAACTGCTCAAGCTGTGCCAGATTGCATGAGGATTGTGAGTGAACAGCCCTTTTCAAGTCCAGCCACAAATCCCCAATTGGATTGAGGTCTGTACTCTGACTTAGCACTCCAGGACATTAACTTTGTTGTTATTAAACTTTTCCTGCGTAGCTTTGGCTTTATGCTTGAGGGTCATTGTTGCTGGAAATCAAATCATCTCCCATGTTGCAGTTCCCTTGCAGACTACATCAGGATTTTCCTGTATTTTCTACTTTCATTTTACCCTCTACTTTCACAAGCCTTCCAAGGCCTGCTGAAGTGAAGCAACCCCACAGCATGACGTACAATAAAGCTGGATGAACTCAGCATGTTAGGCAGCATCCGTTGAAAGAAGCAGTCAACGTTTCAGGTCGGGACCTGCCAACACAGATGCCTTGTGCAGGAAGGCACAGAGTCGACTGTACTTCCTTAGAAGGTTGGCGTCATTCAATGTCTGTAGTGAGATGCTGAAGATGTTCTATAGGTCAGTTGTGGAGAGCGCCCTCTTCTTTGTGGTGGCGTGTTGGGGAGGAAGCATTAAGAAGAGGGACGCCTCACGTCTTAATAAGCTGGTAAGGAAGGCGGGCTCTGTCGTGGGCAAAGTACTGGAGAGTTTAACATCGGTAGCTGAGCGAAGGGCACTGAGTAGGCTACGGTCAATTATGGATAACTCTGAACATCCTCTACATAGCACCATCCAGAGACAGAGAAGCAGTTTCAGCGACAGGTTACTATCGATGCAATGCTCCTCAGACAGGATGAAGAGGTCAATACTCCCCAATGCCATTAGGCTTTACAATTCTACCGCCAGGACTTAAGAACTTTTTAAAAGCTATTATTAATGCTTTTTGAGATAGTGATTTAGATGTATATCATATTTTTTACTGAGTTAAATATTGTATGTAATTAGTTTTGCTACAACAAGTGTATGGGACATTGGAAAAAAAGTTGAATTTCCCCATGGGGATGAATAAAGTATCTATCTATCTATCCTGACGAAGGGTCCCCACCCGAAACTTTGACTGCTTCTTTCAATGGATGCTGCCCGACCTGCTGAGTTCATCCAGCTTTTTTGTACGTCTTGATTTGACCACAGCATCTGCAGTGTACTTTGTGTGTGCCCACAGCATGATATAGCCTCCAACATGCTTCATGGTAGAGATTATGTGTTTTGATGTGCGGTGTTTGGCTTACACCAAACATAGCATTTAGTCTAATGGCTAAGAAGCTCAATTTTGTTTTCAGCAGACCATAGAACCTTTTGCCAACTGACTTCAGAGTCTCCCACATGCCTTCTGGCAAACTCTACCCAAGATTTCATGTGAGTTTTTTTTTCCCCTAACAGTGGCTTTCCCTTTGCCACTGCCCCATAAAGCTGCGACTGGTGAAGCACCCGGGCAACAGTTGTATGCACAGTCTCTCCCATCTCAGCCACTGAAGTTTGTAACTCCAGGGTTGTCATAGGTCTCTTGGTGGCCTCCCTTACTAGTCTCCTTGCATTGTCAATCTGATTTTGAGGATGGCTCACTGTAGGCAGATTTATAGCTGTGCCATATTCTTTCTCTGTCTTGATTGACTTAACTGTATTCCAAGGGATATTCAGTGACTTGGACATTTTTTTCTATCCATCTCCTGACTTGTTCTTTTCAATGACCTTTTCACGGAGTTGGTGTGTGTGTGTGTGTGTGTGTGTGTGTGTGTGTGTGTGTGTGTGTGTGTGTGTGTGTGTGTGTGTGTGTGTGTGTGTGTGTGTGTGTGTGTGTGTGTGTGTGTGTGTGTGTGTGTGTGTGTGTGTGTGTGTGTGTGTGTGTGTGTGTGTGTGTACACACACATCCTTATAGCAATAATTGACTGCCTCTATGTCAGTGGGACCTCCATTCTTGATCTTCAGCTGAGTGGGACCTGGAGTGCTTGGGCACTGAAGAACCCTCATGTAATGGATTTTAGCAAGTTGCTTGGCTATTTTACATTATCACCCACTGTCAAAATTTTCTCCAGTATCTGAATTGTATTATGTAAGCAGACGAATAAAAAGGAACTCTCATGTGAATTATTTTAAGATAAACAACACAAGACATTGTGGTCTTTATTCTGGGAAAATGACTTAGCACATTATTTGATTAGAATGGATAATTCAATGGGTGTCCTAAATTGTTATAAATCTTATGATTTTCTCAAGACACAAAAATTATTCTGTAGGTGGAGGCCTTTGGAGAAATGTTTACATTTGTTTATTGGAGGCACTTCAGTATAGATATAGGACTGTTTGTCTTCTTGGGTGCAGATATTTTTTCACTAATTCCAGCCTTTCCCTAATCCTTTACATAACACAAAAGGCACATACAGCCCAGAGAGAAGACATTCTGATCACCTTGTACTATCCGATCAGCATGATGTTTGATGATTCTGGCAAAAAGCCAATCTGTGTTTCTTTATCCCTGTGGACAGGTTCTGCTTGGACAGGAAGAGTTTAATTGATGCAGTGTCTAGATTTTTTTCCAGCAGATAAAATAGTCAATGAACAATGTCGGCTTAAAATCAAGGTCTTATAATGTCTGAAATCAGAATCAGGTTTATTTTCACTGACATGGTTTGAAATGTGGTGTTTTAGAGCAGCAATACAGTCCAAGACATAAATATTCTATACAAAATAAATAGTGCAAAGTAATTCTTATTTAAGTTACATAAAAATTTAACTGGTATGGTAACCAGCATAAAGTTAAACAAATGGGATGATTCCATGTCTGATTTTGCTGTTGTGTATGGGACTTATTACATTTCAGAATTCCTACATGGTATTTCCAAATGTCAGCCCTTCTCTGTCTTCTTTCACTCTGCAAGTTCCATTCTCGGTATTTTTTTTAAACTTGTATGTTTTTGTTGATGGCAACGTAAGAACTTAATTCCAAAGATAATTTGTTTTTAACATTCTGTGCTTTTAACAATTTAATTCCTAGCTTCTTTGATCTAATCCTACATTCTGCTTGTTTGAGATTAGTCTGAATTCATCAGATTAGATGAAATGAGACTAAGAGTTAGACTCAACTGACCTGAAAAATGATGAGATTTTCTGCAGAGAAATCTTGTATTTCAATATTTAGTTCAATGTGTAATGCTTCACACTTTATGCCAGTTATTACTTTCCAAAAATGATTTGGTTTTTGTTTTTGCCCCGTTTTGTTTTCAGATCAGCTTGGCATACCTCTATCTTTCATCATTAGATCTTATTCTTGCTTTAGCTGTGTGGACTCATTTTGTCAGAGTTTCGCAATGACATTGTTGGAAACTTTAAAAAAAAGAAAAATTCATATATGAAATATACAAAAAATTGTAATTTGTGTCCTTCTGCTCTACATCACCCTCCTGTGGATGTGTTCAGTTTGTTATCGCACCATATATTATGTGTGTTTTCTTTCCATTGGTACATGCTACATGGACTTTTTAAAAATCTGTGTGGGTACTTCAGCTTTCTTTACATTGTGTGAATTTGGAAGTAGAAAATATGAAGGATAATTTGATCATAAATTGTTAGTGACTCAGGATTCTCTTTACCAATATATAATTTTAGATTCTGCTCCTGTATCTTATGGTCTTATGGAACATGATTTCCTCTTGTAATTTTGTGTTTTTGAAATTGAAGACTCCTGCATTGTGGCAATACTAACATAAAATCATGAGGCACATTGATAAGGTGAGCAGTCTTTTTCCCATGGAGATGGAATTGAAACTAGAAGCATAGTTTTAAGGCTGGAGGTGAAAAGTTTAATAAGAATCTGGAGGAGGCAACTTTTTTTACACAGTTGGTGGTAGGTGTTATGTTTTGTAACTATAAAACATGGAACTAATTAAAAGGAAGACACGGGAGTCCAAAATATGAGTCTAACTTTGTTCTTTACTTTAAGCAAGATACACACATGCTAGCATGAAGTATGTAATATACATTTTTACATATAACCATATAACTCCTTCCTGCTTAGCTATAAATTTCAACTCAACAGAGAATACATCTCGACTATACACAGTATACTATATAATATAATTATTATATACAGAGATCCAGAGCATAGCAAATTTAAGTCAAATCAAATTTATTGTCATTTAACTATAATCATGTAAGTAATGAATATAACCATATAATGTTTATAGAAATGAGACAACATTTCTTTGAACCAGGGTGTAAAGCACAGTATATAACACACATAGCATACGATAACTTATGATGGTAAGGATAAAATCTACAGATGAAACACACATAAATAACTAACTGAGTGCATTAATATTAAATATTGTAAGGAATGGATCAGGTTAACTAGTGACACTTCAAATACAATGTGGCAGGGAGTCCAGAAGTCTAATGGCCTGGGGGAAGAAACTGTTTCTCATTCTAACCATTCTTGTTTTTATGCATCGTAGTTTCCTGCCTGATGGTAGAAGTCAGAGGATGCTGAATGGATGGGTGGTATCTTTAATAATACTAAGGTCCCTGTGTACACAACAGTCCTGATAAATGTCCCTGATGGATGGTAGGAAGACCACTATAATCCCCTCAGCTGTTCTCACAGACCTTTGTAGGGATGGAGATGCAGATGTAACTTGTCAGGACACTGTCAATGGTACTCCTGCAAAATGCTGTTAAGATGGTGGGGGGAGCGTACTTGCCTCAATCTTCCTAGGAAGTGGAGGTGGTGCTGTGCCATCTTATTCAGGGAGGTGATACTACGGGACCAGGTGAGACCATTCATGATGAGGAACTTAGTGCACTTAACTCTTTCTACATAGGAGACGTATAATCGGAGAGGGGGATGGTTTGTCTGCACCTTTCTGAAATCCACAATGAGATCCTTGGTCTTCTCTATTTTCAGGCTTAGGTTGTTCTTTTCACACAAATCCACCAATTGCTCTACTTCCTCTCTATACTCCATCTCGTCATCATTCTTGATAAGGCCGACCACTGTTGTGTCATCTGCAAACTTGATGACACGGTTGGAGCTGGATTTTGCGACACAGTTACGTGTCAGCAGTGTGAACGGCAGTGGGCTGAGCACACAGCCTGGGGAGACATTGCTGCCAACACAGACTGACTGTGGTCTTACTGTTAAGAAGTCCAGTATACAATTGTAGAGGGAGCTGTTGAGACCCAGCAAGGAGCGTTTCTCCACCAGTTTCTGGGGTATGATGATGATGGACATTGAACTGAAGTCTATAAACAGCAGTCTGGCATATGAGACCTCATTTACCAGGTGGAACAGGACAGAGTGGAGGGCAGAGGCTATTGTATTAGTGGATCGATTTGAGTTATAAGTGAACTGGAAAGGGTCCAATGTAATTGGGAAAAAGGCTTTAATGTACTCCATGACCAGCTGCTTAAAGCATTTCATAATGGATGATGTTAATGCTACTGGATGATGATCATTTAGGCAGGTTTCTGCCCCAGTCTCAACCCTAGCTTGTCCTAGTCAAGCCTAAAAATTTAATTGCTGTGGAGGAATTTTTCCTCTTGTGAGGATAGTGACTCTCCTGACAAGGCAGCTGAGACTTGTGGCTGTGAAAACAATCTCAAGTTATGGAGCCTCTATGGTGGTTGTAGGAGTTGACTCTGAGACTGCAGGAAGTGGTTGTGTCAGCTCTGGATACCTTTCTTATCCTTTTTCTTCTTTTAGTTTGTGCATCTTAATGTTGAGAAGGCCCATTTTGTTCACTGGAGTATTCTCTTATTAATCCTTCTATTCCTTCCTTACAAACTGATCTCTCCTCTTGGGTTCCTCATCCATATCATCTGATGACCCCTCTATTTTTGCATCTCCACTGACTCCTTTCTTTTTGGCCTTCCATTCATTCAGCTGGGCTTTGGTCTTTGCACTTACTTATCCAAGCAAATTTTTGTCTCCTAATCGAAGTTCGTGCAGTAACCTTAACTGCACGCAGAGTAAATTCTGGTTCTATATATTCACAAAAGTCAAATGCTTCAATATTCCTGAAGCTCCTGAAGCTCTCTTCCAGCTTAAAACCAAGCCACATTTCGCAAGTGGCTACCTGATTAGCATATCAAATGCTTTCTCAGATATGTTTCTTACAAAAGGTGTTGTAAGAAATTGGACCACTGCTTTCCTCACTTTCACAATCCCTCTGAGCAGCTTGGTCCTTCCTTTGTCCAATAAGCTTTGCAACCAAATGCACCAACTACTGTTTGCCCTTTGTTGAACATCAGTTCATGGTCTACAAGATGGAGACAGTTGCAGCATCATCAAGTCATCATCATTGTTAGGGTGTATTCTGAAGTTAGGGTCTCTAGCAAATATTAACCTCAACAGTAATCAAGCTACAGATCTGAATATAGACTGTAGATTGAATTTAAAGTGCTGAACAATAAATTGCAGGCCAGCAGACATCCAATTAACTGATATATGTCTCTATATGCATGAATGTAATCAACACCCCATTCCGTGAATATGACTTGGAGACCACTTCATTTAGAGTAAATTGCAGATCAGGAGACATCCAACTTACTGAGAAGTTTGCATATACATGAATGTATTCAACCCCCCCCCCCCATTGCATGAATATGACTCAGAGACCACAGTAATCAACACTCATTTTGGGTGCGTTGGTGGAAAGACCCAGGAATTTGAGAAATTAGATACCTAAAAAGAAGCATTATGAGGATATTGTGACCATAGAAATTGTTCTGTTACCTTTATTCTTCAACATATAAAAATATGCTGAGATCTTGTGTCACTCTTCCCCCGCCCCCCCCCCCCCCAAGGCTGGCCTCTTGTGTGTCCCCCAAATAAAGACTTTTATATTTACCAGCTGTGTCCGTCTGGTGACCTTGCTCAGTTACAACAATCATTGTGTGCCATGTCGTATGACATGGGTGATCGTGGTCTCCATGATCATGATAGTTCTCGACAAATTTTTCTACAGATGTTATTTGCCATTGTCTTCTTCTGGGCAGTGTCTTTACAAGACAGGTGATCCCAGCCATTATCAATACTCTCCAGAGATTGTCTGCCTGGTGCCAGTGGTCACATAACCAGGACTTGTGATATGCACCAGCTGCTCATACGACCATCCATCATCTGAGCCCATGGGTTCAAATCACCCTGATCGTGGGGCTAAGCAGGTACTACATCTTGCCCAAGGCTGACCTGCAGTGTAACAAAAGGAAGGAGTGCCTTACACCTCCTTTGTTAGAGACATCTCTCCATCCTGCCACCCATATCATCCAATACCGTTCTTAATTCACTTTCAGTTGACTCTGTTGCAGGAGATAGGGCATGCACGTAGTGCATGGATCTCCAATTAAGTTGTACTTTTTAAACTGACTGTTTCTCACTGCAGTTTAACAAGTTGGTAACTGTCTTGGGTTCATTTTTCAAAATGCCTCGTCACCATTGTTACATTCTGAAGTTTCAAAACAAACTAATTAAAAGGAAGACACAGGAGTCTGAAATGTGATTTATCTTTGTTCTCTACTTTGTGTCGTGTGCACATATATGGTAGCGAGATGACATATGCAATTCACATTTTTACATATACTCAAAATGAATTGTATAAACAACAAATAGGGCTTAATCAAACAGTGTATCTACAAGATTACTCAAATATTACTGAAATATTAGATACACAACAGTAGATGTGTGGAACCAGCTGCCAGAGGAAATAGTTGAAGCAGATATGTTAGATACATTTAAGAAGTATGTGGACAGGTATATGGATAATAAGAGTTTGGAGGGATGTGGGCCAAGTGCTGGGATTAGCTTGAATATACATTGTGGTCAACATGGACAAGTATGATCCAAAGGGTCTTTTTGTGGTTGTATGGTGACTCTCATCAGTTTTGTGTCAGAATAAATAGAAGAACAAAATTGTCCTTAATTTAGCAGATTTCTTGAAAACAGCAGTACAGGTATAGTTCATAAAGATATTTTAAATTACTAGCTATGAATGAAACCAAATCTCAACAAATGAAGAATTCACTGGTATTTCAAGTCTTGAGTGTGCACACTGGCACACAGAAGTATTGTAAAAATGAACACTCTGCGTGCTTCTTTGATTTTGTTGCCTGTGAAACTGACTGCAGAATGGTTTAAGTGGTTCCGTTTATTATCAGAGAATGTATACAGTATACAACTTGAAGTATTTGTCTTTGTAGACATCCATGAAAAACAGAAGAGCCCCAAAAGAATGAAAAACAGAAAAATGTTAGAACCCCAAAGTCCCCTCTTCCACCTCACACCCCCCTCCCCCGCCCGGCAAGCAGTGGCAGGCATCATTGCATCAACCTCCCTTCCCCACCCATTTCAGCAAAAAAGCGTCAGCCCCCACCACCCACCAAGCAACAGCAAGCACCCAAAGAGAGACCCTGATCTGCAGTCAAGAAAAACTGTTGTGTATCCAGCAGTTTGACATGCCACAGGCTCTCTGTCCCACTAACAAGGCACGAAGAGATATCACCCATTTTCACAGCAAAAGGGGAGACTGACAGTCGCTGTTACGATATTATAGTCTGCTGTGTCACTTTTCCATACATCTGCCACAACAAAATCCTGATGTTCCTTATCCTGCAATGCCTCAGTCAGCAACACCAGCCTGGAATTGGCCATCCACAGAGCTGCACCCCAGAGGCGCATCTTTCAAGCTGCGCCTGTAGAACGCCAGAAAACAATTGGCTGATGAGCTCCAGGAATGGGAACTCAACCACCGTTTTTAAAAAAAATTGCAGTTTGTGTATCATTTTCAGATCAGTACCTCAACAGAACCCCAACCACCTTGAAATGGAAATTAAAGAGACATTAAAGGGAAGAACTTAAGCTAGACCTTAAATCTCTTTTGGGGTTTCTGCATATTATAAGACCTAACTTTGCATGTTATAGTGGTTCACTGCATCAGTGGGTTGGGTGCCAGGTTATCAACAGACAATAGACAATAGGTGCAGAAGTAGACCTTTCGACCCTTTGAGCCTGTACCGCCATTTTGAGATCATGGCTGATCAATTACTATCAATACCCGGTTCCTGCCTTGTCCCCATATCCCTTGATTCCCCTTATCCATAAGATACCTATCTAGCTCCTTCTTGAAAGCATCCAGAGAATTGGCCTCCACTACCTTCCGAGGCAGTGCATTCCAGACCCCCACAACTCTCTGGGAGAAGAAGTTTTTCCTTAACTCTGTCCTAAATGACCTACCCCTTATTCTCAAACCATGCCCTCTGGTACTGGACTCTCCCAGCATCTGGAACATATTTCCTGCCTCTATCTTGTCCAATCCCTTAATAATCTTATATGTTTCAATCAGATCCCCTCTCAATCTCCTTAATTCCAGCGTGTACAAGCCCAGTCTCTCTAACCTCTCTGCGTAAGACAGTCGAGACATCCCAGGAATTAACCTTGTGAATCTATGCTACACTTCCTCTACAGCCAGGATGTCCTTCCTTAACCCTGGAGACCAAAACTGTACACAATAATCCAGGTGTGGTCTCACCAGGGCTCTGTACAAATGCAAGAGGATTTCCTTGCTCTTGTACTCAATTCCCTTTGTAATAAAGGCCAACATTCCATTAGCCTTCTTCACTGCCTGCTGCACTTGCTCATTCACCTTCAGTGACTGATGAACAAGGACTACGAGATCTCTTTGTATTTCTCCCTTACCCAACTCTGCACCGTTCAGATAATAATCTGCCTCCCTGTTCTTACTCCCAAAGTGGATAACCTCACACTTATTCACATTAAACGCCATCTGCCAAGTATCTGCCCACTCACCCAGCCTATCCAAGTCACCCTGAATTCTCCTAACATCCTCATCACATGTCACACTGCCACCCAGCTTAGTATCATCAGCAAATTTGCTGATGTTATTTTCTATGCCTTCATCCAAATCGTTGACGTAAATTGTAAACAGCTGTGGTCCCAATACCGAGCCCTGTGGCACCCCACTAGTCACCACCTGCCATTCCGAGAAACACCCATTCACCGCTACCCTTTGCTTTCTATCTGCCAACCTGTTTTCTATCCATGTCAATGCCTTCTCCCCGATGCCCTGAGCTTTGATTTTACCCACCAATCTTCTATGTGGGACCTTATCAAATGCCTTCTGAAAATCGAGGTACACTACATCCACTGGATCTCCCCCGTCTAACTTCCTGGTTACATCCTCGAAAAACTCCAACAGATTAGTCAAGCATGATTTACCCTTGGTAAATCCATGCTGGCTCGGCCCAATCCTATCACTGCTATCTAGATATGCCACTATTTCATCCTTAATAATGGACTCTAGCATCTTTCCCACCACCGATGTCAGGCTGACAGGTCGATAGTTCTCTGTTTTCTCCCTCCCTCCTTTCTTAAAAAGTGGGATAACATTAGCCATTCTCCAATCCTCAGGAACTGATCCTGAATCTAAGGAACATTGGAAAATGATTACCAATGCATCCGCAATTTCCAGGGCCACCTCCTTTAGTACCCTAGGGTGCAGACCATTTGGACCTGGGGATTTGTCAGCCTTCAGTCCCATCAGTCTTCTCATCACCGTTTCCTTCCGAATGTCAATCTGTTTCATTTCCTCTGTTACCCTATGTCCTTGGCCCATCCATACATCTGGGAGATTGCTTGTGTCTTCCATAGTGAAAACAGATCTAAAGTACTCATTAAATTCTTCTGCCATTTCTCTGTTTCCCATAACAATTTCACCCAATTCATTCTTCAAGGGCCCAACATTGTACTTAACTATCTTCTTTCTCTTCACATACCTAAAAAAGCTTTTGCTATCTTCCTTTATATTCCTGGCTAGCTTGCATTCGTACCTCATTTTTTCTCCCCGTATTGTCTTTTTAGTTAAGTTCTGTTGTTCCTTAAAAACTTCCCAATCATCTGTCCTCCCACTCACCTTAGCTCTGTCATATTTCCTTTTTTTTAATGCTATGCAATCTCTGACTTCCTTTGTCAACCACTGTGGCCCCTTTCCCCCCTTTGAATCCTTCCTTCTCTGGGGGATGAACTGATTTTGCACCTTGTGCATTATTCCCAAGAATACCTGCCATTGCTGTTCCACTGTCTTTTCTGCTAGGCTATCCTTCCAGTCAACTTTGGCCAGCTCCTCCCTCATGGCTCCATAGTTTCCCCTGTTCATCTGCAACACTGACACCTCCAAGCTGCCCTTATCCTTCTCAAACTGCAGATAAAAGCTTATCATATTGTGATCACTACCTCCTAATGGCTCTTTTACTGCGAGATCGCTTATCAAATCCTGTTCATTACATAACACTAAATCCAGAATAGTCTTGTCCCTGGTCGGCATCCTGAGGTATCTTGAGGTAAGCATCAGTAAAAGAAGAGGAAGTACCAATTTTGATGTGGTGGTGAATCAGCCAACTTCACATTGATGATGGTACTTTCTTGATAAAGCCAATTCAAAATGGACTTAACTGTAATTGTATTCTCAACTCCCAGCTCACCAGTATTATTAAAGAGAACTGGGACAGGCTTGTTAAAGGAGCATGACTTGTAGGGCAGTTATATCAGATATTTTTTCCTCTCCATTGTATGACATAATTGACAAATAAAAAAATAATTGAAGTGTTATGGAGAGAGAAAATTATTAGAGTAAGTTTGCATCTGGAATAAATTGATACATTAGATGGCAGGAAGTTAGATTAATGCTGACTATTGTAATGTCACACATGTGGTTTAAAAAAGGTAGTAGAGACAGATAATTAAGAAAATAGTAAAAGGTATAAGTATTTAATGAATAAATGAATGAAGAACATGGAATAGTATAGATTTACTTTTAAAATTTGGGGCCAAAATGTTAAACTGCAATGGTTATTTGTTATATAGTAATAGCTGATTTTGAAAAGTGAATAGCTTTGAAAATTAGCATTTTTGACATTACCCCAATGCCATCACCTAATTTGAACAGAACCAAGAGAAGTGTGTTGTCATCATCATAATCCATCCTCATCATTGTCATCTTTTTGTTGCAAATGCCATTCTAAACCCAAGGCGTTTACATGCAATTAATCTAAGTGCAGTCTGAATCTGAAGCTGAGGCCTATCCAAGCACTTAGCACTTGGAATGTGCTGCCAGTAGTAGTGGTGGAGCCAAATATGTTAGAGACTCTTAGATTGGCTCAAGAATATGCAGAAGATGGAAGAATATCAATATTGTGTCGACATAAAGGATTAGTTAAACTGGGTATCTGATTACTAATTTAGTTAGCTTAGCACAACATTGTGAGCCCAAGGGCCTGTGCCTGTGCTGTACAGTTCAGTGTTCTATGTTCTATTGGAGAAGTATCTCTCCAGATTTTTGGTTTGAACTGATTTCCAACTTTGACATAAATGACATTTTACAAATTCAGTGCTGTGCAAACCAGAAGCCATTATCCACAATTAAACTAGTATTGTGAATCTAAGGTAACACGAGTGAATCTGCAGATGCTGGAAATAAATAAAAACACAAAATGTTGGCAGAACTCAGCAGGCCAGACAGTATCTATGGGAGGAGGTAGTGACGATGTTTCGGGCTGATGATGAAGGGTTTTGGCCCGAAACATCGTCACTACCTCCTCCCATAGATGCTGTCTGGCCTGCTGAGTTCTGCCAGCATTTTGTGTTTTTATTGTGAATCTAACACTGTTTGTTCAAAACAAGAAATTAGGCACAGTTCCTCTACATTGCAAGTGATGTGAATGCACCCCTGTATCACCTATGCCGATTTGCATTACATCTGCCAACTCTACAAGCAGATGTGTACATGTGTAAGTGCTTTAAAAATCAAGGTCTAGCAATCCTTCATAAATGCTGTGATTTATCACTGCTTAATTTAAAAATTGATTTCATGCACTTAAAAGCTTTACACTTTTGTGGAACCAAAGAGTGCTCCAGCAAAGAAATGGGCCAAATGTCCTTTAAATCAGCACCAGTATTTATCTTTATGTTCCACCAAATCCAATCCCACTTTCTGCTCATTTCATTCACTATTAATATTCCTCAGGCAGTTCATTTTCTTGAAGATAAAAACAGATTCTGCCTTTTAGTGATTTGTGGCAGAAAAATCAATTTCTTCAGAATATTCTTTTTACTCACTGCAAAGACCTTGAACTAGTCCACTTGATAATATTTAGCTGAAAGTTTAAAAACTTGTAATTATTTTACTTCAATCATGCTCTTTTGCTGCTTTTAAAGAATACCATTAGGTATAACTTTCTCTGCACCAAAAAAACCCTTAGCTTCTCAATTCTGCTCATGAACACTAAAATCTCCATTCTTGGTTACACTTTAGTGAACACATTATCTTCCACCAGAGGAGCAACGTGAATCTACCATCAGAATAGGTGAACAGCAGATGCCATTTCATTGGCTCTTCACTCAGCTCTGGAACATCTGGACATTGAAGAAACACACACAAGGATCCTCTTCATTGACTACAGCTCAGCATTGAACACCATCATCCCCTCAAAACTAATCAATAAGCTCGATAATCAGGCCTTCATACCTCCTGCAATTGGATTCTCAATTTCTTCACTGTTTCATTAGTTTGGATTGGCAACAACACTTCCTCTATGATCTCCATCAGCACAGGTGCAACACAAGGTGGTGTGCTTAGCCTCCTGATTTACTCAATTTACACGTGTGACTGTGTGGCTAACTACAGCCACAATACCATATTTAAAGTTCAAATTCAAGTTTAATTGTCATTCAACTATATAGTACATGAATATAGCCTAACAAAACACTGTTACTATGAGGCCAAGGTGCAAAACACAGTCCCAACAGTCATACATAGTGCAAGGCACACTTGGCACATAAAAGACCGCAGTAAAATATAGACACACAGAAAAATATATAGTCTAAGTCCCTGAGTCCATAAGTGTTGCTGCGGTCTGCAGTTAGACAGAATGCATCTTGTCTTTTCCTGAGCAAACACTAGAGGACTGCACTGACTCCAACATGTACACCATGCCACATCGTCTCTCGGACTCCAGTGGAGTGCACTCCTGGGCGGCTGCAAGCAAGGCAACACCGTGGCTTGTGACTGAGGCCATGTAACTCCCTGGCCGTCTGCCCCTGCCATTCCCCAATAAACCAGTGAATCGTACTTGCAGCATTCCATATTAACAATGTGCAACAGGGTACTTTATCACAAGAAAAGTGACTAAAATGATCACCTGCTGTTAAGTTGTACATCTCCTTTGCACACCCACTCCAATCTGTCTCTGACACAGGCAACAGCACAATCTGCATCGTCCAGATCCTTCAGTTTCTCTGCCAATGAGCAACTTGCTGATGTGGTAGATCATTTAAGTAGACCATGTACTTTAAGTTCTTAATATCCAGCAAAACATAAAGAATGTGTTTAAAAAAGACAATAACACCTTCGGTTGGTGCTGCAGAAACCACTGCATCCGAGTGCACTGACATCTTACTGGAAATCTGGTTTGCTGACAATACTGCTGTTGTTGGCTGAATCAAAAGTGCTGATGAATCAGCATATAAGAAGATTAAAAACCTGGCTGAATGGTGCCATGATAACAAGCTCACACTCAACATCAAAGAGCCTGTTGATGACTAACAGGTGGAGGAAACCAGAGCTCCATGAACCAGTCCTCATCAGGGGATCAGAGATGGAGAGGAATAGCAACTTTAAATTTCCTAGTATTAGTATCTCAGAGGATCTGTCCTAACAGATTAGAATGAAGGCACAGCAGCACCTTTACTTCTTCAAAGTTTGTGAAGATTTGGCATGTTATCTCAAACTTGGAAAATCTTCAACAGATACACAGTGAAGAGTATACTGATTGGTTGCATGCCCATAAGCAGGAAAAGCCTACAAAAATTAGTGGATACAGCCCACTCTATCACAGGCAAAGCCTTTCCCACCATTGGACACATCTACAAGGAGTGCTGTCTCAAGGAAGCAGTGTCCATCATCAAGGACCCCCACCATCCAGGCCATGCTCTGGATAGTGTGTCAGAGGTTACAGCGGGACATCGATAGGATGCAAAACTGGGCTGAGAAGTGGCAGATGAAGTTCAACACAGATAAGTGTGAGGTGGTTCACTTTAATAGGTCAAATATGATGGCAGAATATAGTATTAATGGTAAGACACTTGGTAGTGTGGAGGATCAAAAGGATCTTGGGGTCCGAGTCCATAGGACACACAAAGCTGCTGCACAGGGTGTCTCTGTGGTTAAGAAGGCAAACGGTGCTTTCGCCTTCATCAACAGTGGGATTGAGTTTAGGAGCCGAGAGGTAATGTTACAGCTATATAGGACCCTGGTCAGACCCCATTTGGAGTACTGTGCTCAGTTCTGGTCACCTCACTACAGGAAGGATGTGAAGACTATAGAAAGGGTGCAGAGGAAATTTACAAGGATGTTGCCTAGATTGGGGAGCATGTCTTATGAGAATAGGTTGAGTGAACTCAGTCTTTTCTCCTTGGAGTGATGGAGGTTGAGAGATGACCTGATAGAGGTGTATAAGATGATGAGAGGCATTGATCGTGTGGATAGTCAGAGGCTTTTTCCCTGGTCTGAAATGTCTAACACAAGAGGGCACAGTTTTAAAGTGCTTGGAAGTAGGTACAGAGGAGATGTCAGGGGTACGTTTTTTATGCAGAGAGTGGTGAGTGCGTGGAATGGGCTGCCAGCGATGGTGGTGGTGGAATATGATAAGGTCTTTTAAGAGACTCCTGGATAGGTACATGGAGCTTAGAAAAATAGAGGGCTATGGGTAACCCTAGGTAATTTCTAAAGGAAGTACATGTTCGGCACAACATTGTGGGCTAAAGGGGCTGTTTTGTGCTGTGCGTTTTCTATGTTTCTATGAAGTAATTAGCAATTTTTTTATCACTGACCCCAATTAAGAATGTGCCACAGTGGATGCAGTATATCTGTATTTTCAAAAGGCATTTGATAATTTGCTACCCAAAAAGTTATTTAAATTAGGGACTTGCAGTTCCGTAGAAATTTGTTTAACATGGAGGGAATTAGTAAAAGGTAGAAAGTATGCTGAAATAAATGCATTAGAAACAAAATCACAGATCTAAAGCAAAAATAGTTAATTTTTGAATCTCACAGCAGATAAGGTAGCAACTGTGGCAAGAGCTTAAACAGCAACAGTGATTTAAAATATTGACTCTGTTTCTCCCTTTACATATGCTGCCTGACTTGCTGAGTGTTTCTTTATTTGTCTAAGAAATAAATGCATCATGTTCCAGTTGGAAGGCTCTATCTGGGAGAGTGCCATCTGCTTGGTTATAAACTGGATCGATTATATTTGGAAGGACTGAGTTTAAGATAATGTAGACTTGCCTAGATCTGATATTTTTATATTAGAAGATATCTAATTCACCTCAGTCACACATCTGGAATTTCTGAATAAATTAACAAATGTTTACAATGGAAGCAGACTTTCCAAACAGGACATATTTGTATTTTAAATTTTATTGTCCTGACAAAAATTATGTGATTGCCAAATAGGCAACTTTAAATTCTTCTGTTATTATTTTGGAGGACCTCTCCTGGGCCTAGCACATAAGTGCATTTACAAAGAAAGCACAGCAGTGCCTCTATGTCCTTGGGAGTTTGCCAAGATTTGGCATGGCATCTAAAACTTTGACAGTAGAGAGTATATTGACTGGCTGCATCACAGCCTGGTATGAAAATGTCAGTGACCTTGAAAAAAAATCCTACAAGAAGTAGTGGATACGGCCCAGTCCATCTGGGTAAAGCCCTCCCCACCATTGAGCACAATTACACGAAGCATTGTCACGGGAAAGCAGCATCCATCATCGACACCCAGGACATGCTCTCTTCTCACTGCTGCAATTAGGAAGAAGGTACAGGAGCTTCAGGATTCACATCATCAGCTTCAGGAACAGTTAGCACCCCACAGAAATCAGTTCTTGAACCAAAAGAGATAACTTCACCAAATTTCACTTGCCCTATCATTGAAATGTTCCCACTACCTATGGAGTCACTTTCAAGGACTCTTCATCTCAGGTTCTCAATATTTCTTGCTTAATTATTTCTTTCTTTTTGTATTTGCATAATTTGTTTTTTGCAAACTGGTGGAACACCCAAGTTGGTACAGCCTTTCATTGATTCTGCTGTGGTTATTATTCTATTATGGGTTTATTGAATGTGTCAGCAAGAAAATTAATCTCAAGGTTGTAAATGGTGACATATACTTTGATAATAAACTTATTTTGAACTTTGAAATAATTAAAATTATTTATGTTATTGATCTGTGAATGCTTACTTATATTTTGACACTATCTCAAGCCTTTAATGATCTACTGTTTGACCTCTCATCCCTAATTGTGTAGTCATGAAGATTTCAGTTAATAAAAATTGAAATAAATGCTAAAGAAACAATTGTACTTGTGAAGACTAACAAAAAAGAAGTTGGATATATTTAGATTTGCTGTAATTCAAAACTGGGTGTGTTAAGTAAACTGTGTGCATGACGCAGAGTCTGCAAAGGAAAAGGAAATTCTATTGTGATTTCGTTGCCTCTTGTGTCCATAAATTTTAACTCTTTGGATTAGGGAAAAAGTAGAATTCCTTTTAAAATTATAAGAAAATTATTACAACTTCAGAAGTTCATTTAAGAAGAGGAGAACTCTAACCACATCATGGCACATTGTACAATGAAAGAACTTAATAAGCCCAGGTTGTTGTGAAGTTCAATCTTTGAAGCCTGCTTTTGATGAATTTTTAAAACATTGCCATTGAGTTTGTAATTGATCTGTTTTAAGTACCCTTTGCCATGAAATTTTAACATGAATTGCAAGTTTTGCCTGAATTTAACTTTTAAAAAGTATGCATTGGTTCTTTTCTAAATGGATAAAACAAATGAATAGAAAGTAAAGTATTTCCTTAGAAGCAGGCCATGCTTACGTGCATATCCAGGACAACAGAGACTTGGGCTGGTAAGTGGTAAGCAACATCCCTGCTATATCAGTGCCAGGCAATGACTTGTTCCATCAGAAAGAGTTTATTTGCCTATCTTTGACATTCAGTGGCTTTATTATCACAATGTCCCTTGCTATCAACATCCTGGAGTCCTATTTATCAGAAACTCACTGGATCAAACACTAAGTGCACATCTGAGGCCAGTCACCTGCGATGTATGATTACTGACACAAAGCTCTTTCCATAATCGGCAAAGCTGAAGTCAGGAGAGTTATGGAATGCTGTGTGCTTGCCCAGATCAGTGCAGCCTGAAACACATATGAAGGGTCTTGGTCCGAGACGTCGACTGTACTCTTTTCCACAGATGCTGCCTGACCTGCTGAGTTCCTCCAGCATAGTGTGTGTGTGTGTGTGGCTTAGATTTCCAGCATCTCCAGATTTTATCTTGTTTGTTATTCCATATATTTGAAAGGCTGAGGAATTCAGGGTTATGGGAAACTGATACAGAAGAGTAGTGTTTTCTGTAGTGGGGGAGTCTAGAACTAGAGGGGACAGCCTTCAAGTACAAGGACATCCCTTAAGAACAGAGATAAGGAAGTATATCTTTGCCGGAGGGTGGTAAATCATTACCACAGATGGCTGTAGAGGCCAAGTCTTTGGGTATATTTAAAACAAAGGTTAATGCACACTTGATTAGTAAAGTCATCAAAGGTTACAGAGAAAGGAGGACAATAGAGTTTAGGGGGCTGATGAACCAGCCAAGATGGAATGGCAGAGTTGACTCGATGGCTGAATTGCTTAATTCAGCTCCTATATCCTATGGTCTTAATGTCTAAGAGAAGTTGCGGCCAATGACGATCAGGCATGATCATATTCAATGCCAGGGATAGTTTGAGGGGCCTGGTGGGCTACTGCTGCTATATTTTTGTGTGTTCAAGATTATTCTCCATCATCTTCATGATTTTCATTGTATGTGCTCTTGGCTCGTCTTCTTGTAATCCTAATTACAGTCAGAAACTAGGATTCGTGAGATAACGCTTAATCCAAGTGTCATCATTGTTCCATTATGATAACATGATAGTAAAGGAAACAATGCAATTCCTCAAAATGAATTATGTAAGTGACCTTTTATATATAGTGTGTTAACCATTGTGATTAACTGCTTCTGACATTAGGGTATCTGAAGGTTTAAAAAGTGTAAGTGTTTCTTAAAACAGCTGAAGGTCAATTTACGATTCTGTTTTTCAGCAGGGTTGACAAAGGTTTATGCCTGCACTGAATTATCTCTGCCCCTCCTTAATTTGGGAGAAGGATACAATTTACCTCTCTTTGAGTTGCAAGTCTTTGTCATCTTCTTGCAGTTTGTAATGATATAATATAAACCTGTTGCCTGAAGTGTCTCATGAGATGAACAGAGACAAAGAGGTTGAGGAACTCTGTATTTGCCACAGCAGATTAGTCGAGGCATAGGTCTATAATTTAGGCTCTACATCTAGTAGCTGATAATTCTTGGAAAAACATTATCATCTGCACACCTCAGTCAAGCATCAACACTCTGAACACTTTGGCAAGGTTGCTTCTCTTTTTCCTTCCTTCTGCCTCCCTTGTCAAAGCAGGCATTTTTCTCATCTTTATAGTCCTGCATGGCTGCACTAAAAGCCACCATTCCTTGAACAGAAAAGGCTTCCTTCTACCTCAGATTCCTTGCCCACTATGAAAGCTGCCATTCTGAGGCAATTGTGAATGTTTTATTATTAATAGCTTTTTCAGTAATGCACTCATTTTGTAAAATTAATGAAGAAAACTCAGTCCAGACCTTTCAATTCTCAACAAACCTATGAATAATCCTTTGAATAGCATAGGTTTGTGTGGGGGTTGGGTGTTCTTCCTGCTGGTAGCATGTTACTCAATTGTCTAAGTGGCATGAGATGCTCTACAAATGCACATTGATGATTCACGTAAAAAAAATTTGAGGAAGTTGTCACTTACAGAGCCAAAAATAGGCATTGCACAACCAAATATCGTGACCACTGTATTTGAAATAGACACAGTTGTTAAAGAAAAATACATTTCCATTTACAGTTTGATTGTTTACAATCTTCAAATGAATACTTATGTAATTATTATTTTTAATTACGGCTGGACCTTCAGACGTACTATCTGGTATGAAAGATTATGCTGTCAGCTTGTATTTTCCACTTATAATTATATCACAAGAGCAAGTTTCCTTCGTGTCAGCAACAAATGATTCTTGTTGGGTGAAATGGATTGCTAATGTATATTGAATATCTAACAGTTATTTGTTAACATGGAATATATTTGAAGCTCTAGAGAAAAATACATTACTCTTCCTATTGTATTAGAATGAAACTGGTGGAAAAGAGTAAGACATTGAAATTTGTTTCAGCATGTAGAAAGTCAGCTGAATTTATATAAAAAAAGTTTCTATTTTCTCATTTAATATTTTGCCTTTCACAGAATGGAACTTTATGGTGTAGTCTGGCTAATTGCCGCATCATGTTCATGCTGCAGTTATGAGCCATATCACAAATTATTAGTATTAATTTATCCATTCAACTAAATATATAAATCCTAGTTATGTAAGCAGATTATTCAGCTGTTGGAGTCTATTCTGCTCTTTACTTAAATGATGACTTACCTTTATCTCTACTCCAGTTACCTATTTTACCAGTTTTTTTTTTGTATTATTCCAATGTAAAATCCTGAATCCATAGCCATTTGTTGGATCAGAAAGGAAGGAAGATGTTTGAAGACTTCCCAGTTTTAATTTCATCTACCTTAATCAATTATCAAAAAATTGGGTCTTAGTAGTCTGGGATCGAGAAATGTAGTGGTACTATTAAAGTTGCATTATCAGAGGGGCAGCACAATGAGCCAGAAAATGTTTTTCTTGAATTCCCACCAGTACAAAACCTGGTTTTTGTGTGACTAAACAGACCTTCACAGAGGGAACTATCAGCATTGTGGAGTGCTCAATCTGGAATCGTCACAATGAAAATTGCAGGAGGGATACTGAATGTGTGGGGCAATGATACAGGTTAGGGAGTTAAGGGTAAAGGCCAAGAATCTTTGGGGGATTTGCATTTGGCATGTGGTGATAGGAGGAGGTGCAGATGGATTGGTTGCCCGGGTCTGCAGAGAGGTTAGTTGTCAGGAGTTAGTCGAGTTACTTGCAATGGGCATCTCTGCAGAAGTGTCATTAGGCAGTAAGTGATCAGACAGCAAGTGGTTCAAATCAGCAGGCTTTCGGGGGATAGATGAGTAACTAAGACAGATAGCAACAAAATTGTAAGTCAAGTTGTTAGTATCGTGTGCCAGCAGTTTGGGGTAGTGTTTCCTTTTCCTGCTAATCTGTTATTGGGTGTAGTGGAGATGGGGGTTGGTGAAATTTGGGGTCGTATCTTGGGTGCTGAGTAGTAGTGATATTGAGGCATATCTTTTATTTTAAAAAAAAGCCTGTCTTATGAAGAATCCTAGTACACGACTCCATGGATTGAAGTTTATTCAGTCAGGATCCCCTCCTCCCAATACCCCCCAAGCAAGCTTTGTAAGATGTCCTTTTGTTCATCCAAGAGATGCCACTGGGCATAACCAGGCATTTCCATGCATGGAAGACCCAGAAGGAAAATAGTGGACGTAATGTAACATAGAAAGTCCATTGTTCGTCATTGAAATTGAATTATTGAATTGTACAGTCAAAAGATCTGGTGCTATGCATTTCAATTTCTATTTGTGCATCTATGTTTGGGAATTAGTTAGCAGGTCAAAATTTGAGGAAAATATTCTATAATCTATGTCTTGATGTCTTGCTCTGCCTTTCAGCTTTTCTACAGCAACTAGATGTTTTAATTCTATGATTATTCCTTTATTCCTCAACCCAATAGGAAAAATGGGTTCCTACTATCTTGCCTGATCTGTTTATCAGTTTTAAAGAAATCAATTCAATTATTCTTCATCTTTCTAAATTCTGGTGAAAATAATCCAACTATTCAACCCTGGTGAATCTGTCTAAACACTCCTTCAGGGTCAACTATTCTTCCTCAAGGTCAAAGAGTCATGTAACATGGAAAATAAGCCCTTTGGTCTGCTACACCCCTGTCAGCCTTTTTGTCCATCTACACTCTTCAAATACTTGTCTTTCTTGAGATTTGGCTGTACAAATGAAGCATAATTGCCTCATTTTTTGAATCCCAATCCTCCTGTGATAAAAGACAGTATTTAATTTCTATTTAAAAGTAAAATGTAATGGATTGTGCAATCTTGAATACACTCTTTAAAAAGGCAAAACTGCCTGAATTTACAGATAATACTGATGACAAATTACAGTGAACAGTCTGATTAAATAGAAAGGATCAATTTAATTGGCAAGTCAAGCTGAACAGCATATCTAGAGACTGAGGGGCCTACAGATAAGGTAAAATAAGGGTTTGATTAACTAATCTAACTCAAGGCTAACTTCAATGTCTTTCTCATAATCTCTTCTGATACTTTCCAAGAACTTATTTCATAGAAGCAGCTGGCATCATGTAGCTAATCAAGGCACAGAAACTTGAAAGTACAGAAAATAGGAGCAGGGAGCCTGTTCATCCATGATTCAACACAATCATGGCTGCTCATCCAGTATACTGTTCCTGATTTCTTCCCACAACTCTCTCCACATATCTTCCTTACATGTAATGGCTTGGGTTTCACTGCTTTCTATAGTACAGAATTACAGGCAGAAAGGCAGAGGGGGTGGTGTTGCTCTGTTGGTAAAAATGAAATCAAATCATTAGAAAGAGGTGACATAGGGTTGAATGGTGTTCAACATTGGGGATAAAGCTAACGAACTGTGAAGGTGAAAAGACCCTGTTGGGAGTTGTATATAGACACCCAATCAGTAGTAAGGATATGGTCTACAAATTACAATGGAAGACAGAAAATGCATGCCAAAAGGGCAATGTTACAAAAGTCATGGGAGACTTCAATCTGCAGGTATATTGGGAAAATCAGGTTGGTGCTAGATTCCAGGAAGGGGTATTTTTAGAGTGCCTTCAAGATCACTTTTTAGAGCAGCTCATGCTTGAGCCCACTGGAGGATCAGCTATTCTAGATTGAGTATTGTGCAATGAACCAGAATTGATTAGAGAGCTTAAGGTAAAAGAAACCTAAGGGGAAGGTGATCATAAAATGATTGAATTTGCCCTGCAATTTGAGGAGAAGCTAAAGTTAGATGTATCGCTATTACACTGGAGTAAAGGGAATTACAGAGCCAAGAGAGAGGAGTTGGACAGAATTGATTGGAAAGTTTTTTAAAAACCAACAGAAGACAACTGAAAAAGTCATTAAGAAGGCAAAGATGGAATGTAAGCTAGCCAATAATATTAGAGAAGATACCAAAAGCTTCTTCAGGTACTGATGCACAATCAATAACTCTCGGAGACGTGAGTCAAGGTAGGCTTTTATTGGCTGGAAGAAAGCACCGTCAGCAGCAAGATACCACCACACAACATCCTGGAGACTGAGGGAGGAGCAGTGCCTCCAATCGCCTTTATACAGGGATCTGTGGGAGGAGCCACAGGAGCAGTCAGCGGGGGGGGCGTGTCCAGACAGGTATATGTAGTTCACCACATTCACCCCCCCCCCCTTTGTTTTAAAAGCGAGTCCCCATGGAGTGAAGTTTCTTACAAGTATATTTACAGGTTAAGTCTATCAGGTGGTCGAATCTGTCGCTGTGACCTACGTAGCACCAGCAGTGATTGCACCAGAGACGGTGGTTGTGCTGGTTCTGGCCTGACTTGAGGTGTCAGCCCATTAGGCGTCAGTGATCCCTCATGCGTGTGTGAGGCGCCCGGTATATGCGTGTGCGAGGCGCCCGGTATGGGAGTGTCGTGAGGAGTCTGTGTTAGGGCTTGGTGTGCGTGGTGGCAGGTGGGTATACACCTCGGTGGGTACAGGGTTCATAGTTACCGTGGAGTGTTCGGGGTAGTGGTCTGCTGCTCCTGCGGGCACCAGGTCGTGGACGGAGACCGTGTCCTCCCGCCCATCAGGTAAGACCACGTAGACATACTGGGGGTTCGCATGTAGTAGGTGAACCCTCTCGACCAGCGGGGAGTATTTATTGCTCCTTGCATGTTTCCGGAGCAGCACTGGCCCTGGGGATGTCAGCCAAGCCGGTAGGGTGGTCCCAGTGGCAGACTTCCTGGGAAAAGAAAAGAGGTGCTCATGAGGGGTGGCATTGGTGGACGTACATAACAGAGAGCAGATGGAGCGGAGTGCCTCGGGGAGGACCTCCTGCCATCGAGAGACCGGCAACCCCTTTGACTTAAGGGCTAAAAGTGTGGCATTCTCCCTCTCTACTTGTCCATTTCCCCGGGAATTATAGCTCGTGGCCCTACTAGTGTTACGTACCCCGTAACTGGGTCACTTACCAGCAAAGATAGAGAGGTCCGTTGAAGTCTGATGGTACTATTTTTAAAAGTATTTATTGATAAAGGGGCGCAAAAATAAGATTAATGCAAACATACAGATAATATACGTCGTCAATACTAAATCTAAAAGCGTGGGAATAATAATACTCAATAAGAAATAGCTCTATCGTTGTCTAGGGGATAATGTATTGTCCGATGGAAATATAACAGTCACTGTTAGTTCGTTCAAGCTGCAGCGTTTTGGGTTTAAGAGAGAGACGGTTTAAACTTGCCCAGGTCTTTTATGATGCCAATCCTTTGAGTCGGGGGAGTTGGTTTCCCTGTTGCTAGCTAAAAGCCGTTTTCCATGGTACCAGCCACCAGTTCCAGGCAACGGAACTGAACACACGTGGCCTCCTTCAAATGGCTTCCCACTATTATGGGATCGCTAGCGTTTCTTCTGGTGCGTCTGAGGGCTGTTCCCACAGACCCTCTTTTATCCTGACTCGCAGGGTCACAGATGTCAATCAGGTTGGGGGTGATGCAATCCCTCCCTCAACCAGCCCACTTTGCCTGAGGACATTCATGTAGCATAGTCTCCAATCCACAAATTCGCCTTCCGGAGTCAATGGCCATGTCCCGTAGCTTCACATCGCCGGGGAAACAAGACATTCCGCACATCTCTCTCTCTCTCTCATTTCCTGGGCCCCCTGACCCAACCCAACAGTGATCTTGCGATTCTCACAAAGGAGGGGGCTGTAGGCATAACACTAGTAGCAATGCCCCTAGCTAGCAGGTACTGGCGCAGCTCGTCATTCATAAAGGAGGACCCTCTATCACTGTGGATATAGCAAGGATATCTGAACAGAGTGAAGAGCTGGCGCAGGGCTTTTACAACGGACGTGGCAGTGGTGTCGGGGCAGGGGATGGCAAAGGGGAACCGCGAGTACTCGTCGATAATGTTGAGAAAGTAGACATTGCGGTCGGTGGAGGGAAGGGGGCCCTTAAAGTCAACACTCAGCCGCTCAAAGGGGCGGGTGGCCTTGATAAGTTGTGCCTTTTCAGGACAGTAGAAGTGCGGTTTGCACTCACCGCAGACTTGGCAGTCCCTGGTCATCGTCCTGATGTCCTCAAGGGAGTAAGGCAGGTTCCGGGCTTTTACAAAATGGTAAAATCGGGTGACCCCCGGGTGGCAAAGATCTGCACGGAGGGCGTATAGCTGGTCGAGCTGTGTGCTGGCACACACTCCCCGGGATAGGGCATCAGGGGGCTCATTGAGCCTTCCAGGCCAGTACAGGATATCATAGTTGTAGGTGGAGAGTTCTATTCTCCACCGCAAAATTTTATCATTTTTGATTTTGCCCCGCTGTTGGTTGCTGAACACGAACGCAACTGAGCGCTGGTCGGTCAGCAAGGTGAACCTTTTGCCGGTGAGATAGTGCCTCCAGTGCCTAATAGCTTCCACTATGGCCTGGGCTTCTTTCTCCACCGCGGAGTGCTGAATTTCAGGGCCTTGAAGGGTATGAGAGAAGAATGCTACTGGCCTGCCTGCCTGATTGAGGGTAGCAGCCAGCGCGATGTCGGAGGCGTCACTCTCTACTTGGAAGGGAATGGTCTCGTCCACCGCATGCATCGTTGCTTTGGCAATGTCCCCTTTAATGCAGCTGAAGGCTGCGCAGGCCTCAGCTGAGAGGGGAAATGCGGTGGACTTGACCAGGGGGCGGGCCTTGTCTGCGTAATGAGGGATCCATTGGGCGTAATAGGAAAAGAAGCCCAGGCACCGTCTGAGGACTCTGAAGGTGGTGGGAAGAGGGAGTTCTTACAGGGGCGCATACAGTCGGGATCAGGGCCAATGACCCCGTTCTCCACGACATACCCAAGGATAGCGAGTTGGGTGGTTCCGAACACACACTTGTCCCTGTTATAGGTAAGGTTCAGAGCTTTGGCCACTTGGAAAAATCGTTGGAGGTTGGTGTTGTGATCCAGCCAGTCGTGACCGCAGATGGTGATGTTATCCAGATATGGAAATGTGGCCTTCAGTTGGCACTGGTCCACCATCCAGTCCATTTCCCTCTGGAAGATGGAGACACCATTCGTGACACCGAAGGGGACACGCAAGAAGTGATAGAGCCTGCCGCCCGCCTTGAAGGCAGTGTAGGGGCGGTCCTCTGGGCGGATGGGGAGCTGGTGGTAAGCGGATTTCAGATCTATGGTCGAGTACACCTTGTACTGAGCTATCTGGTTGACCATATCTGCGATGCAGGGTAGGGGGTACGCGTCAAGCTGCGTGAACCTATTGATGGTCTGGCTATAGTCCACGACCATCATATTTTTCTGCTTAGTCTGAACAACAACCACCTGGGCCCTCCAAGGACTTGTGCTTGGCTCAATGATCCCCTCCCTATGTAGCCGCTGCACCTCCGACTGAATGAAGGCCCTGTCCCCCACGCTGTACCTCCTGCTTTTAGTTGCCACAGGTTTACAGTCGGGGGTCAGGTTGGCGAACAGTGGTGGGGGAGGGATCTTGAGGGTGGAGAGGCTGCAAGTGGTGTCAGTAGCGCAGCTGTCGGCATGGTGCTGGGTGGGATGTGTTGGTCAGTGTGTGTGTGTGATCAGTAGCGGGGTATATGACGAAGTCCCACAAAACTGAGGATTCCTGACAGTGAGTGGTGGGAGGGGCCCGTCATATGCCATAGTCACACTTTTGAGGTGGCTCTGGAAGTCCAGCCCCAATAGCACAGGCGCACACAGTTGAGGCATGACCAGTAGCGCAAAGACCCAATATTCTGTGCCCTGCACCACCAATGTCGCTACACAACCCCCCCCCGGATGTCTGTGGAATGCGACCCAGAAGCCATGGTGACCCTCTGGCTTACCGGCTGTGTCACGAGTCCACAGCGTTGCACCGTGTCCGGGTGAATAAAACTCTCAGTGCTACCCGTGTCAAACAGGCAGCTAGTCCTGTGCACCTCCACCAGGATGTCCATCATTGACCTTGCAAGCTGGTGTGGGGCGCTTTGGTCGAGGGTTACGGAGGCCAGAGTGGAATCACTGTCTTGGTGCCCGGTAAGCACCGGTGGGTTGGAGGCGGGGCGAGGTGGTGCCGACAAAGAATGCCGCCCCCATGCCTCGCACGAGGCGGGCAGGCAAGATGGCAGCGACCAAGATGGCGGCCCCCATGCCTCTCACGCGGCGCTGCTCGACCCCGCTCGTGGTTTAGACTTACAGACCTTGGCGAAATGGCCCTTCTTTCCACAGCTGGAGCAGGTAGCTTCTCGGGCCGGGCAGCATTTTTGGGGGTGCTTTTCGAGTCCGCAGAAGTAACACTGTGTGGACTTGCGGCTAGCAGCAGCTGTGGTCGATTGCGGAGAGTGCACGGACTCGCGACTGGCAGCAGCCGAGGTCGATTCGCCGGCGGGTGGCGGGGTCGGCGGCATCCACAGGGCCGGTGGGAGATTGCGCGGCTGGACAGCGTCAGCATTGTGCAGAGCAGCCTCCAGCGTGTCGGCCAGCTCGATCGCCGAGCGTAAGGTAAGATTGGTGTTTTCCAGCAGCCGCTGGCGCACATACACTGACCTGATCCCCGTAACGAAGGCGTCTCGTACCAGGAGCTCCGCATGCTGTTCCACCGTCAGTCCCCTGCAGTCGCAGGCCCGCACGAGTGTCTGTAGGGCCCGGATAAACTCAGCACTCGACTCTCCGGCCCGCTGCCACCATGTCACTAAGCAATGTCTTGCGTAGACGGTGTTCACCGGCTGCAGGTTCTGTCTTTTGAGGGCGTCCAGTGCCCTTTGGTAGGTCGGCAGGTCCCTGATAAGGGAGTATACCCGCGGACTGACTCTGGAAAGGAGGATTTTGCGCATGATAGAAGGCTCAGTCATGGGAATCTCTTCCAAGTATGATTGGAAGCATGTAAGCCAGAGTTCAAAGGCGATAGCTGCTTCTGGGGCTTGGGGATCAATGTCCAATTTTTCTGGATGTAAAATACTTCCCATGTTTTAAAATTTCCAGCCAATAAAATTGATGCACCATCAATAACTCTCAGAGATGTGAGTCAAGGTAGGCTTTTATTGGCTGGAAGAAAACACCGTCAGCAGCAAGAGATCACCACACAACATCCTGGAGACAAGTTACAAGCCCATGGTAATACAGGAATGATTCTAGCATAGATAAAGCAGTGGCAGATTAGCAGGAGTCTAAGAGTGGGAATAAAGGGATCCTTTCCTATTTGGCTGCTGGTGACTAGTGGAGTTTCTTGGGTCTATGTTGGGACCAATTCTGTTTACATTATATGTCAATAATTTGGATGATGAAATTGATGGCTTTGTTGCAAAGTTTGGAGAAGATATGTAGATAAGTGGAGGTGCAGATAGTTTTGAGTAGATAGGCTACAGGAGGACTTTGATTAGGAGAATGGGCAAAGAAGTGGCAGATGGAATACAGTGCCATGAAGTGTATTGGTCATGCACATTGGTAGAAGAAATGAAAGGGTTGTTTATTTTCTAAATGGAGAGAAAATGAGATGCAAAGGGATGTGGGAGTCCTTGTGCAGGATTTCCTAAAGATTAATTGGTAGGTTAAGTCTGTGGTAAGGAAGACAAATGTGATGTTAGCATTGATTTCAAGAGGACTAGAATATAAAATCAAGGATGTAATGTTGAGATTTTATAAAGGACTGGTGAGGCCTCACTTTGAATATTGTGAGCAGTTTTGGGCCCCTTATCTTAGAAAGGGATGTGCTGAAACTGGAGAAGGTTCAAAGGAGGTTCATGAAAAGGATTTCAGGTTTGAAGAGTGTTTGATGCTCTGGGCCTGTATTCATTGGAATTCAGAAGAATGAGGGGTGACCTCATTGAAACCTATTGAGTGGTTGTGATGAGGATGCTTCCTTTGGTGGGAAAGTCTAAGACCTGAGGATATGATCTCAGAATAGAGGGGTATCCTTTTAGAACAGTGCTGAGGAGGAATTCCTTTTGCCAGGGAGCGGTGAATCTGTGGAATTCTTTACCACAGGTAGCTGGGGAGCCAAGTCTTTTATATATATTTAAGGCAGATGCTGATAGATTCTTATCAGTCGGGGCATGAAGGAATACAAGGAGAAGGCAGGGGACTGGGGCTGAGAGGAAAATTGGATCAGCCGTGATGAGATGGTGGAGTTGACTCGATCAGCCAAATTCTACTCCGATGTCTTGTGCTGTTATGGTCTTGTGGAACTATACAGCCTTACTGCTTGCTGAGTGAAGAAATGTGTCCTGATCTTAATTCTAAAAGACATACTGTACAGCCTGAAGGTTTAATGCCACTTTCGAGCCATTAGGAAGATCTTTGCTGTATCCAGTCTGTCAAGTTCTTTCAGAATTTAATAGGATTCAGTGGGGGTTCTTCCTTATTCCTCTGTATACCAGTAACTAGAGGCCTAAGTGACCCATTCTCACCATGTATTCAACCTGATCATCTCAGAATCAATCTAGCAATGCTCAGTAAAATAAGGAGACCAGAGGAGTTGGGGGGGGGGGGGGGGGGGAGAAAACTCCTGTAGGAGTTTTGCTGAGGAATTGTGCAGCTGCAGCAAGATGCCCTTGCTCCTGTACACAAATACCCAATCAATGAAAGCTAACTTATCATTTGCTTTCCTACTGCTTGCTGTACCTGAATGCATGCTTTCAGCAACCAATGTACCAGGACATCCAGGTCTCGTTGGACTTTGCCTTTTCCCAATGTGTCATCAATCAGATAGTGATCTTTCTTTCAGCTTTTAGAGCCAAAGGGAATCACCTCACATTCAGAACATAGAAAAGTACAGCACTAAACAGCCATTCAGCCCATCATATTATACTGATCTTGATGCCAATTTATATATATCTCCATTCCCTTCACATTCATGTGTCTATCTGATAGCATCTTGAAGTCCTGGTTTCAACACTGCTTTTGATAACCCATTCCAGGCACCTATCACTCCACGTGTGTATTTTTTTTTTAAACTTGTCTCTCATCCTCTGGTGTTTGATATTTCTACCCAGGGAAAAGATTCTGACTGTCTGGCCTATCTATGCCTCTCATAATTTTAGGTCTTCTGATGCTCTCTGGAGAACAATCCAAATTTGTGCAAACTTTCCTTCTTGATCACACCATCTAATCCAGGCAGCATCCTGGTAACCCTCTTCTGTATCCTTTCCACAGTCTCCACATCCCTCCTGTAATGGGGCAATCCAAATTAAAGTGCATCTGCTGGTCATTTGCCCATTCACCCAACTTATCGAAAACAAGTTGGAGTCTCTTTATATTCTTCTCATTATTCCTCAAGGGCAGTTTTGCATTGTCGGCAAACTTGGAGCCATTCCATTTAATCAACACACACAAAATGCCAGAGGAACTCAGCAGGCCAGGCACTATCCATGGAAAAGAGCGCAGTCGACGTTTCTAACTAGCGTTCCATCCAGCATGTGCAGATTTTCTCTTGTTTTTCATTCCATTTAATGTTTACATCCACATCTCTGATATATATAGTGGATAGCTGAGCCCAGAACAGATCCCTGCTCTGGGCTCAGCCTGCCCTCTGAAAGAAGACTAATTTATTTCAATTGCCTTGCATAATTCCTTCTCAAAGTGTGTGCCTCCTCGTTCTTGCATGCTGCAGTTTAAACTTGATGTCTTGGGGCAGGAGTTTCAGGAGCTGTCATTTGACATGATTTCTTGCCTCAACACATTAATTTCAACTTAATCTGTAAAGATGAGTATGTGATGACAACTTGCAATGCATCTGCAAGTTTTCCGCATGTTGACAGCATTACTTTTTTCATTCTCGTTATGGCATCTCCTCCAGTCACGAGAGTTCATTGTTAAAGGTAGAAGATTATCTTTGGTACTATCAGGATTTTGGGAAGACCAACAAGACTTTTAGTTCTATTGCAACAAAGATGATGAATCTGGGATTGTTATTTCAATTTATAAAGGGGATATTGGAGAGAATTAAGCTATTGTTTTGAAAGGAGAATTGATAAATCTATTTACAGAAATAATTAAATCAAACTAAACTATACTGCATACAAAATCGTAATCGTAAATCCCAATAATTGAACATCTTAAATGAGCACAAGGAAATTGTAGATGACAGGAGTGATAGTGGGAACTATTTTTTGAGTTTGATTAGCAAAGGTTTACTCTGCCAAAGAGAGTGGTGAGTTTAGTAAAGCAAACAAACCAAGAGGTACTTGAGTCAATCCAGTGTTTCACAGAATGCTTGTGGAAGTGGATTGGTTAATTAAGTCCCTCCTATGTATTATAAACATAAGTCGATCAGTTAAGATGTAAATCTATCCTAAATAAGTAACTATTATCATTTTTTAAGTGTGGAAAAGGACACAATATTGCCTTGATTTGGCTGCCTTCCAGTGGAAGTCATGGAATGATTGAACCCATCAGCATGTGCTTAATGGTAAAGAACTAATCAGTGTGTTACAGTCATATATGTTAACTGGTGTTTTATTTTCTTTTAGTGCACAGCATTTTAATAATTCTTTATTATATGCAATGTATTTCAATCAAAGAGTTGATTGTTTACTCTTTGCCATAGTAATCTCTCATAGGATTTCAAAATTTCAGAACCATTTACAGTATATCATTGAAATGTATCCTCTGACCATCTATTCTATATATAAATAAATATCATAACCAATCTATGTTTAGACCCAGAATTCTTGTGCTGAGAGTGGAAAATGTGTTTAAATGTTTACAAGCAACAAGGAAGACAGTTTTCTAGACCTTTGCAGCTGACATATGCAAGCAACATGGAGCTTTGCCTATTTAATAAAGTATTAAAAATCTGCCATTCCCAAACTTGAAATTAAATACTCACTTTAGAAAAATTAAACTGATTATGGTTGATTATTTCTAAAGAGATAGTGGCTTCAACTGTTGCAGACTTTGAATCCTTTCTTCTCACGTTAGACTTTTTTTCATGTGACACTTAGGAGAATTAGATTAGCATTTATGTAAATTGCACGTTAATTTATTTTTAGAGCACCTTGTATTCACAGTAGCAGGCAGAATGCTGCCTGACATGAGTATATGCAAATGCAGCATTTGCACCATATGTTACTTTCCTGGGTTGACATTTATTTAATACATGTTGGAAAATCTTTGAACATCCAAGATTTTACGAGGTCAGAGGTCTTCTAAAAGTTATTTTTATCCATGAGTGTATCATGTGGCCTGCATGTCGGTACCATATGTTGTAAAGCAGTCATAGGATCCATGGAAAATATCACATTCCAAACAGATCATAACCAAGCTTGGCACAGGCTGGGTGAATAGTTCCTTTCTCATTTAAGACTGTTCTTCGAAACATGCATTTGGTTAGAAATCTAATTACAAACAAAAGTTCACCTCAGTTGCTAAACTGATTAATGGTCTTAAGGAAGCTTTACTAACACCCTGTTAGTTCCAACAGTCTTCAATAATAGAAAAAAAATGCAGATTAAATATCTTGTAGTTCCAGAGCTCTGGAGGATGAATATAAAAGTAAAATCACCAAGTGATGACCAAAAGTCATCAGTATTAGTTATCCTAAATAAATCAGCAGCATTTAAATTTTATTTAATAATTAGTAGGTCATATCAAGATAGTTTTGCACATGCACTTAAAATAATGTTTTCAACCATTCAGGCCACAGAAAGGTTAAACAATCAATCCTTTGATAATTTGTGCCAGTTTTCTGTTTGTGCTGTACAGAATTTCTCATTGTAAATTATTTTCATTAATACTAACATTCACAAATGCTGAAGGAGCACAGCAAGTCATGCAGCTACTATGGAGGGGAATAATCAGTCAATGTTTTGGGCTGAGACCCTACATCAGGACTGGAAAGAAAGGGGCAAAGGCCAGAATAAGAAGGTGGGGGGAGGGGAAGGAGTACAAACTGGCACGTGAGGGAGGGGGAGGATGAAGTACTGTAAGTAGTGGGGAGGTGATAGGTGGAAGAAGTAAAGAGTTGAGATGAAGGATTCTGATAGGAGAGGACAGTGGACAATGGAAGAAAGGTAAGATGGAGGGGAACCAGAGGGAGATGATGGGCTGGTGAGGAGCATCATAACATCAGCTGCTATTCTGTTTATCATTGTCCATTCACACTGTAATCAGCCAAAAGTTTGCATTGAAACTTGCCATGTTAATCAGATGATTTTGTTTTTGTATCCCTTAGCTATCATTTAAATTTTTAAAAACCTGCTGTAAGGATCTTAAATTTCCAGTCAGATTTTGTTTGGGATTCAAATTTTGGAAATATCGATAAGCCGTACATACACTCATCCCAAGAAGGTTCAGTGTAAGATGATAAAGCTGTTGCAAAAACATAAGGCAACCTGGGATAATTTCAAAAGCAATTTGAGCACCCACTCAATAAAAGTATTAAGGTCTGAGAAAGGATATTGAAGGATTTCAATGATGATGGTGAATGGTTCACTGTGGGAAATATATTAGGATCAGAATCAGGTTTATTATCACTGATATATGCCATGGTAGCCTGCCTCAGAGACTATCGTCCAGTAGCACTTACATCCACAGTGATATAGTGGTTTTAGAGGTTGGTTATGAAACATCAACTCCTGCTTGAGAAGCAACTTAGATCTGCTCCAATCTAGCTGCCGGAGCAATTGGTCCACAGCAGATGCCATCTCATTGGTTCTTCACTCAACTCTAGAACATCTGGACAGTAAAGATACATACATCAGGATGCTCTTTATCATCTACAACTCAGCATTCAATACCATCATCCCCTCAAACTAATCAATAAGCTCCAAGACCTTGGGCTCAATACTTTCTTGTGCAATGCGTCCTGGATTGTGAAAGTCACCCTGTCTGTCATTATTTATAAGGAAAGATTAACAAGCAGATAGAAGAAAACTTTCAAAGTTCTGCTCAAAGCTTCCATAAAAAAGCAATGTCTCCACTGACTCTTATAAATCCATGACCCAGACCACTCAAAGTGGAGAAGGAGAATTTGGGATTGTATGGAGAATCTTGAGTCCACCTCCCAGGAGCACTCAGAAACCCAGCATAAAGGCAGAGTGGCCATGCCACCTCACTGGTTAGCCATCTATCTGTCCTGCTAGCCACTTCTTGCCCCATCTGTGATAAAGACTGCAGTTCCCACAATGACCTCAGAACTTCTAACACCAGAGTGGAAGCAATACATCCTTGAACTTGAACAAAATCCTTGGGAAGAAAACAAAGAATTTCTCCACTAGAAGGGGTGTGGAAAATCAAGAAAATATCATAAGATATAGGAGTAAAGTCAACCCATTTGGCCCATCAAGTCTGCTCCACTGTTCAATAATGGCTGATTTATTTCCTTCTCAATCCCATTCTCCTACTTTCTTCCCTAACATTTGATTCCCTAACATCAAGAACCAATCAACCCAATGACTTGTCCTCCACAATCATCAGCACAATGAATTCTACAGATACACCACCCTCTGGCTAAAAAAATTCCTCTGGATCTCTGTTCTACCAGAGGATACACCATCATAATAGCAGAAAATGGGGGTAGGGGGTAGTGAGAACAAATGGGAAGATGTTTGAAAAGGTGGATACAAGGATTGATACAAGAGGTGGTAGTGTCAGTGGAAAGACAGTGATGTATATTAGTGGACAACAATAAGTATCCAAGGAAAAAGACACTATAATGGAAGCAAATTTTTTAAAGTATATTCCTGTTTATCATCAGCAGGATTTACACTTCTTTTTCCTTATTCATCTTTATTGGTTTCTGTTTCACATTTTGAGAACATGTTAACAAAATTCATTGCTGACTGGTCATATATCAGAGGGCTCTATCATCTCACTGAATAAAACTGAAACCTACAAAATTGGTTGTATGGTGTTTGGAATATCCTTGGGTTGAACTTTGAATGCAACACTGACAGTATAGAGTAGCCAGTTCACATTTCTGTAATATTACCTTCCCTTCAGCCTAACTCTAACATTTGATTCATTTCATCTGTAGTGGTGTGAAATTGAAATTAAATACAGTAAGATTTAAAATAATGTTATTTTTGCTTGTCCTATGGATTAGGCCCAGCTGCTTAAACTTTGAATGACTGTAAGGCAGTGCAACAAAAATACTGTTGGAATCTGGAGAATTTTGTTTATAATAAATATATAAGTTACTGCTCAGTGTCAGGGGTGACATTTTTGCCTCCTTAATTTCATATCATCGCTTTCATTGAATAGGGTGATAATGTTGGCCTTGAATCTTCCTACGAAGACCCGCAGATCTACCAATAGCCAATAAAACATTGAAAATAATATCTGTAAAATATAATACATCTATTACAATAATCATTCACTGTAACTTCATGATCTGTATTATCACCCACCAGTTTTTGTTTGATTGAAACAAGATAATTTGACATTTAATTTTAAAAAATGCTGTTTCTTACTATCTAGTTACAATGGAAAACATGTAACATTACTGTGGTTTTATGACATTGAAAACACATTATTAAGACTTTCCATGTTGGCCACATCTAAGTGCAAAAACATACATGGTATTTTGGTGTTGGCACTTTCTGATGCCCAGTTTTGTCCTTGGAATGGCTGTTTTGGTCTAGCATTAGGTAGCTTTTTTTCCAGAACATTTCAAGCACAAAAGAAGGTGACTAAGATAGGCTTGTAAAATGGAAGACCTGCTTAAAGCAACTTGGCAAAGCAGTTACACAGGAAACCTGAGGATCATGAAGGAGCATGCTTAAAGTGTCTTGTCCCAACAATGACCAGTTGATTAGTTGAAGAAATGGTTGGAGATGATTTAATGCAAAGATATATCTCATTATGTCAGACATGGCTGCGTGGGAAACTTTTGAAATAAATCTGAGGAATTACAAAAAATCTTGTGTGTAAACAGGGGAGCCATTTTATACACATCAACGAAGTGATTGACTGATTAATGGAAATGTTGACTGAGGTTTAAGTATTGACCAGAGTACAGGGAGAAATCTTGATCCTTTCTATGGTGATGTCACATCTTTTATATGACTAAATTGATTGTGTTTGCACAGCAAAGTATAAAATGCAAATGAATGGAGCTGCTCTGAGACCTTTGTCAATGTTGGTAAATAAGCTTTTGTGAAGGAATTTGTGAAATGTAAGGTCACCGTGGGAAGAAAATTGAATGGCAGTTGTAGACCTATCACACAACATATGACATATGCCAAGTAAGTTGAAAAGTGTAGAGGAAGCCAGAATAACTGATAAAATAATGCGACACACAGAATGAATTTCAACTGTTGTAGGAGCTGAAAACTTTCTAGGCTTGATTCTGTGTATTATATGATCAGTGCAGTATAAAAATTAAACCAAAGCCAATGGTATAGGGAGTAAGTATTTGTTTTTAAATTGGTTAGCACAAAATTAGATGCCTGTTCAGATTTATTGACAAATCATCATCATTATGTGCCATATTATATGATGTAGACGATCATGGTCTCGTGAGCATGATTGTTCCTGGCCAATATTTCAACAGAAGTGGTTGCCATTGCCTTTTTCTGGACGGCGTCTTTACCCCAGCCACTATCAATACTCTTCCGAGATTGTCTGCCTGGTGTTAGTGATCACATAACCAGGACTTTTGATATGCACCAGCTGCTCATACGACCATCCACCATCTGCTCCTATGGCTTCACGTGACCCTGATTAGGGGGCAAAGCAGGTGCTACACCTTGCCCAAGGGTGACCTGCAGGCTAGCAGAGGGAAGGAGTGCCTTGCACCTCCTTTGGGAGAGACGTATCTCCACCCCGCCACCCAATATTGAGAAATAATATAAAAAAATAAAAATAAATGTTGAAAATTGTATTTAAAGGCATTCTCCAAGCATCAAAAACTGGTAATGTTTGTCGCTGTTGGTCACTGTAGCATTGATTGTTATAGAAATTTTATAAGATAAGATAAAACTTTATTCACCGGAAGGAAATTATTGCTGCAAAGTTGATCAGTTAGAAATATATGCTTTAAAATACAAAATGTAAGCATTGAGGTATGAAAAAGAATACAAAATGTGTATTAAAAAGTAATAATGCAAAACACGAATATGTGCAATGAAACTGTATACTTATACAGGTGTACTTAAGGAGGAGTTGTACAGTCTTATAGCCACAGGGAGAAAGGACATGTTATAAGTATCAAGGCATTAACTTTTTTTTACACAATTCTTCTTTTAACAGAATGGCAATACTTCAAAAAATAACTAAGCTGCTGCAACAAAAAATAGACTGCTGTAACATTGTAAATTCTTGAACATAATTGCAATGTCTGCTGTGAAATTTAAGTTGCTAAATTACACACATCAATGCATAAATGTGTGCAAATTGTCGAACAGATTGAAAGCGAAATATCTTCTGAAATGCTGGCTCGTAACTGCTGAAGGCTATTGTAAATCTTACTGAACATTTGTGTTCAGCTAAGGTTGTTTCTTTTAAGTAAGACTAACCAAAATAATCAAAAAGATTATACTGTATGTTTAACCAAAGGTTTATCATTTCCTTCACCAATACACATTACCAAGGTTCATTCAAATAATGTTGCAGTTGAAACAATGCAGCCATGAAGTTTGATTTTGTATTGCTTTGAAATAAAAACTGGCTGCTCAATGACACATAAAATGCTGGTAAGAAAAGACAGAGTTTCTGACTGTTATTAATTATTACTCTGTTAATTATTTTAAGTCTTCACACAGAAACATCTACTTTCAGAAAGATTTTTAAAAATTCTTTCTTAATGCCAAATAATCTAACATAATGGTGAAAGATGGCCTCAATTTACTCCATTTGAAGTCACATGGTTTTCTATAATATGCTGTGCACTTACACGAACATAGTACTATAGCTACTTCCTCAGAGATTCTTCACACTGGGAACAAGCGATAATTTAAGGTGCTACAATTCACAGTCAACAGTTAGAATGGAAATAATTCCATAACCAATGTATGTGTGTGTATAACAAAATGCCGTTGCACTCACATAACACACAATGCACATAAAACAGTTTTACTGGGGATATTTATAGTCTGTAATTTAATCTCTGGGTTTTGATGACCATTGACTGTCCAGTGTTATAATAGTCCACGTCAATCTTTTGTGGGCATATTAATTACTCATGCATTGCTGACAGGAGCAAATAAACAAATTTGTTTTTTTTTCCAGTTCAGTGTCACATTTCCTTAACATCCCTGGCCTCACCCTATCAGAGTTACTCCCATTTCCCTATCCATATCTCTCCCTTTGTCTCTGCAACTTACCTCCAACTTTGTTTTCTTTCTTTCTCAGTTCTAACAAAGCAGCCAGGCCTTAACATTAACTGTTTTGTCATTCCACAGATGCAAACTGGCTTGCCAAGTGGTTTGAGCATTTTCTGTTTACCTTTCAGGTTTCTAGCATCAATAGTTTTTTAACTTTTGGTATGTTCTGAGTTTTGTTTAAAAAAACAGAAGTGGCTTTCTTGTATACAGAATAGCTCCACTGCCTCACTGCAATTATATTTATTTATGAAATTTATATTCCCCAGTGCCATTCCATAAAGAGTTGGTATTTAGTGATAACATTATTATAAGGATTATATTATCTTTTGCAAAATACTTCAAAGAAACCACCATTAGAATCAAGAGCCCTTAACAAATCTCTGGCTTCAAAAATGAAAGATAACAGGAAGCTCTAAAATCATATTTTTAAACATCTCTCCTGTCATGAAATTCTTCACAAGTGAAAGGTTGATGAGTGATGGGGGAAAAAGACATTCCAAAAGGTATCACAGATGTTGAAGTAGTTTTAAGTGTCTCTTCACTTCATTTCAGTAAAGCAGTCCTTTAGAGTTGAGCATGACTTTATTCCCAACCATTTCTGTGGACTCTAATGTGGCTGATCAGGCTAGTGTGGGGTTAACAGTCTCAGCCACAGATGGGTTAGGAGATGTACTTAAATTCTGCTTTCCTTCCACAACTTTAGTATATCCTATGTTGACAAGGCTGCAGTGGCATAGTGCATTTCCAAATGTGTCTTTTCCATTTAGTGCGGTTCCAGGTAAAGGATTCTCATGAGTCCTTGCTCCTATGCTTTGAGGTACCTGCCCTGGGTTACCATGTTGCTTCATCACCAAAGTATACAGAGGGATGTTGCTCAGCCTGCCACAAATTTAGTGCTAACTTTAAGGTATTGATCTTCAAATATTCTTTTCCTCAAAGGCCAAGGGCTATGATACCAAACTCAGGCCATGGCAAATTTCATCACCAATGTTTTCCTGCAGAGGTGATCTTACTCTGTTTGTAACTGTATTGCTGAAGAGTGGAGTTGTATAGCAAAGGCAAGTTGAGAGAGGACCTTTTGCTGGTTGTTTGGTGAAAGGTAACATGGGAACTGGGAGTCCACAAATGGATGGGTGTGGCAAACATCATCTTTGAATTACAGTATAAGCAGTCAGCAATGTCCTATAAACAGCATCAAGTTGAGCATCTGCATCTGTCCATTTTTCCTCATTTCTTTCTTTCTCCAGAGCTAAATGGTTTACAATTAGAATTTTTGATAGTGAGCTGGATGCTGATCCATGTGGATTTCTGAATAATTGGATCATGGATTATCAGAGTTGTACCGCAATATTGAAAGAGTGTATAGTAAACTGGAGTGAAATTTACAGTGGAGTTCCCTCGTGGTCCTTATTAAGGCCATTCCTTTCCTTGGTTTATATAACTGATTTGGATTTGTATGGGCAGGCACAATTTCTAAATTTGCAGATGTTATGAAATTTGAGATCTGAATGAGTGGATACATTGTATATTAAATTCAGTGATGAGAAATATGAATTACTACTTCCTGGTAGGAAAGAACGAGAATGGGACATAGGATCAGAGAGATCTGGGATCTCTCTTGCAACTCTTGCAAAGTTTGTTGCAAATGGACAGACGGGTTAAGAAACTGATACAAAAATCATACAGGAATCAGGTGCTTTGCAAGCAGAAGTATAGAGAACAAGAGTAAGAAAGATTGTTAATCTTTATAAAACACTTTCAATTACAACTAAACTACTCTGTCCAGTTCTGGATGCCATACTTCAGAGAAGATATTCAGCCTTTGGAAAAGGTGCAGAAATGTTTTACCCGAATGCTTTTTGGAATGATAGATTTTAATTGTATGGATACACTTAAGATGTTGTTCTCCTTTCAGTGGGTGATCGGTAAGGGAACAGTGAACACAAGTTTTAAGATAGCTGTAGATAAGGAATAAGTATGGACCTTTTGGAAGGGTATTAAATTGGAGCAGGGCAAATTACAATAGCATTAGGCAGGAACTATAGAGAGTTAATTGAGAACAGCTGTTTTAGGACAAGACCTTGTCCAACACATGGAGGGTCTTTAAAGACTAACTGCACAGAGCACAGGATGGGTATGTTTCATTCAGAAGGAAGGACAAGAATAGCAATGTAAGAGTACCTTGGATGTCAAGAGAAGTGATGAATTTAGTCAAGAAGGAAATGGGGAAGTATGTAAAGCTTCAGAAGCTAGAATCAAACAGAGCCTTTGAGGATTATAAAGAAACCAGAAAAGAACTCAAGAAGGGAATTAGGAAAGTCAGGAAGTCCTTGGCAAGTGGGATTAAAGCATTCTTTACATACTTCATCAAGAGCAAGAGGGTAATTAGGGAGAAAATAGAACTACTCAAAGATTAAGGGAGAAACATTGTTTGGATGTAGAAGATGTGAGTGAAGTCCTTTATGTCAGTTCTTTACATCAGTATTTATCAAAGAAAAGGATGTGGAGGATAGGGAGATCAGTGCTGAGTGTATTAATATGTAAGGCTATTTAGAAGAAAAGAAGGAGGTTATGTTGGGTCTCTTAAAGAGCATTATGGTTGATTAGCCCTTCAGGACCTGATGGGATATAGCCCAGATTATTGAGAGAGGCAAGAGAAGACAATGGTGTAGCCTTGACCAATATCTTCATATCCCCTCTAGCCACAAGCGAGGTCCTGGAGGACTGGTGAGTAGCTAATGTCATTTCCTTATTCAAGAAGGGAACCGGGGATTATTCTGGAAAGTATAGACCAGTGAATCTTACATCAGTCATAGTGAAGTTACTGGAGAGAGTCCTTGGGGATAGAATTTATGAGCATTTGCAAAACCATGGGAGAGCCAGCATGGCTTTGTGCGGGGCAAGTCAAATCTTACTAACAATTCAGCTTTTTCATGAGCTGACGAGGGCAATTGATGAAGGTAGAGTTGTGCATGCTGTTTATGTGGATTTTAGAAAGGCTTTTTGCAAGGCCCCTCATGGGAGGCTCATGCAGAAGATTAAAATGCATGGGATCCATGGTGAATTGGTTGTATGAATTCAGCAGTGGCTTGCCCATAGAAGGCACAGGGTGGTGGTTGAAGGGACTTACTCTAGCTGGAGGTCTGTGATTAGTGGAGTTCCACAGGCATCTGTACTGGCACCTCTGCTTTTTGTGATATCTACATTTTCATCCAGATCATTTATATATAAGTGGGTAGGTGAGTTTGCAAATGGGTGAGTTCTGGAGTTGACATCCTGCTCACTTAAGGAACGTGAAGCATCTGCATAGCCTCTCCTTTCCAGGTGTAGTGATCGCCGCAGGACCGCTGTTTGGCTTGCCATGCAGGAGGTCACTTGTATATGGCTTCTCCTACCCTACTGTAGCCATAACAACGCATTCATGTGTTCTTACTGAATTTGCTATGTCATGGTGCGACTGAGTGTCCAGTGGTATAACTGGGCGAGCAGCCTTTGCTCATTAGCCTTGGTTGGCAGCCAGCCTAGAAGAAGGACAATGCCAAATCCAAAGCCAGGTAGATGGGACTCGTTAACCTCGCCAGGCAGTCTGTCTAGAAGGAAAACTCAATGCTCACCACAGCTCGCTGCACTATTGTGGAATGTCCGCTGGCCTAAAGAGTGGAATCGGTCTGAATACACCGATCCTCACCGTAAATCTATCCATCCTACAGTGATGGAATTCCCACCCGACCTTTGCAAGCGAAGAACCAGCCATCATCATCAAGTTTGCAGATGATACGAAGATTGGTGTTGTCAGAGCAGAAGACTGGCAAATAATACTTCAGGATATAGATCAGCTGCAGATATGGGCAGAGAAATGGCAGATGGAATTTAACACTAACAAATGTGATGTGTTGCACTTTGCTAGGTCAAAAGTAAAGAGATACTACACTGTTAAAGGCAAAACCCTTAACAATGTTGATGAACAGAGAGGGATCTTGGGATCCAAGTTCATACCTCCCTGAAAATGGCTTCAGAGGTTGACAGTGTGGTTAAGAAGGCATATGTTATGCTTGCCTTCATTAGTCAAGACACTGAATTCAGAAGTCAGAAACTTTGCCGCAAATTCATAAATGTCCAGTTAGGCCTCGTCTGGAGTACTGCACACAGTTTCTGGTAACCCCATTATAGGGAGGATATTGAGGCTTTGGAGAGGGTGCCGAAGAGGTTTCCCAGATGTAGTCTGGATTAGGAGGCATGTGCTATAATGAGAGGTTGGACAAACTTGGGTGGAGGCTGGGAGATCTGATAGTGGTTTATAAGATTATGAGAGGCATAGATGGAGTATATAGACAGTATATTTCTCCCAGGGCTAAAATGACTAAAACCAGAGGGCATGCATTTAAGGTGAGGGGAAATTATTTACGCAGAGAGTGGTCGGTGCCTGGAATATGCTGTCTGAAGCGATGGTTGAGACAGAAACATTAGAGATGAGATGTTTTGATAGGCACATGAATGTGAGGAAAATTATGCAGGCAGAGGGAATTAGTTACGTCGCCCATTTGATTATTAATTTAATTGGATTTGCACATCATTGTGAGCCAAAGCACCTGTTTTTGTGCTGTACTGTTCTATGCTCTGTGTACATTGAAACATACAGTGAGACATGTCGTTTGTGTAAAAAACCAACACAGTCGAAGGATATGTTGGGGGCAGCTCATAAGTGCCACTATGCTTCCAGTGCCAACATGGTATGCCCACAACTTACTAACCCATACATTTTTTGGAATGTGGGAGGAAATCAGTGCATCCAGAAGAAACCTGTGAAGTGATGGGGAGAACATACATAGTCTGTATCAGCAGCTGCAGGAATTAAGCCCCAATCGCTGGCATTATAAAGCTTTGTGCTGGCTGCTATGCTATTGTGCTGCAATAAATATTGGCAACACCTCAGTGTTCCTTCAAAACAGAGAATTTTACATTAGTCTAAGAGAGCCGATGGTATGTTGGTTTAATGTCCAGGCAGAAAGCAACACTTTCACTGGTGTAACTACGTTCTTTGCACCATGGTATTGACTAAACAGGCAGCAAAATAATGCAACTGGTAGAGCTACTACCTCACAGTTCTGTAGATCCAGCTTCAGTCAAGGTCTCCTTTGGTGTCTGTGTAGATTTTGCTCTGTACCACTGCATGAGTTTCCTCCAGGTGCACCAATTTCCTCCATGTCCTCAAGACATACAGATAGATATGCAAATTGGCCACTGTAAATGACGCCTTTTGTACAGATGACTGATAGAATCTGGATGGTTCATGGAAATATGGGGAAAACGAAACAAATGAATACTTGATGGGGGAGGGGAGGTGGAATTGCTTGTCTCTCTGCAGTATGAGCCCTTGACTTTATAAATCCTCATACTGAAATTACCTGGAAATCCTGCCAGTGATACCACAACAGTGGTTGAGTTTGATGTTCTTAAAAATGTGTATTAAAAGATAATGACCTAGAAACTGAAACATGCTTGAAAAGCCATATTAGAACAGTAGTATGCCTGCACTGGGTTTCTGTGAAGCTCCTATCTGGCAACATTACACAAGAGTTTCTGCAGATGTCGGAAATCCAGAGTAACACACACAAAATGCTGAAGGAACTCATTGGGTCAGGCAACATCTATGGAGGGCAATAAACAGTCAGTTTCAGGCAGAGACTCTCCATCAGGACTGGAAAGGAAAAAGCCAGAATAGAAAGGTGGGGGAAGTGAAGGAATTTAGGTTGGTAGCAGGTGATAGGTGGAGCCAGATGAGGGGCAAAGAAGGTAAGTGGGGAAGGGGGATGAAGTGAGAAGCTGGGAGGTGATAGAAGGAGAGGGTAAAGGGCTGAAGAAGAAGGAATCTGATTGAAGGGGACAATAGACCATGGGAGAAAGGAAGAAGGAGGTGCACTAGTGGGTAGTGATTGGCAGGTGAGGAGAAGAGAAGCGGTGAGAGGGGAGCCAGAATGTGGAATGGAAAAAGAGAGCAGGGGTGGGAAAGAAATAACCAGAAGTTAGAGAAATCAATGTTCAAAAAGCCCAAGACATTGTGCTGAGCAGACTAAGCCAGCACAAGGAAACCTGCACAAAAGCTCTTCCTGTGCAAGCTCCCACAGTTGTGTGAGAAGACCATCAAAGTCAGGGAGTGGTGAAGAGAGAACAAACTGCTGTAGAAACTCCATGGGTGGGTGAGGATCTGTGAGGTGGAAAATGGAATTGTTGACCTTTTGGGTTAAGATTCTGTGCGGTGAAATAGAGCAGATTTGAAACCTAGTATTGAATATGCTGATGATGTCAGCAAAGAACAGTATACAGATGAGAAATGGCAGATAAAAGGGATTAATTCTTAGGAGACAATAGAGATAACAGTGCAGAAGTGAAAATAGACCCTCTATAAAATGGACCCTAACTACAACCAGGTAGCATTTGCATTGGTGCAAGGAAACTAAGGGAAATTAAAAGACAATTACTGTTTAAAAATAGCAAAATGTCCATTTTGTAAAGCATTTTACCTTAAGGTAACCAACTGTAAATCCTCATGGAAAGATTGAATGCTTTTTCTCTGTATATAAATGGCATGTTCAAAAAATAAACTGGATGAATTGCAGCTGTTGATGTGTAATATTAAATTCATTTCATCTTGCAGCTGACAGTGAAATCTCTAATTGCAGTTTATAATAAATGCATTAAAGTTCCAAGTAGTTTAGTTTTCTCTATTTTACTCTGCAATTTTGAAGGATCTAATATGTCATTCTATTTTTGCATGTTGTACCTGGTACAAATTGAGTCATTTCTTTTTTGAATGAGGCAGAGAAACAAGTTGAACTATTAATGACCTCTTTGTTGGGTGATTTCATGACCTTCATTGAGTGTAAGGCAAGTTCCTGATCTTCCAATATTTATAATTATCTGACTTCCACAATTCTCTGGGGTGTGGGTGAGGAAAAAAAATCTATGTATTTCAAAGATGAGAAAATCTGCAATGCTGGAGATCAAAGCAACACACGCAAAATGCAGGAGGAACTCAGGAGGCCAGGCAGCATCTATGGAAAAGAGTGAACAGTCGACATTTCAGGCTGAGATCCTTCTTCAGGACTGGAAAGGAAGGGGAAAATTCAGAGTGAGAAGATGGTGGGGAGGGAAGAAGAAGTAGAAGGTGGCAATTGGTAGGAGAAACCGGGGAGGGGGAGGGGTGAAATAAAGAGCTGGGAAGTTGATTGGTGAAAGAGATAAAGGACTGGAGGAGGGGTATTTTGATAGGAGAGGATAGAAGACCGTGGAAGGAAGGGAAGGGGGTGGAGCATCAGAGGGAGGTATTGGGCAGCTAAGGAGATAAGGTGAGAGAGGGGAACAGGAATGGAGAATGATGAAGGGCAACTACTGGCAGTTTAAGAAATCAATGTTTATGCTATCAGGTTGGAGGCTACCTAGACGGAATATAAGGTATTGCTCTTCCAACCTGAGTGGCCTCATGGAGGCAGTAGAGGAAGCCATGGACTGACATGTTGGAATGGTAATGGGAATTAGAATTGAAATGAGTGGCTACCAGGAGATCCTGCTTTTGCTGGTGCTCGACAAAGTGTCATCAAATCTGGAAGGACTGTTTGGGGCCCTGATTGGTAGTGTGGGAGGAGGTAGAGGTAAGTGTGCCACTTGTTCTGCTTGCAAGGGTAAGTACCACGAAGAAGATCAGTGGGGAGAGACAAGTGGACAAGGGAGTCACGTAGGGAGCGATCCCTGTGGTAAGTGGGGGGGGGTGGGGGGGAGAAGAGGAAAGATATGCTTGGTAGTGGGATACCGTTGGAGATGGTGGAAGGTACGGAGAATTATGTGCTGGACGTGGTTGCTGGTGGAATGGTAGGGGTGGACGAGAGGAACCCTATCACTGGTGGGGTAGTGGGAGGATGGTGTGAGGCAGATGTGCACAAAATGAAAGGGACATTGGTGAGGGCAGCATTGATGATGGAGGAGGGGAAGCCCCTTTCATTGAAGAAGGAGGACATCTCATTGGTTCTGGAATGAAAAACCCCATTCTGAGAGCAGATGTGGCGGAGACGGAGGAACTGAGAAAAGGGAATGACATTTTTTACAAGTGACAGGGTGGGAAGAGGTATCATCCAGATAGTTGTGAGAATCAGTGGGTTTATAGAAGATATCAGTAGGTAGACTGTCTCCAGAGATAGAAACAGGGAGATCAAGAAAGTGGAGGAAGGTTTTGGAAATGGACCAGATAAATTTGAGGGCAGGCTGGAAGTTGAAGGTAAAGTTGTTGAAGTCAATGAGCTCAGCATGAGTGCAGGAAGCAGCACCAATATAGCGTAGGAAGAACTGGGGAGCGATACCGGCGTAGGCTTGGAACATGGACTGTTCCACGTAGCTGACAAAAAGGCAGGCATAGCTGGGACCCATGCAAGTGCACATAGCTACATTTTTGGTGTGGAGTAAGTGGGAGAGGCTGAAGGAGAAATTATTAGGACTGAGGACCAGTTCTGCCAGACGGAGGAGAGTGGTGGTGGAGGGGAACTGTTTGGGTCTGTTGTCATGTATTTCAGTTTTAAATGACTATCCTCTTAATATTCTGTTCTTTATTTACAACTGCCACACTTGTGAAGAAAAACACAACATCTACTGTATCTTGCTATGCCTCTGTGGTAAACTATGTATACCTGTCTGTCACACCCCTCTGCTGACTGCTCCTGTGGCTCCTCCCACAGACCCCTGTATAAAGGCGATTGGGGCACTGCTCCCCCCTCAGTCTTCAACATGGTCATGCTCCCTTTTTCGCTGTTAATAAAAGCCTATCGTTCACTTCCGGTCTCCTAGAGTTATTGATGGTGCATCAGCCTCCTTAGGATCTTGTACATTTCAATAAAATCATGAAGTCTTCTAAACTGCAAAGAATACATCACACCACCTATTTAGCCTGTTTTGAAATGACAATCCTTTCATCCCAGAAGTTGATCTGGTGAAACTCTGCCTCCAATGTTACTATATCCTTTCTTAAATAAGGAGACCAAATCTGAGTGTGCAATATTCCAGGGGTGGCCTCAGAAATACCCATACAATTGTAACAAAACTTCATATTTATCTTTGCAATAAAGGTTAAAATGCCTTCTGGCCTATTTTCATTTTTCTCCATTGGCCTACTAACTTCTTGTGATTCATGTACATGAACACCAAGATCTCTCCATACTTCAATGATCAGCGATCTTTTTCCATTTAGATAATAATCTGCCCTTTTGATTCCTCGTACTGAAATCCATGACATCACACTTTCCAACAACAAATTCCATTTGCAAAGTTTTCACCCATTCATTCCCATTGTAGAGTCACAACATTCTCATTGTAACTTGCTCTTTTACCCACTTCCCTGCCTTTGACAAACTGCAGTACATTACATTTTGTCTCCTTCTTTCAGGTTTTAATATAAATAGTAAATAACTGAGAGACAAACTAGTCTCAACCAGTTATATCCATCTAATCCGGGAGAAAAAAAGATCCATTTATTCCAACTTTGTTTTCTGTGTGGGAAGAATTTTCAGTCTTTGTTAGCAGCCTTCCTCCAATACCATGAGCTCTTTACTTGTGGACACAGACTGAGCTGTTAATTTGACAATGAAATGAAACAACCTTCCTCCAGATCACGGTGCACCCACACAGCACATAAACCAAAAATATTATACTGTAAATAAGTTAATCAAATATAATTCAAAATACATGTAGTAAAGTGCAGCACAAGTAAACAGTACAATAAACAGCTCACTGTCCTCGTGATGAGACCTCAGTTGTGGCAGCCTGAGGGGAAGAAACTGTTACTTAGTTCTGATATTTCTTACCTTCTTCCTGACGGTAGCAGGTCAAAGAGATTCTGGGGTAGGTGGTAGGGATCCTCAACAATGCTTTGGGCCCTATACCTGCAATGCCCCTGGTAAATGTCACAAATAGAGGGGAAGGAAACTCCGATGACCCTCTCGGTGGCTTTTACTATCCTCTGCAGTCCAATGCTTTGCAGCTTCTATGCCACGCTATGATGCAGCCAAGGCAGGACACTTTTGATGGTGGTCCTGTAGAAAGTTGTTATAATGAGGGTGGGGAGCCTTGCATGCCTCAGCCTCCTCAGAAGGTGTAGACACTGCTGTGTTTTCTTGACTAGTGAGGAGTTGTGTAGATCCAGGTTAGATTGTCTGTTTTGTGTGCAATAAGGAACTTAGTGCTCTTCACTCTCTCCACAGCTGAGCTATTGATTTGCAATGGAGAGTGGTCGACCTGTGTCTTTCTGAGTCCACAATCATTTATTTTATCTTGTCCATGTTGAGACTCAGGTTGTTATTCTCGCACCACTTGATAAGCCTCTTTACCCCCTCACTGCACGTCAGCTCATCATCGTTGCTGATGAGCCCAAACACCATTGTATCATCAGTGAACTTGATGATGCAGTTTGAACTGGATCTGGCAGTGCAGTCATGTGTCAGCAGCAGCCTGACCACACAACCTGGGGGACATCGGTGCTCAGCGTGATGGAGCTTGAGATATTGTTGCCGATTCAGCCTGACTGGGGAATTTCAATCAACAAGTCCAAGATCAGGTTACAGAGAGGGGTATTGAGTCCCAGTAAAGACAGTTTACCTCTGAGGGATGATTGCATTAAACACTGAGCTAGTGGATAAACAACATCCTGGCATACAAGACATGGTTTTCCAGGTGGGACAGGACAGAGTGGCAGGCTGAGGCTGTGGCATCGTCAGTGGATCAGTTTGAGTAGTAGGCCAACTAGAAAGGGTCCAATGTAGCTGGAAGGTGGCATTGTATATGATCCATGACCAGGTGCTCCATGCACTTCATGGTTGTTAAGTCAATGCCAACTGAGCACTAGAGTGATGGTAGCTGCCTTGAAGCCTACAAGTTTCAGAAAAATATTAAAGATGTCGGTTAAGATCTCACTTAGCCTGGTCACACAGTCCTTCAGTACCTGACCAGCTACGTTGTCTGGTCTTGCAGCTTTGTGTAGGTTTACCCTGACTAGGGTACTCCTCACCTTGGCTGCAGCCGAACGGGGTGCCTGTTCTTCAGGAAGAGGTGGGGGGGGGGGGGGCTTTCCTCAATGTCCTATCATTCAATTGGTCAACTCATTCATAGAAAGCATTCAGCCTATCAGGAAGGGGGGCATTGCTGTCATTGTCATGCAGGGTGGACTTGTAATTGGATATGATTTGTATACCCCGCCACATGCAGCGCATGTCCCTGATGTTACAGAAGTGTCTGTGGATTTTCTGTGCGTTACCACACTTAGCCTTCCTGATAGCATGGAAGAATGCATTTCCTTGCTGACCTTAGAGTCAATTGTCTGAGGCAACGTCCTGATCCCGAAGCAGTGCATGACAGTTTGCCCTAGCAGTGTGGTGTTTAATCACGGTAACCAACCTGTACAGTCATCAATGTTGATGTGATGATCAGAGGTAGCCGCCTCCCTGAATATACTCTAGAACATGCTTTCAAAGCACTCCTGCAGCACTGAGGTGGCACTTCCTGGCCAGGTTCTGATTGCGTCTGTTTAGCTCTCTTTAATACTGTACTCTGTTGACTCTGGGAAATGTGAATAGGCCTCTCAGGACTCACTGCTGCTAAAACAACCACCAAAGTGCATAGAATGTTAAATGACTGACAGGACATGCCTTTTCCAGCTGACCAAATATTTCTTTGGATGTAGAGCATAGAATAGTACAGGCATTTGAGCCACCACATTATGCCAACCTTTTAACATACTCTGAGATCAATCTAGCATACCTAAAATCAGTCAAACAATCTTCCCTCCCACATTGCCCTCCAGTTTGCTTTCCTCCATGTGCCTATCTAAGAGTCTCTTAATGCCCCTAATGTATCGCTTCTACTACCATTCCTGACACCACGTTACATACACCAACCACGCTATGTGTGTAAAAAAAAGTACAACCTTGACATCCCCGTGCCCCCACCCCCCCCCCCATGCTTTACTCCAAACACTTTAAAGAAGTGTCTTGGCCCAAAGTGTCAGCTGTTTATTCATTTTCATAGATGCTGCCTATCTTGCTGAGTTCCTCCAGAATTTTATGTGTGTTACCTTAAAGCATATCTAGTATTTTCTGTTTTCAAACAGTCTTATAATCATTTTAAACTATAAGGGAATGACAAGAGAAGGCTTGTATATGCACAGTCTCAGTAAACCACAGTTCTGCACTCTAACATTGTGTTTCCATGGCACCCATCCACAGATATTCATAATTCCTCATATGACATAATTTTTGGTCTAAAATTGCAAAAAAATTGTGAAGTTCTTTTAAATGTAGAAATTGCTACTCAAGAGAAATATAAAAAATACAACTTCAAAGGAATTTTTTAAAAACTAGGTCTTGAGGAGACCTTTAAAATTGAACAATAACCTGTGGCAACATAACAGCGCAGGTAGTAGATTACTACCTCACAGAGACCTGGGTTCAGTCCTGACCTTGGCAACTGTCTGTATGTATGGGGTTTACACACACTCCTTGTGACAGCATGAGATTATTTCTGTTTACTTTCACTAACCTAAAGTCCTCTCTTCATTTTTTCGAAGTTTTTTATTTATATTTCACAGGGAGTAAATCTTATTCTGAAATACAGCATAGTTTTGCAGCTAAGGGAAAACATGGATATTTCATGCTGTTATTTGATTAATCTGCAATAATTTGTTTTATTTAATGTCTCCATTTTGTGTGAGCTGACCTTTCTGCTTCCCCTTTTGAAGCTGGATAGTAAAAGGAAGTAAATTGATATTCTATTGTTCTTTATGAATTATTCACACTGAAATGATCAAGACCATAGACAATTATCTGATACAATTTCTTTAGCAAATCTCTGCCACATACTTCATCTAATGTGATTTTCTTGGCATTGTACACTGTCCCATCTTCCCTCCCCACCCCCCCACGCTTCCAAATCATATTAAATATTTATCATTTAAAATGAATAAGTTCTTTTTCACAGTATTCTGCGATGGTCTTGTTGCTTCCTTTCCTGGAGCTATATTTCAGGAGGTTACATTCTGCAACCTTGTCATATTGTATCCACTGATGAGGTCTTCTGTTGGTGTCAGGCAAATTAGCAAAACTATCATCACTAAACATAGAACCAGAAGCAGGAATTGTTCAGTTGGTCCTACCATCTTGCTCTATCGGTCAATAAAATTGTGGGTCATCATTTACCTCAGTGCCACTTCCCTTCACCTTGTTTCCCATCTTGATAGTGAATTCAATAATTCTCTATTTCTGGTGAAGAAATTTCAGTGAATGGCCATTGCTTACTTCAGTGTATGTTGTCAGTCAGCAGAGGCATTATTCCTGCTTGATTAATCCTTGTCAAAACAAGAGTCATCTCTCATTCTTCTAAACCAAAGAAAGTTTAGGCCATGTCTGTTCATTCTCCCTTCATTAGTTACTTTTCCCATCCCTGGAATCAATTTGTTGAGCATTTGTTGCACTCCCTCTATTGCAAGTACATGATTCCTTCAGTGTGGAGTTGAGACCTGAACACACGTCATCTCACCAGGACTCAACATACTTGGAGCAAGACATCCACTTCAATAAATACCAATTCTCTTCCTAATTCTCTCCCTACACATTGACTTTCAGCAATTCATATGCAAGGGCGCCCAGGTTCTTCTGAATGCCAACACTTCCCAATTTCTCATTATTTTAAATAAATTCTAATTATCAATTTTTCTACCACTGATTTTATATTTCCTGTACCCAACTGCTCTGCATGGAGTTCTTCCAAATTATTTGTATACAACTCTTTCAATATCCCATGTTCCACTTTACACAACTCTTATTGGTCAACAGTTATCTTAGAAAATAACATGAAAGGGATTTGAAGACATTAGACCAGGTGATGTTAGAAAATGGATGACAGCAGGAATGATAGAATGAATAACCTGTCTCTGTCCTTTAACATTATTGGACTTTATAGACACACATCCAGCAGGAATATTATAATTTAGTAATTGTGTATTAACTGTGACCTTTTAACCCAGAAGCAATGAATACATGTGATTTTTATAGTAGCTTATAAAGAAGCATAATTAGAACATTAGAAATAAGAGCATGATAAGGCCATTCAATCCTTTGTGTCTACTTCCCAATTCATTAAGATTACAGCTAATCTTTCACCTCAGTATCACTTTTCTGTATTAATTCCAAATCCCTTGATCCCTTTAATATGAATCTATGATATTTGTTTTGAATATACTCAGCAATTTCCAAAGATTCACTGCTCTCTAGGGGAAAAGAAATGTGTTCTATTTCAGCTCTGGGTGGCTTTTCCCTTATTTTGAGGCAGTAACCCCTGATTTTTAGACACCATAGCCAACTGTAGGATCATCCCTACATCAACTCTGTCAACCCCTCCAACAAAATTGAAAGGTTTAATAACATGAACAAGACATTAAAGAGAAACTGGAAATCATTGTGGTGCCATGGTGCAGTTAGCACGATGCTATTGCAGCTTAGGGCTTTGGAGTTTGAAGTTCAATTCTAGAACCGTCAGTAAGAAGTTTCTACATTCTCCCTATGACTGTGTAGTTTGCCTCCGGGTGGTCCAGTTTCCTCCCATAGTCCTAAGACTTAACAGTTAGAAGGTTAATTGCTCAGTGTACTATGTCCTATGATTAGACTGGTGTTGAATAGGTGGGTTGCTGGACAGTATGAATTGAAAGGCTGGTAGAGCCTATTCCTGCTGAATTTCTAAAGGGAAAAAAAATTCTATCTGATCACACAGTGACACTGATGGAAGTCTAAAATTTAGCATTCTGACTTGCCCTCTTGCCTAGGATAGGATGAATAATGGCAGAAAGACCATTACAAAGGAAAGCCAGTGACTTCTTCCAGATGCAATGTTTACAAACCTGTAGAAATTCTTTTTATATCATGACTGTAAATCAGCATCTGCCTCATAAACCTTGGATTCACAAACGTCACTCCACTGAGAAAATTTTCAAAGTATTTTTGACGGAGTTACAAGGATGAAAAGAAAAGAATAATTGACTATTATATTGCAATTTATAGTCTTTTCTATCATTACAGTTTACCTCCTATCATACACCAAAAAATAAATATTTGCAGGTTAGCTAATTGCATGGTAGGTGAGGAAGAATGGTTTTAAAAATTGTTTTATTAATTATAAAACAATACTTACTTGCCTTGACATGAGTTTTTCATTATTTATAGTTCATGGATTTTCTGACCAAATATAACATTAACTACTATAATGCCATTAACCAAATTATTAATGCTTATTTTTATCATTATTAATAAATCATATTGTGATTAATGCCATTTTATAAAGCTTGGAATCAATAATGCCTTTATGAGAGCTTTGCCAAGAAAATGTAAGTCAATCCCTTTAAATGCTGAATTTGAAAAAGAAATCGAAAAAGAAATTGAATCCACCCCTTTCAAATGATCACTGATATTTTGTACTATTGCTTGCATACTTTCTCAAAACAAGTGCAATAAACCTCTATTAATCTAGCATCTTGGTGATTTTGGTGATGCCAGAATGGCAGATTTTCTGTACTATTGATGTGGTGTTACTTTTATCAGCACCACAACCCTGTGAGAAAAATTTTCACTACCTCAGTACATGTGAAAGTAGTAACAATAAATAATATTACCAGTTTGCATAGTTTTCCAGCATTTCCAAAAGGTTTTCTGTGTTTTCTGTCATTGTTTAGGAATCATATGCAGTATTTTTAGCTTGAAAACCTCTCCAGTTGTACCTGTGAAATATTTGAAAATGCTAACGTAGTTAATGTCTAAATGTTGTCTTTACACACTTTCTTCATGCATTGTTTTATGGTTTTACATCAAGAACACTGTCAACTGGATAGACAATTTTGTGATTGTGAATTTAGGATGAGAGAAAGTTTATTGCCTTATTGACAAAATCATAAAACCCTCTACTTCCACTGACAGATCCTTTTCTCTGAGAGGATTCTTGTTGTACCCAAGCTTTTATCTCCAACTTTTTTTCCTTGGAAATTCTTAAATGTACAAAAACAGTTCTAGCATGAAAGATTAGCTTTGATTTCAGAGTTTTGGGGCTTTACTGTTTCAACAGGGTCTTGGCAGAAGCACAACAGAGCACAAATTCTTTACTGGTAAGCTAAAGGTCTTTTGGATAATGAAAGAACTCTATGATATAGTGTCTGGCAGAATTTAAAATATCGTATATCAAAGAAAATACCAAGAAGTTTACATTTGATTTCTGAGAAAAGATTAAGGGAACTCTGTAAAACTAGGAACAATGGTTTCAATTACTTTGCATTTTTCTACAAAATACCTTGGTAAATGAGAAATGCTCTTGACATTATACACATCCATCCTGTATCATTTGTCTTCTCGTTGCCTTGTTACATGGGTTATCGTTCCTGGCTTGCCAGCCTTAGCAATGCCTCACATCTTATGCATGCCAAGGTCTTGTTTGGCATCATGTCAGCATTTGGCGTTGCTCATCAGTTCACATTCCGAAGTTAATCACATCTTATTTACCATTATCAAAAGAACCCTCACTGATTTCGGTAAAAGGTGAATAAGACCACTATATCAATAGTAAAAGAACCAAAACATGCAAAGATAAATGCATGTAGTGTACTAATTTTTATTCAAAGGCATTGGGTATGAACGTAACCTCTGAGAGAACTTCATCCTCTCATAAAAACAAGTACTAAAATTTTACTTTGATTCAGGCCTGTCAAAGTTATTTTCATGTCCAAGTATAGGTTTTAGTCACCAGGCATGTTAGTAATGTGATGTGTGGGCCAATCATATGATTACTTTATTTATGTGAGTAGTTTTGGGCCCGTGTCTAAGAAAGGATGAAGGGTCTCAGCCGAAAATGTCAACTATGCTCTTTTCCATAGATGCTGCTTGGCCTGCAGAATTCCTCCAGCATTTTGTGAGTGTTGCTTGGATTTCCTGCATCTGCAGATTTTCTCTTGATTAAGAAAGGATGTACTGGCATTAGAAAGGGTCCAGAAGAGGTTCACAGGAATGATCCTGGGAATGAAAGTGTTAATGTACAGTACAATGCAAAGGTCTTAATAGTTAGGATGCCTAAGTAATCAAATTACCTTGCCTGGTGTCTCAGAGCTGGTGTGTCTGCACCTGTGCCAACCCTAACCCAGCATTCCTTCTGTGTCACCTGTCCCACACACTACCTGCAGCACTCCATGCTCCCCATTCCCAGCATTCTTTGCTTCTGCCAGATTTACATACTCTCTGCTCCACGTTGACAAATACAGTAATGTGTGAAATTCTTAGGCACCCCAGCAATATACTTGTGCCTAAAACTTTTTCACAGTACTGTATGAGGAACATTTAATGGCTCTGGGCCTGTAGAAGGGAGGATCTCATTGAAACTTACCAAATATTGAAAGGTGTAAATAGAGTGGATATGAAGAGGATATTTCCTATAGTGGGGGAATCTAGGACAAGTGAGCACAGCCTTAGGATAGAGGGACATCCCTTTAGAACAGAGATGAGAAGGAATTTCTTCAGCCAAAGGGTGGTGAATCTGTGGATTTGATTGCCACAGATGGCCGTGATGGACAAGTCATTTGGTATATTTAAAGCAGAGGTTGATAGGTTCTTGATGAATACATGTGTCAAAGGTTATAGGACGAAGGCAGGAGAATGGGATTGAGTGGTAAAGAAAATCAGCCCTGATTGATTGGCCACCACACACAAGCAGTAGCAAAGCAAGGACCATCCCCTTTCCCACTTATTTCAGCAAATAAGCATCAGCACCCTCAACACACCAAGCAAGCACCAGCAAAGCTCCCAAGAAAGACCACGATCTGCAGCGCAACAAAAGCTAAGCATTCACCCAGCAATTTGTCGTACCACAGGCTCTCTCTCTCTTTCCCTAATAAAGGGACAGAGAGGTGTCTTTCAGCAAGAGGGGAGTGATAAACAAAACAACTCGCTGATTTACGGTGTTAAAGTCACATCTGACCTATAACCAATGCAGAGTGGAAGTTAACATCATCACATTATCACACCTAATGAAGGGAAGTGGTGGGTAGCAGGAATTATAACTGTATCACTGGGTGAAAAGTAACGTGCGTGGCCCAGTTCCTTTGTGCCCTCCTTTAATGAAAGCTCCTGAATTTCTCTCACTGGAATTAAAGGTTCAATATAATCACAGATTGGGTTAGTGCTCACTTTATTCCTGTTAGATGTTGTCTTCTGTGGACAATAGTTGGTGATTCATGGTTAGTGATAAAATCAAAATTGCATATTTATCCCTCTGGAGTTTTGTTTGATTGGCTAACTGTTTATCCCATTTCCCGATATAACTTATTCTGTGGGTAGAATAAACATTTTTTTGCTTTATTTCCAGTACAGAATTGGGCAGCTATACATGATAAGCAAACACAGCCATGAGCAAAGTGACAGAGGAGAGGGAGTGGAGGTGGTGCAGAACGAGCCTTATGAGGATCCTATTCATGGCAAGGGCCAATATACAGAGAAGAGAGTTTACCTGAACAGGTAAAGCAGATTTTTATACTGTGAATTAAAATGTTAGCTGGTTCTGATTAATATCAATTTATATTCTATAATTCATAATGCTGTGGTATTGTTTATTTGATAATACTTACAATATTGTCTTCCAATTATCTCACTGCTGACTATTCCTTTGAGTTATTGATGAAATGGAAACCATTTTGGGTGGAACTTCAAATGAGTACTTGTATCCATATTTGTAAGAAATTAAAATATAAGAACTGAGAATTGATGGGAACACCATTCAGCACATGCACTGGGTACGATCTCAGTTTCTTAGAGCCACGTGAGAGAGAAAATGCAACAAACAAACTGCTGGTGGGAGGCTGTAATTGCTGCCAAAGGTTCAACTACTAAACACTGACATGAAGGGGGTGAGTAATTATGTAATCAATTATTTTTTGTTTAATAATTGTAATAAATTTAGACCAATTTGTAGAAACTTGTTTTCACTTTGACACAAAAGAGTCTTTTCTGTTGATCTGTGTTAAAAAAAAGCCAAATTAAATCCACTGTGATTCAATGTTAAAACATGAAAACTTCCAAGGGGATGAATTCTTTTTATAGGGACTGTAGGTGGAGGAGTGTTCTGAGGAAGTAGGGAGACATCAGAACGATTTAGGTTAGGAGAATGGGCAAAAAAGTGGCAGGTGGAATATATTGTCGGGAATTGTATGGTCACGCACCTTAATAGAAGAAACAAAAGCATAAATTATTCAAAACTATTCAAAAATTCAAAAATCTGAAGCACAGAGGGACTTGGGAGTCCTCATGCATGATTCCCTCAAGATTAATTTGCAGATTGAGTCGGTGGTGAGGATGGTAAATGTGATGTTTGCATTTATTTCAAGGGGACTAAAGTATGAAAGCAAGGATGTAATGTTGTGGTTTCATGAAGCACCAGTGAGTCATCACTTGGAGTATATTGAGCAGTTTTGGGCCCCTTAGAAAAGATGTGCTGACACTGGAAAGGCTCAAAGGAGGTTCACAGAAATGATTCCAGGATTGAAGGGCTTGTGATAGAAAGGGCATTTGATGGCCCTGGGCTCGTACTCACTGGAATTCAGAAGAATGAAGGGTGACCTAATTGAAACCTATCAAATGTTGCAAGGCTTCAATAGAGTGGATGTGGAGAGCACGTTTCCTGTGCTGGGAGAGTCCAGGACCAGAGGACATAGCCTCAGCCTTTTAGAACAGAGCTGAGGAGGAACCTATTTAGCCAGAGTGGTGAATCTGTGGAATTCGTTGCCACAGATGGATGTAGAAGTCAAGTCTTCACATGTATTTAAGGCAGAGGTTGATAGATTCTTGACTGGTCAACATATGAAGGGATACGGGAAGAAGGCAGGAGATTGGGGCTGAGAAGGAAAATGGAACAACGATGATGAAATGATGGGGTAGACTCAATGGCCCAAATAGCCTAATTCTGCTGCTATATCTTATGCTCTTAAATGGCATAACATACTACAATCCTGATTGCTATATTTTGTAAATATATATGAGGTTGAAGGACATGCAATTTCTATTGTTTTGGACAATCCCAAAGTGATAAATTCAATCAAAAATCATTGATAGGAATAGTTTTAAATCGAAATAAAGATGTTTTTCATTTCAGTCCTTTTAAAAATGATAATTCCAGTCTTCCAAATTCTGGGAATAGCTTGTGATATCATCATCCTTCACCAAGGAAAGCTATACAGAAAAGACTGATGTGACATGGTATGCCTAAAGATACAGTGCACTCTAAAACGCCAGCGAACATTTTGGTTATTGGTGCCCCACAGGACTTTACTTGCAGCCATGGCCTTGAAGCTGAAGTAGGCTGCTGTGTTGCTTTTAGTGGCATGGAAATTGCAAAGAGTGGGGAATGAGAATTGGAAAGTTGCAGATGGTTGATTGACAGCTGTCAGGTTGTGGATGTCATGGACTGGCACTTGGGCAGCCAGGTGAATAAGGAGCAAGCCACTGGAGAGACTGGGGAACCAACAGAGAATGATGGAGAACTGTGGAATCGTGAAATCCATTTTATGTTTTTTAACTTCAAAACATAAAGAAATACAATTGCAATAAAAAGAAAGGAGCCCAAGAGAATGGGTCTTAGTTTGTTTTCTCACTTTAAGTGAGGCGCACACATATCATGTGGTGACGTGATGATACATGACATTTCCGCACTTTTACAGGTAATCTGCAATGCATTATGCAAATAACAAAGGGTGATTAATTGAACAATGTATTTACGTGTGTGTGTGTAGTGCTGTGTTCGGAGTGGGGGGGGGGGGGGGGCGCTGAAGAGGAGTTACACTACACATGATCCCGGAATCCCATCAAAGGTTATGGGGAGATGGCAGGAGAATGGGGTTGAGAGAGTTACTGGATCAGCCATGATGGAATGGCAGACCAGACTCAATGGTCTGGATGGTATAGTTTTGCTCCTATTTCTTGTGGTCTAATTCTTGAGCAATAGCAGTCTAGTTACAGCAGTGGTTTTTGATGGGAAGTCTGTATTTCTTCCCTTTTGAAGTCTTGACTCTTAACCTTGGAACAATTCTACTCAACTTGAAGTGGAGAATAATAAAGAAATTTGAGTAGAAGGCTCTTCAGCCCCATCACCTTTTCAACATTCACTTGGATGTTATTTTTGATGTAAAAGATCAGTACACAATCTTTTATCTCAGTGCCATCCCTCAATTCCCTCCATGTCCAAAAATCCAGAGATCTCCATTAGTCAAACCCTGTCCTGATGAAAGATCTCAGCCTGAAATGTCAACTGTACTCCTTTCCATAGGCGCTGCATGGCCTGCTGAGTTCCTCCAGCATTTTGTGTATGTTGCTTGAGTCAAAGAAATATATTGTTTGTTTAAGTAAACAAGATTGGTGTAATGCATAATTGGTGCATGAAACTATACATCTAAATATACCTCTTTCATATGATCAATTGTATTTTCAATTGATGCATTTTATACCTATGCACAGCACTAGAAGCAAGGCAAATAACAACATTAAAAATCTTCTTTTTCTTCGGCTGTCCATTGATTTTGATGTTGACTGTGCTGAGAGTTTTGCTCCAACACGCCTTGCACAGTAATAAGACAGACGGTGTTGTGCCCCCACCACACAGTCTCTCTGAGCTTCCAAATCTGATGCTAAGGGGTACACAGGAGTGTAACAGACTTAGCGGATAAGGAAACTGCCCCGCAGTGACAACTAACTAGTCTAGTGATGTCATCCGTTGACCAGCACTCTGGTTCCTCCGCATGCCACCAAGGTGACTGTACCATTGACCCTTTTGGATTCATCTGCCACAGACACCATCAGATGCCCTGCTGCCGGCGTCCTCGTTGGGTGCAGCCTTTGCCTGAAGAGGCATAACCTGCAAAGTAGCAAAGGCATGCTTACCTCCTGACTTAGCTAGCCACGATCCTACTACTAGATCTAGTCTAGTAGTATACCGATGCAACATCACCTTCACGTCTAGGTTAGACCTGCCAGAGAACGAATCTCCACCGTACTTTGCTGATGTTCAGCCAGTGTCACTCCTACGCCACGGTGCGGCGCCAAGGTAGGATTTTGTAGGAGAACATATTAAAAATAGTATTTCAGCAAACATATGCCATGTTGCAGAATTATATTTGGTACACCCTTCTGGAGTTAAATGTAGACATAAATATTGCATAAGAAAGATGATTTCTGAATGATTATTCCAAACATTTTAAAAACCAACCTACATAAGATGCAAGTCATTTTTTAAAAACCTTGACTCACTGCCAGATGCCAGTTCCTTGATTGCAACTGATTCAGTTTGCTTTTCTTCTTGTCAGAAATAAGATTGTGTTCCAATCAATTAAAAGATGCATTGACCTTTTAATAGATCACAACTGGCAAACATTATAGATTCAGTATGCTTCATTGTGATTGATCATATACCATGGAGACCCACTCAACAAAACAATGCATGCATTGCCCCACACTGTGGGTAGGGCTAATTAAAGCTCCTGTGTTTGCCCTTAGCATAGTCGCGAACAGTATTCCTGATGTACCACCATAAGCTTTAAATATGTCCAGACGTCTTTTATGTAGAGGACCTGAATGGAACTTTGAATATCCTTATTGCTTTTTACATTATAATAAAACATTGCTCTAATGTTTCCAATAAGACCTTGATTCCTGTGTGCCTGGAGGCAGCCACACACCAAAGGAGATGCTGCAGTTCTATAGAGTGCACATAACCAAAGAATTTAGAGTCATAGAACACTGCAGCGCAGAAATGAGCCCTTCAGCCCATAGAGTCCATGCTAAACCATTAATCTGCTTAGTCCCATATATGTACACCTGGACCGTCCCTCCATATCCTTCCTATCCATGTACCTATCCAATGTTAGAATCAAACTCACATCCACCACTTCCACTGGCAGCTCATTCCACACTTGCACCACCCATTGAGTGAAAATTTATTCCAAAACAATTGGCCTGAGACTATATTTGGGCATACAGAAAATGAACTTTACATCTCCTTCCCTTCCCTACTCATGTCCCTGCTTGAAAGCTGACATCAAAGGTTCTCCAAATATTGATCTTATTTCCAAAAATGTCATTGCCTCATGCAATACGTACTGGTGAAAAGTCACTATTTGTCCTGCTGCTCACCTGCAGGGAGATAGAAGTGTTTGGCAGGAGGATATTAGCCAAATGAAATCATTACCTTTTTTAAACTGAGAATGAGTTTAAACAGTTATTTACAGTAATACAGTATTCAACTGCTGTTTCTAGTTTTTGTTGGCACGCTTGTCAATAATAAGATTTAAAAGAGAAGAAAGGAAATATTAGATTTATTTGTCACATATATATCAAAACCTATAGTGAAATGCATCATTTGTGTCAACAACCAAAACAGTTTGAGGATATGCTAGAGGCATAAATGTTGCCATGCTTACAGAGCTAATATAGAATGCCAATAATTTACTAACTGTTAACTCATCCATCTTTTGAATGTGTAAGGAAATCAGAGCACCTGGAGGAAACCCACACAGTCATGGGGAAAACACACAAACTCTTTAAAAACAGTGGTGGAAATGAACCCGGATTGCTTGTGCAACATTTCATATGCTAATCGCTACGTTACTATGCTGCCCTTAAGAAGCCAGTGCATAGCCGGTGGGATTCAAATCTGCAGGGTGAAACCCCAATACATATATAGTCCATTGCCTTAACCACTTGGGCATGACAATCTGACAAACTGTGGACCATCTGAGAAGGAGCACAGCATATCATTGCAAGCTTGATTCTTGGTGTTACGTAAAAGAACAATGAGGGAACTAATACTTCCTTTCAGGGAAGCAGCTAATATGAAGATGAATTTGTTTGAGAGAAGATTCAGTAAAGAATTTGTTAAGAAGAAATGACATTCTGAATAGCCATGAGTCTTCTCTCACTGTGATCTACCACAATTCTGAGAAGTGACTATTCCATTCAAAGATGTGATTCAAGAAATTACTCACTTGGAGAAAGCAGAAAAGTTTCCCCTGCAGCACCCATCATCTTCTGCTTGCTACCCTGATGTAATTATTTCCATTTTCTACGATAAATAGCCTTCAGTATTGTCAAGTCGTATTGGGAACAGCAGTGGCTGCCTGAACAGGGAAAGCTATCTAGTCAATAACAGCTTTCTGATTTCACACCACAGCATAATAGAGAATAATAATGTTCAATTGAAAATCCAAATGTTTCCAAGTTTTACTATTCTGTTGTTCTTCAACTGCTCTATTTTAAGTACAGGAAAAGATATAACTTCTGATCTCAATCCTAAAATTATCTTCGGTAAAAATTATCTACAATTTCACTGGTTGTACTCTTGCAATTTAACAAAATAATTTCTGGATATTATTTTCCATTATGTTAACAATCATGAATGCGTCTATGAGGATCATTATCCAGAAGCTTCTTGTGTAAGACAAAAAATGTTTCTATAATTTTAATAACCAAGTAAAAAAATGACCAAAATAAAAAAAAGAGAGCTATGGGTAACCTTGATAATTTCTAAAGTAAGTAGATGTTCGGCACAGCATCTTGAACCGATGGGCCTGTATTGTGCTGTAGGGTTTCTATGTTTCTGAATCTCATGGTGTTAAGTTTAGCCACAGGATACTCTCTGTTATATCTTCTGTGGCTGATGTCATGTAAATTTCTGAGAAACTGGAATGAAATAACCAACATGGTGATAGACCTGAGCACCTGCTATTTAATGATGCCCTCTACTGATTTGTATTATGCTGTTTTGGTTTAGTTGGTAATTGTTCTTTGTAAATTGCCCTGTGATTAGGCTTGGGTCAAATAGGTGGGTTGCTGGAAGGCATGTCTTGTTGAGCCAGTAGGGCTTCTTCTGTGCTGTATCTAATAAAATAGGCCCTTTGGCTCAACTCTTCAATGCTGATGAAGATGTCTAACTGAGCTAATCCCACTTGCTTATGTTTGGACTCAGCCTTTTTTAAACATGTACTATCCTAGTATTTTCTGACCTTCGAATTGTCCCTCCTGTAACAGCTTATATACACATCACCCTTGGTAAAAAAATAAAGGCTTCACCTTGGATCCCTTCTAAATCTTTTCACTCTCTGTGGTGAACGACATATACCTGTCTGGACACGCCCCCTGCTGACTGCTCCTGTGGCTCCTCCCACAGACCCCGGTATAAAGGCGATTGAGGCCTGAGCCCGGCCCTCATTCTCCAGGATGTAGTATGGTGGTCAACTACTGCTTGTTCTTTCTTCCAGTCAATAAAAGCCGATATCTCGACTTCACGTCTCAGAGAGAGTTATTGATGGTGCATCAATCTCACCTTAAATCTGTCCTCAATTTTCAACTTCCCTACCCTCGGTTAAAAAAACGGAGACTTTCCATAAGGTTATCTCTCAGCCTCTTCTGCTCAAGGGAAACAAGTTCAAGTCTACCCAGTCTGTCCTAACTCAAACCATCCGGTCCCAGTAACATACTTCTTCCAGTTAATCCATCCCAAAATGGGCCCTTTTTATGAAGGCTGATAAATTTTAAGCTATTTTTAACTCTAACTTAAGCTTTGAATTTTGTTCCTGTGACATCAACTGCTGCATAGCAGTTTGCATAATGCGTTACAACACCAACCATCAACACTGGGGCTCAATTTCCTCGGCTGTCTGAAGGAATTGGTACCTTCTCCCGGTGGCCGCTTGGGTTTTCTCATTTTCCCCTTGGTTTCCTCCCACAGTCCAAAGATGTACGCGCTAGAGTTAGTGAGTTATAGGCATGGCAACACTTGCCAGCTGCCCTCCCCTGCACATCCTTGGACGGTGTTGGTCGTTGATGCAAAAGACACATTTCATTGTATGCTTCAATGTTTTAATATACATGTGACAAATAAAGCTAATCTTGAACCTTTAATCTTCTTGTACTATTGGTATCTTAATATCCTTTGTATATCTATTTTCCAATGTATTCTCCACTGGTGTTTCACCCCTGCATTTATCAATGTGACACATGCTCTCCCCCTGCAGCAAGACTATCTTCTTCACTGCACCAGCCTCTGCTGTTTCTCATTCACACTCTGCCTTTTGATATCCTCCACAAGCACAGAATCAGTGTTCACATCTCCGACCCACACTGGCAGTGATTGGCCTGTGCATCTCCTGGTCCATAATGACATGACAATTTTTTCAGCAGCTCTGCCTCATTCTTAAACAATTTTCCCACTATCTGCCTCCATTACTTTTAGCTTTGTCCAGAGTTCAGGATTTTTGGAAAAAAAAACATTAGGACTAATTTCTATTTAGTCCTATGTTCGCTATCTGGGAGGATAGTTGAAATTAGGTTACTGACAGCATTTCAGATGCTGGGTGAGCATTTATCACAGGCAGAGACAACTGTGGGCCAAGTGTCAGGCAATGGATTTTTATGGAAGGCACTGGTTGGCAAGGACATGTTGGGCAGAATGGCCTTTTACTGTGCTGTTAAATTTTATGGTGATTGTTTTATTAATTTGTGTCTAGTTTGAATGTTGGAAAAAAGGAAAACAAGACCAGTCTAAGTATTTAAATGCAAATATAAATAAATGAAAAGTAAAAAAGATCTATTGAAATTTGAAATAAAGAAGATAATTCTGGAAATATTCAGCAGTTCATGAAGCATACATGAACAGCAAACCAGAGTTAACATTCCAGGCTGATAGTCTTTTCATCTAAATGTGAATGATCATTGACTTGAAACATTAATTTTTGCCTGCAGTAAGTTAAGTACTGGTCAGTTTCATTACTGAACTGATGATATTCATCAACCTTCTAACATAAGATGCAGTAATCTAGCTTTGATTTTTATTTCATATTCACAAGGAGGTGATGAAGCTAATTAAGTTGATGTAAGAATTAGAATCAGGTTTAAGCCGCCATTTAGTGAAACTATGACTGATCTGATTTTGGTTTTAATATCACACTGCTGCATTTACTCCAGAACTCTTGAATTCTCAATAGTTCAACAATCTGTCACGACATTCAGCTGTGCTGTTTATAGAATGAAGGAGCTTAATAATTTGTATCTGACCTCATTACACCAATTCACTCCACATACTAAAAGAGTGATTACAAGTGAAAAACACAATCCTGGAAGCTGATATCAGGTAATTTAGTCCCACTAAGTGAATCCTGCATATTACATTAATGCCATATTGGAAGTCACAAGGAGTTGTGCAATTAATCTTTTGTTTAAAAAATATCATTACTGTGTTCTGCTCCCCTTCAAGTACAGTATGTTAATACCCAACCTATGCATTTTGTGTCCAGCAACAATTTGCTTGACAGATAAGGGGCAATGGAGTTTGAAACAGCAGAAAACTGTTATATAAAGTCAGGTCATTGAGTTCAGAAACCATACGATAATGTTGCAGCTCTTTAGACCAGACCTGGAATATTGTGTTAATTTCCAGTTGCTTCATTATAGGAAGGATGTGGAAGCTTTTGATAGGGTGCAGAGAGGATTTACCAGGATGCTACCTGGATTAGAGAGCGTATCCTACGATGAAAGGTTGTGTGAGCTAGGGCTTTTCTCTTTGAAGAGGGGAATGAGAGGTGACTTGACAGAGGTGCGCAAGGATAAGAAGAGGCATAGAAGGAGTTGATAGCCAGAGATCTTTTCCCAAGGTAGACATGGGTAATACGAGGGGGCATAACTTTAAGGTGCTTGGAGGAAAGTATAAGGGGACATCAGAGGTAGGTTTTTACACAGAGAGTGGCAGGTGTGTGAAATGTGCTCCAGGGGTGCTGAGATACATTAGGGGCATCTAAGAGACACTTAGGTACTTGGATGAAAGAAAAATGGAGAACTACGTGGAAAGAAAGGGTTAGTTTGGTAGGTTAGAGTACATCAGTGTAACATCATGAGCTAAAGGATCTATACTGTGCTACACTGTTTTGTGTTCTAAAACAGCAGGGAGGATTGAAAATAGGAGGATAACAGCACAAACAACTCCCAAGGAAGACCTCAAGCTACAATGAGCAATGGCCTTCTGATCCAAAGACTAAGGTTTTAAGTACACTTAACAGTTCACAGAAACCTTGATCTTTACAGAACCCTGCTGGCATTAATTTGTTTATGATCAAATTTTCATAAAAGAATTTTTAAACATAATAATTTATATCCTGGGATGGGGAAAACATTTTCAATTATTCAGATTTCCCTGCCTTCTGCATATTGCACTGAATTAATTACAGAAGTCATGGGTCACAACCTTTCAATCCAGTTTCTGTCACTAAATAATTAAAATAAGTTGTAACATTGGTACAAAGCCTGCAGTCTCTTTGGTATTGTTGCTAATGAGGCAAAAAAAATAGTTATTCACAAGATGTCCTTTATTGAAGGCAGTCAATTCACAACTAACAGCACTGGATGTTATAATAATATCTCATGGTACGTTCAGTTCTTTAAAGGCACAGTGCCCTTCCATTTAAATGTGTAATAACCCATGTAAATCCATTAGGCTTACTTGAATAGCTTTGACATCAACTGCATTCCACACTGTAGGGGACCAGACAGGTTCCAGAGGCATCTTGTGGAGGCCTTTCATTCAGAAATGAGAAAATAATGCTTGAATAGGATGCCTAAGATTTTCTTTTGGTACTCTAGGAGGACTCTGCAATCCTTGGTCCCAGAAAAGAAAGAAAAGCTCCTCTTCCACCCCCCCCCCCCCACCCCCTTATCTGTTGAACAAATCAAAGGAATGCACGCCAGAAGAGGGTTCTACCTATGAGTGATAGTTCAACACGTTTAAGGATAGTTTGAGGAAAATTCTGGTAATTCCTTAAGAGAAACAGGTTTGTTCTTTAACTAAATAAACTGCATTCATGATCTCTTACTTTAAAATATAAAAATCAAGTAATTGACAAGAATTTAAATGACTCTCAGTACAGTTTATTTATTTTCAAAGTTTAAAGTACATTTATCATCAAAGTATGCATACAGCCAACAACTCTGAGTTCTGTCCTCCCACAGGCAGCCACGAAACCAAGAAACGCATTGGATCCTGTTTCTAGAAAAAACATCAAATACGCAAAATGTGCAGGAAAAACAGAATAAATTGCACAAATAGCAAAAAGCGAGCGAGCAATACATAGAATATCAACATCAAACCAGGAGTATCCAGTTTAGTTAATTTTAGCACCACTAGCCGACTTTGGGCCGCAGAGCTAAAGCACCCCAGTCCTCACCAATCAAACCGCTCAAAAACTGCAAAATAGAAAGAGTAGCCAGAATCTATTTTTACATGCTGCATGAATCTCAAAGTCCATAAGACATGGGAGCAGAATCAGACCATTTCTGCCCCCCCATTTCAGAATTCTGAATTCAAAATCAGGTTTATTATCACCAGCGTGTGTTGGGAAATTTGTTAACTTAGCAGCAGCAGTTCAATGCAAGACATAATACAGAAGAAGAAAAATAATAAATAAGTAAATCAGTTACAGTATACGTATATTGAATAGATTAAAAATTGTGCAAAAAACAAATAATATACATTAAAAAAGTGAGGTGGTGTTCAAGGGTTCAATGTTCGTTTAGGAATTGGATGGTGGAGGGGAAGCAGCTGTTCCTGAATCGCTGAGTGTGTGCATTCAGGCTTCTGTACCTCCTACCTGATGGTAACAGCGAGTAAAGGGCATGCCCTGGGTGCTGGAGGTCCTTAATAATGGACGCTGTCTTTCTGAGAGGTGTCCTGGGTACTTTGTAGGCTAGTACCCAAGGTGGAGCCGACTAAACTCTGCAGCTTCCTTCGGTCCTGTGCAGTAGCACCCCCCACCCCCACACCAGGCAGTGATTTGCCTTCCTCACCACAAACTCACACTGCAAATTAACCTTCAGGGAATCCTGTGCAAGGACCCCCAAGTCCCTTTTGTGCCTCAGATTTTTGAATTTTCTCTCAATTTAGTCTACCCTTTTAATTCTTCTACCAAAGTGCATGACCATACACTTCCCGACACTGTATTCTTTCTGCTACTTCTTTGCCCATTCTCATAATCTGCCCAAGTCCTTCTGTAGTCTACTTCCTCAAAACTACTTGCCCCTCTGTGGTGAACTACATATACCTGTCTGGACACGCCCCCCCCCCCCCCCGCTGACTGCTCCTGTGGCTCCTCCCACAGACCCCGGTATAAAGGCAATTGGGGCCTGAGCCCTGCCCTCAGTCTCCAGGTTGTAGTATGGTGGTCAATTGCTGCTTGTTCTTTCTTCCAGTCAATAAAAGCCTATATCTCGCCTCACGTCTCAGAGAGTTATTGATGGTGCATCACCCTCCACCTATGCTCATATCATCCACAATCTTTGCAACAATGCCATTAATTCCTTCATATACAGTAAGGTGGAAAGAAGCAGTCCAACACAGACCCCTGTGGCACACCACTAGTCACCGGTAGCCAACCAGAAAAGGATGGAGGCTGCCATTTTGTGAAGACACTGTACTTCCATTTTGTGAGTTTGACATGCTGGGCTTGATCAATGTTTTAAGGAAGACACAATGATTCTTAGGGTTATCTGCTGGACTGGAGATTATTTCCAAAAAGAAGTTATTTGTGAGAAGTTCTTTGGTTGGCTATAACATGCAAGTTTGTGAATGTTGGGGTTGATGCCTGCCTGAAGAGATTCGAGCTCATTGCTGTTTGAGAACAAAGAGCCTTAAATTATCAACTGTCACTTAATGGGAAGAGGGCAATAAATGGATGCTGGCTTGGAGCAGAGCTAATAACAAGGTGTTAAAGAATCAGAATCAGGTTTATTATCACGGCATGTGACATGAAATTTGTTAACTTAGCAGCAGCAGTTCAATGCAATACATAATCTAAAAGAGAGAGGAAAAAAATAAAAATAAAACAATAAATAAACAAGTAAATCAGTTATGTATATTGAATAGATTTTATTAAATGTGTAAAAACAGAAATACTGTATATTAATAAAGTGAGGTAGTGCCCAAAGCTTCAATGTCCATTCAGGAATCAGATGGCAGAGGGGAAAGAAGCTGTTCCTGAATCACTGAGTGTGTGCCTTCAGGCTTCTGTATCCCCTACCTGATGGTATCAGTGAGAAAAGGGCACGCCCTGGGTGCTGGAGATCCTTAATAATGGACTCTGCCTTTCTGAGACACCGGTCCTTGAAGATGTCCTGGGTACTTTGTAGGCTTGTGCCCAAGGTGGAGCTGACTAGATTTACAACCTTCTGCAGCTTTTGAGTGTATTTGTTGACATGCCAAATCTCTTCAAGCTCCTACTGAAGTATATCCACTGTCTTGCCTTCTTTATGAGTACATCAATATGTTGGGACCAGGTTAGATCCTCAGAGATCTTGACACCCAGGAACTTGAAGCTACTCACTCTCTCCACTTCTGATCCCTCTATGAGGATTGGTATGTGTTCCTTCATCTTACCCTTCCGGAAGTCTACAATCAGCTCTTTCATCTTACTGACGTTGAGTGCCAGGTTGTTGCCGCGGCACCATTCCACTAGTTGGCATATCTCACTCCTGTACGCCCTCTCATCACCACCTGAGATTCTACCAACAGTGGTATCATCAGCAAATTTGTAGATGATATTTGAGCTATGCCTAGCCACACAGTCATGTGTGTATGGAGAGTAGAGCAGTGGGCACTTTATGTATCTGAAGAAACTTTTGGTATCCTCTTTAATATTATTAGCGAGCTTACCATAGAACCATAGAACACTACAGCACAGTACAGGCCCTTCAGCCCTCCATGTTGTGCCGACCCATATAATCCTTAAAAAAAAAGTACTAAACCCACACTACCCCATAACCCTCCATTTTTCTTTCATCCATGTGCCTGTCCAAGAGGCTTTTAAATACCCCTAATGTTTTAACCTCCACCACCATCCCTGGCAAGTCATTCCAGGCACTCACAACCCTCTGTGTAAAAAAAAACTTACCCCTGATGTCTCCCCTAAACTTCCCTCCCTTAATTTTGTACATATGCCCTCTGGTGTTTGCTATTGGTGCCCTGGGAAACAGGTACTGACTATCCACCCTATCTCTACCTCTCATAATCTTGTAAATCTCTATCAAGTCCCCTCTCATTTTTCTACGCTCCAAAGAGAAAAGTCCCAGCTCTGCTAACCTTGCTTCATATGACTTATTCTCCAAACCAGGCAACATCCTGGTAAATCTCCTCTGCACCCTCTCCATAGCTTCCACATCCTTCCTATAATGAGGTGACTTTCTTTCTTAATGACTTACTTTCTTAATGACTTTTTTAGTTGTCTTCTATTGGTTTTTAAAAACTTCCCAACATCTAACTCCTCACTAATTTTTGCTCTGTTATATGTCTTCTCTTTTTGGTTTTTATGATGGCTCTGACTTCTGTTGTTATCCATGGTTGTGTCATCTTTCCTTAAGAATACTTCTTCCTCTTTGGGATGTACATATCCTGTGCCTTCTGAATAGCTTCCAGAAATTCCACCCATTGCATCGCTGCCAGTGTTCTTTTCCAATCAATTCTGGTCAACTCCTCTCTCATGCCTCCATAATTCCCTTTACTCCACTATAATACTGCTACATCTGACTTTAGCTTCTTCTCAGATTGCAGTGCGAATTCCATCTTATTATAGACCCGTAAGGGTCCTTTTACTTTAAGCTCTCTAATCAATTTTGGTTCATTGCACAACACCCAATTCAGAATAGCTAATCCCCTATTGAGCTCAATCACAAGCTGCTCTAAAAAGCCATCTTGTAAGCATTCCAGAAATTCCTCTTCTTGGGATCCAGCGCCAACCTGATTTTCCCAATCTACCTGAATATTGAAATCCCCCATGACTGTTGTAACATTGCTCTCTTGGCCTGCTTTTTCTAACTCCCACTGTAATTTGTAGACTGCATCCTTACTACTGTTTCAAGGTCTGTATACAGCTCCGATCAGGGTCTTTTTACCTTTGCAGTTCCTTAGCTCTACCCACAACAATTCAACACTTTCTGACCCTATGTCACCTCTTCCTAATGATTTAATTTAATTTTTTACCAATAGAGCCAAGCCATTTTCATTGCAATTCATCCTGTTGACTGTAATTTTGCCCTGTCATCAGCCTCTCCTTGCTAGGAGTCTCACTACACATTGACTTTGCTTGTAAACCAACTGCCTCATCTTCAGCACGATCACTCCGGTTCCCAACCCCTGCCAAATTTGTTTAAAGTAAGTCCCCAAAATGAGTCCACGGCTACGAGCTTCACTAATCAATCCGTGCAATGTGGAACTAAAGATTTCTGCACTTTTCTGCAACAGCAGCTAGCATGAGGAAGAGAAAGAACAGTCAAACGCAGGCAGATAGCGCCAAACGCCCATTCACCCTCCACTCTTGTCCTCATCACCGTTGTTGTGTTGTTCACTGGTGTCATTTTGAAGCAACAACAAAAAAATTGCTCTTTTTTTAAGTCTAGCTTGGACCAAATAAATTCTTGTTTTCCCAGAGTTTACCAGGAATATTTGCAGGCATCTTTTGGATGTGTTTATGATACTTTAGGTTACTTCCCCGCTGATGACTTAACATGACTGTGTAAATAGGCTTTTCAGATTGGAGGATGAGAGGGTGGCTCAGAGAATGTTGAACCAAATAAGTGGAGAGTTGTCCAAAGCTCAAATGACAGCTTCAACAGCAAGTTGGCTGTGATAGGAATAGGTATTGGTGTCCCTATTATGGATGTGAAAGAAAGAATTATTGTGATAGAAACAAAATGGGCATTGAAATCATGTTACTGCCAAACAGGATGCTAAGGTTGCAAACTTTGTGTGTCAGCCTAGAGGTGTAACACAAGTTCAGAATTTGTGTCAGGGCTGACAACCTCTAGACTGATCTGTTGAGATCCACATGCAAAGGAACTATCTGATCTTGAGACATTAGAATGACATCGAGATAACAGCGAGATGAGAAAGAAGGACAAACAATGGATTCATGGAGAACTTCCACTGGTGAGGTGGTGGAAGTGCAGTGACAGATTTTTGTCGTCATGCTTGACCTCCTGTTGGGTGTGTAAAAGGAGAATCAAATGAACTCATGAACAGTGGAGGACCATTACAGGAGGAATAAGAGAATCATTCTACACCACAACTATAAAAGTGGTTGAGGAGAGTGATGCACCATCAATAACTCACTCTGAGACGTAGGAAGCGAGGTATCGGCTTTTATTGACTGGAAGAATGAACAACACTACATCCTGGGGAATGAGGCTGGGCAACAGGCCTCAGTCGCCTTTATACAGGGGTCTGTGGGAGGAGCCACAGGAGCAGTCAGCAGGGGTCAGTGGGAGGAGCCACAGGAGCAGCCCAGACAGGTATATGTAGTTCACCACAGAGAGGTAATACACTATAGTTAGAGACATTTTGTTATTGCTGGAAAAATGACAACCTGACTGAAAGGTATAGGTCATGGGATTGAAGGTAATATAGCAAAAATGAAGAGGGAAAGGCACATTGAAGGACCTTTGAGAGAAAATTAAATAAAACCAAAAATCTTGTTATTATTAGCAAATTACGTTGGACTTGTGAAGAGAAAAGTAGAGTTTCATATTAGTGACACCTGTCAGAACAAGCTGTGACCGATTGAATATATGTGAGTGAAGAAATAGTTTGAGAGTGAGGTAATTGTAAACAAGGGTAGGAGAATTCAGGTTTATTTTGTATTCATGAAGAGTAAATGTATGATTTGGAGCAGAAGAGATCAATGCCTGGAGAAAGGAAACTAAGTAAAATTCCAGCTGAAATGATATAATACAATCAATTAAGCAAAGGAGAAAGTCCACAGTGAGGCTGTATGCATTTGATTAACAAATTTCACATCACATGCCAGTGATAATAAACCTTATTCTGATTCTTGAGCAAATTTTTCAGTTCCAAGAGCTCACCAGCCCTTTACAGCCTGTCTAATTTTATATATAATCAATAACATTTCAGCAATCCTCTGTAGTAATCTCAGAATTCAGTGCATCATTTGCGATTGAGACAACTCGAACAATGACTTTATAAGATGGAATGATTAGAATTGGGCTGTCCAAGGGGCACTTTTCACAAAGGACCGTAGAAATATGGATCTTTATTTCCCAACATTATTCCCCTAGAAATTATACTAGGACCTCAATATAATAAAATAAATCAAATGAAATAAATAAACTTATGAGGTGAGTTCTGTACATTTACTTTGATGTCATTGTGATCACTAGGTGCAAAGTGTTCCCCTACACAAACTTCTTTTGCCTGCTCTGTCTCATTTCCGAATATCAGATCAAGTATTGCACACTCTCTCGCTGGGACTTCTACGTACTGATTACGGAAACTTTCCTGACGCATTTGATAAACTTTCTCCCATCTCTTCTTTTACCGTATGGGTGACCCAGTCAATATGTGCAAAGTTAAAACTCACCTACAAATAACAACCTTATGTTTCTTGCAACACTCTGTGATCGCTCTGCAAATTAGTTCCTCTAAATCCCTTGAACTGCTGGGTGGTCTGTATTATAGCCCCATTAACATGGTCATCCCCCTCTCATTTCTCAGTTCCACCTATAAAGCCACACTGGATGAGCTCTCCAGTCTGTCCTAACAGAGCACTGCTGTAAAATTTTCCCTGACTAGCGATGCCACCCCTCCTTTAACCCTTTGCACTCTGTTGCATCTGAAACAGCGGAACCCTGAAATATTCGATATTTTGTATGAAAGAAAGTTGCCCCAAGTGTAATGTGAGTGGTGGACTTGATGGGAATGTTTGGAGAATTAATGAGGAAATGTGATCGCCCTGTGAACCAGCGTAGTTTATCTCCTCCTACCATGTTGTACGGGAATGTCGAAAAACTGAAATGCTGGAATTGGCAGCAAAGTATGCAGCAACTGTGGGAAGTGAGACAGAATTAATATTTTGACAATCTTGCATCAAAACTGGACGAGTAAGAAAACAGCATGTTTTAAGTGGGGATGGTGGTGTCAGAGGATATATGCAATGTCACTGTTGTTGTGGAGATCAATGTTCATGATACCGAATTCCAGTTTGTTTTGTTGTCAAATGGCTTATGCAGCAATACCTTGGGATGGTAAGAGTGAATTATTAAACTGTTATATGGGAGGCCAAGTCTGGATGTGTATTTAAGGCAGAAGTTGATAGATTCTTGATTGGTCAGGGCATGAAGGGATACAGAGAGAAGGCGGGAGATTGGGGCAGAGAGGAAAATTAGATCAGCCATGATGAAATAGTGGAGCAGACTCAATGGGCCAAATGGCCTAATTCTGCTCCTATATCTTATGATCTTATGGAGATGAAACCAAATGATTGAGTTAAAATCCTGATCAACTCAAATCTAACTGAAGTGTTGTGTAGGCTGTATGAATTTAAAAGTGCATTTTCTTTTCTCTGAAGTTTACTGCCCACAGAATTATACCCTTGGCCATTCATCAGTATTTTCCTAATCATTGAGGAATTTTTGAAGAAAATAATATCCATTATTCTTTTGCTTTGCCTTTATTACCAAAGAGACAAATAACTATCCAACTTGCTGACCTCCAATGCTCAATGCTTCAAGATCATTTTTATGATTGAAGACTCATGAGGATTTCCAAAGGAACTTCCTCTAATTGTCCTTCTTTACCTATACGAAGTATTTGGTTTTCTTTCTGTCTGTACCCCAACAGCCTGACTGTCTGCGACATATGTGACAGAAAACCCTTTGGAAAGAAATAGAAAATTTATCACACAGTAAGAAGCCACTTGATCCTTTGTGACTGTGCTGGTCAAAGAAAGCTGCCCCATTTAATTCTTTCTTCAAGCACAGTTCAAGTTTGTTCAAGCTTATTGTTGTCATGGGCATACAGGGTATGATGGTTGTCCATTGTGTCCAAAAATGCCAGGAGACCTATGTGGGAGGGATTTTAAAGTGGAAAAGCCATTACACTGGGGCAGTTCCACTCTCTGGGCCTCAGAAGTCTGGGTCCAGTGTGCAAATAAGCATCATAAACTGGGGTCTTCCTTGGTTGCAGTGTATGACCATGACATCTTCTGTGCCTTGTCATGACCTTCACTCACCATGGAGCATTGCAGTACCACCTTCCTAGCCATTTGATCTCACTGTAGATCCGCCCAGTCCGCTGGAGCGGACTTTGCATACTAGGACAGGCATGTTCCTGTCTCCCCAAGCTATGAGACTGCTGGTTACCCTCACCTGCTTCAGCTCGCTTGTTGAAGTGGTGTACCGGGGTGTGGCCACTGTCGCATGCAAACAGTTACTTGGGGCCACAGGTGAGAGCTGAGTGTCTGGTGGGGACCAAAGGTGAATGAGCTGCCCCGAAATGGACATGACAAGCCCCTTCACCAGAGGTGTTACCCCTCCCTGGACACCCCATACAGAGTATGCATGCCATGAAAATCAACTCTTTGCTGCAGCAGCACAGTACATTGTAAGCATGACAAACAAGCTAACATAAAGGTAAATAAATATAAATTATGCATACATGACAATATAAACATTAGTGCAAGTTGAGAGGGAGAGTAAAAATGTAATCTGAGGTAATGTTAGTGTATTTCAGGTTGGTTCAAGAACCTGATGGCAGTGGGGAAGAAGCTGTTGTTGAAGTTGTGGCTCTTCAGCCTCCTGTACCACCTCCTGCCTGATGGCAGTATTGAGAAGAGAGCATGGCCCAGATTGTAGAACTATGCCCTGGCCTTCAGGTCATGGCTTTTAAGTTACACATCCCAATAATTATTCAAGGTGAAAAGGGTTTCTGCCTCTACCATCCTTACAGCAGAGTTTTAGATGCTCTGATTGAAAAAAGCTCCCTCATCTCCTCTCTCACCTGTCCTCCAATTACATTACACCAATGTCCCTGCTCCTGTTTACTTAATCTAAAATCATCATAGTTTTAGGCACTTAATTTTATATTTCCTATAACTTCCTGTATACCAAAGAAAACAATATTTAGTTTGTCCATATTTAATTCATAGTTCAATGTTTCTGTTCCTGGCAAAATCATTGTAAATCTCTTCTACGCCCTTTTCAGTACGTTCATCTTTCCTGTAATGTGGTGATTGTGAAAGGTACTCAAGCTACTGATAAACCTGATAAACAACTTAACCTTTTCCCTCTTATAATTCGTGCCAGATTTTATAAAGGGAATGCCCAGTTTTTAAAATCCTGTCTAAATCATCAACGCTGTCTCATTCTGCCCTGCAGAGCTGATGTACGGTTAGAATGACAATAAAGTTTTTGAATCTTGAATCTTGAAAATCTTGGTAAACACTACAAAATTCACAAGTTAGCAAATTCAACTAAAGCCGTTATCTGTTAACTTTGTCTTTTATTTAATATTTAAACTTTATAACTGTTAACAATGCATCATTAAAAACCCTTTTGCACTTTGAAAGGACAAAGTTGATCCTTTTACCTCAACAATCTCTGTATCAGCTTATATGAAAGGTCCATTTTGTACTTAAGATTAAATTGCTCTCAATAACACTTCTGTGTTATGAGGAAGAATTAATTTTATTGGAAAGAAATATGCTGACCTTCACAATGAATTAACTTTTGAATTTTATGGTGCTCTCTGCAGAGACAAGATATGCAGTGAAACAGATAAAGTAATGGATAACACTAAATGACTTTGTAAATGTTTAATGGCTTTCTTATCAAAACTGACGACAGACCGTTTTGTGAGATATATTCTGGATAAAAGGTATTAAATATAGTAATTAAAGTTCAAGGAGATTAATTAGTAAATTGCTTTGTCATCATTTCTGATAACAGAACCTCATCTGTAAATTTATATGCTCGTTTTAGTAATTAATCTATGCATAATCAGGGGAGCTTTGGTGGCAAAATGGCACAACTTAACAAGAACTCTTTCTGTAGGCCATTCACCTCATTGTTGATAGAGTTTGACCCTCCTCACTATCTGATAATTGCTATCCAGGAAGCTCATTCACATGTTTTTCAATTTGGTTCATTGGCACAGCAGCCATGAACTTTAGAGGTTCTATCCTTATATGGATAAAAAGTAATAAAGGTATAAGAGACTTGGAATAGAAAGCAAACAGTAATGATGAACAACACAAAGTGCTGGAGAAACTTAGCAAGTCAGGCAGCATTTATGGAGGCAAATAAACAGTTGACGTTTTGAGCCGAGGCCTAACATCAGGACTGGAAAGGAAAGGGGAAAAAGCCAAAATAACAAGGTGGGGGGAAGGGGAGTACAAGCTAACTGGTGATGGGTGAGTGAGGGGAGGAAGAAGTAAGGAGCTGGCAGGTGATAGGTGGAAGAGGTAAAGAGCTGAAGAAGAAGGAATCCGATAAGAGAGAACAGTGACCAATGGAGAAAGGCAAGGGGGTGGGTCACTAGAGGGAGGAGCTGGTCAGGACAGAAGAAGTGAATGGGTAAGAAGGGAGCCAGATAATGAATGTGAAAAGAGAGAAGGGAAGTGATGAACAAATGTTTTTAAGACCTGAGTGATATTCTCTAGGATTGGGGTGTTACTGGGGAGGTGGATGGCTCTTTATGAAACATTGATCAGTTGGAATTTTGTACTGGCAAAATTTCACACAATAAACGTCAAGGGACCTACTGAATTTAGCCAGATATATCGCAGGTGAAACTTATTGCAGGAAGTGCAAATGGAGACTGAGGAAAGGAAATATAAATCAAATGGTAGAACTTTATCAGAGGTATGAGGGTAGGTTTTCATCAATCTTGAGGATTTCGGAACATTGAAAAGGGAGTTAAGGAAACTTATGGAATCCACTGTTTTATTGACAGAACTATCAGGAGTTAAAGCTTTTCAAAACTGAAACCCAAATTGGACTTCACTATGAGTATTTTGTCCACCTTTTAGGTTTGATATCAAGGCTTTGGAGGGGATGCAAAGATTTCAATGAGATGTTAGGTTAGTGTGATCACTCAAGTCGAGGGATTGTCTTTATGGGTGTGTCCTCAAGTGGCTGTAGAGGCCAGTCTGGGATCCACATACTCTGCTGCAGTGTGGGCATGAGTGCAGTGGCTGTAGTTAGTGATTGGGTATTCTGGTTGATCAGTGTCTCTCTTTGCAGCTGCCACTTGTTCTCTACAGCTTAGCTCTCTGTAGAGCTGGAAAGATTAAGAAAAGATTTAATAGAAGTGTTCAAAATCATGGAAGGTTTTGATAGTGTGAATAATGAAGCTTTTCTAATCATAGAGGGACCAGGAACCAATTTTCAGTTAGCTCTAGAAGTTGTGGAATGGAGATCAGGACAATAAAGGGAATGATTTCAAGAAGGTGAAGTAAGGAAGAGAGAATGAGTGAGAATAATGAAATTACTTTGAAGAAAGAGAGCTCTCTATTCAGAGCAGGTTAGTCTGTGTCAGGCTGCTTTCTATGGGGTGTAACTTCAGGTAGCTAATGGACAGTTGACAGTGAAGAAAATCTGATTACTGAGATTATTAATGATTATCAAATTCATTTTTAAAACTACCAAAAGTTACTGGTGGAAATCCATTTTCTCCTTCTGTTGATTTCCTCTCTTTAAATTTTAATTCTATTTCCTTATCACCATCAGTTTCCTTCGATAACTATTTCACAGAAGGTGTCTTTGGTCCTTGAAATTTCTTGAATAAACTCTGCACAGGGAATACTCAGTAACATTTATTACGGGGTTGTAAATGTAGTATGTGAGGGCTGAATACCGTACATCAAGCTTCTGGATCTCCAGTACTCTGAATCACCACCTTCAGAAGAAAAGGGATATAATTTATATTGGATAAAAATCTTAATAACTAATATCATTGCACAAAAAGTTGACTGAAGGATAACCGGCTATTTGGTGAGAAATAAATAACTATGGATTCCCAACAGGAAGATAACAAAAATACATGAGAGTAGCACAGTAGTGCAATAGTTAGTGTAACACTTTACAGCACCAGTGACCGGGGTTCAATTTCCACGCTGTCTGTATGGAGTTTTTATGTTTTCCTCATGACTGCATGGATTTCCTCCAGGGGCTCCAGTTTCCTCCCACATTCCAAAAACTCATGGTTTAGTAAGCTAAGGTTCAAAGGTTCATTTATTATCAAAGTATACAACTCTGAAATTCTTCTTCTCCAGGTAGCCACGAAACCAAGAAAGAAAAGAACAGCAGTGCTCAATCAACCCCCAAATCCCCCCTCCCCACACAAAAAATGAACAAAACGGAACAGCAACATTGACCCCCTAATCTTCCTCCCCACACAAAAAAACTAACACAAATGGAACAAGCATATCGTCCCCCCAAATCTCTCCTCTCGCACAAAAAACGAACAAAGTGGAACAGGCACATCAGCCCCCAAATCCCTATCCCTGCAGAAAAGAAACAAGAAGGATAGGGTGAAAAACACAGAATATAAAAAATTATAAGACTGATAAAAGTCTATAGTCCAAGTCCACATCCAAAATGCAGAAAACCTGGGATCACTCCCTGTGCCCAATGGCAGACCTTTCCCTCTCTGTAGCAGATCAATCAAAAGACAGGTAGCCGGCACTCACAATATGTTTTCACCAGAAGCATAGCAACACGTTTCTCCCAGTTCGTCCTCAGACTCTATTGGTTATTGATACGAATGATGCATTTCACTGTATGTTCTGATGTATTCTACGTGTGAGAAATAAAACAAAACTTTATCTTTAATCTGCATGAAACACAATAATTACACAAAGGTTTATACAATGACCCGAATTGCTAAGAAATTGTATCTTCCAATGAGATATGTCTCTAATTTGGTCAGCAGGCATCTCGTTCACAGCCTTAACATTGCTCTTAGATATTGAAAGCACATCTGATGAAAACTAAGTGCACATGCAACAAGCAGAGGTAACTTAATGGATACTTTAAACAAAATCAATTAGAATCCAATAATAATAACATTCCAGTATTCTAAATGAGAAATTAGAATACACGGTGATGTTGATATAGAAGCTGTTATAATGTAAACAAAGTCACCAGAGAGACGTCATAGTTGCTACTGTACGTTCACTACAGCCACTTTACAAACTCTTCCCCCTCCTCTGGTCTATCTCACTGGCCCATGATACTTTCACAGAGACGGTCAATCACACTGCCATCCCCAAATTTAAAATTCCAGGTGGGCTGAGCTCAGGCCTTCCTTCAGCATTTTCAGGTCATCTCTCCCTGGATTATCCATCCCTGAATATTCCTCTTATGCTTGATATTTATGTTCTGCATAATCCGTGGCTGGGTCATCAGCTCTCTGAATCCCTGACATTATCATTCCCCAGTTGCTCTCTCCTCCTCCCAGTCGCTGCCTCACTGCCCCTTTAAAAAAGCAATCTCTCTGTCTATTGCTGGTGTTCCCTGTAGCATCCTGCACCCTCCTGAGTCATACTGTCCCACATATTCCTCGGGCATTTCACTTTTACTAACACATGGATACGTGAAGGGTGCATCTGCTGATTTCAATTATTGCCTCGGGCTTGTGCCAGATATCTGTATTCCCACAGGTGACCTTAAGTGAGGGCAACTCTGACAAAATGTTCTGCTTCTCTCCGGGGGTGAAGGGTTCATGGACGGTCACAATCAAATTCAAGGACTGAGTGTGGTCATCAGGGTTCTCGACCTGCCACTGGTTGACCTCAATAAGTGCCATCACAACAGATATATTTGGGGATAACCTCTTACTCAAATATGCCCCACATTATGTAAAATATAAATGATGGATAAAAATTAAACAGTACACACTTAAAACAGCAGTGTATGTGGTCTGCAATCTACCACTTATGTGCGTCTGAACTCGTACTGCCTGTTGTATTCCTTTGCTTCTAACTTTTTCACCAAGGTTACTGATGTATTGTTAAAGCACACATACACTCGCAAACACGTATGCTAAAATACAGTTCCCAGAATGAGTATACATACCCCACTGGCATCCCGAACTTTTAATAAACATCCTTTGCAACTGGTGACCCCGTCTCACCAAATCAACACACAGAGTTTAGTCTGTTACATAAATGCACAGGCATGCACACACACACCACACTACTATTATATCTACCAGTTCTGCTCTCCACCGTGCTCACAATCCCGTAGCCACTGACCCAAACAGGCCTTAATTTTAAAAATACTCACCCACTTAGACTGTGAGATTACAGGCCTCTCAATGGGCATCCCAGACAAGTCCCCAAATGGTGTAACACACACAAAATGCTGGTAGAACACAGCAGGCCAGGCAGCATCTATAGGGAGAAGCAATGTCGATGTTTCGGGCCGAGACCCTTCGTCAGGACTAACTGAAAGGAAAGATGGTAAGAAATTTGAAAGTAGGAGGGGGAGGGGAAAATGCAAAATGATAGGAGAAGACCAGAGGGGGGTAGGGTGATTTCCTGCAGATTTCCTTGTGTTTGCCTTTTAAATTCACTACTGTGAATCAAATCTCTTACTACCTTTCCTTTCAGTTAGTCCTGACAAAGAGTCTCGCCCCAAAACTTCGACATTGCTTCTCCCTGAAGATGCTGCCTGGCCTGCTACGTTCCACCAGCATTTTGTGTGTGTTGCTTGAATTTCCAGCATCTGCAGATTTCCTCATGTTTGCCTTTTAAATTCACTACTGCGAACTTCACCCCACCCCCTTTGGTCTTCTCCTATTTATTTCACATTTTCCCCTCCCCCTCCTACTTTCTCAAATCTCTTACTACCTTTCCTTTCAGTTAGTCCTGATGAGGGGTCTCGGCCTGAAACGTCGACATTGCTTCTCCCTGAAGATGCTGCCTGGCCTGCTGCGTTCCACCAGCATTTTGTGTGTGTTGCTTGAATTTCCAGCATCTGCAGATTTCCTCATGTTTGCCCCAAATGATGTAATGTGAACGAAGTCACGGGAGAGACACAGCTAGTAGATATGAAGTAGTCTTTTATTTAACAAACTACAACACAGCGAGCATCCTTTTGGATGAAGAGACCTACTCAACCCAACATTACATGACATTTTATATGCTAAAAATCATAGGACAATTATAGAAAAGGACATTTTACTTTCAATGCTTCCTTTGAATTACATATAACTTTCAGTTCCTACTTTGCACCCACACTCCAGACAATCATTGAATTACATATAACTTTCAATTCCTTCTTTGCACCCACACTCCAGGCAACCAAAATGAATGTAAATCCACATTGTCTGGATTTTCAATTAACAGCTCTGGAAACGTATTGTCCAGAGCTGCATTTTAAATTTAATCTACAGTCCAGTTTCAGGTCTGAAGATTGATGGCTAAAGTTAGTTGCTGGTTAATACTTTGCTACTCACCTCAAGTCCAGAATATGCTCTAACAGAAGCAAACTGATTTCTGAGGAAGAATATGAAAATTCATGACTTTAAATTAGTATAATCTTTTGATATTTATTCCAGTTAAAATATGAGCAGGTAGTTCATATCGTTTGTTGTTCCTCTTAATGCATCAGGTCACAACCTTGCAGTTTGTTCGGCATTTGTCTGTTTTTTATGAGGCCAAGTTGTTGGCTCGATGCTCAATCCAGCATGGATGGAAAGCATGCAAAGAGCTAGACAGATTCAAACCCAGGATCACTTGCCTCGAATTCTGGAATGGATACCACTACACCACTGACTGGCTAAGTTCTTATAATTTTGAAGTATTTTTGAACTTCCACATTTATAAGTTCTAACCCATGCTTCTATTGAGAAAGAAAACTCTGCTTTTAGAGTTTTGCCAGTTGTGTTACAAAGAAAACCTACAGCACAATACAGGCCCTTCGGCCCACAAAGTTGTGCCGAACATGTCCCTACCTTAGAAATTACTAGGTTTACCGATAGCCCTCTATTTTACTAAGCTCCATGTACCTATCTAAAAGACTTTTAAAAGACCCTATCGTATCCGCCTCCACCACCGTTGCCGGCAGCCCATTCCATGCACTCAACACTCTGAGTAAAAAGAAACTTACCCCTGACATCTCCTCTGTACCTACTCCCCAGCACCTTAAACCTGTGTCCTCTTGTGGCAACCATTTCAGCCTTGGGAAAAAGCCTCTGACTATCCACGCGATCAATGCCTCTCATCATCTTGTACATGTTCTGTAACTAGCTTCCAGGGGGTCATTGAGAGCAGGGCAGCATGATAGTGTGGCGGTTAGTGTAATGTTTACAGCCCCAGCAAACATGTTTGAGGTTCAGTTCCCGCTGCTGCCTATAAGTATTTTGTATATTATCCCCATCACCTTGTGGGTTTCTTCCCACATTCCAAAGATGTACAGGTTGGGGTTAGTAAGTTGTGGGATGCTGTGTTGGTGCCAGAAGCACAGTGACACTTGTGGGCTGCCTCATGCACAATTCTTGGACTGTGTTGATCACTGACGCAAACAACACGTTTCACTGTATGTTTTGATCTAAGTGTGCCAAATAAAAGTTGATCTTTAATCTTTTTAATCATGTCTTATTAAACCTTTGTTTCTCCCAAATGGTTCACTCTAATACTTCCAAATCTTGATATCCCTTATACACAGGGCCAAAACTAGACTGTAGAGTCCTTCTCTACACTCATTGGCTGTGCCTGGAAAAATCAGGCATTAATTACACATGGGGCACGTCACACCATTAATCCACTTTAATCAAATAATCACTCCCATTCCAAGTTTTTGTTTTGATCTGTTACTCTTAACAGATTATCACAGTGTGAGCATAATCACATCAAGATTTCCTCAGTCTAAAATGCATGATAATGCATTTTCCACATTAGAAGACACCTACCAATTATGAATCATTCTTCTAATTTGTCTCCATTAACTGTAGCTCAGTAATTTGGTGTAAATTACTTATTGCTGTCTGTGATTTCATGCCATCACTGAATTTATAATATCCTCTTCTAAATCATTATTGAAACTTTTAAGTTGTTCTTACAGCACACAATGCTGTCGTAACCAGGATTGATTAATGGCAAGTGTCTGTTGTTGAGTAAGTTGTGGCTAAATGAGAACACCCAGATCAGAATATTGTAGGTTTGTATATCATTCCAGAGAATTCATTTTTGTGAAATGCAGACTGTTTTATATACTCAAGGAGTTCACTACAGTTGTGTTGCTAGCTGTATATATTCCCATCCCCACTAATGCCGACGAGGCACTGCATGATCTCCATAGCACTAACAGTGACTTTCAAACCAAACATCCTATGGTATCTTCATTGTAGCTGCGGATTTTAACCATGTGAACCTAAAAGCAGTATACCTAAATTCAACCAGCATGTTGTTTTTTCTACCATAGGTGAAAATACACTAGTATTTATTATTATTATTATTATTTTTCTTTCTCTTCTATATTAGGTATTGCATTGAACTGCTGCTGCTAAGTTAAAAAATTTCATGTCATATGCCGGTGATAATAAACTTGATTCTAATTTTGACCTGGTTTATACTAATATGCCATGTGCAAGTAAAGCCATTCCCTTGACCCCACATAGGGCCACTTCTCTGTAATGCTGATGCCAGCATACAAACCACTGATTAAAAGGGAAGACAGGTGGTGAAAACCTGGCCTGAAGGGGCAATTCCAGTGCTGCAGAACTGCTGTGAAAGCACGAACTGGAGAATGTTCGGGCATATTAACATCGAGGAATACGTGGATACTGTGAGAAGTGTACAGAGGATATTACCATCGCGAAACGCATCCAGCTGAGGGCAGATCAGAAGCCATGGCTGAGGGATCGTGATGCTGCCTTTAGATCCGGGGATGCGACAGCTCTCAGGGAAGCAAGAACTGTGCTTTCTCACTCCATCAGGAAGGCAAAGGGGTGCATTCTCAGAGAATATATCGCTACTTCTGCATACCCAGGAATATGAGGTACATGTGGCAGGGAATTCAGAGGACTACAGACTACAAGTCTACCCTGCACGTTGTGACCAGGATGCCTCACTCCCCAACAGGTTGAGTGTCTTCTACGCCCAGGTTAATGTTCAGAACAAAGAGCTAGCAAGGAAGGCACCCCTCCCCTCGGGGAAGGAGAGTCAACCCATGCACATCTAGGAGGCCCAATAATATACCAAGCTGGGAATGACTGCACAGCCCAGTTAACTGGGGTGCTGATTCCACATCTCTCTGGAACAGTCCACTGTCCCCTTGGTTTTCAAGCCAACAACCATCATTCCAGTGTCAAAGAAGGTAACGGTAGCCTGCCCAAACCTCTATCATCCACTGGCATTAATATCAAGCATTATGAAATGCTTTGAGCAGCTGGTCATGGAGCACATCAAAGCCCTGCTTCCAGCTATATTGGACCCTTTCCAGTTTGCTTATCATTCAAATTGATCCATTAATGATGCAACAGCCTCTGTCCTATCCCATCTGGAAAAAGGGGTCGTATATGCCAGGCTCCTGTTTATCGACCAGCTCAGCGTTTAACACCATCATACCCCAGAAACTGGGGGCGGGGCCGGGAGCTGTCTGAGCTGAGCCTCAACACCTCTCTCTGCAACTGGATCTTGGACTTCTTAACAGAAAGGCCACAGTCAGTCCATGTGTGCAGCAGTGTCTCTAATCCCATTACGCTGAGCAGTGGCACTCTCCAAGACCGCGTGCTCAGCTTGCTGCTGTTCACACTGCTGATGCGTGACTGTGTTGCAGGATTCAGCTCAAACCGTGTCAATAAGTTTGCAGATGACACAACAGTGATGGCCTCATCAACAACAATAATGAGTTGGAGTACAGAGAGGAAGTGGAGCAGCTGGTGAATTGTTGTGAGAAGAACAACCTTAATCAGAATGAGAAAAAGACCAAGGAAGTTATTGTGGACTTCAGGAAGGTGCAGGTGAACCATCTCCCTCTGCGAATTGGCTCCTCCAAAGACAGAGTTAAGTGCACCAAGTTCCTGAGAGTTCCGATCACAACTGACCTCACCTGGCCCTTTAATATCACCTCCCTACACAAGAAGACACAGCAAAGTCTCCACTTCCTAAGGATATTGAGGAAAGCAGGGCTCCTACCACACCCCCCCCCCCCCGCCCCATCTTAACTACATTTTATAGGACCACCATTGAGAGTGTCCTGACAAGTTGCAACTTCATCTGGTATGGGAGAAGCTGAGTGTCGGACCAGAAGTCCCTACAAAGGACCGTGAGAATGCCTGTAAGGATCATAGGGGTCTCCCTACCATCCATTGGGGACATTTATCAGGGACCCACCCATCCAAGCATCATCCTCTTTGACTTTCTACCATCAGGCAGGAGACTCTAATGCATAAAAACGAGAGCAGTCAGTTCCTTCCCTCAGGCCGTTAGTCTTCTGAACTCCCTGCCACATCGCATTCAAAGTATCACAGGTTAATCTGTTCTGTACCTTACAATACTTAATTCATCCATGTTAATTTATTTATTTATGTGTAATCCATCCATAGATTTAATCCTTTAAAAGTTATGATGTGATATGTATGAAACCACCTGGTTTCCTTGGCTGCGTAAGTCTAGGAATACACACTCCAGTCCTGCCAAACCAGTGAGATTGAGGCGGCTCTCCCACCCCAAATCCCGGTTTGTGTGGATGCTGTGTAACCTGCTACCCTGTTACAACTCAAGAAGTAACTGAACTAAATTGAACTAAAGGGTTAGTAAAGAAAAGGGAAAAAAAAGCAAAAAGGGCCCATTATAATTAAACAATCAGATGTGCACAAGTCTTCGAAAAGTCATACATTTTAACCAATCCTCAGTAGATACTAGCACTTTGCTCCATCGAATCACGGTCCCCCACCGGGTCAAATCCTACAACCAATTCCCTCCAGCTCCTCTCTCTTGTCCTGTCAAATAAAGGACCCAGCTCACACTGGCGTCAGGCACACGCTCCCCTCATTGGACGGCTCATGTTCCAAAGCACCCATTATCTCTAACCATAACCCAAACATGGCTTCTACAGAAGGACCATTATGCTGGCAGTGAAACCCTTCCCAGGGCGTTACATATGTGTTATGTACACTACAGTGATTTACGCCTTGGTTTGAAGAAAAATTGGGTCTTGTTTGAAGGAATATACGTATATAGTTAAATGACAATAAACTTGACTAGACCTGACTTGACTTGACTTCTGCACATGTGGCTACCCTGCTGAAAATGAATGACACAACTCTGAACTAAAATATTGTCTGCCTTTGCCAATCATTAATTCTTTAATCAACATTGTTTAAAAAAGTATCTTAATTGATCAATGTCACATCGTTGTCTGTTGTATGCCGTGTGCAAAGTAGCTGCCCATTCCCACAATATAAAGTGACTGCTGCCAAAAATATATTATTGGTTAAAGAATGCCTCTATTGCCCTGAGATCATGAAAGGCAGTGTATAACTGCAAGCTATTCCTTTTCTTTTATGAGAATCTCCATCCAGAATTATAACACCCTTCCAAGGACTCTTATCAAACCAAATATTTTCCCTGAAACTTTAATGCAGTACCTGGCCAGTAGGATATTACAGTATCACAGAGCAGAACACTATTGCTTGCAAGCTCAGATAATAAACTTACACACAGAATCATCACCGTTCACAATAAACCTTTACCTGTTCTCATTCTGTTGTGTCAAAGTAACTCGAGGTATAGGAACCTGAAGACCCACACTCAACAATTCAGGAACAGCTTCTTCCCCTCCAATATCAGATTTCTGCATGGTCCATGAAAACTACCCCATTATTTATTCTTTTATGCATTTTTATAATTTATAGTTATTTTATGTCTTTGCACCATCCTGCTGCTGCAAAACAACAAATCTCATGTCATATAAGCCAATGATAATAAACCTGATTCTGATTCTTCTAGTTTTAGCAAAAATATATACATGCGTATAAAATACATCTATGTCAAAACAAACCTGTTGGTTTGTGCTCAGGCTTCCCGCTGCTGTTCACAATTAAGTTCGACTCTGGGCTGATTGCACCTCAATTGCATTATCTTGATTGATCTATATTCCTTGATAACCTCTAGTTAATGCTGAGATAAGTGAATGGCAATTTGTTCTGCAATGCTGGAAGTATTACCTCTTGGGGAAGTTGTACTGTGATGATTGTTTTCATGAATTAACTGTTCATTTTTGAGAGGCTCTGCCTGTTTGTGGTATGACAAAGGAACTCATTGAGCTGTGTGACACGGGTATGGGGTATGGTTTTATTTGATGTTTAGCAGTGAATTTATACTGAATTTTGATGCCTGGTGGAAGTTGCTTTTTCTTTTCTGAGCAATTTCCTTATTTCCTCTCCCTTTCTGAAGAAGTATATAGGATGGACATGCTAAGCTTAAAGGGACTGTGCTGTAAGTCTCTATTACTTTGTTTCTAACCGCCAACAAAATATAAAGCTGCAGACAATGCGGTTAAAAAGAGACATTCTACAGATGCTGGAAAACTTGAGCATCACAAACAAAATGCTGGAAGAACAACACACACAAAATGCTGGTGGAACACAGCAGGTCAGGCAGCATCTATAGGAGAAGTACTGTCAACGTTTCGGGCTGAGACCCTTCGTCAGGACTAACCGAAAGGAAAGATAGTAAGAGATTTGAAATTAGTGGGGGGAGGGGGAAATGCGAAATGATAGGAGAAGACCGGAGGGGGTGGGATGAAGCTAAGAGCTGGAAAGGTGATTGGTGAAAGTGATACCGAGCTGGAGAAGGGAAAGGATCATGGGACGGGAGGCCTCAGGAGAAAGAAAGGAGGGGGGGAAGCACCAGAGGGAGATGGAGAACAGGCAAACAACTAAATATGTCAGGGATGGGGTAAGAAGGGGAAGAGAGGCATTAATGGAAGTTAGAAAAGTCAATGTTCATGCCATCAGGTTAGAGGCTACTCAGCCGGTATATAAGGTGTTGTTCCTCCAACCTGAGTTTGGATTCACTTTGACAGTAGAGGAGGCCATGGATAGACATATCAGAATGGGAATGGGACGTGGAATTAAAATGTGTGGCCACTGGGAGATCCTGCTTTCTCTGGCGGACCGAGCATAGGTGTTCAGCGAAACAGTCTCCCAGTCTGCATCGGGTCTCACCAATATATAAAAGGCCACACCGGGAGCACCGGACACAGTATACCACACCAGCTGACTCACAGGCGAAGTGTCGCCTCACCTGGAAGGACTGTCTGGGGCCCTGAATGGTGGTGAGGAAGTGTAAGGGCAGGTGTAGCACTTGTTCCGCTTACAAGGATAAGTGCCAGGAGGGAGATCGGTGGGAAGGGATGGGGGGGACGAGTGGACAAGGGAGTCGCGTAGGGAGCGATCCCTGCGAAAAGCAGAAAGGGGGGGAGGGAAAGATGTGCTTGGTAGTGGGATCCCATTGGAGGTGGCGGAAATTACGGAGCATTATACGTTGGACCTGGAGGCTGGTGGGGTGGTAGGTAAGGACAAGGGGAACCCTATCCCGAGTGGGATGGTGGGTGGATGGGGTGAGGGCAGATGTGCGGGAAATGGGAGAGGTGCATTTGAGAGCAGAGTTGATAGTGGATGAAGGGAAGCCCCTTTGTTTAAAAAAGGAAGACATCTCCTTCGTCCTGGAATGAAAAGCCTCATCCTGAGAGCAGATGCGGCGGAGACAGAGGAATTGTGAGAAGGGGATAGCATTTTTGCAAGAGACAGGGTGGGAAGAGGAATAGTCCAGGTAGCTGTGAGAGTCTGTAGGCTTATAGTAGATATCAGTAGATAGGCCGTCTCCAGAGATGGAGACAGAAAGATCAAGAAAGGGGAGGGAGGTGTCGGAAATGGACCAGGTAAATTTGAGGGCAGGGTGAAAGTTGGAGGCAAAGTTAATGAAGTCAACGAGCTCAGCATGCGTGCAGGAGGCAGCGCCAATGCAGTTGTCAATGTAGCGAAGGAAAAGAGGGGGATGGATACCCGTATAGACTTGGAACGTGGACTGTTCCACAAAGCCAACAAAAAGGCAGGCATAACTTGGACCCATATGGCTATACCCTTGATTTGGAGGAAGTGGGAGGAGCCAAAGGAGAAATTATTAAGAGTAAGAGCTAATTCTGCTAGAATGAGGAGAGTGGTGGTAGAGAGGAATTGGTTAGGTCTGGAATCCAAAAAAAAGCGAAGAGCTTCGAGACCATCTCGGTGGGGGATGGAGGTATATAGGGACTGGACGTCCATGGTGAAAATAAGACGATGGGGGCCAGGGAACTTAAAATCATTGAAAAAATTCAAAGCATGAGAAGTGTCACGAACATAGGTGGGAAGAGATTGAACAAGGGGGGGATAAGACAGTGTCAAGGTATGCAGAAATGAGTTCAGTGGGGCAGGAGCAAGCTGAGACAATAGGTCTACCTGGACAGGCAGGTTTGTGGATCTTGGGTAGAAAATGCTGGAAGAACTCAGCAGGCCAGGCAGCATCTATGGAGGGGAATAAAGAATCAACATTTAGGAATGAGATCCTCCAGCTGGAGCTATAGATACTGTCTGACCTGCTAAGTTCCTCCAGCATTTTGTATCAGAGTTTCACTTAATTTTTGGAAATTCTGTGTACCCTGAAAGCCATGAATAATGTATAAGCATAACTTTGCAGTTTTCATGGTTTTTTCCATCCATCCTTTCATTTCTTAATACAGGTTGTTTGTGAATATACCTTTAACTACTGTTTTATTTGATATGCAAATATCCTGCATCACAAACTAAAGGTTCATAGCTTCCTTTTGTGGTGTAATTTAAATTGTGCAACTCTTTGCTGCATCTTCTGTCAGGTGGTCTGAGTCAATGTCACTGCATTTATTCTTTCTGCGTCATCCTGTCACATATGCAGACTTCTTTACGTTGTTTGCCTCATGAAAAATCTGCTAACATCTCTCAAATGCATTCATATTCAGGATCTTGAACTATGATACATAATTTATGGATACAAAGCAGTCTTCTTTCATTTGTGTGAATGAATTTCTAGCCCAAGTGAAGCACACTAATGGAACAAATTAAATGGATTTTATTTGCTAGGTTTACTATGTTAGTTTTAGCCTTAAAGTAACAGTCAAATAGTGGGTTGTATATCACCCTTTGACATGCTTATGAAATTGTGATCACTGGGGGATGTGCAATGATTAAGAATAAACATTAGGCCCGTGTAAACTATGGCATTCTGATCATAGATTACTCACTATGCTAATAAAAATAAGCTTTTGCTGTGAACACATCAGAGAAAGTTTTAATCACAGCAGTATAATTAGAAGTGGCCTTGGCAAAATCTGCATCACCAAAGGAGACAGGAAATGATTAGAGGGGTATAAGACAAACTTAATAATGGAATTTGTTTCAATGGGTATTGTGGTGAACTACATATACCTGTCTGGACACGCCCCCCACCCCACCCCGCTGACTGCTCCTGTGGCTCCTCCCATGGACCGTGGCTCCTCCCACGGACCCCGGTATAAAGGCGATTGGAGACACAGCCCCAGCCTCAGTCTCCAGGATGCAGTGTGGTGGTCATTTGCTGCTTGTTCTTTCTTCCAGCCAATAAAAGCCTATGTCTCGCCTCACGTCTCCGAGAGTTATTGATGGTGCATCAGGTATCTTGGTCAACAAGGACAAATTGGGTTGCAGGGCCCTTTTCTGTGCTCTATGATTCTATGACTTTGTCAAAATGCTTAAGGAGAAATGTTACAAAATAGAGAATAGTCACAATATTGTGTTTATAAAACTGATTAGTTTATGGGGCTTCTCTGTGTTCCATTTACGTGGGCTAAGCTAACTAGTTGGACCTCTGCTTTTCAGTACTGAGGAAGTCTGACTTGGATACATAAGTCACTGAATACAGAAGCTATTGTTCTGGCTCAGAAACAGTGAACAGGATGACCAGTAAACAATAAGAGGGTGAACCAGAGCTGTCTAACATCTGTCCCTAAAATGATTAAGCTGTCACCTTTTATGTTATTAGACACCTGGTAGCATATGTATGTTATGCATGTAACCTATTATTATTATTGGTCTGTAGCCAGTGAGGACGAACCAGTAAAAGGTTTAATGATGGACATATTCCTTTACTCTTCAGCAAAGCTGTCTGGAACATGCACACTTCTCTACACCAGTAATAAACAATAAACCTTTGATATTTGATGTAACACTCGACTAATTCTTCAATCATTCGAGTTTCCCTGAACATGTAGCATCTTTTTACATGAAGGATGTTGCAGTAAACAGCCTTGAAGTAAAACCCCAGAAAAAAAAAATTCAGGTAATAATGTGAATTATCATTACATATTCAATCTGAAGTACATAACTCAGGTGAAGTCAAAACAAGATATTAAAACTGGACTGTATTATCACCTCATTCAGTGTCTTGACTATTAGCTAGGGAATTTTTAAAACATTGGAAAAGGAAACTCAGCAGTACTATAAATCGGAATACTAATACCATGAACGTCAAGTAAAAGACTTTTATGTTATTCTGCACATGGTGGAATTCATCTGGACCACGCATCCCCAGATGGAAGGAGGGCAGTCACAAGGACAAGTTGCATCACATCAATCTTAAATATCTATTAACAGCTGATTCAGGAGCAGCCCACAAATGCATTATTTAATTGAAGAGGAGTGTGGGGGTGGGAAAACTAAGTGAGCAGAATTGGAAACATGTTTTCATCACTTCTAATAATAAATCATCCACTTTATTGCTGGAGAACTATGTTGTCTATTCATCCTTGGTTTAATAATGTATAAATACATCACTAGAATTTTTAGAAATTAATAAAGCTGGCCACCCTTGGTGAGGAAAAGTTCTGTTCTGAGCTCTGTGGAGGGAGGAACTGGCAGTGACACAACCTGATCTTAAGCCATGTGGAAGAGAAAAACCTGGAGTGTGTATTGGAACAGATGATCGAGCACCTGTGCTACAACAATGTAAGACTGGCCCCAGTAGTAATAAAACAGCCCTTGAAAGAAAGAATAGGTCTAATACTTCGCAGAACACAGGCACATTTCATAAAGAAACTGACCTAAAAGCTTAATGTCATCATTTACTTGTCAGATGGTTTATTTTAATTCAGATACATAAAGAATGGAAACAAGTAGAAATACAGAGGCAGAAAAATATTCACAGGCATTTCCAAGATAGACAGTTTGAGACATCATCGCAGCTTTGTTTTCTGCAAATGACACAAACAACAGTGATGTTGAATTACATTTGATGGCAGGCTACTTGCAAGCAGCACTCCTTGTAAATATTGTTAGCAATTATCATATTCACCATATGAGAGTTGAGAAACCATTCAAGTTACTAGTTCACAGGTGGAAACTAAACAAAAAAGGAAATGAATGTTAATTATAATTTTTGTAACAACTTAAGAAACTGCTTTTAGTACTTCATTGGCTCAGAAGCCGTTAGCCTAAACACCAATGTCCTCATCTCACAGAATATAGAAAGGTATAGCACAGGAATAGACCCTCAGCCCACCATGTCTTTGCTAACTATGATGCCAAATGAAACTAATCAAACCTGTCTGCATATGGTGTATATCCTTTTATTTTCTGCCTGTTTTAAATGATAAATGCCTTTTGAATGTTGTTATAGTATTTGCTTCTACCACTTCCCCTGGCAGTACGTTCCAGATATCTACGTACTCCGTGTAAAAACAAAACTTTGCCTGACAAATCTCTTTTAAATGTTACCTCTCTCACCTTAAACCAACGCCCTCTAGAATTCAACATTTCCGCCTGGGAAAAAGACTTTGATTATCTGTACTATCTGTGGCTCTCATAGTTTTTTAAAACTTCTAACAGTTTGACCATCAGTCTCCGATACTCGACATGAAATAATCAAGTCTGTCCAACATCTCCTTTCAGCTAATACATTCCAGTCAAGGCAACATCCTGGTACCCTCTAAAAAGCCTTTGCATTTTAAAGTGTGGTGACCAGAACTGCGCACAATAGTCCAAATGTGACCCAACTAAAGGTTTACACAGCTGCAACATGACTTCCCAACTTCTATACTCAGTGCCTTGATTGATGAAGACAAGCATTTGTTTTACCATTCTTTCCACTTTCAGGGAGCGATACACTTGCATCACAAGATCCTTCTGTGTGACATTGCTCCTCAGTATCCTGCCATTTACTATATATTCTCCACCTGCATTTGACCTTCCAAATTCCAGCACCTCACACTTGTCCTCATCAAACTCCACCTGCCATTTCACTGCCCAAATTTCTAACCCACCTATATCCAGTTGTATCCTTTAACAACTCTCTCAATTTTTGTGTGATTGCATACTTACTAATCAAACCACCTAAACTTTCATACAACCGTTAATATACATCACAAACCACAGAGGTCCAGCACTGATCTCTGCACAATATCACTGAAGGCAGACATCCAGTCAGAAAAACATACTTTACCATTACTCTCTTTGACCAAGTTAATTTTGGATCCAATTTACTGTCTTGCTATAGATCCATGTGGCTCAGATGTCAGATGCTTTACTAAACTCCGTGTTGACAACATCCATGTCTTTTCCTCCTTAATTATCTAAAACACTTCCTCAAAATAGTCAAATTTGTACACAACACCTCCTATGCACAAAGCCATGCTGGCTATTCTCAATAAGTTCATGCTTTTCCAACTGGAAGTAAATCCTGTCTCTAAGAATTTCTCTACCACTGATGTAAGGTTCACCATCCAACAATTTCTGGTTTGTCCTCATTTCACTTTTTGAACAAAGGGACAATATTGATGGTTCATCAGTCTTTTGGCACCTCACCCATGGCTAAAGAGGTTACAGATCTCTGTCAAGGGCCCAGCAAGATCCTCCCTTGATTCCGCCAGTCTCCTGGTATGGATACCATCGGGTCCTGTGGACTTGTGCGCTGCATGGTCCGTGTGCTTAGGCCGCTGCTGTTCATACTGCTGACACATGGCTACATTGCTAGATCCAGTTCAAACCAAATCATTAAGTTCACTGATGACACGACAGTCATTGGCTTTGTCAGCAATGATGATGAGACTGCAAACAGAGAGGAGGCTGAGCAGCTGGTTGATTGGTACGAGCACAGATCTTGAGTCTCAACATGGACAAGACCAAAGAGGTGATTGTGGACTTTAGGAAATGCAGGCTGGCCACTCCTCACAGTACATATACTGCTCCCCCATGGGGAAAGTTAGGAGCACCAAGCTTCTGGGAGTACACGTACGAGACAATCTCATGTAGGCCCTCAACACCAGTTCTTTTGTCAAAAAGAGCACAGCAGTATCACCACTTCCTGAGAAGAGTGAGGCTCCCCCCTCCTCCCCCCACTTGAATCAATTTTTACAGGAGCACCAGGGAGAGTATCCTAACCAGCAACATCACCATCTAGTATGGGAATTGCAAGGTATATCACTGCAAGCCTCTACAAAGGATTGTGAGCACTGCTGAGAGGATCATTGGGGTCTCTTTCCCATCTGTTAGAGGTATTTATCAGGAGTGTTGCGTATGCAAGGCCCTTAGCATTGTCAGTGATCCCTCCCATCCATTCAACAATCTCTCTGACCCTCTATCACCAGGCGGGAGGTACCACAGCAATAGGACAAGGACAGTTAGATGGAAAACAACTTCCTTTCCCAGCCTGTAAGACTACAGAACTCCCTACCACCATCCAGGTCTCATCACTTCTGAGGTTATACTGCTTACTGTTTAACTTGCATCATGTGTGCACCTTATTATTTGTTAATTTATTGTGATAATGTTACTTTGTATTATGTGTGTGAGTTTTATGTACTGTATTGTACACCTTGGTCCAGAGGAATGCTGCCTTATTTGGTGGTTTACATATGTATGGATGGTTGACAATAAACTTGAATTTGAACCCTATGTTTTCAAGAGTCCATTGATATAGCAGCATGCACCTCTGTAATCCCACCATCATCCATGTCTCTTTTCTTGGGCAATCCATATTCGTCCTCCTCTCAAAATTCATATTAAATTTGTACCTTATTAAAATATAGATATATCATTTGATCCAGACTATGAAACAAAAGACATAGCCAAATATAATGACAGAATAGAAAAGGAGACTTTAAGTTGTTTGAAACGCTTAAAATGTTTCAGGATCTGTAGGAAGTTAAAGCAAGTTGGTAGACCAAAATTTATACCAGTAAGTCCGCCCATTTGTTTTCTTAGCTTAACAAAGACATCTGCTCTGTCTACAACATCAAAAGTAAAGCAATAATTTGGAAAGTTTGCCAGTCAATCCCTTTGTCTCCCATATGTTAATGTTATGCCAAGCCGTTGCTATAATCAGTGAACCTTTCAAAAAGAAACCTGATAAAATGATAGATTTTAACATGCTGAAGTTCATCAGGCAAATTACTTTATTGAACATTGATTTTCATCCTTTCTCTGTATAATTAACAGTGCAACTAATTCAACTTTTTGAAAATGTAAAGTAAGAAAAGAAAATGTGGGAAATTTTCAGCAGGTCAGGGCACCACTGTGGGAAGAGTCCATTCTTTGACCTGCAACATTAGCTCTGTTTATCTTCTACAGAGCCTGCCTAACCTGCTGAGTATTTCCAGTATTCTCTACTCCACCTAATTCAAAAGGGTGATGATCATACTAGTGCCCATGAGGAGCTAGGTGAGGTGCCTCAATGAGTGTTGTGCAGTTGCACTCAAATCTACAATGATGAAGTGCTTTGAGAGGTTGGTCATGGTCAGAACCAACTCCTGCCTAAGCAAGGACATGCATCTGCTGAAATTTGCTTAAAATCGCAATTGGTCTACAGCAGATGGAATCTCACTGGCTCTCCACTCCACCTTGGACCAAATGAACAATAACAATACCTACATCAGGCTGCTGTTTATTGATTACAGCTCAGCATTGAATACCCTCAGTACTAATCAACAAGCTCCAAAACATGGGCCTCTGTACCTCTCTCTGCACCTGGATCCTTGACTTCCTCATAAGGAGACCAAAGTCAGTGTGTGTCAGAAATAACATCTCCTCACTGACAATCAACATTGGTGCACCTCAAGGATGTAAGCTTAGCCCACTAGTCTACTTTCTCTATACCCATGACTGTGTGGCTAGGTACAGCTCAAACACCATCTATAAATTTGATTATGACACAGCTGTTAATGGCAGAATATCAGATGGTAACAAGGAGGCTTACAGGAGTGAGATAGATCAGCTGGTTGAGTAGTGTTGCAAAAACAACTTTGCACTCAACATCATTTAGACCAAGGAATTGATGGTGGACTTTAGGAAGAGAAAGTCAAGGGAACAAACCAGTCCTCATTGAGCGATAAACAGTGACCAGTTTCAAGTTCCTGGGTGTTAACACCCATAAAGATCTATCCTGGAATGAACGTATTGATGCAATTACAAAGAAGGCATGAGAGCAGCTATAGATCAATTTCACTGTCTGGTATGGAGAAGCCACAGTACAGGATTGGAAAAAGCTACAGAAGTTTGCAAACTCAGCCAACTCCATCATTGCCACAAGCTTCCCCAGCATCCAGGACATCCTGAATAGCCAATGCCTCAAAAAAGTATTGAGGACCTCCATCATGCATGACATGCCCTCTTCTCCTTGCTACCATCAAAAAGTAGGTACAGGAGCTTGAAGATACACACTCAGAATTTTAGGAACTGCTCCTTCCCCTTCATCATCAGATTTCTGAATGAACAATGAACACTACCTCATTATTTTTTTCTGTGTCTTTGCACTACATATTTATTTTAATTTTTATAACTGTTTCTTCTTGTAATTTAATCTTGTATTGCACTGTACTGCTGCCAAAATCAACAGATTTCATGACATACACCAATGATATTAAACTGATTCTGATACTCAAATGGGTCTGGTGTACAACAAGCCCATCCAGATTTTGTTCATTCCAGCACTTCCTATTACTCCAGGATTAGGAAAGCAGAGGAAATACCAGAACACTTCTCCAAAGCCCGTTCATCTTCTTAACCCTTTCCCTCCATATTCACCTTATAAGCCAAGTATCAGCATAGACCTACTGTATATCCTTGATGTTAAGGTGTCATAGAGTGATAACTATCTTAGAAATATAAGTTGTTACTGTAAGGGAAAGATTACCTACTGATCATTTTCCTCTTCTAATCAACAACTTTAATCTCTCATTAGGGTGGAGTTCTGTAAATAATTCATGTCAAAATGCAAAGAAGCATTCTCCATACCCAGACTCATTGAATTGGATTAGTTCAAAGAGCACTGTCCCGGGGAATGCATCATACTAAGCTGGCTCACATAGTGGAACTATATACATTGATAATTCTGTGAACATCATACAACTCTCATTATTACCAGCATTTACTTCTGTGCAAAAAAAAGGAAAAATGCATACATTTTGTAGACTGTTTTTCAAATGCTGAACATTATATTTCAGCATGGTTTTAATTAGACATAAAGATTAAATGATGTTAGAATTTTGCCCTTCTGATCTCTTTGCGTTTGCTCAGTAGTGTTTATCATTTCTCTTCTGATCATTTCAGTTAATTGAAGAATGACCCTGATTCATTTGATCCACCATAGATCCTCAGTAGTGCTTTAATAAGTGGCAGTGTTGAGTCAAAGCACCATTGATGCTTTCAGTTTGAACTAGGGGCATTGTGTAAGTGGTTAATATAACAGGAAGAAACACGTAAGGATACAACTCTTACCTTTTACATGATGTAATTTAATAATCAGAGATTGGTTGGTATGACATTGTGGGCATCACTGAGCTGCAGCTGAAAGAAGGTCACAGTTGGGAACTTAATATCAAAGGATATACTTCATATCAAAAGGACAGGCAGGAAGGCATAGGCTCTGTTGATAAGAGATGGAATTACATCTTTAGAAAGAGGTGACAGTGACATAGCCACAGTGAATGTTGAATCTTTGTAGGTGGAGTTAAGAAACTGCAAGAATTTAAAAAAAACTATGAGAATCATATATAGGCCTCCAAATTGTAGCCAAGATGTGGGTTGCAATTGCAGAGGGAGCTGGAAAAGGCACGTAATAAGGGTAATATCACAATTGTAATGGGGGACTTCAATATGCAAGGGGATTGGGAAAATCAGGTTGGTGTTGATCGCAGGAGAGGGAATTTGTTGAATGCCAATGAGGTGGCTTTATAGAGCAGCTTGTACTTGAGCCTACTCAGGGAAAGGCCATCTTAGATTGGGTTTTGTGTAATAATCCAGATTTTATTAGGGAGCTGAAGATAAAGGAACCCTTAGGTGACAGTGATCATAATATGGCTGAATTCATACTGCAATATGAGAGGAAGAAGCATAAGTCAGATGTAATCGTATCACAATGGAACAAAGGGAATTGCCAAGGCATGGGAGAGGAGCTTGCTCAGGTGGATTGGAGGGGATACTGGCGGGGATGATAGCAGAGCAGAGGTAGCTGAAGATTCTGGGATAGTTCACGAAGTTCAGGATAGAGATATCCCACAGAAGAAGTTGATCTCAATGGCAGTGGTAGGAACAGTGGCTGACAGGAAAATTAAGGACTGCATAAAGGCCAAGGAAAGGGCATACAATGTAGCAAAAGTGAGTGGGAAGTTAAATGATGGGGAAGATTTTAAAATCCAACAAAAGGTAACTAAAAAAGCCATAAAAAGAGAAAAGATCTTCCGGTTACCAGGTCGCACGTGATGAAGACCATGGAGCGGCTGATAATACAGAATCTGAGGCCACAAACCAGGCACGCCCGGGATCCTCTTCAGTTTGCGTATAAGGAGAAGGTGGGAGTGGAGGATACTATCACGTATTTGCTGCACAAATCCCTCTCTCACCTAGATGGGGTCAGTGGTGCTGTGAGGATTACATTCCTGGACTTCTCTAGTGCCTTTAACACCATCCAGCCCAAGATCTTAAGGCACAAACTAACGGAGATGGGAGTAGACTCTCACATGGTGGATTGGATAGTGGACTACTTGACAGATAGACCTCAGTATGTGCGGTTGGGAGTCTGTAGGTCTGACACGGTGGTCAGCAGCACAGGAGCGCCGCAGGGGACTGTGCTCTCTCCGGTCCTGTTCACCCTGTACACATCAGACTTCCAATATAACTCGGAGTCCTGCCATGTGCAGAAGTTCGCTGATGACACGGCCATAGTGGGATGTGTCAGGAATGGACAGGAGGAGGAGTATAGGAAACTGATACAGGACTTTGTGATATGGTGCAACTCAAACTACCTGCGTCTCAATATCACCAAGACCAAGGAGATGGTGGTGGACTTTAGGAGATCTAGGCCTCATATGGAGCCAGTGATCATTAATGGAGAATGTGTGGAGCAGGTTAAGACCTACAAGTATCTGGGAGTACAGTTAGACGAGAAGCTAGACTGGACTGCCAACACAGATGCCTTGTGCAGGAAGGCACAGAGTCGACTGTACTTCCTTAGAAGGTTGGCGTCATTCAATGTCTGTAGTGAGATGCTGAAGATGTTCTATAGGTCAGTTGTGGAGAGCGCCCTCTTCTTTGTAGTGGCGTGTTGGGGAGGAAGCATTAAGAAGAGGGACGCCTCACGTCTTAATAAGCTGGTAAGGAAGGCGGGCTCTGTCGTGGGCAAAGTACTGGAGAGTTTAACATCGGTAGCTGAGCGAAGGGCACTGAGTAGGCTACGGTCAATTATGGAAAACTCTGAACATCCTCTACATAGCACCATCCAGAGACAGAGAAGCAGTTTCAGTGACAGGTTACTATCGATGCAATGCTCCTCAGACAGGATGAAGAGGTCAATACTCCCCAATGCCATTAGGCTTTACAATTCAACCGCCAGGACTTAAGAACTTTTTAAAAGCTATTATTAATGCTTTTTGAGATAGTGATTTAGATGCATATCATATTTTGTACTGAGTTAAGTATTGTATGTAATTAGTTTTGCTACAACAAGTGTATGGGACATTGGAAAAAAAGTTGAATTTCCCCATGGGGATGAATAAAGTATCTATCTATCTATCTATCTATCTATCTATCTATTTTAAGGGCAAACTAGCCAATAATATAAAGCAGTATACTAAAAGTTCTTTCAGTTATATAAAGAGTAAAAGGGAGGCGAGAGTTGATGTTGGACTACTGGAAAATGATACTGGTGCGGTAGCTATCGGGACAAAGAAACAGTGGATGAACTTAATAAGTACTTTGTATCAGTCTTTACTGTGGAAGACACTAGCAATGTGCCAGAGGTCTGTGAGTATCAGAGAGCAGGAATGAATGCCATTGCTATTACAAAGCAAAAGTGCTAAGCAAGCTTAAAGATCTTAAGGTGGGCAAGTCACCTGGCCAGATGGACTACATCCCAGAGTTCTGAAAGAGGTTACTGCAGAGAGAGCAGATGCAATGATTATGATCTTTCAAGGGTCACTTGTTTCTGGCATGGTTCCAGAGGACTGGAAAAATGCAAATGTCGCACCTCTCTTTTAGAAGGGAGGAAGGCAAAAGAAAGGAAATTATAGGCCAGTTAGCCTAAGCTCAGTGGATGGGAAAGTGTTGGAATCCATTATTAAGATTGAGGTTTTAGGGTACTAGGAGACTAATGATAAAATGAGTCAAAGTCAGGATGGTTTCCGTAAAGGGAAATCTTGCCTGATAAATCTGTTAGAGTTCTTCAAGGAAGTAACAAGCAGGGTGGACAAAGGAGAGGCAGTGGATATCATTTACTTGAATTTTTATAAAGCGCTTGATAAGGTGCCACACATGAGGCTACTTCACAAGATAAAATCCAACAGCGTTACAGGAAAGGTACTGTCATGAACAGAGGGATGGCTGACAGGCAGGAGACAGCGAGTGGGAATAAAGGGGGCATTTTCTGGTTGGCTGCAATGATTAGTGGTGTTTCTCAGGGGTCAGTATTGGACCTACTACTTTTTCACAGTGTTTGTCAATGATTTAGATAATGGTATTGCTGGCTTTGTTACAAAGTTTGTAGATAATACGAAGGTAGGTGGATGGGTAGGTAGTGCTGAGGAAACAATGTGATTGCAGCAGGGCTTAGACAGATTGGGAGAATGGGCAAAAAGTGGCAGGCGGAATACAGTGTTGGGAAATGTATGATAATGCATTTTGGTAAAAGGAACAAAAATGCAGACTATTCAAGTCAAGTCAAGTCACTTTTTATTGTCATTTCGGCCATAACTGCTGGTACAGTACACGGTAAAAACGAGACAACGTTTTTCAGGACCATGGTACTACATGAAACAATACAAAAACTACACTGAACTACGTAAAAACAACACAGAAAAAAACTATACTAGACTACAGACCTGTCCAGGACTGCATAAAGTGCATAAAACAGTGCAGGCATTACAATAAATAATAAACAAGACAGTAGGCACAGTAGAGGGCAGTAAGTTGGTGTCGGTCCAGGTATTGAAGAGTCTGATGGTTTGGGGGAAGAAAGCAATGCAATGTTGGCATTCATTTCAAGGGGAATAAAATATAAAAAATATGACACTAGTCAGGCCACACTTGGAGTATTGTCAACAGTTATGGGCCTATATCTCAGAAAGGATGTGTTGTCATTGGAGAGAATCCAGATGAGGTTCTCGAAGATGATTCTGGGAATGAAGAGGTTAACATATAAGGAGCATTTGACAGCTTTGGGCCTGTACTCATTGGAATTTAGAAGAGTGCGGTGGGATCTCATTGAAACCTACTGAATGTTGAAAGGACTAAATAAGGTGGCTGTGGAGAGGATGTTTCCTGTGGTGGATGTGTCCAGAATTAGAGGGCACGGCCTCAAAATTGAGGGTTGACCCCTTAGAACAGAGATAAAGAGGATTTTTTTTAGGCAGAGAATAGTGGATTTGTGGAATGCTCTGTCACAGACAGTTGTGGAGGCCAAAACCATGGGTACATTTAAAGCAAAAAATGCTAGCTTTCTGATTGGTCAGGGCATCAAAGGTTATGGTGAGAAGGCAGGTGTATGGGGTTGAGTGGGATCCGGATAGGTCATGATGGAATGGCAGAGCAGATTTGATGGGCTGAATGGCCTAATTTTGCTTTTATGTCTTATGGTCTTAATGCCAGTTATTTCACAAGTATATTCTCCTTAACTGCTTCCTATCATTTAGAACATGGAGAGCCTTAACCCTCTTCTCTACTTGTTGATGGTCAATTTTATTAATATAATCACACTAATAATTATTTTTAACAAATTTTGTTTTATTTATAGCAAGCTTCCTAGCTGGGCTAGAGCCGTGGTTCCAAGGATTTTTTATGTCACAGAGAAAGCTTGGAATTATTATCCATACACTATCACAGGTAAGATATAGCAATGTAACATAACATACTAATTTAAGTGCAATGTAGCATAAGATTTTATCATGAATCGTGAGGTTGTTCACATGATATCATCAGAGATGCATTTTAAATGCCTTTATTGCATATTCCCACCTGAGGAACCCAAGAGGCTCTCTGTTGCCTGGAGAGCTGCTAAGGAATTGAGATAAAGTTGACAGCAGGATACATAATTAGTAGATGGAATAATGTAGATGAGATAGAGAAAGCAGCCATAAAGTAGAAAGATGGTTTCAAAAAAGAGAAGGCAGGGGAAAACCAGGTAAGCCAGGCAAAAGAGCAGAAAGATTCCTCAATTTGAGCCCTTTTTCATCCTTCCTTCTCATTGGCTTTTTCCCTCCACACTCTCAGACTGATGAAGGGTCTTGATCTGAAATGATCAACCATCCCTTTGCTTCCAGGGATGGTTCGTGACCGACTGAGTTCCTCCAGAGTTTTTTTAAATTCTGGAATGAACAATGTCAATTTGGATCATACATTGGAGATCCATCATTAAGAACTCTATCACCCCAAAAAAAGAATTGGACTTGAATAAAAAGAAAAGAAGGTCATTATTAAAATCTAGGTACCAGGCAAGGGCAGAAAGAGATGAAACTAAATTGATTGATTTAAACACTGGGTATGTCACATGGATAGAATACTCTTTTCTCTCTCAGCCCATAGATTTTGGATTCCCATGAAACATAGTGCCCATCGACCGAGGTAATCCACACATAAGATCTGCAAAAATGTGAGATTATTAGTTTTGTTAGCAAATAATTTCGCAGAAAAGCATGTTATAAATCTTGAAAGAACATTCACCTACCACAGCCTGTTTACACATAATTGTCATGCAAATTATTGCAGAGCAAAAAGAGACTGCCTTTACTGAGATGATAGAGCAAGCTGCTGCTGTTACTAAGCTACATTCCAAGTGCCACTTCTATACCTAAATGCTGAGATTATGTAAGATTTAACACTTTACTCTCTTTGACGTGCCAATCTTTAAAACACCAAATAAGAGAAAAAATAAAATTTCAAAAGCACACTGTTTGTTATTAGCTTTATTTGGGAATGTTAATAATGTGTTTTAATCTGTATTGGTTGTTCTAGGCTATAGAGTAATCTCGTTGTTTACCTACGTTTCAGTAAATACTGACATAGCTCTGTGTTAGAATAAATGCAATTGTCCACATCTTTTTGTTTTTGGAAGAAGTCCTCTTCTGCCAGCTTTCTTCTGGTGCTACCTCTACAGCCAGTCTTAGAGGCTGAAAAAGAACAACCCACGTTGACTCTGGTTTTGCTTTCCTGCCTTTCCTTTCCTCAGCTATTCACTTCTTTTCAGAGTGAAAGAGAGTTTCTTATGTCATTACTGGAAAACTCATTCTCTTAAAAACTGAAATGATACACATGCCATTGTTACAATAGTGCCCTGAGTTGATTCCGTTTGTAAGATCTCGGAGGTGGTTCGAGTTTAATGGTACTAAATACAATTTTGATATAGACAGTCGTTATCGTAGAAGCTTCCTATGAAACATTTTTTTCATGGCTCCTAGGTAATTTTGTTCAGTTTCCTCATTGAGAGTCTGCCCGATCATTTATTTGTAGTTGATTCTGTGACACTTTGATAGTTTTAATTCTTTCCTCATATCCTGTAGCACATTCATATATATCTTGTCACCTTGAAGGCTCTAACTAATTTTGTGTGCTGAACACAGTAATTGAGATTGTACTAATTAGCTAACCATAGTAGTTTTAGTTACTGGGAGGCAAAACATTATTCCTAACATTCACATTTCTTCACAAAAGCAGCAGTTAACAACCAAAAAATGTCGGCAAGGGATTAAAAAAAGGGAAGAAAGAGATTAAGAATTCTATTTACCTTTGATAGGGAGACCAAACAATATTAGCCATTTGGGAGCAGCTGTTTTATCAAGCAGAAATGCAAATATCTGATGAAAGTAAAGGCTCAGAAGAATTGATTGAAATTAGAATTAGTGGGGTCATCTAGGAAAGACAAGTTGGGGTTGTTTGATTTTTAATAGAGAAGAAAATAATATAGATTAAACATTGGCATAAAGAAGAGCCTTTTGACCTTTACTTCCCATTCAATAATACTGCTGTGAGGTGAAAATGCAAATTGGCATCTATACCAACTCAGGTGGATGAAAATAGGTGAAAGGTCTTTCTGTGACTAAAGTTAAATTGATCTCACATTTAAGCAAAAATCCATACAGTTCTTTACTGCAACATTTTTTGATTTCAACTGTTTCCCAGTCAGAAATAAAAATAATAATATATGAAAAAATCATTTATGTCTATTAGTGCTTTGATTTGTCATGCCAGCTCAAGTCAGTCAAAGATTTTAACTTGCTAGACCTGGGAGAAGTGAGATAGGAACAAAATTAAAGGCAATAGGAAACAGGCAGATGAAGATGACTGTCATCCTGAGCACCCACTGCCATTAGAGGAAGAGCAAAAACATCAAAAACTGGGAAACCACGGGAAACTGGACATGAGGGGTCATTGCTCACAGAAGGCCTTATCCAGTCCAAGTTAAACCTAGTTTCAGTTTTTAGCTTCTCAAAGTGCCTGTCACAGACTTATACAGCTCCTTGCACAAGACATGTTTCACAGGTTCACAGATGGCTCTGCATTGGTTACTGGAAGTCAGAGTGGTTGGAAAATGAGAACAGTGGTCCAGATCTGTCAGTGTTTTAGAAAGTGATTTTTGAATACACTAATTCATATTTTGGACTATGTGGTTGAAAATAAAAGTATTCCAACGTTTATGCATACATGCTGATCTTTACAGTATGATTGAAAGAAGTTAAGTATGTAGCAGTATAAAGTTACAAAGATCTCCTTCACAAGGAATCAACAAAATAAATTTTCATGTAATTATAATGTTCACTGAAGGTATACAAACACTGAATGCCAATCAGTCATCAAAACAGTAGTGGATGGCTTATCTAGAGTAATTAGCTGTAAGTAATGTTATGTTGGAGACTTTCATGAAAATTTGATCCTGGAGGCAGAATTAATATCAGGGGAGACATCTTTCACTGAAATTATTATAGCCTGTGTATTGCTAGACCATGGGGCCATTCAGAATAAGTTTTCTCACCATTAGGATCAGCGTAGTCAAAAATAAGTTCAATCTATTAACTCAAAAGGAAAATTAAGAGCAGCATTTTCATCATGTTACAGTGGGGCAATGTGTGCTAAAGAGAATTCAGGCTGAGTCATTAAATCAAACTTTTTCCTTCTTCATTTGAGGGTGCAACATGAAAACAAAGCATTTTCAGCCTTTAGAAAAGTTCTCAGCCACAATTTAATCTGTTATGTTTCATTCATGATTACTTCAGAATTCAATTACCATTATATTGCAGTTACTTACTGGTCTTTTGAGCATTTTATTGGATTTCACCTAGCAAATAATGAACACCATTCCCGTCACTATTCTTGATACAACATTTCAATTGCTACTATTTTGGATTCAGATGAGGGCACGTTTTGAAAGTGAAATCAAATGGAAGCAAAATGTACCAGAGTATTAGTACCATTAATCTGATTTTCCAAAAATATGACTACTTGGACAGCAGTTTCAGTACATTTAGCAATGGTGTGATACACATGTTTGTCAAACTCCTCAAATTACCCCCGTATGCTGAATTCTCAGTCTAAGTCTTTATTTTTTTGTAGGAACAGGGATCTAAAGGCAAATAACCTTAAGAGTTTTTCTACTGCATTTCTTGACTGCTATCATGCATCAGCTACGTGGAATTAGGTTGTCCATTTTCATTCTTAGCTATAATTGGCAAGTGACCCAGAAAAACTGTGCTCTGATTTAAAAAAAGAAAAGGTTGAATGAAAGGGTCTAAATATAGGTTATTGCATAACTTATTACTCACCACACAGAGAATTTTCGGACTTCAAATTTCTATTTTTGTGATCAATCAAAGCAGAAGGTTTAATCATGCTCATAGAGACAATAAGAAAAAAAAGAACAGACTTGTAATGAATGGTTACTTTTTTTTTCTGTTCCAGTGCAGTGACAGTTTCTATTATATTTTGGATTGCTGCATTCATTGCGATAAACATTGTACTTACATTAGCTTTTGTTGCTCAGTTTATAGTTTTTGAAAATATTGCATATAGTGATTAATAACTTCATGGAACCTATATTTATTGTATGTCTTTATCTTTCTCTTTATGTGTCCTTTTATTGGGGCCGTGTTATAGAATACACAGTAAGTACTTTGTATTTTTTTTACTTTTGTTGAATAGCTAAGCTGTGAAATTCTCCATTTTAAATGTAAAATTGGTAAGAAGTAGTCAACTTGTTATTGCATGTATCGAATCTGATTCTGATTTTTTTGAGGACCATAACTGAAGTAAGTCCATCTAGCAGCTCACATCATGGAAAGCTAAAATATTCAATTCTGAAAGACTTTAGCTGTGTGTCTGATCTTTGTTAGCGGATCTGTGGTGTGAATAAGAGAATGACATATGGCTTCAGTGTTCAAAATTATAAAGGTTTCCAAAACATTGTCAAGGCTAGCATTTGAATGAATGACCAATTGGACAAGTTATTTGACTGAAGAACTGTAATTCATTCAGGAATTTAAAAATTTGGTGTATCACACTAAGCACATCTTGTAAGAGATATTTTACATTTTTAAGCTACTTGAATGAGAGTGAAAAAGCCCAGGTGTAAAACAAATCACATTGTTACATTGACCAAATTATCTGAAGTGCCTGTAGAAATGCTTCTGTGTCCAGGACTGACTGGACAATTATCTTTTTTAAGAATTACACTTGATTTTCAATGTTACTAATTCTCAATGTTATTATATTGTATCTTCATTTAAAAGAAAAATGAAATTTCTTCACTGTTTCAAAGAACAATTACCACTTTTGATGTATCTGACCTCTTGTAGGTTACCAGCTCCTCATTAGTTTCCAAAGGTGGGTTAATTGCCTTTATTAAGCTTGTCCAAACTACAGCCTTCAGAAAATTTCCAGCTACATTTTGGCAATCAAAGTTAAAAGTCAAAGTAAAAGTTATTATCAGAGTACATAAATGTCACCACATACAACCCTGAGATTCTTATCTGAGGGCATATTTAGCAAATCTATAGAACGATAACTGTAAAAAGGATCAATGAACAAATTGTGTAAATACAAATATAAAATAAATAGCAATAAATAAGGAAAGCATGAAATAACAAGATAAAGAGTCCTTAAATTGAGACCATTGGTTGTGAGAACACCAGAAACAGAATGAGTGTGTTTATCCCCTTTTTTTCAAGAGCCTGATAGTTGAGGGGTAGTAACTGTTCTTGAATTTGCTGGTGCGAGTCCTGAGGCATGTGTACCTTCTGCCGGATGGCAGCAGTGAGAAAAGAGCATGGCCTGGGTGATGAGGATCTTTGATGATTGATGCTGCTTTTCTACGGCAATTAGATGTGCACAATGGTTGGGAGGGTTTTAACCATGATGTATCTTTTGTTGGATTTTCCACTCAAAGGCATTGGTGTTCCCATACCAGATAGTAATGTAACTAGTCAGCATGCTTTCCACTGCACATCTATATAAGTTTACCAAGATTTTTGTTGACATGCCGATCCAGACTCCTGATCCAGTCCCACATCTAAGTAACATTTGATTCTCTCTGCCTTAATATCTCTAATTAATTAATTGAATATGTCTTTAAACTAATATGGCAGGGGAATGGGAACCAGTATAATAGAGCTGAGGATGAGCCAGCAGGGTTACAAGTAGATGATGGGTGTAACATGAATGTAAGGAAGGACTAACCAATGATTGGGTACAAATGCAGGTAGAGCAAAGAGTTAAATTGTACCACAGAGGCAATTTGGGGAGAAAATTCAAACATCAGAGGTGCAAAGGGACTTGGGAGTCCTCGTGCAACACTCCCAGAGATTAATTTACAGGTTGAGTCTGTGGTAAAGAAGGTAAATGTAATGTTGGCATTCATCTCAAGGGGAATTGAATGTAACAAAAATAATAATGCTGAGGCTTTATAAGACACTAGTCAGGCCACAGTTGGAGTATTGTCAACAGTTTTGGGCCCCATATCTGAGAAAGGATGTGTTGTCATTCGAGAGAGTCCAGAGGAGGTTTACGAGGATGATTCTGGGAATGGAGGGGTTAACATATGAGGAGCATTTGGCAGCTTTGGGTCTGTACTCACTGGAATTTAGAAGAATGTGGAGCGATTTCATTGAATATTGAAGGGACTAGATAAGATGGATGTGGAGAGGATATTTCTCATGGTGGGTTATCCAGAACTAGAGGGCACAGCCTCAAAGTTGAGGGGTAACCTTTTAGAACAGAGGCAAGGAGGAATATTTTAGCCAGAAAATAGTGAATTTGTGGAAAGCTCTGCCACATTCTGCGGTGGAGGCCAAGTCCTTTAGAATACTTCAAGTGGAAGTTGATAGTTTCCTGGTTAGTGAGGGCATCAAAGGATAGAGCGAGAAGGCAGGTGTCTGGGGTTGAGCGGAATCCTGGGATAAGCTATGATGGAATGGTGGAGTAGACTTGATGGGCTGAATGGCCTAATTCTGTCCCTATGTCTTATGGTCTTATTTGTATATCATGAATCTGGGAATTTAAATTGAAGCTTTTCTAGCTTTGTTGTCACCATTGTGGGTAAGTAGGAACATATAAATTGTAAAGTATCTGGAATCTGATGTTTCGATCAAAGCTACATACTATCCTCCTGTCTATGGGTGGACATATCTGGTATAAAAATCACTCGGCAGAATCATCTATATGTTCTCTTTATTCCAAGACAAGACTTGTTAAGGGAACTTTTCACTTTCCCTTATTGTGGCTACCACAGTTATGTTTTTGTAAATGAGCCATCTGATATGGTACCATCTGTTGAGCATCATGGTAGTGTCAGGGTTAACACGATGCTGTTACAGCTTGGGGCGTTCCAAAGCTCAATTCCGTTGTCCTCTTTAAGGAGTTTGTATGTTCTCCCTGTGAATGCATGGGTTTTCTCTGGGTGCTGCAGTTTCCTCCCACAGTTCAGACATACCAGGTAGGTTAATTGGTCATTGTAAATTGTCTCGTGATTAGGTTAGGGTTAAATTGTGGTTGTGGGGGGGGGCGTTGCTCAGTGGTGTGGCTTAAAGGGCCTGTTCTGCACTGTGTCTCTAAATAAATACTAAATTAATACTAAAGATGTATGGTTATTAGGGTAATTGGCCACAATTGAGCTCGTTGGGCCAAAAGGGCCAGTTACTATACTGTATCTCTAAATACATACATACCACAAGCCCTACCGCTCTCAGTATAACAAAAAAACTACCTCTGACATTCCCTCTATACTTTCCCCTATACTTCCCAACAATCATCTTAAAATTATGCCCCCTCATGTTAGTTATTTCGTCCTGGGAAAAAGTCTCTGGCTGTCCACTCTATGCCTCTTAGCATCTTGTACAGCTCTATCAAGTCACCTGTCATCCACCTTCATTCCAAAGGAAAAGCTGTAACTCGCTCAACCTATCCTCATAAGACATGCTCAGTAATCATAGCAGCATCCTGATAAATCTCTTCTGCACCCTCTCTAAAGCTCCTACGTCCTTCTTATAGTGAGGCAACCAGAAATGAACACAATACTCCAAGTGTGGTCTATCCATGGTTTTTTTAGATCTGCATCATTACCTTGCAACCTTTGAACACAACTCCCGACTAATGAAGACTCACATGCTATAAGCCTTCATAACCACCCTTTGAAGGACCTATGGATGTGGACCCCAACATCCCTTTTTTCCTCTCCACTGCAAAGAATACTGCCATTCATCCTGTATTTTGCCTTCAATTTTGACTTTTCAAAGGGAATTCCTTCACACTTTCCCATATTGAACTCCATCTGCCACTTTTCAGACCAACTCTGCATCCTATCCATGTCCTGTTCTAATCTGCAACAACCTTCTACACTGTCCGCAACACCTCCAACAAAAGATGGAGATCAGAGAGATCCATAACACAGATGCCAGCTGGGACAGAGTGATGAATGAATGAAGACTTGTCAAGTGCTGCTGAACTGCCAGGAAAAGATGTAAATAAATGGGAGATAGACGAAGATCAAGGAAATAGATGAACCAAACAAAAAGCAATGTTGGAACTGTGAGATACAAAACGTTGTGGTCATCAGAAATCTGAAATAACAGAGAATATTCTGATACACAGTGGAAAGGTTGAATGGAATGTTGACTCCTGCAGGCCGTTATATGTCCAAACTAAAAATAAGAAACTATTCTTTCAGCTTATATTTGGCTTCAGTGGAACATTTTGAAAGACCAAAGATAGATAGATCAAAGTGGAAATGAGGTGGAGAATCAAAGTCACAAACAACTGAAACCTCAAGGTCACCCTTGCAGATTGAACAGAGGTCAGCTACAAATGGGCACTAAATCTGCATTTATTTTTTCCAGTGTAGAGGATACCACATCATGAGTATCAAATGATCACACTAAGAAGCTAGAAATGCAAATTAATTTCTGCTTTACCCGAAAGGAATTTTATGGGACTCATGACCAAGTCTCATCTCTTGTCTTAATCTGGTCTCTCTTTGTCTCTTTTACTACAGCAGCCTGATGCTGCTGAAACGTTGAATGCCACTGCAAATGTTTCAAAGTAGACCTATCGTTTCTTACGTCATGACAACCAGATGTTTGCTCTTTTAAACACAAGATGCTGGAAATCCACACAAAAGGAACTCAGCAGGTCAGGTAGCATCTATAGAGGGGAATAAACAGTTGATGTTTCAGACCAAGATCCTTCATCAGGACCTCATGTTTGCCTTCTTATTCTCAATTTATTTGGCTTCTGAGACCCATGAATGTGTTTCTATTTATTTTATCTGGGGAACTGTGTGACTGGCTAGGCGAGCATTTATTGTCATACTGAAAAAAACCTGAGAAGATAGTGGTGAACCACAGCAGCGCTTCTGTTGAAGGAATTCTCACTGTACTGGATAGGGTTTCAGATCTCAGGTAAAGAATGCCAGCATTAATAAATATTTCAAGTCAAGTCAAGTCAAGTCAACTTTTATTGTCATTTCGACCATAACTGCTGGTACAGTGCATAGTAAAAATGAGACAACGTTTTTCAGGACCATGGTGTTACATGACACAGTACAAAAAACTAGACCGAACTACATATTAAAAAAAACACAACACAGAGAAAGCTACACTAAATTACAGACCTACACTGGACTGCATAAAGTGCACTTAAACAGTGCAGGCATTACAATAAATAATAAACAGGACAGTAGGGCAAGGTATCAGTCCAGGCTTCGGGTATTGAGGAGTCTGATAGCTTGGGGGAAGAAACTGTTACATAGTCTGGTCGTGAGAGCCCGAATGCTTCGGAGCCTTTTCCAAGACAGCAGGAGGGAGAAGAGATTGTATGAGGGGTGCATGGGGTCCTTCATAATGCTGTTTCCTTTGCAGATGCAGCATGTAGTGTAAATGTCTGTGATGGCAGGAAGAGAGACCCCGATGATCTTCTCAGCTGACCTCACTATCCGCTGCAGGGTCTTGCAATCCGAGATGGTGCAATTTCCAAACCAGGCAGTGATGCAGCTGCTCAGGATGCTCTCAATACAACCCCTGTAGAATGTGATGAGGATGGGGGGGTGGGAGATGGACTTTCCTCAGCCTTCGCAAAAAGTAGAGACGCTGCTGGGCTTTCTTTGCTATGGAGCTGGTGTTGAAGGACCAGGTGAGATTCTCCGTCAGGTGAACACCAAGAAATTTGGTGCTCTTTATGATCTCTACCAAGGAGCCATCGATGTTCAGCGGGGAGTGGTCGCTCCGTGCCCTCCTGAAGTCAACAACCATCTCTTTTGTTCACATTGAGAGACAGGTTGTTGGCTTTGCACCAGTCCGTTAGCCGCTGCACCTCCTCTCTGTAAGCTGACTCGTCGTTCTTGCTGATGAGACCCACCACGGTCGTGTCATCAGTGAACTTGATGATATGGTTCAAGCTGTGTGTTGCAGCACAGTCGTGGGTCAGCAGAGTGAACAGCAGTGGACTGATCACGCAACCCTGGGGGGCCCCATGCTCAGTGTGATGGTGTTGGAGATGCTGCCTCCGATCCAGACTGACTGAGGTCTTCCAGACAGGAAGTCTAGGATCCAGTTGCAGAGGGAGGTGTTCAGGCCCAGCAGGCTCAGCTTTCCAATCAGTTTCTGAGGGATGATTGTGTTGAATGCTGAACTGAAGTCTATGAACAGCATCCAAACGTATTTGCCTAAAACTGAGTAGTGCTGTCTTTAGGTTGCATCAAAAGGATCAAAATAAAAGTAGCAATGCAATTTCTATAAGGTTCACTACTCAGTAGAGACTAAACAGCCACTTAGTCACCACTTACTGGCTGCAAGTATATTGCACTCTAAGAATATTGAATCCATTGTTCAGCTTACTATATACAATGTTAGCTTTAGTGATCATTTAGAAAATCAGCTAAATTAATCACTTTGAAGGATTTCAGTTTATTTCAAAACAGTTTTCAAGAATTATGTTCAATTTCATGATTAGAGCCTAAAGCCAGAAAGTAGTTCCTAAAGCCAGAAACAAATATGATTACACAGCAATTGATTGCTTTTTATTCTCTGTTTAATTTCATGATTCATATAATTGTTATATAAGACCGTAAGGCCATATAAATGTTGATTAACTTGCTGATTATCTATATATTTCACAATCTGCACTTTTTCCACTTTCAGCATTGAAATCCAAACTACCACGCCAAGGATGGTGGTAATTGGGTTAGTAGATTGTAGATACACTAATTGTCTTTGGTTACTTTTAGACAAATGTAAAACATGTTTCTAAAACTTTTCTAAATGAAGTATTCATCAAATGTCCTTCTTTCTTTAGTCTGGACTTCTCTATAAATAGTGAAAATAATTGTTATAAAACTGGAATATCACATACAAAATGTTGGAGGAACTCAATAGGTCAGAAAGGGATAAACAGTCCTAGCTTGACACTTTATTCACCCCCCCCCCCCCACCCAACCCACCGGGCTTCACCTATCACCTTCTGGCTGATATTCCTTCGTCTCTCCACCCCCCCCCCACCCCACCTCCTTATTCTGGCTTCTTCCCCCTTCCTTTCCGGTCTTGATAAAGTGTCTGGCCCAAAACATTGTCTGTTTATCCCTTTTCATGGATGCCGAGTTCTTTCAGTATTTTGTATGTTCAGCTTCTGCCGAAAATCTTGTGTTTATTACAGTATTATCAAAGTGGAATTCTGTATTTCACAACTTTATGGAAATATAAGCAACTCTAAATATCCCAAACTGTGTATAGCTTTTGTAAGATGGGCACAAGTTTCTGCAAAGGAAGGGAGAGCACATTAATGACCTTCAATTCTTTGAAATAATGCCTTGGAATATTTTGCCTGTACTTGAAAGGGAATTGATATGTTCTGCAGGGGTCAGTGTTGGGACCATTTCTGTTTATGATGTATATAAATGGTTTAGGTGATGGAATAGATGGCGCTATTTGCAGATGATACGAAGATTGGTGGAGGGGCAGGTAGTGTTGAGGAAACAGGAAGAATGCAGAAGAACCTTCTAGTGTTGAAAGGCCTAGAGAGAGTAGATGTGGAAAGGATGTTTCCCATGGTGGGAGAGTCTCGAACAAGAGGGCACTGCCTCAGGATAGGGGGCGCCCTTTCAAAACAAAGAAGCGGAGAAATTTCTTTAGCCAAAGGGTGGTGGATTTGTGGAATTTGTTGCCACAGGCAGCTGTGGAGGTTGGATGTATTTTGGGCAGAGATTGATAGGTTCTTGATTGGACATGGCATCAAAGGTTACAGGGAGAAGGCAGGGAAATGGGGTTCAGGAGGAGCTATGATTGAATGGCGGTGCAGACTCAACGGGCCAGATGGCCTAATTCTACTCCTATGTTTTATGGTCTTACGATATAGCAATTGGAGAATCAGTGTGAATCCGTGCTCAGGGTCTTTGCGGTGACAAGTTAACAGAAGCATGGGAGAATAATATTGAATTATTCCTGAAAACATAAATGAAGTGGATATGGAGGAAGGAGAAAAGTCCAAGAAAATTCTCAGCACCTACATCTCTTTTCATGATTGAACCCGCAACCTTCTGGCTCAGATGTAACCAATGTAATCAAAGCCAAATAAAACAGTAAGATTTAAATAGAAGTATTTCGATATTTTGGAATAATCACTCTCACTTCAGATACTGAGAAATGAGCTTCAGTCTTGGTCATGGTGAATGTCTGGGTGTGATAATTCAACATGTGTGTGCAATTTATGGAGTTTGCAGAATGTTCTGATAAAAAAACTGTAATCAATAATTCACATGAAAAGGAAATACAAATCCTTGTGTAATGCTGGTATATGTGGCATGGGCAGAGTAGGGATTGGACCAGAATCAGTGAGATTTGAGTCAGTGTACTCAGAATCAGGTTTATTGTCACTGATATATGCCAAAAAACATGCTGTTTTGTGACAACAGTACAGTGCAATTACTCTAAAATTACAACAAGAAATATAAAAAATAAGTAAATGTTGCTAAAAGTAAGCAAAATAGTGTTCATGGACCATTTGGAACTCTGATGGTGGAGGGGAAGAAACTGTTCTTAAAACATGGAATATGTGTTTTCAGGCTCCTGTACCTCTTTGCTGATGGTAGTAATGAGAAGAGGGCATATCTTAGATAAAAGTCCTTAATGAAGGCTAGTGCCCGTGATGGAGTTGGTTGAGTTTGCAGCGTTTTTCCAATCCTGTGCATTGGTGCCTCCATACCAGAAGGTGATACAACCAGTCAGAATGCTCTTCAAGGTATATTTGTTAGAAAATTTGCTAGAGATTTTGGTGACATACAAAATCTCCCCAAACTCCTAATGAAATATAGCCACTGTTGTGCTTTCTTCATAATTGCAGCAATATGTTGGGAGCAGGATAGATTTTCAGAAATGTTGACACCCAGGAACTTCTTAAAAGATCTGTACATAAGTGTGCATCGTGAATTGGAACTGGGTTATTATTGTGACATGTACTGAGATACAGTGAAAAGCTTATCTTGCATACTGTTCATACAGATCAAATCATTGCAGAAAGCATTGAGGTAGAACAAGGTAAAACAATAATGGATTGCAGAATGTAGAGTAACAGTTACAGAAAATTGCAAAACAGGAAAATAGTAAGGAGCCAGATTGTAACGAGGTAAATGCAATGCTCCACAATGTACTCTCTAATTTGTAATGACCAGAGTGCACAAAAATCTTGTGTTGTGCAATTTTTTGCAAGTGATAACATGTACACACTGAATTTTATATATAGATGTGTTCATTTTAACAGCCAGCAAAAGCTGTCAATAAGAACTTCGATCTCCTCTGGGTTTGACTATTTTTGCTCTTGTTCATCCGCACTCTCACAAAATATATTTGTAGTGGGTAATGAAGGAGTTCCTCACTGGAGCTTTTACACAATGTCCATATGTGATTTTCTTGCTAAATGATGCTTTAAAACGTCAAATTTCCAAATGTCACTCCACTTCTTCCCACTTGCAGGTTCTCCAGCAACTTTTGTATTGCTACAAAACACACAGATAACACCATAATATTTGTACATAAATATTTCTCATATCTGCACATTCCTGACCTCATGAGCTATGGGTATAGTAGTTTCTACCGTTTCATGTGCATTTTAAATTCCATTGTGCGTTAGTAGCAAAAGATGTGTGTGCAGGCACATGTATACACCTTAGAGGAAACATTAACAAGAGAAGATCTGCAGATGCTGGAAATCCTAGCACCACACAGAAAGTGCTGGAGGAACTCAGCAGGCTGGGCAGCATCAATGGAAAAGAGTACAGCCGACGTTTCGGTCTGAAACATCAACTGTACTCTTTTTCATAGATGTGCCTGGCCTGCTGAGTTCCTCCAGCATTTTGTGTGTGTTGCTCAGAGCAATCATTGGTGCTTCAGTTTCCTCCCGCATTCCAAAGGTGTACAGTTAGGATTAGTGACTTGTGGGCATGCAATGGTATGTTGGTGCTGGAAGCATAGCAACATTTGCATAGCCCAGCAAAAATCTTGCTAATCTGATTTGACACAAACAACACATTTCACGGCATATTTCGATGTACATGTGACAAATAAAGCTAATCTAATCTTATTGTTAAAATGCCTCATGGTCTTATCTGACATTTTAGCTTTGGGTAGCTCAACAAGCAGAGCAGTAGAGATCAGCAAAAGTGTTGGAAAGTAGACATAAGATGATGGGAACAGAAGGTCAGGCAGCAAAGGTGCTCCGTGACCTGGTGATTGTTTCCTGCAATTTCTGTTCTTATTTCAGATTTCCAGAGTCAGCAGGTTTTAGGCAAGTGGAAGTGTTATGCAGATTCAACTGTTGATAACGACAAGGACGTTTTAGCAGATTGACAGTAAAGTGCTTACTGTGATTCAGACAATAGAAAATCATGACGAGCATTCCACCTGTTCTCCAGCCTAACATACCATGTTTAATGGAGGATTTCCAGTCATGGGACACAACATAAATAATATTTCAGTTTACAGGCCATTCAGCCTGTGGAAAGAAACAACTATCAAACATGAATGTGAGTTATAGGTGTTGATAGAAAATCTTTGTCATAACCATTGTTTCATTGCTGTATTCATCTGCATAAGCTTACAGTCTTCTTAAGTTCAAATGATCTTCTGTCATGTTTCATGACAATATCTGAAGACCTCAACTGAATTGCTATTCTGTAAATTTATTTGATGGTTCCTCATAGCTGTTGTACAAAGTATACTGAACACTGTAAGACTGTATTAAAAACTGGAAATGATTTTTAGTGTGAACTGCAAGGTGTAATTTTAAATATCTGGAACCACGCTGGTGTTTCAGCTGTCAACTTGTCAGAGAAATTTGCAAAGAACTAAAATAGTGATAGCTTAAAAATTATCACTGAAAAGCACGATTTTGCCTCAGCAGCTGTCATGTTTCATCTTATCATCATTGCCAAAAATGTTTTGTATCCTAGGGAACCACAACTCACTTACAATCAAATGTTATTGGTCTACGCATTTCAGAATTATGGTGTGTATGATAATAAGCCAGCAAAAAATTATTATAAAGACTGCAAGTATTTGTCAAATGATGCTCATAGGCTCTTATCTGGTGATTTATAATGTCATCATAAAGATTACAATCCTGTAATCATTACCTGCTTCCAGTTATTCTGGTTGATCCTGTGATCTACATTCTGCACAAAGTTGTATCTAAACTGAGTTCATTGACTCGTGACTATGTAGCCATCACCTTTTCTTTCGTAAATGACCTTTGTAACTGACTCACATATGCTAAAGATAAATCCGAACCCATTATTAACACGGGAGCAATTCACTGGAACTATTATCAAATATTCATTAGATATTTCACGAACTTCAAAGAAAGATTTTTTTCCACAGTATCATAAATTCTTACCTGGAGGAAAACATGAATGGAAAACTGCTGTCTGTTTGATTTGTACCTGATGTGGAAAGCTGTTCCTGTTGTTGAATAATCACCTCACTTTTTTAATATATATTATTTCTGTTTTTTGCATGATATTTAATCTATTCAGTATATGTGTGTGTATGTATATATATATATATATATAGATAGATAGATAGTAATTGATTTACTTATTTTTATTTTTTTTCTTCTATATTATGTATTCCATTGAACTGCTGCAGCTAATTTAACAAATTTCATGACACGTCAGTGATAATAAACTTGATTCTGATATCACTGGAGTGGGAAAAAATCTCTTGTATTTATCGGTTTTTTGACCATTGGTGTGTTACATAACTGATTTCAAAGGCATTTTTATTTGAAGGCCAGTTCATATTTTGGATCACAAGTTCCTGGTCAGAATTTCTCGTATTTAAACTGATATTTGGTCTGAAAATTTCAACTGTTCAGCTGGTATCATTAGAGAAATTAATAAGCTAATTATTTACCCCAGCCATTTAAACACTTCCTGCCAGTATAGTAGATATATTTTAAATAAATGCATCAGCGAATATCACTTCCTATCAGATTATCAGCAATATTCATCAAACATGGGACCATAACTGATTTAAGAGGACTGTCATAAAGAGTGACCAGGAGAAGTGGGAAACATGGACAGCTGTTTGATGTCATGTTCTCTGTTATTGGCAAGATAGGAATCAGTGCAGAAACCTCAGATTTTCACAATTGAGATAAATAACTTGAATGAAGATAATAAATTTGATAAAGTTGCTGATGACAAAAGGATAGAAAGGAAAATCACTTATGAGAGGATGTGAGGAGGCTCTAGGGGGATATAGAGAGTACAAGTGAGTGGACGGGTGGAGTCTAATGTGGGAAAATGTCAAGTGGCAGGAAAAGTAGAGTATTATCCAAATGGCGAGAGATTAGCAAACTTTTGAGCTACAGAAGGATCTGGGTATCCTACTGCATTCACAAAAGACTAGTACGTAGGTAGAGTAAGTGATTTAGAAAGCAAATAGAATGTTATCGCTCATTGATTGGAGAACTGAATACAAGATAAAAGAGGTAATGCTTCATTTGTACAGGGTATTAGTGAGATTATACCTGGAGTACTGTGTACAGTATTGGTCTCACTTAAGAATGTGTTGAAGGGTTAGATTAAATATTAGCTTTATTTGTCATATGTATATCAAAACATTAAGTGAAATGTGTGGTTTGCAAGGATTGTGCTGGGCAGCCCACAAGTGCTGCCATGCTTCTGCCATGCACACAACTTACTAACCCTAACTTCTATGTCTTTTTTGAAAGTGGGGAAATCCAGAGTACCCGATGGAAACACATGCAGTCATGGGGCAAATGTTCAAGCTCCTTACACACAACAATGGCAATCGAACCCCAATCTCACTGCAAACACTGTAAAGCATTGCACTAACTGCTATGCTGCCATTCCACCCCGCCTTATTGAGTAAGTTTGCTAGTCTGATAGCTGGAAAGAGCAAGTTATCTTCTGAAGAAAGGTTGTACAGGCTGGGCTTGTGTCCACTGGAGCCTGTAAGTATGAGAGGTGACTTGATTGAATCATATAGGGTCCTGAGGAGTCTTGATAGAATGGAAGAGGAGAAGACATTCCTTCTTGTGGTAAGATTGAAATCTAGTAGTCACAGTTTAAAGGAGTTACCCATTTAGGTTGGATGATTTGATTCTTTTTTCTCAGATTGACTCATTGTTTCGAATACTCTTCCTGAAAGATCAATGAAGCAGAGTCTTAGAATATTTCTAAAGCAGAGGTACATTCTAATAAGCAAAGTTGTGGAAGGTTACTCAGGGTAGGCTGGTGTGTGGAGCTGAAGATCTGCCATAAGGTAGACCAAATTATGAAAGCAGAATACAGTTCCCATGTCTCTGTCATATGTTACTGAACTTACTGCGCTGATAGTGATGATCCTAGACTTTACAAATGTCATAGCTGTGCAGTAATATTCTTTGTACCTACCAAAATAACTTGAGATTTAAGTGTCAAGTTGCTATTCACTTTGACTATACCAAAGCAAAAATTTATTGAGAACGTTGCAGTAGATTAGTGGGTTAAACAAAGCTATGAGTTTCCCCTTTATTTATCAAAATGACTACATATACAACAATTCCAGTGCATTTCATTTCTACAGGATGGATATTTGTAAAACGCCCTGGATGACTTTCCAAATCACAGTCAAAAGTTTAGTTGTCAACTGCCAATGAAGGTTGAGAAGAGTTCTTTGTAAATGAATGACTTTTCTGTGATTTTTTTTGTAGCTCTCACAGCCTATTTTATTTTCTCTTATTTCTTTTCCCCTTTATTCCAGTATAAAGAAAGTAAGAAGGATAAAGAAAACTAACAAAAAAGAGAAACATAAATAAAAAACTTTTCTGTGTATTTTATATTTATTAAAACATAAGGTGTAATTACAAGGAAGCATTTTCCTAATTATCATACCTATGTGCCAGCTCAAGTATCCTTGGTTATCTCCTCTTGAGTAGATTTCCTCAGGTTATTTAATCAAACCTGGTGTCTACCTATCATCTGCCTTTGGTTAAGTCTCTGACAGTAATCCCAAATACTAGGCTTGTACTTTCACCTATCACCTTGTGTTTCTTCCTCCCCTCCCCCATCTTTTTATTCATTTTTTTCTCCAGTCCTGATGAAGGGTCTTGGCCCTAAATGTTGACTGTACTCTTTTCCATTGATGCTGCCTGGCCTGCTGAGTTCCTCCAGCATTTTGTGTGAGTGCTTGTACTTTCCTAATTAAGAAGAAATGGAAGGAATGACTTAGAAACAAACTGATAGCTGTAGACATAGAAGGACAATTTCTAAGCAATGAAAAGTATTGAAAGAAAATGCACACCAAAGATAAGAGAAAATATGAAGAAAAGTTAAAAGTAGGCTAAAACCATAGCTGAAAAAAATTATGAAGCTAAGTTGAACAGTTGTATTGAGAGTAACAGATGGTCAAAGGGGAGCAACAGCAATAAAAAGCTCAGGCTTTATTGTGTGTAGATAGAAGGTGGATTGCAATATTCTGAATTGGTAAGGATTTACTATACAGAGAAATTCAATCATTTACAGAGAATGAACAGATAATGGCTTTTTTGAGAAGTATTGATGTTTTAATGTGATTGAGCAAAATACAGAAGGGAGATGGTGGACAAATTTAAATAAAAAGAATCAGAAGGATAACCAAATAATTTTCTGACTGTGTTGCATTTGATGAGAACAGGGCAACTTTTCTTCAAAAATTAGTTGGACCAAAATTGTCAGAAAAGTGCTACCTAAAATAGATCTATCATCGATTCCTGTAGAATCTAGCTAATAGCAAAGAGGCTTGTTTAATTGGGTTCCTTACTAACAACAAGGCAAGAGAGCCTGAAGAAGGGTCTCAGCCTAAAGTGTCGACTGTTTATTCATTTCCATAAATGTTGCCGACCTGCTGAGTTTTGTGTATGAGGCAAGAGAGCCTTATTGTATAGCGTAAGTGAAAACACCATGTGGGAACAATCTCATCATAGATTTTCTCCAAAAAGATTTTGTTCAACTACTTGAGAGACCATAACAAAATATCCAAACTTGTGAAATTATATGAGCAACTTTATTATGAATTTCAGAAATACTGAATTTGGATAACGCAATGTTCCCATCTGTTCAGATAGAACAATCCAAATGTCTGATATCATATATTGGAAAAACCACCCAAATCTATTAGGAGACATCAGCCCAGATTACTGGTTCATCAGGAATTCATGAAATTACACTCAATTCATTTCAAAGTGCAGAACTAAAAATTAGGATCATATTGAGAACTGATATTAATCACAGTTCAAATTGGAGCTCAGTGCAATTAAGTTTGTTAACTTCATAAGGGAATGAATAGGGCTGAGGGTTGGAAATATTTTGCATTCATTCAAAAGAGTAGAAAGCAACATGGGTAAATTAAGCAAAACCATCTGGTTTGATGTGATTATGATACAGGTCTCCCAATAGTTGATAAGAAAGAGAGGAACTGATATGTAAGGAAATCACAGAAAGCTGTAAGAGAAATAGTAAGTATTGGGGAATTGCCCAATATTGAGTAGGAATACCTTTGTGCAGGGGGCTTACAGGTTGCTAAAAAGTTTCAAAAATCTTTTTTTGAAATGGCACTACTCAGCCAGATCTTTGGAAATAAGACTGGACAGGTAGGAACATGTCAATGAAGGAACATTTTGGGAACAGTGACAATAATTCTTTGTTTCAACATACATGGAAAGAGCTAAAATACATCCTTAAAGTTAAGGCATTTAATTTGAGGAGGTGCTCAGAACATAGATGAAGGCAGGGTGGACAACTTTTTCTATATAGACTTTAGTTGGGCACATGACAACATCTCTTGTAGTAAGCTGGTCCAGAGGGTTGAGATAATAGATCCAAGCTGAGTTGGCAAATTGGATCCAAAATTGGTTTGTAGATGGGAGGTAGAGTATTATGTTACAAGGATGTCTTTCTGATTGGATATCTGTGACCAGTGGTAAACCTCGAGTATTGGTGCAGGGACCCTTGATATTTGTCATATCCATTACTAATTTGGATGTGAACATAGGAGGTTTGGTTAGTAGATCTATGGATGACACAGAAGCTGATGGTGTATAGCAGGGAAGGTAGTCTAAGGCTTCAGCAGGACTAGGATCAGATGCAAAGTTAGGAGCATTGGCAGATAGAATTTAATCCCGACAAGTATGAGATATTGCAATTTGGGAAGTCAAATGTGAATGGAACATACACAAGATGCTACGGAATGTTGCTAGAGAAAGGGACCTTTGGATTCAGGATCATAATTTCTCAGTAGAAGCAACATAGGTAGATAGGGTAGTGAAGAAGGCTTTCATAAATCAGGACATAGAATATAAATGTCGAGAGGTTATATTACAGCTTTTCACGGCACAGTTTAGACTACACTTGGGATATTAGATATAGTTCTGGTTGCTGTACTACAGGAAAGATGTGGTTGCACTGGAGAGAATGCAGAAGAGTTTAGTAATGATATTGTCAAGAATTCTATGGGTAGAGATTGGATAGGCTAGGATGGAGAGAAAGGACTTTTAAAGGGATTTGAGGGAAAAGAGTGGCTGGATATGAAATTCACTGCCAGAGGAAGTGATGGAGATGATGCGCCCATGTAGGATTCATGTTGATGGACAGAAGGGTTGACATGGATGTCGTGGACTGAAGGGTCTGTGTCAGTGCCGTACAACTTTGTGACTCTATAGTGTCCATCTAGCCATAAATATTCATGATAGAATCTCAGCTCTTGATATAAGAAAAACATTTTAAAAAAAACAAACAGGTGTTTTTAGAAAACTGAAATGAGGGAGACCAGATGGCTGACTAATTCAATTCAATACATACAGATTAACGATGATAACCACAACCATAAATCAGAAAAAAGTGCTAATGAATATCTGAAATTGTTTTAGAACAGAAGGACAGGAACAGGAGTGTGCCAATTATCACCTTAAACCTGCCACACATTCAATAATATCATGGCTGATCAAATCTTGGCCGTATCAAAATTTGCCTGGGCTCTCCCCATGTGTCTTAATCCCTATAGTCCAATATCTGTCAGTCTGCACATTGAATATATTCAATTAAACCACCTCTATAAGTTTCTAAGAAAGGGAATGTAAAGGATTCACGATTCTTCGAGAGAAAGCATTTCTCCTCACCTCTTTCTAAAAAGGTGATCCCATATTCTGAAATTATGCCTCATCCACATTTGTTCTACATGCCTCTACAAGAGGAAATATCCTCTCACCATGCACCTTGTAAATCCCCCTGAGAATCTTATACACAGCTATGTGTTAATACTCAGGATGCGATTCCAGGAACAGTAGCACTAAAAGAGGTCATAGCACTATAAGAGATCATTATAACCCTATATACAGAAAGATATGTGACAGAGATTCCTGTTGCACCAGAAACCTGGGCAACAAGAACATGAGGAGCAGGAATCTTCCGCTTCATCTAAAATGAGCGACTCCTTCTGAAAATGTATCGCCCCACACCCCCGGTTCTAGGTAACTGCACAGGAGAAGAAACATCCTCTCAGCTTTCACCTTGTCAATATCCCATAAGTACCTCATTTACTGCTCGGGATACATTCCCAGGAACCACCATGGAACACGTTACAGTGGAGAAATTGCTGAGCTGGGGCAAGCTCCAGTGAAGGAGGGCAAGAGCAGTTTTCATCACCATCAACAGAAGATGATGAGAGATACTTTTTGAATATCTAACTACCTGCATGCTTACTTTTTGTGTTTCTTGTACATCTTGTAGTCTAATTTTTTCCATCAAAGTGGACATACTCACATTTTCCAACATTTACTCTGTCCTGACCTCTTGTCCATGCACCTAAACTTATCTTTATCCCTTTATTGTGCCCTTGTCAAAGTTGTTTGTTTTATTCTCTAGCAACTGTAGCAAATTTGTAAAACACAATTTTACTTTCATCTTGAATGTGTTTGACTGCTTAACTATTTATGACTTTCCTGATGCCTTGCTATTACCTTCTTGATGATGGATTCCAGCATTTTCCCAATGACAGTTGTTGGACTAATTGGACTTTGGTCTGCATACCACCAGGCTCAAAGACAGCTTCTATCCCACTGCTATAAAACTGTGTATGATAAGATAACCCAAGAATGTTAAGATGGAACCTTGAACTCACAACCTACTTTGTTATGGTCTAGTACCTTACTGTCTGCCCACATTGCACCTTTGCTGTAAACGTAACACCTTCTTCTGCATTATGAATTCTGCTGAAGGGTCTCAGCCCGAAATGTCGACTGTACTCTTTTTCCATAGATGCTGCCTGGCCTGCTGAGTTCCTTCAGCATTTGTGTTACTTGGTATATCCAGCATCTGCAGATTTTCTCTTGTTTATGTCTGCATTCTGTTATTGTTTTCCCTTGTACTACCGTACTACCTCAGTGCACTGATTTAGTGGAATGACCTGTATGAATAGCATGCAGAACAAAATTTTTCACTGTACTTTGGTACATGTGACAATAATAAACCAATTTACCTTTGCTCAGTCTCCTTCCTTAGTCAACAAGTGCTATTTGCAAATTTCCAGTTCTCTAGGACCTCTTCAGAATCCAAGAAATTTTGGTAGATTTCAACCAATGCATTCACCTTCTCTGCTGTCACTACTGTCAGGACATGGAGGCACCATCACAAGCCACCACATCCCCCAAAGATCCTAAGATCTCTATCGCCGAAGCTGACATGCAGACTGCCTTCAGGAGGGTGAATACATATGGACCAGAAGGGGTACCTGGCCACATACTGTAGACCTGTGCTGACCATTTAGCTGGAGTGATCACTGAGATATTCAGCCTCTTGCTTCAGCAGTGTGTGGTACCCAACTGCTTCAAGCAGGCTTCAATTATACTGTTGCTCAAGAGCGTGGTGACCTGCCTCACAGACTATCACCCAGCTGCACTCACATCCACAAGCATGAAGTGTTTTGAGAGGTTAGTGATGAAACATATCTGCTCTAATTTGTCTACTGGAGAAACAGGTCCACTGCAGATGCCATCTCATTGGCTCTTCACTCAATCTTGGAACATCTGGCACACATCAGGGTGCTGCTTACTGATGACAGCTCAGGATTCAATCCCCTCAGACCTAATCAAAAACTCCAAGACCTCGGTCTCAATACCTCCTTGTGCAAGTAGATCCTGGATTTCCTTACTTGTAGACCCTAGTCAGTTCAGATTGGCAACAAGATCTCCTCCATGATCTCCATCAACACAGGTGCACCACAGGGCTGTCTGCTTAGCCATTGCCTTTGAACGGAAAATCCTACAAAAGGTAGCGGATTCAGCTTGGTACATCATGGGTAAAGTCCTTCCAACCATTGAACACATCTGCATGAAATGCTGTTGTAGGAAAGCAGCATCCACCTTCAGAGATCCCCACCACCCAGGTCATGCTCTCTTCTCATTTGCTGCCATCAGGAAGAAGGTACAAGAGCCTCGGGACTTGCACCACCAGGTTCAAGAACAGTTACTATTCCTCAAACATTAGGCCCTTGAAAAGAAGGGAATAACTACACTTACTTGCCCCATCATTGAAATGATCCTACAACAAATGATCTCACTTCAATGACTCTTCATCTCATGCTCTCATTATTTATTGCAATTTATTTATATTTTCATTTGCACAGTTGGTTGTCTTCTGCACTCTGGTTGCTCTTTCACTGATCCTGTTAGAGTTACTATTCTGTAGATTTGCTGAGCATGCCAACAGGAAAATGAATCTCAAGGATGTATATGGTGACATATATGTACCTTGAAAATAAAATTTACTTTGAACTTTAAACTCTTTAGTCACTGCAAAACAGGATATAATATGTAGGACTATAGTCCCATTTGTTTGCTCAGTATTTTTTTCTTGCAGTGGGGTTTGTTTTAGAATCATAGACTCTACAGCATGGAAACAATTCATCTGGCCCAACTCATCCACACTAACTAGTGAGCACTCTTGCCCAGCACCAAGTACAAAGTACAAAACCCTTTGACAAAGCTGTTCAAGTGCTCAAAGGCAGCCAGTGAGCCAGCTTTAACAGCACGCTCAGGCTAAGTGTTTAAGTTACTCCCTCTCCACAGTCTCTTGATTATCTATTATTATTGAGATTCTTAGTGCTGTGAATTTACAATCTGTAGCATTTCTCTATTTCCCATTATTAATTTCCCACGTTCATCCTGTAAGGAAACAATGTTCACTTAAGCTATAGTACATTCTTTTTATATATCTGTAAAAGCATTTATCTTTAACTTCTGTTTTATATTATTTGTTAGCTTACTTTCATTATCTTCTCTCACTTCATACTATATTTAGAACTAACTTTGTTGGTTTCTGAAAATCTCCCAATTCTGTGGCCTGTGATGAATTTCAACATTACATACTTTGTTTTCAGTTTGATTTCCATCCCTTAATTTCTTTAGTTAGCCATGACACATCTTCTCATAGAGCCTTTTTCCCTCTTTGGAAATTCTTGAAATATTCCTTAAATTGCTAATCTATCTTTAATCTATTCTCCCAGTCCTTTTCAGCCAATTCTATCCTCATACTGTTGTAATGTATTTAAAATTAGAACACAAGAAAAAAGATTGAATTTGAAATTATACCATGTTATGATCACTCTTGCCCTGGGGATATTTTAATGTGAGATCATTGATTAAACTTGTCTCATTACACAACACCAGACTTAAAATAGCAGGATCCCTGGCTGGTTACTCAACATACTGTTCTAACAAACAAAACAATACATTGTGTGAACTTGTCCTCAATACATCCCATACCAATTTCATTTACCCAATGTAAAATCATCATGATTATTACATTATCTCTCTTCCCATTCCCCTCATTATTTATTGATTTATTCTATATCTTGCAGAATAGTTACAGGAAAGGAACCTACTATTACTCACCCAATCATATCTTATTATTATTCTTACTTATCTCTACCCAAAATTATTCTTTATCTTGGGTTTCTGAGCCAGTTATATTCCTTACCAGTGCAGTGACATTATCAGTTATTAATAGAATGAAATACCCCTGAACATTCAGTTTATGGTGTCAGTAACCTTGCATCCATGTCTCTGTAGTGGTGATCAGATCACACCGATTTATTTCTAATTGTGCCATGAAATTGCAACAATTAAATAGTGCATTCACATAACGAGCCCTTGATTTTATTGGAAAAGTTAAAAAGCTGCAGGAGCTGGAAATCTGTAATTAAGCAAAAGATGCTGGAAACAGTCAGTCAGCATTTGTTTTCAAAGAGAAATAAGGTTATTTTTTCAGGAAGAAGATCCTTCAATTTTTAATCTTCACAATCAAAATGAGGTTTATTATCACTGGCATGTGACGTAAAATTTGTTAACTTAGCAGCAGCAGTTCAATGCAATACATAATCTAGCAGAGAAAAAATAATAATAATAAATAAATTTTAAAAATAATAAATAAACAAGTAAATCAATTATGTATATTGAATAGATTAAAAAGTACGTGCAAAAACAGAAATACTATATATTTTTTTAAAAGTGAGGTAGTGTCCAAAGACTCAATGTCCATTTGGGAATCGGATGGTAGAGGGGAAGAAGCTGTTCCTGAATCGCTGAGTGTGTGCTTTCAGGCTTCTATATCTCCTACCTGATGGTAACAATGAGAAAAGGGCATGCCCTGGGTGCTGGGGGTCCTTAATAATAGACATTGCTCCCTGAAGATGTCCTGGGTACTTTGTAGGCTAGTACCCAAGATGGAGCTGACTAGATTTGCAACCTTTTGCAGCTTCTTTTGGTCCTGTGCAGTGGCCCCTCCATACCAGACAGTGATGCAGCCTGTCAGAATGCCCTCCACAGTACAACTATAGAAGTTTTTGAGTGTATTTGTTGACATGCCAAATCGCTTCAAACTCCTAATAAAGTATACCCGCTGTCTTGTCTTCTTTATAACTGCATTGATATGTTGGGACCAGGTTAGATCTTCAGAGATCTTGGTACCCAGGAACTTGAAGCTGCTCACTCTCTCCACTTCTGATCCCTCTATGAGGATTGGTATGTGTTCCTTTGTCTTACCCTTCCTGAAGTCCACAATCAGCTCTTTCGTCTTCCTGACGTTGAGTGCCAGGTTGTTGCTGCGGTACCATTCCACTAGTTGGCATATCTCACGTATGCCCTCTCGTCATCACCTGAGATACTTTATTACTGGCATTTGTTGTTTTGTGGCACCAATACATTGCAATATATTTTTTAAAATATGTTACGATAAGAAATATAAAAAAAATAAGTTGAGCAAAAAGAGAACAAAATAGTGAATCAGAATCAGTCAGGTTTAATATTACTGGCATGCATTGTGAAAATTGTTGTTTTGTGGCAGCATTACATTGCAATACATAATAATAAAATTTATAAATTACAATAAGAAGTATAAACAAAAAATAAATAAGTAGTGCGAAAAGGGAGGGAAAAATATAGTGCAAGTGTTCACAGGTTCAATGTTCATTCAAAACTATAATGGCGGAGAGGAAGAAGCTGTTCCTGGAACATTGAGTCTATGTCTACAGGGTCCTGTACCTCCTCGCTGATCAGAAAGGGCATGTCCTGAATGGTGAGGATCTTTAGTGATAGACGCCGTCTTCTTCAGGCATCACCTTTTGAATATGTCCTCAATGGTGGGGAGGCGTCGTACTTCTTACCTTCTTTACCTGACACCGGTAGTACAGGTTGTCTTGGGTAACAAAAAGATTTTGTTTTTACCTATGTCCATAAGTTGTTTTCGGCTATAAATTGGAAAATACACAAAAATCGCTCAAAACTATAACCATTCATCAAAAGTATTGTTATGAATGACACCAAAGGAACATAAAACTGACAAGAACAATGGCGAGAACTGGAGAGAAAGAGAGAGGACATTAACTCTGCCTTTTGCAGAAAGATTGGAATTTTGAATTAACAGTATTATGGGAACTTGTTTGTATATGGAGGTTATCCATTAGTCAGGTGTTCGTAACCTGCAGAACACCGGTACCATTTAATAGTAGATTCTTACATTTGTAGGCTCTATATGTTCCCAATTATCTCTGGCTATTATTATTTCTACCTTTGCTCTGCACTATTCCCTTCTCCTTGCCTACCTAAATATCCTTTTACCCATACCTCAGCCTTATACTTCCAGTTTAACTGCTCACCTTTCTAATTTTGCAAGGCTGTCAAGCCAGTTTAAACCCTACCCAACAACTCCAGCAACAAATACCACCCCTCACCCCTGATATCGGTGTCCCAATGCTATTGAAGTGCAAACACAGAACATTCCCAATCCTTCAGGAATCTAAGGCCCTGCTGTTATGTCTTGTAACTCCAAAATATAAAACTAATGAAAGAAAAAACACAGAGCCAGGGATAACTTGTATATGATTAGTTTTCACTTTAGTGAAGTGTGCACTTATGACACGGTGGTATAATGGTGTATGCCAGTCACATACGCTTACATATAACAGTAATGAATTATGAAAACAAACAATGCATAATAAAACAATATATTTACAATATAGCTCAAATACTACTGAAATATCTAAAAGAAATCACAACATCTCCCTCCTGCATCATCCTCCAGGTGTTTAGTCATCCGCTCTGTCTTCATATTCCTGGATTACTTTACAGAAAAGAATCAAGATAAATCCTGTGATTATTCATTCTAATCACATGGATACCTACACAGTCCAGAATAGTGTTGCATTCTTTTAAGTAATTGAGTTTTTGTAAGAAATGAATACCTTAATGGTTTCTTTCTATTTATTTTACGATTGTGATCATAAAAAGTAGCCAGTGTAGATTCACATGTGTTATAAATCTCTAATAGTTTGTGGAGACATTCAGCAAGGAGTCCAATGGAAAAATGCTATATTTCTCCACAGGAGTCATCCAATAACTTTATAACAGACAAGGCCAATGATAATTAAAGCTCCTGGCATTTATGCTAAATCGAAAACTCAGTGTTGTTATTCACCTGTTTTGGATCCCTTGCCACTCACACAATTCATAATTTATGTAGCTATATTTTGAATGCATGATAAGTCAATGCTCAAAAGATCTGTGGATATAAGCATTGAAGTAGGAAATAGGAACACATGATTCAGGTAGTATAGCAGTTAGCATGATGTTTTACAGCACCATCGATTGGGGTTCAATTCCCACTGCTGTCTGCAGAGGGTTTGTACATACTCGCCGTGACTGCATGGGTGCTCTGGTTTCCTCCCATATGTCAAAGAAGCACAGGTTAGGGTTAGTAAGTTGTGGGCTATGTTGGCACTAAAAGCATAGTAACACTTGCAGGCTGCCCCCAGCACATCCTTGGACTGTGTTGATCACTGATGCAAACAACACATTTCACTGTATGTTTCAATGTACATGTGACAATTAATGCTAATCTTTATCATCTTAACTGTTGAATATGATATAAAGATTAAGGTATCCAGTTAACAAGATGAAATGGGTATAATATAAAATTAACAAGAATTTTGGGGTGTTGCAGCTTTAAGAAAAAGTGAAGGATATAAGCAAACCTACTTGTCTTTATTAAAGCTGAAATATTGTAATGAAATTCTCATCGAGTTTTCAGGATCCTTTCCCTTCTCCAGCTCTGTATCCCTTTTGCCAATCACCTTTCTGGCTCTCAGCTTCACCCCACCCCCTCCGGTCTTCTCCTATCATTTCACATTTCCCCCTCCCCCTCCTACTTTTAAATCTCTTACAATTTTTTCTTTCAGTTAGTCCTGACGAAGGTTCTCAGCCCGAAACGTCGACAGCACTTCTCTCTATAGATGCTGCCTGGCTTGCTGTGTTCCACCAGCATTTTGTGTGTGTTGCTTGAGTTTTCAGGTTGTTGCCTTAGGCCATCGTTCCCTTTAATTTTTTTAATGCTGCGTGGACCAACCACTCCTCTGAGCAGGAAATTTTTACACATCCTGAAAACTGCATGGCACGTTAAATGCTTTTTTTTTGTAATATGCTTACTATGAATACTTAGAATGAAAATTGAAAAATTTTATTTATTAATTGAAGGGTATAATGAAGTACAGTTTAACAAAGAAAATACTTCACATTTCGTACACTTTTTCTCGTCTGTCTTTATCCCAGCTGCACAGTAACAAAGGCTTTGTGCGTGGGAAAATTTCAGTTACTGCTCAGCCGTGCACCCGTGCAATTTTAAGGGAATAGTGCCTTAGGTTTAATCATTTTCCTGCATTATGTTTTCTGATCATTTTCATCCTCGTTGCATGTCTCATAAAATCAAAGGAGGGAAAAAGGCACCAAGTATTTCTGAACTTAAAAACAACAAGGAAGCAAATTTAAGGGAAATTTTTTAGCGGCTAACTGCAAAATCTTAGACTAAATTCATTCTGGCTACTTACTGACCTGTCAATCTACACTCCATCATCACCAGAAAGACAAAAGGTGTTGGTGATAGTGCTATCAAGCAACACTTACTCACCAATAACCTACTGACTGGTGCTTTGCTTGGGTTTCATCATGATCACACAATTACAGATCTCATGACAGTTTGATCCAAATATGAGCAGGAAAGCTAAATTCCTGATGTAAGATGAGAGTGACTGCTTTTTTACACCAAGGAAGCATTTGACCAAGTGTGTCTTCAAGTAGTGCTGGTAAAATTGGTGCAAGTGGGAATTCAGAATGATTTGCTGAAAACTGCAGTGCTCAAGTTATCTTACCATTCAGTGATACGGAGTGGCTTCTGGCTGAATGCAGCAGGACCTAGACACTTTCAGCCAAGGACTACTTTAGTGCCAGCAACCTAGTTTCAAACTTTGTACATTCTCCCTGTGACCATGTGGTTTCTTCTGGGTTCTCCACTTTCCTCCCACATTCCAAAGACATATGGGTTGATAGGTTAATTGGTCACATGGGTGTAATTGGGCAGCATGGACTTGCTTGGCTGGAAGGGCCTGTTACAGTGCTATACGTCTAAATGGATTTTAAAAAAAACAATTCAGTAACACTCAGTGATATTACCGTTACTGAATCACTCCACCATCAACTTAGATTGGATAGATTACACACCTGAACCAACTTCAGATTATCCTCTGACAAGTGACTCGGCTCTGGAGATCCAAAATCTTTCCACCATCTTCAAGGCACAGATTTGAAGCGTGATGAAATATCCTCCTGCCAGTTGAGTACAGCTTCAGGAGATACAAAACCATCAGGGCAAAGCAGTCTACTTAATTGGTATCCCTCCTCCAACCAATCATTAACTTACTACACCACCACCATGCTGAAGTCACTGTGTGACCAATTACAAAAAGCCAATCTCTGAAATCCTCAACCTTCTCCATCCAGAAAAAGGGCAGCAGCTAGATGGATATACCACAAACTGCTGTTGTCCAAGATGGCACCAAACTGTGACCGCCATTCAGTTGCAGCTCAGATTTAGTAGTTTTTTAATTTTTTTCAGGTTCTTAAGGATGGTTTTAGGGACAGAGAGGGGAGACAGGGGTCAGGTTAGGATTTAGGGCCAGGGAAATGAAGGGATTTGAAGTCGGGCCAGAGTCTAAGTCTCCCCTTCATGTTCGAATGCTGGTGAAGTGGATGTGGGACATCCAGTGTCGGATGTTGGATCAGCAGAAGGAGGATGAAGGCCCAACCTCCCCAGGTCAGTGAGTTGTGGGCAAGTTCTGGAGCCGGAGTTTTTTTGCGAGCAGAAGAAACGAGTTCCAATGACCCCTGGGTTCGCGAATCTGCAAGACCTATTGTTTGGGCTCCTGTCATCAGCGAGTTCAGATTTTGAAGCCTTTTGTTTAGTGATTGCTGTGTCCTAAGATAGATGCAGAGGATTGAAGACTGACGGTCAAATCAGAAGTCCAGAAATTGAGTCCTGTTGACTGCAGGTGAGCCTGCACATCTCTGTGAGTCTGCTAGGGAGTCGAAGCCCGATGTCTGAAAGTCCAAGGCCACTGGAGACTAGAAACCTGTCCTGGGATTAAAGGACAGTGTATAGGTAGGAGAGTGAAAAGTGACTTGCTTTGTTTTTGTTGTCTTGTTGCCGGTTGTGTCCTGTATTGTTTTCCCAAGTATTGTGAACATGCTGCGTTGGCACTGCAATGTGTAGCAACACTTCCAGGCTACCCATAGCACACCCTGGGTATGTTGGTCATTAATGCAAATAAAACTTTTCACTGTATATTTCAATGAACACATGATAAATAAAATTGAATCTTGCAAGTGTATCGCAAAAGAACAAGTTCCTTTGTTGTCGCTGTCTGAATTCTGAAACACTCTTCCAGCAACACAGTAGGAGTAAGGAAGGACCTCATCATTGTCTTCACAGTGGGAACTGGGGAGGGACACAAACAGTCACTTTGCCATTGACTCTCACAAGAATAAAAATAAGGTTATCTTTAACTACATTGCTGCATGTAACAGTCCTTGCTATTCACCTTAGATGATTACATTAAGAGAGGTAATACACATTCGACATGACTGCAGATTTAAACATTGATTTCTGATGGACAGTAAAATAGCAAATTCTCTTGTCACCAGCATCATGGTAAAAAGAATGCTACAACAGTATTGTTATGTGCCGTCATTAGGCAGTACACTTCCCAACCAATCTTGAGCAACACATACAAAATGCTGGAGGAACTCAGCAAGTCGGGCAGAATCTTTGAAGGGGAATAAATAGTTGAGTAGTCCTCTCCATAGATGCTGCCTGACTTGCTGAGTTCCTCCATCATGTTGTGTGTGTGTTGCTTAAGTTTTCCAGCATATGCAGAATCTATTGTGTTCCCAGCCCATCTTCCTCTTTCGGTGTCATTTAATTTTCCCTAAAATAGGCATTATATGAGAGCCAGAAACATTGCCATTTAAAGTAAAATCTAAGCTTCAAAATATGACAGAAATAAAATTTGCTAGTGAAAATAATCTCAGTGATAATGGCTCGTCAGCCACTGCATATTTTTAAGTGGCAGTTAATCAAGCTAAAAAAAAAACAAGGCTTCAGTAACAGTTGATATCCCCACTGAATTTCTCAATCTTGATAGTGTGGAGTGACAGTCACAAATTCACAACCTGGTAGTCCATATCTGGGAGGATGAGCGAGTCGTGGACATTTAATCATGTTTTCTTCAAGAAATTCTGACTGCAGTAACTAAAGAAAGATCTGCCCACTGGCTCCCACAGGGAACATTGTCAGCTGAGTTTTTCTTGACTGTCTCTTTGCATAAGAGCTGCTCCTAGAATCGCAGTGGGTTTTCTGTCCACCCAGAAAGACAACCTTCATGTGCATCAAAACACTCAGTGAAATGCATTGTTTGCATTAACAACCACTACGACATAAAGACGTGCAAGTATCATCATACATTCTTCCCACCATATTCAGAACAACAATAGAATAGTAGCAAACAAATCCCTTTCCTCTCTCACCCACTCACACACACAGACAGTCCTCCAACCCCGGGACAGGCCGTCTCTGGACCTCCAGCCTCCGGTGGTGTCACAGACATTGGGCCTCTGTCTTCCCAGTAAACTCACAAGCCCCCAGCTTCGGCCATCAGGTCTTGAATTCTGGACTCATTGGCTTTGGTGTTTAACCCTCCGGCTTTATTCTTCGGTGTGGACCTCAGGACTCACCGATGATAGGACATTGAAGCCCAGGCCTCAAACTCTAAACTCACCGACGATGGGGCTCCAACTCACAAATTCCAATCCTCGAGATCCGGACTTGCTGGTGAAAGGACCCTGAACTCCAGCTCTTGAACTCTGGACTCGCCAACCTAGGGAGGCACTAGCTCTTGTGCCTCCTACTTACATGGACCTCCAAACCCAGGACCTGCCAGCCTGCAGGGATAGAGGATCTAATTCCCTTCTTTTGTTCCCAGTCACTGACATCTCTAGAAATCTATAAATTTTGCTGAGCGCATGACCTCAAAGGTTAAAATCATTGAAGTAAGATGTAAGATTCAGAATTTTTTTAAAAAAAGTCACTGGCTTATAAAGAATCATAAATTGCTGAGAACATATAGGTGAGGGATCGAAGACACCACCTAGAGCATTGCATTTCCTTCCTCTTCAAGATACTGACTGACTTGCAAAAAAGTATTTTGCTCTAGTTTCAGCACATGTTTTTGTTTCCCTGTTTTACATTGGAATATGTTGAATTCTGACAGGTTAGAAGCACTTGGGAAGAGATGTCAGCACCTTGTCATCATTGCTTACAGTTACTGTCATAGCCTGTTGACATAATGATAAAACGGAGACAAACTCTAATCAAGTGGAATGGCTACAGGCATGAAGTGAAATGTGTGTGGATATGGACACAGTGCTGTCAGTTGAATTCTTCCTTTAGTTTTTGCTGGTGTGCGGACATCTATCTACACCCGTGACCACATGAGTTTCCGCAGGGTGCCCTGGTTTCGTCCCATATTTCAAAGGGGTACAGTTAGGGAGAGTGAGTTGTGGGCATGCTATGTTGGCACTTGGAAGCATAGTGACACAATCTTCTCCAAATTGATTTGACACGAAACAACACATTTCACTGTATATTTTGATGTACCAATGTGACAAATGAAGCAAATATTTATTTCCCAAAACCATTTTAATCTTGAATTTTATGATATAAGATAATTATTTGTGGGAACACCTCTTTTATTTTACTTAACAAAGAGAGGTCTTGAATAAAGAATTTTTAGAAATGTATTGTGTAAACTGCTGCAATTTAATTTTATTCCCTAGATCTCAAGGCATAGCTGTTTAACATTCATCATTTCATGTCATGCCTAAATAACACTTTAAAGGGCTAAGGGCTTTAAAGGGCTTTAAATAACACTATAAAGGCTAAGAGTGTTGTAAAAACAAGCCTGAAGGCTTTGTGTGTCAATGCGAGGAGCATTCGTAACAAGGTGGATGAATTGAATGTGCAGATAGTTATTAATGAATATTATATAGTTGGGATCACAGAGACATGGCTCCAGGGTGACCAAGGATGGGAGCTCAACATCCAGGGATATTCAATATTCAGGAGGGATAGACAGGAAAGAAAAGGAGGTGGGGTAGTATTGCTGGTTAGAGAGGAGATTAACGCAATAGAAAGGAAGGACATTAGCCTGGAGAATGTGGAATCAATATGGGTAGAATTCCATAACACTAAGGGGCAGAAAACGCTGGTGGGAGTTGTGTACAGGCCACCTAACAGTAGTAGTGAGGTTGGGGATGGCATTAAACAGGAAATTAGAAATGCGTGCAATAAAGGAACAGTAGTTATAATGGGTGACTTCAATCTAAATATAGATTGGGTGAACCAAATTGGTAAGGGTGCTGAGGAAGAGGATTTCTTGGAATGTATGCAGGATGGTTTTCTGAACCAACATGTCGAGGAACCAACTAGAGAGCAGGTCATTCTAGATTGGGTATTGAGCAATGAGGAAGGGTTAGTTAGCAATCTTGTCGTGCGAGGCCCCCTGGGTAAGAGTGATCATAATATGGTGGAATTCTTCATTAAGATGGAGAGTGACATAGTTAATTCAGAAACAAAGGTTCTGAATTTAAAGAAGGGTAACTTTGAAGGTATGAGACGTGAATTAGCTAAGATAGACTGGCAAATGATACTTAAAGGGTTGACGGTGGATATGCAATGGCAAGCATTTAAAGGTCGCATGGATGAACTACAACAATTGTTCATCCCAGTTTGGCAAAAGAATAAACCAGGGAAGGTAGTGCACCCGTGGCTGACAAGGGAAATTAGGGATAGTATCAAGTCCAAAGAAGAAACATATAAATTAGGGATAGTATCAAGTCCAAAGAAGAAACATATAAATTAGGGATAGTATCAAGTCCAAAGAAGAAACATATAAATTAGCAAAAAAATGCGGCACACCTGAGGACTGGGAGAAATTCAGAGACCAGCAGAAGAAGACAAAGGGCTTAATTAGGAAAGGGAAAAAAAATTATGAGAGAAAGCTGGCAGGGAACATAAAAACTGACTGTAAAAGCTTTTATAGATACGTGAAAAGGAAAAGATTGGTCAAGACAAATGTAGGTCCTTTACAGTTAGAAACAGGTGAATTGATCATAGGGAACAAAGACATGGCAGACCAATTGAATAACTACTTTGGTTCTGTCTTCACTAAGCAGGACATAAATAATCTTCCGGAAATAGTAAGGGACCGAGGGTCTAGTGAGATGGAGGAACTGAGGGAAATACATGTTAGTAGGGAAGTGGTGTTAGGTAAATTGAAGGGATTAAAGGCAGATAAATCCCCAGGGCCAGATGGTCTGCATCCCAAAGTGCTTAAGGAAGTAGCCCAAGAAATAATGGATGCATTAGTGATAATTTTTCAAAACTCCTTAGATTCTGGATTAGCTCCTGAGGATTGGAGGGTGGCTAATGTAATCCCACTTTTTAAAAAAGTAGGGGGAAAGAAACTGGGGAATTATAGACCGGTTAGTCTGACATCGGTGGTGGGGAAAATGCTAGAGTCAGTTATCAAAGATGTGATAACAGCACATTTGGAAAGAGGTGAAATCATCGGACAAAGTCAGCATGGATTTGTGAAAGGAAAATCATGTCTGACAAATCTTATAGAATTTTTTGAAGATGTAACTAGTAGAGTAGATAGGGGAGAGCCAGTGGATGTGGTATATTTAGATTTTCAAAAGGCTTTTGACAAGGTCCCACACAGGAGATTAGTGTGCAAACTTAAAGCACACGGTATTGGGGGTATGGTATTGATGTGGATAGAGAATTAGTTGGCAGACAGGAAGCAAAGAGTGGGAGTAAACGGGACCTTTTCAGAATGGCAGGCAGTGACTAGTGGGGTACCGCAAGGCTCAGCTGTTTACAATATATATTAATGATTTAGATGAGGGAATTAAATGCAGCATCTCCAAGTTTGCGGATGACACGAAGCTGGGCGGCAGTGTTAGCTGTGAGGAGGACGCTAAGAGGATACAGGGTGACTTGGATAGGTTAGGTGAGTGGGCAAATTCATGGCAGATGCAATTTAATGTGGATAAATGTGAAGTTATCCACTTTGGTTGCAAGAACAGGAAAACAGATTATCAACTGAACAGTGGCCGATTAGGAAAAGGGGAGATGCAACGAGACCTGGGTGTCATTGTACACCAGTCATTGAAGGTGGGCATGCAGGTACAGCAGGCGGTGAAAAAGGCAAATGGTATGTTCGCATTCATAGCAAAAGGATTTGAGTACAGGAGCAGGGAAGTTCTACTGCGGTTGTACAAGGCCTTGGTGAGACCGCACCTAGAATATTGTGTGCAGTTTTGGTCCCCTAATCTGAGGAAAGGCATTCTTGCCATAGAGGGAGTACAGAGAAGATTCACCAGATTGATTCCTGGGATGGCAGGACTTTCATATGAAGAAAGACTGAATTGTCTAGGCTTATACTCACTGGAATTTAGAAGATTGAGGGGGGATCTTATTGAAACGTATAAAATTCTAAAGGGATTGGACAGGCTAGATGCCGAAAGATTGTTTCTGATGTTGGGGAAGTCCAGAACGAGGGGTCACAGTTTAAGGATAAAGGGGAAGCCTTTTAGGACCGAGATGAGGAAAAACTTCTTCACTCAGAGAGTAGTGAATCTGTGGAATTCTTTGCCACAGGAAACAGTTGAGGCTGGTTCATTGGCTATATTTAAGAGGAAGTTAAATATGGCCCTTGTGGCTAAAGGGATCAGGGGGTATGGAGAGAAAGCAGGTACAGGGTTTTGAGTTGGATGATCAACCATGATCATACTGAATGGTGGTGCAGGCTCGAAGGGCCAAATGGCCTACTCCTGCACCTATTTTCTATGTTTCTATGTTTCTAAAAAGTTCAGTCAGATGTTTTCATTTACTCTGTTAATTCAAAATGGGCTAATATTCTAACAGTGCTGACTCTTTCCAGTTATCCTCTCTCAAATTTTCTTGCCTGAATTTAGAGAATGCATATCCCAGGTAAGCATTGCAGCTAATCTGAATCTTGTCTTAATCCTGCCCATGACTATGCATTTATCTGGAAGGGTCACCAAATAATGATCACTGAACCTGGCTAACTTCCAATTTCCGCATCCTTTGGTAATGTTTTTTGCTGTAGTTCCAGGTTCAATCCTAGTCCTGTGCTCTCAACACCTTTACAATGGCTTTAAAATGATCAAGAATCTTTCAAGGCTATTGAACTGAGCTCTTAATGCTGATTAACAGCTTTCAGAGAGACCCACAGCACAATATTTTATTGTCCTTCAATAGTATTAATTCAGAATACAGACCAATAAATTTCAAAATAAAAGTGTGGACTTACATGAAGAAATAACTTCAGTGTGTCCATTTGGCCCAGTCTGATACTACAAGCAATACGTATTATGAAATCAATGTGAAATATTAATTTGATGCAGAAATGTATTGTGATTATCAATGAATTGACAAGTTTGTTCTTTGTCAGAGTGAAAACTATCATCGCTTCCATTGCAGTTATAGGTTGGCTTTATTATTTCTGAGCAGCTTTCTTCTTTCCAGCCAATCATTTTCAGTCATTTACTGAATTACAGCCTCCCCTTTTGAGGTTGAGTAAAATCATAAATACAGCAAAAAATTCAGGGGAAACTTCTTAGCAAAGAATTTCCAGGATAAAGTGCATGTTGCTGCTCAGTAAGGTTAGATGAGAACCATAAAAGCAAATGAATGAAAGAGATAGGAATACATATATGTGTAGGAAGGAACATTGAGAAAGCTGTCCAAATGCCAAAGTCAAGTTTACCGTCATGTGCACAAGTATATATCTGCATAGGTGGAATGAAAATCTTACTTGCAGCACACAACATCATATAATTAATAAAAAATTATCTAGTTTATTGTTGTAAACGGTACAACCTCATCTTTCAGCCATATGTCCCAGATTTGTTAAGGTCTAATGAGATGGTGTGGTTGAGCATAAAGCGAGGGAAAACTGAAATATAAGGTAACAAATGGAAGGAGTATGTGATGAAAGGGAAGAAGTCTGCCTAATTATTACTGGTTATTATTCTTGTGAGCTATCATAATAGAAATGGCATGATCATTTATATCAAGGAAACAACAGTTTTTATTATTACTGAGGTTTTTTTGTTCGAGATGAGAGTTATTTTCTGTCAGAAGAAGCCTATATAATGTTTATTTTGGGTGGAGGGATGGCATTCCCGCAATAATCATATGCATAATTTCCCTCCTTTTACGCTCAGGTCTTTTTATATATTCATCACAAGACCTTGGATTATAATCTGATGGTTAAACCCTAAAACTATTAGTTCACACACCAGGGCGAGGAGTAATGTAATATTTGTGCTTTCAAACTATTTGACAAAATAAGTTAATTCCAAAATCAATTTATTAATCAATATTTTGGAAGAGAAATAATTGAATTTTCTACTTCTACTATAACATTTTTCAGAAGGTAGGAGTAGGATTAGGTTGCTTCTCAGTTATAATCAAAATGAATTAAAATCTATTAATACAGGTCTCCTGTCGAGCTATTCTTTCATTTGTCTCACTCAGTCTTCTCCATGCATTAATTCCTCCCAATGTTTCAAAATATTGTCAGGATTTTAAACTGAAAAAAATGTAGATTACTTTGAAGTGGGAATTATCCTTTTTATTGAACTTTTATATAGAATTCTTTCTTTTATGTGTATTAGCATCTCCAGTAAAAAGCCCATACATGATTAATCTTGTGAAGGAAAACCATGATGTCACTCATTATATAATCCTAAACTAAAGTATTATTATTTCCTACTCTCTGGCTGATCTTTTTCTTCCACTACTGAAGACAGCTGTTAATCCATAATTTTGCTTCTATTTGTTGCTAAGCCAACAGTATTTTCCATAATATTTTGATTATTGTCTCTTTATTAGCAATGTGTGGTATATAGGAAGATTGAAGGATGGCTAATGTGCCTTTATTTAAGAAAGGCTGCAAGGACAAACCAGGGAACTGTTGGCCTTAGACCAGATCTTTACATCAGTAGTGGGAAAGTTACTAGAAGAGATCCTGAGGTCAAGATGTACTTGCACTTGGAAAGGCAGACATATTTAAGATCATTGGAGATCATGTCGCACATCTTTGATTGAGTTTTTTTGGAGGTTACTATGAGGATTGATTAGATCTTTTCAAGGATTGTCCCGGGCCCGGCACATTAACTTGCAGGTTGAGTCGGTGGTGAAGAAGGCAAATGCCATGTTAGCATTCATTTTGAGAGGTCTAGAATACAAAAGCAAGTATGTGATGCTGAGCCTTTATAAGGCACTGGTGAGGCCTAACATTGAGCACTGTGAACAGTTTTGGACCCCTATCTTAGAAAAGATGTGCTGGCATTGGAGAGGGTTCAGAGGAGGTTCACAAGGATGATACCAAAAATGAAAGGCTTATAATACAAGGAAATTTTGATGGCTCTGGGTCTGTACTCGCTGGAATTCAGGAGGATGGGGGGGGGGGATCTCATTGAAACATTTCAAATGTTGAAAGGGCTAGAGGATGTAGAAGGGATGTTTGCCATGGTGGGAGAGTCTAGGACAAGAGGACATAGTCTCGGGATAGAGGGGCGCCCTTTCAAAACAGAGATGCGGAGAGATTTCTTTAGCCAGAGGGTGGTGAATTTGTGGAATTTGTTGCCACGTGCAGCTGTGGAGGCTAGGTTGTTGGGTGTATTTAAAGCAGCGATTGATAGGTTCTTGATTGGACATGGCATCAAAGGTTACAGGGAGAAGGCAGGGAACTGGGGCTGAGGAGGAGATGGAAAAAAAGGATCAGCCATGCCTGAATGGTGGAGCAGACTTGATGGGCCAGATGGCCTCATTCTGCCACAATGTCTTATGGTCTTATAGTAAGTGCCATTATGAAGAAAGCACAGAAGGGCCTCTACTTCCTTGATGAAAGCTCTCAGCCTGAAATGTTAACTGTACTCTTTTCCATAAATGCTGCCTGATCTGCTGAGTTCCTCCAGCGTTTTGTGTGCGTTGCTCTACTTCCTTAGAGGTTTGCGTAGATTCGGGGTGACATCTAAAACTTCTACAAATGTGTGGTATAGAGTATATTGACTGGTCGCATCATGGCCTGGTATGGAAGTACCAATGCCTGTGATTAGAAATTCCTGCAAAATAGTAGTGGATACCACTTAGTCCATCATGGGTAAAGTCTTCCCCATCATTCAGCCTATTTACACAGAGTGCCCTTGCAGGAAAACTGCATCCATCATCAAGGGCTACCACCACCCAAGCCATGCTCGCTCCTCACTGCTACGATACAGGAGCCTCAGGACCCACACCTCCAGGTTCAGGAACAGTTAGTACCCCTCAATCATCAGGCTCTTGTACCAAAGGAGATAACCTCACTCAACTTCACTTGCCCCATCATTGTAATGTTCCCACAACCTATGGACATACTTTCAAGGACTCTTCATCTTATGTTCTCAATATTTGTTGCTTATTTATTTCTATTTTTTCTTTTGTATTTGCATAGTTTGTTGTCTTTTGTATATTAGTTGTTTGTTCATTCTATTGGGTGTGGTCTTTCATTAATTCTATTGTGTTTCTTGGACTTACTGTGTATGCCTGCAAGGAAATGAATTTCAGGGTTGTGAACGATGACATATATGTATTTTGATAATAAATTATCTTTGAACTTTGAGAACAGGATAGTTGACGTTATCTGCATAGACTCTTGCAAGGCCCTTGATGGGGTCATAGAAACATAGAAAATAGGTGCAGGAGTAGGCCATTCGGCCCTTCGAGCCTGCACCGCCATTCAGTATGATCATGGCTGATCATCCAACTCAAAACCCTGTACCTGCTTTCTCTCCATACCCCCTGATCCCTTTAGCCACAAGGGCCATATCTAATTTCCTCTTAAATATAGCCAATGAGCCAGCCTCAACTGTTTCCTGTGGCAGAGAATTCCACAGATTCACCACTCTCTGTGTGAAGAAGTTTTTCCTCATCTCGGTCCTAAAAGGCTTCCCCTTTATCCTTAAACTGTGACCCCTCGTTCTGGACTACCCCAACATCGGAAACAATCTTCCTGCATCTAGCCTGTCCAATCCCTTTAGGATTTTATATGTTTCAATAAGATCCCCCCTCAGTCTTCTAAATTCCAGTGAGTATAAGCCTAGTCGATCCAGTCTTTCTTCATATGAAAGTCCTGCCATCCCAGGAATCAATCTGGTGAACCTTCTCTTTATTCCCTCTATGGCAAGAATGTCTTTCCTCAGATTAGGGGACCAAAACTGCACACAATATTCTAGGTGCGGTCTCACCAAGGCCTTATACAACTGCAGTAGAACCTCCCTACTCCTGTACTCAAATCCTTTTGCTATGAATGCGAACATACCATTTGCCTTTTTCACCACCTGCTGTACCTGCATGCCCACCTTCAATGACTGGTGTACAATGACACCCAGGTCTCATTGCACCTCCCTTTTTCCTAATCGGCCACCGATCAGATAATAATCTGTTTTCCTGTTCTTGCAACCAAAGTGGATAACCTCACATTTATCCACATTAAATTGCATCTGCCATGAATTTGCCCACTCACCTGACCGATCCAAGTCACCCTGCATCCTCCTCACAGCTAACACTGCCACCCAGCTTCGTGTCATCCACAAACTTAGAGATGCTGCATTTAATTCCCTCATCTAAATCATTAATATATATTGTAAACAACTGGGGTCCCAGCACTGAGCCTTGCGGTACCCCACTAGTCACTGCCTGCCATTCTGAAAAGGTCCTGTTTACTCCCAAACTTTGCTTCCTGTCTGCCAACCAATTCTCTATCCACATCAATACCATACCCCCAATACCGTGTGCTTTAAGTTTGCACACTAATCTCCTGTGTGGGACCTTGTTAAAAGCCTTTTGAAAATCTAAATACACCACATCCACTGGCTCTCCCCATCCATTCTACTAGTTACATCTTCAAAAAATTCTATAAGATTTGTCAGACATGAATGGGTCCTGAATTGTAGGCTGGCCCAGAACTTGAGATCACTTGGGATCCAGGGTGAGATTGCAAATTGGATACAAAATTAGCTTGATGGGAGGCAGAGGGTATTAGTGGAGGGTTGCTTTACAGTTTGGAGACCTTAATCAGTGGTACACCAAAGGAATCACCCTGGGTCCTTTGTTGTTCGTCATCTATATTAATGATTTGGGAGAGAATATAGTTGGTATGATTAGTAACACACAGAAAATGCTGAAGAAACCCAGCAGGTTAGGCAGGATCTATGGAAATTAATAAACAGTCAAAGTTTCAGACCAAGACTCTTCTTCAGGACTAAGAGTGAAGAGGAAAGACACCAGTATAAAATAAATAAAATAAAAAGTTTGTGGGGGGAGGGGAAGGAGGCTAGCCAGAAAGTAATAGTTGAAGCCAGGTGGGTGGGAAAGGTAAAGGGCCAGAAAAGAATGAACTTGATAGGAGAGGAGAGTGGACCATTGGAAAAATAGGAGGGGACCCAGAGAGAAGCAATAAGCAAGTAAGAAGAAGTAAAAGGCTAGAATGGGGAATAAAGGAAGAGGGGAAGGCAACAATTTTTTTACTGGAAGGAGATACCAATATTCATGCCATCAGGTTGGAGGCTACCCAGACAGAATATATGGTCCTGTTCCTCCACCCTGAATGTGGCCTCCTCTTGGTACAAGAGGAGGGGACGAACTGATATATCTGAACAGAAATGGGAATCAGAACTAAAATGTTTGGCCACCAGGAAGTTCCACTTTTGGCGGATGGAGCCAAGGTGCTCAACGAAGCAGTTACCCCTGTTATGAGTGATGAACAGACCTGATGGAAATGGGGTACAGAGTTAACCATTCCCCCCCCCCCCCCGAGAATATGAACTATTGCTGTTGCTATGCTGCTACTAAGGGAGAGCGATGAAGCCCAGGCAGGGACATCTGCTGCAGATAAGAGGGAGAGAGAGACTGTTGATCTATTGTATTTTGACTCTTCCTGGATTATTTACCTTTCACTACAAGGACTCTACTTTGCTCGTTAACATTCCTCAGGAGACAGCAGGAGTGGCCTGATTTGATGGACACGGTCATTCAGAGTTGATGGATAGCGGAGACCCCGTTAGTAGGGATAAAAGACAGGTCTGGGGAGACACCCTTCAGACACACCAGTGGACACTGACTGAGTGTTGTGAACCCACAGAAAGGTGGGGTTTTTGGAGAACAAATCAGGAGATCGGTCAACAAAGCTCACAGTGTTACTGCAGGGCCGGTGGGGACTTGTGTGTGTGTCCACTCATGCCAGAGTGACGAGTCCACCACAGAAGAATGGTCTAGCTGAAGGACGGAGGGGTCATAGCTGAATGGCCACAATGACATGACGGGTTAAGAAAGCCACAGAAGGTTTGCCTGCTGCAGCTGCTTAATCTCTCGCTCTCTCTCTCTCCAACGATTACAACACAACAACCATAACTACCTCAGCATGTATGAACTGAACTGAACTTTATACTTTTCGATGACAATTCATTTACCCCTAGACATCGATAGAGCTTGTTTATTATTGCTTATTATTATTCCTACACTTTTAGGTTTATTATTATTGCTAACTTGTTTTATATGTATATTTGCATTTTTGATACTGTATTGTGTAGTTTACTAATAAACACCTTTAGTTTTGGTACCACCAGACTCCAACGGATTCTTCTTTCTCTGCTGGTCTGACACCCAGTTACGGGGTACGTAATACCCCGATTTACAGCATGATAGTAAGTTTGCAGATGACACCATGTGGTTTCAGTGAATAAGATTGTCTAGGGTTACAAGAAGAAATAGATCAACTTGGAAAGTGGGCAAAGGAATGGTTGGTGAAACTTAGTTCAGGCAAGTGTGATGAACCAGGATAGGGCTACATAATGAATGGCACTGTCCCAGAGAATGTTGAAGAACAAAGGGACTTTGGGTACATAGCTTCTTGAAAGTGGCCTGAAAACAGTGAAGAAAGTAAACAGTGCACTTGTCTTCATTGATTGAGGCATTGAGTATTTGGGGTGGCATGCTGGCACAACAGCTAGTGTAATGCTTTACAGTGCCACTGCCTGTAAGGAGTTTGCACTTTCTCTACGTGCTCCAGTTTCCTCTCACATTCCAAAGACGTACAGGTTAGGGCTGTCTGTCCGTCTGTCTGTTTAAATTGCGGGCATGCTATGTTAGTACCAGAAGGATGGCAACACTTGCAGGCTGCCCCCAGTACGTTCTTGGTCCATGTTGGTTATTAAAACAAATGATGCATTTCAATGTATGTCTTAATGTACACGTGACAGATAAAGCTAACCTTTACCTTTATAATCTGTTTATCTTGAGCATTTGGGAAGTCATTTTACAGGCTTACAGAATGTAAACCTTCGTTTGTGGTTGTCACGTGTCCGGAAGGAAGTGATTAAGATCAAGAAGGTGCAGAAAAGCTTCACAGGGGTGTAACAGGACGGGAAGTCTTGGGTTATAAGGACAGACCGGATCGGCTGAGATTGCTTTTTCCGGTGCAAAGGAAGCTGTGGGTGACCTTACAGAGGTACAATACATTAAAATTCTGAAGGGTAGATAGGTAGGTAGATCTTCACAGATATTTTCCCAGGTTAGGGGAGTCTAAAACTAAAGAGCACGGAATTAAAGTGAGAGAAAAATTATTTAAAGGGGATTTGAGAGGCAAGTTTTGCATATGGAGCACGAGCCTTGTTTTCCAGTATCGCATCATTGTTTGTCAGTGCGATGTGCTGTTTAGAGGGGGCAGAAAAGGGTCTTTATCTTCTGGATGTTTAGTATAAGGTTCATCTACCATTCTGCTTCAGTGAAAGGATTAACAATTTCAGCCTCTAAAATTGCACAGATGATGAGAATCTTTGTGATGATTTTGCCTCTGGCAGCAGCAGAGAAATAACTCTATAATTCCTACAGTCAGACTTGTATACTTTTTTTGATCATGATGGTCAGTTTGGTCCCTGGTTATAGAGGTTAGTGTGCTGTGGAATGGATTCAGGTTCAGAGTTATTTATCATAAGTACATTGAAACATTCAGTGAAGTGCACCATTCGAGTTAACAACCAACACACCCAAGGAACGCTCGGTGTCCCTGCACATTCTGGCACCATTCTAGCATGCCCACAATGTTCAACCCAATACACAACACAGAACAAGGTAACAATAGCAAAAACAAGCCCTTCACACATGCAGATAGGCCTCCGTTCCCAGGTCAGGCCATCTCCGAGCTCCAGGCCTTGGCCCCAGACTCTCAGGCTCACAGACATCGGAAAAGATTGCAGTATTGGGGAGATTGGAGAGGGACAGAGAAAATGCCTATATTCATTTCGAGGTCACAGTTAAAATGTATGTTGTGCATGTACCAACTATTTCTGGATTAATGGAAAGATTTTGTTGGGAGATATACTTAACAGAATTCAGTCTACCTTTATTTCTTGTCCTGTATATTACCATTCTACAGTTGAGTTGCTATCTTCTAACTGGTGCCCTCTGAGTCAGCATCTTCCTGAGAGGAGGGGACAGTTTTAAAATCTGAAGAACTGCTTGGCACAAATGTTTTAAACCATGCAAACTTAGGAAAACAAGATAGGCACAAGTCTGATTCCTGCCTGCTGCTTCCTTTGAGTGTTGTAAACAGAGACAATGCAGTAAGATAGATAGATAGATACTTTATTCATCCCCATGGGGAAATTCAACTTTTTAAATTTTATAAAATTAGCAGGGAGAATAGTCCCTTGCCACCAACTGTGGGATGCTTATAAAGAATCACAAGGGTATCTTTGAGCATATTTTGCACCTGCCACTTCTGGGAAGAGGTACTGTCAGGTTAATGCTTCTGCAGTTTAAAAACAAATTCAGAAAGTAGCATCTACCCCCTGTAAGATACTGATTTAATGTTAGTACCATACTGAGCGATCTTCCAGAATGTACAGTATACAGGCCCATAACTGCACCACAGTTTACAACATCAAGCTTGCAAGTTTTAAGAAGTGCATTAAAAGGTTGAATTTCCATGGAATTTTCCTGATTGTCATAAAAATTTCAGAGAAACATGTCTCTCTGTAGTAATGTTTATACCTCATTATTTATTGCTGAATTCTATCAAGAATATATGGCCACCTGTTTTGTTATGTTTCTGCACTGAACACTTTCTTGCCATGAATGTAAACAAGAAGGTGATTAAATTTGTTTACTTTTGTTTTTCAGTGCTCTTTTTTGCCTAAATTTTCCATTCATATAGAGACAAAGTATGAAGATAACAATGGATCAAATGATCATGTAAGTACCTAATGTTTTGAGGCAATTCTGGTTCAATGTTGCTCTCGGTTATCAACTAATGCACCTGATAATTTTCCATAAATGTGAATGCATTCCCAACTTCTGGAATATTGCTTAGCTCCAATAAGAGTACAGAAGTAGGGAGCAATATAATTATTTAAAAATAAACATTCTATAATCATTTAATTCCTAAAATATAGACAAAACAGATACAATAGTGTCCAGATGAAGCATCTCAACGTCGACAGTCCATTTCCCTCCATAGACACTGCTTGACCCGCTGAGTTCCTTCAACGCTCCTAATGTTGCTGTAGGCAAAACAGATGATTCTCTGTTTGGTCTGATTCATTAAATAATTGGAAAGATTAATTCTGCAGAAAATTGGAAATATTTCTACAAAACATACCCATTTTATTGATATTGTGTAATTGAGTTTAACAAGTTTAACAAGTTTCAGTTTGTACTTGAAATAGGATGCCTTCAAAATGACAGGAACTGTGATGTTGGAGGGCCTATAGTGCCCAAGTAACAAAAAAAAGCTACAATACATAGGGTATAGAACACTGCAATGATGATGCTGTATCACATAACATGGAAAGCACAACACTGATAAAGGGCAAAGTGACGTCTGAGATACTGGGCAAGGCAACAAGACAGGATTATATCCTGACTGAGATGCAGAGGGATGTTGAATGGTAAATCTGGAATAGTAACTGAGCTCGTAGAGAGAGAAGATTACAGATTAGCTTTATTTGTCACATGTAAATCAAAACATACAGTGAAATGTGTCTTTTGCATCAAATCAAATCAGTGAGGATTGTGCTGGGCAGCCCACAAATGTCACCACATTTCCATTTCCAACATAGCATGCTCACAAGTCGCTACCCTAACCGTACATCTTTGGAATGTGGGAGGAAACCTGAAGAAACCCGTGCGGTCACGGGAGGCGTGTACAAACCCCTCACGGACAGTAGAAGAAATCAAACCCTAATCTTACACCTAGCTCTGGAAAGCATTGTGCAAGTCAGTACACTATGTTGCAGAGACTAATGCAAGCTCTTGTTCATTCATAATAGCCAGTGTCCCAATCACAAAAGTGTGCCCGAATTTGGCATACGTGCCTCTCCTCAGGCTGCATACAGTTTAGTGAGTTGAAATAGAGCTGTGTTATCATGTCAGTGTGAAAGAGGATTGGTGGAACATTTGACCAGATCCTTATGTAATCCTGAACCACTTGACTACACTGCAGAATTGTGATAATTTCCCAGCACTGTTTATCTTTCACCTTTGCTTTGTTTTCTGAAAACGGGTCCAAAAATAAGAGTGTATTTCAAAGTCAAAGTCAAGTTGAGTTTAGTGTGATGTGCACAACCACAGGTGCAATGAAAAACTTAATTGCAGGCATATTGCACCATATAACAGCATAAACACAAGAAAAGCATGAATTAAACATAAATTATACACCATTTCTACAAGAAAGAACACATTTACAAAGAAAAATCAAAGCCCATTTTAGCTCAAAATGGTCATGGTGTTGCTAGCTGTAGTGATTAGGGCTTTGCTAATTAGTTCAAGAAAGGAATGTTGAAGGAAAGTAACTGTTTTTGAACCTGGTGGTGTGGGAATTCAGGCTTCTGTACCTACTGCCCGGTGGTTAGTGCAGGTGAATACTAAACACAGAAACTCCCCTCTCCTTCCCATAAGTTAAATTATAAATAGGTGACAGAACTATCTTCAGTGGCTCCCAGGAACACAGAAGAATAACTAGATAAGTATGTATCCAATAGATTCAGAATATCATTTTCTTTTGTGACATGATTGGCAAAAGAAATACTCTACTGAGTAACTGAATTTCAAACCTCAACCATTTGTGTTGTTACCTGTCTCCAAGATGGGCAAGAAATTATTTTTGAATTTACTCCAGCAATAATGTTTTCCCACTATTGCCAACAATGGTGTTTATAATAAAATTAACTAATACCGCATCATTGAAATTCTTAACATAACTCAAAAAAATTAATATCAAACATCTTAATTACTTATTTATCAAAAAGCACGCTGCTGGTTTTTATGGAACTACTGTTTGACTTTACCTCTAAATCCTTCATCTTAAGCAGTTCCTGGAAATGAAGAATGATTTGTTGGTTCTGAGATTGTTGATGAGGCCAGTGTGGGATTTACTCTGAGGAGAAGAGACAAGTTGTCTGGGAAGAGACGTCCTTCTTCACAGTTTAAGTTCCTCTTAAACCGCTTCCTCTGTCTGCCTTGTTTTTTTTTGCTGAGAAGAGAATATCTGTTCAGTGAGTCTGGGAACAAGCATGTGAATGATCTGGCCAGCTCATCAGAGCCTCGGTGTAGGCAGGGGATGTTGACCTGGCAGAGGATACTTGATGTAGGTTTGTTTATCTGCCAGTGGATTTGGAAGACGTGCAGAGACAGTAATGGTAATGTGTCTGCAGTGCTTTATGAATCTGCAAAAGGTAGTCTATGTCTCAGATGCACACCACAGCATAGGATTCTTTGTTGCCTGGTAAACCGTGAACTTTGTACCAGGGCTGAAGTGTCGACCTTTACCTCTGATAGACAAACGTTGTGTTGTCGCACCAAAATCGATGGTAAATTTCATTATCGGTGCGACCTTCAATGAAATGTTTGAGATGGTCCACGTATGTTTCCTATAGTGGGGAAATCAAAGGCCAGACAACACAACCTCAGAATACAAGGACATCCCTTTGGAATAGAAATGAGGAGGAATTTCTTTAGCCAGAATGTGGTGAATCTGTAGAATTCATTGCCACAGATGGCTATGGAGTCCAAGTCAGTGGGTATACAGTTTTTAAAGTGGATGCTGATTGGTTCTTGATTCATACCAGTCAAAGGTAAGGAGAAGGAAAGAGCATGAGGTTGAGTGGGAAAATAAGTCAGCCATGATGGAATGGTGGAACAGACTCAGTGGGCTGAATGGCCTAATTCTGCACCTGTGTTTTATAGTTGAAAGGTTTTATTCCATAATCTCACAACAGACCTCTATTGTTTGGAGAGCTGTTTTGTACAGTGAGACAGATTTATACAGAATCTTTTGTTTTACAAATGTGAAGAGTGAGGCCCACTTTCTTGTTGTGCTTATTCCAGCTATACCTTACAGAATTAAATTGTTCCTTCTGAGTGCAGACACTGAAAGTCTTTCTGAGCAACACGCTGGAGGAACTCAACGGGCCAGGCAGCATTTATTCAGGGGAATAAGCAGTTGACATTTTGGGCTGAGACCCTTCATCAGGGCTGGAAAGATAGGGGGCAGAAGCCAGAATAAGAAGGTGGAGGGAGAGGGAGGAACACAAGCTGGCAGGTGATAAGTGAGACCAGGTGAGCAGCTTTTGACCTTAGCTTTTATCCAGGTAAAGACTTTCCTGAAGTGGTAATGCCCCATCTCTGATTTTAGTCCAGGTATTAATACAAGCTAGCATGCTGATGCTGAGGCTCCTTTACAGAAGAACGGATTGTACAATCTGGTGCTCTGTTGAAAAGGCAGAAATATAGAAGTACAAATCAACCTTGCCTATTTCAAAACAGTCCTGAACATCTGGATCAAAATACCACTGACGCACATCTGCATCACTGCATCTAACCATTTCTGTGGGAAACTGTGAGTGATGTGCAGAAGGTATTGTCAGGAAGAGTTCACAGTGTTACTGGCTAAAGTGGATAAATGAGAGGTTAGATAAAATACATTAATCAGATTGTATTCCTTCACAGTGGCTCTCAGGCTCCATCTAATGGTAACTTTAATATCTTTTCCATTTTTGCATTGTTTTTTTTAAAATTTTATATATTTTGTAGAAATCTTGTAACAATTTGCGGTTAGTTCCTGCATGAGAAACAGGAAGTTTCAGTGCTATAATAATGAGTGCAATACAAAATGCTGAGGAACTTCCTGTCCCACTAAGTCTATTTACAATTGTCTTTATAAATGACATTCCTCCCTGACTGTCCATGCTCAAATATCTCACTATTGTACAGTAGCTATGTCAACAATACATCTTGAAAATGATTACTCTGATCATGTCACTGCTATTGGAAAGACAGGATTATAGAAGCATAAGTCAACCTGGCCTACTTTCACACAGCCCTGGACATCAAGTGTAAAGTATGTGTTTAAATTTAACTTGCCCTCATGACTTTTGCCTTTCCTAGAATGGTCTTCAACAAAGTAACATGCATGCAGTTTATCATTTTTCACTTCCTAACCATTTTTCTTTTGGCAACTCTAGGCAATGCTCCAAATGATTATTTAATTTTGTAGCTGTCACAGAATTCAGGCTCTGGGGGAATTTGTACTAATTAATAACTCACTACAATAATTTATTGTACTTAAAAAAACTTTCCAGGATTAGATAAAGGTACAGATAAACAGCAAAAGAGTTCATTTTTACATTTAAATTAATTTATTTCTGGTGTTTCAGTTCAGGACATCTCTCAAGTTTCAATTTTTAGTGATGACATGGATGTCCTTGTGCTTCCTGGTTAATTTAATACATTTGTTTCACAGTTTATTTTCAGCTGAAAAAGGATCTAGGGCTTTCCTTTCATCGAGTGTATAAGGCAAATAAACTTTTTTCAGGCTTCCAGCTGGTACAGGTATTGATTATAACTGGAGAAGATGGCAGAGTTTGTCAGGAAAACGCTGGTTATAATCCATACTTGTACCTGGCTGGAGGCCTGAGAAGAGCTTGTTCATTATTTTCAGCTCTTTACAAGACTGTGGTGTTGTCACTGCAAAAAATGTTGAATGTATTTAATTAAAATTTACGCTTCTCTTTCCTTTCATCCACTACGTCTGAACTCTCCTGCCTTCTTGGCTTGTGTCTGTTCCTCTCCATCCTTCCTTCTATTCTTCCTGATGCTTTCAGTCTTAGGTTGGAATCATCTCTCCAATCCCCCTTTTGTTCCTCGGGATATCGACATCACGGGTCATCAATCTTTACCTCTGAGCCTGCCTTCCCATTTAATGCTTCCATCCTACAGCCTCACCATGAAAACATCCCCCACCTCTTTGTAACAGGCTCTGGGGGAGTTTGTACTGACTCATTCAAGTATATTGTCTAAAAATTCAACCAGAGTTAAGAATCCATAGATTTCAGAGCAAGGTACAAGACGCTGACACTACACTGTATAATATATAAAGTAATGTGTTTCTGCCTTGTCATTTATTGCCAACCCTACAAAAATATTATAGCTGCCTGAAGTTCTGAAAAGTGCTGACTGGTAGAGAGTTCTTTCTACACAAGGATACAAATGATTTGCTTCCAAACAAGATTACACTTCAACACATTCCAGAATCTCAATCACTTTTGGACCTAATCTGAAATTTCTCATTTTAAAATCTTTTTTACTAATTATTGTTGAAGATTAACAAAGAAAAGATACATTAAGTCAATATGTCATTATGTACAATAAGGAATTAAATTAGCAAATAACTGATTAACAAAGCTAAGCAATATATCAATAATAATAAGAGAAAATAAAGTGTTAAGAATATTTTTTTGAAAGAAAAAGAAGGAAAAAAAAGAACCCCTACTAACTGAAAAAAAACCCATTGGGAGCACAACCCCGGAGCTATGCATCATACAAGCTTCCATAAAGAAAACATCAATCCGCCAACTCAAATCCACTTAAAGAAAAATCGGAAGGAAACCATATTAATTAACTCAAATCAGATGATAGTAGCGGGCGAATGAACCCCACCTTTTCTTAAAATCAAATCGATGATCAAAAGTTCGACTTCTGATTTTCTCCAAACTAAGACATAACATCACCTGAGAAAACTATTGTATCAAAGTAGGAGCAGAGGCATCTTTCCATTACAACAAAATAGCCCTTTTGCAGATTTTGAAGTTGGTTAATTGCGGATTTTGAAGTTGGTTAATTATGGATTTTGAAGTTGGTTAACTCTTCTTCGATTTGTGCCAATCACTCTTTAATTCAATTTAAAATTGTACGTCGTTACTATTTGACAAAGGAGAGACTGTCTAAAATGTTTCCTGATGTTGATAGTCAGTGTGACAGATGTAAAACCAAGACAGCCACATTGACACATATGTTTTGGTCATGTTCTGTACTGAAACATTTTTGGAAATCTATTTTCTCTACAATTTCTAAAGTTTTAAAAATTAATTTACAACCTAATAACTTGACAGTTTTATTTGGTATAATCCCTCAATAGATTAATGGTATTTCTCCATCAGACCAACATGTAATTGCATTTGTTACATTATTGGCCAGAAGGGCTAATCTGAAATTTCTGAATGTTTTCCATACTGCAGACTCAAATACTGATTCTCATCCTCAAAATGTTACAACTCAGTGAAATATTAAGTGTCTGAAGGAGACATTCATTCCACAGTATGACAGTCCTATCAAGTATAAAGTTATTCCTTTAAACGTAATGACTTCTGCCTTTCCTAGGCTGGTCTTGAACAAAGTAACTAATGAAGTTCATCGTTTTTCATTTCTTAACCATTTTTCTTCTGGCATCTCTGAGCAACACTCCAAATGATTATCTGAAAAGCACTTTATGGTTATCTGTTACCTGTTCTGTGAGAGAAAAAAATACAATCTGGCTACCCTTTATTAGAAATTAAATATCTGAATAATTAGAAGATTAAAGTTCATGCATGCCATTTTATAATCCATGCAAGTAGGAGTATTTGGGTTTCTTCCCACATCCCAAAGCTGAACAGGCTGGTGCATTAACTGGCCACTGTAAAGTGCCCTGGTACGTATAAATAAGTGGTAGGATCTGGTGAGGTGAAAGAGGTGGGTGAGAGTCAAAGAGTCATACAGCTCAGAAATGGGCCCTTTGGTCCATGCCCACCCAGGCTTCTGCTAATCTCATCTACCCGCACTCGGACCATATTCCTCCAAACTATTCTCATCCATGTACCTGTCCAAACTTCTCTGAAATGTTACAATTGAATCCACGTCCACCATTTCTGCTGGCAGCTCATTCCACACTCACACCACCTTCTGAGTGAGAAAAATTGCACTGATTCCCCTTAAACATTTCACCTTTCACCTGGAAATCTTGGAATAAGGGCTTCTGGCTCAGGGGTTTGTTATGTATGTGAGTGATATGGCCCACCCAAAATATTTGACTTAGTGGCCCTAGGGCCTCCATGCTGGGGATGTTGGTTCGGGAGAAGACACTGTCAGTAGTTCAATGCCCTTCCAGTGAACTTCAAGGGTTTTGCTACTTACCAGAGAAGGATGTGGTCTGAAGGATTTACATATATTAGATCTCCAGCATCGGCCTAAAATTTGTTAAGCAATTCTTCAGTGACAGAGCCAGCGTCACAGATGCTCTGAAAGTCATAAGTGGTGCATAGACCTTGCATGCGCCCATGGAAAGGATATAAGTGACATCTAACTGTGTGTGGCTGGTACCTCAGCACAGGTCCAAAACTCTGCACGAATTGACACATCAGACGCAGGGAGGAACTGAAACAAAAATCATTCTTTTTGATTCGTGCAAAACATCTCCAATATCCCATTGTTTCATTTTTCACAGGAATTAGATTGTGTGACACCACAAAAAAGCCACAACTGTTTAGGCCACAAATGGAGGATTGCATCTAATTCTGGTCTTTGTGCTGTGGTGTAAAGGTTTCAGAGGTGGTTGGAAAGATTTGTTGCAACAACTCCAGGGATGAAGAATCCAAACTGCAATCTTAGACTGGAGAAGCAGCTGTTCTTCTCCTTGGAGCAAAGAAAACTGAGAAAAAAATTGCTTGGAGATTTACAGGATCATAAAAGATGGAAAGAAATAATTTCCACTAGCAGATGGTTCGAGAAGCAGATGACACAAATTCAAAGTAATGGGTAAAAAGTACAGAGAGATGTGAGTGCGTGGTTATGATGTGGAATTCTGTCTATAGGGAAACAGAAACAGGACAACTGTGAGGGAGTTGAAGAGGCACTTGATGTTAAACAATATGCAAGGTCAGAGGGAAGAGCAGTAGAGCAAGGCTGTACAGAAAATGAGCATGGATTTGATTGACAAATAGCCTTGTTTGCCATTAAGAGCTTATAATGTCCTCTATTAGTTCTTCTCCCCTGCAATCCCATGATTTAGTTCCTCCTTTTTCACTGACTTAGACGTATCTGTTACTCTCTGCACATCTGGTAACCATCTATCTTCTGTTGTGTTACCTTTCATAACTAAAAAATATTGTGTACATATGTGTTGCAGATCTTTGATTCAGAGGCAAAAGATGTTGAAAGAGATGTGTGTTTCATTGATATCGCTTACGATGAAATTCCTGAACGATACTACAAAGATTCTGAGGTAAGGGAACAAACATACCAGAACGTTTGGGTCAAACTGAGCAACAGTGCAAACTAACAGTGGGAGATGCTTAAATTTGCATTTCTGCTCAGGAAAAATGTAAATATTGTTCTTCTCCTTTACCAAGTTATGATTTTTTGCCATATTCTGCCTGATATTTGCATTAAATTGTAAGATTTTAATGGTAGCATGAAACTGGATAGAATTTTAATTTCCATGGAAATAGAATAGAAGTAAAGCAGTCAAGAAAAAGAACAGTTTTAAAAATGCATGATTGGGTTGGTGGAACTGGTTAGCTTTGATCTGGTTAAAGTAGATTTTCAAAATGTATCTTAGTTTGAGACCGCTGATAGTCAATCCTTTTCCCTTGCGAGAAATATTTCACAGAATGGGGGTGAAATAAAGAAGTTGTCATAAGTCTTGTAGATTTCAATCTACTTTGGAACATACTGGGGATGGCACAGTAACGCAGAAGTTAGCATAACGCTGTAACACTGCCGGTGACCCAGATTCAATTACGCCACTGTCTGTGAAGAGTTTGTACATTCACTCCAAGACCACGTGGTTTTCCTCCGGATGCTCCGGTTTCCTCCCACATTACAAAGATCTACAGGTTAGTAAGCTAATTGGTCACATTGGTGTAATTGGGTGGTGCAGGATTGTTGGACTGGAAGGGCCTGTTAGCATGCTGTACTCTAAATAAAATAAAAATTAAACCATTAAAAATAATGATGTTTTTATGTTGCATACATCTTGCCAAATCCATCTTTTGTACACCCCCAGTTTTTCCAACCATAGAGTACCTGAACAGCTTTCTCTCACACGTGTGAGTTGGATTAGATTTTGGTTAAGTAGGTGGGTGCAGTCTTCTACAGCAGTAGCCTTGTACTGTAGTCTGGATGGTGACATATTATATCACATGAACCAGCAACTAGAGGCACATTCAGCTCCTCGTGTCATTCAGTAACAATATGACTGATCACTTACTTTAGTGCCATGTTCCGATTTGCCTTGATTTCTTTAACGTCTAAAAATTTATTGGTCTCTGTTTTGAATATACCCAGCAAAAAGCCTCTACAGTCCTCTTGTATAGATAATTTCAAATATTCAAACCTCCAGGGTGAGTAATTTCTTTGCCCTTGTTTTGAGATTATAACCATAAGACATAGGAGCAGAATTAGGCCATCTGGCCCATCAAGTCTGCTCCACCATTGCCGATCCTTTTTTTTCTATGTCCTCCTCAACCCCAGTTCCCACCTTCCTCCCCGTAACCTTTGATGCCATGTCCAATCAAGAATCTAATCAATCTCTGCCTTAAATACACCCAATGACCTGGCCTCCACAGCTGCATGTGGCAACAAATTCACCACCTGGTACTGAACAGCCCAGGCTGGGGAAACAACATCTACTATCAAACCTTGTAAGAATTTTGTATATTTCTTATCCTTCTAATCTCAAAAGTGTATTAAACCAGTCTGCTTAATCTCTTCTCATATGACATACTTGTTTAATTTCTCTGCCATTTCCTTCATGCCCAGTGTAGCTTCTCCACTCTCAGTCTATCAGGGATCCATAATAACCTCAGCTATTTTTTTCTTTTTTTATATATATATATCAATAAAAACTTTTAGTTTATTTCTGTTTCTCAATGGACAATTCTTGGTTTTCCCTTATCAATGGTTTGGTCCCTCTTCCCATTTCTCCACCTTTCTTCTTTTCTTATCAACATTATAACTCTTTTCCTTTGTTCTCATAATATGGTTAACTTCTGTTAATGCACAGGCATCTAACTTTTCCTTTTTGTGTTGTAGGAATCTTTGTCGTTAGCTTCGTATTAATTCTTCAAATATTACCCTCTGCATATTTACAATCATTATTTTAATGTAGTTTCCCAATCTACCAGAGCCAGTTTATGCAGGTTTTGATTTACATTTAAGATGTGATTGCAAATTCAACCATATCTATTTCTATCTCTTATATAAAATTCAAACTAATTGTGATCACTTTTCCCCAAAATCCCCTAAACAGCAAGATTATTAATTATTTCTGATTGTACAATATTAGATCTAAAATAGCTTTGATTGCTCAACATAAAGATCAAGAAATCTAACTTTTTATACACTCTATGAACTTGTCTTCCACTTAGCAAAGTACTAATTTGCTTTGTTCAGTCTATAAGTAGATTAAAGCCTCCATGATGATTGTAATAGCCATATCACCTGTACCTTTAATTTCCTTATTAATAGCATGCCTTGGATTAACACTACTGTTTGGGAACCTACAGTACTGTTCAAAAGTCTTAGGCACTAGATTTTTATATGGTTTCAAATGATATCACCTCCATAGAGCCCTGATATCAACATTATTGTGGCTGTCTGGAATTACCTGGAGAGACAGAAACAAGCGAGACAGCCGAAGTCTGCAGAACTGACGAGGGGCTAATGAACTGCATTTCCAGAGATGCCCGTAAAAAGGTGGTTTCACACAGATGAGGAATTTCTTTAGCCAGAGGGGAGTGCATTCATTGCCATAGATGGCTGTGGAGAGCAAGTCACTGGGTATATTTAAGCAGAGTTTGTTGAGTTCTTGATTAGTCAGGGCATCAAAGGTTACAGAGAGCAGGCAAGAGAATGGAGTTGAGAGGGATAATAACCAGCCATTATGGAAAAGTGGAATGGACTTGTTGAGCCAAATGGCCTAATTCTGCTCCCATGTATTATGGTCTAACATGTGCCTGGCACTTCAAAGCACTCTACATTCACCTCTAGGGAGTTCAAGAGACTCTTCATCAGATACTGTATATGGTCTCTTCTGTGAGGATTTAGCTCCAGCCAGTATCCTGTTCTATTAATTCCAAATTCCACTACCCTCCCATCAGTTGTTTATGAGAAAATGTTTGTCAATTACTATGAGACAACACAAGAATGCATCTATTAACCTTTAAAATTAGAATCCTCCACTAAACTAAAGAAACTATTAATAGCAGTGCTTCAGACTCTGGCTGAGTGGTGCCACAACAACAACCTCTTGCTCAATGTCAGCAAGACCAAGGAGCTAATAATTGACTTCAGGAAGCGAGAACCGGAAATCTATGAGCCAGTTATCAGAGGTGAACAGGGTCTGCAACTTTAAATTCTTCTGAATTATCGTTATGAAGAAAGTATGGCAGCACATCTGCTTTCTTAGAAGTTTGCAAAGATTCAACATGTCATCTAAAACTTTGACAAACTTCTTTAGATGTGCGGCAGAGAGTATATTGACTGGTTGCATCACAGCCTGGTATGGAAACACCAATGCCCTTGACCAAAAAGCCTCCAAAAAGTAGAGGATGAGGCCAGTCCATCATGGGTAAATCCCTCCCCACCATTGAGCACATCTATGTGGAACGTTGTTGCAGGAAAGCAGCATCTATCATCAAGGTCGCTCACCATCAAGCCCATGCTTTCTTCTCGCTGCTCCTATCAGGAAGAAGATACCACCAGGTTCAGGAATAGTTGTTACCCCTCAACCACCAGGCCCTTGAACCAGAGAGGATAACTTCACTTACCCCATCACTCAACTGTTTCCACAATCTATGGATTCACTTTCAAGGACTCTTCATCTCATATTCTTGATAATTAATGCTTTATTATTATTATTATCATTTTTTCTTGTTGTATTTGAATAGTTGGTTATCATTTGCACATTGGTTGTTTATCCATCCTATTGGGGGCTGTCTTTCATTGTTTCTATTGTGGTTCTTGTATTTACTGTGAATGCCTGCAAGAAAATGAATCTCAGAGAATATGGTGACATATATGTACTTTGATATTAAATTTCATTTGAAGTTTGGACTTTGACTCTTATGTATAACAGCAGCAAACATGAAGATTTATGTCTTGTAAATCTGTGGCATTTAAAATATCAGTGTGTCTGATGATGTTAGTAACAGGTCACAAACTGCACCCGTCACCTTGCTGCATCCTCTGCATTATTTCACTGGGAGCCATGAATGCAAATGACAACTTGACAAGCTTACAAAAAGGAAGACGTCCCTTTGGTTCTGTATATTCTTTCATTTTTGCTGGAAATTAGAAAGAATGGTTCAGAATTAGAATAATGTTTCTCCAAATTCCATTCACCTATTTTTGAGTCAGTTGCACTGATATAAACTGAATTATTTTCATATGTAATTTGAATTTGGAATCATAAAATATTAGAAACACAAGTGTAGGTCATTCAATCCATCAGGTCTTTAATTTTATTTAGAGATACAGCATGGTAACAGGTCTTTGAGATGGTAACATGAGCCTGCGCCAAGCAATTACACCCATGTAATCAATTAACCCACTAACCCGTATGCCTCTGGAATGTGGGAGCAAACCAGAGCACCCAGAGTTTATCATGAAACACACATCTTCACCTTTTGCCTTTTCTAAATCAGCTCTTTGGTCTGTTCTGTGAATCGAGAAGCCTACAAATCTGATCGACATATCTGGGAGTAAGCTCCGTCTCATTCAAACATAGAACACAACAACCTTTCATTTCCTTCCAATACAGCAATCTTGCCCACAGGTCATCAATTTTGTTATCCGGTGAATGCACATTTACTGACAAAATGCTGGGTAGAGGGGGTCTATTGAGTTTATTGATCTTTTATTTTTCATCAATGTGAATAGAAAGTTCATTTTAGGAATGGAACTATTTCAGATCAGCTTTCAAAAATGCAAAATAACCCACACAAACCAGTTCTGATCGAAGAATTTTAAAATATAACAAATTTCAATGCTTTCTTGAACTCAGACCCACTCCAATCAGTCACAATTAATATTAGCCACAGTTCTAATGCTGGACTTAAGTAGTTCTGATGTTGATTGGGTTTGACTCACATAAAATCTACTCAAAAATATTACGGATTTATCAGGCAGCAGATGAGCATATTCAATTAAACTGCATATTAACCTTTTGTCTTAATTAATCCATTAACTGAGACATTTGCCAAATCAGGATAAATTGATGTTTGATCGTGAGATTTCATCATTGTGTTACTGGATGGCGCAGTGACGTACCACTTAGCAATTCCTCTCACAGCTTCAGGAGACCTAGCTTCAATCTCGACCTCAGGTGCTGAGTGCATTACCATATTCTCCCCATGATTCTGTAGGTCCATCCCACATCCAAGTATGTGTCGGTAATAGGCTGCTCCGGTCGAATACAGATCTCATTGCTTGTGTGGCTCTGTGGAACATTGTGAGCATGCAGTGTTGACATCAGAATATGTGGCAACACTTGCAGGCTGCCCCCAGCACATTCTTGGGTATGCAGGTTATTCATGCAAATCACACATTTTACTTTATATCCTGATGTACTTTACATGTGATAAATAAATCTGAATCTGAACCTGCCGCAAGCTTTCACTGTGTGCAGATAAGTGTCAAAAGAACCAAAAAGGAATGGAAGGAGTTTAGGAGAATGAGGAGGTGGGCATGGAGGGGGGATCTCATTAAAACCAAGTGAAGATTGAAAGGCTTAAGTGGAATGGATGTGGAGCGGATGTTTCCAACTGTAGCAGATCACTGCTCTGCGGGCTGGCTTCATGGACACAGTGGGCTGAACTGCCGCCTTCTATGTCATTGTCATAAAAGGTGAAATTGGTGCAAATCTTGGATGCTTGTAGATCCACTTCAATCTCGTTGGATTTTTTTTAAGGCATATTCTCATTTTCCTTGAAATTACCCGGTTTAAGATGGTACCGGTGAAGCTCAGCAACTACTTAGCAGCAGCTAACAAACAAAGAGAAAACTAATTACTTTATTAATCACACTTTTTCTGGTAAATAATCACTGTAATCAATAGCCTACAGCTTCCTTTCTCGAGCTGAGCTTTTGAACCGCCTGTACAACTAGGCAATATTGCAAAATGAACTGAAGTCTCAAAGGTGCAAGACGGTTGCTGTGTGACTTGTATGGGCTGAATTGAGGCAGCTTAACTATTGCTCGCATGAGAGTGAGAAATAAGCCAACATTTGGCCATTGCTAGAGCCAGCTTGAAGGGGATGCAATGTGGCAGAACTTAGGCAAGGGGTTTAGAGACAAGGTGGAGTCCAGGCCCAAGAATGAGGAAAGATCCGAAGCTTGATTGATTTAAGTGCCAGGCCAAATTGGAAAGGTTAGGTATGGGCCAAATCAAAGAGGTGGGTCCAGGCTCAAGAGCATATCGAGCCAGCAGGGCTGAGGTCCAAGAACAAGGAATGAACCTAGCTTTGGATGATTTATGCACTGGACCGGACTGAAAAGGTTGGGGTGTCAAGACTGAAGGCAAGGGACGGGACGGTTCAGGTCACTGCTCCATGAGGTTTACTTGACTCTTGCGCAGAACTGAGATTGTGGCCTACAACTAACAGGCTCCTGAATCTGCTGTAGACTCACTTCTGTGAACTTCTGTTCTGAATGTTATTTGCTACTTTTATCATTTGCATGATTTGTTTTTTTTCCTGCACATTTGGTGTCTGATGGTCTTTTTATTAATAGGTTCTATTGGGTTTCTTTGTTTTGTGGCTGCCTGTAAGGAGATGAACCTCAAGGTTGTATAATGTGTGTATACTTTGATAAATGTACTATGAATTTTGAAATTCATCCTTTGCCAATAACATTAATGACACTGTCTGGTACGTTGATGGAAATGAATTTGGAAAATTAATGCAGTAGTACTTTGCAGTGTTTAGCACAACTGACTGGGGATAAATTTATGGGGAATTTTTCCTTCTATCTGAGTCTGATTTTTTAAAATGCCACCATTCGTTAAAACAAGGAGCTACAGAAGCTGCTTTTACTGTGCTTGTTTTTCTTCCTGGTATCATTAATAGAATGTGTTGTCTATTAGTTATTTCCTCCTGCACAATACACTATTACTTGTAATTTATGTTTGTGCCCGTGTCCCATCCAATTTCTCCTCTTTGGTCATTTATCCTTTCAGTATTGTAAGTTAATATTGTAGCTTCACTCATTCCTGCCAATTCTTCATAGATGAAAACAAATTTAGGTAATATTGAAAAGCTTTACTTCTCTGGGTTGACTAATTTGAACCTCAGTCTTCCATGGTTCATCAGATTTTATTTTATTATATTAGATTTATTATTCACATGTACAGTAGTGCTAAAAAGTTTGTGAACCCTGTAGAATTTTCTCTGTTTCTGTATAACTATGAGCTAAAATGTGATCAGATCTTAATGTAAGTCTTAAAACTAGATAAAGAGCCCATTTAAATAAATAACACAAAAAAATTGTTAGACTTGTTCACTTATTTATTGAGAAAACATGATCCAATATTACAAGTTGGAAAAAGTGTGTGAACCTTTGCTTTAACAGCAATAACTTCAACCAAATGTTTCCAGTAACTGTTAATCAGTCCTGCACATCAGCTTGGAGGAATTTTAGGCCATTCCTCCTTACAAAACTGCTTCAACTCTGGGATTTTAGTGGGTTTCCATACATGAACTGATTGCTTCAGATCCTTCCACAGCATTTCTATAGGTTACAGTCAGGACTTTGACTCAGACATTCCAAAATATGAATTTTCTTCTTTTTAAACCATCACATTGTTGATTTACTCTTGTCTTTCGGATCATTGTCTTGTTGCATTTTCCATCTTCAATTAAGCTTCAGATGATGGACTGCTACCCAGATATTCTCCTGTAAAATGTTTTGGAACAATTTTGAATTCATTGTTCCTTCAACAATTGCAAGCTGTTCAGGCCCTGAGGCAGCAAAGCAGCCCCAAGCATTGATGGTCTTTCCTCAGTGCTTCACAGTCAGGATGAGGTTTTAGTGATGGTGTGGTGTGCAGTGCCCATTTTCCTCCAAAAAGTTCAACTTTAGTCTCATCCCTGCACAGAACATTGTCCCATAAGTGTTGAAGGACATCCAGATGGTCTTTTTGCACATTTGGGACATGCAGCAATTGCTTTTTTTTTGGAGAGCAGAAGTTTCCATGAATACCATTCTTGTTCAGTTCTTTTCTTAAAGTGGACACATGAACAGAGACTCTAGCAAATTCAGAGATTTCTGCAGGTCTTTTACCTTTGGGTTCTTTTTCACCTCCTTTGGCATTGCGTATTATGCTCTTGGTGTGATCTTTGCAGGATGTCCACTCTTAGGGAGAGTAACAACAGGACTGCGTTTCCTCCTCTTGTAGATAATTTCTCTTACTGTGAACTAATGAACACTCAGGTCTTTAAAAATGCTTTTGCAGCCTTTTCCGGCTTCATGCATCTCTACAATTCTTCTTCTAAGTTCCCTTGAAAATTGTTTGATCAAGGCATGGTGCACATAAATAAACAGATCTTTATTGAGAAGAGCACGCTCTGTCAGTAACCTGACTTTGTGTGTCTTTTTTATAGGGCAGGGAACCTCTACAACCCACACCTCTGATCTCATCTCACTGATTGGAACACCTGACTCCAAATAGCTTTTGTAAAAGGCATTACCCCAGAGGTTCACATGCTTTTTCCAACAAATACATGTAATATTGGATCATTTTTCTCAATAAATAAATGAATGAATAATGTTTTTGTGTTATTTATTTAATTGGGTTCTCTATCCAGTTTTATGACTTGCGTAAAGATCTGATCACATTTTAAATCATATTTATGCTGAAATAGAGAAAATTCTACAGGATTCACAAACTTCTTAGCACCACTGTACATCAAAACATACAGAGAAATGCGTAGTTTGCGTTAACAAGGATGCGATGAGGGCGGTCTGCAACTAACACATCATGTCAGCAATGTTCAGCAGAACAACACACAGCCAACATACAACATGACAGCCAAAACAGCAAAACAAACCCCTTTCTACCTCCACCCCCTACTGGTGATCACTGGTCCTCGGCCCAGGACCTGCTGATGCCTCCTGACCTGACCTTCATCCTCAGGGATCGCTGGAGTCCAACACTTGGACCTGCCTGCACAGACCTCCTTCATATGAAGATCTTTATGTTTCCTTGTTTTCAACTTATGTCACAAAGATCAAATTCATCTTGGTGAATAAGCTACAAAAGAAAGATTTAAACTCACAAAGCATTTCCATATATATGGCGCTCTGAAAACTTATTCTTGCTACTCATGTCTTTGCTGATCTTTACTGCTTACACATCCCGGCAAAATGAATTCAATCTCCGTGTCCATGTACACAAATCCTTTAATAGTTTCCCTACTCTGACCTGTACAGCCCTATCATTCCATCCCTCCACACATTAAACTCCAATATCTTTTACATCCCCCTTTTCTCTGCCAGTTGTATTTCATACCCACTCGCTCAGCTGTAACCTCTCCTATTAGCTGCTTCTCAGTCTTCCTTCAGAACCTGTCATTTGACCTTTGTGCATTCTGTTCTTATGGAATGGTATCTCTGCATGAAATGATTGAGATATTTTACTACATCATGGACGATAGATAAACTCAGACTGCATTTGTTATCATTTCTTTACAAATTTTAAGTAACGGCCTCCAATCAGCCTTGGATTACATACATCAGGCAGCTGTTGATTAATTATGACTCAGTATTCTACAGAATCATATCCTCAGTACTAATCAACAATTACCAAAACCTAGGCTTCTGTACATCCCACTGCAAATGAATCCTTGACTTTCTCACTGGGAAACCACAGTCAGTGCATATCAGAAATAACATCTCCTCCCAGCTGACAATCAACATTAGTGTGCCTCAAGGATGTTTGCTTACTCTCTCTACTCTCTCTACACCCACGACTGTGACTCGGCACAACTCATACGTCATCTATAAATTTTCCCAAAACACTACTACTGTTGGCAGAATTTCAGATGATGACAAGGAAATATATAGATAGATGGATAGATACTTTATTGATCCCAAAGGAAATTACAGTGGCACAGTGGCAATATATGTGCACAGAAATACAAATATTAAAAGAGAAGCAAGAAAAAATAAAAATGTGATCTCAAAAAATCTAGCAGGAGGGGGGTCATCACTTCCCCAGCATGAGTTGACACATTATATAGCCTAATGGCCGAGGGTAAGAATGACCTAATATAGCACTCTTTGGAGCAACACTGTTGTCTAAAGATGCTCCTCTATTCAGCCAAGGTGGCACGCAGAGGGTGAGAAACATTTTCCAGAATTCCCAGGATTTTCCACAGTGTTCTTTGTACCCCTAAGGAGGGGTACAAGTGTGAGATAGATCACTGGTGTTACAACAATAGCTTTGCACTCAGCGTCAGTAAGACCATGGAATTGATTGTGGATTTCGGGCAGGGAAAGTCGAGAGAACACACGCTGGTTCTCTTCAAGGGATCAGCAGTAGAAAAGGTGAGTAGTTTCAAGTTCCTGAATGTCAACATCTCTGAAAATCTATCCTGGGCCCAACATATTGATACAATTATAAACAAAGCACGACAGTGGTTATATTTGATTTGGCGTTTCAGAAGGCTTGGTATGTCACCAAAGACTCTAACAAATTTCTATAGCCATACCAAGTGAGGAGAGCATGCTAACTGGTTGCATCTCCATTTGGAATGTCACTACACAGGATCATAAAAAGCTACAGAAAGTTATATGCTCAGCTAGCTCCATCATGGGCACTAGGTTCTCCAGCATCAAGAACCTCTTCAAAAAGCAATGCCTTAAAAGAATGCATCCATCCTTTAGGAGCCCCATCACCTAGGACATGTCCTCTTCTCGGTGCTATCATCAAGGAAGAGGTACAGGAGCCTGAAGACACACACTCAATATTTTAGGAACAGCTTCTTCCCCTCCAACATCAGATTCAGAGTAGAAATAGCCTGGGAAATTATAGACCAGTGAGTCTTACTTCAGTGGTTGGTAAGTTGATGGAGAAGATCCTGAGAGGCAGGATTTATGAACATTTGGAGAGGCATAATATGATTAGGAATAGTCAGCATGGCTTTGTCAAAGGCAGGTTGTGCCTTAGGAGCCTGATTGAATTTTTTGAGGATGTGACTAAACACATTGATGAAGGTAGAGCAGTAGATGTAGTGTATATGGATTTCAGCAAGGCATTTGACAAGATACCCCATGCAAGGCTTATTGAGAAAGTAAGGAGGCATGGGATCCAAGGGGACATTGCTTTGTGGATCTAGAACTGGCTTGCCAACAGAAGGCAGAGTAGCTGTAGATGTGTCATATTCTGCATGGAGGTCAGTGACCAGTGGTGTGCCTCAGGGATCTGTTCTGGGACCCCTGCTCTTCGTGATTTTAATAAATGACCTGGATGAAGAAGCGGAGGGATAGGTTAGTAAATTTGCTGATGACACAAAGGTTGGGGGTTTTGTGGATAGTATGGAGGGCTGTCAGCAGTTACAGCAGGACATCGATAGGATGCAAAACTGGGCTGAGAAGCGGCAGATGGAGTCCAACCCAGATAAGTGTGACGTGGTTCATTTTGGTAGGTCAAATATGAAGGCAGAATATAGTATTAATGGTAAGACTCTTGGCAGCGTGGAGGATCAAAAGGATCTTGGGGTCCAAGTCCATAGGACACTCAAAGCTGCTGCGCAGGTTGACTGTGTGGTTAAGAAAGCATACGATGCATTGGCCTTCATCAATCATGGGATTGAGTTTAAGAGCCAAGAGGTAATGTTGCAGCTATATAGGACCCTGGTCAGACCCCACTTGGAGTACTGTGCTCAGTTCTGGTCACCTTACTATAGGAAGGATGTGGAAGCCATAGAAAGGGTGAAGAGGAGATTTACAAGGATGTTGCCTAGATTGAGGAGCATGCTTTATGAGAGTAGGTTGAGTGAACTCGGCCTTTTTTCCTTGGAGAGACGGAGGATGAGAGGTGTATAAGATGATGAGAGGCATTGATTGTGTGGATAGCCAGAGGCTTTTTCCCAGAGCTGAAATGGCTAACACGAGAGGGCACAGTTTTTAAGGTGTTTGGAAGTAGGTACAGAGGAGATGTTAGGGGTCATTTTGTACTTTGTAGGTATTTATTATTTTGATTTGCACTGAACTGCTGCCACAATACAACAAACTCCATGACACATGCCAGTGATATTAAACCTGATTCTGATTCTGAGTTCCTTTTTCTCTGCTTTCTAAATTTCAACCAAGTCTAGCGCCAAGTGACTTATTTTGACTGCATGAAGCTTTTATCGGCAGCAAACAAATTTCTAGTGACTGGTTAATTGACCAGTTCACTGAATTATCTTTGCACTGGCAGAAGATATTTTATATCCTATTTAATTGTAGTGTTCAGGGAAATTTGTCAGATGTATTTCGCAAATCAGTCGATGAACTAATCAACAAATATTGTTTGCGACAGATGTAGCCACTCACATCCCTCTTCACGGCAGTGGACACCGTAAGCTGCTTCAAAATCCTGGGAGTGCATGTCTCGCACAATCTATCATGCTCCCAGAACATACTCTACATAATCAAAAAAGCTCACCAATTCTTTCAACTTTCTGAGGAGACTGAGGAGAGTTGGGCTACACTCATCAATACTCACAGCCTTCTCCAGTTGTGCAGTAGAGAGCATCTTAACATACTTTATCATTTCCTGTCAATGACTTCATGTACAGACACGCCTGTACCTCGTGTCACTTTATGTACAAGCAATCAATCTATGTATGTAAGCAAACTTAATGATATGTATTTTTTACTATTATGTTCTTATTCTGATTGGGTTTTTTTGTGCTTCATCGGAGTAACAGTTACTTCATTATCCTGGACACCTGAGTACTGGGAATTACATTAAATAATCTTGAACAAGAGAAAATCTGCAGATGCTAGAAATCAAAGTAATACACACAAAATGCTGGAGGAACTCAGCAGGCCAGGCAGCATCTATAGAAAAGAATAAACAGGCAATGTTTCATCAAGACTGGAACAAAGAGATGAGAAGTCTTTTTTTTTTGCTATTTTTAGTCGATGTGCTATTTTAATTCAGTATGCTCAGTGTAAGTTCATTATCAGGCATACATACAGACAAATCATTCACAGTAGAACGCACAGCTCCTTTGACCTACTTCCTTACTTATCTCTGGAAACTTTCAAACCTCTTGCTTAACAAGAATCTATCAACCTCTCACTTAAAAAAATATTCAGATACTCTGCTTCCACTGTTCTCCAAGAATGAGAGTTCCAGAGATCCTAGGCCCTTCGAGAAAACAAAATAGTTGCATCATTTGTGTCTTAAATGATGGTTAGTGGAGTCTTTCATTGATTCTGTTACAGTAATCATTCTATAGATTTATTGAGTATCCCCACAAGAAAATGAATCTCAGGGTTATATGTGGTGAAATAAATGTACTTTGATAATAAATTTATCTTGAACTTTGAACTTTCAGTGGACTATCCAAAAAAAAGAAAGCTCAGCTTTATTTGTCACATGTACATTGAAACATACAATGAAATGCATCATTTGCATCAAATCAAATCAGCGAGGATTGTGCTGGACAGCCCTTAAGTCTCACCATGTTTCTAGGCGCCACCAGAGCATGCCAACAACTCACTAGCCCCACCAGTATGTCTTTTGGAATGTGGGAAGATCGTACCAACATCTTAAACAATGACCTCTCATTATTGATTCTCCCACAAGAGGTAACATCCTCTCCACAAACATCTTGTGAAGTCCTTTCAAGATCGTGTGAGTCTCAAATGCTGGCAGCTCAGCCAAAGAGAGATGTAGATGTTGTGCGGTCGTGAGAGGAACTGGAATGTTCCACAGAACTACAAAATAAGCATTGGACACTGAGACGCTGGATGCGTTTCTACCTCACACATCCCCTATATCCAACCCCTCACTTGCCATTTTCGTGTACCTCCTGACTGAAGTTGAATCAGAGAATCAGGTCTTTTGACCACCACATTCACCATCAAGTACCTATCTGTACCCAAAGCACATAACAAGATGAGAAATCTACTCCATATTTCTAAATACTTGAGACCTTTGATGATTTGAATTAATTGTGTTTTTTGTTGTGCACGATATTGAAAGGCCTTATAAATAAAATATCTTGATCTTGAGCAGTATTGACAATGGTTCACTCAGATTTTCAAAGTGTATTTCAAATAATTTATAGAATTTGTATTATGATTCTTGCAAAATATTGTTCAACTGGGAAAAAATGAGATGGGATCAGAAAGTGAGAAGATTATATCATCATTAGACAATGTTTACTTAGGTTTGATTTTTATCAACTCTTTTTATGGGGAAGACAATTTTGAGACAGTTTTTCTTTTTCCTTTCATGTCACACATAATTTTTAAAACTCTCCAATGTATCCTCTTTCCAGTCACTGCCAGTATGGCAGCCTTATATAGGGTTACTGGGGATTGATAATCGGTTTAATGTTATCTCATGTACAGGGATACAGTAAAAAGCTTTGCTTTGCATGCCAATCAACAAATCATTCCAAACATAAGTATATTAAGGTAGGAGAAAAGGAAAAACAATAACAGAATTCAAAATATACTCTTAGTGGCCACTTTATTAGGTACACATTATTGTGCCATAGATTGATCAGCAGAATAGTCAAGTAAGAGACATTCATTATTCAAATTCATCAATTTATCACATCTATATTGAAACATACATTCAGAGGCCACTTTTTACGTAAACCTGCTCATTAATACAAATATCTCATCAGCCAGTCATGTGATAGCAACTCAATGCATTAAAGCATACAGACATGATCAAGAGGTTCAGCTGTTCAGACCAAACATAAGAATAGAAAAGAAACATAATCTTAGTGACTTTGACAATGGAATAATTGTTAGTGCCGGACAGGGTGGTTTCAGTATCTCAGATTTTCACAAGCAACAGTCTCTAGAATTTAGAGAGAATAATAAAAACATCCAATGAGTGGCAGTTCTGTGGGTGAAAATGCTTTGTTAATGACAAAGATCAGAGGAGAATTCCAATTTGGTTCACGCTAGCAGGAAGGCAACAGTAACTCGAAGAACCAGACATTACAACAGTGGTGTGCAGAAGAGCACCTCTGAACCTTGAAGTGGATGGGCTACAGCAGCAGAAGACCATGAACATACAGAAGTACACTCAGTGGCCTCTTTATAGTTACCTCCTGTATCTAATAAAGTGGCCACTGGGAAAGTGCAGAACAGGTACACAAATAAAGTGTAAGACGAGGTAGATCGAGAGAACAAGACCTTATCTTTAATGTACAAGTGCTCTGTGGTGAACTACATATACCTGTCTGGACTCGCCCTCCCTGCTGGCTGCTCCTGTGGCTCCTCCCACAGACCCCAGTATAAGGGTGATTGGAGACACAGCCCCGGCCTCAGTCTCCAGGATGTAGTGTGGTGGTCAATTGCTGCTTGTTCTTTCTTCCAGCCAATAAAAGCCTATATCTCGTCTCACGTCTCCGAGAGTTATTGATGGTGCATCATGCTCTATTGAAGAGCCTTAGAGCAGTGGGATAGAAGTTGTCTTTAAGTCTGGTGGTACATGTTTTCTAGCTCTTATATTTTCTGCCCGATGGAAGGGGGGAGAAGAGAAAACAGCTGGGGTGTGAGGGGCCTTTCATTCTGTTCTCTGCTTTCCCGAGGCAGCAAGAGTCAATGGAGGGAAGGCAGGTTTTCATGATAGACTGGGCTGTGTTCACAACTCTGTGAAAACTGAAGACTCACATTTTCTTCTATCTGGATTTGCCACGGTCTTGAAAATAATAGCTGTGTTTCCTTAGAGTTCTGACTAACACATTATTTGTGCTGTGACATTATTTTCTGCATTCATCTCCTCTACTCTTGGGTAGCTAACATGATCAGTCACAAGTTACAAGATTTCTCCAGGATTAGGTTAATCAGTATTCGCATGGTCAACACCAATACGAAGGACACAGAGAGCAAATGTAATACACGCACATCATACATTTTGGTGGCACCAGCATCAGAGAAAGCATCATTTCATTTTAGCTGGAGATAACTAAACCTTAAGCTTCATATAAAAGGCAGACAATTAAGATATACTGTTTATCTCTTTAAACCTGCTTCATACCAGGTGCATTAGCCGTGTCCTGGCTGAACCTGGGAGATCACTTGCTGTAATTATTGAACTGTGAGTAATTATAATTGGATGCTAGGCTGCAATTTGCTGGAGTTCCCAAACTCAACAGACAACCAGGAAGGTACTTACCCATGGGTTTTGCTGCAAATAGAACTTACCTTGGGACATATCCAGAGCCCTGGGACCAAATCATCAACTTAAGTAGTGGACTGTAAGTTTAAAGACAAAGAGAGTGGAAAAGAATTAATATTAATAAAGAATTAATATGGTCAGTGAAACTAGATAACTGCAGGTTAGTGAGCTTTATGTCAGTGGTGGGAAATTATTGGAGAAAATCCTAACTAAGGGGTAAGATTTTATACATTTGGAAAGGCAGGGGCTGATCAGAGAGAATCAATGTGGCTGAATGAAACTCTGCCTCACTGATTTCATTTAGTTTTTTGAGGTAGCTTAAGATTAATGAAGGCAGTGTGGATGGTTTTGTCAGAGAACACTAAGTGTACCCAAGTGGGATTATTGTAACATTGATTAGTATTAGCAAAGAACAAGCAAGTTGAAAGGGGAAGAAATAAAGACTGATAAAAAGATATTATGAGAAGAGAATGGTATATAAAAGGAGCTCAAACATTATTTACTAGTTTTAAATAGCAGGATTAAATAAGTAGAGTGAATCTTTTGAGAAATTAAATACAAACAGAGAGCAGGGCAAGGCTAGCATAATTAATAAGTGCCTTGTTTCAGACAGACAGACGTACTTTATTGATCTCGAGGGAATTTATAAATTCCCTTTATAAATCAGAGCATTGAGTACAGAAGTTGGGATGTAATGTTAAAATTGTACAAGGCATTGGTAAGGCCAAACTTGGAATATTGTGTACAGTTCTGGTCACCGAATTATAGGAAAGATATCAATAAATTAGAGAGAGTGCAGAGACGATTTACTAGGATGTTACCTGGGTTTCAGCACTTAAGTTACAGAGAAAGGTTGAACAAGTTAGGTCTCTATTCATTGGAGCGTAGAAGGTTGAGGGGGGATTTGATCGAGGTATTTAAAATTTTGAGAGGGATAGATAGAGTTGACGTGAATAGGCTGTTTCCATTGAGAGTAGGGGAGATTCAAACGAGAGGACATGATTTGAGAGTTAGGGGGCAAAAGTTTAAGGGAAACACGAGGGGGTATTTCTTTACTCAGAGAGTGATAGCTGTGTGGAATGAGCTTCCTGTAGAAGTAGTAGAGGCCAGTTCAGTTGTGTCATTTAAGGTAAAATTGGATAGGTATATGGACAGGAAAGGAGTGGAGGGTTATGGGCGGGTAGGTGGGACTAGGTGAGATTAAGAGTTCGGCACGGACTAGGAGGGCCGGAATGGCCTGTTTCCGTGCTGTGATTGTTATATGGTTATATGGTTATATGGAAATTGGGTTTTGTTACAGTATATACACAAAAAGATGCTGACAAAATATTAGTAAAAATAGAGATCATGGAGGTGAATAAGGTGAAAATTGGTAGGCAGAATGTGCTGGAAAGGCTGCCTTTGTGAGAGGAAACGTAGCTCAGGAACAGGCTCTTCAGCCCATCAAATAGGTTAGTAATCAAATGGCTAACTAAACTAATCCCCTCTGCCCAAACAATGTCTAATTCCTTCCATTTTTCTTACATTCATCTCTTCAAAGTTGCTAATATATCTGCCTCTAGCACCACCCCAGGCAGCACGCATATTCCAGGTGCCTTGAAATTACCCCTTGAAATTACCTTGAAATTACCCCTTCTCATCTTAAGTGCATGTCCTCTGGTAATAGACATTTCAAACCCTGGGGGAAAAAATACTGCCTGTCCATTCTATCCATGCCTCTCATAATCTTATAAACCTCGATCAGATCTACCCTCAGACTCCATCGCTCCAGAGAAAACAACCCCAGTTTCTCCAATGTCTTGTTATAGGACATGCCTTCTAATCCTGGTAGGAGATATATAGGAGAACATTATGTTTCATAAACCAAGAAACAGAGAAGGTTGATGGAGAAATACAGTGGACTCTAAGAAAAGATTTTATAAAGCTACGCAAAAAAGGGTAGTTAACACAACTGTCCATCAAATAGAAGAGTTAACTTAAATAAAAATAGATTGATTTAAGAACAAAAAAACACGGTTGGGGTAAATGATTCCTTTTCAGACCAGATGAAAGAGACAGTTTTGATAAAGGTCATAACCATAAGCATTAACCTTCAAGTTTCCACTGATGATTTGCTGAGCATTTCCATTATCTTCTGTTTTAATTTCAGATTTCCAGCAACTGCATTTTTGTTTTTTAATGACTGACCCTCAAGAACTGATGCTTTTTTTCTGATATGTACAATAACTTGGATGTTGGAATACAAAGTACAATTTCAAACTTTGATTATGATACCAAACTTGTAGTCGTGACAAACCCTGAGGATGACAGCAGTCAAATGTAACAGGACATAGATAGGTCAGCTGAAATGATAGACGAATAGTGGATTCATTTATTCAGATTTATTTATTACTTTGAAACATGCAGTGAAATGTGTTGTTTGAGTTAATAAGCAATACAACCTAAGGTTTTGCAGGGGTCAGTTTGCATATGTCACCACACATTCTGACAACAATATAGCATGCCCACAACATTCAGCAGAGCAGCACAAGCAGCAACTACTGCAGTACAACAATTGCAAACAGCATGAGCAAAACAAGCCATTTCCTTCCTGCCAGCCAGCCACTCACACACACACACACACAGATAGAATTTAACATAGAAGCTGAGGTGATGCAATTGGCAAAACAAATTGGGAGAAGCAATAGTTGTACTCAGGAACAGAGGAATTTTTGAATTTATGCGAACAGATCTTTAAAATGGCAGGCTGTATTGGACGTGTGATTACTTAAGTATATAGGATCTTGTGTCCAAAGGCAGGGATGTTGTGCTGAAGCTCTGGATATACACAACTGCAGTCGGTGTAAATGAGCAGCTGGTGGTCAGTGTGGACTCAGTTGTCTGAAGGGCCTGTTTCTGTGCTGTATCTCTCTATGATTCAACTTCAATATATCAAAACAGTCCTAGTGTCATAAATCTTGTGTTTTAAATTCCAAAATCTCAATTTAAAAATTAAAACTTGTATCTGTACATCACATGGACATTACGAAGTTCTCCACAAAGGGGAACCAACAATACAGAATACAGTCATTTGTGTGCAATGCTACACATCCTAGGAGAGCTACATTATCAGACAATATGTATATTGTTTTGGAGAAAAATTACTATAAATGATGTGTCAGAAACACTAATGAAACCAACAGGTTTTCAATAAAATTTTTAACATTACCAAGTTAAAACTTAAGATTAATCTGTCAAAGACATGAAAACAATCTCATCATAATTCAGTCTGCAAGCTTAAGAACATATCAAAGTTACAGGTTATGAATATTAAAAGAGTGAATAATTATCAGTCCACATCCTGATTATGAGTGTTCACTTACTGCTGAAGACCTGATACACTATAGTTATGGTGCTGTTCACATTCAATGTTACCTCATCCATTGTTGGACCGAATGAAAGCACTGAATTAAATAATGATTTGCCAAACAAACTTCAATGCAGAATTAAATTATAGCTGAAGATGCATAAACAATTACAGAACTATTAAGTAATTGGCATTGCTTTGATATGTTGATATGTTGGACCGTGGACTGAAACGTGGACTGAGAATAAAAATAAATAATGTACCTGAAATGAATAAAAACTGTGTGTGCGTGTGTGTGGACTGAATGCACCCAGGAATACATGATGAAAGCATGCAGTCCAAATGTCTGACTGTAAGTACATGACTACAGTACAACTTCCAAGAAATTCTGGGCCAGTGCTAAGATTTGAAAGAGTACTTCATTGGTTGCAAAGGGTAAAAAGAAAATACATTTCATTTGTGTTTCAGATGTATGACTACTTATTTTTAGACAGTGACCAGTAGTCTTTAGATTTTCTCACAACAGGAAATATCTCCATAACTACCTTGTCAAGAAAAACATAGCATGTGGAACAGTATGTACAGCACAGTACAGGCCCTTAGGCCCATGGTATTTCTAACAACACTTAGAAAGGGCATTGGTAATGGGCAGATCTCAGGAGATCTCAGGGGATGTTGTGTAAGACATTGATAAGGTCTAATTTGGAGTTTTGCGTACAGTTCCTACCTGCAGGAAAGATATCAATATGATTGAAAGAGTGCAGAGAAAATTTACAAGGATTTTCTGGGACTTGAGGACCTGAGTTATAGGTAAAGGGTGAATATTTAGGATTTTATTCCTTAAAGCATAGAAGAATGATGGGAGATTTGATAGAGATATACAAAATTATGTGTGGTATAGATAGAGTAAACGCAAGTAGGCTTTTTCCACTGAAGTTGTGTGAGTCAAGAACTAGAGATCATGGGTTAAGGGTGAAAGGTGAAATGTTTAAGGAGAACATGAGGGTGAACTTCTTCACTCAGGTGGTGAGAGTGTGAGATAAGCTGCAACAGAAGTGGAGGATATGGGTTCAATTTCAACATTTAAGACAAATTTGGATAGTTACATGGGTGGGAGGGGTTTGGAGGTCAATGATCCAGATGCAGATCAATAGGGTGAGGCAAAATAATAGTTCAGCATGGATTAGATGGGCCAAAGGCCCTGTATCTGTGGTGTAGTGTTCTTTGACTCTATGCCTCCATGTCCACTCTGGGATGAAGCTACTATCCAGTGCACAAAGGAATGAAAATAGAACTGGACTTTTGATCGCATGACATTATGAAGTGGACTGGGAAGGTGCAGGTTCATATAAGCAATGCCATGTGCCATCAATTTCTGGTCTTAGTTGTGCTGTCAGACATGCTTTATAAAGCTCATGCTCTGTCAACTGGAAAGAATGGAATTTCAGAGGATGAGTCCTTAGACAATATTAGGTATGTCGTCTTCAGAGCAGGTTGACTTATCCAAACTTTTGTCCAAAAAGATAAATGAAGGCAAAAAAAAACTTGTATTTTCTGATTCATTCTACACATTCCATCTTCCTAAAGTGTTTGTGGCTTTGAACAAAATCATTGCTTACATGCAGGATATAATATTATTGTGTGCCTTATGTGTGCAGTCCATTTGCCAGTCTTGAATGGAAGGGTTTGCTCCACAGTAACTTTAATGGCTGTGCAGTTACACTGCAAAAGGAAAACTGGAACTACTTCACCTAACATGAGATTTCCCTGTGTTTCAGGACCTCAGGTATTTTAAGTCAGAGAAGACACAGCGAGGCATGCTAAAAGAAGGCTGGAGGGAAACTCAGAAGCCTATCATGTGCTCCTATAAATTGGTGACTGTTAAATTCGAAGTTTGGGGACTTCAGACAAGAGTGGAACAATTTGTGCACAAGGTTAGTCCAAAACAAAACTGAAGTGTGAAGTGGCAGATAGAAGCTTGTAAGTAATTGTAATTGTCCAACACAATCTATTTTGGAGACTATTCCAAATTATCTGGTGGAGATTTAATACTGTGGTGAAATTGGTCCAGTCCTGGTGAAGGATCTTGGCCTGAAACGTCAACTGTTTATTCCTCTCCATGGATGTTGCATAACCTCTGATCTCCTCCAGCATTTTATAATTGTTGCTCTGGGTTTCCAGCATAGGCAGAATCTCTTGTGTTTAGAGATTGGTCCATATCAGTGACTTGAAATTGGCTCAAAGTGAAACAGCAGTTCATTTTCCACACTGTATTCCACACAATATTTCTTCCTCAATGACTAAAAATACCATGTTTTTTTCATATTGTAATGTTTCCTTACAACACAGAAGATCTTTCAGTGTGCCAGGTCTCAAACAACCCTATCAATCCCAGTCCTTGAATTATTTCTCTGTTCTCTCACACGTGTTGATCAACATGCCCTAATTCTCATTTACATTCGGAGCAATTTCAAGTGACTGACTAACCTTGCACATCTTTAAAATGTGGGAGGAACCAGGAATACTGATAGGATGATAGGGAGAATAGGCAAACTTCACATGGATTATGCAGGAGGTCAGAATTGGGCCCAGGTTTCAGAAGCTGTGAGACAGCTATTCTATATTTGCAGCACCACAGAATATGGATCCACAGGTTCTAAAATCAGCATAAATCTGGAGCATATTTCCTCAACTACAAGGATTATTTGAGCCTACTTTCATTTTAAGAACAGCAAACTGACAGTAGGGCAGTTCCTCACTACCTTCAACATTTTTGTTGAATAAAAGCTCAGTGACTTAGCAGTTAGCACATTGCTTTACAGTGCCAGTGATTCCATTCCAACCACTGTCTGTAAGGAGTTTATACTTCCTCACTGTAACTGAGTAACTTTCCTCTGGGTGCTCCCACAATTCAAATACATACAGGTTTGCATGTTATTTGGTTACATGGGTGTAAATGGGCAGCACCAGCTCATTGGGCTGGAAGTGTCTGTTACCATACTGTATCTCCTTTTTTAAAATCCAATGTATTATCAATAGGTTTGCCTCTATCATGACTGAAAACTATGGCAGTTTTTCTCAGTGCTAACTCTACTGCTGTGATGAGGCTGCACCGTCTGCAACCTGATGACATGAACATCAATTTCTAGTAATTGCCCCTTCTTTCACCATTCTCCCATTCCCATTTCCCTCTCTCACCTTATCTCCTTACCTACCCATCACCTCCCTCTGGTGCTCCTCCCCCTCCCAATCTTCTTGCTCTGACTTCCTATCTTTTTTCAAGTCTTAATGAAAGGTCTCATCCTGAAACATTGACTGTTTACTCTTTTCCATAGGAAATTACAGTGTCACAATAGCATTGCAAGTTTCTCCAGCATTTTGTGTGTGTTCCTCCAGTTTCTGAAGTAGATTCTGATGATCACTTGTAATCAATGCATTTTTCAGTCCTTTCATGAGCAATGCTCATGAACAATTATTCATCTTTAAGTTTTAAGAACCTGGGAGAATATAATGTAACTTACCCCTTCAAATATATCCAGACTTGCAAAATTTACGTAATTCCAATATTTAATGAGTAGAATTTTCCTTCACAATCTGATCCAAAATCAGTGAATTTTATGACAAAAGTATGGGAAAAGTTTCAATGGTGCATCCTGACAAAGTTCCACTGTTCAGAAATGATTTTTATCCACTGCCAGGCGTGCACCTGGATCTTCCTCCCAGAGCCAGTGAAGCAATGACCATGTTCCCCAACAGATTTTCTTGAGGTCTATCCCAGTCACCACCACTCTCTGTGTCCATTATGTGTTGGTGGGTTGCACTTAGTGCCGATTAGCATTTGCACACAAAGCTCACAAGAGTTTCAGCAGATGCTGAAAATCTTGAGCAACACACACAAATTCCTGGAGGAATTTTGCAGGTCGGGCAGCTACGATGAGACAAACACAGGTTAGAGGAGCAATATTGCATCTTGGTAGTCTCCAACCTGACAGCTTGTACAATAATTTCTCTAACTTCTAGTAACCACTCCCTTCAGTTCCCCTCCCCACTTTGTTTTCCCTCATTTTGGTGACCCTTTCATTCCTTCTCTTCCCCTATCAGAGTCTCATGACCTGCTTATCACCTCCCTCTCGTTTCCCATCTCCTTCCCGTTATTCCATGGTCCACTATCCTCTCCTGTCAGATTCCTTCTTCTTCAGCACATTAACTCTTCCACATATAACCTCCCAGATTCTCACATCGTTCCCTTTCATACCCTCTCCCCACCCACCCAGGCCTACCTATCACCTAACAACCTGTGCTCCTCCACCTCCCTCCCCACTCCTTTTTTTAACTCTGGTTTCCGCTGTCTTTTCTTTTAGTCCTGATAAAGAATCTCAGCCCAAAATAGCAACTGTCCATTTCCCTCCATCAGTGTTGCCTGACCTGCTGAGTTCCTCCAGCATTTTGTGATTAACATTTGCAAGTTCATTGATCAGAGGAAGGGCCTCCTTCATTTTGGAGTGAGCATTAACTTGCTGAAGGCCTCAGTGTCAGCCTAGGGCCTTATCAGAAATGATATATGAGCTTCTATGTATATAAATGACATAGTAACTATATCCAGATGCTCATTTTACCACTTGCAAAGGTGCTTGCAGAGGGGAAGACCAAATTCTGTCCTAAGGATAATGTTCCATCTCATTGCCTCCTGTATTCCATTTGAACTTAATGTAACAGAAAAGTTTCCAAGGTATTAAACTAAATTTGCAATTAGTTGAACCAACACATCAAAGTGCTGGAGGAACCCAGCAAGTGTAGCAGCATCTATGGATAGAAATAAACAGTCATTGTTGAGACCCTTCCTCAGGGCTGAAATGCTGACTGATTATTTCCCTCCATAGATACACCTGATACATTGAGTTCCTCTAAGAGCCTTTGTGTGTGTCTTCAGATATCCAGTATCTGCAGTTTGTCATAAGATATTGGGAGCAGAATTAAGCAATTTGGCCAATTGAGTCTTCTCCTCCATTTCATCACGACTGATTTATTATCCCTCTCAACTCCATTCTCTTGCCTTCCCCCCGGTAACCTTTGACACCCTTACTAATCAAGACCCTATCAAGGGTTTCGGCCCGAAACGTCACTCCTGATTAAGGGTTTTGGCCTGAAACATCATCACTACCTCCTCCCATAGATGCTGTCTGGCCTGCTGAGTTCTGCCAGCATTTTGTGTTTTTAGACCCTATCAATGTCTGCTTTAAATATACCCAATGACATGCCTCCACAGCTATCCATGGCAATGAATGCCACAGATTCACCACCCCCTGGCTAAAGAAATTCCTCCTCATCTTATATATTCAGAGGCTGTGCCCCTGGTCCTCTCCATCTGGGCCTTTCAATATTCGATGGGTTTCAATGAGATTCACCCCCCCCCCCTCATTTCACTAAACTCATGAGTTGCTTCAACTAACTTTTGATTTAGTTTCTTATGTCTCTAAACATACATTTGTTGTAAATTGATTCCCTGGGAATTCTTACCAATAGTTTAATGATTATTTTGTGTTAGCAGGTGATTCGGGATATTCTGATGATTGGCCATCGGCAAGCATTTGCCTGGGTGGATGAGTGGTATGGTAAGTAATCATCCCAGCTTTTCACTGGGGTTTGCCAGCTTAAGGATACCATAAAGACAGGATTGCAAAAACATACTACAAAACCAAGCTGCTAGAAGATTTTTCTAACTCTGTAAAATAATTTATTTTATAACCTAAAATGTGGCAAAAATATTCAACCATGTTATCGGTTTGTAACAACAGTTTTGCATCCTGTGTTTGAGTCTTTCCCATTCATCATTGCTGAGCTTTCAACCATCTGGCTTGTTTCATCTTAAACTCATCTCCCCAACAAAATCTCAAGCTCCCACAGTCTTCTTATCTTATTAAAGGGCTTTGGAAAATGTTCCAGATCAACGTGAGATGTTTCTCTCTTATTCTTTTCCTTCACAACATGCATTCAAAGTCCATCTAACACCAATGCCAAGGTAATAAACTCAGTCTGTATGGTCATCCCTTCAAATTCTTTGTAGGCCCCAATTTGTTGAAGTAGTGAAATCATTTCATTTTCACTCCCAGCTATTTCTGACATCTCCGAGCCTGAGTACTTGAAACCCCAGTTCTGAATTGTCTTACTGTTTATTTCTCAGCAACTACCAGCCACAAAAATCACCGTTTTTGAACACAAACACATGTAACTGATGCAATTTAAAAACTGTTTGCTGTAAACACGGTGTAGTGTCTAACAGCCAAACAACTGCTCACAATTGATGCTAGTTAGAAACTATTTGGCAACAGTTTCCAATTAAGTGGTAGAGTGTCCCAAATGAATGAAGGGAATCATGACTATTTTTGATTAGTTTTGGTCCTTTAGCAGTTCTACAAATAACGGGGAGCCCCAATTAACCAAAGGCACAATTAACTGGAATCCACTAGACATAAAAAGTAATATAAATTACAGTACTATGCAAAAGTCTTAAATGCTAGATTTTTGATAAAAATTTGTTTTAGATGTTTATTTTTTCCTTCTGCATTAGTGTATCAATAAAAAAGAGCATTCATTTTTCTAAAAATTAAAGGCTAGAGAGAAATTTTTTGTTTTTTGTTAACAAAAGTAACATATTAAGTAATTGACCCCTTTTCAAGTAAAAACTTGATTTCTTTGTACGTATATGGACCAGTGTACGATTAAACAAAGATAACAAACAGGATGCTGATGATTAATGACATGATTAATTGAATTAACTAAACTAAAACAGAAACAGGTGTAGAAGAAATCAAACTGGACAAAGGACGACCAGACTAAAAGGTGAGGATGTGACAGATGTGATAGTTTAACTTTCAAATCATCAACTCTTACACCATAACATCAGTGAGCATAGCAACAAGACACAAGGTGATCATCCTGCATCAGCAAGGTCTCTCTCAATCAGAAGTTTCATGACAAACAGGAGTTTCAAGGTGTACTATCCAAGCTTTTCTGAAGAAGCACAAAGAAACAGGCAAGGTTGAGCGCAGCAGATGAAAGATACATCAAATTGACATCCCTTTAAAACAGAAGAAGTCCCACATTGCTATCAGCTCTGCACTCACAGAAATCTCTGTAACCCAAGTATACCCTTTTACAATCTGGAGAAATCTTGTCAGAGTGATCTTCATGGAAAAATTGCTGCCAAAAACCCATTTTTGTGAAGTGGAAATAAAACTAAGAGACTCACGCACAGAAACACAAGGACTGGGGTGCTTGAAACTGGCAAGTCAAAATTTGAAATTTTTGGCTCAAACAGGAAACAGTTTGTCTGTAGGAGAGCTGGAGAGTGATACATGGATGAGTGTCTGCAGCAAAGCACAGTGGAGGTTCCCTGCAGGTTTGGGGCTACATTTCTGTAAACAGGGTTGGTGACCTGGTCAGAAATAATGGAATCTTCAATGCTGAGAGTACAAGCAGATTCTTATCATTCATGCAATACCATCAGGGAGGAGGCTGGTTGGTCCCAACTTTATTCTGCCCCAGGACAATGACCCCAAACACATGGCCAAGATCATAAAGAACTATCTTCAGCGAAAAGAAGAACAAAGAGTTCTGCGACAGATTGTATGGCCTCCACAACGCCCTGATCTGAACATCATCTAGGCTGTCTGAGATTACCTGGAGAGACAGAAGCAACCGAGACAGCAAAGTTTTCAGAACTGTGGCAAGTTCTCCGAGATGTTTGGAACAACCTACCAACTAATTTTCTCATAAAGCTACACAACTGTGTATAAAAGAAAATTGACACAGGTTTAAAGGCAAAGAGTGGTCACACCAAATATTGTTTTGATTTACTTTTTTATTATTTACTGTTCTTTATAGCTTTTTTATATTTAGATACTTATTATTTCATTATTTTTGGAAGTATCTTCATTTTATATATTGTTTTACATGTGCCTAAGACTTTTGCATCATACTGTACATTAAGAAACACAGTATATATTAAAAAATAAAGTAAATAAGCAGTGAAAATGAAAGAAAAAATAGTGAAGATGGTGCATCATTTGGCATGTCAAATTGAATAGTGTGCCATTTAGTTCCTCATAGTCTCCATCCTGCCACAGATCTTACCTGTCTTTACCTTCTCCCTCTGCAGCTTAAAGCTTAATTGTTGGGAATTGTACTCTCTTTACAACTACACAACCATGATCTTGAAAAATCAAACAAATAATGCCATGCTTGTGCTATTCTGTGTAGTTTAAGCATTGTTGGTAAAATCTTCTAGAAGCAACATTACTTGAAATACAGTATTAACGTAAGTACATGACATTGTCCTGAGCTGAGCTTTCTGAATGACTGTGTTTCTTAACTCTATGCTCTTTGTGTTTACTAATCAGCAATTTTCACTCTTGCTGACTAATGCAGTTCTACTCTTTACTGTGTAAGATATTGCAGGTAGGAACTGCGGTAAAGCTGCTGTGAAATCTGTTCAAAGTAAGCTGTGTCTGAAGACCACCTTTATGCATCTTTTAGATATCAGTTCCATCATTATTTGGATTTGTATTTATATTATGGGATTACCTGTTAATAAAATGTATGAAACAGTTCCAAAACATTAGTTAGTTCTTGTTTTAGTATTAAGTTTCTGAATAATTGATTGACATTCATGTAAGTGGGAGCATCTTAAGTGTTGCCATAGAATGTTAAGTATTAAAGTCTAAAATGTTGCTTTATTTAGAGGTCTTGTAGCAGGTCTTCTGATGATCTTCTAGAAGCAACTTTCTTGAAGATCCTTCTGCCTTAAGCCTTCACATTTCCTCCCAAATGCACTTTACAAAAACTCCACTCTTTTCCTTTATTCTCCTTACAGCAATCCTTTTGCTCCTAGCCTTTTTTTCCCTACCTTCCACATTTCTTTCCAACTGGCCAAACTAACTTTATGACTGGGTGTCGATAAAGCTAGTGCCCTGCTGCTTCTAGAACCTTCCATGTATCCACCTCAAATGGCACTTTATTTTAACACTTTCCTGCCAGAAGCCACTACATGCCTTGAGTTTAATGTCCTCAATAAAAAAAATGCAAAGAAAACATCTTGAACTTTTTACAGATATGACTATGGATGACGTGCGGAATTATGAGAAAAATATGCATGAACAAACGAACATAAAAGTTTGGTTTGATCAGCCTTCCACAAATTCTCCTTCAACGGATGAAATACAGAGTGATGGCAACACAAGCGTATGTTACACTTTTGATGAAGTACATTTTAAACAAACCTCCTACTCTTTGGGAATTAAAGATATTAACATAATTTGTAAAGCTCAATGACAATGTTAGATCCAGCATAATTGAATGAGACATCTCACATAGGGAGGATATTGTAGAGGCAATGTTTTTGTTCTCATTAAGCACTGCATTGTCAATACTTACCCATTTTACCATTTATCCATGTCTTGAAACTTGCTATTCCCTTACATCCCATACTGAGTCCAGTTGGATATTTACTTCCTGTCCTGAATACAATGACTTGTACTATGGTGAGTTATGCCAACCTTCAAAGAGCTTTGTATACGAGCCCATATAACAGAATGCAACAGACTACTCACTTGAGGGGGTCATCATAGCCAAGCCTTGTTCTTCTCTTCCTGAATTCAACATCGAGGAGCAATAATAAGTGGAGGTCAGGATCAAACAAGGAAGGTCAATCCTGTGGGAAAATCAAAAAGTTGCAGATGCTGAAAATCTGAAATAAAAACAGAAAATTGTTGGAAAAACACTCAGCAGATCATAAGGTATCTGTGGAAAGAGAAAAGGGGTTCACGTTTAAGGTCTAAGAACCTTCACCTAAACTGGGAAAGGCTCTTCAACTTGAAAAGGTAACTCTGCTTCTTTTTCCACAGATTGTACCCTGTTAAGCCACTGCACCATACACACAATACCACTGGAGAAGCAACAACATGGTACCAAACTGATTATCTAGACAACAGTATTTAATAGTGTGAGTGATTAGTTTTATGATACCCTTGACACGGCCCACTTTTAATTCGCTTGTCTCCAGTGTCAACTAAATATCTGCAGAACATAATATGGACAGCTGATCCAGTTTCAACAAGTTTGCAACCGGCTGAATTATGTTAAATATTTCAAGGTTCTTTATGTCGAGTCACATGGAGACCAGTATTACAGCTGCAAGATCATGCTATCTGAAGTTATAGCAGAATTTTACAGCTCAGCATTTGCCAGAGTTAGTGTTTGATTCTGATTCATTGGGTCATCATCGTAACTTTTCTTCTCCAGCATTTGATAAACAAAGAAGTATTAAGTTATGCTCCACTATTGAAATTCAATGCATCAGTTAAAACTAAAATTGATCCCAGTTAAGTTCCACCGCTGTCTGTAGATTCTCTCCGTGACCACGTGGATTTCCTCTGAATACTCTGATTTCTTCCCAAATTCCAAAAACATATGGGTTAGTCGGTTAATTGGTCACATGGGTGTAATTGGGGTGCAGGCTCTTTGGGCTGGAAGGGCCTGTTACTGTGCTGTATCTCTAAAATAAAACAAAAAGCATCAAGCAAATGTTGAAAAGGAAGTGATTGTGCTGATCTATATCTGTTCTTTAGTGACTGAAAATCTGTACAAGTGAGAGTTCCAGTATCCTTAATAGACACAGAAAGATTAAACTTAACGATTTCTCAAATCCATTTATCACTAAGGCTGAATTGTAAGAGATCAAAGAACAAAAGCAAGTGAACTAATTGTTAATGTATATTAATGACTTGGACCTGAACAACAGAGCACACTTTACAACTTGTAAATGAGAGAAACTTGGAGACATGAACTATGACAAGTGGAGTATTATATTTCAAGAAGATATTTGCAGGTTGGTAGAATGTGCAGTTATGTGACAAATGAAATTTAGTACCAAGAAGTCAAAGTGTTACATTTCAGTCAGAAGAATGAGAAAAGGCAAGATAAATAAGAAGGAACAATTCTGAAAGAGAAGAAAGAACAGGAAATTCTGGGAATAACCATGCATAGTTTGTTGAAAATGGCAAAAAAGGTTCTGAAAGTTTATAGGATTCCAGGCTTTAGAAAACAGCATGGAGTACAAAGGCAAGGAAGTCACAATGAATCTTTGTGTCTAATTCTGGGTGCCACTTATAAGGAAAGACATAAAAGATTTGGAGAGAACAAGATTTACTGGTTATTCCGAGGATGAAGGAATTTTAGTTTTGTAGTTGAGGTGGAGAAGCTGGGATTGTTGTCCTTAGAACACAGGAGGTTGCAAGGGGACCTAGTAAAGTTATTTAACGTCATGAAGTGCATTGCCCAAACTAATCAAGAGAAATTGTTTCCAGTGGCAGAAGAACCAAGGATTAGAGACATAGAACAATTGGCAAAAGAATCAGAAAAGTGTTTAGCAAGTGTGCACATCCACGGAGAGGACAGGAGTGGCACTAGTTGGATTGCTCTTCCATAGAGCAGGTGTGAAGTCCACAGGATTATAAAGTCCTTCCATACTGTTATCATTCTGTGATTCCGAAAAGACAAATTAGATCTTCCATCTAAGGTACAAGTGGTTGTAGCTAAGGCTAGTAAAATGCAAATCTTCCTTCAGTGTTTCAAAATGCAAGAACTGCTATGCGGTAGGAACAGAACTGGTAAGCAGTTAAATGATGCTGCTCCATTGTTCTGTGTTTCCACTGATTTTTGTCCCGGCGTAAATGGCAAATAAAACATCAGTCAGTCCAGTACTAGTGTTTATGGTATGAGTAACAATTAGTTTATGAATTAAACACGTTGTACAAAAAATATGACTTTAAACATGAGAATAAGTCCTGTTCAAATAGACTACAAAGTGTAAATCATGGCATTTGATTACAATAAGTAAGTTGTTCATGATTGGAAAACAATTCTGAGAGTTCTACACACAGTCATAAACTGGGCAGATGACCAATGGTAAGTGAACTGTGATCTTGATACATGTTGTGGCCAAGCAAAGTTTCATGTGTACTCACCAAGTTTCTTTGGGATATTGCCTTTCTAAAGAGGTACAGATATGCGTTTATAGACAGAAAATATTTTATTCACAATTTTCTGTTTAATTTTGCATACATTCAATCAATATTCTCACAGCAATATCAAAATTCTGCTAAGAGGAAAAACCGTGGGAGCAAATCTAAAGCCTTTTTAATGATATAACACATTTATGCCAACTCACAGCACCATGAAAAGTTTTGGGAATTGTGTATGCTTTTTTAATTTTTTGTTTGACATGAGGGATGTTTCCTTGTTTTCATCATCATTGGAAGAACTGGGCAATTTCACAAAATTAACAAGAACAAGTAACTTCTGGTTTCTCTAATAAACTGTAATTATAATACTGACATATTGAAAATTGGCCATTCCTACTGACATTTTTTTTACAAGTCCCCTAATCTAATGTATTCTGCAATATCTTCTCAAGTAGTTGGTCAATCACCGATGCAGAATATTTGTATTTCAAAGGCTATATTGTTCAAGGGGGATGTATGTTTGATTTAAAATATATTGTTATCATCATGGTGGAAACCAAAAAAAGTTTTTTAAAGTTCTTTCTCCAATTGTTTAAGTAAAACTTGAAAAAAATTCAAGACTTTAACATGTCTTTTTTTATAAGCCATCACTGTGAGCAATGAGTAGTTTAAAGATGACCACATACTTTATGAGCATGTAGTGAGCTGGGATTAGTTCTGCAAGACCCATTAAAATTTGTACTGATATTCTTTCTCTTTTGGTTTTCAATTGAAAGACATGACAATGAATGAAGTCCGAGAATTTGAACGAGCAACTCAGGAAGCCACCAACAAAAAAATTGGAGTTATTCCTCCTGCAATTACTATCAGCAATATCGTTATGCCTTTGTTCACCCGCAGTGGACCATCTAGTGCTCCAACCACACCTCTTGCTTCAGAAGCTCCGGAATTTCTGGCAATTCCCAAGGATCGTCCTCGGAAAAAGTCTGCTCCAGAAACTCTTACCCTTCCAGATCCTCAGGAACAATGCAGCATTTCTACAACATCCAATATCGATGCTTGTGGCGGGCCTTCTGAGCCCAAGCATAACTAACATTTTTCCTCTCAGAGGGTCTACTTTCAGTTTTCAGTATTAGATAATATTCTTCTTTATCTGTCATTTGCTTTCCTCCTTTATCTCAAACTCGCATGCTAATTGCCTGTTTCTTTGGGTCCCTTGAGTGTAAATTGCAAAGGAAACAATGTGCTCCATGCCTACAATTTTTTTCTTTCTTAAAATGGAGTAAAGCTTCTCCCCACAGGGAATATCATTATAGGGAGTGAATACTGTTTCCAAGTGTTGATGACAAGTAAACTTGACTGCTGCCAATGTATATTAAAAATTCACAGCTGCCTTGCCCATCATTTTCCTAGCATTGATAGCCAAGGGAGCCAAATCTCAGAACACTGTGATTTTCCAGGAGGTGCTGCTGGCAGATGAGATTTATCCCAATGTGTTACACACGTTCACGTACACGTATCAGAGCAGTAAAATTTAAACTTGTTTCCTGAGCCCGCTTATTGAACTCAGGAGTAATTTGTTACCTCCTGCATAGCTATAGATGTGCTTTAATGACTTGGGACAGGTGTTATTTACCCAACGTCAGGAGGACCTACGCAGATGTATAGAGTTCCAAAGCAATCAGAATTTGTTGGCTTTGGTTTCAGGTCAGGATTCATGATGTCCTTCGGCAGTCCTCAGCACAATTCACCAGTGAGAGACTATGGAATAGACCCATAAAATGATATAGCAGAGAATCAGGCCATTAAATCCACCTAATCTGTGCTGGCCCTTTGAAAGAGCTGAGCATTTATTCCCAGTTTCCCTCACTTTCCCATAATGTGCATATTTTTCCTTTCCAGTTCCCTACTATTGCTCTTTAGAGCAGAGCATTCCTGTTGTAAAAATTCACTGTTTAAAAATTTGCTTAATTATACCTTTTTTTGGTTGTTATTTTAAATGCATCATTTGATTACCAAGACATCTTCCAGTTTCCAAAAATAGAGTTATAAATCTCTTAGCAAGTATATTTCTCTCAGTGCTGTAGTGGCATCAGACTCTTTCCAGAGTTTCTGATAAGCCAGTCGAAGCTCTGTAGTTGGTCTTGATGTTATTGTGCTTGGGCGAAGAAAACTCAGCCTAACTTGTGCCTTCTGATGACAGAGCAAGGCTCAAAAATGTTAGTCAAAAATCTTGTTTTATGTTCTGCCATGCAAAGAGCAGGTCTTTGGATAAAACATTCCTGGCTGCAGTGAGAAAATTGTGTAGAAGTTTCAGGTGTATTAATTTTAAAATAATAGAAAAGCACATATAGTTACAAGTACCATGATGTGTATGTGTGCTAAAATGGAGTTTATTCTCAGTATCTCCACAATTCTCAATTTATTTGAGAACAAAATTTAAAACAGTCCATTTATATGTAATAATTATTTTAGCTCTACACCTATTTTGCCATTTCGGAAAAGAAGGAAGGAAACAAGACTACTAAATTATATTTAACATCTCTGTGCTAAACAAAAGACATAAAAATGCTTTGAAAATCAAAACAAAACTTTAATTAAATCATTTGATGTATGCTGATGTTAATATTCTCACCCAAACACATTTTCATTAATGTGTAAATTGAATGCAACTCCCTCTACTGTACTAATAGTTTTCAGTCATTTAAATATCTATAAAGTTAAGAGTTAGCTAATTTATTTCTCTGTGATCTAATTATTTCCTCGTTGATAATTGAATATTTAATTAACTCTGTTTAACACAGCATTGACAATGACCATTTGAAAACTCAGCAGGGTATACAGCATTCACAGTGATTACAAACTAGAGAATGGACAAACTGGGCGTGCAGAAGGGAAGGCACATTCATTCAGAATCTCTCTTAGTGCCGCGAGATGTCTCTAATCATCTGTTGCTGCCATGGATCTGGTCTGTTTGCTTGGTCCAGACAATCATGAAAGCATGTTGGCTGCTCTTATTAAATCCTTTGTCTTCAGAACTGTATAAGATTTTACCCTGCAACCAATTCCACATCCAATCACATATTTTTAAAGATAGGGGATTTGTTCTTTTTTTACCATTGACATCAATTTGGCAAAAGAACTCAGTTCATGATTATTTATACTATAACAAAATATAACAGAGCTGTCACGTTCTACCTGCACTGGGTGCCTGTTTGAAGCCATGTTCATTTGTAATACTGGCACTGAAGTTTGTACAGTAGTTATCTTCAGCACTCACCACCGTTCAACTATTCATAAGCAACAAGATTTCTTCAGTAACACACACAGAATTCTGGAGGAATTCAGTGGATCAAATCTACATGAGTAAATATAGCAGTGAAAGTACTTTGTTATGCATATTTAATCACAATTAAACTGATAGTAAAATTAAACTGATATGTAACATACATAAATGCTAGAGGAACTCAGCAGGTCAGGCAGCATCTGTGGAGGAGAATGAATAGTTAATGTTTCAGCCCTAGAATCTTTATCAGGACTAGAAAGAAAAGGGAAAGAAGCCAGAATAATTCCCTCTTTATTCCTCCTTCCTTTCCAGTCCTAATGAAGGGTCTCAGCCCAAAATATCAACTCTTTATTCCTTTCCGTAGATGTTGCCTGATCTGTAGAGTTCCTTCAGCATTCTGTGTTTGAGTTACTCTGGATTTAAGCATCTGCGGAATCACTTGTGTGTACAAGATTTCTTTTTAAAATTTTTTTACATTTTAAGTCTCACATCTTATTTCCAGAAGGGAAAATTCATCATTTGGATATGTTTCTACAAGCATAAATCAGAATCACTAAATTGTATGTCATGAAATTTATTGTTTTGCAGCAGCAGGACAATGCAAAGACATAGAAATTACTATAAATTACAAAATATAACTTGTTCTATTGGCCTTTGTACACAGGACCCCTCACCATTAACCATTTGATCACAGACACAAATCCAAACTTGTATACTTCCCGATGGTTTTGATTAAGTGGGGAAGTTGAAGTCATTCCTACTAATTGTCACAACCCCGTAATTGTTACAGCTTTAAATCACAGTCTGAAGTAAGTGAACAAACTAACTGAGACACTTGTAGATCCAGAGAGATTTAATATGAAAGTAGTAACAGGTATGAAGACCTCTGGTCACAGAGAGTACATGATAAAATGGTAGAGAATAGCAAGAATTTCCTTTCCACTGAAACTTCATAGCAACAGAGTTCAACTGATAAAATTGTAATCTATGTCCATATTTAATCTCCCTTCACCATGCTACCACAAAAGGGTATTCAAAAGAATGTGAAAATTAATCAAACATAACCCAAAGTTACTTTGGTAGAATCCTTCATGACCTAGAAAAAGATCATTCACCTTGTCCGAAGAATATTGTTTACCACATCTGAGGATGAAAGATGAACTATGGATAAGCTCAATGGGTCAGGTGTTGTTCCACTGACCTTTCATCAGTCTGAAATGTTAACTCTGTTTTGATTATGCCTGACCTGCTGAGCATTTCCTGCATTTGCAGTTTTTTTTAAATTTTGGATTTTGGATAAAAGCATTTTTGCTTTTAATAAATCAAAGCTATTTGCGAAAATAGTTGGTCAAGCATTTTATGAAAATCATCTTTTTAAGCAGATATTTCTTAACACTTTGTGATCGATACTATAAAGGAAACATTTGAGATTAGTAGAATTATTTAGATATCATAACAATATGTTTACAATGGGAACTGCAGTTATAAATATTTAAAATCATATGGTAATAGTGACTGAAATAAAATATTTTTCCTAACTATAGTTAAAAAACATTTTCAATATGTTATGTCCAGTTTGCCTCAATGCCCCAAGCTGTGTATATTGTGTTTTTATTGACTATATTTCCACAAACCAATTCCCGCATGTCCCACATGCAAACTGGATTTCTTTGAGTACTGGAGTATGCAGAACCTCTGTATAATGTTCTGGTTCAGTAGACCTAGCAGTTTACTCATCTTACTGTGGGGAATCTCTTTCTGTAAAGCATTATCTTTTATCCAATGCTTGGAACTTTAAACTACTGAGGAAGTTATTTCCAAAAATTGCAGTTCAGCACAACAGATTAGAATGCAAAAAATGGTCTGGTGCTGATCCAATTGGCGGCTATCCTGATCTCAGATGGGTCACTGCTTGGGAAACCGCAGTTTTCCTCAGCATTTTGTGTTAAGGAAAGCTAAAATCATTCTGATCTCCTTCTCTTTTGAATCTATTTGATAGCATATAGGCAGAGACCCAATGAGTCAAGATGTAGTTTGTGATTCCCTCCCGAGCTGCAGTTGAATAGCCTGTGAACATAGTAAGTCTCAACAATGAACAGTGGCCACTTGAGCTAAATTGTTGCACAACTACTGCGTGAGGAGAATCACTACCCTCAGGAGGATGAGAACAAAACGTGAAAAAGGGTAAAGCATTAGTGGAACGCTAATAATGTGGACCGACTGTAAGCACCTTAGAAGAATGTGGGGGAAAATGACCTGAAACAACTCTTATCTTCAGATATTCAATGACACCTAATCCATTATGCTTGTGTTTACAAAATGGAAATCCATCTCTCGGCAAACATTGAACAGTTTTGCATAGATCTGTACTGAGTATAAGCAGTACGATGTAAATATTCTGATGATTTGTTAATTTAAGGATGAAGTTACTCGGTGACTGGTTTACCTTATTAGATGGGTTGAAGGATCCACTGTAATAGTTTGTTACCTAGCATGTTATAATAAACCAAATGTAGTAAAAACCTCACATAGCTTTTAAGCAGAATTGCCATTGAAAGAAATAAAAAACTTTTCTCTCTGGATTAAGGTTAATTGCCTCTGTAGAGTAATTGTTCTAATCATTCTATTTGATCTGTACTATGTATTATCTTTTCACTTTTGGACTTAAATAGAAAAATGCTATCATTTTCTTCTCCATGAGAACAACCATTATACAATGCACAAATAACAAGTGGCAAGCAGCTCCTTAAGGCTGAAATTATAATTCATTGCATGAAATGGCTATAATTTACAACTGACACAGATTGTTGAGTTTGTTTTTCTCCATTCCAGCAGGAGATTATCAGTAATCAGAAATGCTGCAAACATTTTGCATTTATATTTTGAAAAATTACTGAGGCAAATTACTAAAAAAAACATTGGGGAAGAATTAGCTAAACAAGTTAGGAAAGTGAAGAAGAATTTTGGTCAGAATTGGGTTTTAAGGAAAGTCAGAAAACACTGAGGGAAGAATAAACTTCTTCCAGCGGGCCATCAGGCTGATCGGTGAATTGAGTGTATTTCTATGTTACATTGATGTTTTGATTTATTATAAATTATGATTGCACATTTAGATGGAGACATAATGTAAAGATTTTTACTCCTCATGTATGTGAAGGATGTAAGAAATAAAGTCAATTCAATTCAATATAAAGTCCAAGGAGTGGGCAGTGGTAGACATAGTTCTTAATTTTAATCAAAGGAACAAAGAGAAACACACATAAAATGCTGGAGGAACTCAGCTGGCCAGGCAGCATCTATGGAAATGAATAAACTGTTGACGTTTTGGGCAAAGACCCTTCTTCAGGACTGGAAAGGAAGGGGAAAAGCACTGAATAAAAAGATGGGGGGAGAGGGAAGGAGGATAGCTCAAAGATGAGAGGTGAAGCCAGGTGAATAGGAAAAGTAAAGGACTGGTGACGAAGGAATCTGATAGGAGAGGAGAATTGACCATAGGAGAAAGGGAAAAAGGAGGGGACCCAGGGAGAGGTTATAGGCATGTGAGAAGAGATAAGAGGCAGAGAAGGGATACAAGAAGAGGGGAGAGGGAGTGATTTTTTTCCAGGAAGGAGAAATCAATATTCATGCCATCAGGTTGGAGGCTACACAGACGGAATATAAGGTGTTACTCCTTCGGCCTAAAGGTGGCCTCATCGTGGCACAAGAGGAGGCCATGGATTGACATGTTAGAACAGGAATGAGAATTGGAAGTGAAATGTTTGGCCAACAGGAAGTTCCGCATTTAGCGGACAGAACAGAAACGCCCCTAATTTACCATGGGTTTCATCAATGTAGAGGAGGCTGCATCGGGAGCACCAGACACAATAGACGACCCCAGCAAGTTCAAAGGGTGAAGTGTTGCCTCACCTGGAAGGTCTGTTTAGGGTTTTGAATAGAGGTAAGGAAGAAGGTGAGTGGGCAGGTGTAACACTTAGGCTGCTTACAGGGATAAGTGCTGGAGAGAGATTAGTGAGGAGGGATGGACAAGGGAATCACAGAGGGAGCGATCCTTGTGGAAAACAGAGAGTGGAGGGAAGGTAAAGATATGTTTGGTGGTAGGATTCTTTTGGAGATAGTAGAAGTTGCGGAGAATGATGTGTTGGATGTAGAAGTTCAAGGGGTGGTAGGTAAGGACAAGAGGAACTCGATCACAATAAAGAAGATGCAGTAAGCACGGGTGTTCAGGAGAAGATGCAGATGAGGGCAATGTCAATGGTGGAGGAAGAATAACCCTGGTCTTTGAAGAAAGAGGACATCTGTGCTGTCCTGGAAAGGAACACCACATACAGTACGGTGGAGATGGAGGAACTGAGAAAAGAGAATAGCAATTTTACAGGAGATGGTGGGAAGAGGTATAGTCAAGATAGACACAGGAATAGGTAGGTTTATAAAAGATGTCAATCGACTGTTTGTCTCCAGAGATGGAGAAAGAGAGATCGTGAAAGGGAAAGAAGGTTTCAGAAATAGACCGAGTGAATTGAAGGGCAGAGTGGAAGTTGGTGGCAAGGTTGAAGAGTTGGGAAGCATTACCAGGGAATGCTTGGAACATAGACTGTTCTACGTAGCCAACAAAAAGACAGGCATAGCTGGGGCCCATGTCTATCCTTCAAGTGTGGAGAAAGTGGAGGAGCCAAAGGGGAGCTTGTTGAGGGTGAGAACCAGTTCTGCCAGATGGAGGAGTGTGGTGGCTTTATTGAGAAAAAAATCAGAGCGCTTTAAGCCTTCTTGAGTGATAGAAGTGTATAGGGACTGGACATCCATAGTGAAAATGAGGTCATAAGGTCCAGGGAAACGAAAGTTAGTGAGAAGGTCGAGAGCATGAGAAATGTCATGGATGTAGGTGGAAAGGGACTGAACCAGAGGGGATAAAATGAAGTCGAGGGATGAAGACACAAGTTCAGTGAGGTAGGAGCAGGCAAAGAGAATGGGCCTACCTGGACAGTCAGGTTTATTAATCTTAGGTAGGAGATAGAAACGAGTGGTGCGGGTAAGGGAACCATAAGTTTGGTGGCAGTGGATGGGTGTTCCCAGAGTTGATGAGGTCAGTGATGATAAAGAGACAGTCTTTTGATGGTTGGGAGTGAGGTCCTCTTCAAGGGTTAGGTATGAGGAGGTGCCTGAGAGTTCCTGCCTGGCTCAGCAATGTAGGAGTCAGTCTGACACATTACAACAGCATCCCCTTTGCCTGCGGGTTTGATGGTAAGGTTGTATTTGGTGCAGAGTGGAGGGCATATATTTAGAGGAGTTTTATAACTTCATATTTTATGATGAATCCATGTTAGGGTTTACACACAAAGATTATTTTAATCATGAGCCTTTAGAGGGTAAAGATAAAGTCTGAACAGCTCTTGGTGCTGGACAAATCACAGGCATAAGAGTCCTCGATAAGATTTAAGTTACAAAAGAATGAGAAGGAGGCTAGAGGAAAACAAATCAGAATCAAATCTATTATCAAGGACCTAAATGATGTGAAATTTATTGTTTTGCAGTAGTGTGGTGCAAAGATCTAAAATCATTAAAAATTGTGCAAAAAAGGAATAACAAAGTGGTGTTAGGCAATGTGAAGAGGAAGGCTAGGTAATCAGGCAAGGACTTGGCAGATGGATTAAATGGAAATTGTTCGGTTATTCACAGAATATAGTTGGAGGAATGTGATCATAATTTACTGGGCTTATTTCTGGGTTGGTTTCAAAGATGGTGTTTTTCTTAGTGAAGTTGTCTAGAACCATGGATCTCGAGGAAAGGGGTCAGATATCTAGGATGAGATGGGAAGAAATTTCTTCACCAGTAATTCTGTAATTGTGAGGGATGTGGAGGCTTGTTCACTGAACTATTTCAAAAGAAAGATGAAAGGATTTTTAGATATTGGGGAATTGAGTGATAAATGATTAGCTCAGGATCAGAAGCAGGTTAATATGTCATGAAATTTGTTGCTTTGTGGCAGCTGTACAGTACCAGACATAACAATTACTGTAAGTTACATCAATGAGCTTGAAAGAGTTCGGAGAAAAGTTTATAAGGATATTACTAGGGCTGAAGGACCTGAGTTATAGGGAAAGGTTCAATCGGTTAGGAATTTATTCCCTGGAGCTCAAAATAATGAGGAGATTTGAAATAGAGATATATAAAATTGTGAGGGATATAATTACGATAAATGTGTGAAGTAGGATGAGACCAGAACTAGAGGACATAGGTTTAGGGTGAAAGCTGAAATATTTAAGGGGAATCTAATGGGGAACTTTGCTCTGAGGGATGGTGATGATCATGTTTGTTGTTGTGTGCTGGGGCAGCAGACACCAACAGAATCAACAAACTCATTCGTACGGCCAGTGATGTCGTGGGGGTGGAACTGGACTCTCTGATGGTGGTGTCTGAAAAGAGGATGCTGACCAAGTTGCATGCCATCTTGGACAATGTCTCCCATCCACTCCATAATGTACTAGTTAGGCACAGGAGTACATTCAGCCAGAGACTCATTCCACCGAGATGCAACACTGAGTGTCATAGGAAGTCATTCCTACCTGTGGCCATCAAACTTTACAACTCCTCCCTCGGAGTGTCAGACACCCTGAGCCAATAGGCTGGTCCTGGACTAATTTCCACTTGGCATTATTTACTTATTATTATTTAATTATTTATGGTTTTATATTGCTATATTTTTATACTATTCTTGGTTGGTGCAACTGTAACAAAACCCAATTTCCCTCGGGATCAATAAAGTATGTCTGTCTGTCTGTCTGAGAATGTGGAACAAGCTGCCAAAAGAAGTGGTGGATACAGGTTCAATTGCAACTTTTAAGAGAAGTTTGGATGGATATATGGATGAAGGAGGTAAGGAAGGCTATGGTCTGGGTACAAGTCGATGGGACGAGCAGAAAAACAGGTCACCAAGGACTAGATGGGTCAAAAGGCCTGTTTCTGTGGTGCAGGGTTCTGTGAATGGCAAACAACGCAAGCTTTTCACTCTATTGCAGTACATGTGACAATAATAAAGCAATTCAACCAAACCCTATGACACTCTATTAGTAATAGTCACTTTGTTTCGGAGCAGTTTTCCATATTTTGAAAAGTTAATCCATCTCCTTTGGAATGAATGGGTCACTCATTGCCCTTCAGTTCCTATGTGAGTCTCCCACCGGTAGATGGCGCTATACATGGGAGTTTGCGGAGCGAGTCCCATTCGTCCCCATTTCGCTCACGGAAGGGGAGGCGGGTGCACGTGGTGGCGCATGCGCCGGGTGGGTGACTGGGGTAAGATGGCGCGTTTGTATGAGGAGTTCACCTTGTGCTGGCTGCAGAGTGGCGGATCTGTCCGTGCCGTGGAGCCCGCAGGTCCCGACTGCGTCCTTGTCACTCGGGAAGACCGCACCGTCGTTGTCTACAAGGTACTGTGGTGGTGGGAGTGACGAGAGGTTTCCCGAGAACGGTTTGTTGGCATCGTTACCTGGGGGAGTGCATTCCAATGACGGCACGGTCGCCGGATCACGTGGTCCGGGGGCGAGTGGGGGCTAAGGATGGGAGTGGGTGGGGGAATAAGGATGGGCTGGGGATTAGTAGAGGAGAACAGCGGGGTCTGGGAAGGGGTGAGGGAAGAGGAGTGGGAGAATTGAGGTCGGCGCTGGGGGAGGGAAACGACAGGACTTAGAAGCAAGTGCATCATGTATATCTGCCTCATGACGTGAAATTCATTGTCTTGCGGCAGCAGTACGGTGCAAAAACATAAAATTAAAGGAAACTTACAAAATAAATAGTGCAAGAAAGAGGAATGGCAGCGTAGTGTTCATGGTGAAGTGTCTCGGTCCGAAACGTCGACTGTTTACTCTTTTCCATGGATGCCGTCTGGCCTGCTGAGTTCCTCCAGCATTTTGTGTGTATTGCTTAGGATTGACAGTGTCTGTAGATTTTCTTGTGTTAGTGTCCATAGATCACTCAAATCTCATGGCAGAGGGGAATAGCTGGTTATGGATCGTTTAATGTGTATCTTCAGACTCCTGTACCTCTGATGGTAATAATTAGAAGTGGACTTGTCTCAGATGGTAAGGGTCCTTAATGATGGATGCTGCCTTCTTGCAGCACTTCCACTTGAGTATGTCCTTGGTGGTGGTGAGTGCTGTGCTGCATGACAGAGCTGGCTGAGTCCTGGACGTTCTGCATCCCCTTGCAATCCTACACATTGGAGGCTCCCTACCAGGTTGTGATGCAACTCATCAGAATGCACTCCATTGTGAATCTATAGAAATTTGCAAGAGTTGTTGGTGATATACTAACTGCGCTCAAGCTCTAAATTCGGAACCCCTGGTGTGCCCTCACATTTGCATTAATGTGTTGTGTTCGGGAGAGTTCCTCAACTGTTGAAGTGTAGAAATGGTAGTGTAGCAGTTAGCACAGATCTCTACTACAGCTCAGGGAGTTCAGAGTTCAGTTCCAACACTGATTCTGTGGAGTTTGATAGTAGTATCGGGGGAGAAGAAGGGGTTGGAAGGAATGAGGGAAAAGTCGGGTGAGTGGGTGATAGTGACGTGGGCCAAGAGGTCTGAGTTGGGGTAAGATGTGTCTGAAGGAAAAGTGTGGGATGGGGGAAGGATTGAGAGTGTGAGTAGGGATGGTGGGATGAGCTGGTGAGGCATGGGGTGAGAAAGGGGAGGGAGATGAGCAAGTTGAAGTTGGTACTCTGCTGTGTAAATATAAGGTGCCATCTTGTTTTTGAATTGTTGACCTGACGTACTGGCTGCTTTCTTGGGTGAATGCAATCAGAATCAGGTTTATTATCACTGGCATATGCTGTGAAATTTGTTTTGTGGGAGAAGTACTGTATAATGCAATACATAATTTTAAAAACTACAGATTACAATAAACATTTATTTATAAAATAAGTAGTGCAGATATAATTTAAGAAGTAGTGAGGTAGTGTACATGGGTTCATTGTCCATTCAGAAATCTGATGTCAGAGTGGAAGAAACTGTTCCTAAAACTTTGAGTGTGTCTTCAGGCTCCTGTGCCACCTCGTTGAAGGTAGCAATGAGAAGAAGGCAGAGTGGGGTTCTTAATGAGGCTTATGAAGATGTCCTGGATGCTGAGTAGGTTAGTGCCCATGATGGGGCTGGCCGAGTTAACAACTTTCTGCAGCTTTTTCTGATCCTGTGCAGTGGCCCCTGCACGCCAGATAGTGATGCAGCAAATTAGAATGCTCTCCACAGTACATCAACAGAAATTTGCGTGAGTCTTTAGTATGCCTGTATGCCTCCTCGTCACCACCTAAAATTGCTCCAACAGTAGTTGTCATCAGCAGATTGATAATGGTGTTTGAGCTGTGCCAAGCCATACCGTTGTCATTGTAGACAAAGTAGAGTAGATCTCCTGTAACAATGTTACTTTGTCAGTGGCTTGTACTTATTGGTTCTTCCGTCAGGAACCATCCCAAGATAAATATAATTTGGTCAAAAGTCAGCTATTTAAGTTGGAAAAGAGCAGGGTTCCAGAACTTGATGTTTGTCTGTTGGAGGTTTAATTATCAGTGGCAAGGTGATTACATTTGCAAATATTGAAGCCGGAACTGTTGTGTTCAGCCATTGCATGTTGACAGACCACTGGAAGTTGGAGTCAGAAAGCAGCAAAGTTGTGGAAGAATTTTTGTGCTCGGCTGAAACCAGAGTTTTCCCAGGTGTTCCTGAGTTAATGTCATTTCCAGTCCATGGAGAATGAAATATAATTGCATTTTCTAATTATATAACCGGTTGTAAAGGGCTTAGGAAAGTCATGGTTTTAAATGAAACTCCCTGATGCAAGTATTTTGCTCTCTGGGAGCCATTAATAATATGCAATCGTAAGTTGTGGGGGAGAAAATTACAAATGTACTGTATGCCTTCTTATCTGTGTTTTTGGTGTATTGAAGGTGTCAGACCAAAAGCCTCTTGGAAGTTGGACAGTAAAGCAAACCCAGGCAATTTCTTGCCCTGCAATCTACAATAAGCAGACTGGAGAATATGTTGTGGTTCATGACCATAAGGTAAGAATTTTGGGATTTGCTGCTTGACATGTGTTTATATGAAGTTATATAACCTGAGAGTTCTCGGTCTCGGTGCTCAACTACTGCCTTTGAAATGTTTATTTATACAACACAGTAACAGGCTCTTATAGCCCAATCAGCCCCCTACCCCAATTACATCCATGTGATCAATTAGCCAACTAACCCATACGTCTTTGGCATGTTGGAGGAAACCCATATGGTGTCAGAGAGAATGTATAAACTCCTTGATAACAGCGGCAGGAATTGAACCTGAGTTTCTGGAGCTTTAATAAAGTTATGCTATCACACTGCCTCTTCCCCACCCCCAATTCACGGAGGCCCTCCACAAATTTTTTAATTAAAATGTTCTATTTAATTATTTCAATAAAAATATTCTCAGCTGTGTATTTTTAACTTTTCTAATGATTATTACATAATATATCTCTCATTGTAAAATATCCTACTCCAGTTAAAACCAAATTACAGTAACAAAAGCTTGTATTTGTTTTGCATTTTCCAGATATAGAAAACACTTTACTGATTTTCAGAATAAAAAGTAAAGGTCACCTCTGGTTTTAAGCAGTGCAGTCTTTGGAATTGGAATTTTGATTTTTTTTTAAGTTCGCATTGTAACTTTATGGATTCTTGCTCCCATATCTGATTTTTGGCATCTTTGATTAAATGAATACTTTCATTTTGTATTGTATAGCATATAATGAAAGACAGCTGTTGGTTCTTTAAGGATTTTTAGAGAACATTTGTGTTAATATTTCAACCAATTACCAATGTCTGAACCAATGGGATGACAGTTTTACTACTTTTGTTTGATGGCTCAATTATTTTTCTGGCAAACTTTGACACTCTATTGAACCAAAATATTCTTTAATTTTAAAAGTCACGCGTTAAGCTTATGCTGTTCCACATTTAGGGCAAATGTAAAAAACATTTTTCCTCAAATGTATTTTCAAATTAACCTGTTGCTGGATATGATTATCAGCAATGAGTGGCACTGACATTAAGCTTGTATTGGTTAACAGAAATATTTATAAGAAATGAACCAGCACAGGTTGCTTATCATTTGCAGTCAGTACGGTTAACTTTAATTGTGTTTTCATCTCTCTTCTAGGTTTTAAGGATTTGGAAAGATGACGATGCTAATCTGGAAAAAACTTTCAAAGCAACAGTAGGTTGAAAATTAGATGGATGAAGTTTATAACAGATAGAATTTAAAGCAAGATACAGTAGGATCATCTTGCCACTAAACAATTTCTGTCAGTGGGAATGAGTAAAAATTTCAACAACAAACTGAAATATTTGCAAGTGAATTATTAAAGAAAGTTAAAGAAAAGAGTAATACACAAAATCAGGATAAAGGGACTCAGATCGAAATATCATCACTTAATTCCTTTCCATAGATACTGCCTGCCCTACTAAGTTGCTCCAGCATTTCCTCCAGGTTCTGTGGGTGAGAATGAGATTCCCATATGGCATGTTGTCTCCTGGGTGACAGGGTATCAGGGTACCTCGGATCGCGTCCTCAGCACTCTTAAGTGGGAGGGTGTACAGTTGGGTGTACACCAAGCCAGAAGTCATGGTGCGAGTGAGACCAGAACTAAGAAGATTGTACAGTTTAATATGTGGCTCAGGAGTTGATGTAGGAGGGAGGACATAAGATTTTTGGATCATTGTGCTCTCTTCCAGGGAAGATAGGACCTGTACAGAAGGGACGGTTTGCACCTGAACTGGAGGGGGACTAATATCCGAGTGGGAAGGTTTGTTGCAGCTGCACGGTGGGGTATAAACTGGAGTTGCAGGGAGGGGTGGGAGCCAGAGTACCGGGACAGTTGGTGGAGAGACTGTGGAGGCATATTTGGTGAGACCTCAGACAAAGTTAGGAATTGAAAGGTTGCGCATGGTGTGACAAAACCATAAAGGATGAAGACAGGACTTCACAGACGTTGTATCTGAATATGCGCAGTATATGGAATAAGGTAAATGAACTTGCAGCACAGCTGCAGATTGGCAGGTATAATGTTGTAGGCATCACTGAATCATGGCTGAAAGTTTATAGCTGGGAGCTTAATGTCCAAGGATGCACATTGAAAGGATAGGCTGGGGGTGGCATTGCTCTGTTGATAAAAATGAAATCAAATCATTAGAAAGAGGTGACATGGTGTCAGAAGGTGTTGAATCATTGTGGAAAGAGCAGAGGAACTGCAAAGGTAAAAGACCCAGATGGGAGTTGCATACAGACCCCCAAACAGTATTAAGGATGTGGCCTACAAATTACAGGAGATAGAAAATGCATGACAAGTCTTCAATATGCAGGTAGATTGGGAAAATCAGGTTGGTGCTGGATTACAGGAGGAGGAATTTCTGGAGTGCCTAAGAGATGGCTTTCTAGCAGCTCGTGGTTAAGTCCACAAGAGGATCGGCTATTCTAGAATGGATGTGGTGCAATGAATCAGAATTGATGAGCGAGCAATAGGAGAAGGCACCCTTCAGGGTATGTGATCATAATGTGATCAAATTCGCCCTGAAATTTGAGAAGAAGCTGAAGTCAGATGCATCAGTATTACAGTGGTGTAAAGGGAATTAAAGGCATGAGAGAGGAGTTGGCCAGAATTGATTGGAAAAGACCACCGCCAGGGATGATGGCAGAGAGCAATGGCTGGAATTTTTGAAAGCAATTTGGAAGGTACATCCCAAAGAGAAAGAAGTATGCTAAAGGAATGATGACACAACCATGGCTAACAAGAGGAATCGAAGACAACAGAGGAGGCATATAGAGCAAAAATTAGTGTGAAGTTAGAAGATTGAGAAGCTTTTAAAAACCAACAGAAGGCAACTAAAAAGTCATTAAGAAGGTAAAGATGGAATAGAAAAGTAAGCTAGCCAATAATATTGAAGAGGATACCAGAAGTTTCTTCAAATACCTAAGTGTGAAAGAGAGGCAAGAGTGGAGAGGAGACTGCTGGAAAACAATGCTGGAGAGGTAGTAATGAGGACAGGGAAATGACGAGTGAACTGAATAAGTATTTTGCGTCAGTCTTGACTGTGGAAGACGCTGTCGGTATGGTGGAAGTTCCAGGTGTCGGGCATGAAGTGTGTGAAGTTACCATAACTAGAGAGAAGGTTCTTGGGAAACTGAAAGGTCTGAAGGTAAATAAGTCACCTGGACCAGATGGTGTACACCCCAGGGTTCTGAAAGAGGGGGCTGAAAAGATTGCGGAGGCGTTAGTAATGATATTTCAAGAATCATTAGATTCTGGAATGGTTCCAGAAGACTGGAAAATTGCAAATGTCACTTCACTCTTCAAGAAGGGAGAGGGGCAGAAGAAAGGAAACTACAGGCCAGTTAGTCCCACCTCAGCGGTTGGGAAGATGTTGGAGTTGATTATTAAGGATGAGGTCTCGGGAGTACTTGGAGGCACATGATAAAATAGGCAGTGGTCTGCAGGTTTCCTCAAAGGAAAATCTTGCCTGACAAATCTGTTGGAATTCTTTGAAGAAATAATGAGCAGGAGAGACAAAGGAGAATCGGTTGATGTTGTGTACTTGGATTTTCAAAAAGTGTTTGACAAAGTGCCACATATGAGGCTGCTTAACAAGCTACAAACCCAAGGTATTACAAGAAAGATTCTAGCATAGGTAAAACAGTGACTGATTGGCAGGAGGCAAATAGTGGGAATAAAGGGAGCCTTTTCTGGTTGGCTGCCGGTGACTTAATACAGTTCCACAGGAGTCTGTGTTGGGACTGATTATTTTTACGTTATATGTCAATAATTTGGATAATGGAATTGATGGCCTTGTTGCAAAATTTGCAGACAATATGAAGATAGATGGAGGGGCAGGTTATTTTGAGGAAGTAAAGTCTACAGAAGCACTTAGATCAGAGAACGGGCAAAGAAATGGCAGATGGAACACAGTGATGGGAAGTATATGGTCATGTAATGAAGAAATGAAAGGGTTGACTATTTTCTAACTGGAGAGAAAATATAAAAAAACTGAGATGCAAAGGGACTTGGGAGTCCTTGTGCAGGATTGCTTAAGGTTAATTTGCAGGTTGAGTGTATGCTGAGCAAGGCAAATGCAATGTTAGCATTTGAAACCCCCTTTTTTATGGGCCTCTTCAGAAATGGCTCATTAACCCCTGGCTAACAGCCATTGGACATCAGTGCCGAGAAAACCCACCTTTCTTTAGCTTCATACTTCTATGGAATATACGACTCCAGTCCCATCAAATCCATGGGATTGGGATGTCTCACCCACCCGAGCCCTGATTTGTGTGATTTACTGTCCTGTTACAGCCCGCCGCCAGGAAATAAGATTGCACACTGCATAAAATTATACGGTATGTTTGTGAATGTTAACGATAAGGGTTAGTAAAGAAAAGAACAAAAGGGGCCCATTATCATTAAACAGTCAGATGTGCACAGGTCGGAGCTCAAATCATTCAAGAGCCATATTTACCAATCCTCGACAGACTCCTGCGCCTTGGTTCTATCAAACCTTACAACCAGTTCTCTCCAACGTCTTCTCTCTTCATCTTCTACCGAGCAAAGACCAAGACCAACCTTTGTGCCCCTCACAAAACATTTTTCCCTCTTCCCCCCCCCCCCCCACCCACCCACCCACCCAGTGTTCTCTGGAACCTTCTCCCAGTTCCACTATCCTAATTGGATGATTGGGTAACACCTTCCCAAGCATCCCTTATTTTTACTGGTAAACCAAGCAGGCTGGAAGCAGAACAGGCTGCTCTTACAGAGTTGCTAAAATGATATACCTACAGCATAGCAGTAAAATTGTGAGCCAGATTGTTATACATTCATTTCAAGAGGATTATAACATAAAAGCAAGGATGTAATGTTGAGACTATAAAACCCTGGTGAGGCCAAACTTGGAGTGTTGTGAGCAGATTTTAGCCCCTTCTCTCAGAAAGGATGTGCTGGAAACTGGAGAGGGTTCAAAGGACGTTCACGAAAATTATTCCAGGATTAAATAGCTTGTTGTATGAAGAGCATTTGATGGCTCTGGGCCTGTATTCACTGGAATTCAAAAGAATGAGGGATGACCTCATTGAAACCGATCGAATGGTGAAAAGCCTTGATAGAGTGAATGTGGAGAGGATGTTTCCTCTGGTGGTAGTTTCTAAGACCAGAAAAACAGCCTCAGAATAAAAGAGTGTCCTTTTAGAATAGAGATGAGGAATTTATTTAGCCAGTGAGTTGTGAATCTGCGGAATTTGTCACAGTCAGCTGTGGAGGCCAGGTCTTTATGTATATTTAAGGCAGAGGTTCTTGATTGGTCAGGGAATGAAGGGATATGGGGAGAAAGCAGAGGATTGGGGCAGAGATGAAAACTTGATCTGGTGGAGCAGACGAGATGGGCCAAATGGCCTAATTCTGCTCCTATATTTTTGTGTGTTTTACTCTGGATTTTCAACATCTGCAGAATCTCTTGTTTATTAAAGAAAATACTTTAAAGTATTAATGTTGTAATTAAATTGATATTAGTTTGTTATAGTCAGATGTACAGGGAAAAGTGTTCACACAGATCAAATCGTTACAGAGTGCAATGAACTAGAATGAGGTAAAACAATAATAATGCAGAGTAGAGTGAAAAGCTACAGAAAAAGTGTAGTGCAGGGAAGTGATAAAGAGCAAAATCATAACAAAGTAGATTCTGAGCTCAGGAGTCCATCTTATTGTGCAAAAGGTCCGTTCCAGAGGCTGATATCAAAGGGATAGAAGTTGTCTGTGCTTTCAGGCTTTTGTATCTTGTGCCTGATAAGAGAGGGAAGAAGAGAGAATTCCAGGGTAGGCAGGGTCTTTTATTATGCGGGCTGCTCTGCAGAGACAGCCAGAAGTAAAGACAGAGTTGACTACAGTTAAGTAAAGACAAACTGAACTATTGTAAATTAAAAGTCAAACTACCTGCCTTGTTGACTACCTTTGCTCATTTTTTCAGGGCGACTGTAGTTAGAGTTATGCTTTACAGCTCCAGCTGTAAGATCTGTACATTCTTCCTGTGACTGTGTGGGTTTCCTCTGGGTGCTCAAGTTTTCTCCCACGTTCCAAAGATGTACGAGTTAGAGTTAGTAGGTTGTGGGCATGCTATGTTAGCACTAGGAGCACGACGACACTTGTGGGCTACCCCAGCACATCTCAGACTGTGTTGGTCATTGCAAACAATGTATTTCACTGTCCTTTGATGTACATGTGACAAACAAAGCTTATCTGTTTTTAACTGGCTTGAAAGTCATATTTTTACATCGGGATGTGTATACATGATAGATTTTAAAACATCTTTAGAAGTTATTAATGATAATGTCTTCATCCATACATCATGCGATCCTTACAAATCTGAAAAGCTTTTAAGTAAAATGTATTTTCCTCTGAGAATTTTTTTTAATGATTTGTTATTCAGTCAGATTGACATTTAAGCTGTTAGATGTGAAGGAATCTTTTGAACTGACTCCTGACAGCAACTGAAAAAAGGTCTATGTTGCAGATTGTTGGATCTTTCATCATGTGCCATCTATTTGTCTCCCACTTAAAAATGCAGGTCAATTTTTTTATGTATTTCAAATACACAGCATCTCAGTCTGCAACATAAACTGCCTCATTGATCTCATTTAACTATTGCAAACTGTATATAATTAATTTTGTACATTGTTTACTAGATAATGCATGGTCATGAAGTGATTTTTGCTTCAATCATAATAATAATGCTCTGTATAGTTCCCTTATTCTAATCATTTTTGTGGTGGATATCTTTGGTGTTGACCAAACTTGTTTTGATATACAGTGGAGAGTATATTGACTAGTTGCATTATGGCCTAGTATGGAAACATTAATACCCTTGAACAGAAAATCCTACAAAAGGTGGTGAATATGGCCCAGTATATCACAGGTAAAGTCCTCCCCATTATTGAGCACATTTCCTTGGAGCACTGTCACAGGAAGACAACATCCATCATCAGGAACTCCCACCATCCAGCCCATGCTCTCTTCTTGTTGCTGCCATCAGGAAGAAGGTACAGGAGTCTTGGGACCCACACCACCAGGTTCAGGAACAGTTATTACCCCTCAGCCATCAGGATTTTGAACCAGAGGGGATAACTTCACTCACCCTAACACTGAACTAACTTATAGACTCACTTTCAAGGACTGATATTCTCAATGTTTATTGCTTATTTATTATTATCATTTTGCTTGTTTTTATTTTGTTTCTGTATTTACTGTGAGTGCCTGCAGGAAAATTAATCTCAGGGTTGTCCATGGTAACATACAGGTGGCCCCTGTTTTTTGAACGTTCGCTTTATGACAGCTCGCTGTTACAAAAGACCTACATTAGTATCTGTTTTCACTAACCAAAGAGGATTTTCACTTTTACAAAAAAAAGACACCTGCTTTATACATGTGTTTACCCCAAGAAAGACTACCATGACCATGAAGCCTTGTGCGGGCAGTTGTGTGCGCATGCGTGTACGTGCGTAGGCTTGTACATGCACATGCATGTATGTGCCGATTTTTTTTTTCTCTCCAAATCGATTTTGGCTTGGTTTCTTCCCGATTTTGATAAGTGAAACTACACCATACATACAATATTTCTACTTTATATAAGCTGTGTACTTATCATTCCTGCTTTTACTATATGTTTGTGGTATTTTAGGTTTTATGTGTTCTTTGGTATGATGTGGTAGGTTAATTTTTGGGTCTGGGAACGTTTGAAAATTTTTCCATATAAATTAATAGTAATTGCTTCTTTGCTTTACGACATTTCAGTTTACAAACGGTATCATAGGAACGCTCTACCTTCGGATAGCGGGGGATATATACATACATACACTTTGATAATAAATTTACTTTGAACTTAAAAGTAAGAAATATTAAAAAAATAAAGTCTTATTCCATTTTATTTTAGTTGTCCGCTGATATCTACCAGATACACACATTGCCTAAAGCAGAACCTCTGGTGCTCTTTGAACAAGGCAGTGTAAGGAAACTTGATGACGTTCTTTCAGCTCCACAACAGGAACTTGAAAGTGTTCTGTCAAAAGATGAAGTCATCAGGTTGGTGTTGAAAGTCGCATCCAAAAAGAAGGGTGTTGATCCTTAAAATGCTTTTGCTACATATTTTTGCATTATGTTCATGAACTGGGAAGTAAAAATGTTACAAGTCTCTCAAATGTTGTTTATGAGCATTGTTATTGAAGAACATTTACCTGCAATCATTGATAAATGATTGCAGGTAAATTGGTTTTCTTAATTGTGTGGTGGGGAAATATACTGGTAATTAAATAGATAGCAATCCAGAGGGTTCAGATTCTTGTTAATTGTGGTTAGGATGTGATTTTTTTTCCCAAAAGCCAAAAGCTACCTGCTGCTTTGTCAAAATAATTTGGACTCATTCAGGAATCAGCAACAGTTAGCAAAACTTGTCATCCTAATGAAACACATTATCACTATGATTGAAACATTTTATCCTCTTCCCCCCTCCCCACCACCACACCTCTGTTTCTACCCACCTTAGAGCTGTAGGGCATAACCTGTGTTATGACCTCAGCCATTTCAACGGACCTTCCTTATCATATATAACTTTTAATGGGGTTGGGAAAGTAGAGCACTGATAAGGCTCCCAGTGCTGTCATTAAGAATAAAATTAACATTTGAATGATTGTAAGGTGACCTGATCTGGGCTCAGAAACAATGCTGCAGGTATTGGAAACCAATCAGAAAACAATACAGAATGCTGGAAGTACTCAGCAAGTCAAGTGAAACAGTTAATAATTTCAAATGGATGAGCCTTTCATCAGAAATGGGAGAAGAAATTGTGGCAGCACAGTAGCATAGTGGTTTCATTAATGCTATTACAGTGCCTGTGACCCAGGTTCAATTCCGCTGCTGTCAGGAAATTGTATGTTGTGCTCGTGACTCCATGGGTTTCCTCTGGGAGCTTTGGTGTCCATAGAACCATAGAACATTACAGCACAGAAACAGGCCTTTTGACCCTTCTTGGCTGTGCCGAAACATTTTTCTGCCTAGTCCCACTGACCTGCACCTGGGCCATATCTCTCCAAACCCCTCTCATCCATATACCTGTCCAAGTTTTTCTTAAATGTCAAAAGTGAGCCCGCATTCACCACTTCATCTGGCAGCTCATTCCACACTCCCAGCACTCTCTGCGTGAAGAAGCCCCCCCCCCCCCCAATGTTCCCTTTAAACTTTTCCCCCTTCACCCTTAACCCATGACCTCTGGGGTTTTTTCTCCCCTGGCCTCAGTGGAAAAAATGTCCTTCTACATTCCAAGACATATGGGTTAATTGCTCAAGGGTGTAAACAGGCAGTGCGGGTTCATTAGACTGGAAGGGCTTGTTACTGTGCTGTGTCTCTAAATGAGTAAATAAATAAGTTTTAAGTTGTGGGAAAGGTACGGAATGGGGTGGAGAGCAGAATGACCAAGAGATTGTGATGCTGACTGAAAAAGGAAGCTTTAAGTGGAGATGACTGAAATCTGAAAAGATGAAGGGGGAGAATGTGTAATAAAAGACTGAACATGTTAAGTTGTTGAGTTCAGTGTGAGTCCTGAAAGCTGTAATGTGCCAGGTTCTTTATTCTGTGGCTCAAGCTTGCCTGGAGCTTCTCTGCAACAATGTTGGAGGTCAAATGCAGGTTTCAGTGGGTTGAAGAAATAAAATTACCCACAAGAAGAGCTTGTAGACTTCATTGATGACTGTGTTGGGACACTCAGCAAGGCTGTTGTGCAGTCTGTTTTTGGATTCCCAATATAAAAAAGACCGTGTATGAGTATCAGGTGAAGGTCACAAAGTTGGAACAGAGACAGGTGCTTTTAGGAGGTAGAAATTGCATCTTTTGCAGTTGCATGGAAAGGTGTCCTGAGAAGTGATGTTTTCAGTAGAGAGTTTTTATTTTTGATCAGACAATCCCATCAGACCCTGTTGCTCTTGAAAATACTTTATAAAGCAGATACCTACAAAAATATCTGTTTGCTGGAGTTTATGTATCTCCATTTTATTTTATTTATAGGTGGAGTACTGCTTCAGTGGAAGCTGGAAGTCCTGTTGTGTTCTTTGTCACCGAAAAGGTTTGCATAAAGTATATCAGGTTAAATTTGCAAGGCTTTATTCTACATCTTGGTTAAATATCCACACTCTGCAGTACCAATATCCTGTGGCTGCACTGCATATGATCTGTTGTATGTGACATGGCTGTCCCTAAGCCATCTCGAACAATTAAACTAGATAAATGAAAATGTAATTTCCATATCCTGCACCATCTCAGTGTGGCTGTGTGCTTCATTGTTTTGGAATCAAAAACAAGCAAAAGACCCTCATAGTACTGTGCAGAGACTCGCAAGGTTAACATTTATCATGTGTCTGTCCTCTTTCTAACCTAAATGAGGGGTAAGCAATAAATGTTCGCCTTGCGTGCAGTTCCCACAGTTTTAAGAAAACAGTTTTTAATTCTTTATTTTGAAAAAAAAAGGAGCACATTACTTTGAGCAAAAAGGTTCACTTGATGGTGGCAAGCTCCTTGTGCAGTCAACTTGTCTGTTTATATACTGGTCTTCCTGTAAATCATCTGTTATTTCTGTGGAGCAGGGATTCCCAACCTTTTTTGTGCTGTGGACCCCTACCATTAACTGAGAGGTCCGTAGACCCAAGGATGGGAACCCCTGTGGAGTCAGTTTCTTTTAACAGTCATTGCTATTATCAATCCAACAAATAACTATTGGTGCAGTGGCGAGATTTATTCCTGGGCGTGAATACGGCTGTATACTGAGTTGTGGCAATTGCATTGTCACTGTGAAAGTGAGATGACAAATGATTTAAATCTTCTATTAAATGTTTACAAATCTTTGAGTTGAAACAAATGGTGTGCTCTCTCTAACTTGATCAAAGTTAATGAGTAACCTCCAAGTTCCAACCTGATAGTTCTCTAGAAATTTATGTAGTTCCCTCTTGTGTGCTCTTTACCAGTGAGCACCATGAAAAAACTGTTTCAGGTTTGGAAGCAGACTACCTGATGGGGTTCGAAGCATGAAATGTTCAAGATGTGTGGGGGGGTTTTGGAAAGAAAACTACTTGAGAAATTAAGAAAATTTCTCAGTTTGGATTGATAAACACTTCATGGTTTGAAAATAGATGGTAACTTTTCTCTTATGATAATAACTTGCTCATGATTGGAATGGGGGAAGTGATAACTTGAATATATTTCAGATTTAATATTTTAATGCTTCAAATATTTTGTTTTAAACAGGGTGGGATATTCCAACTTTATACACAAAGGTTAAACCTTGATGTACATCACAAATATGAATTGGATTCAGGAGAAGATATTGGTTATCCTTTGAGCTTTGCACTTTCCCTTGAAAGAGAGGGCACTGCCCTGCTGTGTTTATGTAAGTTGTTTGACAGAAATTATCAGGTGAAATTTAAATAAAGATTTAGTTAATGGTCATATTTTAGAATCAATTACTGCCATGCAATAATTATCTTTTAGCACTGCTTTTATCAAAATAACTTGGCTGAGCTGTTAGAAGGCCACCATTAAATTACGTTAAAGGAAGAGCTTCTTCCCCCTCTGCCATCAGATTTTCGAATAGACCATGAACACTTCCTCACTGTTCCTCTTTAGCTCTATTTGTTTGTTTGTTGTCATTTGTATCTTGCACCTTCCTTTTGTCATGACAACAGCAAAATTCAGAACATAATAATAAACCTGATTCTGATTCAACCAGTTAAAGCTCATTTTGGACACTGGTAAACTCGATTAACTGGCCAAGAGGACCAAGTAATTTCTCCATCAGTTCTTGTAGCAGAGTGCATGAACTGCAGTGTAAGAATATGATTGTGTATTGCTTCTGCAGTGTAAGTTTAACTGCAGTTATTTAGCATTTCACTGCAGTCCTTGTTATATACTTGTATAGGACTATTTTGAATTTTAGCTACTGAATGGATGATTAGAACATTTCAGCCCAGTTACAAGCATAGTTCCACTTATTATTGCTATCTGTATACTCGTTATCCACTGCTGTAGAAGTGGAATAAGAGAATTTGCTCAGTTGGATGACATTCATCTTGCACCCATGACTTAAAATTTTATTGAATTTCATTATCTGTGGCCTTGTGGGTCATGACACCAATGTATGAAATGTTTTAAATGTGAATGATTCCGTACCTCACTTCCAGATGGTCTTTTCAAAATCCCCATCATGTGAGACTTTCATGTACTCTTCACACTCTTCCATCAATGAATAAATTAAAATGAATTAAAGTCAAAGACTGTTGTCAGAATCATGGTTATTATCACTGACATACTGAACACTGAATTTGTTTTGCAGTCACAGTACAGTGCAATACTGGCAGACTTGAATCTTGATTAAAAATTTGAATAAGTAGTGCAAAAAGAGAGTAAAATGGTTCGTGGACCGTTCAGAAAAACGATAGCAGAGGATTGTAAGCTGTGCCTAAAACATTGAGTGTGAGTCTTCAGGCTCCTGTATCACCATCTTAATGATAGTAATAGAAGAGGACGTGTCCTGATTGGTGAGGGTCCTTCGTGTGGATGCTGTCTTCTTGAGGCATCACCTTTTCAAAATGTTTTTGATGGTGGGAAGGCTTGTGGCAGTGCTGGAGCTGTCTTGAGTTTACAACACTCCACAGGTTTCTGATCTTGTGCACTGGTGCCTCCATACCAGATGGTGAAGCAACCAGTTAGAATAATCAGTAGAAATTTGCATGAGTCTTTGATGTACCAAATCTCCTTGTTATACTGGAACAACATTTGGCCATGATGACTAAATCTCAATCATCAGTGCTGTCCTTATTTTTGACATTTTATCCGAATTAGAGCGCCATCCATGTGCTTCTGGCACAAGTGAGTTGCTTTAACTGATGGTATTAAACTAGTTTTAATAGATTCAAATCTGTTTTCCCCACATGAAAAAGGGAAACAAATTCTGCTTAGCTTAGATGTAGATGGCCACTCTTTCTAGTTCATTTTCCAGCTGCGAACAGCTATTGCGCGTACTTTTTAGCGGTTGTGTCTACTTATTACTGATAATTTTCTCCCTCTTTTGTTGAAGATTCCACTGGCTGTATCTATAAAATACAGTTGTCATTAAACAGGAATTCAGCTGACAAGGATTGGATCCTATCTCAATCATTATTGTGGAAACTGACAGGCTGTGTGGATTCTCTAGTCAATGCTGCTATATTGGCCTTGGATGAGACGCATGTTGCTGTGTTAGGAGCTCCACAATCTCATCAGTGCTCCGCCAAAGGTACCTATTACATCACAGATATGATGCATGACCGTATTAGATTGCCACGTCTGCTGATAGATTGCTTGGTGAATCATTTGGTCCACCTTTGCATGAAAGGCCCTCTTTTTATGTGGGTATGCATTGTCATTCTTGCTCTGCACATGACGTACATTAGGGAGGAAATGCTGATTTTTATATGGCCTGGATTTATGGTCAGTAGTAGTTAGGGAAGCTCCTTACAAAGGTGTAAATGTATATTTTCTGATGTTGGTTCCTGTTGGTTGTCAATTTAACTGGATCATTGGCGTCCAGCAAACACCGAATCTATCAAGGTGTTATAATTATGCCAGATTTTAAAACTTAAACCCCATGCCATGAAATTAGATTCTGGGGTCTTTTAAAATACTTGATCTGCGAGTGAATTCACTGATACTCGGAGCTGAAGGCAGATAATGCTGTGGAGAGGAGCAGAAATCACAAATTCAGCTTCTAGATTTCTGCTTTCCTCCAGTTTGGCACAGACTGGATGGTCTGAAGGGCCTATTTCTATGCTGTAGTACTCAATGATACTGCTCATGGTGTTGGTTTCTCATTCCATCGATATCAAGTGTTTTGAGTTTTGCTATCACAAATTGCTAAATTCAAATTGAGCTGTGTGAATGAAAGTATTTACTTCAACACTCAAGATAGTTTAATGTCATTTCCAGTACACCTGTCCAGATCTTATGCAGCACAAAAAAACTCAATAAATACAAATACAAAGCTTATATACATTAATTGTATGCCCATGAAGTGACACTAGGCGCAGGAGTGCTTATACATAAGGTGACTGACAGGAAATGATAAAATAATGGTGGTTGAGGGTTTGGAAGGGTGAGTTAGTGGTTGGAGGTGTTGATCAGCCTTACTGCTTGGGGAAAGTAACTGTTTTTGAGTCTGGTGGTCCTGACGTGGATGCAATATGTCTCCTCCCTGATGGAAATGGAACAAACATGGTGGCTTGATAATTATTTCAGGAAGTTGTTGATCTGAGAAAGGAAAGCTTTGTGGCTATGACAGTTGATCCTAGATAGTGTGAGGAGATCTTAAGACTGGGCTGATGTTTTGGACAGGACATCTAATCGAGAGAAGTGGGGAAAGTAAATGTTCACACTGAAACATTTACTTTCAAAAAGATTGAGAAAGAATTTTTAAAATCTAGCTCGCAAAGGTGAAATATGGCCTCCAATTTACTACATTTGGTGTCTGTTGGGACTGGTTTTCGTGATCTGCTCCACTTTTACATAAAAATGGTACTATAGGGTTCCACAGTAGATGGCGGTTAGCGCAACACTACTACAGCTCGGGGTGTATCAGAGTTCAATTCTGTTCAAAGTTTGTAAGTTCTCCCCATGACCATGTGGGTCTCCTAAGGGTGCTCTGGTTTCCGCCTATATATAGTTCAAAAGCACATGAGTTAATAGGTTAATTGGTCATTGTAAATTGTCCTGTGATTAGGCTAGTTTTAAATCGGTGGGTTGCTGGGCCGTGTGCCTACTTGGGTTGGAAGTGTCAATAAATAATGACTTTGAAAGATGGAATCTAACTGATACCACTATCATGTCATCAGGAAAGTAGACATGCTTTCTATTTACTGATTCCCTGTAATAATCACAAAGTTACAAAACTGAAGCAGGATTTGGGTAATGTGTCCTTTCAAACTTCTTTTGCCACTTAAAGGTTGGTCTGATACCTTTCTGCTTTGCTGACTGATTCTCATTCAATCCCTGATTCTTTTAACATTGATTTCAACTTTCATTATGTCTAGTTTCTGAACATTCACAGCTCTCTGAGCTGGAAATTTCCAAAGGTAAGAAACTTCTATGTGAAACAAAGTTATTTTCACTGCAGTATCAAATAGCCAGTGCCTTCGCCTCACCATGCTCTGCAGTTCGACACTCTCCAGCTGGAGGAAACTGTCAGCGGCTTCCTTGTTGGTCATCTATGATTCATAGTACGATTACTGATGTACTTTGGGAAATTATGTATACACACCCTAACACTGAGACTTGCTCTTCTATTTTGGGATTTTTATACGATGCTTTTCTGTAGTCCACACAATTTAAGATTATTTAACTCCACTCTTGGAAGACTCTTCTGGGTGAATTTTCTATGGAGGTGAAAGACAGCAGGTGAGAGCACCTCATTTGGCAGCAAGCATGTCTACTGGATTGTATGAAAACGTATATTTGTGTTTGCCTTTCAGATTCTTTGAGTATCTGGAATACAAGATTCCAAACACTCCAGGCATGGAAGGAACTTCCTGAGGGAAGCTCTGGGCAGGTAGTTTGCTCTTTGTTGTTTTTAGCCTTTATGGTGATTTTATTCCTTGTTTTAAACATGAGAAGCAACTGTGCATCAATACCACTTGGTACAAATTTTTAACTTTCATACTTATCATTTCTCATTCTTTAAGACTGCTATCTCAAGGTGTCCATTTAGAAACGTGTGGAATTATGCCTGTGCCACTGACAGCATTTATTTCTAAGTCAGGATGTATTTCAAGTTTTGAATATGGTATTTTGTGCCAGCTGCTCTTATCTTTAATGTAAGAGGTCATAACTTCAATGACTATTGTTGGAGTAGCCTTGGGAAGTAACCTCTACATTGTGCAGAATGTGCTGACTGAAGCTATAGTGTGGTTGAGAGAGAGAGAGAGAGAGTGACAAATGAGATGCCAATCAAGGATCTACATTTGTTCTGAATAGTACTGGCTTCTGCTGTTGGAGTTGAACTCATCTAGAGTTGACCCTTCCCTACTCTGGGAAGGTCAGTGAAGCAGAGAGAAATTTAACAATAGAGTATCCCATTCCACTCCTGACTTCACTCGTATTCTGTCTGCAGCTGGTAAGTTCACTGTAATTGGCAATGGAAATTTTAATACTTAATTAAAATCCTTCATTGCTTACATTACGATTTCTTTTACAGCAAGCCGCTCTTCAGTCCTAAAGTTCTTTTGTAGTTCACTCAACCATTATTGTGCAGTTGAGGGATTCCAGGTTTTGCTGCTTGCATTCAAAGAAAGAGGCTAATCTTATCTTGAATTTCCCATCCATAATGTAATGGCAGAACAAAAGCTGGAACCCTTCACCTTTTGATAAGTTAGCAAGTGAGTGGTGTAGTATCAGGTGGACCCTTCCCCACTGTGGTGGAAGGGAGAGAAGCGTAACAATAGGAATCGTCAAGAAAACTGTTAAGAGGAGGCAAAGAGATGTTAGTTGGAAGATTTTTGTTGAAGCTGGTGGAAGTTGCAGAGACCCTGACATAATTAAAAGTTAACTCTTTTTATCTTATCAGTTGTGGTGTTACGATGGGAAGCTCTTTGTTCCTCATGGAAAAGCCTTAAGCGTGATACCATTTACATGTGAAACCTGTTCTCTGGCAGCCGTCCTTGGCAAGCTCAAACAGCCAAGTGAAGGAGGTAGGTTACTGTGGTTGAGAGAGCAAAATTTCAACAGTTAAAATTATACACTTACACCAATTTTTAAGGTTTATTTTTTCACTGAATTTACTCGTAGAGATGCATCTTTGTTTGCATTTATTTTCAAGTAGCGTGATGAATGAGGCTGGTTTTGAGCTTGGACAAAATAGGTGTGCTTATACGCCTAGGGTCACAGAATAAAAGAATTGTTAGTTCCTTTTGTTGCTATTCTTGTGAGAATTATAACTAGTTCAACGTGACCTGCTCCTAAATTTGTTCATGTCAAAATAACCTGCCTGTGCAATATTCACTTGTGTAAGCTGGATGAAAGCTCATTTATTAAGCATCTTCCACAATCAGCATGTCCGAAAGTGCTCAACAACCATTAAATTACAGCCACTGTGTGTTCTTTTCTGTGTGAATATAAGGCCAAAAGACATAGGAGCAGAATTTAGCTATTCAGCCAATCTAGAGTGCTGTGCCTTTCCATAATGGCTGATTTATTTTCCCTCTCAACCCCATTCTTCCTTCCTTCCTTCCTTCCCTAACTTTTGACACCCTTACTAATCAAGAACCTGTCAACTTCCACTTTAAATATACCAGATGACTTGGCCTCCACAGCAACCTGTGGCAATGAATTCCACAGATTCACCACTCTCTGGCTGAATAAGTTCCTCCTCATCTCCGTTCTAAAGGGGTGTCCTTGTATTCTGAGGCTGTGCTGTCTGGACCAGGACTCCTACTATTGGAAACATTCTTTCCATGTCCACTTTATCTAGACCTTTCAATATACTGTAGGTTTCTATGATTTCTCCCTCCCTTCCCCCCTCCCCAACCACCCCCACCATCTTCTAAACTCCAGTCAGTACATGCCCAGAGCCATCAAACACTCCTCGTATGTTAACCCTTTCATTCCCAGGATAATTCACATAAACTTCCTTTGTACCCTCACCAATGCCAGCACATCCTTTCTTAGTTATGGGGCCCAAAACTGCTCACTGGACTTCAAATGTGGTCTGGCCAATGCATTTTAAAAACTCAGCATTACACTATTGCTTTTTATTTTCTAGTCCTCGTGAAATGAATGCTAACGTTTCATTTACTGTCCTTGCCACCAACTATATTCAACTATACTACCACCATACCTCTGGTTCCAGTCTCCCAGCTCCTCCATCTCCACATGTACTCATGAGATGCATTTCTTATTTTCTCAGCCATGGTTTCCCTCTACTGCAGTTGACAAAGCCCTTGACAACATTTCATCTATATTCGGCATCTCTGTTATTCTCTCCAGGAGGAAAGAGGGCACACTTCCAGCATCTGCAGCTTTTTGTTATTTCTTTTATTTATACTGTATATACTTAACACACTAAATATAGGTTTAAATTAATTCAGTGATTGATAGTGTATTTTTCAATTCATAAAAGGGACACATCTGTCCACTGTGGTGAACTGGAATACAATGCTTCAAGAGCAACAGTATGCTGAGCTTCATCCTCCTGTTACCCTCGACACAGCTGAATCGACACCCAGTAGAAAAGTAAGCATTTACTTCCACTGATGTATTGTACTTCCCTTTTCAAGTATCTGAGAGCCTGGGGCCAAGGGCTGGAGGCCTGTGTCAGTGTGTGGTGAGGGTGGGAAAGGGGCTTGTTTTGCTGTGTTTTGTTCTGTTGTTCTGCTGAACACTGTGTGTGCTATACTGGCACTGGAATGTGTGGTGGCACTTCCGGCTGCCCCCAGTGCATCCTTTAATGTACTGTTTTTAACACAAACAATGGATTTCACTGTTTCAATGTACAGTACTGTCTTGGGCGCCTTGGACTTTTGCACTATACTGTAGTAATTTCATGTATTACACTGTCCGGCTAGAGAAAAAACAAAATTCGTGCCGTGTGAGTGATGATGAACCTGATTCTGATATGGGTCTCTTGTGCACTGAGAGTGGGAAAGGGGCAGGGAGAGAATGGTTGGGGAAAGGGGAAGGGAACAAGCAGCTCAAACCACCAGAGAGAAATTCTGTAATGATTGATAAACCAATTGTTTGGAGTCAAATGACCTTGCCTTGTTTCTCAGGGTCACCTGCCCTGGCACTCCTGTGCCACCTATCCCACACCCCTCCTGCAGCGCTTCACCCTCACTAGTACTTACATTCTTTGCAGATTTACAAACTCATCCTCTGCTCCACGTTGATAAACACAGTTCAATGCAAAAGCCTGAAATGCCCTAGCTATATATATGTGCCAGACTTCAGTACAGTAATGTACATGTTAACTAGGTGGTCCTCTGTGAATGGGTAGAAAACTCTTGTGTTTCTTGAATAATTTGCATCTTCTGTATTTTTAACTTCCCCTCTCCTATATATCCCCTTCATTTTGCCCATCTACATTTCTTGCTGTTTTGGAATATGTGAGTAAGAAATGTCAATGGGCAAATTCTGTTCTTTAATGCTATTTGAACTAAGTTGCCTGTGAGAGCCCTACATGCAATGTGCTCCAGGAAATTATTCCAAGCTTTTTGTCCTTTATAAACGTTTGCTAACAAAGTACATAAAGAACTCAGAACATTTTTTAAAACAGAAAACATTTTGATGGGGAAGACTTGTCAATGCAGTTCAGAGTAAAAGGTCTATTGACTGTTTCCAAGAAGCACTGAGCGCCAGAGAATGGAGCTGTTTTAGTTATGCCTGGGATGTGATGGAAGGAAATAGGCTCAATCTGCTTCCTTATCTCAAGCAATTTTCAAGCAAAAACTCAGTGGCCCAAAGCAAAGTGAAATTGAATCTTTTTTTTTTCTTGAGCAAATGTTGCATGGGAAATGGTGTAAACTTCAGATAATCCAGCCACCTTGCAACTTTGGTGCTGAGTAAGCAGATTTACAAGACTATTGGATGTTGGGCAGCCTTGTAGTGTAGGGCATCACTTTACAACACTAGCTGCCAGATTCAGGTTTCATTCCTGCTGTCTGTAAGGAGTTTATACGTTCTCCCCATGACTGTATGGGTTTCCTTTCACGTTCCAAAGATGTACTGGTTAGGGTTAGTGAGTCCTGCGCATAATATGTTGGTTCTGGAAGCGTGATACTTGTGGGCTACCCAACACAATCCTCGCTGATTTGATTTAATGCAAACAACACATTTGACTGTCTGTTTTGATGTAGCACATAAAACTAATCTTTATATTCCTATTTATACCTAAACATCCAATTATTTCACTTATTTTTAAACCCGTTACATAGTTGTATATTAAGCTTCCAGTGAACCTGGTGATCTTAAAAGAGAATGGGAAATACATAAACACTCAGGACCCCAGCTCTTGTCAGTGTTCCTGACCTCTGGTGTTTTAACAGCATACCTGGCCCTCCATCCAGATCTTGGCCATATTCCAGGGCGCAGTTCTAGCTGCACACCCCATTTACATGGTGTATCCTTAGCACACACTGGACCAGGTGTGAACCAGTGTGACAAACCGTCAGGATTTCAAGCAGATTTGCACATTTAAAACATGGGGAAATGGCTTGCTGTGATTCTGATCCCTACTTTGTTTTGCAGCGGAAAAACAGAAAACTTAAGAAAACCCAGACACAATCTTCTCTGAATCAGACTATGATTGAGGTAAGCCAGATATCTACAGAGAAGCTTGAAGCATCACAGCTTGAAACTTGTTTCTCTTTCAAACCCATCCCCTCGTTATTAGAAGTTAGAGTTTTTTTTTCAAAATCTTCCCAATTTCTTTACACAAATAATTTTCCATTCACTGCTGCAAATAATGTGGACTCTCTTGTAATTTGTTGTACTTTCTTTTTGTATCATTGCAGCAATGAAGGTGGTAATACTTATTTAACATAGAATACTACGGCACAGTACAGGTCCTTTGCCCCACAATATTGTGCCAATCTTATAACCTCCTCTAAAATCAATCTAACCCTTACCTCTCGCGTATCCTTCCATTTTCCTTCATCCATGTGCCTATCTTTAAGAGTCTCTTCAATGTCTCTAATGTATCTGCCTCTACCACCACTCCTGCCAGGGTGTTCCACTCTCAGTGTAAAACAAAACTTTCCTCTGATATTCGCACCATGTAATTATTTATTGATTTGGTTTGGAAATTATAACACAGTTTAACTGTAGTACTTTTAAAATTCTATTTGGGTGGTTTTTGTATTGGTAACATGCTTTGAAATGAAAATTGTGATTAATAATCTTTCAAAAGGATAAGGACAACATTTGTAGTGATGAATCAGAAATGGAAAATTATTTTATCAACAGTTCTCGAGTGTATTTATGGTGCAAAATATTAATCACTTTGAGAATCATAGTATTCCGAGTCCAGTTGAGAATAAAGTGAAGTCTGGCAGCTTAAACACAGGATTAATACTGCAGAGTATTAAATGGGCGCAGCTTTTGGACATACTTCGTAACAATTAGTTTATTGTTCAGCTAAGGTAAATGCCTCCCCTTCCTGATTTCAAATTAATGTTCAGTTCATATTTTTGGTCTCAGAATAACTGCTTGGACTTTGAGAGGCCTGTCTCCTCGGTGCTCCAAAGTATTATCCTGACTGAGTTATGCAAGTTGCATTTTGATAATTGTTTGTTAGGGACCATGTCATTTATTGTATATTCTTTCACAGTGTGAATCAAATGAAAAAATTGATGAAAAATTAAATCCATTGTTGAGTAATCTGCTGGATCCCAATGCACAGCAAATGATTACACAGGTTGCTACGATTTTGGTAACCAGATGTATGGTACAGAACAAGTTCTACCCCAAGAATGCACTAGTGAAGCTATTACAGACACAAATGCTTTCTTACAGGTGAGAAAAATATCTTAACCCTCCAAAACAAAAATGCCACTTTTACCTAATTGAAGTTACATTTTGCCTCAGATATACTTTTGTTAATTGGTATAAAGTGATCACTCAAGTTGAGTATGGTGTTCTGCTAAGGGTTTCTCTCTTGGTTCTAAGGTGGCTGTTGAGGCCAATCCAGAATCCACATATTCTGGTGCAGCGTGGGCAAGAGTGGGGCTGTGATTAGTGGTTGGGCTTGAGTGAAATAAAACTTCAGGTTCTGCTTTTCCTTTCCACTTGGCCCTTGCTATTTCTGGCTGAGAAGGTTAATAATGGACCTGTACTAATATAATCTAAGAGTATCTATAGAAAGTGGAGCACTGTCTTGACTCAATATTTCCACATTCTAAGCATGAGATTTCAGTGATAAATTTTTGTTCTTAACACTGGTAGTACTGAGCATTTAAAAACACAGGGAAAATTATTAATGATGTTAAATAGCTTCCATGATACACAAATTGAGATAGAGCTACAAGGGGCACCGTGGTAGCATAGTAGTTAGCGTGACACAATTGCAGCTCCGAGCATCAGAGTTCAGTTCCAGTGCCTTTCTGTAAAAAGTCTGTGTCCTCCCTGTGGAATGTGTGGATATTCTCCAGGTGCTCCAGTTTCCTCCCACAGTCCAAACGCGGTAGGTTAAGTGGTCATTGTAAATTGTCCCATGATTAGATTAGGGTTAGTCAGGGATTTTTGGAGCGACATGGCTGGAACGGCATACTGTGTAAATTCACTAAGTAAATTGAGGTATGGCTATAAGAGGTGCCACGGAAGCGTAACAGTTAGTGCAGCGCTATTGCAGCTCAGGGTGTCGGAGAGTTCCGAGTTGTGAGCGTAAGTAGTGTGTATCTTCCTGAACTGACCATGTTTATTTCATCTGGGTGTCTGGTTTCCTCCCACAGTCCAAGGTTAGTAAGTTAATTGGTTACTGTAAATTGTCCTGAGATTAGACTAGTGTTAAATATTTGGGTTGCTGGACAGTGCAGCTCATGCACCAGAAGAGCCTGTTCTGCACTTTTTCTCTAAATAAAAATTTGTTTATCAGCTCTCACAGCCTTGTCAATCACTCCTGCATTGCTGGATATGTAATTAATTTTTTGAAATAATTATATAGTCAAAATGTCACCAGGGTAGAATATTTGTTGGGTTATGCAGGATCTTTGTGGAATGAAGTTGCCATTGAATTTGATCATGTTCAGATGGCAGGTGAACAAACCAAAACATCTGCTTCTCGCCTCACGGATAGCATCTGACTGATTGTTCTCAGCATTTGCATTTCTCTGTAGGGTACTGTTCACATTGACGTCAATCTGTGGCACCAGTAAAGTAATGTCACAGCTGTTGTTTGTGATCTCAAGCTGCAGATGTTTAGTTTGAAAGATTATCTTATGGTGGTGTTGTGAAAGCTGTTTAGTGACACTAAAACCTGTCGAAGGAAGCCCTCAAATAGTTGCTGCCTTAAAGGTTTTCTCAAATTTAAAAGGTATAACTGGTGTAAAATGTTCTTTCACAACATTACATGAGTATCACGAACTTGCATAAAGCTAATATGTGAAAGATAAGAAAAGTTCAAAGTGCCTGTGTTACCACACACCACCTTGAGATTCATTTTTTTGCAGGTATTTATAGGAATAAATGGTGAAGAAATAGAATCTATGAAAAACCATACATTAAAAAAGTCAAACAAACATCCAATGTGCAAAAGAAGACAAACTATGCAAATACGTCATGTGATATTAGAAAATCTGCTCTGTCCTGATTCTTGATTTTAGCAGTTATCAGATTGATGTACAACTCTAATGAGTAGGCCAGAAGTGGTTAAACCTCTGAAAGAGCTGTTAAATTAATCCCCCTTTCTCCAAGTTCTTTTACAGTATCAAATCAGTTTCCACCAACCTTTTAGGAACTTGCATAGTTTTCTGATTCTTACGTTTCTTGAAATCAAAAGGCTATGCCTTTTTGTCCTAGACTCTCTCACCATGGGAAACATCCTTTCCACGTCTACTCTGTGTAGGCCTTTCAACATTTGAAAGGTTTTAGTGAGATTCCCTACTCATCCTTTTGAATTCCAGCGAGTACAGACCCAGAGTCATCAAATGTTCCTCGTATGATAACCCTTTCAATCCTGGAATCATCCTTGTGAACCTCCTCTGGACCCTCTCCAATGCCAATATATCTTTTCTAAGATGAGAGGCCCAAAACTGTTCACAGTACTCGAGATGAGGCCTCACCAGTGCCTTATAAATCCTCAGCATCACATCCTTGCTCTTGTATTCTAGACCTCTTGAAATTAATGCTAACATGACGTTTGCCTTCCTCACCACTGACTCAAGTTAACCTTCAGGATGTTTTGCACGAATCCCAAATCCCTCTGCATCTCAGATTCCTGGATTTTCTCCCCATTTAGAAAATAGGGAGAAAATTTATTTCTACTACCAAGGTGCATGACCATACGTTTTCCAACATTGTATTTCATTTGATACTTTATTGCCCATTCTCCTCATCTGTCCAAGTCCTTGTGCATCTTACCTGTTTCCTCAACACGACCTGTCCCTCCACCAATCTTCGTATCTTCTGCAAACTTGGCAACAAAGCCATCTATTCCATCATCTAAATCACTTATATACAGCATAAAAATCATTTAAATACAGCATAAAAACATTACTAGTCACTGACAGCCAACCAGAAAAGGATCCTTTTACTCCCACTCGCTGCCTCCTACCAATCAGCCAATGCTCTAACCATGTTAGTAACTTTCCAGTAATACCATGGGTTTTTAAATTAGTAAGCAGCCTCATGTGTGGCACCTTGTCAAAGGCCTTCCAAAAGTCCAAATACACAACATCCACTGCATCTCCTTTATCTATCCTACCTGTAATATCCTGAAAGAATTCAAACAGGTTTGTCAGGCAAGATTTTCCATGCTGGCTTTGTACTATCTTGTCCTGTGTCACCAAGTACTCCATCACCTCATCCTTAACAATTGACTCCACAACACCTTCCCAACCATTGAGGTCAGGCTAACTAGTCTATTATTTCCTTTCTGCTGCCTTCCTGCTTTCTTAAAGAGTGAAGTAACATATGCTATTTTCCAGTCCTCTGGCACCATCCCAGAGTCAAATGATTTTTAAAAGATCAATTCTAATGCCACCACAATCTCTAACGCTACCTCTTTCAGAACCCTAGGGTGCAGTTCTTCTGGTCTGGGTGACTTATGCACCCTTAGGTCTTTCAGCTTTTTAAGCACTTTCTTTCTTGTAACAGTAACTGCACCCACTTCTCTTCCTTCACACACTTCAACATAAGACATACTGCTAGTGTCTTCCACAGTGAAGACTGATGCAAAATACTCATTTAGTTCATTAGCCATTGCCTTGTCCCCCTTTATTATTTCTCCTGCCTCATTTTCTAGCAGTCCTATATCCGCTCTCAGTTCTCTTTTATTGTTAACGTACTTGAAAAAAACTTTTACTGTCCACTTTGATATTATTTGCTAGCTTAATTTCATACTTCATCTTTTCCCTTCTAATGTAGGTTTTTAAAAACTTCCCAAACCTCTATCTTCCCACTAGTTTTTGCTTTCTCATATGCCCTTTCTTTTGCTTTTACTATAGTTTTGACTTCCCTTATCAGCCACGGTTGTACTATTTTACCATTTCTTAATTTTTGGAATACATATGTCCTGCACCTTCCTAATTTTTCCCAGAATTGCACACCATTGCTGCTCTGCTGTCATCCCTGCCAGCAGCTCCTTCCAATTGACTTTGACCAACTCCTCTCTCATACCACCGTTAAGTTCCCTTACTCCACTGAAAAACTGCTGTATCAGACTTTACTTACCCCTGTCAAATTTCAAGTTGAACTCAATCATATTGTGATCATTGATTCCTAAGGGTTATTTTACCTTAAGGTCCCTAATTGCCTCTGGTTCATTAAATAACACCCAATCCAATATAGCTGATCCCCTAGTAAGCTCAATGACAAACTGCTCTAAAAAGCCATCTCTTATGCATTCAACAAACTCACTCTCTTGAGATCCATTACCAACCTGATTTTTCCCAATCGACCAACATGTTAAAATCTCCCTTGACTACCATAACATTACCCTTTTGACTTGCCTTTTCTGTTTCTTGTTGTAACCTGTGGTCCACCTCCCAGCCACTGTTGAGAGACCTGTATAAAACTACCATCAACGTCCTTTTACTCTTGCAGTTTCTTAACTCAACCCCCAAGGATTCAACATCTTCTGATCCTATGTCACATCTTTCTACTGATTTGATGCCATTCTTTACCAGTAGAGCCACACCACCCCCTCTGCCTACCTTTCTATCCCTCCGATATAACGTGTAACCTTGGATATTCAGTTCCCAGCTACAGCCATGATTCAGTGATGGTCACAACATCATATCTGGGAATCTGTAACAATGCAACAAGATCATCCACCTTATTTCTTACATGATGTGCATTTAGATACAATACCTTGAGTATTGTATTTGCTGTCCTTTCTGACTCTACATCCCTAATGATTTGATACTCAGCCTGTTGGCTGCAATTAAGTCCCATCACCTGCCTGTCCTTCCTGACAGTCTGACTGCATGCTATCTTTACTTTTTTACCATCCGTCCTTTCCTGAGTCCCTTCACTGTGGTTCCCACCTCCCTACCATGTTAGTTTAAACACTTCCCAACAGGTCTAATAAACCTGCCCACCAGAATATTGGTCCCCCTCGGGTTCAGGTGCAACCTGTCACTTTTGAACAGGTCATACCTCCCCCAGAAGCGATCTCAATTATCCAAGAACTTGAACCCCTGCCCCCTGCACCAGCTTCTCAGCCATGCATTTATCTGCCAAATCATCCTGTTTCTACCCTCACTAATGCATGGCACAGGCAGCAATCCAGAAATTACTATCCGGGAGGTCCTGCTTCTCAGCTTTCTGCCTAGCTCTGTAAATTCTCTTTTCAGGACCTCATTACTTTTCCTTCCTATGTCCTTGGTACCAATATGTATCAAGACATCTGACTGCTTCCCCCCACCCCCCCCCAAAATGTCGTGGACTGGATCTGAGACATCCCTGACCCTGGCACCTGGGAGGCAACGTACCATCCGGGTGTCCCATTCATGCCCACAGAATCTCCTGTCTGTTCCCCTCACTATTGAATCCCTGTCACTATCACTCCCTTCTTCTCTCTTTCCTTTCTGCACCACAGACACTTGCTCAGTGCCTGTAACCTAGTCACTGTGGCATTCTCCCAGGTAGTCATCCCTCACAAAAATATCCAAAGCAGTATACTTGTTTTTGATGGGAATGGCCACAGGGGTGCTCTGCTCTAACTGCCTATTTCCATTTCTCCTGACGGTCACCCAGCTACTCGTCTCCTGCAACTTCGGGGTGACTGCTTCCCTGTAACTTTGATCAATCATATCCTCACTCTCCCGTACGAGCAGGTGGGCATCCATTTGCTGCTCCAGATCCCTAACATGGTCTTCAAGAAGCTGCTGCCAGATACACTTCATGCAGATATAGTTCCCCGGGAGACTCTGGGTCTCCCAGTTCTCCAACATCCGGCACGTAGAGCACACCACAGCCATTTAAATGGCACAGTGAGAGAGGGGGGAGGGAAACAAGAAGGAAACCTCGGTACTTTAATTTATTAGGGGTATGAGCAACTAATCTTTGAGTTTGTGGAGATTCAGCAAACTTCTATCGATGTGTGGTGTAGAGTGTACTGACTGGCTGCGTTACAGCCTGGTACGGAAAATCCTACAAAAAGTTGTAGATACAGCCCAGTCTATCACAAGTAAAACTGTTCCAATCATTGAGCACATCCACATGGAACTCTGTCGCAGGAAAGCTGCATCTGTCATCAGGGACACCCACCACCCAGGACATGCTCTCTTCTTGCGGCTACAGGAGCCATCAGCCATCAGGCTCTTGAACCAAACGGGATAATTTCACTCAATGTCACTTGCCACATCATTGAAATATTTCCACAACCAACGGATTCACTTCCAAGGATTCTTCATCTCATGTTCTCTATTTATGTAGTATTATTATTATTATTATTATTTCTTTTTGTATTTGCACAGTTTGTTGTCTTCTGCACACTGGTTGAATGCCCTGTTGGGCACTATTTCACTGATTCTGTTATGGTTATTATTCTTTAGATTTATTGAGTATACCTACAAGAAAATGAATCTCAGTGTTCTGTATGGTGACGAAATTGTACTTTGATAAAATTCACTTTAAACTTTGAAAACTTGCTTTGAGAGTGAAGATGTCTTGTGAGAAGTTATGGATTTGAAACTGATGATTCTTTTTCAGCTTGTGTCCGGATTTGATAACAGTCGCCATGAATAAAGCAGACTATTACCTCCTGCAGCTATGCCTAAAGCATTTCCCTGATATCCCAGAGGCTGTGGTATGTGCCTGTTTGAAGTTTTTCCTCAAGTAAGTATTAAGTTAAGCAGTCTTGTAGAATGTAAGTTTTTAAACTAGAAGATTGGTGGAGTCATAGATATCAAAGAAGGTTACAGAGACATGGGTCAACTGGGAAAAAATGGGCAAAGAAGTGGCAGATGGAACCTAATACAGGCAAAGGTGAGGTGACACACAAAATGGTTGGGCACCTCAGCAGGTCAGACAGCAGCTATGGACAGAAATGGCATTTGACATTTCAGACTGAGATTCTTCATCCGGACTGAGGAAGAAGCCAGAACGAGAACGTGAGGGGAGGGGGAAGAGTGCAAACTGGCAGGTAATAACCAGGTGAGGGGAGAACATGGGTGGGGAGGAGCGATGAAATGAGAAGCTGGAATGTGATGGGGGCAAAATACAAAGGGCTGAAGAAGGAGGAGTATGATAGGAGAGGACAGCGAATTTAGAATCTTTGAATGGTCCATTTATTATCAAAGTATGTATGCAGTATACAACCCTGAGATTCATCTTCTCACAGACAGCCACAAAACAAAAACCAAGGAACCCATTCAAAGAAAAAACATCAAACCCCCCCCCCACCCCCATGCACAAAAAACAAATCGTACAAATGGGGAAATAACAGAGAAAATAAAACACTTAACCCCCAAAGTCTTCAAAAGAGTACAGGTATATCCAATTTAGCTCAGTTCAATCTGTGCTGTGTTGTTCATTAACTCAGGCTGCAGATCCACTCTGTCCCGGTCACGGAGAAAAGGAAGGAGGTAATGTATTTGGGGACATCGGGTCATATCAGGACATATAGAATAAATGTCAAGGACCTTAGTGTTGTTGTATAGAGGTACCTTGGGGTGGAAATCCATGGTTCCCTGAAAATGGAGCCACAGGTACGTAGCTCTATAGGCAGAGGAATTGAGCACGAGTTGTGATGCCGTGTAGGTTTCGGCTGCATTTTGGCTGTTGTGTATAATTGTGGTTGCCACTCTACAGGAAGGCTGTGGTATCGTTAGAAAGAATGCAGAAGGGGCTCACCAGGATGTTGCCTGGAATAGAGGGATTTAGTTACAAGGAGAGATCAGATGGATTGGATTATTTTTTCTGAACATAGCAGACTGAGGGGTGAATTTAGAGATTTAAGATTATGAAGAACATCAGGTAAGTCTTTTTCCCAGATAAGGGAAGTCTAAGACTAAAGGCCTGAAGGTAATGAGCATAATTTGCATGGGAAATAGTGTACACAGTAAAAATCCAATAATCTAGCCGTCTTGCAACTTTGGTGTTAGATGAGCAGAGTTTGCAGATTATTGACTGTTATGAATACTGAAACATACAATTATTTCACATTTTACCCGTTGTATATGTCTATTAAACTCTGCCACCACCGATGTCTCATCACATGAAGCCTCAGTAGTGTTATACTGTTTACTTTTTAACTTGTGTCGTAAATGCACTTTATTATTTGTTACTTTATTTGTGTTGATGTTACTTTGTGAGTTGTATGTACTGTGTTGTGCACCTTGGTTTTGGAGAAATGTTGTTTTGTAAGCTTGAATTACAATGAACTGAACTTTAGTATAATAAACATCGCTGTGAATTCAGGGAGTTTAAAGAGAAGGGTAAATACACAAATACTCAGGACCCGAATTCTTGTCGATGTTTCTAACGTCTTGTGATGATTGGGGAGGGTAGATTTAAAGAAGATTTAAGGTAGTGATTATATGGAATGAGCTGCCAGGAGAGGAGATAGGCAGATATAATTGGAACATTCAAAAGGCATTAGGGAACATTCAAAAGACGTGAGGAGCAGGGGTATATGGTCTTAATGAGGGCATATAGACTTATCTTGGACTCAAAGATTGGCATGCTTTGAATATTATTTCATCACTTTTAACTTCAACTCGCATTTAGGTAGTTTACAAAAGAGCAAAGTTTGCTCCAAGTGAAAACTTGAGAAAGTACAGGTAGAAAATAAGGCGCAAGGCCATAATGAGGTAAATGGTGAGATCAAGAGTCTACCTTATCATAGTAGGGGACCATTCAATACTCTTAAAACAGTGGGGTAGAATGGGTCTGAAAGCATGTACCATCAGGCTCATTGACATCCATAATCCTGCTGCTTATAGAGCACGAACAATCCCCAGTGTAATAAGATGCAATCTCCCTCATTATCCCCTTACACCTGATTGTCTATCTACACTGCACTAACTCTGTACTGGAACACTTCCTGCATTCTGTTATTGCTTTTACTTTGTACTGCCTCAGTGTTTTGGTTTGGTAAAATCTGTATACAAGACAAGTTTTTGACTGCACCCCAGAACAGGTGAAAATAATAAACCAATTTACTTGTAACTTGATAGATAAAGTAAAAGCAGATTTAATAACTTTTGGAACATTGGATCCCTGCATAACTGCTCTTCGCCCATTTATTTGGCATCCCCATGTAGTTATACGGTCAAATCAGTAATACAGCTGAACTGGTTAGCTGATCGTGATTATGCAGCTGATACCAAATATAAAACTTGCTGTGCCATCAACTTGTAAAACATGAGTCTGTGTTCTGTCTGTTTGATTGCTGTTATAAATTGTTCTTATTGTGTTTTTGTTTGTGTTTCTAACACAATGAGTCAGGCACAGTTCATATTAGTGGCCAATATTCTTCAGCCGTGCTCAGATCAGGGTGTGTCCAGGATATGTGTATTAGCAACTTCCAAAAAAGTATTTGTATTTGTTATTTCAGCTGTTCTATATTTTCTCATTAAAAGAACTTGTATTTAAAGATCACTGAAGCTTTACACCTGTAATTCTTCCCCAGTGCCAGTGAAACAGATCTGGAGGAAGTCATCGTGGACTCTCACAGTGCAGCTTCATACATGGAAGTAGATCAGAGTTCCTCAAAGCCTGAGGAGAATATGGAAATAGTAGAGAATGGCTTCAATTCAATTTTAACCGAAGATGACAGCAGTAATGTTCCAACACGTGAGGGCAACAGCAATGTTCCAGCAGAGGAATATGTCAAAGATTCTTGGAAGTCTGCAACAGATTCAGTGTGTCCTGTTGGTCTTAAAAAGGCAGCTTTGTTGTATCCTTCCCAGTGTGTCCAATTGAGATAATGGGAAATTGAGTTTACTTAGCTTACAGTTCACAGTAAATTTATTGTCAAAGAACGCATATATCACCATATATTTCCCAGAGATTTTCTTGCAGGCATTCATTGAAGAACAAAGAAATACAGTAGAATCAGTGGAAAAACTACACACACAGACTGTCAAATGATTTTATGTGCAGATTTTATGCTGTGTTGTAACTTCTCAGATGTTATTGTGTAAAACCTTAGTTTGCAGAGAAGACTCAATGATCTGATTCTGCTCCTGTATCTTGTTTTATAATTCTGAAAATTGAAGCAGTGAGTAACAACTTGGGTGGAAAAATTTGGCTGATAATTGATCTTTTATTTGGGGCTTCCTCAATTCTCCTCTAATTAACCCTAGCAAAAGGAGAAAATAATTCCAAATTCTCGATTATTAGATGCTGGGGGAGACGTTGCGACTTTGAATTATTTGGTTGCTTCCAAACAAAGGTACGGTCTCATTCTGTCTTAACCAAGGCATAGTGTAGGAAGTCACAAGGTATAAGTTTCCCTGTTAAACTGCACCTTGTTGCTCTATTTCCATGTGTGTTCCCGGACTGAAATAAGGCATAGGAACACAATGAAGCAATTTGGTCCATTGAGTCTGCTCCATCATTCCATCATGGCTAGTTTATTTTCTCATTCAACCCCATTCTCCTGCCTTCTCCCTGTAACCTTTGACACCCCTACTAATTAAGAACCTATCAAACTCCACATAAAATACACCCGAGGAACTGACCTCCATAGCCACCTGTAGCAATAAATTCCACAGATCACCACCCTCTGACTAAAGAAATTCCTCCTTATCTCTGTTCTTAAGGGACCTTGTATTCCAAGGCTATGCCCTCTGGTCCAAAGCTCTTCCACTATGGGAAACATCTTCTCCACTTGTACTGTATCCAGACCTTTCAATTTTCGGTACTTTTCAATGAGATCCTCCTCTCTTTCCCACCCCACCATTATAAATTTGAAGTTAGATATGAGCCGCCTTTTGGTTTGACCTGAAGAGACTTGGAAATCATTCATTTGTGTGTGCTTGCCTGTGTAATGAGTCATTTTAAAATGTTATCTGGATATTTGTACAAAGTTTTCTTTAACTGCAGCTCATAGGAATGAAATTCTACTGTCTTCATACAGTGAAGCTTTCCTTTTGCCTCCCCTCAAAGATCTCACTGTTGCTGAAGTGATAGTAAGTACAGTCTTTAAATGCTGTGTGTAGAAGTTAACTCATAAGTAGCTGTAATTTTGCCAGCCTTGCCAGGTCAAGGGAAACCTAATAGCCTCACTTCTGTGTGTCAGTGCCAAAGTTGTAGGCTGACCCTGAGAACTCAGTCACTGAAAATTTAAATTTATTACTCTGACCGCAGAGTGCAGGAAGAATGTCTGGCATTCAGCATCCACTGTTAAGGTTTGTTTCCAAGCAATAAATAACTGAGAAGGAAACATATGCATGCTCTTGGAGATTTGTGGACATATTTTTGAATCCTTTCTTTGAAAAGGGGGCGGCACAGTAACACAATTAGTTAGAGTCAGTGACCCAGGTTTGATTCCGCTGCTGTCTACAACGAGTTTGTACATTCCCCCTTTATATATTTTTTTTTCGGTTATACCAATATCTTGTTCAGTCCTTTCTCTTTCCCCGCTTCTCCCACCGTCCGTTGTTTCTAGAATTGTGTGGCACAGAAATGGCCTCGATGCCCATAATTTGGGGGGTGGGTTGCAGGGAGTAATTACCAGTGGAGTAATTTCTTTACTGATTTAAGGCTTTTGGACTTGCAGCTTTTTCATAAAACATTTCTTTTTCCTTTCAGTCCATCCCATGCGGACTAACATCTTGTCTAGTTTTGAGAGTTCTGGGTTGGCTGATGAAGCCCTTGCAGTTTCTGCAGACTGACAAGTGGGCTACATGTTCCTTTCACTCTGTGTGCTCCCCTTGTTGAGCCTCGAGCTGCTCAGGCTTCTCCATTCTTTCAAGATTTTGAGAGCATATTTATTGCTTTATTTTTCTGTCCTAGAAATACTTTGTGATGGTGTCAGGGTTGAGTGCTTGTGGTTATTTCAGGAGAATTTAAAATGTCTGCTCTAAATTGTCTAGACCTCAAACACAGAGAACGTTGGAGATCACTGCTACTTGGTGGACCTTGAGCTCGGTGCCAAATTTGACATCCTCAGTCTTGTGATAGTTGTCATCCGTTATCTGTAGGTTATAGTGGGATATTACAGATGGTGATATTTTTTGTTATCAAGGTTAGCCTTTGCTGAATGCTATTTCCCTTGAAACCTTGAAATTGAAAGCAATTATATTTTGTAACACGCAGAAGATGCTGGAAGAACGTAGCAGAGCAGGTCAGGCAGCATCTGTGAAGATAAATAAACAGTGCTGCCAGAGGTGGTTGTAGATTCAGATACTTTAGAGACACTTAAGAGTTGGGCACATGGATGAAAGAAAAATAGAGGGATGTGCAGGAGTGATGAGTTAGATTGTTCTTAGAGTAGGTTAAAGGGGAGGCACAATACACTGTGCTGTAATGTTCTACGTTTCCAATGTTATAGCTATGAGCACTGAAGACTTGAAACTCTTGTGGGCAAAGCTGTTAAATTCTAATAACCGCTTCATGCTATGATCTGGTTTTCCCTACTTATAAGTAGAGAATCCGTCACAGTGAATGTTCTCATACTGGTGTTCTCATCCCTCTCCCTAGTTGTTTCTTGAGTACCTGCAGTACCTGTACATGAAGCAATGCCAAACGTTTGACACCATACTTCCAGGAGAGAGGATTCCCACAACTGCTCAGGTACACAAAAAAACCTTTCAGTCTATTCCATATTCTGCATTTAAATCAGCAAGTGTTAATTCTGCTTTGTGTGACTTAAACTATTGCATTTTTTTTAGCCAATAACCACCTAAATACCTTGAATTCTTTACATTGGATGTTAATTGCAGTGCCAGCACCTACTGTCTGTCCCTAATTGTTTACAATGAGGATCGGCAATCAGATTTATTTGCCAGGTCCATTTACATGTGTTAGAAATTTGCTATGTTGTGTTGGCAACACGTAACAAAAAAACATTCAACAATTATAGAAAAATAAAGTTAGATGTTAAAGTACAGAAATGGAATTAAATGTGCATAAATATTAGCATGTATTAAGGTTTAAAGTGTTTGCAGTGCAGTGACAGGTTATAGAGGGGGTGGAGTGGCTAACTAGAAAGGTTGATCAGACTAACTGCCTAGGGGGAAGGAACTTTTAAGATGGCATGAAGTTTTTGTTTTAGTAACCCTATAGTGCTTTCCAGAGGGAGCTTTTGGAAAAGGCAGTTTACAGGGTGGGTAGTGTCCACAATGATTTTATTGTTGTCTGCTTCTTTGTCCTGCAGTGATGGTAGACTGCAGCCAAAGTTTGCAGTAATGTTTGTATACTGTGAGAGGATGCTGCACCAACCCGTACAGTACTGGCTGCCGTGAGGATGCTTTCTGTAATGGCAGCAGGCAACTGCCACAAGAAATGCATCCTTGCCGAGCCTTTTTTTGTCTGTGAAGGAAATGTGGTTCTCCCACAAGGTCCTGCAGAGTGATGATGCCCAGAAAGCTGAATGTTGAAACAGTGGTACCATAGAGTTGTCGATGAGTGAGTGGAGAGGAGACCCATTTCTCCTGAAGTCGATATGTATCTCCACAGTTTTGAGGGCATTCAGTTTCAAGTTGTCAAAAGGAGTCCCTGCCCAGACCAGGTGTTTGAAGTAACCACATTGTTGTGGGTTTGATGTCAGTCACAGGCAGGATGTGTATAGTATTGACACATGTCATGTACCAGATGGGTATTTGTGACATTCCTGAAGTTTATTGGTTATCATTACTGAATAAAGTGTAAAATAATTTTCTCTCTGCCATTGAAAACTTGAAAAACTAAAACCTGTAAACATCTGTCTGCTGGTTGTTCTCGTCAGAAGGAAGGGTATCTGTAATCTCAACTTAATTGTGCATTTTAACATCAACAATAAAATGCTTTATGCCACAGTGAGTTTAAGAAGTTTGAATAAGTATATAGATGGGAGGGGAATGGAGTGGTGTAACTAGAATGGTTTATCAGATTAACTGCGTCGGGGAAGAAACTTATAAGATTGTGCCCAACACTGTGCCTGTTCTCCATCTCCCTCTGATGCTTACCCCCCCTTCTTTCTCCCGAGGCCTCCCGTCCCATGATCCTTTCCCTTCTCCAGCTCTGTATCACTTTCACGAATCACCTTTCCAGCTCTTAGCTTCATCCCACCCCCTCCAGTCTTCTCCTATCATTTTGCATTTCCCCCTCCCCCCACTACTTTCAAATCTCTTAGTATCTCTCCTTTCAGTTAGTCCTGATGAAGGGTCTTAGCCCAAAGGGTCTTAGCTTCTCCTTATAGATGCTGCCTGGCCTGCTGTGTTCCACCAGCATTTTGTGTGTTATAAGATTGTGTGATTGTTTTAATAGCCCAATAGTGCTTTCCAGAAGGGATCTTTTGGGAAGGGCAGTTTGCAGGGTGGGCAATGTCCTCAATTATTTTTGCAGTCTGCAGATGCTCTTTGCTGTTTGCTGTCTGCAGATGCTTTTTGCTGTTTGCTGTCTGCAGATGCTTTTTGCTGTTTGCTGTCCAGGTGCAGGTCAGTGGGACTAGGCAGAATTACAGTTTGGCATGGACAAGATGGGCCAAAGGGCCTGTTTTATGCTGTAGCTCTCTGATTACATGATTGGAATGTAAACCAGTACATGGAGTGTTTGAGGTGAAATAGCCTTGGTGTATTTAAGGGAAAGATGAATAAAGAGGAAGACATTCTGACTGTTATATCTGTAGGGTTTGTTCCTATTTTCCAGTTCAAATCTTAATGCTGTAGATTAAATCATTCATAATGCATGTCTATATAATTTGTATGTAGTAATAAATAACTACATAAATGTGTTAGGACTGTGGATATATGCTTCATTCTGTCTCAGACTCTCATTTTAAATGTCTCTTGCATCTTTTTTTGCCAAAAAAGTGGCCAGGCTGTTTAGTTGTTGCCCAAGCTGTGAAATAACATTTAATACAGTTCTAAGCATCCTCATCAAAAGACAAATCAAACCTGCAGGTGCTAGAAATGTAAAATAAAAAACAATTATGTTGGCTGCCTGAGAAGCTGACTGTTTGGAATATAATTTTGTCTGAGAAAGCTTGGTAAAATGATAGTTTGGAATTATAAGCATTTTGTAGTGGTGAACAGTTCACTTATGGACAATCCTTTCAGGTCTTGGACTGGTTAAATCTGCTATTGGATGCTCACTTTACATTACTGGTGATGACATCAGAGGCACACAAGCTGCTTAAAAACTTTAACAGCTTCATCACTTACCAGGTAAGGTTAAGTGTGTATTGACATTACGTTATCTCTTCGGGTCATTATTTTATTTTGAGATTAGCCTGAGTGCTTCACTGTAGAGTTATGAATAATCCTTCGTTTTTGTCCCTAGGAATTCATTAGGTGCCGTAGCCATTGGGTTGGAATATTAAATTTGAATCCTGGGAGCCAAGGCCTGGTGTCCCAGTATCAGTTTTTTTACTTGATTTACCACCCTTATTTTTCCAGTTCTTTGAAACACATCTCGTGCTTTACTGTTCACACCATTGTCAAACAACTTTGCAATTCATCTTTGAAAGAATATTGAACTCAACAGCAGCTAGGGATGGGTCTCCCATGTTGTTAATGTTTTTAACCTTTCTTAAATCTTAATCTGTGGTTTGTTGACCAGGTGGGAACAAACTATTAATCGTTACTTTTATAACTCCACCGGTTGCCTCACCTTCCACCTTCTGCAAAATCTCATCACTGGTTTTATCAGATTTGTACACTGGGTACTGTTCTTTAATAGTTTTCTATCATTGGGTGGCCAAAGCTTTACACAACACTCAGCAGACCTTGTACAGATTTTTTAAAATCCATCTCTGCAGATAAACCAGATATTAATTGTGATGTCTTTGCAGGCTTGTGTATTTGTACTATTACTGTAACTCTGTAGTGAACTTTTATCCTTGTATATCTCAGTGCATTTATATTCCCTCCTCTGGATATATCCAGATTATTTTTAGATCAGAATCCCCAACACCACTTACTATGTCTTTCATGCTGAAAAAATTATTTTGCTCCGCTGCACTCCACTCTGTCCTCTCCATCCTCTTTGCCATTGCACTCCCTTCATTTCACAGACCTTTATCTCTCCCTTGAGTATCTTGGTTGAACTGAATAAAAATACTGTTCTGAAACTCCTATAGACTGAATCCTGATCCCTTTCAGTCCACATCTTCAGGAATTCCGTGGGAATTTCTTAACCAACCTAATTTGTATTTGTGGAAAATCGTTAACATAAGGAAGCTGGGGAAAATATTAGGTTAGACAGATGGCTTTGGATGCAGAATCGTCTCTCAATATTCGCAATGTGAACTGTTTCAGTGCTGGTTTTGTCTTAGAAATTGAGGGAAGTCCCATATTATTGCAATGGGCAGAAATATTTAGAACTGTCAGCACATTTTGTTCAAAAGCACAACCAGGGATGCCCCAATGTAAGAATGCTTATACATGCTGCACACCAGACTCACTGGTTACTAATAATTTCTGACATTTAACTTCCCTCTACAACAGGTGAGGTTTTACTCTGAGCTGAACAAGATCGAGGAAAGCCTACAGCAACTACAGAAAGTGAAACCGCAAAATGATGGACTATATTCTATTGAAGTGATCAAAATTTGTTAATTAATCTTATTCAAATAACTGTAATGTACTTGTTTTGGGTTGTATTTATGATGTGTGGAAATAGTAATTTTCTTATGTTCTACTACTTTTGGAATTAAAATTATACTTTGTGTATTCCTGTTCATGTCATTCATTGAATTGTTGCCAGATATTATCATCACCAATGTCCAGGTCTCAGTCTGTAATTGGCAAATAGGACCATGGATATGCAGTACCTCGTTGCATACTACATATCTGCTTTGAGATATTTCTGTAGTTAGGTAGTGTAGTGACTGATTTTCTGCCCAACAAGATCCCATAAATATAAATTAGTCAAGTGCTGTTTTGATCTGTTTATAAGGAGGAATGTTATCTAGGATATTTGGAATGACAATGCTTGTTCTACAGAAGTGGAATTTGAGAGCCTTTCTTGAGCAGGAATACTGGATCTCAAGGCCTGCCCAAGAGAGACATCATCAGGCCAGCACACTCTCAGGTTTATGAGAACATGCGACCTGATTTCTGAATCTCAGCCTTGGACGGAACCAAACCCACACCATTGATCCAACAAAGGGGAATTACACTGGCTGGAGGTGTGTCTCCCATCTCCAAACAGGCCAAGTTCCCAATTATGAATAAAGTAAAACCTTTAAGACTTGCTGGCATCTGTTGCATCTACAATGTATCTTGTTATGGGCTTCAACTGAAGTATGAGAGGCATTTGTCTTGTGTGCACCAAGGCCAAACATGGATCCTATCTGTTCTTTTCATCACAATACCGAAGCTGGCAGTCTTTGGTTTCCAATTTACTTACTGCATGAAGGCAGCCTTTGCAAATGCAGTGTGACCACAATTGTCACTTTCCATTATGTCCACCTTGACCCTCTTGCAGATTGCTGTCAATCACTCATCCAGGACTACTATCATCCTGTCTCTGTTAGTCCCAACACTTAAACTATCTTCTCTCCAGGTCATGAAGTCCTCTGTATGTGGAGATGCAATGCAGAATAGGCCCTTCCAGCCAAAGAGCCAGACCATCCAACAACATGCCTGTTTAATCCTGGCCTAATCACAGGACAATTTACAATGACCAATTAACCTACTAACCTTTGGACTGTGGGAGGGAACCGAAGCACTTGGAGGAAACCAGTACATTCATTGAGAGGATGTACAAACTCCTTACAGATGGTGTTGGAATTGAACTCCGAACACTGCCCCAAGCTGTTCATAGTACTATGCTGCCATGGCTCCCTTGGTTTGTTTAAACTGCTTTCCATTTGTCACTAATATTACCAATGGATGTGTTTTCACACAGTGAACAGTGACAAATTCTACTTGTCTTGTGTGACATCAACTACAGGACTTAGAATTTTATCTAATAGCAAACCTTTGAGCCAAAATTTTCCAATTCAAATTTGCTACAGCTGATAGTAAACTATTTTGCTCCTGACAGTTGTTTGTTTCTGCTTCACTCCAAAAGTTTACAGCCAGTGTATTTTGCTTGAAATAGCATTGGCCTAAAATTGTTGATCAGTCTCACAGTAATTGCCTCACACAAGAGGTCACTGAGGCTAATCTCATGGCCTGTTAAAGGAAAACAATGGACTTACAGCAAATGGCCACCACAATGATGAAATGAACCAAGGACTGTATAATTCTGTACTGCATTTGAGCAGTCAGTCTAAATATTTCACACAACACACACAAAATGCTGGTGGAATACAGCAGGCCAGGCAGCATCTATAAGGAGAAGCACTGTCGACGATTTGGGCCGAGACCCTTCATCAAATTTTGCAGTAATCTTTGTGATTAATCCTACCATTTCCCACTGCACCTCTAATGATGGTAGCCTCACTGGAATATAATTCCATTAGCCCACCTCTCACCCAATTATACCAATGTGACCTTTTAAAGCTGAGATGAGGAAGAATCGAGCCAGAGAATGGTGAATCTAGAATTCTGTGCCACAGGTGGCTGTGGAGACCAAGTCTGCTTGTATATTTAAGGCAGAGGGTGATAGATTCTTGATTGGGCAGGGCATGAAAGGATACGGGGAGAAGGCAGGAGATTGCGGCTGAGAGCGCTGTGATAGAATGGTGGAGCAGACTCGATGGGCCAAATAGCCTAACTCTGCTCCCATGTCTTATGGTCTTGAGGTCTAAACTACATCTCTGGAATATGGGAGGAAGCCAGAGCACCTGAAAAACCCACATGGTCACAAGAAGAACATACAAACTCCTTACAAACAGTAACAGGAATTGAACCTGGGTCACTGGCGCTGTAATAGTGTTGGTCTAACCCCTTTGGTAAGATTCAATCATGCTACCAGTCCAACTAATTAGAAAACTGAAGCAGATTCAATTTTCAACCTGAAGTAATTATTCCATGTAGATTTCAGAAAGAAGAACCAATCATCTACCTTCACCCTTTCTCACCTCACTGTATATTTCCAAACACCATTCAGTCCCTGTTAATTTCCATCCTGGCCTTGTTCCCAACATTTTATCAGTCATTATCTGAATGCAAGTACTGTAAATGAACAAATACCTCAACGTCCTCAAAAGGAAATAAGAACTGGATAATGATTGAAAGTAAAATTTTGACAGCTAATGGGGAAAGAGAAGGACGTGACATACTCCTCCCTTCTCCCATCAGACGGGAGAAGCAAAAACCCAAATGCATGTACAGCAGGCTCAAGGACAAATTCTCTCTCACTGTTATCACACTATTGAACTCTGGACCTCACAATCTGCCTCACTGTCGTGTTACACCTTGTAGTTTGCTGGCACTACACTTTCTCTTTACTCTGCATTCTGTTACTCTCCCTTGTAAAACAGCTCAATACACTGATATGAAATGATTTGTCTATATGGCATTCAAAACAAAGTTTTTTTTTCCCACTGTGCCTCAATACATGTGACAATAATAAACCAATTCCAATGCTTCTATCAAAGAACTCCATTCTGAATTTTACTTTCTACCTTTTGGGGATATTTTACTCCTGCACAGTGCCTGAGAACATAAGGAAGTAGAAGGATAAGGAGATTTGGGAAGAGGATCTGAAGAATGTTTTTTGCCTGCAGGATGGTTGAATTTTGAATGCCCTGTGGTGAAAGCAGGTAGTCCATAGACTGAAAAGGCATAGGACCCACTTCTGGAGTATGAGTTTAATATAGATAAGTACCTGAATTAAGGTTGCTGCTCTATAAAACCCTGGTTAGACCACACTTGGAGTATCGTGTTCAGTTCTGGTCACCTTATCATAAGAAGGATGTGGAAATGTTAGAGAGGGTGCAGAGGAGATTTAACAGGATGCTGCCTGGATAAGAAAATAAGTCTTACGAGGAAAGATTAAGCAAGCTAGGGATTTCCCTGTAGAGTGAATGAAGATGAGAGGTGACTAGAAAGAAGCCTAAATAAAGTGGACAACAGTGCCTTCCCACCCCCAGGGTGGCAATGGCTAATACCAGAGGGCATTCTTTCAAGGTGATTGGAGGAAAATGTAGGTTGTATGTCACAAATTGGTTTGTTACACAGAGACTGGTGGGTGTATGGAACACCCTACCTGGGGTAGTGGTAGAGGCAGATACATTAGGGACATTTAAGAGACTCTTACATGTGCATAACGATGAAAGAAAAATGGACGGCTATGTAGGAGGAAAGGGTTAAATTGGTTGGGAGTAGATTAGAGGGTTAACACAGCATTGTGGGCCAAAGGGCCTGTACTGTGCTTTAATGTTCTATGATCACTGATGTGGGCACAGTGTACAAGGAGCATTTTCTGAGCTGCATGATGACATGACACTTGGTCATAGAGAACATCTTTGAAAACACCAGTGAGTTTTAGATCAGCAAGTATCTTTAACTGCTTTGGTGATCTTGACAGCAGCAGTTGATATTTGTCTTGTTGTGTGTCCTTGTGGAAAAGCCCACACACCAGAGTTCTGTGTTAGTTAGTTGTTCAGAATGAACAGCAATGAATACCCCTCGCCTCTCACTGCAGACTGTCCTGACAATATCAGAGTCTGGTCATTGTCACTGAATTAAATGATATGAAATTGGTTCTTTTGCAACAGTACAGTGCAAAAAAAAATCCTATAAACTACAAAGTAAATATTGAAAATGTAAAGAATAGGTTCATGGACTTCTGAAATCTGATGGCGGAGAGGGAGAATCTGTTACAAAGAAGATAAGTAATATTTGAATTTCCAATACATTTATCACAAGGGCAGCATGCAGCGGACCCAACATTCCAAACCTGACAAACTATCTGATAAAAAAGGTCATGTCACCAAGCAAATCATCAAGAACCCCCATCATTCAGGCCATGTTCTCTTTTCACCACTACCATCCGGCAGGGGTTACAGAAACCTTGGGTCCCACACCACCAGGTTTAGGAGCCATTGTTACCCTTCAACTATCAGGCTCTTGTACCAATGTGGATAACTTCATTCACTTCAACTCTGAACTGATTCCACAACCTGTATACTCACTTTCAAGGACTCTGCAACTCATGTTCTCAGTATTATTTATTTAGTTTTTGATTATTTGCATGATATATCTTCTTTTACACATTGGTTGTTTGTCAGCCTTTGTCAGGTATAGTTTTTCATAAATTAGTTTCCCATAAATGCAAGAAAATGAATCTCAGGGTCATATATTGCTTTGATAATACATTTACTTTGATGGATTGTGGCCTAGCCCTTCCCGTCAGTGCTGCTCTCCAGTGTTTGCTCAGTGGAAGACGAACTGCAACTGCTGTAGGCTTGTTCTTGCTGACCACATCGATGTACTACCAATCTACAGGACATGACATACAGGGATTTGCAATATATTATATTTTTTGTATGACTGTTTTCTACTATCTTATTTGTGCCTTGTGCTGTGTATGACTGTTGGTACTGTGTTTTGCACCTTGGCCCCAGAGGAACACAGTTTCATTTGGCTGTATTCATGTGCAGTTGAATGACAACTGAACTTTGGAATCACATTTAATATCAGTGGCACATGGCATGAAGTTTGTTTTGCTGCAGCAGTACATTTCAATACATAGTAAAAACTAAATTGCAGTAAGTTTATATAAAAAGAAAACTACATTAAGTAGTCTATTGCAAAAGCAGAGGAAAACCAGAATTTGAACTTGTGCTTTCTGAAACGTATTGAATTATTCTGCCAGATGTCTTTGACGGTCTGCTCAAAAAACCACTACCCTGGATCCACCTCCTCTTCTAGCAGGATTTTGATACGTCTGTGCACACCAATGATTAATTGATCTTATGATCAACAATGTCCTTCTGGACAAGTTTTTAATGAGGGATGGTTGGAGCAAAACAGTCTTACTAAAAGAAATATTCTTCACAATTCTGAGGAAAGGATGGGACCCTTGGTGCTTACACCTGGGGTCAATGCACAGATGGATGCACACACACACATGATAACATGAGGAGCACATTGGACACATCTCTCCATCACCCTCCATGTCACATCCCTGTGCCTCAAAAAAAAAAAAGGTGGCATTAAGAACCCTCACTACCTGGGCCTTACCCTCTTCTCATTACTATCATGGAAGAGGTACTTATCCTTTGAACACTATCTCACTGTTCCTGGTTTGCTCAATTTATGTAATTTTTCATTGTAACATAGTCATTTGTAATGTCTTGCACTGTACTGCTGCCACAAAACACTAAATTTGACAACGTGACAGTGACAATAAACCTAATTCTGAGGTGCAGTTAGAAATTTACTTGCTACAGTATCACAGGCGTCAGATAAACACAAATTATACACATTTTCACGAGCAAGAACACTATTAGAATGTTAAAAAAAAAGTCAATTTCAGTGCGAAGTGATCAAACTCTTACTGAACTGTAGAGACGAGGTTAGTTCAAGAACCAAATATTGAAATGAAGTAGTTGTTCTTGACCCAACTGGTTGTAGCGGTAAAAACTAATGCAAAATCGAAACCATCTCCGCGAATCTGCGACAAAGTTGTGTACTTGCATGCCGCACCCTCAGTTCGAATTAAACTGTTTTCCCAAAGAGTCGGATTCCGTATCTCGATCTTTTATTAGTATTATCGAGCGTTATCTCAACGGTCAGCAAATATATAACCACTGCCGGTGCCAAGCCACAAATTGCCACGAAATAAGCAACAATACGTAACTTTCTCCTTTCGCTTTTACCACACCCCCACTAATGGGATTAATTGCCATAATAAGCGCGCGACACGTAATACATGGCTCCCATCGTGGCGTTGGACCTTCAGGTTTCTGTATCTCCTGTCCGATGGTAGTTATGCTGCCAAACATCACTAATCTGTTTTTACTCCATTGATTGCTGAACAGGTCACCGATAATACAGTTTATGTGCAAACTGCAGGTCAATAGTCAGAGATGCTGTCTGATCTGCTGATTACTTACAACCTTCTCTTGTTCTTAAATTATAGGTAAGATGCGATGCAAAAACTCACTTTACAAACCGCTGTTTAGTATAATCACAGATATTTACATAAATTTTCATAGATAAGTTTGCCTTCAATTGCTGCGGTCGTCGTAAATTATGTTGCTATTTATTACGAAACGGGTAGGGGGCAGTCTTCAAATTGTACACGGTAATTTTGAACCATTTCAATGGCTTATCCAGAAATGCGACATTTTAACAAGTTATTACCACTGCTTTAATTATTCTAGCACTTTAAGATGTTCCATATATCTGTAAACTGAAAGAATCTAAAATATCAAAGGTTCAGTTCGGTGGCTGTGGAGCCGACATGAGGAAGAAAGTTCGTTATTGTGAAAAGACATTTTCTGCAGATCCGGGTGATGAAATTGTGGCGTCTTCTCTTTGTTCAAATTTCGGTGTCGAGATCGCAGGTGATCGTGTTTAGTGAAAAGGAACGTGGACAGAATGTATCAGGAAATGTATCAAAAAACAGTCGTTGCGTAGTCGGCAGGATTCGAACCTGCGCGGGGAGACCCCAATGGATTTCTAGTCCATCGCCTTAACCACTCGGCCACGACTACCGATGGGAAAGTCTCTTCGCGTGCCGCTTGTTGTAGCTGTGGAACGTTGTGATGTTTGATTTCCGGTGTCCCAGTGATGTTGCAATTGGAGTGGCGGGGTCATCCCAGGTCATTCATTCATTCGGTCAGCCCCGCCGTCGCCTCCAAGTGAACCCTTCACTGCCTTCAGTGTTTTCTTACTCCAAGTCTGTGCACATTTTGTAGCAACCAAATCGGTTAGACTTTTAGAAATTGCATTGACGTTTTAAAATCATTATTTACTCGATCATGGTAAACTGACAAAAGAAATATTATCAAAATGAATTTATAAAACTCTGAACATCACTGGACGTACGTTTTCTGTCTGCAAAAGTCGCGCCAAGCAATTACCGGGATAATGACCCAGAAATTAATTATAAAGTCTGCGATTGTTTCATGTTGGGGACGCTTCATAAATTTGCCCTCTTTATCAAATGACTTCAATTTCCAGCAAACAAGAAAACAAAACAAAAGCTTTGTGATGTAGTACCCGTTCTTCGTTTTCCTGTTGACAACGATAATCGCTGTTAGTTGGAAAATTAACGAAAAGTAATTAAACTGTTAAAAACAAATCCGACTATAACTTCATATTTTGTCAAATTATGCTGCATTCAAATGATTTTTCAGTAAACTTTAATGGCATGAAAATTCTGAAACTTCTGAACCTGGTGATCATTGAAAATTTGTGACACAGAAACAGGCTGTTTGCCGCAACGTATCCGTACTGGCGAGAGCGGCCCTGGCGAATGTCACCGTCCAGCAGCGGGTCACCGCCCTTCGATTTCACCTCCCATTGCCTTTCCAATGCAATGAGGGGCTTGTCTCTCCCAGGAGGCGGGTTCCTGACTACAAGTGAAAAGTAAATTATCTTTTTCTTTTCTAACCCTTCTACCAATTATTTTACATCCCCGTTCTTTGATTTTTTGATTCCTCAACTAATTGAAATGTGCCCTATTTCAAAGTTCAAAAAGTAAATGTATTTACTAACCCGAGACTTGTTTTCTTGCAAATAGTAAACAAGACATGCAATAGAATCAATGAAAAACCTGTACACAAAGACCGACGGGTAATCAACGCGCAAAAGAAGGCGGAATGGAAAAATAATTATTTTAGGGAAAAATAAATACAGAGAACGTGAGTTGTAAAGTCCTTGAAGGTGTGGTGAGTGAAGATGTCCATGCTGGTTCAGCAATCTGATAGGTCCTATTCTACTTAATCCCGTCATGATTTTATACACCCGAATTAAGCACTGAAAATACTTGGTGGAAATTTTGTATCAACAACCATTATTCACCCATCCTGAAAGTTTATTGTGCTCTTTATCTCTCCAGGCACCTGCCTGACTTGCTACAATTTTCCTTTGAAGTATTATGAAAATAACAATCAGTGAGAAGATGTTTAGGGAGAACTCATCACTCAGTATGTGAGTGAACCTTACCTACCGCGCTGCATTGAATAAACCAGGAAGGCCGCAGGTTCAGCCTTACCCTGCTTTAACTAAATTACATTGGCAAAAAAAAAACTGTCCACCTGGTTACGGAAATAACTAGCAGCTATCCAGCTGAGGCACTGGAACGCTGTCAGTGTCCATGAGACTGGAAGCTGCTGATAAGAAGAGAAAAAATGGGGGAAAAACAAATAATGATTGCAAAATCAAAATAACTTTTCAATTCCATCATTCTAAAATGATAGCTCAATGAAAGTGGCACCAAATTCATTATATTTATATTTTAGAAATAAACTTTATGCATACTGTATTAAATACCCAGTAAGTACAGCTGGAACATGTCTTTCGCTGCAATTAACATACATCAATCGTTTCTCTTACATGTCACAACCACGGATTCAGCAGCGCAGTAGTTACAGCAATTGTGCTTGTGAATGTGCATATGTCAGCTAATTATTATTTAATCATGATAGTATTTAACCCCATACTTGTCGTTGTAGTACTTGTCGCGACTTGGACAGAGCACAGCAATGCTTCGCTGCCTGTTCGCATTCAGCCTTGTCTGGGAAATTGGACTGTCGAGTCAACTGACTCCAAAGACTAGCGGGATTCGTTTAATGTTTAGATGTTCTTTTCAGCCGCACTGCAGGTTTCGTTTTCCATTTGAGAGTTTCAGTTAACGGCCCTGTCTGGCCTGGCGTTTATTGTTTATTTTCCCTTTAACACTGTTCGCATTAAAGTCTGTGAACTATCGACCAGCTTCAGTGTCTCTCACTCCGCACTTGAGCTGTATCCGAACCTGGTGACACAACGATACTCATATTTCCTCTTTGGTTATTGATTAGTAAGGTTTGCTCGCTGTGCTGCACTCTCTGGGGATCGATTCAGAGTGGAGAGTTCTGGTTGAGGTTCGGTGTGTGACAAGGCTGTGCTCAGGAGACCCTGATGGTTAAGGTTCGTTTCCTCACAGCCAAGTGCACTTCTGGACTTGGTTAAACGGGGATCTATCCGAGCAGAAGAGAAGAACTTACCAATGGCAGACAGGAAAGGGGCTTTCCATCGACACTATTCTTCCACCTTCAGGCTTCGCCACTCATTCCCCCTCGCCCACTCATCCCGGGCTTTGTGGACGATCGATGGACAGACCTGAGTAAATGACGTATTGGGTTGTAAGTCCTCTCTGCAGAACTGTTTTGATGTTGTCTCTGTGCAAACACTCGTATCAAATGGGATTTGCATGCATGGCTTTATACCTTTGCTGGGATGTTCCACATATTCTGCACTAATGCGGCTAACTGGGATTAATATATCTAATTAACAATATTGTCTGAAGTTGAGTACACAGCTTTAAGTCAACGCTACAATAATAAGCAGCTTTCTTCCCTTTCTCTCTTTTTCCATCCCTCGTTTTGGCTCCCCTCTCACCCTTCCCTTTTCCTCACATTCCCCTGACCTCCCTCTGGGGCCCCTCCTCCTTCCTTTCTTCCATGGTCCCCCCTCCTCTGCTGTCAAATTCCTTCTACTTATCACCTTCCAGCTTCTCACTTCATTCCCCTCTCCCCCTCACTTGCCTTCTATCTCAGGGGTCCCCAACCTGGGGTCCGTGGACCCCTTGGTCAATGGTAGGGACACACGGCATAAAAACAGTTGGGAAACCCCCGGTTCTAGCTTGTACTCCTTCCCATCACCACACCTTCCTATTCTGGCTTCTTCCCCCTTCCTTTCCAGTCCTGATGAAAGGTCTCGGCCTGAAACGATGACTGCTTTTTCCCCTCCATAGATGCTGCCTGACCTGCTGAGTTCATGCAGAACTTCGTGCGTGTTACTTTGGGGGTTCCACAGGATCTGTACCTATTCCATTCCATGGCATCATACATTTAGACTACACATTAAAATACGATACCAAAATTTCCCCTGTGGACAGCAGCAAGGTAGGAAGCCTCAGCCCGACAGAGGGTCGGGGTCGGGACAATTGGGTAAAAAGTAGCAAATGAGATTTAGTCCAGAGAGTTGCAAAAAAACGAAGGAATATTCAGTACAGGTGAGGGTGGGGGGGGGGGGGGCAGATATTGAGTGGCCACAGAGGAATAGAGAGATTCATAGGGTCATACAACATGGAAAGGGCCATTTGGCCCAACTGGTCCATGCCAACCAAGATGGCATAATTTACCAGTGTTTGACCTTGACCTAAACCTTGCCTATCTACATACCTGTCCAACAGACACTGAAGTCTATCTCCACAGGTAGCAAAAAAAAACAGCAGGAGGAACTCAGCAGGTCAGGTAGAATCTCTGGAGGCAAAGTAATGGTTGAAATTTTGGACTGAAACCCTGCATCAGGATCTTTAAACGTAGGAGTGGATATGATGGCACATCTGAGGGAGGTTAAGCTAGTTCAAAGTTCAAAGTTATTTATTATCAGACTACATAAATGCAAGGATGTAATGCTAAGGCTGTATGGTGAGGCCTCACTTGGAGTGTTGTCAGCAGTTTTGGAGAAAAGGGTGTGCTGACATTGGAGAGGGTTCAGTAGAGGTTCACCAGAATGATTCCAGAAATGAAAGGGTTACCATATGGGCAGCCATTGATGGCTCTGGGCCTGCACACTCTGGAATTTAGAATGGGGGGGGGGATCTCATTGAAACCTGTCAAATGTTGAAAGCCTTGATAGAGTGGAGGTGAAGAAGCTGTTTCCTTTGGTGGGGGAGTCAAGGACCAGAGGGTAGAGCCTCAAAATAGAGGGATGCCCATTTAGAACAGACAGAACAGCCAAACACTGGTGAATCTGTGGAATTTGTTGCCACAGGCGACTGAGGGGGCCTGTGGGTGCATTTAAGGTGGAGCTTGATAGATTCTTGATTTGACAGGGTGTGAAAGGTTATGGGGAGAAGGCTGAGAGGGAAATGGACCAGCCATGATGAAATAGTGGAGCAGACTCGATGGGCCAAATGGCCTAATTATGCTCCTATATGGTGTGTATACTATTCCTGAAATTTTTTTTCCTTGTTATAAGCTTCTAAGCTGTAGTTGAGGACTGAATACATCTGTACCGAAGACAAATTTATTAGACAGACAGCACAGTAACAGGCCTTTTCTGTCCAATGAACCCACACGGCCCAATTACACTCCTGTGACCAATGATCCTACTAACTGGTAGATCCATGGAACGTGGATGGAAACTAGGCACCCAGAAGGAAACCCAGATGGTCACAGGGAGAAGGAGTGCTGATCGCCGCGTTGTAAGCTGTTGCACTATCCGCTACGCTACCATGCAACCCATCTAGCAGGGGAGGTTAGGTTGATCGTGGAGTAGATTTATACCCTCAGTGGCCACTTTATTCAACATCTTCTGTATCTCCTGTACCTAATGAAGTGGCCACTGAGTGTATGCTTGTGCTCTTCTATGCTGTAGCCCATCCACTTCAAGGTTCGACGTGTTATGTATTCAAAGATGCTCTTCTGCACACCACAGTTGTAACGTATCATTCTTTGAGTTACAGTCGCCTTCCAGTCAGCTTGAACCAGCCTGGCCTTTCACCTCCGACCTCTCTCATTAACAAGGTATGTATGCCCAATGAACTGCAGCTCACTAGATGTTTTTTTTTCCATTTCTTGTACCATTCTCTGTAAATTTTAGAGACTGTTGTATGTGAAGATCTCAGTTTATGAGACACTCAAACCACCTCATCTAGTGCCAACAATCACTCCATAGTCAAAGTCACTTAGATCACATTCCTTTCCCATTCTGGTGTTTGGTCTCAACAACTGAACCTCTTGACCATGTCTGCATGCTTTTATGCATTGAGTTGCTGCCATATGATTGGCTGATTAGGTTGTTGCATTAACAAGCAGGTGTTCAAGTCTACCTAATACTGAGTGTTTTGGTCAGTGCAACATCTTGGGCTGACCAGCCTCAATTGTCGTCTACTTTTTCCAAGCTCTGTTTTTTTTTGTCTTCGATCATGATTCTTGTTGGAAATTTAAGTTATTTGCTGCTTCAGACTTTTTTTTTGGCAATAACGAGCACTCTGAATTCGACCTTCTCTAATTGTTCAGCAACTTCCTTCTGCAACCTGAAGATGTAAATTTTTGCATTTATCTAATCTTGGTCGACACTAATCAGCTCCAAAGGAATTAATGCTAATATTGTTAATTAATTACTAAGTTTTTGGATTCTTGTTGAGTTTTGTAATTCTCTAGATATTTTACATGGATACCACAGATATTATAAATTGTTTCAATTTAGCATCAGTTTGCATAATGGGACCTCCAGTAACCTCCCATATTCTAAAGAGATACAGGTTAGTAGGTTAATTGGTCACAGGTGTGTAATTGGACAGTGTGGTCTCATTGGGACAGAAGGACCTATTACCATGCTGTATCTCTAAATAATATTAAAGGGCTTCCATAATTGCCCACATGTTTGTTTGAGATACCTTCTTGATGAGAATGTGTGAGTCATTTCTTAATGATATGAAATCACCTATCGACATTTCCCAGGATAAATGGTCTCAGCACCAAATCAGAAACCAGTGTGGATCATACTTGCAACTTGCAAATCTGCAATTCAATTGGAAGAAATGATTCCCCTTTTACAGTAAGTATATCTGGAAAGCAAGGCAAGCTTATCATTCAAAGTTTTTCTTCTTATTCAGTGATGTCAAAGATCAGGCTTCTTTAATTGGGTTCTTCCTGGTTTCTTGCTTTGTGGTTACCTGTGAGAAGGTTGTATAATTTATACATCCTTTGATAATAAATATACTTTAAAACACCTTTACTTGCCATATACAATTACAGTGCCTATAAAAAGTATTCACCTCCCTCCCCCTTGGAAGTTTTCATGTTTTATTGTTTTACAACATTGACTCCCAGTGGATTTAATTTGGCCTCTTTGACACTGATCAACAGAAAAAGACTCTTTCATGTCAAAGTGAAAACAAGTTTCTACAAACTGGTCTAACTTCATAACAATTATTAAACACAAAATAATTGATTGCACAATTATTCACCTCCTTCAAGTAGATGCGCCTTTGGCAGCAATTACAGCCTTGAGTCTGTGTGGATAGGTCTCTATCAGCTTTGCACATCTGGACACTGCAAATTTTCCTCATTCTGCTTTACAAAACTGCTCAGGTTCTATCAGATTGCATGGGGATCATGAGTGAACAGCCCTTTTCAAGTCCAGCCACAAATTCTTGATTGGATTGAGGACTGGACTCTGACTTGGCTACTCCAAGACGTTAACTTTGTTGTTTTTTAAGTCATTTCTATGTAGATTTAGCTTTATGCTGGAAAACAAACCTTCTCCCAAGTCACAGTTCTCTTGCAGACTGCATCAGAATCTCCCTGTGCTTTGCTGCATTCATTTTACCCTCTATCTTCACAAGCCTTCCAGGGCCTGCCGCAGTGAAGCATCCCCACAGCATGATGCAGCCACCACCGTGCTTCATGTGAGGGATGGTGTGTTTTTGATGATGTGCAGTGGCAAACATAGTGTTCAGTCTGATGGCCAAAAACCTCAATTTTGGTTTCATCAAACAAATAGAACCTTCTTCCAGCTGACTTCAGAGTCTCCCACACGCCTTCTGGAAAACTCTAGCCAAGGCGTCATGTGTGTTTTTTCAACAATGGCTTTCCCTTTGCCACTCTCCCATAAAGCTGCGACTCGTGAAGCTTTTGTACGTGCACTCTCTCCCATCTCAGCCACTGAAGCTTGTAGCCTTTCCAGAGTCATCATAAGTCTCTTGGTGGCCTCCCTCACTGGTCCCCTCTTCCAGAGTCACTCAGTTTTTGAGGACGGCCTGCTCTAGGCAGATTTACAGCTGTGCCATATTCTTTCCATTTCTTAATGATTGACTTAACTGTACTCCGAGGGATATTCAGTGACATTGGACTTTTCTTCTGTCCACCTCCTGACTTGTGCTTTTCAATAACCTTATTACAAAGTTGCTTGGGGCGTTCTTTTGTTTCCATGGTGTAGTTTTTGCCAGGATACTGACTCACCAGCAGCTGGACCTTCCAGATACAGGTGTGTTTTTACTACAGTCAATTGAAGCACTTTGACTGCACACAGGTCTCCAAAAACAGATCTCCATTTAACTGAATATGTGACTTCTGAAATCAATTGGCTGCACCAGTGATGATTTGGTGGGTCATATTAAAGGGAGTGAATATTTATGCATTCAATCATTTTGTGTTTTATATTTGTAATTAATTTAGATCAGTTTGTAGAGATCTGTTTTCACTTTGACACAAAAGAGTCTTTTTCTGTTGATTAGTGTCAAAAAAGCCAATTTAAGTCCACTGTGATTCAATGTTGTAAAACAATAAAACATGAAAACTACCAAGGGGGGGGGGTGAATACTTTTTATGTTATTGTGGTAGGAATTTGCAAGGGTGTGTTGGTCAGGGTGTGACATACAACAAAAAACACCAAAATTCAACAATTATAAAGAATTGTATAAAAATAAAGTTAAAGTACGGATGTTGAATAAAATGTGCTAACACTTACTTGTATTTGCAATGTAAACAACATTATTAAATGTGGTTTAAAGTGTTTTCAGTGCAGTGCCAGTGACTGAGGTAATGGATAGAGGAAGGTGAGGGGATAACTAGAATAGACAATAGGTGCAGAAGTAGACTATTCGGCCCTTCGAGTCTGCACCGCCATTCTGAGATCATGGCTGATCATCTACTATCTAAAATCTAGAATGGTTGATCAGATTAACCTACTAGAGGAATGAACTTTTAAGATGGAGAGAAGTTTTTGTATTGATAAATTTATTTCTTATTAAAGACAGTTAACTCACATACAATAGCATGTGTGTCTTTTATTCACCTGCTTTTGACTGTTCTTTATTTTATGGGTTGTGTAAGTAAATATTTTAGAATGTACACCCTGGTTTATCCTCTCCCCACAGCAGACATGGCCAATGAAGCACCTGCTCCCGGAGCCACAACCGTTGAATGTAGGGTGAACTCAAGGAAGCAATGGACTTTTCTGCCCGTCATTTCGTAAGCTCGCTCGAGAGTAGTGGCACAGAGGGAGCTGAGGTTTAGTCTGACAGACCTTACCCCTATTTGATGGCTCAGGCTCAAAGGGCTGGGTGGCCCACTCCTGCTCCAATGTTTCCTTATGATCTCTGGGAAAAATCTGGGACATGAATTTGTCCAGGAAGAAGTGTGGCAGAGGTGGAAAGTGGGAGAGAAAGGGTTTCTGAGAGTGGAGAGCATGTAAAGAAGCAGGATTAGGCTGCATGCCCCCCAGTCAACTCCAGAAATCATTAAGATAACCATGCGTGCCTGTGTGTGTGAGAGTGAGTCTGCATTTGCGTGTGTTTGTGCATGATTGTGTGTTTCTTTGTGTGTGTGGTTGTATTTGTGCATGATTGTGTGTTTCTTTGTGTGTGTGGTTGTGTTTGTGTATACATCACTGAAAACCGTGTGTTTCTCTGTTTTCATGTCAGTACACCACCGAGGTGTGTGTGTGTGTGTGTGTGTGTGTGTGTGTGTGTGTGTGTGTGTGTGTGTGTGTGTGTGTGTGTGTGTGTGTGTACCACCAAGTCTTGAAGATCTGTTTTTCCACAGACAGATCACTGGAAGCCCAACTCCACTCAAACCTGACATTCACCTGTAGATTTGGAAAAGCTGGAAATGAATCAGATCAGAGAATTTATCTTTAAAACTAGTAACACTTAATTTGGGCCTGTTTTACATTTAATATTAAGACCATAAGATGTAGGAGCAGAATTAGGCCATTCAGCCCATCAAATCTGCTCTGCCATTCCAACATGGCTGATCCCGGATCCCACTCAAACCCGTACACCTTCCTTCTCACCGTATCCTTTGATGCCCTGACTGATCAGGAAATTATCAACTTCCGCCTTAAATATACGCATTGGACTTGGCCTCCACCGCAGTCTGTGGCAGAGCATCCAACAGATTCACTACTCTCTGGCTAAAAAAATTCCTCCTTACCTCTGTTCTCTCCTCAATTTTGAGGCTGTGCCCTCTAGTTCTGAATACCCCCACCACAGGAAACATCCTCTCCACATCCTCCCTATCTAGTCTTTTCAATATTCGGTAGGTTTCAATAAGATCCCCCCACATTCTTCTAAATTCCAGTGAGTACAGGCCCAAAGCTGCAAAACACTCCTCTTATGTTAACCCCTTCATTTCCAGAATCATCCTTGTGAACCTCCTCTGGACTCTCTCCGATGACAACACATCCTTTCTGAGATATGGGGCCCAAAACTGTTGACAATACTCCAAGTGTAGCTTGACTAGTGTCTTAAAAAGCCTCAGTATTATCTCCTTGTTTTTATATTCTATTCCCTTTGAAATAAAGGCCAGCATTGCATTTGCCTTCTTTACCACAGACTCAACCTGTAAATTAACCTTCTGGGAGTCTTGCACAAGGACTCCTAATTCCCTCTGCACCTCTGATGTTTGAACCTTCTCCCCATTTAGATAATAGTCCACACTATTGCTCTTTTTACCAAAATGCATTATCATACATTTCCCAACACTATATTCCATCTGCCACCCTTTTGCCCATTCTTCCAGTTTATCTAAGTCCTGCTGCAATCGCATTGCTTCCTCAGTCTACCTATGAACATTGAAAACATGACTGTGACGGATCTAATTGGAAACGTTGATGAGATGCCGAGGAGTCATTCACTTGGTAATGAGATTGATCTCCTGGGCTGCTCAATCCAATTGATTGGTCATTGGGAGTCAGCGGGCTGAATAACCCACTCCGGTATCACACCTATTTTTGTGCCGACCATTCACGAGGATTACATCTACAGACATTAATAGTCTCAACAATATTCTGATTTAATTTTTCAATGTGATAGGGCAGTTTATAGGCTGTTCTCCTTTAAGAAGAGCAACTCATTAATTGGTGACATTTGTCACAATGAACAATGGAGTGTTAATGAGGTCTATTGTACCCCTTCACTGCTGTGGTGCTTGGGTCGAGTTTGATTCATAAACACATTCTTAACAGCATAAGATGTTTCCCTGCCTCTCATTTTGGATCTATTTTCTGAACAATTGCATTTATATTTCTTAAAAATATCTAATGTTTCAGGATGTGGGCATTGTTATCTCGCCTGAAGCTAATTGCTCATCTATCATTGTCCTGAGATGAGGGGTGGTTTCCTGAATCACAAGTTGAGTGGCAAACTCTATGTGATACAGCTGAATGCAGCATTAAGCTGATATAGAATTAACTAATCACCAATCATGTTGGAATGGAGATGAAATCACTTGTAGGCAAGACCAGGTAAGAATGGGCTTCCTGTGCTAAAGATGATGAAGTGTGTTTTTTTTTAAAAAACATTCCAATAAAATTAATTTCCCCCCACTTTGTAAAATATAACTGCACCTACATTTTTATATTATTGTGGTGAAATGTAATTTGTATTCTTTTGGAAGAATAAACTTGCTGAATTAAATCCACTATTTTAAACATTACCTCCAGGAACTATTTGAACAGCAATTTTAAAAAGATATTTATTTTATCTTCTAAGTAAATTTTTGGAAATGTAAAACTGAACAAAAGCTTTTTCAATTTCATCTCTCAGATCTTCTACTCACACCAATCTTTAGCTCCCTTGTTTAGCCAGCTCCACCTTCACCTGTCTCCTTTGATTGTCTCGGGGTTTCCATTTAATCACCAACCTTTACAATTTTTTTGGACTAGTTGTGATAAGAGGTGACTTCTCTTTCCATAGATACTGACCCCAGCTCTTCCTGCTGCTGCTGGTATTTTGCTTTATGTACTTTTCAAATGTGTTAACTTGTAGCCTAGGTGCTCAAACAAGGGAGTGTTTTCTCCCGCAGGTATAGTTTCTGACATTTCAGAAGTTTACTCTTCAACCATCAGGCACCTGAACCAAATGTAGATAACTTCACTCACCTCAGCTCTTGAACTGATTCCACAACCTATGGGCTTGTTTAAACCGAATCCCAGGGTTGTATATGGTGACATATATACTTTGATAATAAATTTACTTTGAACTTTTCAAGGACTCTACAGTTCATGTTTTGTATGTCTGTTTTCTGCAGGTTGGTTATCAGTCTTTATGTGAGGTTTTTACTCACTATTGCATTTCTTTGTTTTCCTGTGAATGCCCACAAGAAAACGAATCTCAGGTTTGTAGATGGTAATAATAAGTTTACTTTGAATTTTGATCTGAGTTCAGATTTCCCGAATCTATAGTTTTTTTTCCTCCCTTTCTATTGAGTTTCTTCTTTTAAAAATTGTTAAATGTTTCAGGAGATCTGTCCAGGGACCAGCACATCAGTGTCAACACACACAAGACATAACAGCACCTCTACTTTCTCAGAAGTTTCTGTAGATTTGGCACGCCGTCAAAAACTGCCAAAGTTCTATAGATGCCGAGAGGAGAGTATCCTAACTGATTGGTATTTCCCATACCAGGCCACGATATGGAAAAGGTTTAAAATGGTGGTCACAATGCACCCCATCACAGGCAAAGCCATCCCCACTACTGAGTACACTCACATGGAGCGCTGTTACAAGAAAGCATCACCCATCATTAAGGGCCCCCACTATCCTTGCCACTAATACCATTGGGCAGGAGGTAAAGAATTGTTGCATCCTGCACCATCAGGAATAGGAACAGTTATTACTGTACAAGCTCCGTCTCCCGAACTGATGTGGATAATTCATTTACAACAACTCTGAACTGATTCTGTGGCCTACAGACTACGTTCAACAGCCCTTTACAACTCGGTCCCCAGCTTTTTTATTTGCACAGTTTGCCTTTTGTCTCAGTCTCAGTTTATTGTAAAATTCTGCTGTTTTTTTTTCCCCCTGCAAGGAAGTAAATCTTAAGGTAGTATATAGTAGTCTTCCATCGTGTCCGCCGATGACGGGAAACCAGCGCAGGAGAGTTTTCAAAGAGGAAAAGCTGTTGTACTGGGGCAGTTCCACTCGCTCGACCCCAGAAGTCTGGGTCCGGTGGTACAAACAGGCGTCACAAACTGGGGCCGCCTTTGCTCGCAGTGGATGACCATGGTGTCTTCTATGCCTGGTCGTGCCCTTCGCTCTGCCCGAAGCATGGCGGAACTGCCTTCCTGGCCGTTGGGACTCGCCGCGGATCTCATCTGCTCAGTCCACCGGAGCTGACTCCGCATGCTCGGACAGGCACGTCCCCTCCTCGCCGGGTTACGAGGCCGCCAGCTACCCTCGCCCGTTGAAGCCGGTGTACCGGGCTGTGGCCACTGTCGCATCCAAACAGCGACTTGGAGCCACAGGTGAGAGCTGAGTGTCCGGTGGGCCCCAAAGGTGAGTGAGCTGCCCTGGAATGGACACAACAAGCCCCTTCACCAGAGGTGTTACCCTTGCTGGACACCCCATACACCGCTGGTAGTACAAGCATAACAAACTGACTTTGAACACCAGGCTTGTCTTTAGGCCTAACATGATACAATGGTATCCATCAGAAGACAAAGAACTTGCAGCCAATATTTTGATGCTGGTGTGACTGATTGTTTATTGATGATACGTACGGCAGCTCGAGGGTAAGAGGCAAACACAGTCAGACTCTACCACGTCATGGACATTGTCAGGCCATTTTTTACCTTCCAAGTAAATTGAAGATAAAATCAAGATTTGGACAGTACTTGAATGTCTAGGATATCTTTCAGTCTCTAGTGCTGGAGTGGGCTCTACTCTGACATTCCCCTCTGTTCCACGCTTCATATGAGCCTCCACAAATACTGGCTACTTGACCACCTGTCCTTTATAATTTTTCTTTCTGGTTACAGTTCTGTGAAGAGTCCTGAGATGCTTCCTTGGAGAAAAGAGAGTTGCATTGTTTTTTTTTTGAAAAAAGAACTACACAAAACAAAATGCTGGAGGAACTCAGCACGTCAGTCAGCATCCGTGGAGGGGAATAAACAGTCGGGCCGTGATCCTTCATGGGACTTTGTTTTAGTACAATTGTGGGGAAGCTAATTTGGAAAAAGAACTTGTGCAAACAACAGAAAGGGCTGGAGAATTTGTGGAAGGTGTTGTTTTGATAATCTACCTACATTTGTTCTCTTGCACTTTGGTCATTGATATGGACTGAACAAAATCATGGCCAGCACTTCAGAGCATTTTCACTAAGATTGTGGATAGACGCCACTCTGCAACTTGAGAACCCCATGAACACTTTGTTTATAGAACAGTTTGGGGCCTTTGCCCCATGATGTGTTGACCTTTAAACCTACTCAATCTAATCCTTCCCTCCTCCGTAGCCCTTCATTTTTTTTCTATCATCCTCGTGCCTATCTAAAGGTTTCTTTAAATGCCCCTCGTGCATCTGCCTCCACCATCACCCTACGTGGCTGTGTGCACCCAGCACCCTGTGCCCCAAGCAGTTCTTCCAGGTGCAGTGACTTTTCAGCTGTGAGTCTGTTGGGGTCATCTACAGTATCCAGTGCTCCCGGTGCGGCCTGCTGTATATCGGTGAGACCCGAGCCCCTGCACTACATCTGCCACAAAAAACGGGATCTCCCAGCTGTCACCCATTTCAATTCCACTTGCTGTTCCCTTACGTCAGTCTCTAGCCTCCTGTACCGCAATGAGGCCACCTGGGTACCCTTCAACATGATGGCATGAATATCTATCTCTTCTGCCGTGCCCCCCCATTTCACCATTCCCCATTCCTGTCCCCCCCCCTCACCTGCCCATCACCTCCCTCTGGTGCTCCTCCCCCTTCCCTTTCTTCCATGGCATTCTGCCCTCTCCTGTCAGATTCCCCCTTCCCCAGCCCCCTGTCTCTTTCACCAATCAACTTCCCAGGTCTTTACTTCATCCCTTCCTTCTCTCCTGGTTTCATCTAGTACTTCTTCCTCCCCTCCCTGCATCTTCTTGCTCTGAAGTCTCATCCCAGTGCAGAAGAATGTCGATTGTTTACTCTTTTCCATAGATGCTGCCTGGCCTGTTGAGTTCCTCTTGCACTTTGTGTGTGTGTGTTTCTCTGGATTTCGAGCATTTGCAGATTTTCTTGTGTTTGTGACTCTACTGAAAGAACTTGCCTTTGACCCCACCCCCCATATACTTTCCTCTAAATCACCTGAAAACATGCCATTTTGCATTAGTCATTTCCACCCTGGGGAGAAAAGGTCTCTCGCTGTCCACTACATGTACTTTTACCTCCCAGATGTTATCCCTGTTGGTACTGTACAAGAGGTGCTAACACACCCAGAGTTGCAAAATACCAACATTTGCCAAGCCCCATGAATCTTGCCGTTTGACGCGCCCATTTATGCTGATGAAAAGTCTATTTCTCTCTCCACGCATGCTGTCTGAACTCAGAATTTTTTTTTAACTGATACAGTACTCTGCCCGAGTCCTGGATTGCTCCAGTTGGGGAAAACTCTCCCCCGATGTACATATCTGACCCAATTCCTGCTCTGCGCTCTCGGGGCAGCTGAGTTGTTTGGGAAGGGACGGACGGGTCAGACGAAACCGGGATCCCGGGCACAGGTGGCACTTCCTCCTCGGTGACCGGACGCCGGCACCGCACTTTGACAATTGGGGTCCCCGGTCGGCTCTAGTTTTTTAATATCCGAACGAGCAATGAACTTTTCCCACCCAGGACGCGTCTAAAAGGTGCGTGTGCGTTGTAAAAGAGGGTGGGGGAGGAAGAGCATAAAATGCGCAGCGGTAACCCTCGTTCAAATGATTGTAACAGCATTTTACAATTAACAATGACGAGCTCTACTTCAACATTTAAAAGTGTCCTTTGCGGAATTTGTTGCTTTATTTTGCTTTTCTCTGGAAGAGGCCTTTTCATTCGCTGTTGCCATGGGTTCAATGTTACGAGCGCATTGATTGGCTCTGGGCTCCTACCGCCAATCTCCGACCCTTCCATCAATTTGATTTAAAGCCTGAACTAATAAACTACTGGGGAATCGACCGGCCCGAACTCCAGTTTATTAATATTATTTACTTTTGTTATTACGGGGAGTGGATTGCCAAGGCGGAAATTACTCCGCTCCTTTTCCACTCCGCAGTCTCTATCTCCGGTTGGAGTTAAAAGTAACCAATAGCAAAATACGCACAGCTGATCGCGTTTGTTGCAAAAAGAGATAAGTTTTTGTTCTAAATCAACCGGCTTCAGTACAAAATCTGCTGAAGATAAAGATGCTGTGTAGTTCAGATCTCAAATAGAATTTTTACTTTGTACGCTTTATTTTAAAGTTTGAAAAAAAACATGAACATGGTTCTGCACAAGAAAGGGCAGAGTAACATACTCAGTTATATTTATTTATTTATTATGTATATATTCTATCCGAGAGGGGGAATTGCAAGCCCGGTTCGCTGCCGCAGGCGCGCGCGTGCGCGCGGCCCTGGGAAGCGGCGGCGCGCGCCGGGCTGGAAGTGAGGGGGGGGGAGGGGGAGGGAGGGCAGGCGTCACGTGACCAGTTGACTGGTTGACAAAAATGGCGGCGATCCCCGAATACAACATGGATGCCGGAAGATCGGAGTGAAGCAGGAGGCGAGAGAGGAGGGAGGGGGGAGAGGGAGAGAGAGTGTGAGAGTGAGGGTGAGGAGGAAAATAATAATAATAGTCCGAGTGCGCGGGGCTCGGCGCCTCACTCCCGCCCGCCGGCCGGCCGCGGAGGGAGCAGACAGACTCTTGTGGAAAAAATAATAATAATAAATCCCAACATTTTGTGGAGGGGGTGGGGGGAGGGTCTCCGCTGAGGGGGGGAAGGGGTAAAGAGAGAGAAGGGGTGGGGGGGTAACTGAAGCCGACTGAAGTGGAGGGGGGGGTGAGAACGCCATGAGAGGGAGGAGAGGTAGGCCGCCCAAGACGCTCGATGCTTCGCCGGCCGCAGGTGGCGGCGGCCCGGCGGGTAGCCTGAGGTACCGGGCCGCCGGGACGGGCAGGGGCAGAGGAGCGGACAGGAGGGGCAATCACTCGTCGACCGAAGCTGGCGGTAGAGGGAGTCGGACCCCGCGAGGGGGCAGGACGGCCACCCGGGGCAGGGCCCGGGCGACGGTGCATCAGCAGCACCACCAGCAGCAGCGGCAGGGCGGCAGGTCCCGCAGGCTGACCGTCAACAAAGTGATCTACGACGACCACGAGAGCGAGGAGGAGGACGAGAGCCTGGTGTCGGAGGAGGACGAGGATGATGACGAGGACGAGCGAGGGAAGGAGGACGAGGACGAGCAGGATTCCGATTATCACCAGGCCAGCGATGAGGAAGAAGAGGAGGAAGACGACGATGATGCGAGTTATTGCACAGAGAGCAGCTTCAGGAGTCACAGCACTTACAGCAGTACTCCAGGTAATACATCGAAACATCGGCAGCAGCTTTCCTCCCATCCATAAAATGTTAGATCATCAGCCTAACGCCAGGGTTGTTGGCATTGTTTGAAAGTAGCACTTATACAGGCAAAAGCTCATCAAACTATTTTGGAACCATGTATGCAACAGTTGCCAGTAAATGACATTTGCAAAAGTATGGCAAATTTTATTTGTTGGAAAATATATTTCAACCTAGTTGTCATACTGATCAAAAGTTGAATGGGTTTGATCATAGACAGTAGCTTGTTCTAGCACCGTTGAATGGTTGGGATATGCCCAAAATAAAGTACTGCCAACTTGTCTTGCTGTACACCTGCTGCAAGAGTCGTTGGAAAATGGTGGTGAGGGGCGAGGGAGGGAAGCAAGTTTAGAATGTCAATGTTGACAGGCCAAGTGTTTCTGACATCTGGGAAAGGAGGAGTACTAAAATGTTTTTTTTTTGTTTATCCTGACAGTTTTAAAATTGAATTTGTATTTCTTTATTTTCAGTTTTCATAAATTTAAAGGAATGAATGAAAAATTAGAGATTTGAAAAAAATTGGAAATGTGTAACAGTATAGGAAAGCATGGTAATTTTGATGTTTTAAGTCAAAACTATTGAGTCCAAATTAAATATTAATCTGTTTAAATACAAAGATTTTAATAAGTTGGTGATAAGGAGCCAGAAATTTTTAATTATGGCATAGTTACTAAAACATTTTGGAACATTGAACTGTCAGGATAAATGGAATTGTATTTTTAAAAATTTTGCAGTTGTGTTCAGATTATCTAAATATAATGCCAGTGATGGTTATTTTTGAATATCTTGCATCATGCTTTTTAATATTAAAAATCTGCTATTTATGCATAAGTTTGGAAATGAAAATTCAAATTTGATGATAATCAAATAAATGATAAAGTACAGTTTCAAACAATTTCAGTGCAAAACTTGCAAATAATAACTTGTAGTTTTTCAAACTACAAACGTTATTTTCCAATACCCCGGCTTAATTTTTTTGTTATACGAATGATAATTTGGTTCCTGCTTTATCAGACTGGGCCACAATATGTTTCTATCTTTATCAGTGAACCATGACTACTTGTGGAAATTGTTGAATTATGTTTTCATTTTGGATTTACTTACGATTTTATTACTGCATTTTACATTTTGATTGTGGAGATCAACAATCATTTTGGTAATATTCTCATTTTAAATTGCTAATATTCTCCTTCAGGATTCTGTGTTCTTGCCCACAGTCAATTATTACTGACTTCAGCATTTGTCCTTTGCGTTCAAACAGTACCAAAGTTGTACAACGCTTGAAGTTGCCTTTCAAAGTTCAGAGTACATTCGTTGTACTTTGATAAAGTACATATATGTTACTATATAAAACTCCGAGATTCATTTTCTTGTGGACATGCTCAGAAAATCCAAGAAACACATTAGAAACAGTGAAAGACTGGAATAGAACAGTCAAACAACCAATGTGCAAAAGACAGCAGGTGTGTAAGTACAAAAGGAAAAAAAAGCAGAAAGTAATGGGAACATGAGGTTAAGAGTCCTTGAAAGTGAGCCCATTGGTTATGGGAACAGTTCAGTGGAGGGGTTAGTGAAGTTATCTCCTCTGGTTCAAGAGCCTGGTGGTTGAGGGGTAGTAACTATTCCTGAACCTGGTGGTGTGGGTCCCAACCTTCCTGGTGACAGCAATGAGAAAAGAGCATGGCCAGTTACCAAAAAATTCTTGCATTCGGTCATTGGAAAATTGTGGCCCTTGCTCTGTTTCATGCCTGCTTTGGTCTGGTGTTCACTTAAAGCAACTGACACCCAAATCTGTGCTAAAATCTTCTCTGGATTTTCTTCTTTGATACGCCCCAATATGCTCTCCTTCAAAAACATTAACTAGCACCTAGTCTAGGTCCTTACTAGGGGGAATTTTGTATACACCTAGCCGCTTTCTCTACTGAAGTGCACCCCTGTAACCTATCACTTTGATTATATGTTGCTTAATTATTTTCAAAACCCATAATTTTACCTCGATATGAGCGGGTTGCTCCAATTTTTATGATCCTTCTGTAGCCTTCTGATTTATTTGTTTTCTGTGTATTTCCTAGTCATAGCACATTTTTTCTCTTTGGAACATTCTTTAAGAAACTTGCAATCTTGCTTTTAAAAGACTATCTCTATTTGTATTTCAGGGTCCAAGTCTGTCCCTGTTTTCTCTGCCAGCCACCCCACATACTCCTTCCCTTTCTTTCTCACGCTTTCTCCCTGGTCCCCTCACCTATATTGCTTATGAAGCAATGATTTTTTTCTAAGGAAGCTTTGCAATGATATTTTTATGGTTATGCTTTGTTTAAAACAAAAAGTTTTTCTAAAAGTTTAATTCTTCTCATTATCATGGCCAAATTATAGTAGTTTGTATTTGGGAGAAAGTACTAATTAATAAAGACAGAAGATTCTGCAGATGTTGAAAACCAGGAGGAACTCAGCAGGTCAGGCAGCATCTATGGAAAGGGCAATTAGTACTGATTAAAACTAGATTTTGCTACTGGTTGGGTGGGACAGGCTTGTAGTTAATTTGTGCAAAGTGAGCATTTAATTTGTTCGAGCCATGCTGGTTGATTTATTGGGAAGGGCATTGGCAGAACTAACTACCTTTGAATAGTACTGTTGGATTTGGTTTTATATATGCTTGAGTATGATGATTCTTTTGAAATGTGTTGCCTCTGAATGGAGGTTTTCATAGTGTGCACTGAAGGCTCTGTCCAAATTATGTGCTCAGGTCTGTTCTGCTGCTGTGTATGTACTCCTGCTTTTCAGAAAAGGGTTTAACAGTACAGTCAAATTATTTAGAGCATCTGGATTATATCCTTGATAGCTTAACTCAGTGATAATGTTTGCCAGTATGCATACATTTAAAATAAAGCAAACTGAAGGAGCTTGTATCTAATCCTATTTCCAGATAGTTCTAATTATGTTCCCTAACCAAACAGAATGCCATTGTGTTTGAGTTGAAGATGTGCTCTGATTATGGAGGATGAAGTTTACTTTTTAAAAAGTTAAATTATTTAAAACATTAAGATTATTAAAAATAATAATTTAAATTATGCTTGAAGGAGTATTGTCTTAGAACCATAGAACAATACAGCACAGTATAGGCCCTTCAGCCCTCCATGTTGTGCTGACCAATATAATCTTTAAAAAAAGTACTAAAGTCTTAGTTGGGAGAAATCCATTGATTCTGTTCAGATAGTCTTTTATTAAACAATTCCTTGGGACCTAGGTTGCCTTGCTTTCATTCTGGTTTTGTGGGTACCGAGATGTCTGAAGAAGCCAATGTGGGAACTGCAGAGTTATCCACACAGGTGACGCTCTTGAGTATGTGCAAACACACCATGGTGTGCGTTCTACACTCCAGAAAAGATCTATTCCATCTGTCTGAGAGGGCTGGTAGCGTCCTGCATTAATATCCAAGCAGAAGACAACATTTTATCAGTGAGCAGTGATTAGTTATCAGGAGCACAGTGAAGTCTGTGACCAAAATCGTGTGCTCAGATCTCAGGACAGTGGCTTGGTTTGCAACTCTCAGACTTGGGTGTGTAGCTTCAAGGTTGATAACTTCCTGTCTGAAGTTATATATGTTCTATAAAAGTATGCTGCTAAGGAATTGTTAAATATTAAAGAAGGCAACACTTTTTCTTCCTTGTGTTGCTTTTGGCAAGCCATGCAGTTAACTATATGGTAGCATCATGGTTAGCATAATGCTTTACACTGCCAGCGACTTGGGTTCAATTCCTGCTGGGGTCTGTTAGGAATTTGTGCATTCTCCCTGTGGGTTTCCTCCAGTGGCTCCGGTTTCCTCCTACATTCTGAAGACATATAGTTTAGTAGGTTAATTAATCACTTGGGTGTAATTGAGCAGTATGGGCTAGTTGAGCCGGAAGGGCTTGTTACCATTCTGTATCTCTTTAAAAAATTTTTTTAAAAATTTGTATTTTCTTTTGAAAATACTGTAAACTTAACACAGATGAAATCTCTAAATTATGCATTACTTTTAAATCGTTAAGAATGTTTATAATGACTCCTATCCAACCTGATCTTAACTAATTAACTTTGGGGGTTGTCTGAACATGAGTATTTTTTTCATTCAGAATGTTATTCTAGTAATATTTCTGTGGACAGTAGTGGTTAGACTAATGCAAACATATAGTAATGTGGCTTTTATTGAAAAGAAGAGAGACAAAATGCTGTTACTCCATGCACAAAATGCTGGAGGAACTCAGCAGGTCAGGCAGTATCTATAGAAATGAATTAACATTGGACGCTTTGGCTGAAACTCTTCATCAGTTCCAAATGAAGAGCCTCGGCCCCAAGTATTGACTATTTCTTCCTCTCCAAAGATGCTGCCTGACCTGCTGAGTTCCTCCAGCGTTTTGTGTGTTGCTCTAGATTTCCATCATCTGCAGAATCTCTTGTGGATATTACTCCATCCCAATTGTTTGTAATATATTTAGTGTGCAAGTTCAAAGTATTCTGTCTTCACTATGCATAACTATTGCAATGCACTATGAAACAACTTGGCTACTGACAGTTCAGTATAAAACTGTTAACTGTATAACAGTAAATTTGCTCAATGTAGTACATTGTTTTTGGACAAAAACGTTTGGAAAGAAATACTGCTTCATGAATTAGTAGGAAACAGTTTTCATTTGTATTTTCTCCTACTATATGGTGTACATCTTCGTATGAACCAGGAGTAGCAGTAAAATAAAGTTAGCTTTCCACAGAAGGGTTGGGAAATTTGGGAAGCTGATAATTGCTGGTACCAAAATGTTAATGGTTTTATACCATAAATTTGGTTTCTCGGTTTCTAGCTTTGAAGTAGCAGATTTTGATTGATTTATGAGAATTATACTTACAAGCTTCAAATTTTAGTTTGTGTGAAAAGACAATTCTGGGTGCATAGCTAAACATAAACAGCAATTAACCTGAACAATCCTGGAAAAAAAATGTCAGAACTGCGATAACAATGAACATATTTTTATATTCAGAGTCTAATGGTGATGGTATGGTTTAGTGAAAAAGAGGCTAACTTTCTTCTTCATCCTGATGCTTTGACCATAAATCATACATCACACATTACTGGTAATTATGAAATAGATGCCCTGCCCTAATTCCAGCATTACGGATGCTCGTTTTTGTTGTGGCTTTAAGACATTGTTCGCAAGATTTGTATGTAAAGATTTTGGTACACATAGGTTAGAACTTGAGAAGCATTACATTTAAGCAATCAAGCAATCTTGTTTTAGGTTGAGAGTTTGAAAGGAATAATGATAATATTGGTGTAGCTAGTAGGTGTCCAAATTACTTTCTACTGTTTCTAAGAGTTTAAGATCATGAATTGAAAACAATGAGATTTAAGGTACTCTCTTAAATTGAGTAATTACAATTCTGCTGAATGAAATGAGTGTATTACCTGTAAGATGGGAGGAATGCAAATACTTGGAGTATTTACATTTGGTTAGTGATTCTACTTGTGCAAAGAATTTGTAGACAATAATTTTAAATAGTTCTAATTAAACATAAACACAAGATTCTGCAGATGCTGGAAATCCAGAGGAACACAAACAAAAGGCTGGAGGGACTCAGCAGGTCAGGCAGCTTTTATGGAAATGAGTAAATGGTTGATGTTTTAGGCTGAGACCCTTAATCAGGACAGTTTGATGCTGTCTAACCTCCTGAGTTCCTCCAACATTCCATGTGTGCTACTTTGGGCATCTTTTGTTTAATTGTTACTGACAATTGTTTTGGCAGAGATGGTTGGAAGGCTGATGGAGCGAGTTAGCAGAATTAATGTGCATAAAATTGTATATATGTAGGTGTCTTAGTTTGAGGAGTAATATTTGAGAGTGTATTTAGTACTTATATTTTTAGAAATTCTTTCCCTTTTGTCAAGTTCTATTCAAACTTATGAATGCAAATTGTTCTTGAAGACCCCACACTGAAAAATAAAACATCAATCTGTGACCTGTTGAAGGGAAAACAGAAGACTTTTGGAATATTAGGGTTTCAAAGGTACATTTAATGTCAGAGAAATGTATACAATATACATCCTGAAATGCTTTTTCTTTGCAACCATCTACAAAAACAGAGGAGTGTCCCCAAAGAATGAATGACAGTTAAATGTTAGAACCCCACAGCCCCCCTCCAACTCCCTCCTCTTACACGTTAGCAGCAGCAAAGCAACGATCCCCAGTCCCCCACCAGCAAAAAAAAAAGTATTGGCACCCACCTCCAAGCACTCAAACATGCAGCAAAGCAACAGCAAAGATACACTTGCAGTACCCTAAAGACTACTCGTTCACCCGGTATTCGACATACCACAGGCTCTTTCTCTCTCTCTCTCCCTAATAAGGGAGAAAGAGGTGCCTTCGTTTCACAGCGAGAGGGGAGACATAACTCGCTGACTACAATGTTAAAAGTCCATTTGCTCAAAGATCTTGGGTCTCTTGGCACACAGCCGGAGATTCGGTCAGCCAGTCTGCAGAGCCACGAGCTCCCGGAACTCCAAAGGTGAGCTAATCACCGCATCCTTCCATATCAAATAGCGGCCAGTTGTAGAACCCCAAGAGCATGTCCCATTCCCACAAAGAACTGAAGTCAGCGTGCAACTCTAGGTTAGCGTCTTCAAAAGAACCCTTAAAGGGAAAAATAGAGATATTAAAGATAGAAATAGAGCTGTTTTCGAAGATGCAAGCAAAGGAGTTGCTGTTAGGCGCCATTGTCTCCTCCTAAGCTTAGGGATGAACAGGAGAAATATCTTCAGTTTGCAGACTTAATCTGGCTCAAATTCAGAATCTTTAATGAGTTGACAATGTTCTGAATTTGCAGTATCACATTATTTTTTAGTTACTAAAACAAAGCATTTCAAAGGTAAGATTTTTTTTCTCCAGACTTGTAACTCTGACTTGTACCTGAATAATACACTTATGAAACTTGTGTTCCAATTTGCATCCCATATTAAGTTTTCTTTTGGTGATTTTATTTGTGTTTTTAACAGTATAATTGACTCAATAGAAATAACAGGCTATTGATTGGCTAACTGAAGATTGGAGAATTTGGGGCTTTGGGAACTAGTATGGAAGAGGAGTTCAGGCCTAGGGCAGATAACTTTAAATGTTAGAGTGGACTTGATGCACCAGGTGCTGGTCCATTCTTATCCCCTTGTGTTCCTTGGTAGAAGAAAATCGGAAAAACAGTACTGAAACTGAGGAAAAAGAGGTCGGCCTACCAGAGCATTATGGGTTGGGGGACAGACAAGAAAGGTCATGAGGAGTGGATGGCTTTGGTACAAGAATGCAATTTGACTCTGGTCATTGAACATTTGAGAATGAATACCTGTAATTAAAAACTGCAGTTTGTTTGACTTTGATAGAATTCAAGAACGAGTTATTTTAACATGTCTCAAGCAGTGTGGAGATAGTATATTTTTGATCTTTCAGTTACAAATTAGAGAAGTACTTTGTTATTTAAGAGGTACTGCCATGATCAGTGTTCTTGTAATTTGGGAGTGACATCATTTTTAGGGAACAGAGGTAGTCTGTTAAACTGTGTATTTCTAGTGAGTTAATATGCATTATAGATGAACAGCAATAGGGGAATGCCCTATATTGTTTACCTGCTTGATTGCCTACATACTGAATAGTTAACCTTTATAAGCACTGTTTGAAATTTGCCAATGTCTGACACTATTCTTATGGATAGCTTTGGTGACATGGTGTATAGTTCTGTTAATTATAGTGAGCTTGTAATTTCAGCCTGGTAGCTTTTGGAATGAGTAAACATACTGCTGACTGGTTATGCGATTGAAACCACTATCATTTTAGACAAGCTGGACAGCTTGTTTTGACACTGTACTCAAGTTGAAAATCCTGCATCACATTTTGAAAGAATTGAGTTGCAGTGGCTATTTTGACCCCTTGTTCTTTTCTTCCCCCCCCCCGTATTTTCTTTGCTTTTAAATTATTTGTATTAGGGTATTTTGCCATGGGTAACGGTTGATCTGCAAATCTAACTGTTGCTACACACATCAGCTAGTAAGCATATTGCACTTTTTAAAAAAAAACTTTTTTTATTCAGTTTTCAAATAATTACAGAAAGAGAAAGAAATATATACCCTTCCCCCCTCCCCTTAGCCCCTCCCCCTAACATCCCTATAGAAAAAAAGAATAAAAAAGAAAGAAAGAAAGAGTGCCTGGATATCGGAAGATCCCCACATGCTCCACGGAGTTCGTAATAACTTTAGTATATATATTTCTTTCTTTCCCCAAATAACCAATTATTTTATCTTCAGAGCACCTATATATTTAATCCTGTCTTTTGTAAATAAGAGCGCCAAATTTTCAAAAATGTTTCATATTTATCTCTTAAATTATAAGTAATTTTTTCAAGTGGAATACAGCTGGAAATTTCATTCTTCCAACAATCTGTACTTAAGTATGCATCCGATTTCCAAGTAACTGCAATAGCCTTTTTGGCTACTGCCAGTGCAATTTTTATGAATTCTTTCTAATATTTATTCAATTTGGGTTTCGATTTTATCCCTTCAATATCGCCTAATAAAAATAATATTGGATTATGTGGAAGTTGTGTTCCAATAATTTGTTCCAATAAAACTCTTAAATTTGTCCAAAAAGGTTGAATTTTAGAACAAGACCAAGTAGAATGTAAAAAAGTACCGATTTCTTGGTTACATCGGAAACACATCAGATAAATTTGGATTTAATTTATTTATTTTTTGTGGTGTAATATATAATTGATGTAAAAAAATTATATTGCACTAATCTTAACCGGACATTTATTGTATTTGTCATACTATCAAGACATAGTCTTGACCAATTTGTTTCTTCAATTTTAATATTCAAGTCACTTTCCCATTTTTGTCTTGACTTACGGACTCCTTGTTTAATTGCCTGTTTTTGAATCAAGCTATACATACAAGAAATAAATTTTTTAGTTTTTCCTTTTTGAATTAAAGTTTCTATTTCATTAGATTTTGGCAATAACATTGTTTGACCTAATTTTTCTCTTAAATAAGCCCTTAATTGGAAGTAGCATATTGCGCTATTGTGACCAAGGGCCACAATGTCTAGGTTATGAAAGAGGTGTAGGGTGTCATAGCATAATTCTAATGGATTAACTTAGAACTTTAATTAGCTTTAGCTGTAGCTTTATTTGTCACATGTGAAATGCATTATTTGTGTCAATGACCAACTTCTAGGGACGTGCTAGGGGCAGCCCACCATTGTTGCCATGCTTCCAGTGCCAATGTAGCTAGAAAAATTTCTCTAACATCTATAACATTTAAATTTTAGGAAAGTGAACATTTGGAAATCTAACATTTGGTCTTTTCTACTGGCACGTGAATGCAGAAGACAAAAATATAAACAAGTAAATCAAAATTTATATTAAAAACAATCTCGGGTGCCTGACTGTAAATTAATTAGTTTAACATTATTTTTTTCACAGCAAAGTTTAAAACTTGCATCTGGTAGTAATCGATTATTGATTTAAAATTGATGAACTGGTGACTTGCTTCAAATTATGGTTTTTAGCTTAAACTTTGAGAATAATCATTGCAGAATGCTGGCATCTGATTTGCTTCATTTGCTTGTCAGAAAAAATGAAATTAGGATTGGACTAAGGAATTACTGGAATTGAACGATGGAAAAGGCATTTAGCATGCTGTCCTTCATCAGTCAGAGCATTGAGAAAAGGAACTGGAACATTATGTTGCAGTTGTACAAATCACTGGTAGGTGAGGCTGCACTTGGACTACTGTGCACAGTTGTGGTCACCCTGTTATAGGAAAGATGGGCTTAAACTTGAAAGATTGCAGAAAGGATTTACTCCGATATTGCCCAGGACTAGAGGGCCTGTGTTATAAGGAGAGGTTTCCAGGCTAGTTCTTTATTTTTTTGGAACATAAGAAATTGAGGGGTGACTTTGCAGAAGTGTTTAAAATTGTGAGGCACAGGTTGATGGTAAGGGTCTTTTCCCCAAGGTAGGAAGTCCAAAACTATGGGATATATATTTAGCATGAGAGGGCATTGATTTAAAAGGGATATGACTGCCAACCTTCTCAAGAAGAGGGTGATGAATATATGGAATGAGTTGTCAGAGGAAGTGATTGAGACAGGTACCATAGTATCATTGTAGAAGCACTTGAATAGGTACATGGAGGGGAGGAGCCTGGATGGATATGTGCCGAATGCAGGAAATTGGGACTAGCTAGGGGGCAACATAGTCGGTGTGTATTCATTGGACCAAAGGGACTGGATCTATACTGTGTTGCTCTATGTAACTAATGGAGTGGTCATTAATCACAGGAAGCAAAGGGTCTTTGGTGAAATATGTTATGTTAGTGGATAACAAAAAACAATTGAAGAGTAGTAATGTTGAGAAGGATGTCTGTGCATCTAACTGCACTACACTTTCCCTGTAGCCTTTGCACTTCATTCTGCTATTTTACCTGGTACTATCTCAGTGCATTGTGTAATGACTGGACATTATGCAAGACAACTTCTTGCTGTACCTTGGTACATGTGACAATAATAAGCCAAATCCAAAGCACTGTCTATGTGAACTCCTGTGTCCACTTATTCCTCCCACTATCTCTCTCCTGACACTGGAACAAGTGCTGTACACGCCCCTGAACCACCTCCCTCACCCCCATTTAGGACCTCAACAGTCCTTCCAGGTGAGGCAACACCACACAAGCCTGACAGGGGCATCTACTGTATATGATGCTTCGGGTGCGGCATCCTCTACATGGTTAAGACCTAATGGAGATTGGGGGAGTGCTTCATAGAGTGCCTTTGCTCCATCCAACTACAAAAAATAGATTTCCCAGTGGCCAACCATTTTAATTTCAAGCCCCATTCCTAATCTTACATGCCAGTCCATGGTGGATGCCACAATGAGACCACTCTCAGGTTGGAGGAGCACACCTTGGGTAGCTACCAACCTAAAGGCTGATTTATACTTGTGCTTCGCATCGGCGCTGTAGGGTGATGTGCCCCTCCTCAAAGTAGTAACTCACATGTTGCAGCGACGCAGACCGCAACAACTGTGATTGGTCCGCTTGGTAGCATCTCATTTCCTCCTATGCAGTTGTGGTTGCTTCTTCTCTGTCATGTCTGTACACCAATGCGAAATAGATGAACCACATCGCCAAATCTACCTGCCGATATGCAAAAATGTTTGAAATGCATTTCCTTGTCCATGTCTCAACACAGTGGCATAGAAACCCCCACCGCCAACTAGCGTCTTGGTGCACACCAATGCATGCTCGCTACGGCGTAGAGCGATGCAGAAGTGAAAATCAGGGCTATGGCGTAGCCCATACGCACAACTATAAATCAGCCTTAATGGTATGAACATTGATTTCTCTGAGTTCCAGTAATTTATCTCTCTCTCCCCCCCCCCCCCCTTCTCTTTATCCATTTCCTATTCTGGTTGCCATCTCACCCCTTCTCTAAACTGCCCATTACCACCGTCGGCTCCCCCTACCCTTTCTTTTCTCCCATGCTCCACTGTCCTCTCCCCAGATGTGCCAGTCAGTTGTTAATTTATTTGGTGAAACTAGGGAAAGAATGCTCAAGAGTAGTGATTTAATTCTGAATGAAATGTATGATCTCAAGCAGTGTAGTTTGAGAGAGAAGCAATATCTTGTTACATATCACAGAAAGTGATATTGCTTTCACAGTGAGTAATCACTTGTTTGCCAAAAGAAGCAACACAATTCAAGTGTTGTGAGATATGTGATGTGATATTCTCTAATTGTTTTATTTTCTTCCACTCTCTCCCCCTTTTTCTGTTTTTTATTCTCCCCTTCACCCCTGCTGAACCTTTATTTGCCTCAACTGAATTGTTGCATTTGCAGGCTTTCCTGTGTTAATCTGCTTTTTTGTCTTAAGTTGTCATTTGATGTTTCCAAGCTGGCACCTAATCTTAACCCACTATTTACCAGAATCAGAGAATCATTTCTTACTTCCTCAACACCCTTGAACTTCATCAGTCATTTGGTATTTCAAATAATGTTAATACATGGTCAAGCTGAATTCTTTGTGTTGACATATTGAAATGTTATTTGAAGGTGACATGAAGAGGTTTAGTTTCATAATGGCATCAGTAGTAATGATTTTGAAGCCGCAGAATTTTGTGCTTTGCAGTATGACTGGATGCATTTTGAACATCAACAAAAATGTTTTTCTCATTAACCGTTCAAAACTTGAACATTTAAAAAGGTGACAAAACTGCTGGAAGTAAGGCATTTTAGTAAATTACTTAGTCTATGTCATTGGTGTAATATGCAAAAATTTGCTTTATTTTCAAAATATTTTAAAGTTTACTTGCCTAAAGATATTTACGCAGAATAATGTCAGTTTCTTTCTTTAATTCTGCCAACTTTGATAAAAGTGGGAAAGCCACATTTACTGCTCAACCTTAGTTGCATTCTTGATAATTTCTTGTTTTATAACTTGTATTTAGAGTTGGAATTGGGTATTATCACAAATCCAGTAGCTTTCATAGTAAAATATTTAAAATTTCTGCTGTCCAATATTCATCGAATTAACTTCTACAAATTTCCACGGTAAAGTTTTACCTCAAAATCTTTGGTCTAGTGCTCTTATGATCTGTGAATTTTTTCTCAGTATTATGCATTTTGATTTGACAATTCTTTTGCTAATTTCTGTGATCTCTCATTCTTGTTTCTCATTGCTACTTGTTCACCAGGGAAACATTTCATGGAATGGATAGCTGCTTCCACTATCAGTAATGTTGAAGTTAACCACAATACAACTAATTGCTTTAATCTCTCTTATTCCACGTTTCTCTCTGCAAGAAATTTAAATCACGGATTTCTGTGAAACGATACATTTGAATTTTATTGTGTGGTGTCCACATCTTGATAAATGTGTATGTATGTTTCTGAATTTATTACCCAGTCATATGGTCTGAGCTAGAAGCCAGTGTAGGTGGAATCTGTGCTTCTTCTGTTAGGAAGGAGGGAAGCTCTGAGCTGATGAAATTCACCTTTCATTGTTATTTTTGTTTATGGTTCTCAGAATCTCAGGTTTATTATCACTGGTATGTGTCGTGAAATTTGTTAACTTTGCAGCAGTTCAATGCAATACATAATATAGAAGAAGAAGAAAAATATAATAGTAAATCAATTTCAGTGTGCATATATTGAATAGATTAAAAATTGTGCAAAAACAGAAATAATATATATTTTAAAACGTGAGGTAGTGTTCATGGGTTCAATGTCCATTTAGGAATCAGATGGCAGGGGGGAAGAAGCAGTTTCTGAATCGCTCAGTGTGTGCCTTCAGGCTTCTGATGGTAACAGTGAGTAACAGTGGGCATGCCCTGGGTGCAGGGGGTCCTTAATAATGGACGCTCCCTTTCTAAGACACTGCTACTTGAAGGTGTCCTGGATACTTTGTAGGCTAGTATCCAAGATGGAGCCGACTAAATTTACAACCCTCTGCAGCTTCTTTTGGTCCTGTGCAGTAGCCCCCCCTCCCCAATACCAGTCAGTGATGCAGCCTGTCAGAATGCTCTCCAAGGTACATCTGTGGAAGTTTTTGAGTGTATTTGTTGTCATACCAAATCTCTTCAAACTCTTAATGAAGTATAGTCACCGTCTTGCCTTCTTTATAAGTACATGGATATGTTGGGACCAGGTTAGGTCCTCAAAGATCTTGACACCCAGAAACTCTGCAGGTTTTCATTTGATTTGTCTTCTGTGAATGCCTTATTTTATATTAGAGATACCTTCTAAATACAAATAATTCTTGACATAATTTGAAAAGCAGTTATAATAGTTTTTGTTTATATTTCCTTTTCCTTATAGGCTCTGAAACCTGCTGTGGCCAAGGCCCTACTTAAAAATATGTGTTCTGCAATATTAAATGTATTTTGCAATTGCCCAGACTATCCAACCTACTCACACTCTTTTGATCTCTAACCTTCGTCTTGGCTTTTCCTGATGCACACACTTTTTCCATTCACCCTTTGACTCAGAGCTTGCCTGTTTGTGCAGCAGATCTTGCAAACTAAACCAGTTGCATACTTGGATTAGAGCAAAGACTTGCAATTCACTAAAGGGATATGTACTAGGAAAAATACTCTTCAGTCACAATTTAATGACATGACTTAATGTTTCCAAAAAGGTATTAATAAAAGCTGCTCCCCAGAAACAAATATGCTTACTGATTTATGCAAAATACTACAATTACATAAAGTAAATAATAATTATCTTCAATATACTGCCTTATCAGCAGCATGTCACAATTATTTTAAAGTTCATCCATGATCTGGGTTGTGCTTCAGCTCTCACAAAATAATTTACAGTTCTAAAAGTATATTATGTGTATTTTTTAAAACTTTGGCTTCTATTTGGAATAGACAAGTGATCCCATTGATCTGCAAGAAGTTTAAATTGGTATATTTGTATTCCATTGCACATCTTGATGATGTCTTACCCAGTGTAGGTATTCCAGTAGGCGAGAGGGAAGATGTGAGAAATCTAGCTGCCCTTGTTGCCATCTTTTAAACATTTTTAGAATTGTTTTACCTCTCCTGTAAGTCTATTATCTGAGAGTTGAAAATTTGGGAATTTTCCATCCTCTACGTGAGGGGATGGAAAAGATATATGTTGACGTGTTAAATGGCTGCATTTCCTGTAGTTAACTTGTAATGGTCATTAGTCAGAAAGCATCATAACATTGGATAATGAAAGCCAAAGACAGTGTTCTGATGAATGTCTGTGTAAGTTATGCATTAAAGATACAGGCTCTCCATGCTAATTTTGCTTCCCCCACCCCCCGCATCCCCATTTCCCCACACATTGCTGGCACCCACCATTTTTTAGTTGCCTGCTAAGTCGCCTGTTTTTGGAACATGGGGTAGGGGATGGGAAGAGGAGGGAATCAGAACAGGAAGAATGAGGAAGCAGAATATTACACCCAAGCCTCTGGAGCTGTGTGAACTGTTCTTCCACCCCAATGCAATGATGCATTTGTGCAATTGGATGACAGAACAAAAGACTAGAAGTTTTAACAGCATTGTGGGTCATTCATTTAGCCTCTGGAGAAGACTCTGCAAACTTTAATATTATGTTCCTTACCTATTTGCATGGATCTCATTTTTGAAGCATCCAAGATTGGAGCCATTTGATGTTCAAATTCCGGATTTATCATTATAGAAGTGACAGAGAAGATTCACAAGAATGATTCTAGGAATTAAAGGGTTACTGTATAAGGAACGTCTGGTAGCTCTTGGGCTATATTCCGTGGAGTTCAGGAGAATGAGGGGGGATCTCATAGAAACATTCCGAACATTAAAAGGCCTGAACAGATTAGATATGGCAAAGTTATTTCTCATTGTAGGGGATTCTAGGACAAGAGGGCACGACTTCAGGATTGAAAGACGTCCTTTTAGAACTGAGATGCGGAGAAATTACTTTAGTCAGAGGGTGGTAAATTTGTGGAATTTGTTGCCACGTGTGGCTGTGGAGGCCAAGTCATTGGGTGTATTTAAGGCAGAGATAGATAGGTTCTTGATTAGCCAGGGCATCACAGGGTAGGGCGTAAAAGCAGGGTAGTGGGGATGACTGGAAGAATTGGATCATCCCATGATTGAATGGCAGAGCAGACTTGATGGGCCGAATAGCCCACTTCTGCTCCTATATCTTACGGTCTTATCTCCAGAAGTAGACCTCTTCAAGCTCTCCTTATTTGGTTTTAAGATAATGCAATAAAAAAGTAAAATACTGTAATTGATGATAAAAAGAGGAAAAAAACTTGAGAAACAGCTGGTTAGTATTTGAGTGTAGCCTATTTTTAGTTATAAAGATTTCAAAGATGCAATTCTTATTGATTTATTGAATGCATCTAATTTCTGATTGTGTCTTAACTGGTTCCATGTAATCAAAGCTTTGATGCTTTTAATATTGGTTACCAGTGTCTTCAACTAGTTTGAGAGAAAGCAGTTGAGTGCCCTCCATTCATGTCATCCATGGACCCACAATATTTGACACATGGAGCAAAAGCCAAATGTAGATTTGGATGTCAACATGCCACTGCCTTAACAAAAATAATGGAATTGAATTAAAAACATAGACATGCAGAAGTATTGTCACTGAACTTAGAATTAGATTTGAAAGTTGAACAAATTTTAATTATATTTTTCTACTGCATTTACAGGAAGGAGAAGGCAGATGAGGGTCCACCGGCCACGGTCGCCTCTATTTGAAGAGACTGACATTATTCCTCTTGATATTCCAAAATGTTCTGAGGATTTATTGGTGCCCACTGAACAGCTGATGAGCATTATTGCTATTTATGAGGTGTTGAATAATTTTGGAACAGTCCTGCGACTTTCTCCTTTCCGTTTTGAAGACTTTTGTGCTGCCGTGGTTGGTCAAGAGCAATGCACGTTAATTGCGGAAATGCACATTGCTTTATTGAAAGCTATTTTACGAGAAGAGGATTCCTCTAATACCACCTTTGGTCCTGCTGACTTAAAAGATAGCATCAATTCTACATTGTACCTTATAGATGGAATGACGTGGCCAGAACTGGTACGGGCTTATTGTGAAAGTGACCCAGAATACCATCATGTACTGCCTTATCAGGAAAAGGATGACTACCCATATGGACCAATAGAAAACAAAATCAAAGTTCTTCAATTTTTAGTGGATCAGTTCCTGACAACGAACATTGCCCGTGAGGAGTTAATGTCTGAGGGTGTAATTCAGTATGATGACCACTGTCGTGTATGTCACAAGCTGGGTGATCTTCTCTGCTGCGAAACTTGCTCAGCAGTATACCATTTGGAATGTGTGAAGCCGCCACTTGAAGAGGTGCCAGAGGATGAATGGCAGTGTGAGATATGCGTGGCACATAAAGTGGTTGGTGTTTTTGATTGTGTGCCTGAAATTCAGAAAAATAAACCATATGTTCGCCACGAGCCTATAGGATATGACAGGCACAGAAGGAAATATTGGTTCCTGACGAGAAGGATTATTATGTAAGTATACTTTGTAGTAATGGAACTCGCCCAATTCGGAAACGCACTTCTGGTCAATGTAAATAGAATTTCTTAATTAAATAGGAATCAAAGAATTTTAATAATTTCCAAATGTTAACTTGGGTTGAAAATGTGTCCAAAATACTGTTTGCTAGGTTCTGTTTTGTTGTGCTGTGTTTTTTCTGCCCCGAGAAGTGGGCATGCTACGTTGGCACCAGAATATGTGGCGAAACTTGCAGGCTGCCTCCAACACCTCTTGGATATGTTGGTTGTTAATGCAAATAACACATTTCACTGTCTGTTTTGATGTACATGGTATAAATAAATCTGAATCTGAAATCTGTAGAATACAAAATCCTTTCAGACTTTTGGCCCAAAGTGCGTTTTAGCAGAAATATTTAGAGTTGTGGTATGTTCCTCTTGGCATTTTTTGATGCATCTAGATATTAGTTTGGATGGGTAAATTTGTATTGTGTCGCTGTTACTTTGTTAAATGATGATAGAGAATTGGGAGGTGAGGATAAATTGCCACATCTTCATGTGTTAACAATTTGAAAGGAATTCTTCCAAGAATCTTTTGATTCAGTTTGTGTGTCCTGTTTTCCGAAAAGCCGAAATCCATTTCTTTCGATTTGAAAGGCTGCATTGTGGTAATTTAGGCAAGCCTTTGTCAGCATGAAGCACATAGAAATAGATTTTTTTCAGCATATATCCGCAAATAAAATTGATTAGTTAAATACAAGTTATATCAAACTCGCTGCAAGTTTTATTAAAATTTATGTAACAGGAAAGATTTTTGTTGGTTTTTGTTGATGAAGTCACGACAGTCATGTTGTCTTCAAGCCAGTAGTTTTGTTGACATCAAGTTTTTTTTGCATATTCTAGTATCCAATGCGGCATTTTCAATGTGCATTCTGCAAGTCTGACGCACTTTTTTTTTGAGGCATTGAAATGAGATTCTTTGTGGATGTTCCTGTGAATCAAGTGCCTTTAGGATATCCGTGAAGAGCAGGAAGTAATTGTTCAATCATTACCACAAAAACAAAATCAGCAGAAGTAACTCCTTGTGTGAATTATTGAGAAATTGTGATAGGTAAACTTCAATTCAGTAAAATGTATGAAAGACTGAAAGGGCTTGAACTTGATACCGTATATAGAGCATTATTTTTATAGTTGCATTTGACTTTGCAACATTACCTTATCTCATTGCCTTGTTATTTTGTAATTTTCTCTTTTCAAGAGTACTGAGGTAATCTGGTTAGGGACAAGTTATTTTGAAATTTTATTGTTTTCCCTTGATAGTTTTGTTATACACATGTTCCCAAGAGACAATGATTCCCAATTAGGTACTTTTTTCATAAGCAATTATAATCTTCCTGATGTTGGGGGAGTCCAGAACCAGAGACCACAGTTTAAGAATAAGGGGTAGGCCATTTAGAACGGAGCTGAGGAAAAACTTTTTCACCCAGAGAGTTGTGGATCTGTGGAATGCTCTGCTTCAGAAGGCAGTGGAGGCCAATTCTCTGGATGCTTTCAAGAGAGAGCTAGATAGAGCTCTTAAAGATAGCGGAGTCAAGGGGTATGGGGAGAAGGCAGGAACGGGGTACTGATTGTGGATGATCAGCCGTGGTCACAGTGAATGGTGGTGCTGGCTCAAAGGGCCGAATGGCCTACTCCTGCACCTGTTGTCAATAATCTTTGCATCTTGCTGACATTTCATGGTAGACTTTGAATATTAATGTAAGGCAGTATGCTTCCTATCACCTACTAGAGATTGTGTTTGAAAGAGATAACATTTTGACAATGGAAAGGGAAACAATGTTGTATATTGAAGACATTTCATTAGAACTGAGAGAAGAAACTGGAACAAGTAGCGGAGAAGATTGAGGAGGACCTATGGGTGGAACAAAATGAATTTGTAATAGGGTGAAATAATGAAGCTGTTGAACGATCAACTGAACTCTCTTGTCTGAATATTATCTTGCTAATATTATGTCCAAGTAGTGTTGTATAACCTGCCTTCTGGGGCATCCCAGCTGGGCAGCATATACACATGAAAAATTGCACTTCCAGTCTAGTGTACTGCATTCATGGAGTTTTAAAATCTTGCAGTTGGAAATGGTCCCATTGTTCCAGCTCCTCCATGCTGACCAGGATGTTTATCTGAGTTTGTCATATTTGCCTGCATTTAGCATATTTACCTTTAATCTTTTTCTAGAAGTATGTGTCTAAATATCTTTTAAACATGTAATTGAACCTATCTCCACAGCTTCCACTGGCAGCTCGTTCCATGTACCAGTCAACCAATGTTTGAATTAAAATGTCTTGTACTAATATGGATAAGGTCCAGTAAATTAATTGACAGTTTTGGTTTTTGCAACTAAATCCAGAGTATGCTGGCATTTTGGAGTTTTAGCAAAGTTGTTGCTGATATGCACTTAAGTGAAATGATGGTCAAATCTTAATGTGCAGGGAGAGAACAAGGAGTTGGTGAAATTGGCTGAAATATGTCAGGTGAAGTTTAATCCAGACAATTGTGAGGTTTTGGGAGTTTGGGAGCACTAATGAGTTTAGAATGTACAACATGAATTACAGGGTCTTCAGGAGTATTGTGGAACGCAGGGACCTTGGAATACAAGCCCACTGATTCTTGAAAGTGGCATTGCAGGGAAGTAATGTAGTTAAGAAGGCATACAGGTTAACTGGCCTTCTTTAGTCAAAGTGCTGAATGTGGAAATAGGGAGATTTACTCCAACTTTATGAAACTTGGGTCAGACTCAGCTGGAGTACTTGCACAGTTCTGATTCCCAAGATATAGTATGTATCCGAGAGTGCTAAAGAGAGTGCAGAGAAGATTCAGCAGAATGTTGGCTGGGATGTAGCAATTCAGTTATGAGGAGAGACCAGAGAAGCTAATGTCTTTTGTCCCTGGGCTAGAGGAGGTTCAGGGTGGAGCCATGATTGAGGTGTGACATAAAATTTGGAAGGCTATAGACAATGCACTGCAGGAAACTTTTCCTCATAAGAGGTATAAAAAATTGTAGGTTAAGAATAAGGGGAAAGAGAACAGGGAGCAGGTATGAGGGGTGCTTTTTACCTTGAGAGTGGTAAGGACGAAATATTTGAGTGGTTAAATGCTGGGGAAAGGAGATGGTTAAGTTTGACTCTACATATGCTGTCTTAAGAGCTCCATACCTACAGCAATTCCGTTTCATTGCTGTTCAATTCAAAAATCAAAACCTAAAATTGTTTATTGTCATTTTTCAGTATACAAGTGTAAAGGAGAGAAAAAAGAGCAAAGTGATTGTTACTCTGGATCTGATGCAGCATACAAAAACAGAACAAGCATAAAGAACACAATGATTTCCGACTTGGATTTTTCCTTTCTTCTTATTTTCACACAAGCTGAGTGTTGGTAGGGTAAACAGTGAGACACTAATGCAGAGTAAGTTCCACAAATATAAAAGCTGTTGTGAAAGCTTTGCATGTCTTAACTCAAAGAATTTTGATAGTTGAATAAAATTTTAAGATATTTGACATTTTTGGTATGAAGGCATTTTAGGTATGTAGAAAGAATGTTTTTCATTTTGTTAGTGATCAAATTGAAAGCTAATTCTCAAAGGGCAGGTTAAAAGTTAGACATTTTTAAAATTAATGACAAATTAATGACATTTTTAAAAATTAATGTAAGTTAAACTATTAATATTCTTGAATAGATTTGAGGCTTTGACAGGTAACCAGCTAGACAGGACTACTACATGAGATGCATCACTTGTATTTTAAGCATTTTATCTTTTGTGTGCTCAGTACCAAGTACCAGCTAAAAAATCTTTGTACATTCTAATTTCTTGGACCTTCGTGATAAAGAAAATTTGCAAAGGCTCTTTTGCAAAATAGAAAATCTTGCTCGTGTGTAGTCTTTAAATTGGCAAAATGACCCAGGTTATTTCACAATATTATCTTATGGCTGGTTGAGTGGTGTTGCAACAACAACCTCATACTCGGCATCAGGAATCAATTGTGGACTCAGGGAGGGGAAGTCAGGAAGACACACACCAGTCCTCATTGAGGGGTCAGCAGTGGGAAGGGTGAGCAGCTTCAAGTTCCTGGGTATCAGTATCTCAGAGGAACTATCCTGGGTTCAACACATGGATGCAATCATGAAGGAGGGACACCAGTGCCTCTACTTCGTTAGAAGTTTGAGGAGATTCTGTATGTTATTGAAGACTCTTACAAATTCTGTTATGAGTATTCTGACTCATTCCAGCACAGACTCCAATGTACAGGATCATAAGAGGCTGCAGAGGGTTGTAAACTGAGCCAGCTCCATCATCAACGCAACCCTTTGCATGTCTTCAGGAGGCAGTACCTCAAAAAGACAGAGGGTGATGAATTTCAGAATCAGGTTTATTATCACCAGCGTGTGTCGTGAAATTTGTTAACTTAGCAGCAGCACAGACAGATAAAAACTAAGTGGATCAATTACAGTAAATGTGTGTATATGTGAAATAGATTAAAAAACAGGAATAACATAGTTGCAAGTAAAAGTTTGTGAACTCTGCAATTACCTGTTGTTTTGTATTAATTACTCATTAAAAAGTGGTCTGATCTTCATCTAAGTCACAATAATAGACAAACACAATCTGTCTGAACTAATAACAAAACAATTGTACTCCTTGTCAATACTGAGCACACCATTTAAACAATCACCTCTGGGGTAACTAATGCCTTCTACAAAAGCTGTTGGGGTCAGATTTTCCAATCAATGAGATGAGATTGGCATTGTGGGTTGTAGAGGTTCCCTACCCTGTGTTTTTTTAAAAAAAAAGAGAGACAATCAGGTTACTGACAGATCCTTCTCTTCTCAAGAAATAATCGGTTTATGTGCACCGTGCCTCAATCAAAACAACTTTCAGAGGATCTTAAAAGAAGAATTGTAGAGATGCATGAAGCTGGAAAAGGCTAAAAAAGTATTTTTGAAGACCTGAGTGTTTATCAGTCCAGCATAAGAGAAATAGTTTACAAATGGAAGAAATTCATTACTGTTGCTACTGTCCCTAGGAGTGGACATCTTGCATAGAACACACCAAGAGCACAACATGCAATGCTGCAAGGATGTGATAAAGAACTAATGGTAACAGCAAAAGACCTGCAGAAATCACTAGAACTTGTTAAAGTCTCTGTTCATGTGTCCACTGTAAGAAAAACACAGAGCAAGGATGGTGTTCATTGAAGGACACCACAGAGGGAACCTCTGCTTTCCAAAAACAAATGTTGCTGCATGTCTCAAGTTTGCAAAAGACCACCTGGGTGCTCTACAGCACTTCTGGGACAATATTCTGTGATCAGATGCAATAAAAGTTTAACTTTTTGGGCAGAAATGCACACTGCTATGTTTGGAGGAAAAAGGGCACTGCACACCAACACCAAAACCTGATACCAATTGTGAAGTATGGTGGAAGGAGCATCATGGTTTGGGGCTGCTTTGCTGCCTCAGAGCCAGGACAGCTTGCAGTCATTGAGGGAACAATGAATTTAAAATTGTACCAAGACATTTTACAGGTAAGTGTCAAGTGTAGTGGTCTGTCACCTAAAGCTAAAAAAAGTTGGATAATTAAACAAGACAGTGATCTGAAACACACGAGTAAATCAATAGCAGAATGGTTTAAAAAGAAGAAAATTAGTGTTTTGAAATGGCCAAGTCAAAGTTCAGACCATAACCCAATTGAGATGCTCTGGCATGACCTGAAGAAGGCTGTTCATTCAAGGTATGCTAGAAATAATGATGAACTAACACTCTTGTATGGAGGAATGGTCAATAATTCCTTCTTGCCTTAGTGCAAGTCTGATCAGCAGCTACAGGAAACATTTGGTGGAGTGTATTGCTGCTAAAGGAGGTTCTACCAGTTATTAAGTACAAGAGTTCACATATTTTTCCAGCCTGGACTTCGAGTGATTAAACAGTGTGTTCAATGAAGACATGAAAAGTACAATTGTTTGTGTGTTATTAGTTTAGGCAGATTGTGTTGTCTATTATTGTGACTTAGCTAAAGATCAGACCACATTTTATACATAATGCAGAAAACCAGGTAATTGCAAAGGGTTCACTAACTTTTTCTTTCAGCTGTGTATATATTTAAAAAAAGTGAGGTAGTGTTCATGGGGTCGATGTCCATTTAGGAACTGTATGGCAGAGGGGAAGAAGCTGTTCCTGAATTGCACAGTGCGTGTTTTCAGGCTTCTGTACCTCCTTCCTGATGTTAACAATGAGAAGAAGGCATGTCCTGGGTGATGGTCCTTAAAAATGGATTCAGCCTTTCTGAGGCACCATTCCTTGAAGATGTCTTGGATACTATGGAGGCTGGTACCCAAGATGGAGCTAATTTTACAACTTTCTGTAGCCTCTTTTGGTTCTGTGTAGTTGGCCCCCCACCCCCACCCCCATACCAGACAGTGATGCAGCCTGTCAGAATGTTCTCCGTGTGGTACATCTATAGAGTTTTTGAATATAGAAATTGTGGAATTCATTGCCACTGACAGCTGTAGGAGCTGAGTCATTTGGTATGTTTAAAGTGGAGCTTGATAGGTTCTTGATTAGTAAGGACGTCAAAGGTTGTGTAGAGAAGGTAGGAGAATGGGGTTGAGAAAGATAATAAATTAGCCATTGTAAAGTGACAGAACAGTCTTGATGAGCTGAGTTTTCTGATTCTGCTCCTTTGTCTTGTGGCCTTATGATCGAAGATTGATCTACTGGTGACTATTAATGTAATTTCCAAAATGTAGATACTAGAAATTAATAGGTTTATATTATATTAGCTTCCATTTTATGGAACCAGTGTCAAGGTTACAGATCAATGATGGTTATTTTTTTAAAAAAAAAATGATTTCATGTGATATAACTCTAAATTCTGTCCTTCAGATGCAAAAGCTCCAGTGGCCAACCAAACCAACTAATGACATAATCTGCAAACTCCCCCCCCCCCCCCCCTCCACGTGCAGATAACAATCATGTTGCAAATGAAAATAAGATGGTCAATAATGACTTTGTTGCTGGTAGTCAAAGTGAATAGTTTGTACATCCCAAAAGTTAATTGCATTTAAAAAAAAACAGAATAACAGCAATGAAGAATACATTACAACTGAAGGTTAACAATTAAATAGAATAATTTAAGTTTATATAGGACCTTTCTTGTCCTTTTTGAGATGTTCCAAAATCACTTTACAGTTCATGAATTAACTCTGAAGAGTTGTGGCCTAGTAAATGTGGCGTTAAATTTATGCACATTAGACAGTTTTCAAATAATGTACGAATGACCAGGTTACCCATTTTAATGGTGTTGAGCAAAGGATAACTATAAGGTTAATGGTCACTGGGAGGTTTTCATGGATGAATATGAAGCCGTGGAGAACGATTATAATTCTGAAGGACAAAAGCTCAATAAAGGGTTTTTATCCCTGGGTTTTTAAGGAAGCTGTTGCCATAACTTTTCAGTTATTTGCATTCTGTAAATACTCTTTTAATTTGGAAAATGGTGCGTGTCACACTGCTCTTTAATAATGATGAAGAAAGGGAATAATGTGATGGAAAGCCAGTTAGTTTTGCACCTGTTATTGGGAAATACGAAGTCTGAATTGAAGCTGAAGCTCAGTTAATTGGAAGTAGATTATTGTCCTCGCTAGGAAAATGGCTGAAGAGCAAAAGAGAGAATTGGGACATTCAATTGAAATTCTGAGTTGCAGAATGTGACCACTTGTGTCTTGCATAGACTGCTAATGGGGAAGCAATGTTCACCATAGTTACAGGTAGCTTAAACAGAGATACAGAAAGCCAGTACTGTCCAGAGTGCACTATTCAGCTGCTGCAAAACCGCAAAATTAACATCCTATAAGCTGGTGGTAACAGACCGGATTCTGATTTGAGATATCTTTGGTTGCTGGATTGCTAGTGTTAGTTTTAATAATAGTTTAATCAAATGGGTAAAAGTTGTGTTAAAAAGAAATTGGCATAGGCAGATATCAAGTCACACTAGATTTAGAACAATTTTCTACTGTTACAGAAAATGATTAGAGTAAATACATTGATGTAATTTATATTTAGAAGGTTTTGGTGGATTGGCATAGTATTTGTGCTGCAGCTGAATGAAACTGTAACCAGTTCTGAGCACCAAATCTTGAATTAAGTGGAGGGTAGATTTAGCAAGTTAATAATTGGTATTAACAAAATTCTGCAGTGAAATTCTGAAGAAGAGTATAGAAGCTGATATTGTATTTCCTCAAATTTAAAGGTTATGTAGTGGTTTTATCAAAGTTTTCAGATATCAAGAGGAATGGTAGAGAGAAAATACTGCTAGTTGGGGCATCCTAGCCCAGGGATTTGTTGTTTAAATTGGAGCCTAGGCTTTCTGGAGTAAATTTAGTGACTATTTACATATAACTGGTAGAGGTTGTCTGAAAATCTGCTCCAGGAGTGATTATTACTTTTTTTTATTGGAGATGTTGTATCTTTTCCCACAGTATATATTCAATAGTAAAGTTCTAAGATTGTAAATTAAATGTGATTTTATAAAAATGAATTTTTTTTCAGCCATTTTATTACAGTTTCTGAAGAAATAATGTGCTGTGACTAAAGTATGGATAGAATCAGAATTGGGTTTAATATCACTGGCATATGTCAAAAAATTTTAACTTTGCAGCTGTAATATGATGCAATAGTATATATATATGTATGTTGAATAGTTCCATTTAGAAATACTAAACTTTTGTATATAACAACAACACACAAAATGCTGGTGGAACACAGCAGGCCAGGCAGCTTCTCCCTATAGATGCTGCCTGGCCTGCTGTGTTCCACCAGCATTTTGTGTGTGTTGTTTGAATTTCCAGCATCTGCAAATTTCCTCGTGTTTGAACTTTTGTATATGTTGGTCTGGGAGAGGGCAATATTAGTTCAGTTACCTTTGCAATGAATTCAGTGGGTTTATGGAGACATGAGTGGTGTTTCTCCTATATATTCAGGGGTGCCTGATTATGAAGTCCAAGTCTGGATTGAAGACTCATAAGAGAGATGGGCGAAATGCTACCTGGGAAATGGTGAATTTTGTGTCCTATCAGGGATCTTGACCTGGAAATATCATTTTCTTGTATTGACTGAAGTTTCATTGAAGGAAATTACGAATTTCATCATTCATATCTGCCTTTGCCAAGATATTGAAATTGGTGTACATTTTCCCATTCCCAATGGAAGTTTGTTGGAGATATGCAGCATCATCGAGGATGCAAAATGTGTAGGGATAAAGATGCGGTTTTCATTCCAATGGCTTTGTTGCAGAGCTGTTGATTTACTATCATGGCTTGCATGCTGTGGTGGCAAGTAAAATGGAGGTGAGTTTCTCTAGGAAGCCAAATTTGAGAATTGTGAACCACGGCCCTACTGTTTGATAGATTCAAAGGCCAGAAAATAGCCAGTGCCCCAAATGATGTGTTTTCTTGTGAAGTTGTCATGTGGAGAATGGCCATTTTTTTTCTCTGAAAGCATTCATACTTGGGATTCTGGGAAGGAGCACGTCAGAAGGATCCTGTCAATGTCGTGACCTGTGACAGCCAACAAAGTGACCAATTTGTAGTTAGCATTGGTCTTGCCTCCTTTCCTGAAGATGGTTGTGATTAGGGCATCCGAGTTACATTAATTTATTCTCTTCCTAGATGTGGACGATGGAAGTGTAGATTTATGACTGCAGTGTTTCACTGAGCTCTAGGTTTACAGCAGGAATACTGTCTACTCCTGAGGGTTTGGTTAATAGGGATATGTCCTTTTGGATGACTTGTTGATCAGGAGTACAGCAATATGGTTTAAATAAGTTGCTGTGAGATGTAGTCAAGAATATACATGTCAAGGGGGGAGTTGTAGTTTGGTCTTTGAGACTTTCTGCCAACAGATGATGCCTTCCTCTCAGTGCCTGATTGTTGATTTTGTGATTGAACCTTTGAAGAATCAGAATATTCATTATATCAAGGGCATGTTCCAATAATTTTGTGAAGGAAAGGCAAGGGTGGGGGGATGTTATGTTAGATGAAGGGATAAACTATTTAAAATACTGAGGTGAGGCCACTCCACCCCCCCTTCCCCTGGTTCTTTGGAACATTCTTCCTCAAAGGGCAGTGGAAGTAGAAACATTGGCTATCCATTTCCATCTGTAGATGCTGCTTGACCCACTGAGATCCTCTGACATTTTGAATGTTGCTGCTAGTTTTTGTATATTTTGAAGATAGAGGTAGAAATATACTTAAGCAAGGGTTTGAAAGATTATTAGGTGGGTAGTTAACCATTATTCAAAGGAGAAGCAAGCTGCAGAAGCTGACTGACCTATTCATACTTCTAATTTGAATGTTTACAAGTAAGGGCATATGTATGGAGATACAGAGTTTGATAATGGATTTGTCAGGATCTCATTGAAAGGTGGAACTGGAACAAGAGGATCTATTTCTGTTCCCACAATCTAATTTACTACAGATGCTTAATGAACTTCTCCCAACAAGTTTTTCCATTCCCTGCTTGAGTTCATGAGTTCTTGTTTTAAGATTATACCCTCCCCCACCCCCATGCCCTTTCCTTCCTTGCGGTTTTGGATGGAGGTATAAATTCTTTCCCTAAACTCTCTGGGTTGCAGGATGAAATACAAATCCCAGCCATTTTGTCATCTTTTATTTGGGCAACTTATGGTCTCCATCTGTTTTGATTTTGATTTTATACTGTCTATGGAAAATTGTTTTCCTTCATCCTTTAAGTTCCTGAAATACTTATTGTCTCTTGATGTAATGTAAAATTGTTTGGATCACTATTGCATATCTGACGATTTGTTTCTTATGTGAACTCCTCTTATTCCCAGTACTCTTTTTGGATTATTTATTTCAGATATTGGTTTGCTTTATGCTGTGAGCTAAGTTCTGACACTCTTAGGTTGATTAATAGCTTGAATAGTATGGTTCTTGTTGATGTTCCAGAATTGGTGACATTTGTTCTATTATTTTTGATTACCTTTGTGTACCCAATCTCTGTTTCTGACTTTGCTTCATTAGAGGTGATGGTGGTCCAGAGGTATTGATTCCCCTGACCAACAAACAAAACGGCTGAACCTGTACCTTCAGCCTCTCTGCATCTTGATCCTAATTTTTTTCCTTCTTTCCTAGTTCTGACGAGTTTTCAACCTCTTACACCAACCCTGTTTCTTTTTCCACATATGTTCCCCCAATTTTGTGAGCATTTTCATCTTTTTCTGTGCTTATCTTTGAGTTAGTGGCATGTCTAGCTTGTGGGCTTGTTGCCACTGGCAGCAATCTATTGCTAGTGAATGTCCAGGTGTTGCTGAATCTTCAACATCTTGTAATGATGAGATGAAAGAATGGTACAGTAGGATTGTACTGTGAACATTTAAAAGGGAGGGATACTGCTACTTCAGACTTGGTTTGTTCTGCTGCCACTTTCTTCCAGATTAAATCATTTGTATTCATACACTTCTGTTTTATTAAAATCTTCTTTAACTGCACCAAGCAATAGAATAGTTGGGAGTGTTCAGTTTCAGTACATACTAAAATAGCCACCCAGTTCATGCCCTCTTCTTATTGCTACCATCAGAAAGCCTGAAGACATATACTCAATGTTTTAGGAATAGCTTCTTCCCTTCTGTTGTCAAATTTCTGAATGGACAATGAACCCATGACCACTATTTTCAGGTTCAAATTTATTATCTGACTGTACAGTACTGTGCAAAAGGACATATACAGTGGCATGCAAAAGTTTGGGTACCCCTGGTCAAAATATCTGTTACTGTGAATAGTTAAGTGAGTAGAAAATAAAATGATCTCTAAAAGTCATAAAGTTAAAGATGAAACATTCTTTTCAACATTTTAAGCACGATTAGTGTATTATTTTGGTTTTGTACAATTTTAGAGTGGGGAAAAAAAGGAAAGGAATACCATGCAAAAGTTTGGGCACCCCAAGAGATTTGAGCTCTCAGATAACTTTTACCAAGGTTTCAGACCTCAATTAGCTTGTTAGGGCTGTGGTTTGTTCACAGTCATCGTTAGGAAAGGCCAGGTGATGCAAATTTCAAAGCTTTATAAATAACCTGACTCCTCAAACCTTGTCCCAACAATCAGCAGCCATGGGCTCCTCTAAGCAGCTGCCTAGCACTCTGAAAATTAAAATAAATGATGCCCACAAAGCAGGAGATGGCTATAAGAAGATAGCAAAGCGTTTTCAGGTAGCCATTTCCTCAGTTCGTAATGTAATTAAGAAATGGCAGTTAACAGGAACGGTGGAGGTCAAGTTGAGGTCTGGAAGACCAAGAAAACTTTCTGAGAGAACTGCTCATAGGATTGCTCGAAAGGCAAATTAAAACCCCCATTTGACTGCAAAAGACCTTCAGGAAGATTTAGCAGACTCTGGAGTGGTGGTGTACTGTTCCACTGTGCAGCGACACCTGCACAAATGTGACCTTCATGGAAGAGTCATCAGAAGAAAACCTTTCCTGCATCCTCACCACAAAATTCAGCGTCAGAAGTTTGCAAAGGAATGTCTAAACAAGCCTGATGCATTTTGGAAGCAAGTCCTGTGGACTGATGAAGTTAAAATAGAACTTTTTGGCTGCAATGAGCAAAAGGGTGCAAAATTTCATGAAGAGAACACTTCTCTAATTGTTAAGCATGGGGGTGGAATGATCATGCTTTGAGCTTGTATTGCAGCCAGTGACACGGGGAGCATTTCACTGGTAGAGGGAAGAATGAATTCAATTAAATACCATCAAATTCTGGAAGCAAACATCACACTGTCTGATTTTAAAAAAAGCTGAAGATGGATGACAAGAGAATAGTTTTTACAATAGGATAATGATCCTAAACACACCTCAAAATCCACAATGGACTACCTTAAGAGGTGCAAGCTGAAGGTTTTGCCATGGCCCTCACAGTTCCCTGACCTAAACATGATTGAAAATCTGTGGATAGACCAAAAGAGCAGTGCATGCAAGACGGCCCAAGAATATCACAGAAGTAGAAGCCTTTTGCAAGGAAGAATGGGCAAAAATCCCCCAAACAAGAATTGAAAGACTCTTAGCTGGCTACAGAAAGTGTTTACAAGCTGTGATACTTGCCAAAGGGGGTGTTACTAAGTACTGACCATGCAGGGTGCCCAAACTTTTGCTTCGGGCCCTTTTTTGTTATTTTGAAACTCTAAAAGATGGAAATAAAAAAGTAATCTTGCTTTTAAAATATTAAGGAAATGTGTCATCTTTAACTTCATACTTTTTAGAAATCAGGTCATCTTTTACTTGCTTAGCTGTTCACAGAAATAGAAATTTTGACCGGGGTGCTGAAACTTTTGCATGCCAGTGTATACCTAGGTTATTTGTCAACGTGGAGTGGAGAGTGAGTTTGTAAATCTGGCAGGAGCAAAGGATGTTGGGAATGGTGAGGGTGGAGTGCTGCAGGATGGGTGTGGTGCTGGTGGCAGAGGAGGAGTGCCAGGGCAGTGGGGGGGGGGGGGGGGGTTGATGCAGATGTGGACACACCCAGCCCTGCGACACCAGCCAAGGTAATTTGATTCCAAACACTTGGTTTATTGATCATTGCAAAGTGTCTCTCTGGTGCTTCCTGCTCAGTTTCCTTTTCCTAACCATGATTTCCCTTTTTCCTGCCCTCTTCTCACTCTCAGTCCACAATAGAAATCCACATCAGAAACAGGTTTATCTTCACTCGCGTGTCATGAAATTTGTTTTTTCTGTGTGGCAGCAGTACAACGTAATACATAAAATTACTACTGTACTGTGCAAAAGTCTTAAGTACCCTAGGTATTTCATGTGCCTAAGACTTTTGCACAGTATTTTATAGACAGTATATGCAACTAAACAAAACATTGTTCCTTGGGACCACACTGCACCCACAAAACATATCACACACAGAATGTAAAACAACATATGACCACAAATAAGTTTTAAAAAAAAATGCCTGTGTATAATTTATAATATATTTTGTATATTAGATTGTGCTGCTGCAAAACAACAAAACTTTTGACACATGTCAGTGATAATAAACCTGTTTCTGATTTTCTGGTTCTGACACTGGTTTCATGATTTCAGCTGAAGCAGAGGTATCATGTTCTTTAAAGCTGTTACTTGATGTAGAGTAAAGAGGAGTATTGTTGCTTGCAGTTTCGAGCCAAAGCTTCTTTGCCTTTTTAGAGGAGGGAGAACAGTATACCAATGAGAAGTTGGCCGCATACTTTAGCAATCCTAATTAAATTGTGAAATACTGTAACAATTGTTCAGAATTTCTGCTTACTTGCTAGTAATATTGAACTTGAGAAAGAAAATGGGGTGATATAATAATCCGAAAACAAACATTTTTTGCACTTATAGGAAACAAAAAATTTGAAGGGAAAAGTAACATTGTTTGTCTCAAGTTTAGGAGAAAGTATGGATTTAATCATTGGAGGAGAGTTATACTGATTCTCCCATGTCGTAGGTAACATGGGTTCAATCTTCTGGCACTGCTGAGACTGTTGTCTAACCACGTTATTGATTTGCTTTCTTGGGTTTCTTGGAAAATTGTCTAAATTTTGATTCCTGATTCCTTTCTCTAGGAATCACCAAGTTGTACACTAGCTGCATTGGACTCCATTCTTAAGATATCAGCTTGATTATCCTCTCAGTAGTTGAATGATATAATGTTCAAAGTATATAGGCCAAGGATACTTCCCAGTTTATTTAAGAGCCACAGTTACAGATCTAAACAGTTCTTAGAAGATGGAACAGTTTAAAGAAGGTGGTTAACTATTGACTTTTGAGTAGTTATACCATCTTGTATATCGGTGATATATGCAGATGCATATTTACTGTTTACGAAACCAAATTTACTGCTATTTACTTTCTCCTTTATAAATTCCTCTGACAAATTTGTAATGAAATCTTTATCAACTTGTCACAGTATAATTGCACCTTCAAAACAGACCAATTAATATAAATCTGTTAATTTAACTTCATTCACATTACTCCATACCTCACAGCAGTCTAATGCCTAGGGAAGTACAATACTTTAAAATTTAAAAAAAAATTAAACCCCTTTACATTACCAGTGGAAACCGCAGGCAGTTTCAAACTCCAGAGAGTGCACATCTCACATAATGTCTTGTGGTCCCAGAACAGATCCTACGTAGTCGGGAAAGCTCACCAGCGCCTCTTCTTTCTGAGGAGGTGAAGAGAGCCGCACTGTGCGCATCATACTCGCGTCATTCTGTAGATGCACAGTAGAGAGCATTCCAACAAACTGCATCACTGAAACTGCACTGTGGCAGACAGAAGGGTTCCACAACAGATTGTCAAAATTGCCCAACACATCTCCAGCATCAGCCTACTTGCCATCAAGGACATGTATACAGAAAGGTGCTGGAAAAAGGCCAGTAGCCTCATGAAGGATCTCTCCAACTTGGCCATGGACTGTTTGTCCCACTCCCTTCAAGCATCCATACCAGGGCCACCAGACTCAAACAGTTGCTTTCTCCAGTCAGTAAGTCTGATCGACACCTCTGCCCACTAACACAGTCCTCCATGCCTTGAATCATCACTACTTTATTATTTTCTGTCAGCTACATTATAAGCAGACACTTCTGTGCCTAGTGTCACTTTATGGACATACAATACATTAACTATCTTGTGTATTTATATTTATTGTGTGTTTTATTTTTATTGTTGTATACTTCTATCTTTTGTGTTTTTATTTGTGCCACATCAGATTTGGAGTAACAATTATTTTGTTTTCTTTTATACTTGTGTACAGGAAATTACATTTTAACAATCTTGAAATTTGACATGCCCCCTTTGACCCTCACCAGTTTTTATCAATGCACCATCAAAAATATCCTATCCAGTGTCATCTAACGTCTATCCACCCCGGACATGCTCCCTTCTCAGCCCCTCTGTAACTGCAACATTTTATTTTGCATCCTGTTATTATCTTCCCTTGTACTATCTCAGTGTTATAATGCAATAATCTGTATGGACAGTATGCATGACAAGTTTTTCACTGTACCTTGGTACATGTGACAATAATAAACCAATTTACTGACTTGATATCAGAAGAGGAAGATCTGCTGAAGTTCTTGACTCCCAAAGGGAATCAAAATGGAATCATGCAGCTCTTAATCCAAACTTTGAATTATAATATCATCCACTGCCATGGATGCCTCCTACACCCTTTTGACTACTTACAATAAGTTATCCTTGCCTCATAGACCAGTGTTTTTTTTTGTGCAAGAAATGTGTGACCACTTCCTCAATGTTCAAATTAGCTCTATTCTTGTGCAACTTGTGTGTACATATGTTGCTTTTCTTGACCTAGCTGACTCAATTACTGCTTTAACAATCCAATTCTTTCATAAAGGCCTCAAGCAAATTGGACCAAAATCTTGGAGGAACTCGGGGCCCAGGCACATCGATGGAAATTAATAAGCAGTCGGAGTTTCAGGCTGACATTCTTGGCTGCCTTTGACCTTTCTCCCATCTTCAACCCTCCCCCTCTTCCTGGACACTCCACTCTGGTCTTCTGCCTGCTCTGTATCTTTTCATTGCTAACTACTGATGAGCCATCAGCTGTTTTGACTTCACCACTCTTTTCTCCAATTCTAACCGCACTATTTTGGATCACACTGCTCTCCACACTAATCCTAACCTCACTATCAAACCTTACCCGCAGTTAAGGAGGTACTGTAGTAGTCTTGCAGACCGACCTCTACCTTGCTAAGGCAGGGCGACAACTCTCAGACGCCTTCTGTTACTTACCCCTTGAACAGGACCCCACTAAGGAGCACCAGGTCATTGTTACCCGCGTCATCATTGACCTTATTAATTCTGGGGATCTCCCATCTACTGCCACCAGCCTCATAATTCCCTTACCCTGCATCTCCCATTTCTACTTCCTACCCAAGATCCACAAACCTGCCTGTCCAGGTAGAACCATTGTTTGTGCTTATTCCTGTCCCACTGAACTTGTGTCTGCTTAACTCAATGGTGTTTCATCTCCCCTGGTTCACACGCATCCTACTTGCACACACTCTGGATCTTTCCAATAACTTCAAGCTCTCTGGCCCCAATTATCTCAGTTTCACCATGGACATTGAGTGCTTATACACCTCCATCCCCCATCAGGAGGGCCATAAAGCTCTCTGCTTCTTTCTAGATAACAGACCCAACCTGTTCCCCTCCACCACTACTCTCTGTCTGGCCTAATTGGTCCTCACTCTCAATAAATTGTCCTTCAGCTCCTCCATTTTCTTCAATCAAAGGGTGTAGTTGCATGTGTCCCAGCTATGCCTGCCTTTTTGTCGGCTATGAGGAACAGTCTATGTTCCAAGCCTTCACCAGTATTGCTCCAACTTTTCCGATGCTACATTGACAATGGCACTGGGGCTGCTTACTACACCCATGCTGAACCCATCAACTTCATCAACTTTGCCTCAACTTCCACCCTGCCCTTTAATTTATCTGGTCATTTCTGACACTTCCATCCCCTTTCTTGATCTCTCTGTCTCTATCTCTGGAGATAGTTTATTTACTGATATCTATATAGTACTAAAAACTCTCATGCTCTGTTTGTGACCTCCAATTAGCACAAACGGTGCATTACAGCGGCACTATTTTTAGCTAAATTGACTTAAAATGTGCTAACTTACAGAATGCAGGCAATGTTCAGGTTTATATATTCGTCTAAAATTGCTTACTTGCCAAAATCAACAGCCCCGCTTTCACCCAAGAGCCGGTGTCAGCCATGATGGAAACTGCAACGCAACACCACGACGCATGCGTACGGCCAGCCTCAGCAGCGCCTCACGATGCTCACAGAGCCAGTTCCACCTTTGAGTGATCGGGCAATTTTTGCAGTGAATAGAGAAGATGAAACCACACAGTATTTGACGGGCAGATATATCGGGTCCTCTGAAGCTGTCGGATCGATACTTGGATTTCCAATTCATGAGAGGGAACCAGCTGTTGTTCGTCTTCAAGTGTACCTTCCCCAACAGAATCAAGTATTCTTTCGAGATAATGCTGCTGTGCAGCTGAATAATGGTATGGCAAGAACCACTTTAATGGAATTCATGGATCTTTACACAGAACCCTGTGCTATGCAGATATTCCCAGATTCTACATTTGGACAAATAAGAGATGGGAAAGAAGGAGAATGGGGAAAAGAGTGGAGGAGTACTGTGGGATTTTTGAAGCAAATGTTCTGGGTCGAGTGTATACCGTTTCTCCACGAAGTAGTGACCTCTACTATTTGAGACTTCTTCATCTCATAAAGGGACCAGTATCTTTCGAATCAGTGAAAACACATGATGGAGATATCCTTCCATCGTTCAAAGATGTCAGCAGAGAGAGAGGATTATTGCAAACTGACGATCATTGGCAGCAAACGATGGAAGAAACAGAGAGAACAAGATTGTCCCAAGAAAAGACATTTGTTTGTTGTCTTGCTAACAAACACTGAAATTAAAAATACACAGCAATTATGAAACCGGTTCAAGACTGCAATGTCTGAAGATTTCTTACAAATGGAGAGGAGAACTATCAATGATCCTAAAATCATGATTGATGATGAGAGGCATCGTGGTCAAGCTCTTCTGTATTTCCAAGAAAAACTTGAGAACTTGGGCAAAACACTTGAAGAATATAACTTGCCAACACCAAAAAACAGCACAATTACTAAAAGTGTTGATAATCTGGAATTATTACGTGAACTGAAATACAACAGAGACAAACAGCAGGAATTTGTTTCACAGAAGGAGCCCCTATTGAATAATGAGCAAAGAGAAGTATATGAATATGTGTGCGACTGCTTGGAAAGGAATCTCTCTTCAATGACTTTTATCATTGACTTGATCCTCGCTGAAGTTACGGAAGATGGAGGTGTTGCTATTGCTGTAGCATCATCACGTATTGCAGCAACATTGATGCCTGGTGATAGGACAGCGCATTCAAGATTCAAAATACTCCTCAAAGTCAATTAAGATGCCCTTTGTAACAGCGATTAAAAACAGCAATACTGCAAATTTACTCCGAAATGCGAGGCTTATTGTCTGGGATGAGTGCCCCATGACTAGGCGGGAGAGCTTCAGAGCCGTGGATCAGACTCTTTGTGATGTATGCAGCAAGAATGAGGCCTTCGGGGGTATTTTAACCATTTGCTGTTGCAATTTCCATCAGCTGCTACCAATTGTGAAATGCGGAAATGATGCTGATGTGGAGAATTCATGCATTAAAAAAATCCTTCTTACGGAGAAGCTTTATCAAGTTTCAATTGAAGAGAAACATGCGATTGAGTAAGGGAGAAGGAGGATATTCTAAGTTCTTATTGGGAATTGGAGAAGGCAAGATTGAGAAAAATGAAAACGATGAAATCGAATTACCTGAAGATATGATTCTGCCAGCAAAAACTATGGAAGAATGCATTGATTTCATCTACCCGACATTCGACAATCTTGCAGAACTGTTCTTGAGGAATTCTATCTTAGTTCCTCTCAATGAAATGATGTGAAAAATAAACTTCACATGCATTAGATGTTTCCCTGGAATCATGAAAGAATACTGTTCCTTCAATGCCGTACGTGAAGGAGCTAACACCACTCATTTTCCAACAGAATTCCTTGATTTGGTCGAACTCTCTGGATTGCCGCCACCTAAACTGGAATTGAAGAGGAGATATCCCATCATTTCAATGAGGAACTTGGATCCACCAAGGCTTTGCAATGGAACGCGAATGAAGGTGGAAAAGCTGCAGGACAATCTCATCGTAGCAAAGATAAACATTCGTGCATTCAATAATGACATTGGCATGATCCAAAGAATTACTCTCAATTTATCAGAAGGGGAAGATATTCCTCTTCAGCGGTGCCAGTTCCCGATACAGTCAGGCTTTGCTATGACTATACATAAAGCGCAAGGCCAAACCATGGAGAATGTGTTGATTTATCTGGAGAAACCGGTATTCCAGCATGGTCAGCTGTATGTGGCTTTAAGCTGGGGGAAAATAAATGAAAACGTAAGTGTATTCTTGAAGGGTGGCAGATCAACAAGAAATGTTGTCATCAAAAGTGTCCTTTGTTAAACGAGGAGGAGCTATATTTCTCTTGCTACGCGTCTTTATTCTTTAATAAACGTGAGTTTTTCTTATTTAATTTCCAAAGCACATCACATCAGACTGTACTACCTTTCTCTCAAAGGGTGCCCCAATGGGTCACCTGGTTGTCTAGTCTTTTATAAACCCACTGATTCTCACAGCTACTTGGAGTATACATCTTCCTACCCTGTGACTTGTAAAAATGCTAACCAACCCATTCTCTCAATTCCTTTGACTCAGGCTACGTCCACATTAGACTGGATAATTTTGAAAACGCCGGTTTCACGTAAAAATGATAGGCGTCCACACTGCGTTTTAAAAAATATCTCTATCCACATTGAAAGGGAGATTTCGGTGAATCTCCTCCTCCTGCGCATGCGCAGGACACATCTACCGAAAACAAGTGACATGATTGGTGTCGAATCTCGCTGTAAAAGTGTGCATTTGTGTAGTTACAGACTAGAAGAACTTAAAACGACAGACAGCTGTTGGCTTTCTCGCAGGAGAACTTAAAAGTAAAAAAAACCACAAATACTGGAGTTTATGGAGGCAACCGACAGGGAGTTCACGGACAGATTGACCCGGCTGACGAACATTGAAAAACTGACTAACTCTGTTGCATTAATAAAGAACCTTGTTAAATGTATAAAACATGTCTGCATCAGTGTTATCTTGTATGTCCACACAATGTTACGTTAGGCTGTTACACATCTATTGTCAGAGAAGTACTTGCATAAATAGGTAAACCACCTTCATACGAGCAAGGACAGAAAACAGGGCAAACTGAGTACAGTATATTTATTTATTCAGTAAGTTATGGGTCAAAGTATTTGGTGAGTACATTTCTAACTCTTCTGGCGTCAGTTTCGTTGCCGTCTGTTCTGAAATTGTTAGGTTGCGTTCAAGAAAACAATGAAATAGCGCGCTGCTGTCTGACAGCGTTTTCAGAAGTCTCCGGTTACCCTGTCCACATTGATCTGGCCAATCCAGCGTTTTCAAAAATACACACTTTGGAGAGCGTTTCTGAAAAGCTCCGGTTTCGGGGGACGAAAACGCCGGTTTAGTGTGGACGAAAGGTAAAAACGAAGAGAAAAAGCTTCGGTTACAGATTTATCTGGTGGTGTGTGGATGTAGCCTCAGTGTGCATCTGTTCTCAGGATGAGGTTTTTCATTCCAGAACTAACGAGATGCTCCTCTTCAAAGTAAAGGGCTTTCCTTTCTCCACCATCAATGCTACTCTCACCCTCATCTCTTCCATTTAGTGCAAGTCTGCCCTCGCCTCACTCTCCTGCTACCCCACCAGGGATAGGGTTTCTCTTGTCCTTACCTACAACCCCAGTAGCCTCTGCATCCAGCACATAATTCTCCGTAATTTCTGCCATCTTCAACATTGATTCCACCATGAAGCACCTATTTCCTTCCCTCCCACTTTCTGCTTTCCACAGGGGTTGCTCCATATGCGAGTCCCTTGTCCATTCATTGCTTCCCACTGATCTCCCTCTTGGTACTTATCCTTGCAAGCAGAACAAGTGTCAAACCTGCCCTTAACACCTCCTGCCTCATTCTTATTCAGGGCTCCAAGCAGTTCTTCCAGGAGAGGTGACACTTCATCTGTTAGTCTGTTTGAATCATCTACTATATGTGGTGCTCATGGCATAACCTCCTGTATATTGGTGAGACCCAATGTAGATTTGGAGATCACTTTACTGAGCACCTATGCTCCATCTGCCAGAAAAAGAGGGATCTCCTTGTGGCCATCCATTTCAATTCTACTTCCTATCTGCATTCCGATGTATCAGTTCATGGCCTTCTCTACTGGCTTTGATAAGGCCACACTCCGGTTGGAGGAGCAACACCTTGTATTCCATCTGGGTAGCCTCCAACCTGATGGTCTGAACATCAATTTCTCGAACTTCCTGTAATGCCCCCTCCTCTCCTTCACCTGTTTCCCTTTCTCACCTTCATTTCCTTACATGCCGATCACCTCCCTCTGGTGCTCCTCCCCCTTCCTTTTCTTCCATGGTCTTCTGTCCTCACCAGATTCCCCTTTCTCCAGCCCTTCATCTCTTTCACCTATCAACTTCCCAGCTCTTTACTTCACCCCTCCCCCTCTCCTGGTTTCACCTATCAGTGACCACTTTGGACCTCTTCCACCTTCTTGCTCTAACTTCTCATCTTTTTTCCCCCTAGTCCTGTTGAAGGGTCTCATCCCAAAACGTCAACTATTTACTCTTTTCCATAGATGCTGCCTGGCCTGCTGAGTTCCTCCAGTGTTGTGTGTGTTCCTTGGCTGCCTAACCTGTATAATTCCTGCAACATTTTGTATATATTACTGTGGATTTCCAGCATCTGCAGAATAGTATAAAAAGATGTACCCCATTAACTCTATCCTGGAAGTAAGGAGAGAACAATTTTGTGGTGGCCTTCTTGTAATGTCTTGTTGAGGTTTTGTTCTTTACCAGCTGAGAATACAAAAACTCGTGCAGCATTTTTGAAGAAGCTCATTTGAGGCTTTAAAGTAGAACAATGTGAGCCTTTATTTGCATTGTGGACCTCAGCTCATCATTCAGAACTTTTCAATTTGATATCGGAAAACACATCTTCACATTTTAACAAGAAAATGTTGGAAATACTCAACAGGCTGCACAGTAACAATCAAGAGAAAGTTAATTAATGTCTAGATCAGGGATGGCCAACTATGGCGCATGTGCCAAAAGTGGCGCATTGGATGATTAGAAGTGCATTGCACCCCAGTGATGATAATTTAAAAAAGTAAGCCTACTCATGCAAAAAGTATTAACCAAAAACCGATTTGTAGAAAAAATATCTAACAGGAATTCAAGTAGCTTAGAGCTAGAAATGGGTTTTACTGAGAATAAATCTAAAACTTAGCAATTATTTTTAGAGATTTTATTATTTCGTGCACATCTTTTGGTGAATGTTATTTTCTTTCACATTAATCTGTTTTCAATTTTAAAAAAATGTTCAATGAGTTAAACTAGGAAAGAAGGACTTCAGTTCTGCAGTCGTTCCACAACTGTTCAGTACATGTTTGATACTTGTTTGATCCTGAGGCACCAGGCGCCTGCACCAGCGGTGCGTCACAGGTTTTTGCCAGTCAGTTTACAATTGACACTCGTACGTTACGGAGTTGTGCTTTGTCCGTCCTTTGAACGTTTGCAGTTTTGTACTTTTTCGAAAATTAAGCCTTGTTTTTTACATTGTTGCCCATCATAGTGCAAAAGAAAACAAGCAAAAGAAAAGCAGAAAGTGATAGTAAGCGTGAATTCAATGAACAGTGGGAAAATGAGTTCTTATTTATAGCGGGTCCGTCAGGAAAACAGTTGTTCATGGTTTGTGAAAACACTTTCTCACATAATAGAAGACATGATCTTAATAGACACTATAAAACACAAAATCAGACTGAAATAGAAGGAAAACTGAAGCTAGCGCTTGCGTCTGAGTTATGGAAAGAATATGCGATTTTTAAAAAAAGGAATAAATCAAAAGAAGAGAAAATGTATTTGTTAAAAGCCTCATTAAGGTAAGTAATGTTTATCTTGTTTTTATATTAAATAATATATCACATAAAAATGCTAAACATGTCTATATTAACATACATTCACAAGAAGTGAATGGGGGTACAAGAGTCGTTTGGCGCGTCTGAACTCATGCGTGAAAAAATTGACACATGGAATGTATAAGGTTGGCCACCCCTGGTCTAGAAGGATGCCAAATAGTTCTAATGACTGGCATTATCACATACATTATCTAACCTTTGAGTACTTCTAATATTTTCAGCTGTTATTTGGGATATATAGCAATTCTAGTGATCTTTATTTGTGAGTAGGGGAGGGGTTGGGGGAAATTTTTGATGCTACTGTTGCCGTTCTTTATTGCAAGGGGGGGTTGGGGATTGCTATTGTCTTTTTTCTACGGGGAGGGAGTGAAGATTTGTTGCAGTTGCTGTTTTTTTTCTGCAGGGAGGTGATGGGGTATTTTGGGGTCTGCGAGTTCTGTGTTTTTTTTGTGCAGGGGTGGACTTGATGTATGATCTTTGTGTATTTCACGGCTATCTGGAGAAGACAAACATCTGAGTTGTATTGTACATGCATAGTTTGAACCTCTCTGTACCAGGTCGTAGTAGTCAAATGCTGCATAAATATCAAGAGCGATTGCTTTCACCTTGCCTCTGGAATTCAAGTTCAATTTATTGCTATTGCCGTTTTTTCATTCAGAATTATTTCATTAGCAGTATTAGACTTTAAATCTACATTACCAAATGCTGATTCTTGTTTTTTGTTATATATACCAGGGCATGCACACCACAGTGTAACAGTCAAGTTTTTGTTTAGATTGTTACTGAAGAACCACAAGCTGATAATGGTTTCCTTATTTAAAATGAAGGAAATTATGGCTAATGCTTTTGTGTTTTGATAACATAATTTGCTTGTAATGAATTTTATGGCCCCATTTGATCATGGAGATTTAATAACAATTTGGGTTTTTCTCCAATCAGCGTTAAGGATATAAAAAATAGGAGTAGCAGTCAGCCATTTAACCCCTTGAGTCTGCTCTGCCTTTTAATTAGATCATGCATGAATTTCTATCTCAACATCGTTTTATCCCTATCGTTGGATCAATTGATTGTCATACCCAGAAAGGTATTGATTTTAGTTTTGAATGCAGTCAGTAACAACCTCCACAGCTCTTTGGAATAGATAATTCTAAAGATGCACCACCCTTTGAGTGAAGAAATTTCAGTATCAGAATCACTTTGTTGCCAGTAAGTAAAACATGCCAGAATTGATTGTGGTTCTGTACCAAGCATAAGAAAACAGGACAATATCATTAACAACACAATAGCAACCAACAGTTTGTAAGACAATAGTGCAAATGGCCAGGGGCAATCAACAATTAGCAGAATGGTCACATGTGCAAAAGCAGACTTAAATAAATGTGAACATATGAACAGATTTAACAAAAAGAATAAAGAGAGCATGAAAGACCACTAAAGGTAAACCCAGAGTACACTGTGGATGCTGTGGTCAAACCAAAACGTACAAACAAGCTGGATGAACTCAGCAGGTTGGACAGCATCTGTTGAACTGAGCAGTCAACGTTTCGGGCCGAGACCCTTCGTCCACTAAAGGGATGTTGTGCAGGGACAGTTAGAGTATAACACCTGAGTGAGTTCTCTTAAGAAGTTCATCTTCTCAATTCAAAAAAGGTTTACCTTTTGTTTTAAGACTGTGACTTCTGGTTCTGGATGCCAAAGCACAAGGAAACACCCTTTTCATATCTACCCTGACTTGTTTTTTCTCTCATACCCAATCAGTGGAAGGACTGTGGACCTGAAACGTTTAACCATTTCAACTTTCATAAGTATTGCCTAGCACTTCCTGTTTTTGATTAGATTTCCACACCTGCAGTTTTTTCTACTTTTATTTACCTCCTACATTGTCATTGTCACAACAGGTGTTGATTCCATTACTCATTGCTCATCTCTTTCTTTACAACTTCAATGTCTCTTGAGGCTCTGAGTTGAGGTCAAAACAGCCCTGGATATAGGCTGAAGGCCAAACCTTTTCCTTTGAGGTTCGAAGTAAAACTAATTCTAACGTGGTGTTAGAAGTTATTTTGCATTGTGGATTCTTTGTCCATGTGCGAGAAAGAATGAATTGTCTATGTGAATTTTTAAAATTTCAAAATAAACTATTCATAATAAAAATATACAAAAGGACATCACAGTGCAAAGCCCATGCTATTTGTAGTAGTATTCAGTCAATACTTTGAGTGTTATTGCTGGTTCTATACTGAATAGTGTTAGCACTTTAACAACACAAAATGCTGTTGGAACTCAGGTGGCCAGGCAGTACCTATTGAGAGGAATGAATAGACAACGTTTCAAATCGGGACCACTCATTGGGATTTCCAGTATCTGCAGAATCTTATGTGTTTATGTTGTTAGTTCATTTTTTTAAAATGTAGTATCATTACTACTCATAAAATGTTCAGCTGGGTTGATACACTCTTCTGTTGCTTGAGAGGCTTTACTATATTGGACCTGGCCCTCAATATCCAGTAGCAGAAGGATTCTACACTGCAGTCCTTCCCCACAAAGTCTTTACATTAGTTGTGCCAGGCTTCATTGTATACTTCAGCATGGACATCTCGATGTGCTGGAAAACCAGCAGGTTTTTGGTAGACCAAAGTGTTGGTCACTGAGTTGGTGATCTTGCAGCAGCACTTGATGTCTTTGTCCCCAGGAACAGCCCATAAATCAACGAGTCCCTGCAAAGGAGATGGTAATTGTTTATTCACAGTTTAGTGGGCTTGTATTTACTGTAACTTAAACTGCCAGATTCCTGATTTGTACTTTGAGGATAAACAGAGGTACAAGAAAATGCATTTTCTTAAATAAGTAAATAAAGTGCCTTTGTGGGTATTTCATTCTTATGATTCCAATAGCAGTCAAGGGACATGGCACACCATGATTCATTAAGCTCTATGTCATTGTTAGTGCACTTAAAATCACACTTTGAGATGCAGTAAGAAGGAAGTTGTTGTATGCATAGCATTTTATGTTAGATGTACAAGTTATGACTAGGGGTTAAATAAATTGTACCTTCTAATTGGCTATTCAAGACTTTTTGCAAAAGGGCTTATTAAGATACTATAAACATGAGATTCTGTAGATGCTGGAAATCTTGAGCAACACACAAGATGCTGGAGGAACTCAGCAAGACAGGCATTATCTATGGATGGGAATAAACAGATGGCATTTTAGGCTGAGCACTTTGATCAGAACTGTTTATTCTCTCCTCTTTCTCTCCCCCCCCCCCCCCACCCCACCATAGACGCTGCCTGAATTGCTGAGTTCCTCCGGCATTTTGTGTCGTTTATGGAGATATTGCTAGAGTTGCTTTCTACTGGGGAGATCTTTGAGCTCCCGAGAGAGCAAAATCCAAATTTAAAAAGTGAAATTAAAGCAGCTTTTCTAATACTTATCACTTTACTCATTTTTATTAAAAAAGGCAAGTGAACTGACTGATTTCCCTTCCTTTTAACTTGTAAATGTTTTCCCATGTGTTTTAGAATTGTTTACTGGTTTCATTATATCCAGTGGAACATTGGGGTGATACTGAGTTGAAATGAATTAAATTATGGAAATAGATTGTATAGACTAGATGTTTGAGTAATGTAGGTTAGCTGAAATTAATTTTGAATCAGTATGTTTGATCAGTGGATAGTTCAGAAATGTCCATATTTCTTTCTGGAAGATTGCAAGGGTGTAGAATAAAATTAGACATTCAGGCAGAATATCATGATCGATTTGAACAGAGAAAGACAGAAAGAGTTGAATATATTGAATCCTGAGATCAATAAATTTCTGATTTGTACAATTATTAAGCAATATAGAATGGTGGAGGGAGGTGCAGATACTTTGAAATTAAATGATGGAAAATGCTTTGGATGCAAAATAACTCGTTCCTGTTTTATTAAGTTTAGTTCTTTTTGTATAAAATGCCCTTCTCATTCTTGGGTCATGTCAAAGCATTTCACGACTAATTTTTTTGTATCAGTCGAATACATGCTGATCCAGGTAGTGGAATAAAGACCCTCCTTTCTGAATAATTGGTTAGGATTTTGTTATTTTCTTGAATTAGCAAAAAAGATTTTGATTTAATGCTTCCAGTTAGTGCAGTGCTGATGTTTTACAAAAACAATTGCCTTATCTATTCTGTCCATTTGACAGAGTATCTTTTGTTATATTTAATGCATTAGCATTGCTGATCATTTTAAGTTTTTAGTAATTTAGACTAAGTTCAAGCTTAAATCATTTTTGAGTTTTGGTCATTTAGAATATAATTGAAGCTTTGCTGTTCCTAAAATAAATGTTTCAAAAACTAATTCTGTTGAATATTTTGTGTAATTGTTCTTTTTTTCCTCTTTCACTGCTGGCTGTTTGGCCTGTAATCATAGTGAGTCAATTTTAATCTGGAGAGGACATGTCAGTAAATTATTCCACATCTGCATATTTTAATCACGAAAGTCATTTCTAATTATTGGACTTTCATTTTCTTTGTGCGATAATGTTGTCTTGGCTAAACTCCTTGTTGAACATTGCAGTTTATCCCAATGAGCTGAAAGGAAGAGGGAAACATTCCAGTTTAGTCATTGCCTTTTACTGTTTCTTAGAGCTTTCTTGCTTGTTTGGCCTTTACAAATAAAATATTTGGAGGTCCAGAGCCATTACAAATGAATCTGTTTCTTCAAAATACAACTAAAATGAAATCGGAAATAATAATAAATACAGGGTTCCTTAGCCTTTCCCTTACAGAAGATGTCACTGAAGAATTAATTTTCTTATGAATTTTTTGAATACTTGCACCAATTCCACACAATCTCTTATTCTTCTTGATTTTTCAGTGCTATCAAACTATTATTCAAAGCATCCAACAAATAGATGGGTTTAGTCAGTAGTCTCTGGGTATTTTGAAAGCCCAGTTGTGGAATTTTTGAAGCAAAATGAATCCAAATGTGAATTTTATGTTATTGACAAGTTTTAGTAGTACTGAGTTTCATCAGTAGGATGAAAAAGTCTTCTGGAGAGCAGCATGAGATAGAGCTACGTGATAATACCGCAAGCAATTGATCCCACCAATTGTAGCTCTTTCATACTAAGTCATGAATAGTGAGGTTGTCACACCTTGTTATCAGGTGTGGGTAAGTGTGCCTGACGAAATAGATGGTAAACCATAACATTTGAGTGCAAAGAAAAAGTGCAAAAGCTGCTCAAAAGTTACGAAGAAAAAATATTTGCAAGTAGACAAATGAAATACAAACTTGTATGTACAAATATTTACAAAGATAGAGGCTTTCTCCATAACACACTTTGTCTTTACTTTCCAATATAACTATTCACCAACTGTCAAATCCAGCCTCCATACCTCTCTAGCAAAGCCAGATTGAGGGTTTAAATTTGCCTTCGTCTGGCCTTGAAGAACCAGAAAATTCCACTGTTGGTCTGGTTGGGGGTGGGGGGGGGAATAATCACATTACCAGACCATAACAATTATTTCAGATACAGAATGGGAACACTTTAATCAGGGATTCTAACACCCTACAGTTTTATCCCACAACAAATACCTTCATTAAACCCATAGATCAGTGTCCACATGCTCGGATAAATATAAAAGAACAGTGTTGCCTGCGTAGGGTGTAATGTGCCTGCTCTCACTAACCCAAGCATTATGTTAAGATGCCCTAAACTCTCCCTCGGGTCTTTTGGGGCCGTTATGTTGTCTACAAACCAATATAACGGTGTGAGTAAAAATAAATGAAACTGTTTGAAATGTCTAAAAATTGTATTTTTATGAGTTATAAACCAGCAGAGCATGTTAACTAAAGGGATTGTCTTGATTAGCCAAGCTAGCAATTGTTTTACTGTTGGGGCTGTGTAAATGGTGAACTCCCAAAAACTGCAGGCTGGGATGGTACAGTGTGTGAACTGCTGGGAAACTAGACCAGGAATGGAATGAGGAGGAGTGACTAACCAGGCAAAGGGACAAGTTTAGCGGGAGAATTAGCATTGCCAACCTGTTCTGTCTCATCACCCCCCCCCCCCCCCCCTTCTGGATTGCACAAGGCAGGCAATCGGGAGAGAGAGTCTGCCATGATGTTGTCCTGGCCTGCCTTTTGATGGATGTTGAAATGGATCAGGTTGATGCTTTATAGTTGATCCCCAGAACGAATTCTCTGCCTGGCAGGTAATTTTATGGCAACAACTTCCTTCTCAGCAGTGTCTCCTGTGGTAGCAGCTTCTGACTAAGGTACAATACTGGCTGTTCTCCCTCTTTCCCCTGGGCTATAACTGCTCCAATCCCCACTGCTGAGGCATCATCTTGAATGGTGAATAGTTTGGTGAACAACAGAGCCTCCTTCAGAGTCACAAAGGCTTCCTCACATTCTTTAATCCACTGGACTGGATTCTTTGCAGACTTCAGCATCATTTCTGTTAGGGGGACTGCGAAGGTGGCAAACTGAAGGATAAAACAGTGATACCACCCTATTAACCCTAGGACCTGTTTCTTCGTGCGAGACTGAGGACTATTTCAGATGGCCTTGACCTTGTTAAACAGTGGCTGAACTAGTCCTTGCCCTATTTGGTAGCTCATGTACCGTGTCTCAGCGAGGGCCCATACGTCACCAAACCATTCATCATCCATGGTACTGGCCAAATGCAATTTGGTCTTTTTTCATAACGTTATGTGTTACTGCTGGAAGGTGAGATTTGGCTGGATAGTCTTACTGTTGGCACAGATATGATGGGCTGAATGCCCTCCTCTGTTCTAATTTCCAACAGTCATCAGTTGAACATTTGAATGTACATTGGTGGCTAGTTAAGGGGGGGGGGGGGGGGGAGAAGGGCAGTAACATTGCAAATTAGGCAGTCATTCATTCTAACCACATATTTATACACAGTGCAAGTCTGAACACTTAAAGGTGATTTGTGGGGTTATCTGCAGTTAGTGATGTGATTTTATTGCAATAATTTAGTTATGGAAAATTTGTTAATGAAAGCAATTTAAACCTAAATCTTCATTCTTTTCAGTGTTCATTATGTCTGCAGCATGGTAACAGGTAGCAAATATTGTGCGGCATTTCCTGAAATGTTAAACAGAGTTTATGCATAATGCATAGCAGTACATCAAGTTGGCTGCTGGAGTAATTATTTTGGGGCACTGTTTCTAAAATAATTTCAAAGCAGTGTCACTAAGTGGAAGTGCAAGTTGTTGCAATGAATAAATCATGATTTAGTGTAGCAGTTGTGTGGAAAAACTGTTCCTTTGCAGTTGCAGAGTGTTGTTAAAATACTGATTAACACTAAAGAATTCACAGACTCGTAGTGTATGAGAGACCTAGCGGAATTCCTTGAGGCTGCTGGTAGTATCACTCTGAATTTGTGTATTACACATTAAGTGCACATGGTCTTTTTCCGTCAAGGATTTTTCTAAACTGTCAGCAATAAATTATCAGAAATATAGTAATGATTTGTACTTTGTAAGAAAATGTAGAAGAGGTAAACGAGATCACGAAGAATAAATTCTTCTCAGGATTCCAGCTAGGTATGGATATCATTTTTAACCGATGTTTTGATGACAAACTCTGCCATCTTCATCAGGGATGACTCCTGGGCATGTCTCGTCTGGTGGTACTTATACCCCAGTTGTCCATCCCTCCTGATTGGTTAGTCCTCATCCAATCAGGTTTCTGCTGTGCCACTTTGTTTACAATCAAATTCCAGTTCTTGCTTAGAGCGAGACTTTGTCTTTGCTAAAATTCCTTTCCTCTAGTTTTATTTCAATGGCTCTCTTCACCAGGTGGTCCCAAAAGTCATTGTTGTAACAAAGTAGTTTTGTGCCGATGAAATCAATCTTACAGCTATTGCAAATGCAATGTTCTGCTACTGCTGATTTCTCCAGTAACCTAAACAGATATACCTCTTGTGCTCCTTGATTCCAGTTTCCGCTGTGAATCCCGCCTGGCTGATATACGCTGCTCTGCATTCACAGGGAAAGCTGTAGGAACGCCAGCCATTCTGAGTCCCAGGTCACATACGCTGGGAAAGCACTAGATCCTTTTTTCAAGGGCTCATGAGATCTTCTGAATGACATTTTTTGTGGCAAAGGCACCTTAAGTGAGAATTTATCCAATGTTCCACATCTAGAAATATTAAGGTTATTAACTTGGTGATACCTGAGGAGGATCTTTGAGATAGCGGTTTGCAATTTTGTCATCCTAATTATAGTAAATGGATGATTAAATATCCTTAAATTCATTGCTTCAGTACTTTTAGGTGTATAATCTATTTAAAACTCAAGAAGAGGGCAAAAGCTGGGACCTAGAAGAAGCTGGAACTGTGCAATGTCTTAGGCGAATTTATGAATTAGATTTATTACTCTCAAATTGCAGGAGGGCAGCTAACTTCAAATGCTCAGAGCGAAATACTTTGAAGCCTTTGTATATAAGATATTTGCAGTTGTTACACTCTTAGAATTTGAGTTCAAGTTTATTGACAGTAAGTGTGTTCCTCATTTGCTGTCTATCTAACATGTACTTTAAAACCTTCCTGGGTTGGTTCATTACTGCAGTCTTGGCGGAGTACAAACTTGTGCCTCTATCTTGAATTCCTGAAAAATAATAAATTTATTAACTTGTTTGATACATGAGTAACAAACTAAAGTGCGTTGTATTAAATATTGTAAGGTGTAAAACAGATTAACCAGTGACATTTCAAATGCATTGCGGCAGGGAGTTGAGAAGCCTAAAGGCCCGGGGAAAGAAACTGTTTCTCAAATAAAAGTTAAACTTGTTACATTAAAAAGTTACCGTGCTGGTACATTGCATTAAGTTAATTCAATTAAATGGCCAAGAACCCAGGTGCTTATCAGTGTTGGTAGCTGCCACCTTTATTCAGTAATTGACCAGGGTTTCTCCTTTAGGTTAATTTTCATTGCCATAAAGATGAAACAATTTAAAGTTTGCTTTGGCTTCAAGTTGTTACAGTTTTTCAACAACAAAAGGTTTTAAGAAGTGCAAGGGAATAACACTATATATGTTTCTTTATGATGCTGTTTTCCGTGAATATCAACGTCATGTCTAATCAATAATGTATCTGTCATGCTGTGATATGTTGGTGTTTTGTTCTTCGGTTTGCAAAATATACAGATTAGTTTTTGAAAATCCTTTTGCTACTGTGTTAGCTTTAATATTACAGCATCTTAAATCTATTAAAACATAATCCTTGTAATGTATAAATCACTAAACTTTAACAGTACAAGAGTATTTTAGTACCTGTAATAATGCAATATTAATTGTATTCTCTTCTCATCTGTATATAGCAGTATAAGTGGTGGGAAATTGAATTTGTGTTTCCCAGCCTCATTTTAAATAGCCTTAAATGGTAAGAAAAGGGATTTTGCAACTTAATTTGGAATATATTAAGCAAATGAGGCATTTTACGTGTCACATAATGAAAACAAGCTCAATGGGATCATCTGTTGTTTGTGCTTCTTAATCCTGACCCCATTTGACCACTGTGTTTTCACTGTGTGATAATCTTGCCTTGGATGCCAAATTGATCTAAAATGGGTTTTTCTTTTTATTCAGTGAGGAAGACAAAGAAGATGGAAAGGATAAAAAAGTGTGGTATTACAGCTCAAAGGTACAGCTGGCTGAACTTATTGACTCTCTGGACAAAGAGTACTGGGAGTATGACCTCTGCAAAATACTGGAAGAAATGCGTGATGAAATTCATCGGCATATGGATATTACAGAAGACCTGACTAATAAAGTTCGTGGAAATAATAAATCTTGTCTAACCGCAGCTAATGGTAAGTGAAGTTGGCACTTAGGATTTGTGATTTATGTCTATAATTTTAAGATTTGAAGAAAAGGTGGCCTTCAGTTTTCTGTTGTATAGGAGCATTTCTTTTCAGGTGTTAGATACTGATGGTTTGTTTGTAACAAGTTTTGATAAGTGATTTGCAACTTCAGAAATAAGCAGCAAGTTCTGCAAATGCACATCAGCTTGGGCAGCATTTGAAGAGTATTTTTCATGTGTAAACTTTACGAAGGCTTTGTCATCACTGTTGTGACTTTTCCTTTGATGCTGACTAATCATTTTTCTTTGACCAATTAACAGAGTTGCACACCACAGAAACAGGTCTGTTGGCCCACGTCATCCATGCTGATCTTTTTTCTATTAATACCAATCATATCTGTATCTATCTTTGCCTTATATTTTCAAGTGCTGACTTAAATGTTCAAAGTAAAGTTATTATCAAAGTACATATCTGTCACCATATATAACTCTGAGCTTCATTTTCTTGTGAGCATACTCAATAAATCCAATAACCATAACAGAATCAATGAAAGATTGCACTCAAACAGGGCAGACAGCTAGTGTGCAAAAAAACAACAAACTGCAGTACAAAAAAGATGATATAATAATAAGTAAATAAGCAATAAATGTCAACAAACAAGATGAAGAATCCTTGAAAGTAAGTCCATAGGTTTTAGGAACAGTTCAGTGATGGGGCAAGTGGAGTTGAGTGGAAATTATCCCCTCTTGTTCAAGACCCTGATGGCTGTGGGGTAATAACTGTTCCTGAACCTGGTGGTGTGAGTCCTGAAGCTTCTGTACCACCTTCCTGATGGCAGCAGCGAGAAGAGAGCGTGGCCTGGGTGGTGGGGTTCCTGATGATGGATGATGCTTTCCTGTGACAGCATTTCATGTAGATGTGCTTAATGGTGTAGGGCTTTACCTGTGATGGACTGGGCCGTATCCACTACTTTCTGTAGGGTTTTCTGTTCAAAAGCATTGGTGACCATAATATGATATGTTTTAACCTACAATTTGAGAAGGAGAAGGGAAAATCGGATGTGTCAGTATTACAGTTGAACAAGGGGAACTATGGAGCTGTGAGGGAGGAGCTGGCCAAAGTTCAATGGAACAATACCCTAGCAGGAAAGACAGTGGAACAAAAATGGCAGGTATTTCTGGGAATAATGCAGGAGGTACAGGATCGGTTCATTCCAAAGAGGAAGAAAGATCCTAAGGGGAGTAAGGGGCGGCCGTGGCTGATGAGGGAAGTAAAGGGCAGTATAAAAATAAAAGAGAAGTATAACATAGCAAAGATGAGCGGGAAACCGGAGGACTGGGAAGCTTTTAAAGAGCAACAGAAGATAACAAAAAAGGCAATACACCAAGAAAAAATGAGGTACGAAGGTAAACTAGCCAAGAATATAAAGGAGGACAGTAAAAGCTTCTTTAGGTATGTGAATAGCAAAAAAATATTTAAGACCAAAATTGGGCCATTGAAGACAAAAACGGGTGAATTTATTATGGGGAACAAGGAAATGGCAGATGAGTTGAACAGGTACTTTGGATCTGTTTTCACTAGGGAAGACACAAACAATCTCCCAGATGTAATTGTGGCCAAAGGAACTAGGGTAAAGGATGAACTGAAGGAAATTTATATTAGGCAAGAAACGGTGTTGGATAGACTGTTGAGTCTGAAGGCTGATAAGTCCCCAGGACCTGATAGTCTGCATCCCAGGGTACTTAAAGAGGTGGCTCTAGAAATCGTGGATGCATTGGTAATCATTTTCCAATGTTCTATAGATTCAGGAACAGTTCCTGCTGATTGGAGGGTGGCTAATGTTGTCCCACTTTTCAAGAAAGGAGGGTGAGAGAAAACAGGGAATTATAGACCGGTTAGCCTGACTTCAGTGGTGGGAAAGATGCTGGAGTCAATTATAAAAGAGGAAATTACGACACATTTGGATAGCAGTAGAAGGATCAGTCCAAGTCAGCATGGATTTATGAAGGAAAAATCATGCTTGACTAATCTTCTGGAGTTTTTTGAGGATGTAACTATGAAAATGGACAAGGGAGAGCCAGTGGATGTAGTGTACCTGGACTTCCAGAAAGCTTTTGATAAAGTCCCACATAGGAGATTAGTGGGCAAAATTAGGGCACATGGTATTGGGGGCAGAGTACTGACATGGATTGAAAATTGGCTGGCTGACAGGAAACAGAGTAGTGATTAACGGGTCCCTTTCGGAATGGCAGGCTGTGACCAGTGGGGTACCGCAAGGTTCGGTGCTGGGACTGCAGCTGTTTACAATATACATTAATGATTTAGATCATATATGTCAAACTCAAGGTCCGCGGGCCAAATCCGGCCCGCGGTGGAATTATCTTTGGCCCGCGAGATAATATCTAATTACTATTAAAGCTGGCCCCAGTAATCGAAGCGCCTATGGCGTATGATATGGCTAATGCTGAGTTTATTCAGGTACCAGGTTTTCAGGGTTTTTAGTGTTTATTCGGCAGTCTTGCTCGGCAGTCTTCTTCATAAGAAACGGAATTTGTAAAGTGAAACACTTTGTAGTTATAGCAGAGACTGAGACACATGAGAGCAGGCTGAAAAAACGGAGGCAACGAAAGCTGCGTTCGCACGCGTCCAACTGATCCGGCCCGCATGAAGCTGCATTTTGCTCAATCCGGCCCGTGACCTAAAATGAGTTTGACACCCCTGATTTAGATGAAGGGATTAAAAGTAACATTAGCAAATTTGCTGATGACACAAAGCTGGGTGGCAGCGTGAAATGTCAGGAGGATATTATGAGAATGCAGGGTGATTTGGACAGGTTGGGTGAGTGGGCAAATGTATGGCAGGTGCAGTTTAATGTGGATAAATGTGAGGTTATCCACTTTGGTGGCAAGAACAGGAAGGCAGATCACTATCTAAATGGAGTCAAGTTAGGAAAAGGGGAAGTACAATGAGATCTAGGAGTTCTTGTACATCAGTCAATGAAAGCAAGCATGCAGATACAGCAGGCAGTGAAGAAAGCTAATGGCATGCTGGCTTTTATAACAAGAGGAATTGAGTATAGGAGTAAAGAGGTCCTTCTGCAACTGTACAGGGCCCTGGTGAGACCCCACCTGGAGTATTTTTGGTATTCATTCTTGCTATTGAGGGAGTGCAGCGTAGGTTCACAAGGTTAATTCCCGGAATGGCGGGACTGTCATATATTGAAAGATTGGAGCGACTGGGCTTGTATACATTGGAATTTAGAAGGATGAGAGGGGATCTGATTGAAACATATAAGATTATTAAGGGATTGGACACACTGGAGGCAGGAAGCGTGTTCCCGCTGATGGGTGAGTCCAGAACTAGAGGCCACAGTTTAAGAATAAGGGGTAGGCCATGTAGAACAGAGATGCGGAAAAACTTTTTCACCCAGAGAGTGGTGGATATGTGGAATGCTCTGCCCCAGAAGGCAGTGGAGGCCAAGTCTCTGGATGCATTCAAGAGAGAGTTAGATAGAGCTCTTATAGATAGCGGGGTCAAGGGATATGGGGAGAGGGCAGGAACGGGGTACTGATTGTGTATAATCAGCCATGATCACAGTGAATGGCGGTGCTGGCTAGAAGAGCTGAATGGCCTACTCCTGCACCTACTGTCTATTGTGTTTCCATAACAGGTTGTGATCCAGCCATTCAGTATACTCTCCACCACACATCTATATAAGTTTATCAAAGCTTTAGATATGCAGAATTTTTGTAAACTTTGAAGAAATTAGAGGTGTTGCTGTGCTTTCTTTGTAATTGTTATCCTTCAGCATGATAACACTGAGGAATTTAAAGTTGCGAACCCTCTCCACTGCTGATCTTCTGATGAGGGCTGGCTCATTTACCTCTGGTTTCCTCTTCCTGAAATCAATAATCAGCTTCTTGGTCTTGTTGACATTGATTCAGAGGTTGCGGTTTTGGCACCACTCAGGGTTTCAGTCTCCCTCCTGTATGCTGACTTGTCACCACCTTTGATTCAGCCAACGACAGTGGTGTCATCAGCAAACTTAAAAATAGCATTGTAGCTGTGCTTAGCCACTAGGTCATAAGTGTAGAATAGGGTCTATGGAGCTAAGCACCAGTCTGTGCACCTGTGCTGATAGAGATTGTGGAGATGTTATTGGCAATCTGAATTGACTGGGGTCTGCAGTGAGGAAATTGAAGATCCAGTTGCACAAGGAGGTATTCGGGACATGGTATTGAATGCTGAGCTGTAGTCGATAAAGAACATCCTGATGTAAACATCTTCACTGTCCAGATGTTCCAGAGTTCAGTGAAAAGCCAATGAGATGGCATCTGCTGTGGACCTGTTGTGCTGGGAGGCAAATTGGAGTGAACAAAGAACATAGAAATCCGCAGCATATTACAGGTACTTTGGCCCACAGTGTTGTGCCAACCATGTAACCTACTCTAGAATTTCCCTATTGCATAGCCCTCCATTTTTCTAAGCTCCATGCACCTAAGAGTCTCTTAAAAGACCCTATTCTATCTGCCTCTACTGCCATTGCTGGCAGTAAGTTCCATGTACTCACCGCTCTGTGGAAAAACTTCCCTCTGGCAACCCTCCTTTACCTACTTCCAAACATCTTAAAACTATGCCCCTCTCATGTTAGCCATTTCAGTACTGGGAAAAAAACCTCTGGCTATCCACAGGATAAATGCCTCTCATCATCTTATACACCTTTATCAGGTCACCTCTCATCCTCCATTGCTCTAAGGAGAAAAGGCCAAGTTCAATCAACCTATTCTCATAAGGCACGCTGTCAAATCCAGGCAACATCCTTGTAAATCTCTTCTGTACTCTCTATAGTATCCACATCTTTCCTGTAGTGAGGTGACCAGAACTGAACACAGTACTCCAAGTGGGGTCTAACTAAGGTCTTGTATATCTGTAACATTACCTCACATCTCTTGAACTCAATCTCATGGTTGATGAAGGCCAATACACCATAAGCCTTTCTTTTTTTAAATTAATTTTTTATGAGTTTCTACAATACAACTACAAAAAAAATCAACAAAATGGAGATTTATACAGTGCAAAACAAACGTGTCTAATATATAATTGATAACAATAAAGAAAAAGCACCCAAAATAAAATCATATAAAGTTAGTATCCTCCCCACCCTTCCACTACAAAACTCCAGGCCAACCATTTCAATGTATACAAGAAAAATTAATCGGAGCATTCGACCCCACAGAGCTGTAAATAAATTATAAGAAAAAATATTATGTAATTCACATTTAAAAAAAAAACCCATAAAACTTAGAGGAAAAAAAGCTGAAAGTAAGGAATTATATACAAAAAAAAGAATAAACTTAATCTAAAGAGGAGTTATGGAAATATTCAAGAAAAGGTCCCCACACCTTATGAAACTTTATGTCTGAATTGAGAAGTGAATAATGAATCTTTTCAAGGTCTAAACAGGACATAATATCACTAAGCCATTGGAGCATGAGTGGCTGGGGCAACATCTCTCCACCTGAGAAGAACTAACCATCTAGCCAAAAGAGAGGCAAAAGATAATGTTTGACGTTTAGTCGGACTCAAATGCGTGTCTACTTCACCCAAGGTGCCAAAAAGAGCAATCAGAGGGTTAGATTCTAAGTGGCAGTTAAGAATATGGGATAAAGATTTTAAAAAAACTTCTCTCCAGAATTTCTCTAGACCAGGACAAGCCCAGTACATATGAATAAGGGAAGCCTCGCCCCCTTTACACTTGTCACAAACGGGACTAATGTCAGGATAAAAACGCGATAATTTATATACGAGCTCTATGTACAACCTTAAACTGCAAAAGGCACATATGCAAGCACATAAAGAGGTTGAGTTAACTGACTAAAGAATTGAATCCTAAACCGCATCAGATAAAGAAATATTTAAATCGTGTTTCCAGGCATTTCTAATTTTATTGAAGGGCGCATGCCTCAAGATCACTAACTTATCATGAATAGTAGATATTAAACCTTTACCCAATGGATTATTACAAAGAAACAGGTCCATAACATTTTTCTCGGGCATCTCAGGAAAATTTGATATTAAAGGGTTAATGGAATGTCTAATTTGAAGGGATCTAAAGAAGTGAGTATTAGGAAGGTTAAACTGTACAGACAGTTGTTGAAAAGTTGCAAAACGATTATATATGAAAAGATCTTCAAAGCACCTAATGCCCTTTCTATACCAATCATGAAGTGTTGAGTCTTGCATAGAAGGTAGGAAAAGATGATTGTGTGAAATTGGACTAGAGAGAGAGAGAGAAACCATGAAGGCCGTTATATTTTCTGAACTGAGCCCATATTCTCAGAGTATGTCTAATAAGAGGATTAACAAATAGTCTAAGCAAGTGACAAGGAAGTGTGGATCCAAGAAGTGCAGAAATGGAGAGATCCTTAGTAGAGTTCAACTCCATTGCCACCCATTTTGGGCAGTCAGACTGATTATGAAAAAAGGACCAAAAAGTAAGACAGCGAATATTAGCTGCCCAATAATATAAAAAGAAATTAGGTAAAGCCATACCACCTTTTTTAGAGTTTTGGAGGTAAGCTTTATTAAGTCTAGAATGTTTGCCCTTCCATAGATAGGACAAAATGGTAGAATCTAAGGAGTCAAAAAAAGCTTTAGAAATAAAAATTGGTATAGACTGAAATAAGTATAAAAATTTAGGAAGGATATACATTTTAATAACATTACTTCAACCTACCAGAGACATGGACAAGGATGACCACTGTGTCAAACTCTGTTTTGTAGAATTTAAAAAGATTAGCAAAATTTTCTCAAAAAAGTTTCTTGAAGTTCCTTGTTACTGTACTACCACGGTAAATGAATTGATTATTAGCTACTTTAAAAGGGAGGTCATGAAATACTAATGCTTCTGCTTCTCTGTTGATTGGGAAGAGTTCGCTCTTGTGTAACGTAAATTTGTAACCGAAAAGCTGACTAAATTGATTAAGAAGTAAAAACATTGGGGGTAAGGAAGTAGACAGGTTTGATATAAAAAGTAAAAGATCATCGGCATAAAGAGAAACTTTATGATCAACACCTCCCCTCCAAATCCCCATCAGTTCAGCACAGCTACGAAACGCAATCGCCAGTGGCTCCATGGCCAAATCAAAAAGTAAGGGACTTAAGGGTATCCTTGTTGGGTGCCACATTTAAGCCTAAAAGACTGGGATTGCTGAGAGTTGGTCAAAACAGAAGTGGTGGGACATGAATATAACAATTTAATCCATGATATAAAACTGTGTCCAAAATCAAATTTTTCTAAAACCGAATAAAGGTAATTTCACTCCACACAATCGATTGCTTTCTCCGCAACAAGAGAAATGACACATTCAGGAGTCCCAATTGAGGGTGAATATAAGATATTAAATAGATGCCATATATTAAAAAAGGAAGGCGATTTTTAATAAACCTCTTCAAATCTGATCTGACGAAATGAATCACTTCACACTTATTTGGGTTGAACTCTGTCTGCCACTTCTCAGCCCAGTTCTGCATCCTATCAATGTCCCGCTGTGACCTCTGACAACTCTCCAGTGTTTATACCCTCCCCAATAGCTTTAGCTATTGGTTAACCAGGATATTGGTTCCCCTCCAGTTCAGGTGCAACCCATCCCACTTGTACAAGTCATATCCCTTCCCCAGAAAATGTTCTAGTGACCCAAGAACTTGAAACCTTGCCCCCTCCACAATCTCCTCAGCTACTCATTCCTTTTTGTTGTCCTATTCTCTGGAACCTTTCTGTTTAGTGTTTGCCTGCATACAGGCAGGAGAAGGACAACCAAGTGATTAGATTTCCTGCAGTGTGGTCTGGGCATGGAATGGAAGGCACTCCTTATCTTAGAAAGCAGAGTTCTAGTGTGTTGGGACCTTTAGTGCTATAGGTTATATGCTGATGGTAATTCGGCAGAGATTTCTTCAAATAAGCTTGATTGAAATCCCCAACTATGATTTGAAATGTGTCAGGGTAGACTTTTTCTTGTTTGCTGATGGGATCACGCAGTATTTCCAGCACTTGATTATAGTCATCTGGTGGTGGTATGTAACTGCACTCAGAATCACAGAGGAGTGTTCTTTTGGTAATTAGAATGGTTGGCATTTGATCATTAGGTCTTCAAGGTCAGAGGAACACAAGTATGATAAAACTGCCACATCCGAGCAGCGCAGAGAGTATATCATGGTAAACACACCCCCGCCTTTACTGAACCATCAATTTAGTGGATCCTGTTTACTGAGAAGCCTTTGGGTCTGCTCACCATATCTGGCGTACTCTGAGTAAGCCACATCTTGGTAAAACACCGAATGCAACACTTCCTCATTTCCCTACGATACATCAGTCTCACCCATCTGTCCTCAATTTTGATCTCCAGCAGCTGCACATTTGCAAATAAGATTCTGGGTTAAGGGGACCTCATCCCTCTGCGTTTCAGCCTGGCTGGGAGTCCTTCCCCCTGCCCCCCCCCCCCCCAACCTCTCGCTTCCGGTCACGGTGATGAACTTACATCCACTTGAAGGTGCTGTACCTGCTTGCTTAGGAGTTAAAACCACCAAGTCCTTCAGAAGGTCGTGAAATCTGTAGTTCATTAAATTGATTTAAAAGTACATTGCTTAAAGGAAAACACATGCTGCAGATTGCAGTGAGAGTAATTCAAAAGAGGTATATTTTGAAGTATTGTACATAGCCCACAGAACATCGCCGTGGTTCATTATGCCATCTTATCAAAATGTCTTTTAAACATAGTGATTGTATCTGATACCACCACCACTCGTAGTAATGAATTTCAGATATCAAGCACTCACGTGAAGCAAAATTTCTCCCAAGGTCTCCTTTAAACCTTGAGTTTATTCCCTCTTCTTCCCTCATGTTATTATAAATCTGATTCTTATTCTTTTTTTATTGTCCCTATCAGTGGGGGGGGGGGGGGGGAGATTTTGATAATCTACTCTGCCTTTGTCTTTTGTATATACCTTGAACAGATTGACTCAGTGTCCTTCACTCCAGGGAAAGAGCCCAGCTAAATCCAGTCTCTTCCCCATACCTAAAGTCTTCCAATCCAGGCAGCATCCTGGTAGATCACCTCTGAGTTTTCTTCAATGCTACCACATCGTTTGCATAGTGTGACCAGAACTGTATGGTGTACTCTGTGTGGACTAACCAGTGTTTTGTGGATCTGTTACATAACCTCTTAGTTTTGTGCGTTCTATGCCTCAACCTAGGGCATATTCATTTTGCAAGACCTTTATCTACCAGTAGTCCCACTTTTGGGGAGCTATTCTCTTCAACCCAAAGGCCCTCTAATTATCAACATTTCTTTGCTCTCTTCTATTTACAACATAAGTCCAACCCCCTTTTGACTTAACAAAATGCATCACTTTTTACCTGCCAGGATTAAATCCCACTTTCCAGTTTGTATTAGCCTTGGACAACCTTCCTTTGCTATCCACAACACTAATAATTTCCATGCCATCTGCAAACTTGATAATCATACACCTATTCGCATCCAATTCATTATGCATCACAAATATCAAGAGTCCAGTCACCAATCTCTGCAGTACACCCCCAATTTCAAACTTCTAATCAGAAAAGCAACCTTGTGGTTTTGTTTCACTTACAATTGACTTTGTTTTTACATGTAGATCTTTACCTTAAAAAGATAACCTAATCTTTACTGTTAATCTTGCAACCTAATCTTGCAACCAGTTTTACAATAAATAAATTTGTAATTTATTTATCATTCCTAGTTCTCATTGAAATGAACAAATAACAGAGTATGTTAAAGTCATGTTTCACATGAATTGGTTTTCCTCTTTGTGAAGTTTCAAAGTTGTTGACAATTTCTTCAGGTGCCATTTTAATAGTGTTGGTTGGTTCTCAAAAATTGTAAGTGACCGTTTTGAAAGGGAGAACATTTACAGTGGGTGCTGTCAAGCTGCTCAGTGACCAGATATAATTAATATGCATTTAAATGTGATTTACAGATTGCCATTAATCAAGAACTATATCATCTAAGTTTCAGTTCGAAGTGCACAGTGGTGGATTCTGATGGATGCATTTGTTCTGGAATTTGTTCATTTTTTGAGATGGGCACCATTTGTTTGCTGAAAATGTTTTGGTGCACTTGGCAGGTTTCATAACTTATTCTTCAATCTTAGTCAGTGTTTGAACTTGAACGTGTGTTGTATGTATACAGTGGTGCAATGCATTAGTAATCCAGGTTATTTACACATGTTCTGTACGGTTGGTTTAAATGTTGAGTTCCATAGAACTTGGATCACATGTCATGGATTATTTTCTTTAGTATATCTTTCAAATTCTTGTATTTCATATTCTTATGATCATTGCCTTGTGCATAATACTGTGGTGGTCCATACTTGAGAGAAGTCTCTGATGCAAAATGGTTTTTACATTGTGATTGTTGACTGGCAAAGTATTGTGGCAAAAAAACAACAACTAATTGATATGGTTCTTGTTTTCAAGTTTTCCTTGCTTTCTCCAACACTTGTCCATCTAATGAAAATCCATCAAAATTCTTGGCAACTTACTGATGCCAATACTAATTTTAACAAAACTACTTGACTGTGATATTATAAGAGGAAACTTTAATTTTGGTTTTGTTTACCTCTGGGCACAAAATATTTCAATGATCTTCATCTTTTACTCTTACCCTTCAGTAGTTTGGAAACCCATTTCACTATGTGGCCCATCGGTTGATGTAACAGCCCATGTTTTTCTATTCCTTGATGCAACACAATTAATAACTCAAGCTGTACACTTTCTATGTGGCTTCATAGTGTTTGTTATTATTGGCAGCAGTTTTGTCAAGTAGCAAATTTGGATTTTAAGCTAGAAATGTGGAAAATAGAAAAAATATTTACCGGTAACACAAGTGTTTTTCAAAAAATACATAAGGTATTGGAGCAGATACCCATCGAGTTGGATTCAGCTTTGGCTTTAGATGGCTGGTTTTGTGCTAGGGCAAAATTTATTGTAAAACTGTTTGATGTGGTGATGGGCTCAGTTTTCCAAGGATACTTCTACCTTTGTTTTGACAAGCACAAGGAAATTGCACGTAAATAAATTTAATCAAAGATTTTCTGGATAAATTGCTTAAAGTAATCCATGCTGCCTGGCTTGAGACATTGCAGAATCAAAATTGCTATGAAGCCTGATGCAAAAGGAATATTTTCCTTCTGCACTCTTGAGAGATTAAATCACAAATGTTAATAGACTGTAAATAAGGAGAAAACTTAATGTATTGTTGTCTGTTACCAGCTGATGTAATATTCAGTTGTTACGTCAAACATACTTAACAGATTGCGTAGCAAATTTTATTGTTGGTAAACTGATCCCGTTTAGTGCAACATCAGTTAGTTTTTGTACCAATTATAACTTTCTTTTGGGTGTTTTATAAATCATGATCTTGGGATTTGTATGCATTTGATGTGAGCTGTTGCAACCTCCGAAAGTGGCCTGACAACAGTTCTTGAATTAAATGTTCAAATATTAACAGTTGCAATTCATTAAATTTGTTTTTCCTGCTGTGTTTGTAATATAATCATAGCACAGGTGAAATAATTGTCTCAGGGGAGATGTAACACAATTAGCACTTGAAGAAGGAGTTTGAATGACATATTCTTTGCTGCAGTAGAATAGTGTGTCGGTAGCATGAGTGAAGTTTACTTCACCCCTGCATTCAGCTGTTGTATGTATGGACGTGTGTGGTATATGGGTTCGGGATATCTCACCTCACCTGCAGAGCAATTTGGAGAAGGAGAGGTAAGATCCAGTTGTTTATTTTATTTTTCTCATTGAGAGATAAAGTCCTCCTGGCCCTTTGAGCCACACCACCTAGCAACCCCCAACAACCTGATTTAGCCCTAACCTATTCACAGAACAATTTACAAAGACTAATTAACGTACCTGGTATGTCTTTGGACAGTGGAAGGAAACTGGAGCAGTCAGGGGAAGCTCACTCTTTCAACAGGGAGGACGTACAGAGACACCTTGCAGATGGTGCTGGAATTGAATGCTGAACTGTGATAGCATCACACTAACCACTACACTATCATAGTGTCCATGTAGGCACCAACAATGTGGGAGACAAAGGAAAATGGTCTGCTGAGGGAATTTGAGTCGTGGGGGACTAAATGAAAATGCAGAAGGTAAAAAGGAAATTGGATTCTTGTGGGATAATAAGAGCACCAAAAGAATGGTGTGGGAGAAGTGGGTTTAAATTTGAGAGACACTGACACCTTGTATTGGGGAAGGAGGGAGCTGTTCTGATAGGATGGGGTCCAACTGAACCATGCTCGGACTAAGGTACTGGCGAATCATATAACTAGGGCTGTAGGTAGGGCTTCAAACTAAAAGGTGTGGGGGTTGGGAGTGGCTTTAGCAGCTTGGAGAAGTATGGATAAAGTAAAAGAGAATGTGAGTGCAGGAAAGTTTACCTGAAGTTTCCAGAATGAAAATTAAAACTGAAATATTTAGAATGGGATAAGAATTTAACTTCAGGCAACATGGAGATGAAATTAAAAAGAAGGGTGGGAATATAGGACAAAAGATGTTGGTTTGAACGCAAGAATTTTACGAAGCAAGGTAGATGATTATGTAGCGCAGTTAAAATCAGCAGATATGACATTATTGACATCTCAAAGAGTCGTGGATGAAAGAAGATCCCCATCTGGGAGTATAAAAGCAAAGGGAGGGCATACAATATAGCAAAATTTAGTGGACGCTAAAGGATTGGGAAGCTTTTAAAAACCAACAGAAACCACCAAAAAAAAAAGAGGGACAAGATGAAAAACTGAAGGTGCGTTAACCAGTGATATAAAACTGGATACCAAATTTTTTTTCCAGATATTTAAAGAGTAAAAGAGAAACAAAAGTAGATATCAGACTGCTGGGAAATGATTGAGAGATAGTAATAGAAGCAAAGATGGCAGACAAACTGAATAAGTATTTTGCATCAGTTTTCACTGTGGAAGATACCAGGAGTATGCCAGAAATGTGAGAGTATGAGGGGGCAGAAGTGAGTGTAGTCACTATTACTAAGGAAAGGTGCTTGGGAAGCTGAAAGCTCTGAAGATAGATAAGTCACATTGACCAAATGGACTACATCCCAGTGTTCTTAAAGAAGTAACTGAAGAGATTGTGAAGGCATCACCAGTGATGTTTCAAGAAATCACTTGATTCTGTAGATGTTCCAGAAGACTGAAAAATTGCAAATGTCACTCCACTCTGTAAGAAGGGAGGGAGGCAAAATACAAAAAGTTAAAAGCCAATTAGCCTGACTTCTGTGGTTGAGGAAGTATTAGAGTCCATGATTAAGAATGAGATTTCATGGTACTTGAAGGCACATGTTAAAATAGGCCAAAGTCAGCATGGTTTTCTTTGGGGGAAATCTTGCTTGACAAGTCTGTTGGAATTCTTTGAGGAAGTAACAGCCAGGATAGAAAAAGGAGAGTCAGTGGATGTTGTTTACTTGGATTTTCGGAAGACTTTTGTCAAGATGCCACAAATGAGGTTGCTAAACAAAATAGAGCCCGTAGTATACAGAAAAGATACTTTGCATTAATGGAAGATTGGCTAACTGGCAGGAGGCCAAGTTTGGGAATAACAGGGCTTTTTGGCTGCTGATGTTTAGTGGGGTTCCACAGGGGTTGGTGTTGGGACTGCAACTTTTCATACTATATGTTAATGACCTGGATGAAGCAGCTAATGGCTTTGTGGCCAAGTTTGCGGATGATACAAAGACAGGCTGAGGAGCAGGTGGTTTTTTGGAAGGACATGGATAGATCAGGAGAATGGGCAAAGAAGTGGCAGTTGGAAAACATTTCAGTAGAGGAAATAAAAGCTTAGAATATTTTCCACTCGAGTGTCAAATTCAGAAATTGGAGGTGCAGAGAGTGTTTTGGTTGTAAGAGTAAAGAAATCCTATTGCCTTGTCTAGGGTAGGGGTTCCCAGCTTACGGTCCACAGATCCCCTCAGTTAATGGTAGGGGTCCATGGCGTTTAAAAAAAAAAAGGTCGTGAACCCCTTGACTAGGACCTTGATGAGATTGCATCTGGAGTATTGGGTACATTTTTGGTCTCCTTATCCAAGAAAGAATGTATTTCCCTTAGAGTAGGGTTTCCCAACCTGGACCCTAACCCGGTGTTGATAGACCCTTTGGTTAATGGTAAGGCTCCATGGTATTAAAAAATGGTTTGGACCCCCTGCCATAGAGGGAGTGCTGCGGCAGTTTGCTAGATGATCCTAGAATGACAGGTTTGGTGCATGATGAGAGATCAAGTGGTTTGTGATTGTACAGTCTAGAGTTCAGAGGAATAAGAAAGATCTCTTTGACACTTAGAAATTTGTTAAAGGAATTGGATGGTTCTGGTGACGTCATCATCGAGAATGGCAGCTTAAGTCACAGGCTCCTCCGGAAAAACGCGCATTAAGCCCCGTTATCCCATCAAATATAATATTTTTCGAAAAATATTTGAACTGAAAAGAGGGGCAAGAATGCGGAGAAGAAATAGAAATAAAAAAAGTGACACTGCGGAGCCTGAGTCCGAGAGGAGTGCAGCGAGTGGCTCTCCGACCCGACCGCGTGCGAGCGAGGCGGCTGCTGGGCCTCGTTCAGGCAAAGTGGCGAATATCTTCGAAATCCTGAAAGAAATAATTGAGGCCCAGAAAGATATAAAGCAGCAGCTCCGTGATATTAAGGCAGAGCTCGCCAGCGTTAATCAAAAAATAGCGGTGGCAGAGACTCGAATTGAGAAGATGGAAGATCGCGTTCAAAACATGGAACGGATACTGAGTAAGACAATAAAAATATTACATCACCAAGAAAGTAAACTGCTTGACCTGGAGGGAAGATCACGGCGGAAAAATATCAGAATCTACAACGTTCCCGAAGGAGCGGAGGGCTCGTCTTTGACGGAGTTTGTCGAAAAGTTACTGCGGGACGCACTGGATCTTCCCTCGGTTATGGAGCTGGAAGTCGAGAGAGCCCACCGTGCGTTAGTTCGGAAACCTACCCAGGATAGAAAGCCACGCTCAATTATAATTAAATTCCTGCGGTACAGCACCAAAGTGCAGATTCTACAAAGGGCCTGAGGTAAGAAGAGAGTGTTTTACGATGATAAATTAATATATTTCGACCAAGATTACCCCCCCCCCCCCCGCGGTCCTGAAGAAACGCAAAGAATGCTCTGAAGTAAAGCGAGTACTAAAGCAAAACAAGATTAGATTTCAAACTCCATACCCTGCTGAACTTCGAGTGTTTTATGACAATGGGACGCGGTTGTACCAGACGGTTGAAGAGGCGACTACAGACATGAAGGCCAGAGTTAGCGTCACCAAAACGAGGGAAAGCCTGTCTGAGGAATTATCCCGCTCCGCTTGGGAAATAGTGCGAGAATCGAGAAGGCAGGAGATGGGAGGAGGCCAAGAGAAATATATCAGGAAGAGACCGGGAGTTTCCCAAAGACAGTCCCCACCCCCTTCAGAAGAGCCATAAGGTTTGGCTAACTTCAAAAATGTTGAGAAGCTAAACGGAAGCAAAAGTACACAGTGATATACCTACCTCGAGAAATACTTATTATAATGTGGATTTTATATTACTTAGTTGTTATTCTTTATTCTCTCACTTACTCCTTTTCCCCTACCAAAATGAGAATATATATATGTGTGTGTGTGTGTGTGTGTGTATGTATGTATGTGTGTGTGTATATATATATATATGAGGAGTACACAGGGAAATCTTTTCTGTGTAATGGATTTGTTCACTGACTTTTATGAATACTGCATTGGGGGCCCTCAACTCACAAGTTGGAGGGGTTTTCCCCCATAGCTAGACAATTCCTCTAGCTCAACGCAGGGTCGTCTACTAGAGACCTCAGCCTTGGAATCACACGTTTGTTGCCATTTTTGTTATTATTTGTGTTTCTTGGTTCTTATTTGTTCAGGGAGTAGATCAATTAAGTTTTATTCTAATTTCAGTGGTACATTGACAGATAAATACAGATGGCTAAGGACAAGGTAAAATTCATTTCTTTTAATGTCAATGGGCTATTAAATCCAATCAAACGTAAGAGAATTTTATCCAATTTGGAACAATTTGATTCATACTGGGAAAAATGGTTTAACTACAATGCCTCATAGGCCTGATTTTATTCTCACAAATCAATGAGTCTGTTGTTAAAACAAAGAATCACTCCCTACTTGTACATAGTTCTTTCCTTTTGCTTGTTTTTTCTTTCCACTCTTTTCTATGAATGTATACCTCAGATAAATACTTTCTGGAGATTTTGTCATATATACGATTATATGATATATATGTACAATATCTGAAATACATATTATGGAAATGTTTGATGATGAACTTCAATAAAAAAGTAAATGATTAAAAAAAAGAAATTTGTTAAAGGATTTGACTACAGAGAAGCAGTGATAACATTTTTCCTGACTTAGGAGCCTAGAACAGTACCTAGAAAGAGTGAACTCTATCCTAACACATTGTTTTCATTTTAAAATGGAGGTTAATAGTTTCCAGAAAAGAGAATGATGTAGAAATTATGCTATTTTCCAGCACCAGCGTAAAAGATCAACTAGGATCTTGATGAAAGGTGGAGCAAGCTTAATGGGTTAGATTCTTGAACTGTTTCTTGTTTTATTGTGTTTTTTTAAAAGGGCATTTAAAATATCCAAATTATAATGTTCTTTTAGCATGTAGGTTATAAGAACATTCGTTGTAAAATGGTTTATTAAAGCAATATCCTGAATAATTTTGTTCATTTCCCTTCCCACTTCCATTCAAGCCTTTGATTCTTATGAGGTATTCAGTACCAATCTTGCTATTGAAAATGGGTTTTTAAAAGCACAAATTAATTCTCAAGTTCTCTAAACTTGGAGGGGGAGGTGTGCAGTGCTATATGGTTTATATGATATACCTGATTCTAGTGTATAGGGTAGCAATGAAGGCTTCTTTCATTGCTGTTTCTGTAACAATTTATTTTATTTTACTTTATTTTTTGGACCAGTCAGGGTTGTCAGCCCTGAGCAGAACACCTGAACCGGCAGGACCAGTGGACCACTCTTAGTCTGGCCTCTACCCTTTGACCTGTTTGGCATGGGTGACCCTATCAGTAATCAAACCACAAGGCCCTGACTCCAGCCAGCATAGCTTTCCAGGTCATCGAGGCACGCAAGCCTCCAAACCCTACGACAAGGTTGTGGTCCTCTTGGAGGCATTCCCTTAAGTCTTGCATTAAACACTTTGGTGTCACACAGCACAGGATTTGCTGAATCTTGGTGTTTCTGCTTCTAATGTATTCTTGTACATACTACCATCAAGCAGTACTGTCTTTCAAGAAGTGGGGTATTCATGTGTCCTGGGACAATACGGATACATTAAAACTTAGAAGTAAATTTATTACCAAAGTACATATATACCACCATATGCAACCTTGAGATTCATTTTCTTGCAGGCATACTCAGTAAATCCAAGAACCATAATAGAAATAATGAAAGACTACACCAACAGGGTGGACAAACGGTGTGCAAAAGACAACAGAAGCTGGGCAAATACAAAAAGATAGAGCAAATAATAATAATAAAAAATAAGCAATAAGTATAGATAATATGAGATGAAGAGTTTTTGAAAGTAAGTCTATAGGTGTGGAACAGTTCAGTGATGGGACAAGTGAAGTTGTGTGAAATTATCCTCTCTGGTTCAAGAGCCTGATGACTGAGGGGTAATAACTGTTACTGAACTTGGTGGTGTGGTTCCTGAGCTCCTGTACCACGTTCCTGATGACAGCAGTGAGAAGAGAGTATGACCAGATGATGGGAGTCCCTAATGATTGATGCTGCTTTCCTGCGACAATGCTCCTTGTAAATGTGCTGTATGGTGGGGAGGGCTTTACCTGAGATGGACTGGACCACATCCATTACTTTTTGTAGGATTTTCTGTTCAAGAGCATTGGTGTTTCCATACCAGGCTGTGATCTAGCCATTTTATATATGCTCCACCACACATCTCTAGAAGTTTGTCAAAAGTTTTAGTTGCCGTGCTGAATCTGTGCAAACTCCTAAGGAAGTAGAGGCACTGCTATGCTTTCTTCATAATTGCACCTCTGTGCAGGGCCCAGGACAGGTTCTCTGAAATGATAACATTGAGAAATTAAAGTTGCTGACCTTTTCCATCTCCAATGAGAACTGGCTCATAAACCTCCGATTTCCTCCTCCTGAAGTTGATAATCAGTTCCTTGGTCTTGCTGACATTAAGGAAAAGGTGGTTGTGACAACATTCAGCCCCACTTACTCCACTTACTGAAAGACTGCATGGGAATGATTAAAGTGGAAGTCTCAATTAGTACGGGTATCAAAGATTAGGGGGAGAAGACAAGAGAATTGGGTTGAGAGGGAATAATAAATCAGCTACGATCAAATGATGGAACGGACTAATTCTGCTCTTATGTTCTTACGTAAAATGTAATGTTTGGGTGTTAACGTGAAGAGAAAGGTGTGATTGTTACGATACACAATGTCTTTATACAGCCTTGGGATAGTTCGCAATATCTGGCATATGTCCACATTAAATCATTCACATTAAGTGTCGTATTGGACAGGTGCAGTGTAGGCTTCCAGACAGCTGCAGGAATGCAGGCCATGATCAGGAGCTCCCCCTGCAGCTCAGCATACTTTTGTATGTTGGGATCCCTGTAATCTCCATGATTACTCCGGATATTTTTTTGTCTTAATATAAATCATTCAGAACTTCGCAATGTCATTTGGAGATGGGTTCAAGCTTGTTTTCAACATACATGTATGTTACTGATTTAATTTGAAATTTAACAAAAAAAAGTCATCAGAAATAATTGCCACAAAACCCCAGATTGAATCTAATACAGTTGAATCTTAAATGGCCTCTGAAATGGTGAGGCAAGCCTCATTATTGCAGGGAAGCCAGAGATGCCAGCAGGGCCCAAAAGATGCATTTAAACAATATTTTGTTTTGGATAGCTATGCACCCTTTGTTATAAATGGCTACAAAATGTGGAAGTGATAGAAAGCCACAGTGATCCTTTGGTGATTTAATATTCTATCATCAAGAAACTAATTGTTTGATTCATCTATAGATTTTATCTTTACTAACATAAATTATTGTGTGTTATGTATGTTATGTGTACTACTGTGTTTGCACCCTGGTTTGGAAAAACATTGTCTCGTTTCTCTATACATTATATGGTTGTATATATTATATACATGTATATAGTTAAATGACAATAAACTTGTTTGTTAACTGAGAAATTACAGTTGCTTTATATCGAGGGTGAAAGATGGCGGTAAATTCCCAGGATAATGCGAGCCTTAAAAGGATTACCTCAAATAATTAATTAGAAGTGTTTTGTAAATTGACTCAAGTTTCACTCAGTGAGACTCGGATATACCGGTAGGTTAAAACATAGAAACATAGAAAATAGGTGCAGGAGTAGGCCATTCAGCCCTTTGAGCCTGCACCACCATTCAGTATGACCATGGCTGATCATCCAACTCAGAACCCTGTACCTGCTTTCTCTCCATACCCCCTGATCCCTTTAGCCACAAGGGCCCTATCGAACTTCCTCTTAAATATAGCCAATGAACTGGCCTCAACTGTTTCCTGTGGCAGAGAATTCCACAGATTCACCACTCTCTGTGTGAAGAAGTTTTTCCTCATCTCGGTCCTAAAAGGCTTCCCCTTTATCCTTAAACTGTGACCCCTCGTTCTGGACTTCCCCAACATCGGAAACAATCTTCCTGCATCTAGCCTGTCCAATCCCTTTAGAATTTTATACGTTTCAATAAGATCCCCCCTCAATCTTCTAAATTCCAGTGAGTATAAGCCTAGACGATCCAGTCTTTCTTCATATGAAAGTCCTGCCATCCCAGGAATCAATCTGGTGAACCTTCTCTGTACTCCCTCTATGGCAAGAATGTCTTTCCTCAGATTAAGGGACCAAAACTGCACACAATATTCCAGGTGCGGTCTCACCAAGGCCTTGTACAACTGCGGTAGAACCTCCCTGCTCCTGTACTCAAATCCTTTTGCTATGAATGCGAACATACCATTTGCCTTTTTCACCGCCTGCTGTACCTGCATGCCCACCTTCAATGACTGGTGTACAATGACACCCAGGTCTCATTGCATCTCCCCTTTTCCTAATCAGCCACCATTCAGATAATAATCTGTTTTCCTGTTCTTGCAATTAAAGTGGATAACCTCACATTTATCCACATTAAATTGCATCTGCCATGAATTTGCCCACTCATCTAACCTGTCCAAGTCACCCTGCATCCTCTTAGCATCCTCCTCACAGCTAACACCGCCGCTCAGCTTCGTGTCATCTGCAAACTTGGAGATGCTGCATTTAATTTCCTGGTCTAAATCATTAATATATATTGTAAACAACTGGGGTCCCAGCACTGAGCCTTGCGGTACCCCACTAGTCACTGCCTGCCATTCTGAAAAGGTCCCGTTTACTCCCACTCTTTGCTTCCTATCTGCCAACCAATTCTCTATCCACATCAATACCATACCCCCAATACCGTGTGCTTTAAGTTTGCACACTAATCTCCTGTGTGGGACCTTGTCAAAAGCCTTTTGAAAATCTAAATAAACCACATCCACTGGCTCTCCCTTATCCACTCTACTAGTTACATCTTCAAAAAATTCTATAAGATTCGTTAGACATGATTTTCCTTTCACAAACCCATGCTGACTTTGTCCGATGATTTCACCTCTTTCCAAATGTACTGTTATCACATCTTTGATAACCGACTCTAGCATTTTCCCCACCACCGATGTCAGACTAACCGGTCTATAATTCCCCGGTTTCTCTCTCCCTCCTTTTTTAAAAAGTGGGGTTACATTAGCCACCCTCCAATCCTCAGGAACTAATCCAGAATCTAAGGAGTTTTGAAAAATTATCACTAATGCATCCACTATTTCTTGGGCTACTTCCTTAAGCACTCTGGGATGCAGACCATCTGGCCCTGGGGATTTATCTGCCTTTAATCCCTTCAATTTACCTAACACCACTTCCCTACTAACATGTATTTCCCTCAGTTCCTCCTCATCTCACTAGACCCTCGGTCCCTTACTATTTCCGGAAGATTATTTATGTCCTCCTTAGTGAAGACAGAACAAAAGTAGTTATTCAATTGGTCTGCCATGTCTTTGTTCCCTATGATCAATTCACCTGTTTCTGAATGTAAAGGACTTACATTTGTCTTGACCAATCTTTTTTTTCATGTATCTATAAAAGCTTTTACAGTCAGTTTTTATGTTCCCTGCCAGCTTTCTCTCATAATCTTTTTTCCCTTTCCTAATTAAGCCCTTTGTCCTCCTCTGCTGGTCTCTGAATTTCTCCCAGTCCTCAGGTGTGCCGCTTTTTTTTGCTAATTTATATGTTTCTTCTTTGGACTTGATACTATCCCTAATTTCCCTTGTCAGGAAAATTAGAGCATAGAACAGTATAGCACAGAATGGACCTTTCAGCCTACAATATTGTGCCAATCTACATAAACCTACTCCATGATCAATCTACCCTTTCTCTCCTATACATCCATAACTCCCCATTTTCTTTATATCCATGTGTTGATGTAAGTCTCTTAAAATGTCTCCAATGTGTCAGCTTCTACCACTACCCCCACAGTGTATTTGAGACACCTACTACTCCCTGTTTAAATAAAAAATGGCCTCACCTGTGAATTTTCTTATAGTTACCTTAAAAGGTGTATTGGCTATTGCCACCCTGGAGAAAAATGTACTGGACTCGCATAATCTTAGACATTTCTGTCAAGTTGCCACTCATCCTCTTGTCACTCCAAAGTAAAAAGCCCTTGCTCATTCATTCTTTCCCTATAAGGCATATGCTTTAATCCAGGCAGCACCCTCTCTAAAGCTTCTACATCCTTCCTATAATAAGGCAACTAGAACAGAACACAGTACTCAGCATAGTCCAACCAGAATTTTATAGAGATGAAACATTACCTTGTGGCTCATGAACTCAGTCCCTGAAAAGAAAGACCAACAGCTTGCCTGGCAACTTTGAAGGATCCATGGATTTGGAGCCCAAGATTCCGCTGTTCCTCCACACCGCTAAGAATCTTGTTATTAACCTTCTGCTTCATTTTCAGGTTTGATCTTCCAAAGTGTATCACTCACACTTTTCTGGAGTAAACCCCATTTGTCGCTTCTCTCTCCAGCTCTGCATCCTGTCAAACCACAACATTCTGCACTATCCACAACATCATGAAGCTTTATTTTATCTGTAACTTTACTAAACCACCCTTCCACTTCCTCATCGGGGTAATTTATAAAAATCACAACAGATTCCTGCAGAATACCATTGGTCACCAACTTCTAGGCAGAATGTGCTCCATCTATTACTGCCCTGTGCTTCATGGAGACAAGCCAGTTCTGTATCCATGCAGCCAAGGTTAAATGGATTCCATTCCTTATGATTTTCTGGATGTGCCTACCATGGGGAATCTTGTCATATGTTTTACTAAAATTCATAAGCATCATACCCACTGCTCTATTTCTTTGCAACCAAAGAAGTTTGATATGTTGACTGCTACCTCTGAATATGTTTTTATTTTCTTTAATTTATTACTGGATCATTCACAGATTTTCATTTGCCCTGGAGTTGTGTTTATGCATTTCCTGCAATGCTGTCCTTGGGGTAGTCTTCTGCTAGAGCTGGTTTCTCAGGGCAGTTGGCCATCTGACAGAACTGTGTTGACAGCTGGTGATGCTCCTTCCTTGGCTCACTGGCTGTCAAAATTATTGTTTAAATTGAATTTTTGTCAGTGTCATAGGAATACACACATGCAAGCATACATACACGCAAACAGAATGAAAAACACTAATAAAATGCTTCACTCTTTTTGTTCCACCAACAACCAGTCTCCTTCATTTTATTGGGCACATTGTAGTTCAGTGCATGTTTGTTTTTGCTCGAAAATATATAGAAGCTCTACTAAGAGTCCAAAAGCAACACAGGTGTTCTGTGGCTAGCACCTTGTTAAGTAGAAGCTTATGCTATGGCATCTGCTGTGCACATGGTAATGGGCACATCTGCTGGTATGGCTGTGTGGGTCACAATGGAAGACTTGCATCTTATCCTTTCTAATTAGGTTGCATACAGTGACAAAGCCAATCCAAGACACAAAGAACATGAGTAGATAATTTTGCTATGAGTCGAGTCTGGGTAAATTTGTTGCATCAGTTTGAAACTGAATTTAAGCTCATATGTTGCTATCTTCTAATTGTGTTTCTAGTTTTAAAAAAATGTCACATTGGGAGAAGTTGTGGTTATTTTGGTCAGATTTTCTGTTTCCTTCAGTGTTTACTCGTACTCAAATTTGATGCACACTGTGAATTCAGTTGCTTATTTAGCATGTGAGCATAAACATGTCCTCTCATATTCAAGCCATTGATTGATATAGTGTTGTAGATGGAGACTTTTAAATTTTTGTTCATTTAATTTGGCCCTAAATGAGAGTGCGGAGGAGCTACCAGCACAAGTGGTGCATGCATTAATAATGGTAGGGGTATGGAAGGCCATGGTCCCAGTGCTAGTTGATGTGAGTAGGCAGTTTAAATGGTTTTGGCATGAACTAGATGGGCAGAAGGGCCTGTTTCTGTGCTCTACTTTTCTATGTCAATGACTTTGATGTTCTAAAATAACTCTTCTGTTACTTAAAATTTTAATTTCTTGATCTCCTTTTTTTTTCCTTTGCTTTTCCACCCAGTAAGTCTCATTACTTTGTTTCTTTGAACTTTGAGCCTGTTTTCTTTACTGGGAAACAAGCTTATTTATTGTGGTCTTTAGCATTCTCCACATTAATCTTGATGGCCATAAATTTCTTAAAATCTAGTGGATGTGATAATTCATCAGATTATCTTTTCAGTTTTCATATACCCATGTCACATCAAAAATGCATGCATGCATGGGTGTTGTGCTTTATTTTTAAATAATTTAAATTTAATTTTTAAAACATTTTTCTGAGTAAATAAGGGCCGAAGAAAACTAATTATGATAGTGTGTTTGGTTAGTTGGTAGGCAGTTTGGCTGTTGACTTCAGTTTATTAAAGCCAAGTTGACTGGAAATAGCTGATAAAATAAAAAAAGGTGACCCTTCAGAGTGAATGAGGTTAAGCATAGGATCCTGGTGGACCCATTGTTTTAGCTTGTACTTGTCCCACAGAACATATTTTCCCTGCCATTTAGCACTTTCTCTGCTTATTGAATTTCTTCCCAACTATGTCCACCTCCACCTTTAATACCCTCGGCCATTTTGACATTTTCCATTGAATTTCTCCACCTCTAGTTCACCAATACCAATCTAGCTCATGTCCAATACCTCTGCATCTCCAGTCCACGTTGTAAAGGGTTTGTCATTAGTATCAGGGAGAGGTTTGGTCCTTCATCACCACCCTTCTTCACATGGTTGAATTCCTCCCTTTCCCAAATCAGAGGCGTAGTAATGTCTGACTCTTTGTGGTATACTCAGAACGGGCTTTTTTTCAGTATTACTCGGACCTCCTCAGTTACTCATCATAACCCCTCTCTCGCGTTTCTGATACGTTGATGTCTGTAAAGTTCCATCATTTGGACCATCAAATGGTCTTCCACCATTTTGTGTGGGTTACTCTGGATTTCTAGTATCTGTGGAATCTCTTGTATTTATCATCCCCTTTGTTGCCAAGTTCAACTCTGCTCTCACTTTTACATCGTCCATTTCTGACTCTTCCTTTTGCTTTATTGTCTTCTGTAAACTAACCCCTGAGATAGAGAAGGCTCTGGGAACCTGTGGGCTTCTGTTGCATTATTGGCAATGTGTTGACTAAATCTGTTTCTACTTCCTTTAACGACTTCACACATCTCTTCAGTTTCTCTAGATCTGTAGTATCTGTTTATCTCAACTAACCTCCCATTTCAACCATTTGAGGGAGTTTGTTCTTTCAGTGACTCCACCATTTTCATCAAAGCTCATTTCTTTACTCTTGCAACTATAGATTGTACTGTCTCTAGCACTTTACCACTTCCCATCATCAAGTCTCATCATCCTCTCCTAGTGAAGCAGCAATTTATGTAGTCCGCAAGGTGCATCTTGGCTTCCAGTTATCTTTCTTATTCCATTCTCCACCTGACCTCTGCCTTTAGCCTCTGTTAAAATGAAGCCCAACCTAAGCTTGAAGAACAGTATCTCTTCAGGCTATGCATGTTCTTGCCCTAGAGGTTTGGTAATGTTACACAACTTACCCTTCCAATTTATGTCATATTGGGAAACTGTTAAATCATTCATTCACTTTGAATGCTGCAGAAAAGCAGATTATTTATTAAGTGATAAGAAATTTGGTAATGTTGCTATTCAAAAGGATCTGAGTAAAATCATGAGTTCCTGAAGGAGATTGAGTACGTGCAGCTGGCTATTAAGAAGGTAAACAATACTTCCCTTCCCATTACCCAGACTCCCAGATAAAAGGTCATTGATTTGCAAATGGGTTTTTCTGCTTCACAGGCTTTCCATGACCTGCTTATTATTTTCAGCATTTTCTTTTATTTCTGGTTTCCAGTAATTACAGTGCTTTGCTTTTCTCAGTTCCAGCATTACTTTCCACTTCTTTCCTCTATGTTCATTCATCACTCCTTAATTTCTCCTTCAGACAGATCAGCTAGCAAGACTTCACTCCTTTTTTCAGCTGCACTATTACAGTCTACATCTTCCAGTTTCTCCAGTCATAACCTATTCTGCAACTTAAAGCATGCTAATGTTTAACTTTCCCTAGTCTGGGTCATCCTGAATTAATCTTCACAGATGCTGCCTGTCATAAGTATTTCCTCTTTTTTTAATTTCTATTTTAGATGCACATTTGTACTATGTAGGACACAAAATCCTCAAATTTGTACAAGGAAGACCCAGAATTAGATGGTTTCATATTTGTTATAAATTTGGGTTTTTAAAAACCAGTTAAGATAAGGGGAAAATAAAGTGAGTTGTGTTTTATTATTATATCCAGGTTTAGTACCAGGAAAATAAATCAGTGTGAAAATTATGTACCATTTCCATAATGGTTCATTCTGCACTTGACAGTTTAATTTCAGTTTAAGACCATAAGTTTTAGATGTCTTGCCAAATCTCTGCAAACTCTAGAGAAGTAGAGGTGTTGCCGGGCTTTCTTTGTAATTGCACTTGCAGACTGACCCCCGGATAGGTCCTCTGAAATTGTAATACCTAGGAATTTAAAGTTGCTAACCCTCTCCACCCCTGATCCTCTGATGAGGATTGGCTCATGGACCTTTGGTTTTCCTCTCCTGAAGTCTACAATCTGTTCCTTGGCCTTGCTGAGATTGAGTGAAAGATTGTTGTTAAGACACCACTTAGACAGATTTTCAGTCTGCCTCCTACATGCTGATTCATCACCACGTTTGGTTCAGCTCATGACAGCGGTGTTGTTAGAAAACTTGAATATGGCATTGGAGCTGTGCTTAGCCACACCATCATAAATGTAAAACGAGTAGAGCAGGTTAAGCACGCAGCCTTGTTGTGCACCTGTGCTGATGAAGATCATGGAGGATATGTTGTTGCCATTCTGAACTGACAAGTAAGGAAATCCAGGATCCAATTGTACAAGGAAGTATTGAGGCCATGGTCTCAGAACTTATTGATTAGTTTTGAGGGAATGATGATGTTGAACGCTGAACTGTAGTTGATGAAAGAATATCCTGTAAGTGTATTGGATCACCTAGCTGACCTTCTACCGGCATACAGACAGAGGCTGAAGAGCAAAGCTTCAGAGATGAGGACAATAAATAGGTGGTTGCAGAAGGCAGAGGAGTGGCTACAGATTGCGCTGAGTCAGCGGACTGGGCCATGGTTGTAGCACTCACCTAGAGCTCTGAATGATTACAGCATAGTTGTAACAGCTGTAGACAAGGATGTCCCCACTAAATCATTTAAGAGTCTTCCCTAATCAGATGCCCTGGATGAACCATGATGCCTAAAATCTGTTGAGGGCCAGATCAGAGGCATTCAGGTCTGGAGACCAAGAAAGTTACAAAAGGTTCAGGTACAATCTCCGGAGAGCCATCTTGGGCAAATGGAAATTTTGTACCAAAGTTAAATCGAAGAAGGCTGCTCAACAGCTATGTCAGGGCTTGAATGCTATCACCTCTTAGAAAGTTAAATCAAGAAGTCAAGCCATATGTGACACAGCAGGGCTTCTCTTCCAGATGAGGTCAATGCCTTCTATGCTTGCTTTGACCATCAGAACATGGAGGAACCATCTCAAGCCCCCCACATCTCCCAATGATTCTATGACTTCAGTCCCACAGAAAGCATCTGGACTGGATGGGGTATCTGGCCACAAGCTAAAGACCTGTGTTGATCAGCTGGCTGGTGTGTTCACTGAGTGTGTGGTTAGAATTTTTGAGATGGTAGTTAAGGACTAGCCAGTTGGTGTGATGTTTACAGACTTGAGGAAGGCCTTTGATGTGTCACAGAAGAGATAATAAAACACAATTGAAAGCATGGTAGTAGATTAAGGATTAACAGTCAAGAAATAAGTATTAAATAAGCCATTTAAAATGAAAGGTGAATGTCACAGGGATTGGTGCTGAGTCTCCAGTTGTTCACCACTATCAACAATTTTGATTTGGAATAAGGGGTCAGTCAAGTACATCATATCTATGATACAAAATTAGGTTGCACTGTGGGCTACATGGAGGATCCTGGGAGGCTTCAGGGGGATATAGACCAGCAGAGTATTTAAATAGTTAAAAAAGTAGATGACATTGGTGTTTAGAGAGACTTGATATACTTGGATAGTGAATCTTTGGAATGCATTTCCTAATAAGACTAAGGAGGGTCAGTCACTGGGTATGTTAAAGAGATCACGATACAAGGAAATGGAATTAGAGCAGGAAAGAAGTGCTGAGGTATGGGTTAGCCATGATCATGTTGAATGGCAAATTATGTGCAAGTGAATAAATTACTTAATCCTGCTATTTATTTTCCAAAGGAACTACAACCATTTTCCTTAAAGTATAACCCCAATGATTTAATTGTTTCTTTTTCCCCCCTCAATGAGCAGTGACTTCAGATTTGCCAGTAACCATTAAGCTTCTCCAAATCTTACCCTGCACCTTCAAATTTATTAAAGGATTTTGAATTTTTATTTTTAAATGGTAATCACTCATCATAAACTAGCATGTCATTCACTGGTATTGTACACTTAGTAAATCTGTCACCCTTGGTCTGGCATACATGTGTGCAGGTAAATTGTTTCTTTTATCGTTGACTCTTGATCTGGTTAAATCATATCCTGTGTCATTCAATTGTATCACAATGGAGTACTTCAAGATGATGGCTTCCAATGGGTATTATATGTTAAGGATTAGAATTGGGTTTATTATTACTGACTGTGGTAAACTATGTATACCTGTCTGGACACGCCCCTCTGCTGACTGTTCCTGTGGCTCCTCCCACAGACCCCTGTATAAAGGCGATTAAGGCACTGCTCTTCCCTCAGCCTTCGACATGTCTTGCTCCCTTTTCACTGTTAATAAAAGCCTATCATTCACTTCCAGTCTCCTAGAGTTATTGATGGTGCATCACTGACATATTTCACAAAATCAGTTGATTTGTGGCAGCAGTACAGTAAACACATAAAATATACTATAAATTACAATAAAATATATTAAAAATTAAATAAGCAGTGCAAAAAGAGAGCACAATGGTGAGGTGGTGTTCATGGGTTCATTGACTGTTCAGAAATCTGATAGGAAGCAGCAACCTTTTCAAAACATTGAGTATGTGTCTTAAGCTGCTGTACCTTCTCTCTAATGGTGGTAATGAGAAGAGGGCATGTCCTGGGTGGTGAGGGTCCTTTTAGAGGCATCACTTTTTGAAGCCTAATGGGTCTTGGGTCACCCATATTTTACGATTTTAGTCTACAAGAGCAAGTAACAGTACTTTTATTGTTTTGTTGAAGATCTGTTTTACAAAATCTTGAGTATTTTGTCTTGGACGTTCTGCTCACTCTGCATGTATGTTTTGGTCATGTGTACATGTAGTCCCCGAGTTACGAATGTCCGACTTACGGACAACTCATACTTACGAACCGAGGAAGGAGAACGCTGTCAGCCATTTTAAGTCGGATCGCGACTCCGTCCGCCATTTTAAGTCGCCGTTGACACTGTGTTGAGTGTTTAACTTTGTATTTGGCTTAAATTTTTCTTAGTAAAGTTCACCCTGGACACCCCCCCCCTCCCCCCCCAACCGTTCCGGTCGGCTGGTGGCGCAGTCAGATCAGCGCCGGGCTAGAGAATGGAGGTTCCCGAGTTCAGTTTAGTGACAGACCGCTCCTGTACCGGGTTGATATTGATCCAGTGACTCCCGTACCATCCGTGCCGGGTTAATGTTGAGCTCGCAACTCGACCTTGTAAACAAAAACATTGCCACCTCCAGTTTAAATTCCACACAGAATATTGTGAAGGATCAAATACCCAAACCCAGCACAGCCCCCACTTGTCCCATTTAACCTGTCTCAGTGCGGTGCAGTTTAGGACCCAGGGAATTCAGTGTGGTGGTCCTTAGGACCCAGCGGACCTCGGGAGCTGGCGCAGGTCGGGACCCGCCGCCCGCAGTGTTTCTGTTCCATTGATGAGAAGCGATCGTGTTTGAAAATAAAGTGGAAATAATAAAGCGTTTGGAAAGAGGTGAAACGCCTAGGCTACAGTCGGTCAATGATCGGAACAATTTTAAAGGATAACAGATAAAGTGAGAATAATGGAGCATGTGAAAGGCCCTGCCCCGATGAAAGCTACAAATATTACTAAGCAACACAGTGGTTTAATTTTTGGAATACATACGTTTCTTAAGTGTTTTATATGGATAGAAAGGTAAAATATATACTATATACTCAGACAGATGTTTGACTAACTGACGCTAAATAATACCGGATGTACTTGTTCTGACTTGCGTACAAATCTGACTTAAAGACAGGCTCAGGAATGGAACTAGTACGTAAACTGGGGACTGCCTGTATTTTGGTGTGTTTTTCAGAAATGATATAAGCTTTAAATATTAATTACTGAATTACAAATAATCTACCTGAACTGTTGTTTCTGTGACTGTGCATGTCATAATTGGTTGCTTCAGTAATTACACATTGTATTAGTTTTTGCCCCTCGACTACTTCATCTGGAGTTAAATTTCCAGTTGTTCGGGCTCCAAGTCTTTATTTCCCACTATCTAAGTAACTTGTTATGGCTCCTCCTGCACTTTACATTAGTTATCTTCTTGATCATTTTTGGTTTCCTGAGAATCATCTTTATTCATTCTATTAGCTCCATTGCCTCATCTGATAATTTCTACTCAAAGTTTGTTAAATGCCCATCCTTTTAGGTATTTGTCCTTCATCGCAGTTTGGATAGTTATTGCACTTCTTGCTGTGCTAAGTTATCTAATGCTGAGCCTTCTGTGTCCTCTGCAATTGGTCATTCCGCCTTAATTTAGTAATACACAAGTAAAACATTTCGCTTGGATCCAACCCCAGATGGTAGACAAAAACCTAGACGAATACCTTATTCACTTTGTTCTTGAAAATGTTAATTTACTCTATGCTTTTTGATTTTTTTTGCTACCCCTCTGTTCATGAGGCTATTTTAATTTTAAAAATATGATTTTTTTATATATACCAAACTGTTTCTGATTAAATACATGAATGAATATTCAAGTACTTAACTCGTACTTTGATATTTGGACCCAGGTTATTTAACAAAAACTCAGCAGTTTGCCTGCAGACACATCTGTAGCCCCCTTTGCTGCTAGATTGTATAAATTGGCCCATAATTTCCTGCCTTAATCCTTTCTCATTTTGTTAGAGTGGGACATTTGTTTTAATAATCCTTTGGCACAATAAATTTCTGTTTCCAAGTTTATTTTGTTACATCTTTATTATTGGCTTTTCCCATTTCTTCCCTGAGTTTATATTTTTGTAACACCTTAATCCATGTTACTTTTTAATCTAGATGCTTCTGAATATACATCTGGCATGGCAGCTATTTCTGATGTTGAATGCAGTTTTTCTTGTTAACGCTATTCCCTTGGGTCTTTTGTCTTTTCTCATGTAGGAAGGCTTGAAAACATCATGTAAGATACTAGACCTCGTTGTAGAGTAAGATAGCATCTTGTGTCCAGAGACTGCAAATGTTTCTTAACTTGTGCTAATGTCCATGGTTTACTAATCACAATTGCTCCTCTTATTTGGTCTGATTTTACGAAATGATTTGATCTACGGCAAGAAGACTTGTTAAGGTTGCTTGTACTTTGCATTTGAGTCATTTTAATTAGTGATTCTTTCAGTAGAATTAACATGACTTTTATTTAATAATCAATTGAATCAATCTAATTTGTGTTGTAAGCCATCTTTGAAGGTTTATTCTGTGCTTCCTGTGAAGTTGAATTGCTGCCGACTTAACAAAAATAATGATATTGTCCACCAAATTCCTCAATATTTAGCTGTTCTGACCACCATCAGGTCATGCTGATTACCCCCTTCCAACGCTGAACACGCTGTAAAGCCATTAATTTTCTTTGTTATGAGTACTAGAGGACACAGATTTCATATTGTTTCCAGCTTGTTGAACTACTGTCAACTTGCATTAAAGAAGGATTTTAATATTTTGGATAGCAGTTTGGAAATGCACTCTCTCAGTTTTTTTAAAATCCGAATTGGAATAGTACAGCTAGTCTATCTCTAGTACTAAAAGGAATCTCCATTCTTTTCCTCAGAGGAAATTTTGGAGCGGCAGAAAGCAAAAGAAGAAGCAGAGTTGGAGGAAGTTAAGCGAAAAGCAGCAGATCAAGCAGAGAAAGACAGGCAAGAGAGTGGGGATAATACCCAGATGGATATTGAGAAAAGCAAAGAAGCATCAGAAGAGCAAACTGAAGAGAAGGACAAGGCTAGGAATGAGACTGAAGAAAATGTTCAGGAAAAAGGCACAGAAGGTAACTGATGTTTACCCCTGTAAAATCATACTGGGTTACTTACCAGCAAGAAGCAGGGGTTTCCAACCTTTTGTATGCCGTGGACACTTACCATTAACCAAGGGGACCATGGACCCCAGGTTGGGAACCCCTGCTGCTAGAAATATTACAAATTGTTTTTGATTCCACTGAATTGAGACAGTTTGTTCCTGTTAGTCTGCAAATTAGTTTGAGGAATCAAATGTCTCCTGAGTGATTAATAGTTGAAACCAGACATTGAAGCCACTATACCAAAGTAAATGTGCACATTGCTCAATATACTCAGCGGATCAGGCAGCATCTGTGGAGAGAGGGGCAGGTAATATTTTATGTTGATATCCTTTCATCAGAACTACCGCATTGCAGTGAAATTAGTTCCAGATCACAAATGGAGCAAAAAATTTAGTCTTGTATTCAAAAAAAATCTATTTCAAGTTTTCCTGGTCTAAGTTAATGGAAATATATGCGGCATCACATTTATGAAAGGTTCAAATCCCAAATGAGCCTCTGAACTTGATGTTGATTTTCAGACAGTTGCTGTCATTATAAAGAGGGTATATTGCTTTCTTTACCAGTAAATTGCTTTTATTGAGCAGCCGTGTTAAAGCTGTCAGACCCAACATGCAGGCACCTTAACCAGGTTGTACTTGAAATCATATGGAAACAATATTGTCCATGATGTCTTGAAGATGTGGGAGTAATTTCACAGCATAAACTTGTAAAGAAGAAAAGGGTGATTTTTTTCTTCCTTTCCTTTTGGGTATCAAATTTAATATTCAATTTTTACCAATCCTGCTAATGAATTTAGTGATTATGAAAGAAATTTCATGGATTGCTTTTAATGTAACAGCCAGAATGAACAACTTTTAATCTGTTTTGAAAAGGGTTTATTAAGCCAGATGGCATTCCATGCAATGCAGCATTTTTTTGAATTGAAAATGAGATTCAAATCAGTTGCTGTCATTATAGCTTGTATCTTTTGTATAGAAACAACAGTGTCAATTTGTGAAATATTACCAGTGGTGGTCAAGGTTAAACTTTGGAAGCAATTATTGCACCTGTTCATTTGTTTTGAGCATTGTTGGCTTTACGAAAGCTTAAAAATTGCTCAGTGGTCCTTTTATGGTAAAACCTGTGAAAACATGTTAGACTGAAGTTGGTAATCTTTATTATTTTTTCTTAATTATACCATGTGAAAGGAATTCCAATCTCAATTTGTGAGAATTCAAATATTTCCCAATAGTTACAGTCAGGGATGTATTCAAAAGGTGGTGCTTGTGTTCTACATTTTGCTATAGACCCCACATCTAGTGGAGATAACCATAGCACGGGAAGTTCTGAGACATTGAAGAATGATGGCAACAGCCAAAATCCTTCTACAGAGGAAAATAAGGCTTCCCCGTCAAAGGATACCGCAGAGAATGAGCTGGCAAACTCTGAAGCTGAGAAACTAACAGAGGAGAAGAAATTGGCAGTCGAATCAGTACAGCTTACCATGGATAGAACAGGTACATGAGGTTACTCAGAACCTTTGATGGGGGAACGTAATTTTTATCTAGACTCATTCTAAGTGACAAAACTACTTTCATTGTAGAAATCATTCACAATTTTTTTGGTTGTTTTTTTTGAATTGCAGGCTGCTTTTCTGCCTGCCAACGTATCCATCAGCAAAATAATAAAGCATATGACAATTTACTGAATCTACTAACATTCTGGTCAGATCAAAAAATATAGCACGTCTTTTGAGTTTTTCTTTTCTCTTGTGATTGAGTTGTATTTTGATAGTAGCTTTTATATTTATATTTCCTCTGCTCTTGAGTTTGTTTCTGCCTTCACCCAATGGGTCTGTGCATTAAATAGAAATTTATCACCCCACCAGCAAGTTGTTTTTTTCCCATTCTCATACTATCACCATCATCATTGTGTTGCTTTGGAACCTAGTGGCTGTTTACCTAACTCGGGGCTTAAACTTAAAGCTGGCCTTTATATACATACTCAAAACACACAAAGTGTAAGTGGATGATGATTTGAGCATAGTGCAGAAGTTTTCTTAAGTTATAAATAACTCATAAGGAGCTTGGACTTATAAAGGACTGTCAAATGCTTGATTGCATGCATGTGTGCTAATTTGGCCAGTGTAAATGCAGGTTGTTGAAAAAGCATGTCATCATGGAAAAGAGGCTTGGGAATACAGGCTGTTAACAGAAATGCGCATGATAAATATGTTATAAATATTATTCAGCATGCGGAATATAAATACCACTTTTTTGTGTATTGCATCCTTTGTCCTTATCCAGTATAGGCTCTTCTGTATTACAGCTGATTGAGTAGTGGTACTGAGCTCTTAAATTACTACTCCAAAATTTGAGATGTGGAATAAATTTCACTTTCATGGAATTTATTTAGAAAAATAGTTAATAAACGAATACACTGTATTTCAACTCTCACAGATCACATGGTTTTGTGATGGAAAATTGTGAGGCAGTCTATATTCTAGGAAAGCAACCACAACCTTGTAATCCAGCAGATCGTCTGTGTTTGCTTCTTTGACACCAAGTAACCTAGCTCATAACAAATATACTTCTAGGTATACACATTGTCTGGATACTCAGCTCATCATGTGTGCCTAACAGGAATAAAAATTTCCTGTATGTTTCTCTCTTTAAATTTATCAAAATAATTGCATGAAGAGATAAAATTTTGTATAAGTTTATACAAAACAATGGTTGGGTTAATTTGATTATAATATATGTAACTTTGAATGCTCTTTTATTAAAAGAGAGAGTGTTCAATATGTGTATAATTACATTGTAGAATAAGCAGAATGCCATCAGATGTTGAACCTAATGACATTTCAGTTGTTGCAGTTCTGTCCTTTGGCCTTGCTGAAGGCCAGGTGGGGATGTAGGAAAAATTTGAAGTTGTTTAATAAATGACCAATTATGTAACTTAATTGATTCCCCCCCACCTTGTGGAGTTCTTTTGAAGAGTGTTATGAATAAGAGGTATCCCTACCATTAACATCCTAGAGATCACCACTGGCTTAATCTCAGCTAGACTAGCCACACAAAAAGTGGCTGCCTGAGAAGCTCTTGAGGCCCTAAGGTTCTCCTGATACCCCAAAACATTTTGCCATTTACAAAGTATGTCATGATTATGATGAAATACTCTCCACTTCCCTGGAGGGTAGCTCTGACATAACTGAAGAGTAATGCAGGATAAAGGAACACATTTGATTGAAATCCCATCTATCACATGAAATATTAATTTACTTTATTTTACCACTTGTATAATGTGGCAGTAATCTGCTGCTTAGGAACTGCATTGTCATTACCTTCCACTGCCCTTCTTTCAGCACATCATAAACTTACAGCCTCGAGCAACACACACAAAATTCTGGAGGAATTCAGCAACTCAAGCAGCATCTTTGGAGGTGAATAAGCTGTCAATATTTCAGGCCAAGACCCTTCACATTAGGGCTCCAACTAACATTAGAAATCAAAAAAGTTGATTTATAGAATCATAGAACACTGCACCATAGAAACAGGTCCTTTGGTCCATTTAGTCTCTGCTGAACCATTAATTCGACTAGTCCCATTGACCTGCACCTGGACCATAGCCCTACATGCCCCTCTCATCCATGTACCTATCTAAATTTATCTTAAGTGTTGAAATCGACCCCATATCCACCATTTGCACTATCAGCTCATTTCACATTCTCACTACCCTTTGAGTGAAAAAATGTTTTGAGGGCAACAGGAGTACTGTCCTTAAACATTTCACCTTTCATCCATGACCTCTTGTTATAGTCTCACACAACCTCAGTGGAAAAAAGCCTGTTTGCATTAATCCTATCTATTCTCCCCATAATTATTGCAGCCTCTTTCAGATCTCCTCTCAATCTCCTGTGTTCTGAGGAATAAAGTCCTAACCTATTCAACCTTTCCTGATAACTCAGGTCCTCAAATCCTGGCAGCATCCTTGTAAATTTTCTCTGCATTCCTTTAATCTTATTTACGTCTTTCCGGTAGTTAGGTGACCAAAACTGCACACAATCCAAATTAGGCCTCACCAGCGTCTTATATAATTTCAACATAACATCCCACCTCCTGTACTTGATACATTGATTTATGAAGGCCAATGTGCCAAAAGCTTTCTTTATCACCCTACCTACCTGTGACGCTACTTTCAAGGAGTTATGGAAATGCATGCCCAGATCTGTCTGTTCTACTGCACTCCTTAGTGCCCTACCGCTCATCGTGAAAGATCTACCCTGGCTGGTCCTCTGAAAGTGCAACAGCTCACACTTGTCTGTGTTAAGCATTGATAGTATACCCCAAATCTTGGTGTCGTCCACAAATTTGCTGATGCAGTTTGCCACAATACTTCCAGATTGTTGATATAAATGACAAACAACAAGGGACCCAGCACTGATCCTTGGGGCATACCATGAGTCAGAGGCAAGCATCTATAACCACTCACTGGCTCATTCCATGAAACTAATTTCTAATCCAAAATACTACTTCATCTTGAATGCCAAGTGACTGAAACCTCTTGACCAACCTCTCACGTGGGACCTTGTCAAACACCTTGCTAAAGTACATGTGGACAATATTCACTACCCTCCCTTAATCAATTTTCCAGGTAACTTCCTCGAAACAATCTCGAGATTGTTTAGACACAACCTACCAAAGCCTCAAGACAGCAAACACCTCTCCTCTGTAATTTGTATAGGATCTATGACCTCGCAGCTGTAAGGCCTAACATCCATAGACTCTGTGTCCACCTCCCAAGTAAATACAAACATACCTTTTAAGATTTCCCCACTCTTTCGACTCCATGCATAGATTGCCACTCTGATCTTCCAGAGGGTCAATTTTGTCCATTGCTATCCTTTTGCTCTTAATATATCTGTAGAAGTCCTTAGGATTCTTCTTCATCTTGTATACTAGAGCAACCTCATGTCTTTTAGCCCCCCCCCCCCCCCCGATTTCCTCCTTAAGTGTTGGGTGCCACGCTAGCATAGCAGTTTGCGAGACAATATTACAACTCATGGCCTTGGGGTTAATTCCAGAGCCCTTCTGTAAGGAGTCTTTGTATGTCCTCCCCAGGAATAAGAGGGCTTTCCCTGGGTCCGCTGGTTTCCTCCCACAGTCTAAAGTTGTACCAGGTAGGTTAATTGGTCATTATAAATTATCCTGTGATTAGATTCGAGTTAGTTGGGCTTGTCGGAGGTTGCTGAGGCAGTGTGGCTTGAAGGGCTAGGAGGGCTCATTCCATGCCATGTTGCTAAATAAATTGCATTTTTATACACAAGTACTGAACCTGGTTGTGCCTCTCTGTAGCTGCTACGCACCTCCTCTTCTTAACCAAGACTTCGATATCTCTCGAAAACCAAGGTTCCATTAACCTTTCATGTTATTCTGACAGGAACATACAAACTCTGTACTCTCAAAAATTTCAATTTTGAAAGCCTCACACTTAAATGCACCTTTGCCAGAAAATAACCTGTCCCAATCCACACTTGCCAGGTCCTTTCTGAAGCCATCAAATTCTCCAATTTAGAACCTCACCTTGGATCACACCTATCCTTTTCCATAATAATCTTGAAACTAATGGCACTATGATCATACAAAGTGTTCCCCTACACAAACTTCTGTCATCTGCCCTGTCTCATTTCTTGTTAGGAGATGTAGTATCACACTTTTTCTAGCTGGAACTTCTATGTACTGATTATGAAAACTTTCCTGAACACATTTGACAAACTCTTTCCCATCCAACCCTTTTTACAGTATGGAAGTCCCAGTCAGTTTGTGGAAAGTTAAAATCACCTACTATACAACCTTGTGTTTCTTGCAACAGTCTGCAACCTCTACAAATTTATTCCTCTAAATCTCACAGACTATTGGTTTTTTATAATATAATTCCATTAATGTGGTCATACTTTGTTATTCCTCAGTTCTACCCATAAAGCCTCACTGGACAAGCTCTCCGGTCTGTCCTGACTAAGCACTACTGTGATATTTTCCCTGACTAATAACACCACCATTTTTCTAATTTTTCCCACTCAATCACTTCTAAACTATGGAACCCCAAAGCATTGAGTTGCCAGTCCCCTCTCTCCTGCAACTAAGTCTCACTAACGACTAGGATGTCATAATTCCATGTGCTGATCTATGCCTCAAACTTATCTGCCTTTCCTACGATACTCCTTGCATTGAAATATACACAACTCAGAACATTAAACCCACGTTTTGATTCCTGACCTCCTATGTAGGCTTAACAACATCTTAACCCACAACCACTCCATTATCTTTTCTGGCACTCTGGTTACCATCCTCCTGCAACTCTAGTTTAAATATGCCCAGGCAGCATGAGCAAACCTTCCTAGTAGGATATTAATCCTCCTCCGGTTTAAGTGCAAACCGTACCTTCTGTAAAGGTCCCACCTTCCCTGGAAGAGAGCCTAATGATTCAATGATCTGAAGCCCCTCCTCCTGCATCAGCTGCTTAGCCACATGTTAAATTGTATGATCTTCTATTTCTGGCCTCACTAACAAGTGACATGGGTAGCAGTCCTGAGATCACAACCCTGAGAGTCCTGTCCTTTAAGTTAGCAGCTAACTCTGGACTCACTTTACAGGACCTTGTTACCAATTCTACTTCTGTCATTGGTACCTACATGGTCCATGATCTCAGGCTGTTCACCCTCCCACTTAAGAATGTTAAGGGCTCAATCCGAGATATCCCTGACCCTGGCACCTGGGAGGTGACGTGCATTCAGGAATCTTGTTCTAGAAACATAGAATACCTACAGCACAATACAGGCCCTTCGGCCCACAAAGTTGTGCTGAGCATGGCCCTACCTTCTCATCCACAGAACTTCCTTTCTGTACCCCTAACTAATGAAACCCCGATCACTACTCTTCTCCCCTTTCTCTTCTGAGCCACGGAGCCAGACTCGGATTGGGAGACCTTTCCCCTCCTTGGTCATTCCCTCGCCCCCACCCAACAGATTCCAAAGTTTCCTGTTATTGAGGGGAACAGTTATTGGGTACTCTGCACTGGTGGCTTATCCCCTTTCCCCCTCCTGATGGTCACCCAGTTACGTATATCCTGCATCTTGGATGCATCTATGTTCTTATACCTTGCTGTTATGTCCTGCCTGTCATCAACCCCTCCGCATCCTGAATGATTCTGAGTTCATCCAGTTCCAGCTTCAACTCCTTAATATGGTGTTAAAAGCTGAAGCTGGATGCACTTCTTGCAGATGCAGTCGTCAGGGACACTGGAGGTTTCTTTGCCTTCCCACATCCTGCAAGAGTCCATTCCATTACCCTGTCTGGCATTCCCACTGCTCTAAATGTGCAATATGAAAGAAAGAGGAACAAAAAAAAATCGACTTTCTCAATGAAGCCCCGATGAAGCCTCAAGTTTCCTAATCTAACTCTGGCCCACTCACACAATGGCTGCTCTGCTTAAAGCTAACTTTTTATTGGATATTGCCAAGTGCCTAATTATGCACAATCCAATAACTCCTTTAGAAAGTGGCACACAAAATCTACCAACTGCCCTGCTCACTTCTTCTACCACTTTCTATCCCTCCAGGCAATCCATTGATTCCTTGGGACTATGCCACACAAAATGTTCTGACTGCTCCCATTCACTTCTTTTAAACTCTCTCCCTCTATGCAATCTGATGATTCCTCAGGATTATGCTGCGCAAAGATGTGCAAATATTTAGGATCAAGCAGTCCTTCGCGCCAACTCTTCAGTTTAAAAGATGGTACCTGGCTCAGATCCATTTGCTTGTCTTGTTTCTGAATGCTCTTATTACTTCTGTTTACTAAACAATGAGAATACTAAAAGGATAACATTTTATTGCTAAACCTGGCATGAAAGCAGGTTGCTCTGTCAATGTACGTGAAGTATTTTAAAATTTGCTGCATGTCATCTGTATCTCACATTACTTTTGTCTCCCATGTTTTTATTTTATTTAAATGATTTCACTGTTTATGCACTTTGGAATTCATTTCATTCAATAATATCTTTTTAGATTATATGGTCTTCTAATTAGAGTGGTTTAAATTTAGTGCCTATTCTCTGCAGGTCCTTGTATTAGTGGATTGGAGACAGAATTTGTCCTTATTTATTATATACATTTTTCTGCAGTGGGAATAAGCATTCAAATGGTGGTCTAGTGCATTGAATTTCAGGAGTTAAGAACTATTATTGTCAGTTAAAAACATGTAAATAAGTTTGATCAATTTATTTTAAGTTCCTTTCTGTAATGTTCATAAGTGCAGAATCAGGACCACTGAAGTGATTGACATGGTTTCAAGGTGATTATTTTTAGAAATGGAAGGGAGATGTGCATGGTTTTTTTGATGTCAAAGGTTAACAATATTTTCCCCCACTTCCTTAGAAGACAGTGGTGAAAATTCTACTGACTCTACTGTCACAGCCATGAAAACGCTTCCACCTTCATTGTCTGCTGATGATAGTAACAGCAATGTGGATATGTCCATTGATGCAGCCACTCAAGAGGCCAGTTACAAGATATCTGAGGATTTGGAGAATATGGAGGTGTCCTCTCAGTCTCCAGGCAATGGTCAGGAAGACCCAGGTGATTTTATTTAATTCATAGAAATTTTGTAAATGTAAAAGGTATACCAAAATATCAGGAAAGTACAGATCAGCTTTGGCATTAGTAAGGGTTTTGCATGATAGTTCTGCTCCATAAAGTTGCTGTGTGTTTAATTTTTTTAAATTATAATTTGGAGCATTTCAAACTTATTGGAATATGTTATCGGAAGATGAAGGAGTTTCAGCTAAGTCAATTTTGCAAAAAGTGATAGAACATGAAACTGTTTCACACAAGGATAGGTCATATGGCCCACATAAAACAGCTGAGCCTCATGAGGGATATTTGATTACTGGGAATTTCTCCACCTTTTTGACCAAATGAGCATTGTATATGAATGTACAATTATTTTTGTGATTTTATTTTCCATTCTTTTTTAAGTAGCTGTATTGTTCCCCCTTCCTTTCCAGTCCTGATGAAGGATCCCTGCTCAAAATGTTGACTATTTATTCTTTTCCGTATATGCTTCCTGACCTGCTGAGTTCTTCCAACATTTTGAATATGTTGTTCTGGATTTACAGCACCTGCACAGTTTTTGGGTTTATGATTTGTCACCTTTGATTATTTTAGACTATTTGTATTAGTTTTCTTATCTATCAGTATTCTGTGGTGTGCTTTTATGTGTAAAATACTTCAGATAATCCATTTAACACCGGCCTAATTTCTAAACTCACCTCAAGTGATGGGAGATTCATGCCAAAAGTTTCAAGAACATTAATACTTTATTGCAAAGTGAATCTTAGATACTTAATGGTATTTTTGTGTAGACTGAATTTAATCAATAAATTTAAAGCAGATTGAATAGATGACTTGGCCTGCAGTGTTGAATGTGTGTGAGTGGTAAATGATAGTGTATCTGGGACTGTTCTTTGATTCGAGTGTGTACTACCATTGACACTTGTGAATTGAATATTTACTGTAGAATCAGTAGAACTCGGAAGTGATCGAACAAATGGCGAAAATGGTGATTCTTCTGAAACTGGTAAAGGCTCATCTATCCTAACCAGGATGGTCACAAGGTTACGGAATCCTGACAGCAAGTTGAATCAGCTGAAGAGTGCACAGGCTGCTGCTGCAGCACATGAGGCAAATAAATCATTTAAGGAAGGCAAAGAGGTGAGAACTGAACTTCACTCTTTTTTTAAAAAAAAAAATTTATAATTAGTTTTTCAAAACATTTTACAAATTAAAAACCCCAAATCCCAATGAGGAGCATTAATACAGTGCAAAATGAAGCATACAATAACAATATGCTACAAAGGAAGAGAATTTCACAAAAAAAGCACCTAAATTAAAGACAAGTAAGCTTAGTGTCCTCCCCAAGCCCCACAACACAAGAAAAAAAAAACAACTCCAGACCGACCACAACACAATATAAAGAGTATAGGTCAGGACAGTCAAACTCCCAGACTGTGAATACACTTAGCAACAGAGGATAATAATGCCTACTACCAGAAAAAAAAGGGAGCTGAAAGCAAGGGTCCGAAAAGAAAAAAAAACCCTAGTCAGGAGGAAGGTTATGAAAGTACTCGATAAAAGGTCCCCAGACCTTATGGAACTTTAGATCCGAATTAAGAACTGAATAATGAATTTTTTCGAGGTCCGAGCAGGCCATAATGTCGTTAAGCCATTGCGCATGAGTGGGCGGGGCAACATCTCTCCATCTAAGGAGGATCAAGCGTCTCGCCAGGAGAGAGGCAAAGGATAGTATTCGGCATTTGGTCGGACCCAGACATAAATCTGTCTCGCCCCAAAAACCGAACAGAGCAATTAAGGGGTTTGGTTCTGGGTGCTGATTCAGAATACCCGATAATGTAGTGAAGACATCTTTCCAGAATTTCTCCAAGCGAGGACAGACCCAGTACATATGGATGAGAGAGGCCACGCCCCTCTTGCATTTATCACAGAGCGGACTAATGCCAGGGTAGAATCGAGATAGTTTAGATTTAGACATATGGGCTCTATAAACAATCTTAAACTGTAAAAGGCAATGGCGAGCACAAAGAGAGGTTGAGTTAACCGATTTGAGAACTGAGTCCCAGCTCTCCTTGGATAAGGAGATATTTAAATCCTGCTCCCAGGCCATTTTAATTTTATCCACAGGGGCCCGTCGTAAGGCTGCTAGTTTATCTTGGATAATTGATATTAAACCTTTACCTAGTGGATTAATGGAAAGAAATAGGTCCATAGTATTTTTTGCAGGCATTTCAGGAAAGTTAGGAATTAAAGGAGCAATAAAGTGTCAGATTTGGAGATATCTGAAAAAGTGAGCGTTAGGCAGGTTGAACTTAACAGAGAGCTGCTGAAAAGAAGCGAAGCGATTATCAACTTCACTCTTCTTTGGAAACTGTTTATATTTAATTATTGTTGGTTCTTATCCTAAGAATGCAAGCTTCATTATGGAAATTTCTTTTAATGCTAAATCTGACCTTGCTTCCTGCTCTTCTTTTAAACACTGTGTTTAAATTGATTTTGGGCATCTTTTTTCTCCCAAACTATGGAGTAAGAGACAGCCTTTTAGGCTGGATCCAAATTAGATGTATTCTCTCCTGGATAACTTTCCTCCGGCTTCTTATCAGTTCCTGCTATGGAATTTCAAACCATCTTGTACTTAAATTTATTCTGTTGTAGGTAAAACTGTAGCTCATAGTGCCAGAATCTGTTTGCCATTCCTGATTACCATCGAACTGAGGGGGTAGTTAAGATCTGGCCACATTGGTAAGTAACATATGGACTGTACATGCAATCCAAGGATGGCAGATTCCTTCCTTGAAGGTAGACTTTTCTGATAATCTAGTACTTGTATGTCATTTAAATTGAAGTTTAGTTTATACATTCCAATTCAATTTAATTATCATGAAATTCTGTATATACTATATTTAAGTTTGAATTTGTGTCTCAGGATCAGTGTTCCAGAATCTGACTGTTAGGACAGTAACTGTAATTACTGTCTCACTATATTCGTGTCCACATGGCCAAGAGGAGGAACAGGAATGTAATCTATATAACCTCCAGTCCCTTTTTCCAGTTGTGAAATATGATGTTGCTAATTTGCTCTATATGTCTTCCCAAAGAGTCTTCAAACAACTATTTATTTTAAAGCACTAGTCAAGAGTAAATGGGACCATTGTGAATTTGAGAATTGTATTAATATAAAAGGGTAAATTTGGCTAATTTTTCCTTTTCAGGTCCTGGTGGTAAATACTCAAGGGGAAGTCTCTCGCTTGAACACAAGGAAAGATTTGGTGATGAAAGGAATTGTGAATAATTTGTTTAAGTTAGGTCAAGAAGGAAAATATCGTGTATACCAAAATCAATATAGCACTAGCACCTTGGCACTCAACAAGCATCAGCATCGAGAGGACCATGATAAGCGACGGCATCTTTCTCATAAGTTCTGCATGACCCCTGCGGGCGAGTTCAAATGGAATGGTGCTGTGCATGGATCAAAAGTACTTACAATATCTACTTTAAGGTTGACCATTATCCAACTGGAGAATAATATCCCATCTTCATTTCTGCATCCGAACTGGGCTTCACATAGGTGAATGGGATTAGTTTCTTTGTGCTTTTCCAGATAAGTCATTATGGAAGTTCAATTTGTGTTTTATTTTGTGCCATCTCAATTTCCTTTGAAATTTATAAGAAGGAGGTGAATGGGTAAGCCTTTTTCAACCCAAGATAACTGTTGCATTTCAGAAATATAAACACTTCTGGAAGTTTTTCTCCCGTCTTCCTCGTGATCTTGCGATGATGATTTATATTTGGACAAATTCCCCAAACTGTCATGTTAGAATTGGAATTTTCTGATCCCATCCTTGCATGTAATGCAAGTGCACATTTTTTGCAAAGGGTGTTTAAATATGAATTCCATGCATTTTCTCTTTCTTACTGAAGTACAAAGAGACTGTTTTCTCAGTGCTTTTTCATGTTGCTGAAAAGGATGAAAGATACAGCTCTCTTGTCTGTGAGGCATTGTACATTAGACTTACTAAGCTACCAGAGTACTCCAGGTTTTATTCTGATTTTCCAGCTATTACTGATGCCACAGGTCAAATAAATATTTAAATGAACTAATTTTAACGAGATACATACAATATATATTAAATATTGTAATCAACATGATTTAAACATTATTTTTAGATCTAATTGGATAAAAGCAGTCCAGATGTGCAATAAACCAAGAGAATTTGCACTAGCTCTTGCTATCCTTGAATGTGCAATCAAACCTGTCGTCATGCTTCCCGTCTGGCGAGACTCTTTAGGACATACCAGGTGAATTCTGATTCCTTTATTTTGAACCTTTTAACCTTGGCTTGAGACTTCTTAGAAATAAAATATTGCCATTTAACAGCTCTCTGTTAATTCTTACGTTGTGTATTTATTCTTATTTTGTATGATTATCCATTGAAAGCCAGTTTGCATGTCAAATCATTTTATACAATTAGAAAGTAAAAGAGAAGTTGATCTATATTGCTCTTTTGGTCTCTTGAATGTGCTGAGTAACTTGGTTAACTAATACACTGCTGCCGTGCTTAATACTCACGGTATGCTCCCAGAAATGTGAGTAGTCTGTCAACACATGTACTGCAGTTAAGGTACAGAGCAGTTGCATTGCTCTTCCCAACCTGCCTATTATTAGCCCTCGCAGACAGCCACTCCACACCAAGCCACAAGTGATTTATTACTGTTTGAGTACCAGCTGAGGGCAGGGATTAAAGGCAGGTTCCCAGGACAGTGATGCAACGCACGCAGACAAAGTAGATTTTCTTTTGAAGTCAATAGGCTCTGTGTCTGGACGTTTGTAGTTAATGCTACAATGAATTAGCACTCTGAAGGATAGAACTAAATTAGGTATCAGTGTACTACAAATTGTCAATCAAGTTTATTATTACTGACTTGTATCACAACACTTGTTGTTCTGAGGCAGCAGTAGGTTGCAATGCAAAAAATACTACTAAGTAATGGTAAGAAATATATAAAAATAAATTATACAATACATATTGATGCAGTCATAAAGATTTACGCAAGTACTTGTGAAACTAAGAAATGCAATTGCGTTGTACCAAGCTATGTTGATCTCAACTTGCTTTTGAGAAGACTCTTCAGGATCGATCAGAGTATGCTATTCTGGAGTTATCCTGCCAGTCAGATGCAGTGCAGCATTAGTCATTTGTCTTATTTTCTCAGTTTGCTTGTAGTTCATACTGTATTAAAAGCCAAGAGCTATTGGTGTTTTAAACTAGCAAAGAATATAAACATCACTTTAGAAGGATTCCATTAACTCTGATTTATTAAAAGCAGAAAATGGTGATGTTGATTTAGGAAGATATTAAAAGAACACCCAGACTTTCCCACAGCAGGAGGTGCTGGTTACCTTTTGTATATTTTCAAAAGCACTTAGTTTCAAAGTGGCAGAGTCTGTTTATTCTTTGGTATTGATGAGAATAATTCACAATGTAAATAATACCTAAGATGGAGGGGTGTAGGGAAGAAGAAAATGAGCCATTGCAGCATAAACAAGTCAGCATGTAGTGCCAAAACTAATATAATGCATTGGTACAAACAGCTTGGTAAAACCAAGGAATTGATTATAGACTTCAGGAAGGGGAAGTCAAGGGAACACACATGAGTCCTCACCAAGGGATCAACAGTGGAAAGGGCTGAGCAATTTCCGTTGTATCAACCTCCCAAAAGATCTGTCCTGGGCCCAACATATTGATGCAATTACAAAAAAGGCATGACAATAGCTACGTTTCATTTGGATTTTGAGGAGATTTGGTATATCAGCAAAGACTCATCAATTTCAACAGATGTACCATGGAGAGCATTCTAACTGGTTGCATCGCCATTTGGTGTGGAGAGGCCACTGCACAGGATTGGAAAATTCTGCAGAAAGTTACAAACTCAGTCAGCTTCATCATGGGCACTAGCTTCCCCAGCATTAAGCATATCTTCAAAAGGTGATGCCTCAAAAAGGTGGCATTCATCATTAAGGACCACCATCACTCTGGGCATGCCCTCTTCTCATTGCTATCATCAAGGAGGTGGTACAGGAATAGGAAGACATGTGCTCTATGTTTTCTTTCCCTTTGCCATCAGATTTCTGAATGGACAATAAACCCATGTACACTTTCCCCCCATCTTTTTGCATTGATTATTTTGTGTGTGTGTATTTATGTATTTGTAATTTTTATTTATATTTCTTATGCTGCCACAAAACAAATTTCATAACATACACCATTAATATTATACCTGATTCTGATCTTGAAAAATAGTATCATTTACAATATTATTTATAGGGTCTTAATTTTTTCTTTGGTAAGTCACTAGTGGTATAAAACATCTGCAGTATCAGTCACTTTAAGAGGTGGAAAGTGTAGAGAAAAGTTTAGTCCCTTTTTGTTGAATTGTGCTCTTTGAGCATATTCTGTAACAATTATATCTAATTTTCCAGTATGCTAAATCATTGTACTCCATTAATAACAGATTACATCGGTTAACATCTGTTGAAAGAGAAGAAAAAGAAAAAATCAAAAAACGTGAGCGAAAACAGGAGGAGGAGGAAGTTATGCAACAAGCTACCTGGGTGAAATATACCTTCCCTATCAAACATCAGGTGGGTTATTGTAGTTTAGTGTTTGTTCATGCATGCAGAAGGTATGGACATTGCTTCAAGGCCAGCGTTATTTCTCGTCCATTCTTGTAGCCCCAAACTGAAGAGGCAGTCAAAAATTCAACCAACTTAGTTGGTCTGGAATCAGAAGTAGGCCAGACTAGAAATGGAATAGGGGTTTTCTTCTCTGAAGATATTAAGGAGCCACATGAATCTTAAGATGATCTGGTGGCTTCAAGATCACTATTGCTGAAACTGGGTTGTCATTTCAGATTTTATTTTGTGAATTGATTTTAAGTTTCTTGCCTATCATGATGGGACTTGGAACACTTGTCTCTATACAATGGTTCAGGTTACTAGATAACTATCCAGTAACTTTTAGTGTTGCTAAAATGTCCATTACCTGAAATTGGTTGGGTATGTTTCATCTTGATTTCCAAGATGGCGGCGCGACGCAGCTTGCAGCAGCCACTCCGGAGTTGATTATCTGTTATTTGTGAAGTGGGGTGCCATGCGCAATCATAATCGATTGAAAACAGATGTAGGAGCACGGAGGAACATCGGGAAATCTCCAGGAAGACCTTCTTCATTGCTGCTGCTGCTGTGAGATCCGGGACTCTGCTGGGAAGAACAAGCCCCCAGTCCTCGGGGTCATGTTGCCGATGGCCGTTGGCGGGGCCATCTTAATACTCTCGGCAGAGGATGGAGCTCAGAGAAGCTGTGCTGGAGGGGATGGTCGTCGGCTCGGAGGTTCAACAGACTCGGAGTCCGCTGTGGTCAGGTCGCTTTCGGTGTGTGTTGCGTCTGCGAGGCTGAGTCGGGCGGCGCCGTGGAAGTCCATAGCGGGGGTATTCCCTTCTGCCGCCAGCGTGGGATGGCGAGTCTGTCGGGACCCTCGGGACTTGTGGAAACTGTGTGGTGATTTCTTTTGAACTTGTAGTCCTTTAACATCTTTGGACTATTTTTAGTGTGCCCATGGTCTGTTTTTTTTTTATCAGTTATGCTATTGTTTGCACTGTTGTAACTGTGTGGTTTTGTGCAGGTCTTGTAGCTTTAGTTTGTCTGGTAGATTTGGAGCTCCTTTCCAGGGAACGCGCTAGACGGTAGCGCGATATTAATACGCAGCAGCCTCTCCGGACTCTGGATTGGGGATTGCCAAACGTTATGTGGATTTTCTGGTGTAGTCTGTTTTGTCATATGCTTTTGTGATATCATTCTGGAGGAACATTGTCTCATTTTTTAACTGCATTGCATTTGTGGTTTCTAAATGACATAATCTGAATCTGAATTTTTCTTGGATATATTAACAACTAATTATTGGGTCACAAGTTTGAATCTCAGATTTATGTAGACTAGTGACATAAGATCAGGGCAGCATCTTAAACTGCCCATTTGAGAGGGGGCATTTTTTTGTATCTTTGAACAACATAACGTCAACGGTTTTTCCTTTAAGTACTTAAAATTAGATTTAATATTCATGCAGGTGTGGAAACAAAAGGGAGAAGAATATCGCGTGACAGGATATGGCGGCTGGATGTGGATTAGTAAAACTCATGTTCATCGTTTTGTGCCTCGCCTACCTGGAAATACTAATATTCATTATAGAAAGGCACAGGAAGGTGAGTTTGTTGTATTTATAATGACATTTTCGCTTAGCTTTAAACTTGAATCATTTACGTTTCATTAAATCATCATGCACTGCCATTATTAAACATGAAAAATAATTCCAGTTTGTTATACTTGAATTAATTGGAATTCAAAACCCTTAAGTTCTATACTCTAAAGACTTAAAATATACAATGTTTGATACTGAATTGTGGGAATACTGTCCTTTCAGGAATATTATCCTCAAAATGTCATGGTCTCATCAGCCCTCTTACCTTAAAGTGAAAGCTTTTGCATTATTCATAAAGTGCAGGAAATTCTTTACAGCGTCTTCATTGATGTCGCTTAGTCAACTTCACTGAAATGGATCTGATGGTTAAAGCCCTTCTCCAATACTGTACAACTGAATTTTTTTCTCCTACAAACCCTATCTACATGAATGTTCATAATATTTTAATTTTGTACCTGAGAATATTTATTTCTGAAAACATTGACATTTCCAATTGAGGGAACATTCATTCTGTGCTGTCTGTAAGGAGTTTGCACGTTCCCCGTGGGCTGCATGGGTTTCCTCCGTGAGCTCTGGTTTTCTTCCATCGTCCATAGACGCACCATTTGGTAGGTTAATTGGTAAATTGTCCTTTGATCAGGCTGGTGTTGAAGAGTGGGTTACTGGCTGGAAGGCCTGTTCCGTGCTGTATCTCAAAATAAAATAAATGAATCCAAACAGGTATACTTTCAGAAACAAGAGAAAATCTGCAGATGCTGAAAATCCAAGCAACATGCACAAAATGCTGGAGGAGGTCAGGTCATGGCCAGGTCAGCAGGTCAGGCAGCATTTATGGTCAATGTTTTAGACCAATACCCTTCATCAGATTCTGGTCCAAAATATTGATTGTTTATTCTCCTTTATACATTCTGCCTGACCTGCTGAGTTCTAGTAGCATTATGCGTGTGTTGCTCTGGGTTTCTAGCATCTGCAGAATCGTTTGTGTTATACTATCAGAGTGCAAGTTTTTCATGCTAGGATGGACTTAAAATTTTCTCAACCTTTGAGTTAATGCAATGTTATGAAAGTTGCTTCAAATGTGTAGTTACCTTAAATCGGAGTTTTGATGCCGATTATTATTAAATTAGCATGAATGAAAGATGTAAGTACTGTGTCTAATATAGTGGCTATTTTGATAACCTATTAGGTCTGCTGAAAGATGGCTCAAGCCTGAATGAAAATGAGGTGAAAACAGAATCTGAAACTTCAGAGAAACACTGTTCCTCTCAAGATTCTAAGGACCTGCCAGAAAATGACATAGTCACAGACAAATCTTTTGAGATAAAATCAGAAGAGGAAGAAAAAGTAGAAGAAAAGGAGGAAGTAATGCAAATTGATGCGAGTCCTGAGTCACAACAAACTGAAAAGAAAGGTGAAGGTTCTATATGGATAAACTCTATGTCAGCAAGTGATCACTGTGAACAAAAGGATTTAAACTAAGTGTATTTCTATTCTTTATGATCCCCATCAAATTCTCTCACATTACAGTAACACTAACTTTGATGGTCATTCCCAGAAATCAGACACCATATTGTCCTGGTGGAGATATGAATGAGTACTCTATCCCCATTATTGACTTTTTTATTTGACCCCTGCCTGGCATTGGTAACAGTCCTGAAGCTTACCTCTGGACGGTTGATACATTCAGCGAACCGTTCCACTGTGTACCCAGGTATTGATCTCAAAAGTAGACACAAAGCTAAATCTGCATATAAACATAATTTTCTGAGTTTTGTACATTCAGTTTTTGATCTGTTTGTCTCTTTTGTGAAATAATGCCATTGTAATACAATGATGTCACTGAACGATATTGTTTCAGGATAGATCAAACTAATTAAAATAGATGATGTAAAGCTGACATTTGTACTATATTTACTCTAACTTCTGATTTAATGGATAACAGGATGTTGCTTTAATCCAGAAATACAGTAATAAATCAGTGAAATTAGTTCAGAGAAGAAGTTATGAAAATTAAATTGCATTAGAATTTTGTCATGCATCAATGAAAATTAACTTGTGTGTGAATGGTTTTAGTTAATAAAACTTATAAATAGAAACAAAGCAACTTAATGAACTATCTTTCAGCAAAGGGCTAAGTTTGTTTTTCTCAGTAACTGTACAGTTTCTGGTTGATGTAATAATTTATTTTTTTTTTAAAATATAAACACGGGATACTTGCCAGTAAACATTACTTTCAGTTTAGTAGGCAAATGGGAGTATATTCCTTAAACAAAAATCATAAGATGTAGCTTAAAATTATTAAAACGCATTAACCTTTTGACTTGCCAGTTCCTACTTGAACATTTTTTTTGAAATATAGATTGTTTTTCAGTATTCAGAAGAATTTTTTAATGTTTTATTTTAAATTCCACCTGGAATTGAGTTCATCTGTGAAGCAGATGAAAAGGATCAGATCCCCTGCAGTTAAAAAAATTCCCTCAATTCTCCACAGGCAATAGGCAATAATTGCAGTAGCATTAAGAGTTCCATCTCCAATTTAATTGCCCTTTCTTGGCTCTGGTGCAAACCTACCGTGTCTTAATTCAGAGTTAACCTAATGTCTTGTGATTAGCACTGAGGGTACTTAATTGCAGTTTGGTTATGAAAAATAATTAGTGCGGAAAATACTGATAAAGAACATTATCAATAACTACAATTATTAACTATACATTGTTTTATTTTAGAAAACGTTGGTGCTGTCAGTCTCAGTGGTGATAAGTTTATCAAGGAGGAACCAGTGAATATGGATGAGATCAAGAATGAATCCACTTCAAAAGAACAGGAAAAATTTATCTCGACTGATCTCGTCAATGTAAGCGAAGGATTTCAACTGAGGACTTGGTATAAAAGGAGAGTGAAAACATCTAAATTAGATGGGCTCTTGGATCGGCGGGTAAAACAGTTTACAATGGAAGAGAAGCAACGACAAGAAAAACTGAAACAAGAAGCCTTAATGAAATTACCCAAAAATGAACAGAAAAATATAACTGAACCACAGAAATCTGATAAACCTGAAAACTGTCATCAGAGAGAGCCTGAATCACTGGAGAAGGAGAGTGGACACGTAGGTCAGAACTCTCCAAAGGCCACAGTTGAAAGCTCAGTGGCATCAACACAGGAAAGCACAGTTGGGAAAAATGAAGTCTTGACCCAAGAAAAACTGTCAGCCTTTCCATTGTTAAAGGAACCAGTTATTAACAATGTAGTTTCTATCCAAAAGGAGGCTGTTGCTAATTCCACTGTGGACCCACATTTGAAAAGCAAGGAAAACGGTACTGAAGGAAAAACTCAGCAATTGGGTACGGGGACAAATTCTGCACGTAATAATTTTGATACAAAGAACGAGAGCTTTGGGAAGAGCTGTGAGCCAGTGGTGGGAGAAGGTAACAATGGCAATCTAAATGCAGTTGTGGGAGTAAATGTTGCTGAAGGTGATGCTGATCTGATGGAGATAGATGAATGTTGTGAAGATAACTCTGAAATTAAGCCAAACAAAGAGATTATTGGAACTATAAATGCAGAGAAAATAGATTGTGCTATTGAAGCAATTACTGATGAAAGCAGTGGCCCAATGATTGTTGAGGAAAATGGTGTAAAAGAATTCCCTGCCCGCATGGAAAGTAATAGTATTGAAAATAGTTCTCTTGAAAAAATGGACACAGACTGCTGTACAGAAAATAAGATCTTTGAAATGAAAGCTTCAGAGAACAAACTGGAACATCGGCACCCTGTTGATCAGATTAATGGAAAAGATGTAGAATCTGTAGTAATGAAAAATTCTGAACTGGTCTCATCTGAAGCATCTGAAGTGGAACATCGGAAGGAAAAGTGCAGTCCTAGAGCAAACTCTGAAAATGAAAAAAAATCATCAATGAAAGAGCCAGGTGTAAAGCTAGTTATGAATGGAGATATTACCATAGATGATCTGGAAGAAAAACCTAACAGAAAAGATAGGAAAAATTTAACAGCAGCACATTCTAAGGTTCATGATGGTGTTTCAGCAGATAAAGAAGAGTTTGATGATGCAGCACCGCAGGTAAAGGCCTCCCGGTTAGATGATGCAATTGTTCAGCTAAAAGCACCTACATTAGGTGAAACAGTCCTACAGGGGAAGACAACCAAGTTAGATGAAACACTTTTACATGCAAATGATCCCAAGTTAGATAATATTTCTGAAATTCTAAATTCTGAAAAGTCAGGACTTTTAAATCTAGCCCCAGATAAATTATCAGAGTCTGAAAAAGAAGTGAAACCTTTAGAACTCGATGGGCAGCTATGTGAGAGAGCGTCTTCACCATCCTTGATTTCTGCAGCTGATTTAACTTCGAACAAAGACTTCAGTGAACAAAATGGGATTCAGTCTGAAAGCGAAGGGGGTGATGCCAGTGGCGAACATAGGATTAAAACGGTTGTTACAAAAATGACCACCACAACCACAACCATTTCCACAGAATCCAAGACTGTTGTTAGTGTTGCAGAAGCTTCTCCACGGAGCAATACTTCAACAGTGCTCGCCTCTGTTAAGAATTGTGCTGTTTCTTCAACAACCACCACAACAACAACACTCACAAAAGTGACCTCACCAAGTCTAGATAGCACAGTAGATGCCTTGACAGTAACAGAAAAAACTGTTGTTACAACCACAGTAACAGATTCTGTGGCCACTCAAGATGGAGTGTCGACAACTACCATGACTGTAAGTAAAGAGTATTCCACCAAGGACAAAGTGAAACTCATGCGGTTTAGTCGGCCAAAAAAGACGAGATCTGGCACAGCTCTCCCTTCGTACCGTAAATTTATCACCAAAAGTAGCAAAAAAAGCATATTTGTTTTACCAAATGATGACTTGAAGAAACTGGCCAGACGATCTGGGATTCGGGAAGTTCCAGGATTTAACTACAATGCAAAGCCTGCATTGGATATCTGGCCATATCCATCTCCAAGACCAACCTTTGGCATTGCGTGGAGGTATTTTAAATTAACTCTTCTTAAAACCGTTAACTTGATGGTATTTGTACATTATTTTGACTTAAGATTGTTTATCTCTGTCCAGTGTTATTTTTGGATTGGTTATCATGGGTTAAATATTTGGATAATTGTCTCCCATTGTATTCATCTGTGTATTAAACTTTTGATGTGAACAAATTCTGCCAAATTCCTGACAGTTTTCATCCAAGTAGCCATTATTCATCACTATGATCAATTGATGACTGTGTGGGAGCCTCACTGTAAAGCTTGATCATACCTTTGCATGCAGTACCTCTCATTCTATATTTCCAGCAAAGTTCAGTTTACCTTTTTTCACAACTGTCCTTGGGCCTTTTTCAGAACATCAAGTAGTTAATATACAATTCAGCAATCTCTCCTTTGGCTCCTTCCACTTCTTGCAAACCCACTGACTCTCACAGCTATCAGGAATATATCTCTTCCCACCCTGTCACTTGTAAAATGCTATCCCCTTCTCCCACTTCCTCTTTCTCCATCGTATCTGCTCTCGGGAAGAGGCTTTTCATTCCAGAACTAATGAAATGTCCTCTTTCTTCAAAGGAAGGGGCTTCCCTTCCTCCACCATCAATGCTACCCTCACTCGCACCTTTTCCATTTTGAGCACATCTGCCCTCACCCTATCCTCTTGCCACCACACTAGGGATAGTGTTCCTCTGTCCTCACCTACTACCCCGCCAGCCTCCACATCTAGCACATAATACTCCATTACTTGCACTCCCTACGCGACTACCTTGTCCACTCATCCCTCCCCTCTGATCTCCCTCCTGGTACACCACCTCCATTACTAACATTCAGGGCCTCAGACAGTCCTTACAGGTGAGGCCACACTTCACCTGCGAGTCTGTTGGTGTCATCTACTGTATCCTGCGCGCTCAGTGTGTATATCGGTGAGACCCAACATAGATTCGGAGACCGCTTCATCGAGCACCTTTGCTCTGCCTGCCACAAAAAGCGGAATTTCCCAGTAGTCACCCATTTAAATTCTACTTCCCATTCCCATTCCAACATGTCAGTCCGTGGCCGCCTCCACTGCCATGGTGAAGGCACTCTCAGGTTGGAGACGCAACACCTTAAAATCTGTCTGGGTAGACTCCAACCTGATGGGATGAACATCGATTTCTCAAACTTCTGGTAATTGCTTCAACCCTTCACCATTTCACAATCATGTTTCCCTCTCTCACCTCATCTCCCCCTCTGGTACTCCTCCCCTTTCCCTTTCTTCCATGATCGTCTGTCCTCTCCAATCAGATTCCCCCTTCTCCAGCCCTTTATCTCTTTCACCAATCAACTTGCCAGCTTTTTACTTCACCCTCCCCCTCTCAGTTTCACGTTTCACCTGCCACCTTGTACTTCCTACCACACCCCCTCCCCATCCTTCTTACTCTGACTTCTCATCTAGTTTTTCCACTCCTGATGAAGGGTCTCAGGGCAAATTGTTGACTATTTATTTCCGTAGATACTGCCTGGCCTGCTGAGTTCCTTAGTATTTTGTGTGTGTTGCCTTGGATTTCCAGCATCTGCAGATTTTCTTGTGTTTTTAACGTACAATAGTTGTTGATCTTCACATCCTTTTGGTTTGGGATAGCTTTTTAAACTCTCTTTATAGCCATGAACAGCGTTAGTTTATCCTGGGTATGAAGATCCCCAGCTTGAAATGCATGGAGTTCTCACATGTGATTGACTTCAGATTTTACTCTGAGTTGCTGTTTTTGTTCTCTTTGGCATACCCTCGGGATGAAAGGTGACTTGCTTCCTCTCTGGTTCAATGGGCTCTGTGGTAATCAATGAGGCTAGTTTGGGAGCCTGGACTCTTCCATAGAAGAGCAAGAGGCTCCTTTAGGATGGGCAGGAAGGTAGTTTGTGAGGTAGTGCACTTCACCCACCATTGCCACAGGATTTCTGTGTGCACTTAAAAAATACTTTGAGTGATCATGAACCAGAAATTCCTAAATCTGAGTAGGGATATTTGATTTTTTTTTAAAGAAGGTTTTGAGGACATCCTTGAATCTTTTCCAGTGGCTGTTGGAGTCTGTCAGTCATGTGAATGAAGTGACTATCCAATGGAGCCAACATGGTGTAACTAGAGTATAAATACTAGGAAGGTTGACTAAGGACACAGTTCATTAAGATGGGTTTGCTTATCCTTCTACTCAACTTGGAGGTTGTTGATAGTATATTTCCAGTGCCTTATGCTGTGGCTGTAGGTAGTTCATATCTCAAAACAACATAGGGGTAGAGAAACCACTGCTGTCCAATAGAGAGGACACAAAACTTGTGGTTTGATGCCTTGATCTTCCAGCACTCTTCCTTAATCAATCAAGGGTATTTGAAAGCATGGTGAATTTCATCGTCAGTATATGCCTTTTCTGGGAGGTGACTCCCAAGATTTGGAAACCTTTAAGCAGCCATTGTGCCAGCATGGCAGATTGGCAGAAGACCTTTCACTCGCCAGATGTTACATATAAATACACAATTTCATATGCTTCAGTGACCAACTCGGTCATGCTCAAACACAAGTGTCATCTGCTTGCTGCAGCTTGCCTATGGAGATTGGGGTAACCATGCTTCTCGGGTATTCTTAGTTCAGATCAATGCTTGCATGCCACCGTTAATCAGGTGTAAGATGGAGATGTATTTCTGTGGTGAAATGAATTTGAAAAGAGTGCTCTACAAATCAGCCCAAAATATCAACTGCACTCTTGTCCTAGATGCTGCTTGGCCTACTGAGTTCCTCCAGCATTTTGTGTGTGTGTTGCTCGGATTTCCAGCATCTGCAAATTTTCTCTTATTTGTGATTGGCTCTACAAATTTTTGTGGTTGTTGGAAACAAAAGCTTGAGAAGTAGTCAGTAGAACATTCTGCACTTCTGTTGGTGTGCTCGTCCACTAGATGAATCAATACTAAAATTTTGGGAGCAACTCTTTGGCTATTGGGATGAGGCAGTGAAGGAAAACACTGTTGATGGCTTTCTCCATGGCTGACATCAGGGAAGCTCTACTGTACTTCCCATTGATGGATCTTGTCTTGAAGATACTTATAAATATGGCATTTTTGAAGTCTTCTGGCATGTCTTTCTCTTAGATGTTAGGATGAGATTATGCAGTTTTGACTAAGCTCTTCGCTGTCATGTTATAAAACTTCAGCAGGAGTACTCTCAGCTCCAGGATTTTTTTTTAATTGGGATATGGCTTTTAGACTTGTCCGTCAGGAGTGAGTCAGTAATGCTTATTAAATATCCTTTGGGGTATTATAGGATGTTCTGGCATGTGGCTGTGATGCTGTGAGTTTGACTTCCTGTCATCAGTGTACAGTCTGAACTATTCATGATGTTAACTTGCTGCTTTTACTGTTTTCTGTGGTCAAAGTGCCTGTGTTAATTGTGGTGGTATTGCAGATTCACTAATCTTTTATCTATTACAAGCACCAGAAACACAAAAGTTCAACCTGTAAGATCAGAACACAAATAAGCCCTTTGAGCCTGCTCAGTCATTTAGTCAGATCATTAGTTGATAACAACTTTACTTTCAGCTCTACTTTGCTGTCTCTTTCTCTAAATTTCCATAGACTACCATGAAGATACATTTGTTCACCTTGACCTTATATACATTGAATGACTCAGCCTCTACACTCCTAGAGTGGAAAACTCTTAAAAATTCGTGACTGTCTGGGAGAAGAATTTTTTCCTCACCAACATCTTAAGTGCATGATCCCTTATCCTAAAACTTTGTCCTTGTTTTTATTTTATTTTTTGCACACCTCTAAATTCTTTGTCCACACACAGCTCAACTACGGAATGACGTGATAATATAATGGTAGCCAGTTCTATCTAACTTTGCAGGTGTTCATATTTGGCTTTTTGCACTTAACCCTAATCTTCAAAGCAATCTCTTGCTGTAGCCCATTGTGTACAGTTTTATGCCTTGAAAGCAACAATGGGCTTGCACATTGAAGTGTTATTTCAAATTTAACCAGAGCAGCAGGATAAAGCTTTCATCTTACCCATCAGATAGACTTGTGTGATATTAATTCAAGTAAGTTCCAGTACATTCATGTTGTGATGGTGCAGTGCCAATGTGTTATTCTGGTGTGACTGTTTTCCTCCACTTACAAAAGCAAAAATTGTACAGTGGGATTCTTGGAGTATGCTTGATAGTTTCTTTTAAAACTGCTGGATGATGCTTGGTAGGAGTAGTAGATGCAGTACCATTCCCGTAGCTTTGAATGAACTATGAAATCTGCATGTCAAAGTTGAATTTAATGATATAAACACAGCTGCAATTAATACATGACATGGAGTAATTTGTGTGCTTTGCTTGCCTGTCAAATAAAGAGAACAGGAATACTATCATTGTAAAGCAATGAGAGCTTAACTGAGCTGATAGCGTTGTTGTCTTAGGTTACCCCAGGTTCAATCTACAACGATTTATCAGAGTGATCCTAGAGTGTGATGTTGAAGTTGTACATTATTTAAGTGTTCTGTCATAATTCAAATGTTAAAGAAAGACTATGTTGCTACTTGAGGTGAAGCTGGTCTCTGATTTTGGACATTGTGGCTTTGTTCTTGCCCCTGTTTGAGAAGATGAGATAATATAAAAATTATCCTTTCACAAGGTTTAATCCTAAACAATTTTCCTAGTATATAATAATTTGCTTAGTCCTGAAATTGTTTGAATTTAAGGCAAAACCTTGAGCTATAAATAATGCCCTATAATCTTAGAAAAAGTTATAGTTCATCCTTTTAATTTGAGTGATCAAATGCCTCTATTTTCATTTATGCTCTCTGTAATCTATTCCAGTTCAACAACTTGCAAGTAGTTTAGCTTCTGCAGTTTTAGGCTCTTGCAAAATCCTGATTTTTGTTGCTGCACAGTTAATGTCATTCTCTTCCCTTCACCTCCCAGGCTCTATAATTGCATCTTTTCATCTCTAATCTCTGACTCTCTTCCTTGAAGTTGTTTGTTAAAATCTACCTGTTTGACCAAATTTTGGTCTATCCCTTGAGTTGTTTAGTGTCAAATTGCCTGACAGTTTCTGTTAAGTGCTTTAAGATGTTTCAGGTATATTATAAGCATTATACAAATCTGAAATTTGCAGCTATGCCATCTTAGGCCTTGGTTTCTCAGTCTTTTTTATGCCATAGGCCCACCCCTACCATTAATTAATGAGTCCATGGACCCCAAGGTTGGAAAACCCTGTTTTTGGCCTTGTGATGTATCACAGGCAGCAATCCATTGGTGCCCTTTTCCCCAATCCATGGGTATGGCAAGTATAATAGATGAAATCTCTTTCTTTTCTTTTTTTCCAATCTTTTTGTTGATTTTTTAAAAAAGTATGTATACAAACAAGAGAAGAATATCTCCGGTATATATGTCAATAGCAGTACATACAGAAGGTAAAATAAGCAATATCAGAATCACGCATAGTGTTGATCTACAAAGTATAAATTTGATATAGAATGTATAATTCTCTTATCAATTTATGAAGAAAGGAAGGACTAGATGAAATCTCAGGTGTCATTTGTACTTTGGTCCAGGCATGAACCTTAAGTTTGTAAGGTGTTGCCCATTTTATTACTCTACTTTCACAGAAGGCAAGGTCAACATTAATTAACAAAATGGATACTTTTAACACCATAAATCTGCGAGTTGTTTGTTATGTCCCCCCTCTCACTATGAAATGAAGACATCTCTTTCTCCCTTATTAAGGAGAGAGAGAGAGCCTGTGGTATGTCGAATATCGGGTGAACGAGTAGTCTTTAGGGTATTACAAGTCTGTGTCTTTGCTGATGCTTTGCTGCACGCTTGAGTGCTCGATGGTGGGTTCCATTGCTTTTTTAGCTGGTGGGCAAGGGGGGATTGTTGCTTTGCTGCTTACCCGTGGGAGGAGGGAGCTGGGGGCGGCTTTGGGGTTCTAACATTTAAATGTCATTCATTCTTTGGGGGCACTCCTGTTTTCGTGGATGGTTGCAAAGAAAAAGAATTTCAGGGTGTATTTCTCTAATATTAAAGGTACTTTTCAAACTTCATGCATTATTTTGGATTCAGATTCATTATTGCGTTGAGCATGTGTACATCAAAGCATGCAAAGAAATGCATCATTTATATTAACAGCCAACACACCTGGGGTGTGCTGAGGGTAGCCCACAAGTGTTTCCAGGCATTCCAGTGCTAACATAGCATGCCCACAATGCTTGGTAGAACATTACAGAGCACAACAAGCAGCAAAACAATCCCCTTCCCACCCACGCACACACACAGTCCCCTAACTTCAGTACAGGCCCTGGCAGACTCAAATTTACAAACATTCAGCTTCAAATTCCCCAGTGAACAGCTACTTAACTTTATTTTGTAAAATTATAACTTTGAGCTACTATTTAACTTGATTTAATAAAATAATGTTTTCAATCATACTTTTGTAAAGTCTAAGAGTATTAAGTTCCACTTTGCATGCTAGATCAATGAGGACAAATGTTGACAGAGTAAATGATCACATCTTAGTGCTTCAGTTCAAGATATATGGGTATAAAGATACATGGTGGTTCATATCAAAACTTTTTCCACAGTGGGCCATTTGTAAATAACAAAACTTCATTTTAGAAGTATAATTTCAGTTAATTTCAAATATGATAAAATGCCTGTATGTTTGTTGAGCAATAAAATCCCATTACGCTCTCGGGTAAACAATTTCCTCCCTAGATCAGCTGACCATTCATCTGCTCTGTGTGCGTCAAATTGTGCACTCCATGGCAGTTTTAACTGTCTGTCCCTTTCTATGTTCTTTGTTGCTGGTTAATTTTTCACTAAATGTTAATCTTTCACCATTCCTAGTCAAAATGAAACATAGAAAACCTACAGCACAATACAGGCCATTTGGCCCACGAAGTTGTGCCGAACTTGTCCCTACCGTAGAAATTACTAGGGTTATCCATAGCCCTCTATTTTTCTAAGCTCCATGTACCTATCCAAAAGTCTCTTAAAAGACCCTATCATATCCAACTCAACCACCGTTGCCAGCAGCCCATTCCACGCACTCACCCCTCTGTGTTTTTTTTAAAAAAAAACACACTTACCCCTGACATCTCCTCTGTACCTACTCCCCAGCACCTTAAACCTGTGTCCTCTTGTGGCAACCATTTCAGCCCTGGGAAAAAGCCTGCGCAGCAGCTTTGAGTGTCCTATGGACTCGGACCTCTGATTCACCACGCTGCCAACAGTCTTATTATTAATACTATATTCTGCCATAATATTTGACCTACCAAAATGAACCACGTCACACTTATCTGGGTTGAACTCCATCTGCCACTTCTCAGCCCAGTTTTGCATCCTATCAATGACCCTTTGTAACCTCTGACAGCCCACTGCACTATCCACAACAGCCCCCAACCTTTGCGTCATCAGCAAATTTACTAATCCATCCCTCCACTTCCTCATCCAGGTCACTTATAAACTGGAATGATAGATTCAATGTTCAAAATACAGCGATGAGAGCTTTGTGTTTCAATACCAGGAAAACTGCACACAATTTACAATGAGATTGAGGTGTGTGAAATGAAAGAAAACCTTGTACTTAATCAGAGCTTTATCAACTATCTTATTGTCTCGTACAGTTAATTTGAAGTGGACTCGCTACTTTCTAAAATCCACTTCCCTTCAATCTGCATGCTCTCAGACTTGAAATGGCTTTATTCAACCTGTGTGATTTTTTTTCACAACTTTTTCCTAACTTGTTGAGCTTTTTAATCACTTTTTTAAACCTTGCTGCAGAAAATTAAGGTTATAAATTGTCCAGATTAAGTTTTTCCCTCTGAGGCTTGTATTTAGATATTTGAATATGTGGGGTGGAATCTTTCTCCTGTTTGGGAGGCTGACCTTCTAGCATAGTGGTTATTGTAATGCTTTAAAGCATCTGCTGTTGGAAGATCTGGATTCAATTCCCACTACTGATTGTAAAAAGTTTGTACATTCTTCCCGTGACTGCGTGAGTTTCCTACAGGCGCTTTGGTTTCCTCCCACGGTCCAAAGACGTACAAGTTCAGGTTGGTAAGTATGCTATGTTGGTACCCGAAAGCATGGTGACACTTGGGGGCTGCTCCCTATACATCCTTGAACTGTGTTGGTCGTTAACGCAAACGACAAATTTCACAGTATATTTTGATGAACATGTGAAAAATGAAGCTAATCTTCAGCTAATCTTTGAATGTTGAAAGGCCATGGCAAGAGTATTGTTTACTTCTGTTTTCTTTTTGATTATCTTTTATCTTCCTGCCAAATTTCATTGCACTCAGCGATTCAGAAGCAACATCTTCCCCGTTGCCATTCAATTTCTAAATGGACATTGAACCCATTAACACTACTTCACTACTTATTAAAATTCTGTTATTTTGCGCTAATTATTTTTAACTTAACTATTAAACAAACATATATAATATAAACTTAATATAACTCAATTTTTTCTCTATACTTATTTATGATGTATTTCTTTGTACTGCTGCTGTGAAGTTTCACGACATACGACAATGATATTAAATCTGATTCTGATATAATGCCTGTTGAAATGAACATCCAAATAGCACACTTGACAGTGATAGTTACTTCGGTGGTATGATATTTAAGGTCTAAATTAAATATTTTGTAACTTAATCTTTAGATTCTCCATAAATGTTGTCATTGCTTTGAATTAGTGGTGTCTTATATTTTTGCCCAGGTATCGACTGCAAACTGTGAAATCCTTAGCAGGTGTCAGTCTTATGCTGCGGTTATTGTGGGCATGCTTACGATGGGATGACATGGCAGTTAAACCACCAGCAGGTGTCAGCACTGCACGCACAGGTAAGGGTAGCACTAAACCATCTGTGGCCACAACTTAAATGTGGTATGAAGTACGATGTTGAGTGTTTGCAATTGTTCAGGTTATAGATACCACAAAATAAAAGGTTGTGTGAGGTTTATGGTTTGCAGTGCATCATATATTTCCATTATGTACATGTTGACTGGTTTAGTTTCAAAATCCTCAGAGAACACTTGTATTTACATAACAGCTTTTTAGTACACAGGCATATGTGAAGAAAAATTACTCATTTAAACAATGGAATACTATGTCATCAAGAAAGTTTTTAGAGGGTAAAACAATTTGGAATTCTGTGTACACAGAATAACTTCTATGAGGATATTAGAGGGAAATTTTGCACCCCTTTGCAATAATATTTACCAACTTGGGTATCTATTTCCTTTCAAAATTACATCCCTTGAATTGATCAGAATTATCAACATTGCATTTTATAAGCTATGTCTTTGTTGTCATTTAAAGTTTTAGAATTTAGGGTTTTTTAATTATTGCTTGTTGCTATTGTGAAAGGAAGGTGACTTTTATGACCAGGGAAGAGCTTTGAGTCTTGGAATACTATGATTTACATGCACACTTGACGGAGTAGGTGTCAGCATTATGACAAAGTGATTCCTTTGTTGATTGTGGTAAAAACATATAATCACTTTTGTTTCAATTCTGCACATTGGAAGGTATGTAGTGTAAACTTTGAAAACTGAAATACAGTGGATTCCCATTTAATTAGACCATCGGTTAATCAGGACAGCCACTTATTTGGGACAACTTAGAAAGAATAAAAACTAATAGAGAAAATAGCCAGGATTCCCTTTGCTTATTTGCGACGCCATGCCACTTAATTGGGGCTGGAGACTATTGCCGAACAGTTTCTAACTAGAGTCAGATGCATGTACTTGTGTGGCCATGAGACTTTACACCATACTTAGAGCCAACAGTTTATAAATAGTGTCAGTTGCATGTGCTTGTATTCAAAAAGCAGTAATTTATTTCACTGGCAGTTGGTGAAAAATTTGAAGGTATCGACAATCATCTTGAGTGTTCCAAACAAAATAAAGATTTGGAGGATGCAATTGTCGAAAATTGTATGAAGGCATCCATTATCTGTACAAAATATATGCACTGATTTTATTCATTTACAGACAATCAAAAGAACAAGGCAGTGTAGTTTTGTCAATTACTATTAGGAACTAATACAGTTTTATAGCACTGTAGTAATATTGGTAATGTTCTAATTTGTTCTGTATTTCATTTAAATACATAACTTCTTACTCAGTTAAATAGTAGTTTGTCTTTTTTAACTATTTCCATAAAACTTCCGCTAATTGTGACAGCCGCTTAATTGGGCCAAAATGTACTGGTCCTTTAGGCCCAATTTTGGTCCCAGTTAACTAGAATCCATGTACTCAAAACCTTAAAAAATGTTGCATGGTACACGCTGCATGGTGTTCATTTCAGGCAGTCTGGTGCAGTGGGTAGTGCTGGTGCTCTACATCTCCAGTAATTTGGGTTCAATCCTCGTTACCGGCTGCCATCTTTGGGGAGCTTGCATATTTTTCCTGTGACCACGTGAACTACTCTCAGGTTCTTCAGTTTCCTCCCACATCCCAAAGAGGCACTGGTCGGAAGATTAATTAGTAATTTATCCCAAGTGTGGATGGATGATAGGTGAACTGAGAAAGTTGATTGAGCAAATGAGAGAGAATCGATTGCAGAGAAATAGGTTAGGAAGTGGGATTTCTCTGAGAGCCAATATTGGCTGGTATGTTTGCAGACATTTTTAATCTCTCCCTCTCCCAATGCATAGTGCCCTCTTGTTTCAAATCGTCCATCATTGTCCCTGTACATAAGAAAACCAAGGTAACATGCCTGAATGATTAGTGCCCTGTTGCACTCACCTCAATAATAAGCAAATGCTTTGAGAGGCTGGTTAAAGACTATATCTGCAGCATGCTACCACCCACACTGGTCCACCTACAATTGCCTACTGACAGTACCAGTCTACCGATGATGTCATAACCACAGCACTACACACTGTCCTCACTCACCTGGAGTCGAGGGATGCATATGTTAGAATGCTGTTCCTGGACTACAGTTCAGCATTCAACACCATAATTCCCTCCAGACTTGACAGGAAGCTCAGAGGCCTCGGCCTACACCTTGCTTTGTGCAGCTGGATCCTAGACTTCATATCAGATGGCTGAGAGGTGGTAAGGATGAGCTCCCTCACCTCTGCCCTTCTGATTCAACACAGGCGCCCGCAGCATTGTGTCCTGAGTCCCCTCCATTGAGGGATGTTTACAGCAGGCCTGGAAGGTCAATGGGGACACCAGTCATCCGAACCATAAATTGTTTCAGCTGCTTCCGACTGGCAGACAGTACCACAGCATTAAAGCCAGGACCAACAGGCAACAGGACAGCTTCATTCTATGAGCCATTAGACTTATAAATTCATATATGTGTACATTGCAGTGGAGTCATAACTCAAAGGTTTTTACTCCCTCACATTGCGGGACAGATGTAAAATTTAAATAAATTCAAAGGTGAAATGAATAACCTTCTCCGGTGTTGTAAGGGAATATGGCATTTTTCATAGGGTGCCTTGGTGATTAAATACACCACAAGGCAAAATGTTCAAGTTGAAACTATTAGTCAGTCTGACAACTGCATTACATTAATGTATCAAAAATAGGACAGTAAATAATCTGCTATATGTATCCCTGGCATTCCTGGCTTGTAGATGGAGAAGATGAAACTCCTGGAGATTGAGATATTGCACTTGGCAATAAGAATGTGCATATGAGCTTGCCAATATGCGTGTACATACGAATGTCTAAAAGTTCATGATCCAGGACATAGCAATGTTTATTGTCTAGGTTGAAATAATAAAGGGTTTAAATCTGAGGCTTTGCCCATTAAGCTGAACCCCAAGTGCAAAGTTAAAAGCAGAAAGGTCACTGAAATTAATATCCGTGTTACTTGAGTAACTTTTGACTTTTAGGCTAACTTCCACAGAAGAATAAATGCAGTATAGAAAATATTTTTATTGTATAATTTTACTTGGTAGAATTTTAAGTGGTGACTCTTGATATTTACTTAAGATGACCATCCAACATTAAAAATACAATAATGAATTCACACATCTTACAGAGACTACAGAAACTGATATTACCACTACTGAGATTATCAAACGCAGAGATGTTGGACCATACGGAATCCGTTCTGAATACTGTATTCGGAAAATTATATGTCCCATTGGTGTACCTGAAACCCCTAAAGGTATAGCTCATCTTGTGAATGTTTTCAAATTGAATATAGCATTTTCAGCCTCTTACTTTTTAAAAATTTTAGTACAATATATAATTTCTAATTCTTTTGATTATTAGCTTTATTTAAATATAAAACTTTGACTAACACGTATTTTACTACTTCCTCAAACCTAATGTTAGCGTCGTCATGTTATAAACGTGAAATTGATGGTGCTTCTTCAGTACCAGACTGGTTATTTGTTTAGTCCAGAATCTTTATTAGAAGCAGTTTTTTTTTTTTCAGTTCTACAGTGTGAGTTTTCTTAAAAAAAAGCTGCGACAATATTGTTTTTTTTTCTTACTTTAGTTCTGCTACTGGAGCTATTCTGTTTCTCAAGATTCAAAATGTTTAATGTCATTTCCAGTACACAAGAGTAAAGGAGAACAAAATGATTGTTACTCCTGATCCAATGCAGCACATGAAAAACACAATCAGATAAAAGGATACAATTATAATAGTAAAAATACAATGAATATAAATACATAAGATAGCTTATATACATTGATGTCTCCTAATTAGTGTAAAGAAAAATAATTAGAATCTCCCACTTCACCCAGACATCACCTGCTGTCCTCTGCCTTTACTCTGTATTACCATACAAGTTGCTGGAGACTTGTCTCTCCTTTAGTTGAACTCACTTTATTTTTGCCCAGTTTAACATTCCTGTTTTTTATTGTAGGTTGTATTTCATCAGAGTTGTTTTCCCTTTCCTCAACCAATCTGTGCACTTTCCTGTATACCTTGTCCAGTAGTTATTTAAAATTACAAACCTTTATATGCTGATTCTATCCTGTTTTCTGTGATGGTTACTACACCATACCTTTCAAACTTAATACAATTGCCTTTTCATTAAATGTTTTTGTAGTTCTGTACAAAGACTTAGTCCAGTGACTGTTGCTATCATGACTTGTGAGTCTGGCATGAAGATTTGGATTTCCTTCTATGCTTATTATTTCAAAAAAATTATCTCAGTCATTTGTATCCTTTTCATACAGCTCGGAAAAGAGGCTTTTTGGACCACCTTGTCCATGTTAATTTTAATTGGCCAGCCTTAGACCCAGATCTCTGTACCTGCCTCCAAAATCTCCCCTGAGAGCTGTTCCAGATATTTGCTACCCTCTATGTGAATAAACTTGGACCATGGTTTCACCTTAAACCTGTGACCCCTATTTGTAGATTCCTCTGCCCTGGGAAATTTATTCTATTTCTCCTATATATGAAACTCATAATTGTATAGATCTGTATGAATTCACTCCTCCATAGTGAATAAACTCAGCCTATTCAGTCTCCTTAAAATTACAGAGACCATATGTCCAACCTGTAACATAGCAACCAAAACAGAATACATTACTCCAAGTGTTGTCTAGTCATTGTTTTGTATTACTGCAGCATGACATCCCATTTCCAGTACCCTACTGCTTGCACTGATCCCTGTGGTACACCACTGAAGATTAAAGATATTTAAAGCTTAATTTTGTTTGTCACATGTAATTCAAAGCATAGTGAAATATGCAGTTTGCATCAATGACCAACACAGTCTGAATATTTGCTGGGGGCAGCCCCCAAGTGTTGCTATGCTCTTGGCACCAAAGTAGCATGTTCACAACTTACTAACCCTTACTAATACATAACATCCTTGAAATACACTTATAAAAAACAGCCAGCCAGAAATATACCTATCCACCACTATCCTCTGCCTCAAGCATTCAGTCAGGTCTGTGGGATATGATCAAACCATACTGAAGCCTTCTAATATGTCCTTGTCCATAAATCGTACACCTCAGAATCTTCTTCAGGTTCCCTAGCACTGATACAAGGCTTACCAACCTGCAGTTTCCAGGCTTTTTGTAATGATACTAATTAATTTCTGGAGCACTGCAAAATAACAAGTGCACCTACACCATAGACTAACATAGTCTGGTCAACAGTATGCTGCAGGAGTAGCATGCTTATTAGGGCCAAATTTTGAATCACAAGTTTGATACAAAAACCTTTGCAGTCTTTATTTGCTGCATTTTGGTTGCTCTTACTGAGGTCCGTAGATGAAATTCCTTACTCTGTCAAAGTTTTGGATATGGGAATGAAGATAAATGTTTATCTAATTTAAAGACAAGACATGTTCATGGACAAGTATTATTGCCTTGTTTTAAGATGCAAAATACAGCCAAGAAATAAGGAAACGTGATATTAAAGAGTAGGAAGTTGTAAAAGGTATTATCAAAACTTATGGGTTAATGTGTTAATTATTTTTATTTCTTTCTCCATTCCTTGCTCATTTTAAAGAAACTCCAACACCACAGAGGAAAGGTCTTCGGTCTAGTGCTTTACGACCAAAGAAATTTGAGGCCCCAAAACAGACTGGTCCAGTTATAATTGAGACCTGGGTCCCAGAGGAAGAACTGGATTTGTGGGAAATCCGCAGTTTTGCAGAGAGGTAGAACAGATTTGGTTTTATTTGATGAAAAGTATTGTTCAATGTTAGTACCACAAAGATCTCCAGTAAATCAGAACCTATCTTCATTTTGCCTCAAATTTACTAATCTTCATTCAGGTCCTCTTCAATTTACTAACAATTGACTTATGAATAGCCTGTGCATGTGATTGCACGTTTGGGTCATTAGGATGGACTTGCTGGCTGCTGCAGGACTGCAGGAATCTTCTGTCATGTGAGAACATAGTTCCCAGCAGTACTTCCAACTTGTAAACTGTCCGGGTTTTGAACTGTTGACAGGCATGGAACGCTGCCCTAACCTGGGGAGAACCACTTGTTGGGAGGCTTATAAGATATCACATTACTTTGGATTTTGCTGAATGTAACCAATAAAATAAATCTCAGGGTAGTATGTGATGACTTAAGTCTTGCTTTTTATTATGTTCCCATTAAAAAGTATGTGAAAAAGTTGTGATTTTCTTTTAAAGAAAATGGCCACATTCAGCCAAAGGATGTATGTAGGTAAACTGGAAAAGTAATAAATAAAAATCCATAGGGATGTAAACTTACTCTGCAAGTTGTAATCTACAAACAATGTTTTTTCTGTTGGGGTTTTATTTCTTCCACTTATGGATGCCTGAGGTGGGATGAAGTAATTATTAATTTTGCATTATCGAGTTATCATAGGCAAATGATATGTCAGAAATTCGAGACTATCAGGGAGCAGAAACTAATGTTGTTGCTATTACTAAGGAGAAGGAGCTTTGGAGCTGAAAGGTCTGAAGGTAAACAAGTCACCTGGATCAGCTCAACCACACCCCAGAGTTTTGAAAGAACAGGCTGAAGAGATTGTGGAGGAGGCATTGGTAGTGATCTTTCAAAAATCACTAGATTCTGGAACAGTTGGGGACAACTAGAAAATTGCAAATATCACTCCACTCTTTAAGGGAGGCAGAAAAAAAGGAAATTATATGCCAGTTTGCCTGACTTCAGTGGCTGGGAAGATGTTGCAATCCGTATTAAGGATAAGGTTTTGGGGTACTTGAAGGCACCTGAAAAAATAAGCCAAAGTTAGTATGATTTTCCAAAGGGTAAATTTTGCCTGAAAATCTGTTGGAATCCTTTGAGGAAATAACAAGCAGGTAGTTCAAGAAGAGTCAGTGAATTTGAATTTTCGAAAACTTGATAAGTGCTGCACGAGGCTGCTTAACAAGAAAAGAGCTCATTGTATTGCAGGAAAGATAATAACATAGATAGAAGATTGGTTTACTCGCAGGAGGCAAAAACTGGGAATAAAGGGAGCCTTTTCTGGTTGGCTGCCAGAGTATAGTGGTGTTCTGCAGGGGTCAGTTTTGGGTTTGTTGCTTTTCATGTTATATGTCAATGAATTTTGATGACAGGTTTGATGACTTTGTGGCCAAGTTTGCAGAATAATACCAAGATAAGTGGAGGGACAGGTAGTGTTAAGGAAGCAGGGAGTCTGCAGAAGGAATTGGGCATTAGGAGAATATGCAAAGAAGTGGCTGATAGAATATAGTCTAGGGAAGTGAAAAATTAAAGAGATGCAAAAGGACATGAGAGTCCTTGTGCAGGGTTCCCTAAGGGTTAGCTTGCAGGTCAAGTCAGTTGTAAGAAAACAAATGCAGTATTGCCATTCATTTCGAAAGGACGAGAACATAAAAGCAAGGATATAATGCTAAGGCTTTATAAGGCATTGGTCAGACCACACTTGGGAGTATTGTAAGCAGTTTTGGTCCTCTTATCGAAGAAAAGGTGAACTGGCATTGGAGAGGATCCAGAGGAGATTCACAAGAATGATTCCAGGAATGAAGGGATTAAAATATGAGGAGCATTTGATGGCTCTGGGCCTTTACTTGCTGGAGTTCTGAAGAATTGGTGGGGGTGGGGTGGGGAGACTCTCATTAAAACAATCGAATATTGGAAAGGCTAGATAGAGTGGATGTGGTGAGGATGTTTCCAAGAGTGGGGAAGTCCAGGCCCAGAGAGTACAGGCTTAGAATTAAAGGATCTCCCTTTAGAACAGATGAGGAATGTATTAAGCCAGAGGATGGTGAATCTGTGGAATTCATTGCCACAGACAGTCAAGTCATTAGGTATATTTAAAGTAGAGGTTGATAGGTTCTTGATTAGTCAGGGTGTCAAAGTTTATGGGGAGAAAGCAGGAGAATGGGTTGAGAGGGATAATAAACAGCCACGTTGGATTGGCAAAGCAGACTCGATAAACTGAATGACCTAATTCTGCTCCTATGTCGTATGGCTTTGAATGTAGAAGAGAGCTTCCTCTAATTCTTGCTAATAAAAGATATTGGTGGAATTTCTTCAGTTCCCTCATTTCTTGTAGTCATTTTTGGAATATGCACTTAAATGTTTGTGCTGGGCTGTGGGCTTGAAACCAACAATGGATTAATGGAACTGAGTACACAAGTACATTGCTCTCAGGCCTTTCACTTCAGTACTCAGTGCAAACCCAGCCCAGATGATGTGGAATTCTATTGCCCTCTGTTTGCTATTTTCTAAAGCCCCCCCACCCCCACCCATGAAAGGAATTGAGGTCTTGATCCATTTTCTGGTAATCACAAAACTGCACCAACTGCAGTGTTACTCACCACAGCATGGCAGCTATCAGAAAGATGAAGAATTTGTTTTGCTCATGCAGTTTGGAAATGCTCAATGCTTGTACTGTCACCAGAGAACCACAACCAAAGGGTTCCACTCTCCAGCACCAACAATCTGATTGGATTCAACCTCTAGAGATCAGAGGATAATAATCCAAATTTGGAACTTGCCCGTCTCTCACTCATGAATGTTTATTTTTTATGTGAAACGTGAACAATGAAAATTCTATTGAGTATATTGTAGTAAAATAGCATTTGGCCAAGTTCCTTGTATGATAACAATTTCTTAATGAACGTGTTTGATCATATACCTGTCTGTTTTAGGGTGGAAAAGGAGAAGGCACAGGCTGCTGAACAGCAAGCAAAGGTTAGTGAGCAGAAGAAGTCCGAAGAGTTCAAGGCCCAACTGGAGGCCCAGCTTAAACAGCAGCGCTTGGCTGCTCAGCAGGTGGGAAGGCATAAAATTTCCTTATCCCACCTGTCAATAAGTTGCATTATTTATCAACTTAAGGAATATGCACTCAGTGGCTATTTCATTAGGTACATGAGAAGAACCCAGTGGCGTCTTCTACTGCTTTAGCCCATCCACTTCAAGTTTTGACATGTTGTACATTCAGAGATGCTCTCCTGCACACCACAGTTGTGAAGCGTAGTTATTTCAGTCGCTGTCGCCTTCCTATCAGCTTGAACCAATCTGGCCATTCCTCTCTGAACTCCCACAGAGTTTCCATTCACTGGAATTATTTTTTTTTTGTTTTTGCACCAGTCTCTGTAAACTCTCGAGATTGTTTTATGTGAAAATCCCATGGGATCAGCAGTTTCTTTGATACTCAAACCACCCTGTCTGGCACCAACAATCATTGGTCAAAGTCACATATATCACAGTTCTTCCCCATTCTGATGTTTGATCTGAAGAACTGAACCTCTTGACCAGGCCTGTATGCTTTTATGCATTGAGTTGCTTCACATAATTGGTCAATTAGATATTTGTATTAAAGAGCAAGTGTACACGTGTACCTAATAAAGTGGCTGCTGTGTGTCTTAATCAAATTGTAGGTGACTGAAGAAGCATGGATATGTGATAAGAAAGGACATTGCTATGAAGATATTGACACGCAGTTGCATGCTTTTGTCACCATTGTTCAAGATACCTTGCACAAAGTAATGATTTAAAAAAATGTCCGGTCGGTTAGTCATTGCCCAACACATTCTCTAAGGCAACTATTTCAAAGTTTTTCATGTGGAGTTCTGTAGTTATGTAGAAAAGTGTTAAAGTACTTAAATTATTTATTAGCTTTACTCATGTTGGAACCATTTTTTAATCTGTCGTTTAAAAACAAACATTTCCTTCTAAGGCATAAAGAAGATTTTTGCAGTAGCTTATTTAGCATTGTTAGTTATAAATGAACTTATTATGTCAAATTCTAGTGTGTTTTTTGAAATGAAATATAAACTTTTTCACAGGAAAGGTAGAAGAGTCTTGCTTGTTCTCCAGCAGTAACGTTTACATTTCTTTGTGCATTGCATCATTGGTCTCAAAACCATTTACTAAATAAGGGTGATAGCCTCTTAATACTATGATAATTTAAATGTATTATTTCAGAATGTTGATTTTAAAGAATGTTTATTTAGGAAAGCTGTTCTTGCAAAATAGAGAGTACTTGGAGTTTAAATATGTTTCTGGAGCTGGAAATTTTTCACCATGATTGAATTGCTTGTGATTGTTTTCTTTGGAATGAATGAGGTTAAACCAAATCTTTTAAAGGACTTGCATGAGGCCACGATGGGAAAAAAGGGTATCTTTTTCTTGATCAGGATCTATTTTGGTAGAAAGAATATAATAGGAAGGAAGAAACAGATGAAAATTCTTCACCCCTCCACTTAGAGATGGTAATAGAGCTGGCGGATGTATTAAACAAATTACTTGGAAGCATACTTCAGGTAACATTACTGGATAAGTTACAGGCCGAGACCCAGAGGATAATTTTTATAATAGCTTATGATATCTACTTCCCCCCCCCCCCCCCAATTAAAAGCAGTATATGAAAGTAACTTCTGACAGTTGGTGAACTTGGGTTTGGTGCAGGATTGAATTTTATTATTTCTGTGGAATGAATTTGGTACCAGGCAAGAGCTTCAGTGAATGAAGTTCGAATCCTAGTAAGGGATTCAGAAATGTTTGTTTTAGACCCCCAACTTGTACATAGTTAGGGCTAATGGAATGGACAAAGTAATGGTCTGTATTTCTGTCCTCTTAACCATGAGTTAAAATGCCAGCAGATAGAAAGGGAGCATTTCCTCAATGCCTAGTTACAGCTCATTCTCCAGTCCGTTGGGTGAAATGGGAAACTGATGAGATAATTCATTCTTTGATAATGCATTTCTGCACAAGTGCCTCACATGACAATCCTTCTGTCTGTATTAGTTGATTTTTCCTGAGTGACTTTTCTGAAAAGATCCAATTAAAAGGAAGCTTGATCAATTTTGTAATATTTCTAAAGCGTTGATTTGTTCAAAACATCAATTCCATGAAAAGACTTGACTGTAAATGGATTGCATTTAATATATTTAATGTGTTGAATAATTTAGGTGATATGCATTTACTTGAGCTTTTTAACTGTTTATCAGTGACATTTTGCACACAGCCTGTTCATTGTAACTTATAGATTTGGTACTCCTGAAGTAAATTTATTATATTTTAATCTGTATATTTTTCATCTGTCAGTTTGTAGTTAAGCATCTTTTGTAATGAAGTGACAATTGGTTTTTAATCTTGCTGAATTTTAAAGAGAATTAATTGTACTTTGTGAATATTATGTAAGGGTGAATACTTACTGCTAAGTTTGATTGAATTTAATCAGAATAAAAGTGGCTGATTTTCATACCTATTTACATATCCCTGGCACTGATAACCTATTATCACCCCAGTTACGCTGTCCACTGAAATACTTCATTATTTTAGCTGCAATATAGCTGAATCCTTTTTTGGAAGGGGAAAATCAGTTCCAGTATTTCATTGCATGCTCCTGGCCAGTTATCAAATGTTGATGTGGCTTCTCTACCTATGGCTTTGAATTTTAACGTCTTTTAAAATTAAAGAATACTTTTATCTTTTGAGTAACTTTTTTCAGTGATCGTACTTTTTAAAGAAAAATCATACTACATATTAAAATGTGAAATCAATTAAACAGATATATTTTAAGGAACTGTGAAGGCTTCAGATTAATTGAAGCCAAAATTTCAAAGTTTATGATATGGAAATTATTATTGTCTCTGATCTGGCAAAGTACATTTAACTTGTTTATTTAAGTTTCATTTACCCATTAAGTTTGTTTGATTATTTTCTTAATGCCTGCTCTAATTGATGTGGTGTATTGATAATGAATTTGAATATTGTACACTTTATATCTGTAAATAAGATTAATTTTTGTGCAGGGGGTAGAGGAAGAGAATAACAGCAAGGAATTGTATCCTTGTAGATCTGAAGACTGGAATATTAGCAATCAAGTGTTTTATTTTTATGTTGTGAAGATATTTTTGCTTCTCAATGGAAAACTTTTAATATTTTTGTTATACCTCAACAGAAACGACTTGAGCAGCAAAAGCTATCTGCCACGCCTAATTCTGCTGCTTCTGCCTCTACAACCAACAGTACTGCTACCACTATTGCCACTCCTCAAAAGTTAGTGGTAGGCTCCTTGGCAGGGCAGGTCTCCCCAGGAACAAAAGTGGTATTTACCACTAAAGTGGGTTCACCAACTACTGTAACATTTCAGCCAAACAAGAATTTTCAGCAGAGTTTTGCTACCTGGATCAAGCAAGGCCAGACTGGATCAGGTTCGTGACTTGATGGATACAGCTTCTTAGTATTTGTGAGAGTGAGTGACAATGGAATGTGATTTAATGCACAGCTAGGTTTCATTTTCAGTGTCGTCAAGCAAGCACATATCACAGATACATGTTCTTATCCAGAAAAATGGAGAGCAAGATCAGTTAACGTTTTTGTTGTTAATAACTTTATCAAAATAATGAGTCAAACAAATATCTGAATTGAGAGCTAAATTGATACCAGTTCAGATTCAATTCATTTGAATGATTTTAACTTTGTATTTTAGATGTTAGTCCAATTGTTTTGTATAAAGTAATGGTGAAATCTAGGAGTTTGTCAAAGCAACATTATAAAGTTAACAACTGTTTTTCTGCAAGTTAACATATTAGCATAGAAATCCAAAACAACATTCACAGAATGCTGGAGGAACTCAGCAGGTTATGCAGCATCCATGAAAATAGGTAAACAGTTGACGTTTTGGGCCGAGATACCTCTTTAGGACTGGAACAGAAGAAGGAATGTGCCAGAATAAAAAGTTGAGAGGGGAAGGAGGATAGCTAGAAGGTGATAGTTGAAGCCAGGTGGGTGGGAAAAGTAAAGGGCTGGAGAGGAAGGATTCTGATAGAAGAGAGTGGACCATGGGAGAAAGGGAAGAAGGAGAGGCACCAGGTGAGGAGAAGAGATAAGATGCCAGAATGGTGAATAGAAGAAGAGGGAAGGATGATGGGGAAAAATTACTAGAAGGAGAAACCAATGTGCATGCTATCAGGCTGGAGGCTACGGAGACAGATAATGAGGTGTTGCTCTTCTGTCTTGAGAATGGCCTCATCGTGACAAAAGAGGAGGCCATGGATTGACATGTCAAAATGGGAACAGAGATAGGAATTAAAATAGTTGGCCACCAGGAAATTCTGCTTTTGGAGGATGGAGCAAAGGTTCTCATCAAAGTGGTCCCCAATTTACGTCGGGTCTTGCCAGTGTTGAGGAGACCACATCAAGAGCATTGGATACAATAGACGACCCCAACAGGTTTGCAGGTGAAGTGTTACCTCACCTGGAAGGACTGTTTGGGACCTTGATAAGGAAGGAGGTGAATAGGCAGGTGTAGGGTTTTTGTTGCTTTCAGGGATATGTGCCAGGAGGGAAATTAGTGGAGAGGAACAAATGGACAAGAGAATCATGAGGGAGCAATCCCTCTAGAAAGCAAAGAGTTAAGGTGCATAGGTAAAGATGTTTTTGGTGGTAGGGATCCAGTTGAAGGTGGCCAAAGTTGCAGAGAATGATGTGTTGAATGCAGTGAATCATGGAATGATCGGGCAGACAAGAGGAACTCTATCCCAATTAAGGCAGCTGGAAGATGGGGTCCAGGAAATAGAGATGTGGGTGAGGGCAGCATCAGTGGTGGAGGAAGGGAACCCCAAATCTTTGGAAAAATAAGGACATCACTGATGTCCTGGGAAGGAAGACAGCCCTGAGATCATATTCAATGGAGGTAAAGAAACTGAGGAAAGAGAATAGCATTTTTATAGGAGACCCGGTGGGAAGAAGTAGAATCTGTAGGTTTATAATGATATCAGTGGACAGTTTGTCTCCAGAGATGGAGACAGATCAAGAAAGGGGAAAGCGGTCTCAGAAATGGACCAAGTGAATTTAAGGGCAGGTGGAAGTTGGAGGCAGTTTATGAAATTGACGAACTCAGCATGGATGTACGAAGCAACCCCAGTGCAGTCATCAACGTGCAGTGCCTTGTGAAAGTATTCAGCCCCCAACCAAAGGTCAAGACTGACTGGGCCACTCAAGAAGATCAATTTCCTTTATTTGAAGGCACTCCATGGTTGCTCTGGCAATGTGCTAAGGACTGTTGTCTTGCTAAAAGGCAAACTTGCTCCCCGTGTAAGCTTCCTTGGATAAAAACCTGCTAGCCAAGATCTCTGTATTTATCAGCATTGATCTTCTCATCAATCCTGACCACATTTCCAGTCCTTGCTGCTGAAGAGCATCCATACAGCATGATACTACCTCACAGTACTTTACAGTAAGGATGATGTTACCTGGCTGATGCACAGTATTAGATTCACGCCACACATACCGCTTAGTGTTGAGGCCAGAAAGTTCCACTTTAGTCTCATCTGACCAAAGACTTCTTCCGTATCTTTACAGTATCTTCTTAGTAATGCTTTACGCGCAAGTTTATGGTTTTTTTAAGCCAGAACTTCTACCTTGCCTCTTCCATAAATACTCTTTTTGTTTGTGCAAGGCCTTCAGTATTGTGGAGCCATGAACTTTATCTCCATTTAAAACATAGAACAGTACAGCACATTACAGGCCCTTCGGCCAACAATGTTGTGCCAACCCTCAAATCCTGCCTCCCATATAACCCCCCACCTTAAATTCCTTCATATACCATTTGCAGCCATGGACTTTAGCAGATCACTCAGTGACTTGGCATCACAGTAGCCTGTCTTACAAGCGCCGTACTTCTCTGGCGACTAAGTTTAGAGGGGCGGCTTGACTCAACAGTGTGATTGTGGTTTAAATTTTTTTTCACATTTTCATGATGGACTGCGCTGAGCTCCGAGGTATGTTCAGTGCCTTTGAGATGATCTTGTACCCTTTCCCAAATTTGTGCTTTTATTATTTCCTTGACTTGTCTTGAATGCTCTTTTGTCTTCATTTTGATTTGGTTTGTTGAAAATCTGCCATACTGTTGGACCTTCTAGACAGAGGGAGTATTCTTATGAATTTATTGAAAACAAGTGATCTTCCAATTTTCTACATCAACAAATTGGGTGATTTGACAAGATGACTTCACTCAACCCTGGAAAATCTGGGCAGCAATGATGCATAAAGACAAGAAAATCTGCAGATGCTAGAAAGCGTAGAAATTACAAAGGGGATGGTTACTTTTCAATCTCAGTTTTGGTTTTTAATATTTAGTAAATTGTCGACAGGTTTTGCATTTTTCTTTCGATTTAACATGATGCACATTCTTTTGTAGATTAGCTCCAAAATCCCATTTCAATATATTTTTAAGTTTAGAAAATGACACCGTAAAATGTGAAGATAGTTGTGGGGATAAGCGAGCATTACCAGGGAAGGCTTGGAACGTGGACTGTTCTACATAGCCAGTGGGATCCTTGCAGGTGCCCATGGCTACCTCTTGAGTTTGGAGAAAGTGGGAGGAGCTGAAGGAAAAATTGGTGAGAAAGAAGACCAGGTCAGCCAAACCGTGGAGGGTGGAGGTGGAGGGGAACTGGCTGGGTCTTTTAATGAGAAAGAAACAGTGCTTTAAGGCCTTCTTGATGGTGGATGCAAGTATCTTGGGACTGGATAACCATGGTGAAAATAAGGTGGTCGAACTGAAAGTTAATGAGGAGATTGAGAGTCTCGCGGATGTAGGTGACAAGAGGCTGAACCAAGGAGGATAGAATGGAATCTAGGTATGCAGACATGAGTTCAGTGAGGCAGGAACAGGCAGAGATAGCGGGCCTACACAGAGAGTCAGGTTTGTGGATCTTGGGTGGGAGGTACAGTGGAAATGAGCAGTGTGGGTTAAGAGAGCTGTGAGTTTGGTGGCAGTGGAAGTGAGTTCTCCAGAGTTGACGAGATTAGTGATGTTGTTAGAAAAAATTTTCTGATGGTCCAGGGTAATGCCCTTTTTAAAGTTGCTGCCGGTAAAAGGAGAGTTGCTGTCAAAAAACGGCAGGCCCTTATAGTCACCGTCTTTGTAACTTTCTTCAATTGAATTAAATGAAATCTTGAACTGACAAGGGCTAGTTCATAAAAAAACTATTTATTTGTAAAATAGTACTGGATTAAAAATATCCAAAAATTATATCTTACATGGGAACAGAGTAAATTTTAAGGGTGCATTGAGTCTTAATCATTGCTCAGCAGGGTATGTGGCCCTATCGTAGACCAATTTTATTTGTATATCTTGGCTCTTGCTTCATCTGAATGTTTTAAAATTTAAGGAATTATTTAAAAAAATATTTCTATCAACTTCTACCTTAAAGGTGTTTTCCCCAACCTTACTTGCAAGATGCCTTGAAAAGTATTGGCTGTTTTGCTTCAGGATAGTATGCTGGTCTGTAGATTCTTTATAGATTGACTATAAAGTTGACTGACATGTCAGGCAGCAGAGATCTGGGGATGTACAATAATTGAATTGATGCCTGACAGAGGCTGAGAACAGAAAGAAGAAGTTCTTACCACAGATTGCCAGACCTTTTTGTAGGCAGTTCCTTTAATATTACAGCCTCTCTATGAACAAATGTTGGCTCATTGGTTTTATACCTTCATATTGCTGGATCAGGCAGCTTCACCAACCAATTTGTGAAATGTACTTAGTACGCATAGTTGAACAAAAAAAAACAAATTGCCTATTTTTATCTATGACTTGGCAAATAGGTTACAGTATTTGGAATCAGGCCCAGATGTCTCAAAATGTGAATAGGGCATTGGATGATTAGATGTTCATTATTGCTTTGTCCTTATTGCTGCACATCATTATACATCTATTACAGGACTTGTGGGTGGGGGGGGGGTGGAATTGAGCAGTGTTTCAAATCAGTGTTTTCTACTGGGAAGAGCATAAAGCCAGCTTTGTGTTCATCAAGGGTTGCTGAACTGTGACATATACATTGGCATCAGTTGGGGAATGAAACAACTTGGAAAAAATTAAATGAAAATCCTGAATTTAAAAAAAGTTTTTTTTTGTGAAAGATCAGTGGATACTGTATATTTAAATAGTTTTAATATATTTAACATTTTAATTATGTAGGCAGTGATGCTAATCATTCACAAGTGGGATTAATAACTTCACATCATTATATGACTCAATTGTACATAGGGTTATTTTTTAAATCAAAAGGAAAAAATGTATCTTTTATTCAAGTTTGCATACTCAGGATTATTTTATTTAGTTTTATTTTTTAATAGCAGATACTGTCATCAAAAGCTGCTCTTCTTAATCTCTGTGTGATTGTGGATACAAGTCTAAGTGTCTTTTTTATTTCTCTGGCTGTCCATTTTATTCCCCCACTAGTCACCAGCACAGTTGCCAACACAGGTACAACAATTGCCACCACAGGTCAGACGTTCCAGATCACAGGGAGTCCAGTAACCATGACGGGTAAGGTGATCACTGCCAAGCTTCCAATTCCTGCAAACAGCAAAATCCTCACCGTCAATGTGCCAACCACTCAAGGAGGTAGGGTGGAGTCAATGAATGTTTAATTTGTGTGAATGCACCAGTATCTGTCAGGATATAATAAATGCCTACCCGATCCCTTGTTAAATATGCACAAAATGCTGGAGGAACTCGGCATGTCAGGCAGCGTCTATGGAAGTAAATAAATGGTTGATGTTTTGGGCTGGGACCCATCATTCAGACTGGAAAAAGAAGGTGGAAGAAGCCAGAATAAAAAAGTGGGGAGTTGGGGAATGGAAAGAAGTATAAACTGGAAGATGATAGGTGAAGCTAGGTGAGTGGGGGAGGGAGGGATGAAGTAAAGAAGCTGGGAGGTGCTAATTGGAATTGAAGAAGAGGGAAGAGGAAAATTGCCTCTCTTAGGAAGTTAGAGAAAGAGATGATCATGCTATCATGTTGGAGGCGATCCAGATGGAAAACGAGATGATACTCCTGTAGAGGAAGCATGGACCGACATGTCGGAATAGGAATGGAGAATGGCATTGAAATGGTTCACCACCTCAACATAATCTGCCTGGTTCATCTCCAACATGATGGCATGCGCATCGATTCACCTAACTTCTGGTAATTTTCTCCCATTTCCCTTCTCTTCTTTTCAGTTCTCCAATCTGACTTCCCCTCTTACCTCTTCTCTTCACTTGTCTATCTCCTCCCCATCCTCCACTTGCCTCTCCTATCAGATTCCTTCTCCAGGCCTTCACCTATCACCTCCCACTTTCTTTCTTTGTCCTCATCACCTTATTCTGGCTTCTAACTTCCTTTCTTGTCCTGGTGAAAGGTTTCAGCCTGAAATGTCAACTGTTTATTCCTCTCCATAGCTGCTGTGTGACCTGCTGAGTTCTTCCAGCTTTTGTGTATGTTGCTCTGGATTCCCAGCATCTGTAGAATTTCTTGCATTTAAGTCTTGTTAAACTATGTTTGTTGTGTGATCTTCATTTTACTCTCTTTATTTTTAACCGTAAACTGAAAGCATCAGAGGAAAAAACTGCTGAGATCTCTTCACTCTGACAGCACAGTGGGACATAGTAGTGTGTCACTCTGGTTGCAGTTATCTTCCTTTCATACCAAAAATGGATCTGGCCTCACCCACACCAGTCTTTTATAAATATTGAAGTCCATTAGACCATACATCACAGGAGCAGAATTAGATTATTTGGCCCATTGAGTCAGCTCTACCATTCCATCATGTCTGATATATTATCCCTCTCAACCCCATTCTCCTGCCTCCACATTCATCTGAGGCATTGAATTCGACAGATTTACCACCTTCTGGCTAAAGAATTTCTTCCTCATCTCTGTTCTGAAGTGATGTCCCTCTATTCTTAGGTGATGCCCTCTATTCCTAGACTCCACTATAAGAAACATCCTCTCTGCATCCCCTCTCAGCAAGCCTTTCAATACTCAGTAGGTTTCAGTGAGATCCCTCCTGATTCTTCTAAACACCAGTGAGTATAGACACAGTGATCAAATGCTCATCATTTTGGAGAGGTTGAAGTTAGAAGAGATGTCCCACAGCCACTATAGTTTCAACCTGGCACTATTGTATTCACAGAATTAAACCCATCTTCCCAGACTTGTCTGCCATGAGCACTGTCCCACAAAGCTGCAGAGAGCCAGCATTTCAATGGTATTTGCTCAGATAAGAGTGAGTCCTGCTAGTTTTTAACATTCACTCTGGATTCCTTTTAGTGTTGTGGTTTCAGGTTAAGCACAGGCAAATAAACTCTGCTAATCGTCACCTACCACCCTGCCTCAGCAAATGGGTCAGTATTTCTCCATACTGAGCAAAAGTAAGTGAAAAGGCAAGAACACAATTGCTTATCCAGTGGAAAAGGAAGGGAGCAGAAGCCAAAATAAGGGCTTCTCTTTCCTTTCCAATCTTGATGAAGGTTCTCGGCCTGGAATGTTTATTCCCCTCACGTAGATGTTGCCTGACTTGCTGAGTTCCTCTAGCATTTTTGTGTATGTTGCTCAAGAGTTCCAGCATCTGCAGAATCTCTTGTGTTTGTGACTTTCGGACCGCATAACTCTCAAAAATCACTGGTGTAAAACATTGATGCACACAAGCTACTTTCTAAAGAGCCATGATTCTGGGTTTTTTTAAAAAAAGCACAGTAAATGTAATTAATTGCAGGACTGTGCAGTGCACCAATACTTAATGCCATTACGATGCATACATCACGATGCTCCTTATTGACTACAGTTCGGCATTGAATACTGGCTGAGTGGTGTGACAACAACAACCCCTTGCTCAATATCAGGAAGACCAAGGAGCTGATTATTGACCACAGGAAGAGGAAATCAGAAGTCCATGAGCCAGTCCTCATTGGAGGATCTGAAGTAGAGAGGGTCAGAAAGTTTAAATTCTTAGTGTTACAATTTCAGAGGACCTTTTCTGGGCCCAGCACATAATTGCAATTATGAAGAAAGCGCAGCACTGGCTCCACTTCCTAAGGGATTTGTGAAGATTTGTCATGACATCTAAAATGTGACGAACTTCATTAGATATGTGGTAGAGAGGATATTGACTGGCTGCATCACAGCCTGGTATGGAAGCATCAGTGCTTCAGCATCAGTGCTCCATTCAAATCCTACAAAAAGTAGTGATTGTGGCCTAGTCCATCATGGGTAAAGCCATCCCCACTATTGAGCACATTTCCGTGGAGCTTCATCATCGGAAAACAGTATCCATCTGGGAACTCTCCGCTTGTTACTGTAATCAGGTAGAAGGCACAGGAGCCTCAGAACTCACACTACCAGATCCAGGAGCAGTTATTACCCCTCAACCACCAGGCTCTTGAACCAAAGGGGATAACCATTCAATTTCACTTGCCCCATCACTGAAAAGTTTCCACAACCTCTGGACTCACTTTCAAAGACTCTTCATCTTGTGTTCTCAATAATTTTTCTGTTTGTTTGATTGTTATTATTTCTTTCTTTTTGTGTTTGCACAGTTTTTTTTGTCACCTGTTGTGTGGTCTTTCATTGATTCTATTATGGATTTATTGAGTATGGCTGCAGGAAAATGAATTTCAGGTTGTATATGCTGACGTATGTGTACTTTTATAATAAATTTACTTTGAACTTGATTCAGAGCATGGGGTGTTTAAAGTAATTTGGCAGGGAGACAGGAACCTGAGTGATAGCATGTGTGGAGCATTGACTGATTGTTACCAGCATGGGTGGAACATTGGCTGATCGGCAGAAAACAGAGTGGGAATAAAGTGATCCTATTCTTGCTGGCTGCCGGTTACCAGTGGAGCTCCACAGGGGTCGGTGTTTTGGGATCGCTGCTTTTTATGATGCATGTTAATGATTTGGACTATGGGGTTAATGGATTTGTGGTTAAGTTTGCCGATGATACATAGATCGGTGGAGGAGCGGGTAGTGTTGAGGAAACAGAGAGCCTGCAGAAAGACTCAGATAGTTTAGGGGAATGGGCAAAGAAGTGGCAAATGAAATAGAATGTTGGAAATTGTATGGTCATGCACTTTGGTGGAAGAAATAAATGGGCAGATTGTTATTTAGCTGGGGAGAGAATTCAGAATGCAGAGATGAAAAAGGATGCAGGATACCCTAAAGGTTAGCCTCTAGGTTGAGTTGGTTGTGAAGAAGGCAAATGCAATGTTGGCATTCATTTGTATAGGTACAGAATATAAGAGCAGGGATGTGATGTTGAGGCTCTATAAGGCGCTTATGAGACCACACTTGGAGTATAGTGTGCAGTTTTGGGCTTCTTATTTTAGAAAGGATATACTGACATTAGAAAGGGTTCAGAGAAGATTCACAAGAATTATTCCAGAAATGAAAGGGTTACCATAAGAGGAACGTCTAGCAACTCTTGGACTGTATTCCCTGGAGTTCAGGAGAATGAGAGGGAATCTCATAGAAGCATTCTGAATGTTAAAAGGCCTTGAACAGATTAGATATGTCAAAGTTATTTCCCATGGTAGAGTCCAGAACAAGAGGGCACGACTTCAGGATTGAAGGACGTCCATTAGGAACAGAGGTGCAAAGAAATTACTTTAGTCAGAGGGTGGCAAATCTGTGGAATTTGTTGCCTTAAGTGGCTGTGGAGGCCAAGTCATCGGGTGCGTTTAAGGCAGAGATAGATAGGTTCTTGATTAGCCAGGGCATCAAAGGGTATGGGGAGAAGGCAGGGCAGTGGGGATGACTGGAAGAATTTGATCAACCCTCGATGGGCCGAATGGCCTACTTCTGCTCCTTTATCTTATGGTTGGAATTTCTGGGAGCAATTTGTTAGGCGCAGTATAGATACATTCCAAAGTATTAGTATTCTAAAGGCACAGTGATGCAAGTGTCAAAGCTAATATAGAAGCCTAAGTAATGGAGCAAAAATTAATGGGAAGTTAGAGGATTGGGATGCTTTTATAATTGCCCTCTGTTGGTTTCTTTAAAAAAGTCAAAGAAGGAAAGGATGGAATACAAAGTTAAACTATCCAATAATACTAGAGGATACAAAATATTTCTTCAGATATAGAAGGAGTAAAAGGGAGGTGAGAGTAGGTATTGGACGGCTGGAAAATGATGTTGGAGAGGTAGAAATGGGGCAAGGAAATAGCGGACGAGCTGAAGTATTATGCATCAGTCTTCACTGTGGAAGACTCTAGCGTGGAGTCGGAGGAACTGAGTGAAGTTGCCATTACTAGAGAGAATGTGCTTGGGAAACTGTAAGGTCTGAAGGTGGATAAATCACCAGCACCAGATGGTCTGTACCACAAGGTTCTGAAAGAGATTGTGGAAACACTGAACGATCTTTCAAGAATCAATACGTTCTGGCATGGTACTGGAAGACTGGAAAATTGCAAATGCCACTGTTCAAGAGGGGAGAGAAACAGAAGAAAGGAATTTGTAGGCCATTTAGTCTGACCTCAGTGGTTGGGAAGATGTTGGCGTCAATGGCTAGGGATGTGGTTTTGGGGTACTTGAAGGTACATGATAAAATAGGCTAAAATTAGCATGGCTTTCTTGCCTGACAAACCTGTTGAAATTCTTTGAAGAAATAATAGATAAAGGAGAATCGGTGGATGCTAGATTTTCCAAAGACCTTTGATAACGTGCCACATATAAGGTTGCTTAACAAGCCTGGAGCTCATGGTATTTCAAGAAAGATACTAACATGGATAAAGCATTGGCTAATTGGCAAGAAGCAAAGAGTGATAATAAGGGGATCCTTTTCTGGTTGGCTGCAGGTGACTAGTGGTGTTCCACAGTAATCGGAGATGGGATTGCTTCTTTTTGTGTTACATATTAATGATTTGGATGACAGAATTGATGGCTTAATGGCAAAGTTTGTGGATGATATGAAGACAGATGAAAGGGCAGGTACTGTTGAGAAAGCGGAGTGGCTGCAGAAGAACTTAGACCAGGAATTCCTAACCTTTTTTATGCCTTGGACCATGGACCTTGGGGTTAGGAACCCCTGACTTAGATTAGAAGAACAGGCAAAGAAATGCCAGATGGAATACAGTGTCAGGAAGTGTCAGGATATGCACTTTGGTAGAAGAAATAAAAAGATAGACTGTTTTCTCAATGAAGAGAAAATTCAAAAACCTGAGACATGAGGGTCTTGGGAATCCTTGTCCAGTATTCACCAAAGGTTAATTTGCTGCAGGTTGAGTCAGTGGTGAGGAATGCAAATGCAATGTTAACATTTATATTGAGAGGACCAGAATATAAAAGCAACAATGTAATTTTGAGGCTTTATAAGGCACTTGGAGTATCGCGAGCAGTTTTGGGCCTCTTATCTAAGAAAGGATGTGCTGACATTGGAGAGGGAATGAAGGTTTCCAGGAATGAAAAGGTTTCCATATGAGGGCTGATAGATAGCTATGGGCCTGTACTCACTGGTATTAAGAAGAATGAGAGGATTCTGTTTGAACCTATTGAATGTTGAAAGGCCTTGATAGAGTGGATATGGAGAGGATGTTTCTTATGGTGGGGGAATGTTGGGCCAGAGCACACTATCTCAGAATAGAGGGATGTCTATTTAGAACGGAAATGAGGAGGAATTTCTTTACCAGAGAGTGGTATATCTGTCTTTGCCATAGGAAATGTGGAGGTCAAGTCATTGGGAGGTTGATAGGTTCTTGACTAGTCATGGCATGAAGGAAGAAGCCAGGAGATTGGGGCTGGTGGGAAATGGATGCGCCATGATGAAGAGGCAGAGCATTGCTCAATGGGTCAAATAGCCTAATTTGTTCTATATCATATGGCCTCATAGTCTTATAATAAAGGACACATTTCAACTTTTAAAAAAGGGCTTTGCAAGAAGGTTCCTTTTCTCCCCAGCTCAGAGATGTGCTAACTCTTGGAACATGTTGTTTTGCATTTGAAGAGCTGTTTTGTCTGTAACTTTGAAGGTGACAGCAAAACTTTGTGTGATCAAATGTTTTCCAGCTGTCAGTGGTGACATTTGTTATTCCAAGTTGTTATTATTTTTAAAAATGCAAAACCTACTCTGTTCCGTGTGGATACAGCAAAGTAGAAAAAAATAATTTTCTTTCAGATTCTGCACTCAAACCAACACAAGTTGTGAATAGGAAATGGAATTTAGTCATGGAATGTCCAGCTAGCACCTCAATACAAATGTCCTATCATCACTGATTATTATGCTGACAAACTTAGTGTCATCAGAAACTTCAGCTTTTTATTCATTTATCCAGTACATAAATTGCAGTAAATGTTGGCTCCAATTCCATGCAGTGTTGATTTTTACCAGTCTTTCTTTTGTGCAACACAAGTAAATGACTTCTCTCCATAAATAAAATCTACAACTGCTTTCTTATTCAACCTGATGACATCCTTGTAAAATTCAGCTATTTGCTACAGCTGACTTTGCATAAATCCATAAAATTCAAAATGTTGGAAATACTCAGGCAATTCATGATGAGAAAAACAGTTAATATTTCAGATCATTGATCTTTCATCAAAAGGATTTTATAATCCTCCTTGTCTCCCTCTGATCAGGTGATACTTTACCCTTGTCTCTGCCTTGCTCTAATGCTGTTATATTTTTATACACATTTTATTCCATATCCATACTTTAATCTCTAACTTTATTTGTTATAGAATTCTTTGTACATAATTGTTGATTTCCTATTACATGTAATGTATATGGTGAATGAAGTTGATCCTTGATTGTATTTGTTCAAGCACTCACTCTGTCCATAATAGTTTCTAATAACTACATCACAACATTCATTGGACACAAGATCTATCAGCATCATTTTTCATGTTATTTCTTTGCTCTAACAGATTGGAAGTGTTTTAATGATTTACTGTAGTCCAATGATTAGGCAGTGAATTGAAGTGGACGAACAATGAGTTTTCCCTCCTTTTACTTTTACAGGAGTCGTTCAGGTGCAGCAGAAAGTTTTGGGAATCATTCCATCAGGCACTACTACAAGCCAGCAAACCTTTACTTCATTCCAACCAAGAACAGCCACAGTAACTCTACGACAGAATGCACCAGGTACAACGACATCAACTCAGCAGGTACAGGTACTTACTATTCTATTACTAATAACCGTATAAATCTTTGTAGCTCTGGTGGATGCTCTTTAGGCATAGCTGCACCGACGTTTCACCTGCAAAGTATGTACAAGCTGAATTCACAGTGAGTGAAGGGAATTGGAAGGCACTCAATAAAAAAACAAAAACAAAAATGAAACCCTCCTACCTACACAATGTCCATGTCCCTCCACCTTTGTTATATTCACGTGTCACTTTCATGATATCCTGGAATTTTGACAAAAAAAATCTTTTAACCAGACATACTGCAGTTCAATGAGGGGAGAAATAAATACTGTCTTTGCCCATGATATCTGTATCTTGTAAATGAAAAGCAGTCAGGCATGTTGGACCAAATGGCTGTAGAATTGTTCTTTGGCTAAGCACATTTTAGCAACTGGCAACAAAGTTAACATGGATACCCAAATAATTAAAGATTTTTCTCGTGTCCTATTACATGGTCTGTTTGGAGGTCCTTGGACAATTTCAGTTTTGCTCAGTTTCACAGGTCAATACAGTCTGTTCATCAAATAATTATTTGATATTTTTTGATATCAAACTTTGGGGTTGGTTAGTAAAACCAATTTTTCAAACTCCAAGGGGTTTTAATGTAGAGTATTGGTTAGCGTAATGCAATTGCAATGCCTGTGACCCAGGTTAGTTCTGCCATCATCGGCAAGGAGTTTGTACGTTCTCCTTCCTTGTGATGGTATGGATTTCCACCAAGTGCTCCGGTTTCCTCTCATATTCTAAAGACGTGCGGTTTAGTAGGTTAATTGGTCGTGTGGGTGTAATTGGATGGCCTGGGCTCATTGGGCCAGAATGGCCTGTTACCGTGATGTATCTCCAAATAATACAATAAAAATACTAAATTAATTCATTTCTTACACATTGGATCAGAGCTGTCTGGTTTTAATGAATTTGATAATGTTGAGATACAGCTCCATATATTCAGAAGGCATTTTGTTATCTCTATTGTGCAGAATGTGGATTGCTGTTTCATAATTAATATTGTTTAATGTTTAATGCCAGGTTCTCACAACAGGAGGAACAACACAGATACGCCCTGGCGTTACAGTTATAAGGGCACCTTTTCAGCAGACAGCAGCAATTGGGAAAACTATAATACGAACACCTTTGATGGTACAACAAGGTATACTTCCAGCCAGTAGGTTCCCCTTTTATATTTCCCATAAAGATAGTCATCTGATGCATCAACCACTCCATCTGTTATGCAGGCCAGGTCACATTTCTTTTCATTTCACAATAAAAATGTACAGTAAATCAGTACACATCTTTCTCTCCATTCATTGTGCTAGCATTTCAATACATTCTCTTACTGTGTGTCAAATGCCACTTGTGTTTCTTCCCTAAACAATGAACCCATGCAGCATGTGAGAGGCTGTTAGTGAAGGCTAGTTCCCTCCCTGTTTTGTGACAGCAGGGACCTGAATTGTGATCCTTGCCCCATATTGTCAAGTGATTGCTGTGCTGAGCTTAGTACATCTTATGTACTACTGCACCCTGGAATATGTCATTTAGTAACATTTGCTTGTGGACATTTCTACATCATTGGCATCTTTGATTTTATGCAGTTATTTGATATTGGTTTATTATTGTCACATGTACCAATATATAGTGAAAAGTTTTTCTTGCATACTATTTATACAGATCAAATCATTACACTGTTGAGCTAGAATAAGGTAAAACAATAACAATGCCAAAAAGCTATCTAAAGAGTGCAGTGCAGGTAATGATAAAGTGCAAGGTAGATCATAACGAGGTAGATTGTGAGACCAAGAGACAATCTTACTGTACGTGAGGCCCGTTCAGAATCAGTTAAGTGGGATAGAAGTTGTCCCTGAGCCTGTTGGTACAGGCTTTTAGCTGCTTTATTGTATGTTTGAAGGGAAGGGGGATAAGAGGCAATGTCAGGGGTAGTTGCAATCTTTCGTTATGTTGGCTGCTTTACTGAGACAGCAAGAAGTATAGACGGAGTCCATAGAGTGGAGGCTGGTGTCTCTAATGTGCTCAACTGTGTCCACAGTCACCTATAGAGTAGTTGTCATAGCAACCGTTATGCATCCAGACTTGCAGCATTGTTGCTATCCTGTCCCCCTGAAGATGGATAAATCTGCTGCTTGAAATGTCTTAGAGCTTAAGTTGCATAATTCAATAACTCTTGTGTTGGAGTCAGGATGAGAATAAATGAAAATAAATATTTTTAAACATAAACATTAGTCTTGAGCAAAATAAAACAAGGAATTAAAGTTCATAAACAGTGCAATGAGTGCACAAATATATATTGTATATCCAACATATGAAATAAATCTGAAGCAAAATGAACCTCAATTTCTCTTTGCAAAAAGTGGCCAATACACTTCAAAGACAATTATGCTGTCATGAGCTTAACACAAGCATGAGATTCCTCCAAGTTAGCACAACACTTTACAGCGCTAGTGAACATTCATCATTCAATTCCCACTACTGTCTGTAAGGAGTTTGTAGTTCTCCACATGACCACGTGGGTTTCCTCCAGGTGCTTTGGTTTCCTCCCACATTCCAAAAATGTACTTTAAGAGTTTGTGAGTTGTTCGCATATCTTTGTTGGTGACAAAAGTGCAGCACCATTTGCAAGCTATCCCCAGCAGATTCCTTAGACTGTGTTAGTCATTGACACAAACAAAGCACTTCACTATATGTTTCAATGTACATGTGACAAATACAGCTAACCTTCTAATCTTTTTATGTGATTGATCTCCTCTTCTTCCATAATAAGATGTGATACATTGGTTTACTGGGCATATCAAGGTTAGATATTGCACTTAAATTCAAAGATGAATTGGATTTGATAAGGTCTAGCCTTAATAATATACCTTACAATATCCTTCTACTTCTATTCCAGCTCAAAACCAACAAGTAGTCACCCAGATTATTCGTGGACAGGCTGTAACAACAGTGCCAAGTACAAGCAACTTGGTTCAAAGTTCCACCCAGAAGATGGTTACTGCTCCAAGCACGCCTATGCAGCCTGTCCAAAGTCGGCCTGCCACACCACAAGGCCAACAGCCAACCCAAAGGCCACAGCAGGGACAGGTCCGGTTAACAATGGCACAGCTCACTCAGCTCACACAAGGGCAGGTAAGAATTGAGGTAAATTGCTAGGAAAATGACTTAGAACAGTTAGAAATGTGTTTCAGTTCTAAACTATCAATCCTTAAATCAAGTAGGTAAAGTAACTGATCTAAATTTTCTGTGTGAAAGAGAAATTTGGAAATTAATTTGAAGCTGCTCCACCCAGTAGTAGCCAATCTATCTCATTTGCTCAAAAACAGGTGGGCATTAGTAATGAGGATATTTGGACATTTTCAGATGCAGTACATTAGGCGCATTAGAGAAATTCTTAGGCATAAAGGTGATCGAAAATGAAGGATCATGTAGGAGAGAATGGTTAGATTGATCTTAGAGTAGGTTAAACTAAGTATCAAATCATGTATTTGAATGAAATACAGAACAAATTGGAACACTACCAATACTTCTGCTGTGCTCTAAAATTATGTATTAGTTCAGAAGAGGTATCAACAGAGGAAGTCATCCAGTGTATCTGAGTGTTCTTTTGAACAAAATCAGCACAGATACCCAGTGCATATAGTGGACTGCTTTCAATGATTACATCCTCCAAATCTTCATTTTCATTGTAACATTCAAGATGATAGCTGATAACTTAAAAATTCATACTTCCTAACTTGTTGAAGTAGTGAAATTGTTTAATGTTCACTCCTGGCCATTCTTGGCATCTGCAAGCCTAAATGCTTGAAATAGCAGTGAGCAAGTCATTTCTGAATTGTCTTGCTGCTTATTACTCGCCAACAGTCAGTGACGAAAATCTTTGTTATTTGAACACACAAGCACACAAATAACGTTATTTAAAAACTGTTTGCTCTAAACACGGTGTAGTGTCTTAATAGCCACTTGGGCATGCGTATGACTGATGCTAATTGCAAACTGTTCGGCAACAGTCTCCTGCCCCAGTTTAGCAGTATGGTGTTCCAAATGAATGAAAGAAAGGAATCCCAGCTATTTTCTCAATTTGATTTTATTCTTTTAGAGTTGTCCCAAATAAACAGCTGCCCTGGTTACCCAGTGGCCCAATTAACTGGAATCCACTGTACTAGCTTAGTGGGGACAGTCCAAAATAGATTCACTAGTCTAATGTCTGGATTAGAAGATTGTTCTATCAGATAAAGAAATAAAATCTATGTTATTTGAAGTTGAGGAATCTCGGTGAAACATCTGAACTCCGTTGGAGAATGACAGTGTCAATGTTGGAAACCTTAAGATGATTTGGTTTTGTGATCAGGATACTGAGGCAGGAGGAGATATCTTCTCATAGGGAGTGCTGAATCTCTGGAATTCTCTACCCCAGAAGGTTATGGGGGCTTGATGATGGAGAGTATTTGAAGAGGACATGGATACATTCATGGAAGATAAGGGGGATCAAGGGTTTTGGAGAACTGGTGCCGGGGAGCAACCTGGGTCAAATTGTGTTGAATGGTAGGGCAGGCTAGCAGGGTCGAGCAGCCTACTCTTGCTTCTATTTAATGAGCTTATGTTCACCCATTTGGTAATGGTGTGGTTTTATTGACTGGATTTGGAGAGTTTTACCCAACAGTTATAATCCAAGCTATGAAGTTAACTACTTACTATATGGTCCACTCAGTTTTGAGTATTTGAACAGCAGATCTTTCAACCAACAATACCAAAGTAGGCAACCCAAACATTGTTACATTGATTATGGGAGTTTGCTGTGCACAAATTGAATACCTTATTTTCATTATTACGGTAATGATGTGCTTCAAGAATATTGGTGTCCTGAAAGGGATATGAAAAGGACAATACAAATGTCAGTATTAAGTAGCATGTGTCCATAAGACATAGAAGTAGAATTAGGCCATTCAGCCCTTTGAGTCTGTTCCACCTTTCCATCATGGTTGATTTATTAGCCCTTTCAACGTCATTATCCTGCCTTCTCCCCATAACTTTTGATGCCCAAAAGTCCAAACTTTTGAATCAAGAAGCCATCAATCTATACTTTAAATATATCCAGTGACTTGGCCTCCACAGCCCTTTGTGTTGTATTACTATTCTAATTTATTCTTACATTGAAATTACTTTTGTATTGTTGGTTACTAGCTCTTCCTACATCACTTCTGGGAGGAGCATTAGCAGGATAATCTGTTAAAATATAGATACATTACAAAGCTCTTCTAATTGGTAATTATGCTGCTGATGTTGCAGAGTGGAGGTCAGGGACTGACTGTGGTTATTCAAGGGCAGGGGCAAACAACTGGACAGCTTCAACTTATCCCACAAGGTGTATCAGTTATACCTGGGCCAGGACAGCAGTTAATGCAGGCTGCTATGCCAAGTGGAACAATTCAGAGATTCCTCTTCACGCCATTAACAACAGTGACAGCATCAGCTGCTGCAACTACAGCGGCCACTACGACAACAATAGCACCAGGTAAGATCTTTATGACGATATCAAGTATTTTAACTTTTTCACCTAATGAACTCTTATGGAATTAGTTCTGGAAAAGTCATTTCCTGACTGCCTTTCTGGAAGTACAGATTTTTTTATATGCTTACAATGCAATTGGTGAATGTCATCACCAGAATATTGCTGTAAAATTACCCTATCATTGCCTTGTGCACAAGAAGTGTGTATATTGTTGAATATTTCATTCGCTAAGCAATTAACCTCTAAGTCATTGTACCGATGATATTGGAATTTATCATAATAGGCACATTTTCTACTTTGCATCGATTACCTATTAATTATGTTCTGTATTGTACCTATACATTTATGAGATGCTGCATATATTTGATCTTGTTCTATAGCTTCAGTGGAACCAAAACCTGTGCAGACAACTGTACAACAAACACAGTCTCCAGTTCAGTCTCCTCCTCAGCCTCCGCCACCTTCTCCAGTTCAGACGCCAGCTGCCTCCCAACCACCGTCCTCTGTACAACCTGTCCAAACGCAGCCAGCACAAGGCCAGCCAACTGAAAAGATCCAAGCTCAGCCGCAAACCCAGGTTCCTTCAGCACAGACTGTACAGTCCCCGCCTCCGCCCCAGCAACCTCAGCTCCAGGCTCAGACAATGGCTCCTCCACTTCCACTTCAAACTCAGCTTACGACTCAGGCAGCAGCTGAGACACAGACTCTGCCTCAGGTTTCTCAGGGTGTGGTTCAGCAGCAAGTGAAACTTCAGGTCCCCGTTCAGATTCAGCAGCCAGGTCTGACCCCAGCCCAGCAAATCCAAAATGTTGTCAGCGTGCAAGCAGCCAGCGTTCAGGAACAGCTGCAGCGAATCCAGCAGATCCGCGAACAGCAACAGCAAAAGAAACAACTGCAGATAGACGCTAAAAGAGAACATTTGCTGCAGACAACAAATCAAAATGAAATTATTCAGAAACAGGTAATAATTGCCATGAGGAATTAAGTTTATTTTCTGCATGATATGCTTTTCTTCTAACTTTTGCATTCTGCCATTTCCTTCATTAATTTGAACCAGTATGTCCTAATTTAAATATGGAATAGTCAATAACTATTAGGAACTAATACACACTTTTATAGTACTGTCATAGTATTGGTAGTGTTCTAATTTGTTCTATATTTTATATAATCACATAATCTGTCACTCAGTTAAACAGAGGTTTGTCTTTTTTTTTAAACTACCTTTTTAACTGTTTCCATGAAATTTCAGCTAACCAGGGCAGCTACTTAATTGGGCCAAAAGGTATTGGTCCTGATGTGTACCAATTAACCAGAATCCGCTGTATCATGTGGCAGCAACTCAGTGCATAAAAACATGCAGACCTAGTCAAGAGGTTCAGTTGTTGTTCAGACCAAACATCAGAATGGGGATGAAATGTGATCCAAGTGTCTGTGGAATGATTGTTGGTGTCAGACGGGATGGTTTGAGTATTTCAGAAGGTAACCACTGAGTATTAGGTACAGACTCCTAATAAAGTGGGCCTGAGTTTAGGTTCTTCTGGGGAACTGGATTGTATATTGATCAGTTAAAAATAGTATTAGTCAAATGACACTGCTTTTTAGGAGCACTTGAAGTGCAAATGATTTTTATGTAGTTCTTAAACTGAATCATTGCAGTATATAAATTTTGTACTCCATGCACCTCCTGCAGTAATCTGATTCAAAATAACTACCTCAGGTAACCTGCTGGCATTGATGGTTACTGAAGTCAACAGTGATCACCCTCCTAAGGATGTCAAACCACATCTATGGAGGGGAGTAAAAAGTTGGTGTTTCTGCCTGAGATCTCTCAGGGCCTGTTAAAGGGTCTCAGCCTGAAACATCAACTGTTTACTCCCTTCCATAGATGCTGCCTGACTTGCTGAGTTCCTCCAGCATTCTGTGAATATTCAAGATACTCAAGATTTCCAACATCTGCAGATTCTTGTGTTTATGACCATCCTCCTAATCTTACTGTTTGTAGGTTTTCTAAGGAAGTCTTTATTGCTTGTGCTGTTTTAACTTGATAGCCAAGTGACCAGACTCCTTCATTTGAAAGTCGATAAGCTACCTTGCCAGAGCCTCACTTGCTGAGGCCATAAATTTGAACTAACTGCATCAAGTCATTACCTGAAGGCAGTTCTGCTATTAAGCTTCTCTGGAATAACATGCCTGTTGAAATGTTCTGATCTGTGAACTTTAATATGCTGCATTTAGTATTTAAGACAGTTATTTTAAAAAAACAGTTGCTCCAGAGTAAGCAAGACGCACATTTCCCCCAAGTAGTTTTTGTCATCCTATTCAGTCATTGTGTGTCAGCTTAATCCTGGCTACTTTCCTCATTTCCCCATACTCCATTTCCAACCTCTATTCCTGTTTACCAAACCTTCTCACTCCATTTTTTCATCCTTCCCTACTGTCACCATCATTTCCCCCACCAACATCCATCCCTCTCCAACTATGATGTGATGCATCTATGACCATCATTAATCAAACGTTTTATCAATGTATTTGTTGCTGCCTTACCTCCCCGGTGTTTGCTGATGTAAGACCTTGAACTATTTAGTATTTCATTCAATAATGTTATCTTTCATGTATTAACTGTTTTGTTTCTGTGTAGGTGGTAATGAAACAAAATGCTGTCATAGAGCACTTGAAGGCAAAAAGTAGGATGATGTCACCTGCAGAGCGGGAAGAAAACCAGAGGTATATTTATCTAAATACTATTTAGTAGAATTATGAAAGAATACATCAATAGAGTTTGTCACTCAGTAAGGTTAATGATCTCTCTATCAGCAAGAAAGTTATCTTAACAAAAATAACAATATTCTTTAGTTTTCATTTCCTTAAAATGAACCACTTATTTTCTCTCCACTCTGACCTTCCATGCAGTTGAATTTGACAAAAGCCACTTAACTGGTTCTTGATTTATGCAAGTAGTTTGGCGTTCTCTTGTACATAAGTACAAAATTTTTAATTGCCGTGAGAAAGCAGTGAAATAAAACAGGATAAAGTAGTTTACCGAAAATAAAATGGCTTATCCTGTACATAAGTTGGACTGCAATGATGCTAAAGGTTTGAAAGAGAAATGGAGAGAAGTGGTGATTTATGAAATTGGCTCTAACTTCGTGTTTTAATTGACCGGCTTCTCAATTTAACAAAATGCACCAATGGATTTTTCGACATAATCCTTTGTAATTGCTTGCTACGATTTATAACTTGTTAGCCACCTTTGTCTACCGTTTCTAAGAAGGCATGGTTCCTATTGCGAGATCTTGGTTTTGTTAGCTTAGTTTTATTTAAAACACAAAAATATCTTGTATTTTTCAGTTTACCAAGAATGAATTAAATCTGTGAGTCCATAAAATGTAATTTCGGTCTTGAGTGTGTAGTTTTCTCTGTTCCAAATTAGAATGGTTAACTTTTAAGGACTAACTTTGGTATTTGCTTGAAAAATCACTTCCTGAAGCTTTTGTACCATCATTCATTATTCAGAATGTCCCATCACTCTCTAGCCCAAATTGGGTACGGCATGCACCCACAAGCAATAATGTAAATTACCACAAAGATTTTTTTTTGGTTTTTTTTTGGCAATTAATGCAAAAATCGACTCCACTGTGGTATCATGAGATTTCCTTTGCATCTACTTGAGAAGGGAGGTATTGTTTTGGTCTAACATCTGATTTAACCATGGCATCTTCAACATTATAGCTCAGTATTAAAATGGAGTGTTAATTTATGTAGAGTGGGACTTGAGTCAACAATCTTCTTGACTTTAGCAAGATTATACCAATATCCATGTAAGCTAAGTACTGGTAAAGGAAATGTGAAACTAGAAAATATCCATACATTCAGTCATGACCTGTGAACAATAACTTGACATCATGAATGGTCATAGGTTTTCAAGCAATCTATTATCCTTTTGGGTAGAAATGTGAAGAGATTGAAGGGTACTTCATGAAACAAATCTCTTTTGAGACTGATTATCCAGTGCTTTTCATACCTAAAATAATAATGAGAGGTAATTTGTGAATATACAATTCACTCCCTTTGAAACAGTATCAGTTCCAACCAGTTTCTTTTACGATGATCTGTTCTAAAAACTGCTGAGATTTTTAAAAAATATACATTGAAATCGAGATTTTTTTCTAAAATGAGTGGTGTCTAACTTCTCCATAGGCAATACAGTTTTCCTTTAGATTCAGTATACACGTTCTTTCATATCTTGCTGATCAAGAGGTCACCTTGTATGATGTAGTAATAAATATTTCCAGTTGCTATACAAGGACTATTCATTCTCCCATCTTAAGAAACATCTTATCCCTGCTTGCTGAATCCTCAAATAACACAAAGATTGTCAAAAGCAGCTTGAGAAATCACGGGTATAAATGACATGTTGTGCTCCTAATTACCTTCAAGATCTTAAATTGACCAATTAATATTTAAGTAACTTATTCTAGTTCTTATGAAGGTAAGAAATTGGAGTTGCTTGGATTCATGTGAATTACACTAACAAACTGAAGATTGGTAGTGATTTATTCCCACCCGGATGATAATTGTTGATGTAAGTCCTACACACAATAGTCATCTAATGTTCTTGGCTTCTTGGAGAAAAGTTGGAAGTTGATTGGGGGGGTGGTGGGGGAGATTGCAGAAAACAATATTACATGCTTTCACTACAGTGGTATGTCTGAAGAGGGAGCCAACCAACCTATGATTTTGGCAATAAATATTGATGCAAGTATTGTTTCCAATAAACTTCATCTTTTAACGGTTTGTGTTGAAGGAAGAGATTTATTAATGGAAATTATTTCTGTGCTTTACAATTCCCTATAAAATGTTTGATGGAGATTTAACAGATCATTGATAAGTGCATTAGTGATTTATTTTCTTCTTGTTGGGTCCAGAATGATTGTGTGTAATCAGGTCATGAAGTATATTCTGGATAAAATTGATAAAGAAGAAAAGCAAGCAGCAAAGAAGAGAAAACGGGATGAAAATGTGGAGCAAAAGCGCAGTAAACAGAACGCCACCAAGCTATCAGCACTGTTGTTCAAACACAAAGAGCAATTGAAAGCTGAGATCCTTAAGAAAAGGGCATTATTAGACAAAGAACTTCAAATTGAGGTCCAGGTATGTGACCATTAACTTCTTTGTCTTAGAAACAGATTTCCATCTCTTTTGCACATAACATTTTACATAAAATAAAATCCTGTACACAACAGTGAAATGTTTATGATAAAGGTTCATCTTTCACCCCACAAGACATAGGGGCATAATTAGACCATTGAACTCATTGAGTCTGCTCTATCATTTCATCATCGCTGATTTATTTCCTCTCAACCCCATTCTCCTGTCTTCCTGTAAACTCCTTACTAACCAAGAGCTTATAAATACCTAAAGCTTTGCCCTCCACAGCCATCAGTGGCAATGAATTCCACAGATTCGCCACCCTCTGGCCTAAGAAATTCCTCCTTATCTCCATGTAGGGTAATGAGGAAGAAGTTTGATTATGCTGGTGTTTTCTGTTTTTTGAAAAGATGTTGTGGTTTCCACTGCTCAAAAATTCTCAAGAATTATATGGTAAGAAATTTTAACATGTAACAGCATAGACAATTTAGCCCACTGTCCTTCCCAGTTCCTTTTGAGAGAGCTTTTCAATTCATCCTGTGTTTATCTCTTTCTGCCAGTAATGTTAAACTGGTTATTAGCAGGTGTAACAATTCTCCTTATTTACTTGATCAGAACTACAGGTATTATTAATCTCCCTTTAATCTTCTTTAACAAAATTAAATCCATAGTCCTTGAGCCCCAGCTCTGTGACATGCTTCCTAAAATTTGGTACTCAAAACAAGGGTCATTTCTTTGGATGAGGCCTAATTACTGAAATTTGAAGGATTGGTATAATTTTCTTGCCTTTCACCTTTAGAAGCTTCTATCTATAAGACCATGTCTTTTATTTTACTCTTTGAATAGTTTATCAACTATTCCACCAGCTACAAACCTTTAAAGTAGCATAATTTTAGTTCGTATTGCCTCTTCGCAGTCTTTACAGAATATATTACTTCACACTATTTTGCCTGTTTCACCCAATTTTTCTCAGTCCTCCCTGACGTTTGCCACTATCATCCTTACTATTTGAACTTTATAGAATCACACTTTCTATATCCAACTAATGCCATTAATATTTATTTAAAAGATCAGAGGTTTTGGTACCATATCTTGCAGAATAAGTGTGCATTTCTTTCTAGGTTAAGGAAACACTGCTTTCTTGGTCAGTTTTTGAGTTCAAGTTTATTGTCATTCAACCATACACATATATAGAGTGAAACAAAAAAAAAATTCCTCTGGGACCAAGGTGCAAAACATTGTACATATATTCCATACAGCATATAAAATAATATTAATACTATAATATTAGCAGGTATTTAAAAAATTCAGTAGATGTACTAGTGCATATGTGACATACAGTTAAATGTACAGCAGTATAATGCTACTTGCGCTGTCATAAATAATGTGTACTGGGTGATAGCAGGGTGTTCAGAAGTCTCACAGTCTGGGGGAAGAAGCTGTTAGCCAGCCTAACAGTCCTTGTACTGTGGTACCTTCTGCCCAATTGTAGGTGGTCAAGAGGTTGTGGGATGGATGGGAGGGGTCCTTGACAATGCTCAGGGCTTGGAACACAGTGCTTCTGGTGTATGTCCTGGATGGTGGGAGGAAGAGGCACCCTGATGATTCTCTCAGCAGTCCTAAGAACATAAGAAATAGTAGCAGGAATAGGCCATCTGGCTCGTCCGCCCTTCATGGCTGATCTGACCATGGACTTATCTCCACCTACCTGCCTCTTCCCCATAATCTTTAATTCCCCTACTATGCAAAAATCTATTCAACCCTTGTCTTAAATATATTTACTGAGGTAGCTTCCACTGCTTCATTTGACAGAGAATTCCACAGGTTCACCACTTACTGGGAAAAGCAATTCCTCCTCATCTCCATCCTAAATCTACTCCCCCAAATCTTGAGGCTATGTCCTCTGGTTCTAGTCTCACCTACCAGTGGAAACAACTTTCCTGCCTCTATCTTATCTATCTCCTTCATAATTCTATAAGTTTCTATAAGATCAGCTCTCATTCTTCTGAATTCCAGTGAGTACAGTTCCAGGTGACTCGATCTTTCCTCATTGTCTAACCCTCTCATCTCTGGAATCAACCTGGTGAACCTCTTCTGCACCATCTCCAAAGCCAGTATATCCTCTTTCAAATAGGGAGACCAGAACTGCGCACAGTACTGCAGGTGGTACCCTATACAGTTGCAGCGTAACCTCCCTGATCTTAAATTCAATCCCTCTAGCAGTGAAGGGCAGCATTCCATTTGCCTTCTTGATAGCTTGCTGCATCTGCAAACCAACCTTTTGTGATTCATGCACAAGCACTCCCAAATCCCTCTGCTTAGCAGCATGCTGCATTTTTTTACCACTTAAGTAATAATCTACTTTCATTTTTCCTTCCAAAGTGGATGACTTTGCATTTACCAACATTGTACTCCATCTGCCAGACCCTTGCCCACTCACTTAACCTATCTATCTCTCTGTAGACTCTCCTTCTGCACAATTTGCTTTTCTACTCAATTTAGTATTATCAACAAACTTAGATACACTACACCCAGTCCCCTCTTCCAGATCATTAATATATATTGTAAATAGTTGTGGGCCCAACACTGACCCCAGCAGCACACCGCTCACCACTAATTGCCAACTAGAGTAACATTAGTCCTCACAATTGGTTGCAGGGCCATACTGTCAGATGGCTGGCAATTACCACACCAGATGGTGATACAGCTATGGAGTTCTTGTTCTGATTATAAAGACAGTGATGAAGTTCAAACCAGGTTATGCTTTGAATAATTGTTCCTCCTTTCCTTCGAATGCATGAACTCCAAGGAACATTTTGGCAATGTGATCAAAACCGCATTTAAGTTCATGTATCAGAGGGTGCTGTCACTTCTGCCAAAAACTTATTTCTATTAACATGTGGTGAAATGAAACTCAGTCAGCAATGTGAGGTGTGGTTTAGGATTGTTTGGAAGTGAATCCTAGATTACTGAATTTTAAATTTCCCTGGTTAGCTCTACAAAACCCTAGTTAGACCACACTTGGAATACTCTATTCAGTTCTGGTTCCTCATTATAGGAAGGATATAGAAGCTTTAGATATGGTGCAGAGGAGTTTCGTCAGGATGCTGACTGGGTTAAAGAGCATGTCTTATGAGGATAGTTTGAGTGAGCTTAGGCTTTTCTCCTTGGAGAGAAAGATGAGAGGCAACTTGATAGAGGTGTACAAGACGATAGGAGGCATAGATCGAGTGGATAGCCTGAGACATTTTACCAGGGTGGAAATGGCTAATACCAGGGGTCATAATTTTCAAGTGATTGGAGGAAAGTGTAGAGGGATGTTAGAGGTAGGTATTTTACACAGAGTGGTACGTATGTAGAATGCACTGCCATGGATGGTGGCAGATACATTAGGGGCATTTAGGTACATAGATGTTGGAAAAAATGGATGACTATGTAGGAAGGAAGGATAAGATTGATCTTAGAGTAAATTAAATGGTCAGCACAGCATTGTGAACCAAAGGGCCTGTGCTGTACAATAGAGTTCTATGTTCTAAAAACACTGAATTTGAGAGTGCTGACACCAGGCAGTCCTCCTCCGGTGTCTGAGAGGCCTGGAAGTGAAATCCAAAGCTGATGGTGCAGTAGTGTTCTGGTTCATACACACATGTTCCTCACCTCTTGACTTTTTTGTGAATTTAATCTCATTGACTGAAATTCTATTCCATTTGATAGGAGGAACTGAGAAAAGATAGGAATAAGTTAAGGAAAGAGAAGGAGAAGGCACAGGCAGCTGCTCTGCACACCGCAGCCCTTGCAAATACAAATGCAATACAAACTGTGGTGACGCAGAAACGAAAAAGGGAGGAGGAGAAGGAACCTGCAAAGGTGAAGAAGAAGAAGATGATTTCTACTACCTCAAAAGAATCCAAGAAGGACACAAAGCTTTACTGCATCTGCAAGACACCTTATGATGAATCAAAGTATGTAATAGCCAAATGTTTCTTCTGCATATATTTCAAAATTTGAACCAATTACTCTTGGTTATGTGATGGCCTTATACCACAAAGTTCATGCAGGATTCCAAAAGGATTTGCAAAAGGTCCCTTTGTTTCAACAGATGCATAGAATTAACATGCAAGGTCTCAATCTCCATATTAAGAGAGATAAATATTTGAAAGATTGAGAGATCTAGATTTTTTGGTCAGCTGGTACTGCTGAGGACTTGAGACCAGCATGGATTAGTTTGAATGTTAGGACTGGCTTTAGGGTCCATGTGGTCTACTGCTCCTATTTTGTTGTTTAATTGTGTCCTCATCAGGGTGATTCTCAGGGATGTTTGCTGTTCACATTTTCTAACAAATTTGTGCAGGAAAGCAGTATGGCACATAGAAAATTCTCTACTGTGGCACTATAATCTGGAAATTTCAAGTTGCATGAGCTGAGTTCTTGGAATTAAGGAATGATTTATTATAGCGGATAGAGACTGCTGCAGTGTCTGTAAGTGAGGAGTGTTCATATTCATAGAGGAAGGTATTGTCTTATCCTGAGAGAGCAAAGCAATGAAAAATTGTTTTAAAGACAGAATAGTCCAAGTAGTTGCTTCCAGTACTATAGATTGTAGTTTGCTCTCTCTCTCCAACAGTGTGGCACATGGCAGGAATGTAGCATTGTCAATCAAGGCTGCAGATCCATAACACATTGTCACCACACTTTCTGCATTTTATGATCAAACTAATTTTTCACTACTTAGTCTGCCACAGTGATGATTCGGGGTAGCCTTTGGGTAGGAATGAAATGCTTGTTCCCATTTTAACCAGTGTTATTGTCCAGATCATTTTTGAGATTGTGTACAATCCTTATTTCTTGTAGATAAACCAATATCCTGTTGTTCATTTTGAAACTCAATTTTTGTACAAAAATAAGTCGTTTTTGTGTTGGTTCTAACTTAAACATTTTTTTCAACCCCTGTTGTAAAGGATAATGAACATTTAATAATCATGTTAATAGAATGGGTGTTGGACTGTACTAAAATTAATATTATCTGCAATCCTGTACAATTATTCATTGATATATGATTGTTCCTCTTCTCTATCCTACCACAGTGTCAAAATGTAATAAGTCGCCCTTTATTCCCAGGAATAAAGTGTGGTATTTTCCTACAATTACAGGGAAAACTACTCTTAACTGTTCTATTTTCCAAGTTATTTCATCAGTTCTGCAAGAACAGCTTAGTAGCCATTCTTACTCTGAAGAAAAATCAGACCTTTGACTAGAAAGGTCAAAATTGTAGGAATTTGCAAAATAACCATGTTGTTATTGCATGACATGGTCCTGTGCCACAGTTGCTAGTACAGACTGCCAGATTCAATATTTCATAAGACCACAGAGCAGAAGATATTGGAGCAGAGTTAGGCCATTTGGCCCATTGCATCTGCCCCACTATTCCATCCTGGCTGATTTATTATCCTTCTTAACTCCATTCTCCTGCCTTCTGGCTTTCTTCAGAATTTTTTTTTAAAATCTGCTTTGGTTTTGATTCTGAAAAACATGATGCAATGTCACCTCCATATTTTGGTTGTGATCAGTAGATCTGACCTAAAGTAAATGCTAGTGATCTCTGTTGCATCATTATGAAGGCAGAAGGAAGGAGAAATTTTCTTTGTCATTACACAACACTCCTGGCCTGCAGGAAGAGGAATATTCATTCCTCAGGGAATATGTCCATCAGCAAAACACACAACTTCAAATACAAAATCAAAGGAGTACCATATCTCGTATTCTGACTAATCCAGTGTGATCAGGTGGTCTGCTATCTGGGAACTTTGCCATAATGAAATACCATGTACTTTCACTAAAATTTAGTTTACATTAAAGGGAGTTCTATTTTTCTTCTCTATCACAAATGAGAAAAAGGCTCAGTCAGCCTTTTGAACTTCCTGGTAGGCTAACTGGAAACATTGCCGTTGGCCAGTATGCTATCTTGGATTGTAGCATTGAACAATCCAACTTACTCCAGTGATTATGTAGGAAATAGGGTAAACGTTTTGAAAGTATGAATTGGAACACATTTCTGAAGCTCCATTACCTGTGAATCCATGAATTGTTCCTTCTGTTTTGGTTTTCCTAATTAATATCATGTCAAGCATCATGATTTCTCGTGTTCCTTGCTGAATTCCCAAGCAAAAATACCCAACGGTTCTGTAGATCATTTATCATTAGCAGTATACAAGTGAGGTCCTTTTTGACTCTCTCTCATTTTTGTATCTTTTTCTCTGGGGAGGTTTATAAGGTCACCCTGTCTCACCATGGTTGAGACTGATTTGTTGATACTGTAGATTAGGATCCTTACCTGCCTGCTCTGACCTAATATATCAGTACGTTAGTATGCCTCACCATCATGTTGCCTCTGCATGATTTTTTTAAGTTAATGGAAGGGAGAGAGAAGCCTAAACACACTCCAATGTGTGTGTTCGTTTTTCAGGTTCTACATTGGCTGTGATCTCTGTACGAATTGGTATCATGGAGAATGTGTTGGTATCACAGAAAAAGAGGCTAAAAAAATGGATGAGTACATTTGCAATGAGTGTAAACGAGCACAGGAGGGCAGCAGCGAGGAGCTCTACTGTATCTGTAGAACACCATACGACGAATCACAGTAAGCTGAAACACCAACAGAGACTTTATATCGCCCTTTGAATGCTTTCCTATTGAGGGACAGGCATGCACTATTGTCCTTTGTAGATGCCTTTTACCTGCTGTTTGTGATGCAAACTGCATGAAATCATTATTAAACTTGCCTGTACTATATGTTACTACTCCATTTTTTGATATCTTCCAGTGGTAATCCATTCACTGTCTGCTTTGCTGGTGTCTTCTCCATTAAATTTGAATGTGTGCAAGTTAATATCCTGCAGTCCCATCTGTTCTGGTTAGGACAACCACATTTAATCCATTTCTTCCCTTCTCCTTTATCTGAAGACATTTGACTCACTGCTGAGATATGCTCCCATTGGTTCTAAGCATTCTCACAAACTGAATAACAAATACTCCAGAATTACAAGCTTATGTCCATGTTGAGTTATCATGGCAAAGCTAATTCTGTCCTTTTCCAACATCATAGCCTTCAGTATCTGTAACGGGTTAAAGCCTTGAAACAAACAGCTGGAGGAACTCAGGCAATAAATATCTGTAAGGGGAAATGGACAGCTGACGTTTCAGGTTGAAATCCTTCATCTGGACTGAGGCCAAACTAAGCCTTGACAATTTTATCCCTCCAGCTCTCAGCTCAGGAACCTACTTGTCACTAGCTTGGTTGCAAATGGCTAACTCCACAGACTGAAAATGAAGCTAGGAAGCTTTGTGATCTGTATGGCTCTTTCATTCCACATCTCGCTGAGTCACTCTTGGAATTGCATTTAATCTTAAATCTGCTTGGGGTTCCTGAAAAATTGTTTTACTTCTATGAGTAAAATGAAAAAAATCAGATGATGGATGTGAATTGTATAATAGGGGATTAAAATTTGGCACCTTGAAACCCAGAGAAAATTCTGCAGATCATGATCAGAAGATACTGGAAATGCTCAGCAGGTCAAGTAGCATCAATATTCAGTTAATTCTATTCATTTCTGAAATGCTATAATTATCTCTCCATAAAATCTGATTTTTTTCTTACTATTAAGCTTTTTGGAAGCCTTATGTCTAACATTAAACAATACAATTTTGCAGGTTTCAAGAAGCAGTTTTCTGTTTTGTTAATAGTGAAAACTTTATTATGCTTGAAATATTAACAGTTTGACTTGGACGTTACTGTTTAACAAAGCAGAAAATTGCCTGTAGTGTCTCATAACGTTTGTTCTGGACTGCATTGAATGTTGCTATTCATAGCTTTGCAGTATTGTCTTTGTGCTACCTGTGATGGTGTTTCCTCTTTTGAAATATGAAAATATAATGGGCCAAATATTTTAATGGCTTAAATCATTCACTCCCTGTGGCCAGTTTAGAGATTTTTCTGATCCCAAGGCTCGCTCAAAATTGTGCTTTGCAATTTTAAAGTTATTGGGAATAATTTATATTTGAAATAATTGCTTTCTTCACTGACTTGCTTGGAACTGGGCCTGTAAAGCAGGAGGGATTACATCTGGGTCAGACCGGAACCAATGTCCCTGCTTGAGGAGATGGGGGAAGAGTGCTGATGCTTTTGAAAAAGGTTGAATAGTAACCACAGCAGGATGAACAGAAAGAAAGATATGATGATAGAAATGAAAGACTGGAAACAACAAAACAAAAGTGGAAAATAAAGAAATTGAGTGCTAGGAACAAATAGGGTCACACCGTAAAACAATGCTAAGATGACTAGTAATGTTAAAAAGACAAACTTGAAGACGTAGTATCTCAAGGATCAACTTTATTCACCACATACATTTATATGTGTTAGGAATTTGGTCAGGCCGTGTAAGATGGTCACGCTCTGTACATTGACAGTTGGTCAGTGTGCAGTGTATTCACGGTAAGGTAGATGAATTAACTGTGATTACAGTTATAAATGAATATGATATAGTGGTGATTGCAGAGATGGCTTTAGGATGGCAGGGATGAAAACAGAACAAGAAAGTATTTGGGAAGGGTGAGCAAGAAGGACATGGAGTTGCGTCCTTAATAAAAGAAGGTATTGAAGATGGATATCAGCTGAATTCTTATATGTTCATCATGTTCTTTTTAACCAATGCATTTGGATAGGAATAGAGAACAGGTCATTCTAGACTGGCTGTTATGTAATGAGAAATCTTTGTTGTACAGTATCCCTCGAGGAAGAGCAATCAGTGTATGACAGAATTAAATTTGAGAAATGAGAGAGTTGATATTGACGTGTGATTTCTGAAACTATATAAAGGAACCAGTATAGATACAAGGGGTGAGTTGCAAAGTCACTTGAGAGTTGAGAGCGTAAAGGTAATGGCAAACATATAAGAAGTTTATGGATGAATTACAGAGATTATTCATTACTGTCTATCATAAAAATAAAACATGAAAGGAGACTCAGCCAAGGCTTAGAAAACTAACTCAGAGTCAGTGTTAGATACAAGAAGAGAAATATCAAATGGACAGAAAAGACAGCAAACCTGAGATCTGGGAATAGTTTTAAATTCCAGCCGATGGTGACAAACTGGTTGAAAAGGAAAAAGTAGAGTGTGTGAGTGTAACTGCAGTGAAGGTTAAGAACAGGTTGGAAAAGCTTCTCTAGATTTGTGAAGCAAAAAAGATTAATTTTTCACTACTTAGTCTGTCACAGTGGTGATTTGGGAACAGGAATTTTTAATGGGAAGCACAAACTATTGAAGAAGTGGATAATGATTAGGGATGGGAATTGGACTGATTCTCTCCAGATTTTGCACTGCCTTTTGCAGTGCTGTATAATTTAAGCTAATTCAGCATAGTCTAGTGATTAAACTGTGAGTCTTTTGATCTGCATGGCTGAACTACATTTTACTATAAATAGTTGGTGTCACAAAGAGAGTATGCTGAAAGAAACTAAATACATAAGCAATGGTACGGTTTGGTGTTGCTGAACTTTACAGTTAATATAATTGTGGGTTTTTTTTTTGTTTAAACCCATAGGTTTTACATCGGCTGTGACCGTTGCCAGAACTGGTATCATGGGCGCTGTGTTGGCATACTTCAGAGTGAGGCCGATCTCATTGATGAGTATGTCTGTCCACAGTGCCAGTCCACGGAGGATGCTATGACTGTGCTCAGCCCTCTTTCCGAAAAAGACTACGAGGGTCTTAGACGGGTGCTGCGCTCATTACAGGTAGGAGACTTTCTTAAAAAGAAACTTGCTGTTATAACTGCAAATACAGTCAGTCGTTAACTTTTCTGCTTACTATATCACTCAAAAGCAATACAAGATTGGGGAGTAGTTTAAGTAAAACACACAAAATGCTGGAGGAACTCAGCAGGTTACGCAGCATCTATGGAGAGAAATAGACAGTTGATATTTTGGGCCAAACCCACCCATTACAACCCTTTTTGGCCTGTAATTTTGACAAACAAGAAAGTCTGCAGATGCTGGAAATCCAAGTAACACACAAAATATGCTGGAGGAACTCAGCAGGCCAGGCAGCACCTATGGGGGAAAAATTACAGTTGACATTTCGGGCCAAGACTCTTCAGCAGGACTGGAGAAACAAAGATGAGTAGCTTTAAAGGGTTGGGGGGTGAAGAGAGAAGCACAAGCTGATAGGTGAAACCGAGAGGGAGAGGGATGAAGTAAAGAGCTGGGAGGTTGATCGGTGGAAGATATACAGGGCTGGAAAAGGGGGAGTCCAATAGGTGAGAACAGAAGGCCATGGAAGAAAGAAAAACCTTTTTTTTCTCCAGTCCTGCCAAATAGTCTCAGCCTGAAACGTCAGCTGTACTTTTTTCCATAGATACTGCCTGGTCTGCTTAGTTCCTCCTGCATATTTTGTGTTGTTGCCGTAAGTTTGACAATTTGTTCCTTTATACAGATCCTACCTGACCTGCTGAGTTCCTCCAGCACTGTGTGTGTGTTACTCTGAATTTCCAGCATCTGCAGTATCTCTGGTATCTGTGGGGTGTCAGTTAAGCAGTTTTCCACACTTTGGTCTGTAATATTCTGCAGAAGTCTTTGCAGTCCTTTGCAATAGAGAGTGATGCTGAATCTTCTCTCCTCCTTCCCAATCATTCCAAGTAAAATATATAACTGACAGGATTGTGCATTTCAAGCAAATCAATAAGGATCAATAAGTATATTTAATGTCAAAGAAATGTATACAATATACATCCTGCAATTTTATTTCTTCACAAATATCCGGCTAAATAGAGGAATGCCCCAAAGAATGAATGACAGTTAGACGTTAGAACCACAAAGCCACCCTCCCAGCTTCCCCCTCCCACACACAAGTAGCGGCAAGGCAATAACTCCACCCCCCCAAACAAAAAAAAATCGATGCCCTCCACCGAGCACTCAAGTGTGCAGCAAAGCATCAATGAAGGCACAGACTTTTAGTATCCCAAAGACTACTTGTTCACCCAGTAATTCAACATACCACAGGCGCTCTCTCTCCCTAATAAGGGAAAAAGAGATGTCCCCGTTTCACAGTGAGAGGAGGGACATAACAAACAACTCGCTGATTATGATGTTAAAAGTCTGTTGCGTTGCTTTTTTCAAGCTCTGCACCCAGAGAATTGGCTCTGGAAAGTCTCAAGTCTCTGTGTTCTCCTGTGACAGCTCAGTCAGGGGCACCAGACTTGAGTCATCCCGTTTCCAGAGCCATGAAAATTTGGCACCCTAAAGGCACGCTAGTCTTCCAGGCCACATTCTTGGGATATCAAAAAGCGGCCGGTCGTGAGGCCCAGAGCAGGTCCCATTCCCTCAAAGAACCAAAGTCAGAGTGTGACTTCAGGTCAGGGTCTTCCAAAGATGTAAGCAAAAGAGTCGCCATTTAGCGCCATTTGGACTTTGCTCTGCCCTCCTACATGCTAATTGACAGTATTAACCATTGAAAGGTTTAAACTAGCTCTCTGCAATTTAATACAAGTCCAAAGCAAAACATTTTATCAGTGACAGTTTTTAAAAATGAACTGTGAAAATTTAAAATTCAGTGATATTATTCTGTCACCATTTTTTTAATGAAGCAGTTAAATTGTGAATTACAAGTACTGTTTTAAGTTTTTATCTTGTAAAGATGCTATTGTCAATCCATTCTTTTTTCTGTTGGTTTCTAATTTTGGGTCTATAGTCTAAGAATGTCTCCCTCTCTCAGCTGTGAACCAAAACAATAAAGGAATTATTATCCAGCATCAGTTGAGCATCATTAGTTCAGTAAACTTTTTTTGCAAGAGATGCATATTAATTTATGCTATTTAATCTTGCAGTGGGAGATCTGAGGCTTGAGTTTAGAGTCAAAAGGAATGCCTAATCAATCACAATTTGCAATCCTATTTAGCTAGACACATTTCTAAAAGCTGAGTATCAAATATGTGTTTGAGGATTGTGCTCAGCCCCTTTAAAAACGGTGCAAGATATTTGGTATTGTCATTCAAGCCTGCGACTCCAAACAGGCAAACCACAGAACCTCCTTCTCAACTTTGGCTGCCTATAGAAATGAGTTTTATTTTATGTTAGCACTACAATAAGTAAGCAAGCTGTGGTACAAGTCAATGGGTCTACAAAAGACCAATCTCAGTGAAGACCAGTGTCAAATAAAGGCTGTGTCGAAGTTCCAATATTATTCTCAATCTGTCATGTTGGTACCCTTATCTCTAATTAATATCCTGTGAACGCAGAGCTAATCTTTAGAATTAGTGGGAAATTGTTCGGCTTATTTTATCTACAAGGTCTCCCAAGTCTCAGGAATCCAGCTGCAGTAGTTAGCGGATAATTGTTCAGGGGCCGAGCTCCAAATTGTTACTGAGTCTTTCACTAAAGTGTAGAAGAGGATGGGTTCAGTACTGTGCCACATTGCCCTCCAGTGAGATCTTGGAAAACATGGATCACTGCTCAAATCTCCAAAGCCACATCTCAGTGAAGGTAAACATTGATGATGGAAATTACTGCAACTTTCGATGTGCCAGCACAACCTTCAGTTGGCTGAGTATGATAGTATATGAAGATCAAGACCCTGGATCTACAAAACCTGAGGTCTGCTAGGCAGCAGTGGTTGCTGTGCTATGTCCTTCTGAGCTCAGGACTGCCTTCAGCAGGCATCTTGCAGTACTAGACAAACACCACCAAAGCTGCTTCCACAACATCTTCCAAATTTACTAGTTAGTAAAATGGCCATTTGAGTGCAAGTTTCAAATTCCCTTCCCCCTTCCTCTATTCTCATTCCACAAATTCTCCTTCTGCTCACCTCAAAGTAGAAATGTGCTGGGATATAATTCCACAGGTACTGGCAGCTCCCCAATCCTACTTTCAAGTGGCTTGGGATTGAAGAATCACTTAACATAACGATCATCGTAGCATTCCCAGGAAATCTCTGAATTGAAAATGAAGGTATCTTAACCTGCTCTCATTTTACATTTTCCTTTTACTGAAAACAACCAGGAGCGCCATTCTCTGGTGATTTTGATGAAACATTTTTTAAGTTTAATATACTGTTTAATTTTTCAATAGGCTCATAAAATGGCTTGGCCCTTCTTGGAACCAGTAGATCCCAATGATGCACCAGATTACTATGGTATCATCAAAGAGCCAATGGGTAAGTACTATATATTTTTTTTCAGTTTGACAATATTTTAAAAAGAAAGTAATGGTAACAATTATGCATGATTTCCTTTGCACAGTTGTCCAGTCACAGCCTTGCCACTTAAGATGGCAGAGTGCTTCATTTTATGGAGAATTGAAGTTGTTATACACAAGTCACTGAGCCTGGATATAAAGCAGTAGTGACAGGGAAGTTAGTTAATTAGCACTGTAGTATAATGGTTAGCACAACGCTTTACAGCGCCAGTGATAACTATTCCGGCTTCCATTCCTGCTGCTGTCTGTACGAAGTTTGTACGTTCTTCCTGTGACTGCATTGATTTCCTCCAGGTGCTCCAGTTTCCTTCCACATTCCAAAGATGTGTGGTTAAGGTTAGTGAGATGTGGCATGCTTTGTTGGTGCTGGAAATGTGGTGACACTTCCAGACTGTCCAACAGAATCCTCACTGATTTGATTTGACACACACAACATATTTCACTGTATGCTTTGATGTACATATGACAAATATCCTTACCTTTGAAATAGGAGAAGTAGGCCATTAATCTCTTTAAACTCAGTCTGTCAATATGGCTAATTTGATCAGAGTATCAAATCCACTCTCCTGCCTCTTCCCAATAACTCTTACTTCCTAATAATTCAAGAATCGGTCTGTTTCAACCTTAAAAAGATTCGGTGACTCATCTTCCATGACTGGCTGAACTAGAGAATACCAGATCTTCTGAGTGATAAAATTCTTCCTTACCACCTTCCAAGTGGACTTTTTTTTTAGCTTCTGAGTTCGAGATTCCTCTGTGAGGGGATAAAATTCTCTTGGTATCTGTGCCGTTGTAGTCTTTGAGAATATAGCAGAGTAAGCAGTGTAGTGGTTAGCATAATGCTATTACTGCCCCTGCAACCCAGTTTCAATTCTACCACTCTCTGTAAGGAGTTTGTACGTTCTCCCATTGGTGCTTGGATTTCCTTTGGGTGCTCGTTTCCTCCCACATGCCAAAGATGTATGGGTTAGTAGGTTAATTGGTCACATGGGTGTAATTGGGTGGCCCAACCCCAATGTACAGATAGGGCCTGTTTAAGTTAAGGGCCTGCTGTCTCTTTAAGTAAATAAATATATATGTTGCTGAACCACATCCTTTGTGCCACAGTTTTCCTCAATTCTGATGTGAATTTGGTTCTAAAAGATTGATTTCCCTCATAGATGGACATTGATGAACTCTGTTTTTGTTTTTTGAATAGAGCCTGAAAATTGAAGCCAAGAAAAAAATTATATATACAGTAAGGCAAGGTAGTTTCTGGAGCCATGTTCCTGAGGTAGTTTGAATTATCAGGTACCTAGACAAAATAAAAAGGACATTCCTCCCTTACCCAAAAGATCAAAACAAGTGGCAGAGGTTTAAAGTACTTGATGGACAGATTAGGTAAGATTATTTGATTTATTCAGACACCAGTCTAAATTCAAATCGAGTGAATCCTGTAGTAAGCATTGAAAAATACAAGCCCAACTCATAAATGCCGACAGTGTTGCTAATCCCATTTGCCCAGGTTTGGCTTGTATCCCTCTAAATCCCTCCTATCCATTACTTATCCAAATGTCTTTTAAATGTTGCTATTGTACCCACTTCAGCCACTTTCTCTGACAGCTCAATCCATGTTTGCACCATCCTCACTGTGAAGATGTTTCCCCTCACGTCCCGGTGGAACATCTCTCAGCTAGTGCAGTACTTGTACCAGTGCTCTGTAAGTTGTAAGCCATTTCTGTGACACCAGTCACACTCATTTAATGCTCACATACGCTTGAGCACTTTCTCCACTGTGATTTTGATACTAGAACTAGAGGTCATAGGTTAAGGGTGAAAGATGAAATGTTTAAGGGGAACCTGAGGATGAACTACTTCACTGGGGGGATGGTGAGAGTGTGGAAGGAGCTCCCAATGGAAATGGTGGACACAGGTTCAATTTAACACTTAAGAGAAGTTTGGGTAAGTGAAAAATGGAAGGATTATGGAGGGCAGGTACAGGTCAATGGGGCTAGAGTAGAATAATAGTTTGGGTATAGACTAGATGGGCTGAAGAGCCTGTTTCTGTGCTGTAGTGGTGTATGACTCTGATTCTGTCCTGGGTTATTTTACAGACACGAGAGCAGAGAACTAGTTAGCAAAATACTTGCCTGCTGTGGAGTAGATTTTAATTGCCAGAGCAGGTACATGATGAATGGCTGCTAAGCAGGCATGATTAAATTAATTTTATGTCTCCTTTGGCAATTATTTTCCCACATCCCTTTCATCCTTGGATTAAAGTTGCCATTGCAACGGCAGTTTGAAAGGATTTAATCCAGAGCAAGGAAGAAATCTAGGAAGAACATTGAGTATGTGTCCAGTCACGAAGCTGATTTGAATGTTTGACAAGAACATGGTTTATTCTAATAGTTTAATAGCTTATCAGATTTGCAGTTTATACAGTAATAGTTGTAAATTTACGCTGTATCTTTCGTGATCAGCACTTTGGCTTAAAGTTATGCATGCCCGCCCTCTGTCTCCATTTACTTTCTAAAACTTAATTTGTTTAAGAGCAATCAAAACAAAGCAGGCCGTAAATTACAGACTTGGAAAGCTGCTTGTTTTTGTGTTGATGACAAATAAGGGGTATAAATACCCAGATGAAAGCGGCCCTGTCTCTTGGTCTTTCACACTTTAGTAGCTTTCGTCCCAGGAGTGAGGACTGTTTGAAGGTAGCAGTCAGGGCATGCAATGATAACAATCTGCCTCCACAGGACATTAACCAAGACAAAATTTTAATGTTTCTCACTTAGTACACAAGCATGTGGGAAAACATTTGCTATGGACCAGTTGGTTGAATCAGACTGGTGGACTTTTTAAAGCTCTAAATAACTTCAGACACTTGCCATTTCAACATAAATAGCCTAACAGGTTTTGCTTATTACAAATGATGTGCTAGCAACATTGACCAAATTTATTTTCTTATGTTAATTTTCTTGCAAGAAATAAACTTTCCAATGTGTCTTTCACAGTTGAGAATGGGGCTGCTGTGTCTCCACTTTCCTTAGCTGGGTTGCCATTCAGTAGTTTCAGTTTACCCAGGTAGTGATTTATCTGTAAAACTGTTCATTGTGTTGTCAGGCTTTGATGAGATACTGAGTGCTCCAATGAACTTAAGTGATGATTTACTATTCCCAGCCCACCAGTCCAGTTATTTTCCATTTCCCAGATTTAAACAAAATACCTAGTCCAGTCATGAACTTCACTTTCATTTTTATCTGAGGAAGTTCATCAATTTGTCGAACTGCCCAAAGAAGCAAGAAAACTCTGGTTGGCATGTGAGCAGATTCAGCTGCCCAGGTGAAGAATAGATTTGGCATTTTCCCCTTCTAAATTAGGCGTTCCCAAACCTGGGGCCCACAGACCCCTCAGTTAATGGTAGGAGTCCGTAACATAAAAAATGTTGGGAACTCCTGTTCTAAATAAACTTATTTGACCATTTATAGTTACTTCTCTTGGAACTACTGGTTGCATCATCAGGTGTATTCCAATGGCATTTTTCTAAGCCACCATGATATGATAAATACATGTAAATATAGACTAATACTCTGTCTTCATTATCATTGAGGTTTGTTCAAAATGCATCAGGTTTAGGTAAATGTTCTTTAATTTGTTCAGTAGTTAAAGATATGTACAATTGTTCCTCAGCCCCTTTTATATTAGCCCAGATTAGGCTCAATCTGACAGCCCACAAAATGGAAGATTACTATAAATGGCACATATTAAGTGGCTGAGGGATCTTTTTCCATTCTGTATCTTACTGTAACTTGATTCTCATTCTTTAGTGCTATGGGATAAATGCTGCTTGCCCTTTTCTGAGGGGAGTGGGCTTTGAGTGGCCATTAGGTACTGAATGAGGACCTGTCCCCAACATCACTGCCATGAAAAGGCAACTTTCACTATTTTAAATATGTCTGATACTTCAACCTCCACCAAGACCAAGGAGATGGTGGTGGACTTTAGGAGATCTAGGCCTCATATGGAGCCAGTGATCATTAATGGAGAATGTGTGGAGCAGGTTAAGACCTACAAGTATCTGGGAGTACAGTTGGACGAGAAGCTAGACTGGACTGCCAACACAGATGCCTTGTGCAGGAAGGCACAGAGTCGACTGTACTTCCTTAGAAGGTTGGCGTCATTCAATGTCTGCAGTGAGATGCTGAAGATGTTCTATAGGTCAGTTGTTGAGAGCGCCCTCTTCTTTGTGGTGGCGTGTTGGGGAGGAAGCATTAAGAAGAAGGACGCCTCACGTCTTAATAAGCTGATAAGGAAGGCGGGCTCTGTCGTGGGCAAAGTACTGGAGAGTTTAACATCGGTAGCTGAGCGAAGGGCGCTGAGTAGGCTACGGTCAATTATGGAAAACCCTGAACATCCTCTACATAGCACCATCCAGAGACAGAGAAGCAGTTTCAGCGACAGGTTACTGTCGATGCAATGCTCCTCAGACAGGATGAAGAGGTCAATACTCCCCAGTGCCATTAGGCTTTACAATTCAACTGCCAGGACCTAAGAACTTTTTTTTTTAAAGCTATTATTAATGCTTTTTGAGTTAGTGATTTAGATGCATATCATATTATTACTGAGTTAAGTATTGTATGTAATGAGTTTTTGCTACAACAAGTGTATGGGACATTGGAAAAAATGTTGAATTTCCCCATGGGGATGAATAAAGTATCTATCTATCTATCTATCTATCACATTTCCAACTTCCACATTTGGAGTGTACAGAGAAACACCAAATAGTGGAGGTTGGATGAGTACAGAACTGTCAGCCGCAACGAAGCAAGGTTTGTCCCATCTTATTCGAGATCTGGGAACTGAAATCGCAAACGTCTACTTTGTGTTTTCCTTTCTTGTAAAATGCATAAATGCACAAAACATATTGCTGAAACTGTTGAAAATATTTTAGTTAAGTTCTTGCTATTCATTGCCACTGCTATTGTTAAAGATTCAAAGAAGACAGTAGGTGGCAATGCAGAGTACCAAATTATTCTTCAAATTTGTGGCGTCTTCTAAAATTTGGGAAGTTCATGCCATATGAATATGGCACAGTAGCGTGCAATTAGCATAATTTTCCATATGAATATGGCACAGTAGCATGCAATTAGCATAATGCCTTACAGTAAGATCTTCCAAAATTTGGGAAATTCATGCCATATGAATATGGCACAGTAGCATGCAATTAGCATATAGATAGATAGATACTTTATTCATCCCCATGGAGAAATTCAACATTTTTTCCAATGTCCCATACACTTGTTGTAGCAAAAACTCATTACATACAATACTTAACTCAGTAATAATATGATATGCATCTAAATCACTAACTCAAAAAGCATTAATACTAGCTTTAAAAAAGTTTTTAAGTCCTGGCAGTTGAATTGTAAAGCCTAATGGCATTGGGGAGTATTGACCTCTTCATCCTGTCTGAGGAGCATTGCATCGACAGTAACCTGTCGCTGAAACTGCTTCTCTGTCTCTGGATGGTGCTATGTAGAGGATGTCTATCTATCTATCTATCTATAGTAAGATCAGGGCTCAATTCCCACCACTCAGTGAAGTGTTTGTATATTCTCCCTGTTGTGACCATATGGGTTTCCTTCAGGTGCTTCAGTTTCCTCCCATACTCCAATTTCTAAATTATAAATGCTTCCTTCCCTCCACCTCTTCATACTGGCCTTTTGTCTCAATCAGATGTTGAGACTTGATCCAAGATGTCGACTGTTCATTTCCCTCCATAGAAGCTGCCCAACCAGCTGACTTTCTCCCAAGATGTTTGTGTTTCCCCAGTAATGCTGCAGTGCATAACTACTGTTTCTCATTCTGGGTACAAGTTAGGCCGGTTAGTTGGTGAAGGAGCTGGCTAGTCTGATGATTAATAATTTTGGAGTAAGATAGTGGCAGATTTAGGACACTGGTTTAAACCTGAATTTTAAAATTGTATTACTCTGTGTATTGTTTATGTGGTTTGGTTGTACAAGATTTGTTTGTACCACCCATAGTTTCAAAACTTCCATGTTTGAGTGAATTGGGTGTTTAAGTACAGATCTTTTCCCCATTATGAAAGAACTAATTTTTAATGAAAATCTGCTCAGAGCTGACCAGTACACATGATTCACATGTGTGTTTTAAATAAATGCAACATCTCAATCTCTTATTTCTCAAGCTGATATTTTAGTAGGGAAAGTGTTAGATATTATTATGATGGATGTTATACACCTAGGAATAATTCAAACTGATCAACGTGGTTTTGTGAAAAGGAAATCATGTTTGACCCAGTCATTTATTCGATGAATTTGAAGTAGTATCTAACAGTGGATCAAAAGGAATGGGTGGATGTATTGTGCTTTGATTTCTGGGAGATATTTGACAAGTTGCTACATCAAACATTGCAGAGAATAGAAGCTTATGTGCAGGAGGTAATGAGTAAGTATGGATTGAAGATTTCCTGGATAATGGGAGAAAACAACAGACAAAATGTATTTTTACTAGGTTCAAGATGTAATAAAAGTCAGGGCACAGGGATTGATGCTTGGATCTCAGTTTGTTCACTGACTTTGATAAAAGCTTTATTGAAGCTAAAAGGTAAGGAGGAATGTTGTGAAGAGGATAAAGAGGCTACAGAGGATATAGATAAGTTATCTGAACAAATAATGATCTGGAAAATGGGGTATAATGTGCAAAGATGTGAAATTGTCCATTTTGACAGAGAGAAAAAAAATTATATAAATGGATATGGAGACAGAGAAAGGGAACTCAAAAGTGCAAATGGACCTGGGTGGCCAAGTGCTTAATCTGCAAACAAAGCAAATAATTAGGAAAGCTAACACTGTTAATGTTTATAGCAAGGAGAATTGAATGCTTAATAAGGGAGGGCATTGGTATGTCCATTCTGAGTGTTGAGAGTCTTGGAATTCTGTTCGTTAGAGGATGCTAGCAGATAATTTGTATAATTTTAGGGCAGCAGTGGAATCAGAGATCTCATGAAATTTGTTGTTTTGCAGAAGCAGTACAGTACAATAGATAAGAATTACAATAAGTTGCAAAAATAAATGGTGCAAAAGAGGAATAATGAGGTGGTGTTCATGGATGGTTCAGAAATATGTTGGCAAAGGGGAAGAAGCCGTTCCTAAAACATTTGAGTGTTGGTCTTCAGACTTCTGTATCACCACCTCGATGGTAGAGATTCCTGATAGGCAAGGAGATGAAACTTCGTTGTGGGTCATTGTGAAGAGATATTTCAGACTGCTTCCAGATTTTTAATTATTTAATGAAAAATAACTTATTTTAATTACAGATTTGGCCACCATGGAAGAAAGAGTGCATCATAGATTCTACAAGAAACTGACAGACTTTGTTGGTGACATGACCAAAATATTTGACAACTGTCGTTATTATAATCCAAGTGATTCACCGTTTTATCAATGTGCAGAGGTTCTAGAATCGTTTTTTGTACAGAAACTGAAGACGTTCAAAGCAAATAGGTAAGACCTGTACCTGTGGTCAGTATGCCACAGTGGCTGCTCTTGAGTTTTGGCAAAAGGAAAAAGAATGAAACAGGTTTTTCCTGTATATCAGTGAGACCCAACGTAGGTTGGGAGATCGCTTTGTCCGCCAGAAGAAGGGGGATTTAATTCCACTTCCCATTCCCGTTACGATATGTCAATTCACTATTGCAATGAGGCCATATTCAGGTAGAGGAACAACACCTTGTATTCTGTCTGGGTAGCCTCCAACCTGATAGCATGAACATTGATTTCTTGAACTTCTGGTAATTCTGCCCCCTGTCCCCCGCCCTCCCCACCCCATTCTCTCACTTTATCTCCTTGCTTGCCCATCATCTCCCTCTGGTGATCTCCTCCCTTTTCTTTCTTCCATGGCTTTCTGTCCTCTCCTATCAGACTCCACATTCTCCAGCCCTGTATCTCTTTCACCAATCAACTTCTGGCTCTTTACTTCATCTCTCCCTCTCCCGGTTTCACCTATCACCTTGTGTTTCTCTCTCCCGTTGTCCCATCTTTTAAATCTACTCCTCATCTTTTTTTGCTCCAGTCCTGCCGAAGGGTCTGAGCCCAAAATATTGACCGTACTCTTCCATAGATGCTGCCTGGCCTGCTGAGTTCCTCCAGCAGTTTGTGTGTGTTGCTTGGATTTCCAGCATCTGCAGATTTTCTCTTATTTGAAACAGGTTTTGATTTTGGTTTCTTTTGTGGCCACTTCACATCCTTTTTGTCAAACCTGAGTTCCCCAACCCAATAACTTTTCTTTCACAGAGGCTGCCTTGCCGCACTACATTAGCCATCTGCTGCTGAATCTATAATTGCACGTGTTTATTATATCTGGATTCAGATTTAACAATACTTTCTAAATCAGCCACCTATCTTGCACCTACCAAATGCTTCTGTTTTTCCAAAGCTACCTCACTCATATCTTGCCAATCAAGTCCCACATCATCACCTCAGTAATTCACATGCAATAATATTTCACTTTTAAAAGTTTTCAGATCCCTCCACAACACCTCTCTGAGAGCCTCCATCTATCTGCAAAACACAACATTGTGTTGTCTATCCCCAACTGCATTTGTCCCAGGATTATGTTGTACAATCTTAAGCTCTAGGTAGTTTGGATGTGAAGAGGATGTTCCCTATAGTGGGGGAGTCTGAGGGCACAACTTCAGAATACAAGGATGTCCCTTCAGAATAGAGATGAGGAATTTCTTCAATTGGGGATCTGTGGATTTCATTGCCTTGGATGGCTGTGGAACCAAGTCATTGAGTATATTTAAAGCAGAGGATGATAGGTTCTTGATTAATAAGACAATCAAAGATTAAGGGGAGAAGTTGGGAGAATGCGGTTGAACTGGATAATAAATCGGCCATAATGGAGTGGTGGAGCAGACTCAATTAACCGATTGGCCTAATTCTGCTCTTATGGCCTCTGAAATTCCCTCCAGTCTTCATCTTTTACTTCCCCTTTAAAACCCTTGAATAAGCCTCTTTGTTTAAGCTTGCGTGTTTGATTGCGATTATGCTGTGGGCTAACTTTGTCAATTTTCTATAATAAAGGTGCTAAGTAAATATGCTGATATAAAATAACATTATTTCTTGGATTTCAACTGTAACTACATGAAAATTACATGTAATTATGTTTTCATCCTTGTGTGCAATTCCCCCCCTCCACTTGCTTGTCTGAATTTATTGCTAGAGCAGAACCAGATGCTTGCATGTTACTTGAATATGAGGAGGGGGGAAAATAACAATTAAAGTATGAATTATTTTTCATGTAAGGAAATATTTTTCTTTTAATTTCTTTTAAATGTAGTAGATTGTTTACTCCCTTCCAAAGTTCAAAGTAAGTTTATTATCAAAGTATGTATATGTCACCATAGACTACTTTGAGATTTGTTTTCTTGAAGGCATTTATTGGGGGGGAGCAATAGAATTTATGAAGAACTATACATAAATTTTTTTTTCCAAAATTCATTATAAACGCTGCCAGTCTTGCTGAGTTCCTCCAGCATTTTGTGTGTAGTTCAAGATTTCCAGCATCTGCAGAAGCTCTTGTATATAGATTCTTTTAATGTAATTATTTGTCTGCTTGTACTTTCTATAGATTAGAAACCTTTGCTCTTGAGTTATTGGCTGCTGTTCTGTGGTTATAAGAACACTGAAATATTCCCTTCTCCGCTCCATAGGTCTCATTCCTAACAAACTACACTCTACTGCGTAGACTGCAGCACTCTCTAGACTTCAAACAACAAGGAACAATATCGTACAAAGCATGAATGACAGGATCCGTGTCCAGAACGCAGCGAGAAGTTGATGCCACCAGAGGCAGATATACTTATTCGGGTCTCCCTGACTGACTGACTGACTGACCTTAACCAGCACTGTTGTTCAAGCACCAATCAGTTACCTGAATTGGATGAAGCCCCATTTTGTTTGTTAGAAGCTCAAAGGGAGAAATTAAAAGAAGAGGAGAAGGAAGGAAATTAGAAATAAGCAAGCCACCTTTTACCAGCCCTATCGACTTTGCAACCTCCTCATATGGCACGAGGTGGGAGGCACGATGCATCCTGCCCATTCTTGTCATTACAAGGGGCTGGCTTCAGTTTTCCCAGCGAAATTCATCACCACAGTTCTTCAGTGAAGAAGCTGGCTGCAAGCTGTCTTTAATGAAACAAACATGTTTAAGTTTGACAGCTGTATTTATTTATTACTGAGAAAAGATGAAGCTTTCTTTTTTAGAATCTGCTGCCCTTGTTTGTCAACTAATTATGTGCTTTTTTTTCCTATTGATATAAAAAGACCTCACTTGCAGATAAGCCGGTCTTTTTTTATGTAATTGCTGTAGGTAACGGTGAGTGATAAACCCCTTGTTCCTTTCTTTCATTGAAAGGAGTCATTTCATGTACACATGCACGCACACACACACACACACACAGAGTATGTACACACTGACACACGTGAGCACAGCGAAATGGGATCCAACCAGATGTTTTCTTTTGCTAACCGATCTGACCATGGTGGAGCTCCGTGTGGCTGAGTGGGCAACGGCATTGACACCTTCCAGATTCGACTGCCCGTGTTGGTGAAGGGAAAGCACCAGAAAACTGGCAATCACTCGACAGAAATTTGTTAGACTGAAACAGTGTGTACTGAAGATATCTTGTATGTAAACATTTTGTCAGATGCTGATTTTTTTGTTTCTTTTTTTGTATTAAGGTTCAGAAATATTGATGTATATGAAAACAATAAATGGAGGAAACCATTATCTCCCACAGAGAAAATCCACAAGTGTTTCTGTATGTGCTTAAAATGACCCATTTGTGAGACTTCAGGTCTCCCAAGAATTCTAACAAAAGAAACAATATTTGGAAAAGGTGTAAGGACACTTTAAGTTTGAAATGCTGCATATTGTATGCATTTGTATTGAGTTTTAAAATAAGGGGGAGCTATGGACTAACTCTCTAGAGTTGTGAAATACTGCATATCTCATCACCACATCACAGTATTTCTGTACTATTTATTCATATCCACGAACTTATTCGTTTGAGTAATGTTGCAAAAAAAAATCTTTCCTACCTGTAGGCAATAGATTGCTATCTATGTTTTTAACAGATTGTGGCGACTATGAAGAGTAATTCTTTTGTACTTGATAGGACATTTCATCCTAGACAATAAAGTAATGTTTTTGACATCAACCTTGGTGTCATCTTTTTATCAAGTTAGAAGAAAACATCTCTGGAGTTTTTTTTTGCCATTAATTCATTTTTATACAAGGCGGTTTGGTGAAAAAAATTACTTTTTGGTTGCTTGGCTGGACTGTGGCCTTCGAAGAGATTGTTAAAAATTTTGAGGTCAGTTCTCCTGAGTAACATGGTAAATTGCTCAGTTTTAGAATGATTTTCTTGCTACCTCTGTGTGTTTCTTTGAGCATCAAGTTATTTATATTTCAATTTTTTAAACTTGTAAGAAGAAATTGCTGTGACACATCTGATGTCATAGTCAACAAGCGGTGATGCTGAAGTGGACAGTAGAAACCCTCCAGGTTGCTTTCCTTCTGCTTGCTTGTTTTTGGAGTTCTTTTAAGGAAAAGATGGGAATTGAAATTGCCATTAAAATATTTCTCCAAATTCCTATGCAAATTGAACCCAGCTGAACTGAATGTGAACAGTTTTACAAATGGACTTGATGATATGGAGTAAAGGACCTGAAAGCAAAATACACCATGATGTTTGCTTCTCATGGTGGTTGTGAATGGTCTCAGGCTTGGCTTTGATGTGCTTCATGGATACACTATTCAATAAAGTGACCCAGGAAACCCAGTTCCCTCAGCAGCTCATTCATAGTTAGATAGCAAAGCACTCAAAATGCATGCTTCATTCCACCACAATGTAAGTATTTAGTTTTAAGTTTATTGTCATCTGATTATATATTTATACAACCAAATGAAACAGTGTTCCTCCGGATCTCAGTGCACCCACAAAACATATATCACACACAGCACATACGTTTTATTAACTTGTATGTAGTAATATTTTGTTTTAACTAGTAAATGGGGCTATGTTCAAAAAAGTTTTAACCTTTGAAGTTACTTTTTTGCAGACATAAACCTATTCTGGTGACCATGCCCAGGCTTCCCATAGGAGGCAATGCATGTTAGTGCCCTTTGCATTGCTACTTACTGACGTGAAGATCCAGTATGGTAAGTTTTAAGTTTATACACAAATAGAAATTGACGTCCAGCCAGATACAGGTATTGATTTTAATCGACGTTTCAATGAAAAACTCAGCAGTCTTCATCAAGGATGATGCCTGGGCATGTCAAGTCAAATAGTATTGAAATGTTTGATGCTCTCCTTCACCTGGCCCACTTATAATTACCCTTTTGAGCCAGGAACATAATTTAGTATTTTAAAGACTCACAAGGATTTTGTTTTGGTTTTCCGAAAGAAGGCTTTGATCACTGTAAGATTCCATATTTCAAGGGCACACAGCAGCAGAAGACCATGTTCCTTCCTGTACTTAGTGGTCACTGAGTGCAGAATATGACAATCTCAAATAAATTTTATTTCAATTTCTCTACATTATAGCCCCAATATAATCTGCTTTGAAAATGTTCATTCAAAGACCAAAATGTTCATTCAAAGAATTCCTCTACATGAGTGGAATAAAATGTAAATTGGAACCACTAAGTCCTGATGAAGGGTTGTGGCCCAAAATGGCAACTGTTTACTCTTTTCCATAGATGCTGACTGTTTGTGTGTGTTGCTTGGAAGCAGTGTTCAATCTGTTCAGGTGACCTTGAGCTTCCAGTTGCCCATCTGTTCTAATGCAACTCAATCGAAGTAGAGGGAGTAGCACCTCATCTTTCAACTGGCAGGTAACAGCTGTCAACACTGAATTCAACAGTTCCGCATAACCAGTTTGTCCCATTGGAGACAGTAAGCTGAAGGATCATCAACCCATAACACTGCATCGAGGTACAACAGAGTAAAACAATGACAATGCAGAATAAAGTGCAACAGCTACAGAGAGTGCAGTGTAGGGTGACTGGCACAGTAGCATAGCAGTTAGTGTAACGCCGGCATCCCGGGTTCAGTTTCCTTACTGTCTGTAAGGAGTTTGTATGTTCTCCATGTGACCTCATGGGTTCCCTGTGGGGGCTTCGGTTTCCTCCCACAGTCCAGAGGAGTTCGGTTAGAAAGTTAATTTGATGCCCGAGTGTAATTCAGTGGTGTGGGCTCGTTGGGCCAGAAGAGTAAGATACTGTGCTGTATCTCCAAATTAAAAAAATAAAATAACTAAGGTGCAAGATCATATGAGGTAGATTGTGGGGTAACATCATAATTGGGTATTATCTAAAAGTAGTAACAACAGAGTAGAATCAGAGTGTTGAGTGCTGGCATTGGATGTTATGTTGAAGTTGTACAAGATATCAGTGAGGCCTAATTTGGAGGATTGTATGCAGTTCTGGTCACCTACCTACTTCTACGTACAGGAAAGATAACAGTAAGATTGAAAGTGTACAGAGAAAATTTACAAGTATATTGCCAGAACTTGAGGACTTCAGTTATTGGAAAAGGTTGAGTAGCTTAGGACTTTATTTCCTAGAGCATAAAAGAATGAGGGGATAGACCTATACAGAATTATGAGGGCTACAGATGTGGTAAAGGCCAACAAGCTTTTCCCACTGTAAGAATTGAACTACAGGTCAGGTTAAGAATGAAATATTTAAGGGGAATCGGGGGTGGTGTGAGTGTGGAGCAAGAGACGTTTTGGGTAAGTACTGTGCGAGAATGGCAGGGGTCTGGAGGATTGTAGAACAAGTGCAGGTTGATGGGGCTAGAACAAATAACTGTTTGGCATTGACGAGATGGGCCAAAGACCCGGCGTCTGTGCAGTGCTCTGACTCCAGAAGCTGTCTTTGAACCTGGTAGTATGTGCTTTCAAGTTTTTGTATCTTCTGCCCAATGGAAGAAGGGAGAAGAGAATTCCTCGGGTGGGTGTGGGGTCTTTGATTATGCTGCCTGCTTTACTGAGGTAGAAAGAAATATTCACAATGGCTGCAGTGGTTGAGAGATATCAAGCGCAATTGGTGACGAACAATAAATGTCAATCTCACCCTCGACACCCATGCCCAATTAATAAAGTGAGGGAGACAGAATTTAACAGCATGGGGGTGATGCCAGAAATGGATGAAACTCCAGTTCAGCCATACCTGGAGAGCCACAGAAATTCTGACAAGTTGGAAAGAGACTAAAAGAGAAGACTAACCTTACAAATGAGAGGTTAGATTGACTGGTTTTGTTTTCTTTAGACCTTTGTTGAAGTGAGAGTTGAGTTTTGAAACTTAATTGTGAAAGTTCAGTTGAAGATTGTGGGGCTGCATCTCAATGCCTGAAGTTAGTGATCCTCACTGGATTTTAGTTGTATCTGCATGTGGTCTTTTGGTTTCTGTGGCCAACATAGTAATGGAACAAGGGCTGAAAAGTGGCCCATATCTCACTATCCCTTTCTTGCCCGAATTCCTTTTAAACATTTAATCTGCCTCTACCACTGGACCCCATTACTTATCCTTTGTGTGGAACAACTTGCGCCTCAGTCTTGAACTTTTCATCATCTAATGCAATTCCCACAGATTGTTCAATTTTTTTGAGCTTTAAAACTTGACATGATTAAGTTTTAACATTATCTCCTGATGTCAATTTGGTGTTCCTTAGCCATTTCTGTTTAGGATTTTATCACCACTCTACATGGCCAAAGTAAAATATCAATGTATAATAGTAACAGACACAAAATATTCAAGGAACTTGGTATGTCAGGCAGCATCTGTGGAGAGGGAGAAAGAGCCAATATTTCAGGCTGAGGCCCGTCATTGGGACTGTTAATTATTAATGTGTATATATATTTTATACTCAAGCAATAGTATGAATAATTATGTGTGATTCACTAATGCAGAGTTTTTTAAATTCCTTTTCTGTGCTGGCAGGAGTTGATAGTGCTAAATAAGGGAGTGATTTGGCTCTAGTTCCTGGCTTTGATCCACTGAGAAATCCAAATGGGTAGAGGTTGAATGAGAATCCAGATTCTCTAATCCTCCTTGCTTCACAGGAGTTTGCAAACAATGACTTGTTTTGTGTGGAAGATTCTTTCCCCTTTAATTAGTAAGCTATTTCACTAGTTAATAAAACATTCTCAAAATGAATAAATTCTGTTTTGATCATGTTTTCCCTCACTGATCTCCAAATATCTATCTGATTGAATTAAATTTCTCCTTCATCTCCCATACTCACTCATCATCCCTGATGAGTCTGTTCCTTGTACCCAATGTGGACGTGCTACAGTAGTTGCTGCTGTCATGTGCAGCAACACTTGCAGGCTTCCCCCAGCAAGTCCTTGAGTGTGTCAGCTGTTATTGCAAATCATGAATGTCACTATGTTTCAATCTACAATTGATGAATAAATCTGGATTTTAATTTTAATCTGAAATCACTTCAGGAACGGGAAAATAATTAATGGAAAGGTACTTTAGATTACTCTAAAACGCAACTCTAGTGCGAGATTAGAGAGCGAGTATCCTGAAACAGTAATGCATCGTGAGGAGATTTGGCCAATTTATGGTGTACATATGGAAGCAGATTTCAGTAACTTTTAATATCTCTGGAGAAGCGTGGTTTCATTTCCAGTCACTTTGTTTTAGGAAAGTAAAGTAGAAATGCTTAGCAGTAACAAATGCATTAAAAGTGTGAAGTGATTCACTTTGGAAAGTCAAACTTGAAGGCAGAGTACAGGGTTAATGGCACCTTTCCCTGCCTTAACAGGGATAGAGTTCCTTTTGTCCTCACTTACCACCTCATGAGCCTCCACTTTCTCTGCAACTTCCACCATCTTCAATGGGATCCTACCACCAAACACATCTTTACCTCCCTTCTCCCCCCTCCCCCCACGCTCTGCATTCTGCTGGGATCACTCCCTCCATGATTCCCTGTATTCTACCCCACTAATCCCCTTTCCCGACACTTACCCCAGCAAGTGGCCTAAGTAATACACTTGCCCATTCACATCCTCCCTCACCTCCATTCAGGGCCCCAAACAGTCGGTCCTTCCAGGTAAGGCAGCATTTCAGCACTGCGGATCTTCTGGGGTTGTTTATTGTATCCAGTGCTCCCGATGCGGCTTCCTCTACATTGGTGAGACCCATTGTAAATTGGGGGACCACTTTGTCAAGCACCTACCTCCACTCCATCCACCAGAAGTGGAATTTCCTGTTGGCCAACCATTTAAACATCTATCCCCATTCCTGTTCCGACATGCCAGTCCAGAGTTTCCTCTTTTTGCCATGATGAGGCCACTTTCAATCTGGAGGAGCAACACCTCATATTCCATCCAGGTAGCTCCAAACTGATTGTATGAATATTGATTTTTCCTTCCTGCCTATCACCTCCTCCTTCCTTTTCACCCATGGTCCACTCTCCTCTCCTATCAGATTCCTTCTTCTCCAGCCCTTTAACTTTCCCAACTACCTGGCTTCACCCATTACCTCTGGCTTGTTCTCCTTCCCCTACCCCTCCTCCTTATTTTGACATTTCCTCCATCCTGAAGAAGGGTCTTGAGGTGAAACATTGACTGTCAATTCGTTTATCATATATGCTACCTGACCACCTAAGTTTCTCCAGCATTTTGTGTGTTGCTCTGGACTTCCAGCATCTGCAGAATCTCTTAGCTGTGTGGAGAGGAAATCTCGGGGCTTGTGTTCAAAGGTTTTTTTAAATCAAAGTATGTATCCATATACTACTCTGAGATTCGTCTTCTCCAGGCAGCCAGGAAACAACATGGAAATATCAACCCCCTCCCCATACAAAAAAGAACAGCATCATGATCATCAACCCCCAAAACCCCCGCCTTTGCACAAAGCAGAACAAGAACATCAACCCCAAAAGCCCCCCCCCGCACAAATCACAAGAATATCGACACCCAATCCCCACACAAAAATCTAACAGAACGCAGCAAGAGCATCAACCCCCAACCCCCTCCCCTCGCACAACGAAACGGAAAGGAACAGAATATAAAAACCTAGCTTGGAAAAGTCCACAGTCCATTAATGCAATAGTCCAGTCCAGAACACAGAACCACGGTAACATCCTCCTTCATCATCGAAAGGGAGAGACACCGCACGACTACAGAGAGGTCTACCTGCCTACCACACAGCCCTAGGCCGCTCACAGACTCCTCCGGCAGCAATCAAAAGGAAGGCAGTCGGCACTGGAATCCCACTCGCCTTCCGTGTTCACCTTGATGTCTCAATCTTCCTTAATGCTTTAATCAGCGATTAATGGACGCTTCAAACAGCTAAATTGAGTTCAACATCGTCTCCATTTGAACGTGTGAATAGATCCCTTAAAGTTGCGATGCAAATTGATAGGTTGGTTAAGAAGGCGTATGGTGTGTGGGTCTTCATTAGTCAGAGGATTAAGTTAAGAGTCACAAAGTAATATTACAACTTCATAAAATTCTGATTCAACCTCACTTGGAGTATTTGTGTCACCTCATTATAGGAATATTTAGAAAGAGTGCAGAGGATATTTACCACGATCCTGCCTGGATTACAGAACATGTCTTATGAGAATAGATAGAGCAAGCTAGGGCTTTTCTCTTTGGTGACTTCAAAGTAAACTTACTATCCAAGTACTTAGAGTATTGTGCAAAGGTCTCAGGTACATATACCTAGGGAGCCTAAGACTTTTCCACAATACTGTAGTAATTTTATATATTGCACTGTACTGCTGACACAAAAAAAATTTCATGATATGTATGAGTGATCATAAGATCATTTATTTTTGTCTTCTATATTATGTATTGCATTGAACTGCTGCTGCTAAGTTAACAAATTTCACAACACATGCTGGTGATAATAAACCTGATTCTGATATGATACAGGAGCAGAATTAGGTCATTTGGCCCATCAAGTCTTCTCCACTACAGTATTTCATCATTGCTAATCCAATTTTCCTCTCAGCCCCAATCTCCTGCCTTCTCTCTGTATCCCTTCCTGCCCTGACCAGTCAATAATCTATTAATCTCTGTCTTAACTATACATAAAGTCTTGGACTACACTACTGCTTTTGGCAAAGAATGATACAGATTCGACACTCTCTAAAGAAAATTTTCCTCATCTCTGTTCTAAAAGGATACTCCTCTTTTCTGAGGCTGTGTCCTCTGGTCCTGGACTCTCCCACCATAGGAAGCATCCTCTCCATGTCCACTCGATCAAGGCCTCTCACCATTCACAAGGTTTCAATGAGGTCACCCCTCATTCTTCTGAATTCCAGTGCCATCAAACACTCTACCACAGCCTCAACCTGCAAATTAATTTTTAGGGAATCCTGCACAAGGACTCCCAAGTCCTTTTCCGCCTTAGTGTTTTTATATTTTCTCTCCATTTAGCAAATAGTCAACACTTCAATTTCTTCTACCAAAGCATGTGACCATATACTTCCCGACACTGTATTCCACCTGCTATCTCTTTGCCCATGATGATAAACTTGATTCGGTTATGAATCTGTATTGTGGACTGAGAGTGGAAAGGGGGCAGGGAGAGGGGAAATCATGGTTGCGAAGAGGTGAGGGGAGCGAACGGAAAAGTCCTGAGGCTCCTGTACCACCTTCCTGATGGCAGCAGTAAGATGAGAGCATGACCTTAGTGGTGGAGGTCCTTGATGAAGGATGCTGCTTCACTGCAATTCCTTTCCTTTAACTCCATGTATATATGCTCATTGGTGGGGAAGTCTTTGCCCATGATGGACTGGGCTGTAACCACTACATTTTTTTTACTTTCAAGGGCATTGGTATTTTCATACCAAGCTGTGATGCAGCCTGTCGGAATACCCTCCACTGCAAACATACAAAAGTTTTTCAAAATTTTAGATGTTACCTGAATCTTAGTGAACTTCTAAGGAAGTAGAGGTTCTTTCTAATTGTATTTATGTGCTGGGCCCAGGACACGTCCTCTGAAATAATAACTTCAAGGAATTTAAGGTTGCTGACCCTCTCCACCTCTGATCCCTCAATGAGAACTGGCTCACAGATTTCTGGTTCCATCCTCTTGAAATCTATAATTGGCTTCTTCATATTACTGGCATTGAGTGAAAGGCTGTTGTTTTGGCACCACTTAGCCATATTTTCAGTCTCTCTACTTTATGCTGATTTGATTCGGCCAGCAACAGTGGTGTTGTCAACAAATTTAAATATGGCATTGGAGCTGTCTATAGTCACAGAGTCATAAGCACAAAGCAAATAGATCCAGAGGCTAAGCACACAGCCTTGTGGTACACCTGTGCTGATGGAGATTGTGGAGGACATGTGTTGCCAGTCTAACCAGACTAGGGTCTGCAAGTGAGGAAATCAAGGATCCAATTGCACAAGGTGGTGTTGAGGCCCTGGTCTTGAAGCTTATTGATTAGTTCCGATAGAGGTTATAAGATGATAAGAGGCATCGATAGAGTGGATGGCTAGGGGCTTTTTTTACCAGGGCAGAAATGGCTAATATGAGAAGGTGTAACTTTTTAAGGTGTTTTGAGGGAAGTACCAGGTAATGTCAGACGTAGGTGTTTTTAACACAGAAGGTGGTGAGTGCATGGAATACGCTGCCAGAGGTGGTGGTAGAGGCAATTACCATCATCATTATGTACCGTATCGTATGATGTGGGCAATTGTGGTCTTTGACCATGATTGTACTTGGCAAATTCTACAGAAGTGGTTTACTATTGCTGCCTTCTGGATAGTGTCTTTACAGGATTGGTGACTCCTAAGAGATTGTCTGCTTGGTGTCAGTGATCGCATAATCTGGACCCGTGATATGTACCAGCTGCTCATACGCCCAAGGGTGACCTGCTGGTGGAGGGGAGGAGCACTCTGCATCTCCTTTGATACAGACTTATCTCCACCCCGCCACCCAAGTGGCAAATGCATTATGAACATTTAAGAGAGTCCTAGATAGGCATATGGATGAAAGCATTGTGGGAGGAAAGGGTTAGATTGATCTTGGAGTACATTAAGGGTTAGCACAACATTGTGGGCTGAAGGGGTTGTACTGTGCTTGTACTGTTCTAATTCTGAACGTAATCCTGTAAAATAACTGGAACTCTGAAGAAAGTAGGATTATATACTCCAGAGAAAGGGGAAAGTGTTCAGATGAGGCAGGTAGATGCAAGGGTCTTGGATATAACGTATTAGCTGTGCAAATAACATTTGTCTTAATTGTGTTGTCTCCCTTACCAAGGAAAGTAACCACTTCTCAGATCCTCAGGGCTGTGAGGAAAGAAGTGTTATTCAAGTTGAACTGATTGACAACAGACTAAATGTGTTTTGACTGAGGCAACCTTAAAATTCTTTAAATAGGTTCTTATTAACAGATTATGTACAAGAACCATAATGAATCGTGTGAATCAGTTTTCACTCGGTGTGTGTTGCTGTTCCCAGACAGATATCGGGTATCACTTTCTTTGATCCTGATGGGTTTGAAAAATGGAATCCCACAAGGTGCACTCGTTTCAGGGATTGTAATTGTTCAGATGTTTTGAGTCACTTTAGTACTCATGGAGGAAATGGGGGTCAAGCTTTTTATCCATCCAGAGGTTAAATGTGACAGTAGAGGGGTCATTAACTGCGCATTCAGAGGAATATGACACCAGATTCTCCCCACTAATAATTAAGAATCTTAACTAAATCTTCCTTTTGTGGGATTGGTGCCATTCAGCAAAAGGTATTCAAAGTGAAGCCTAGCTTCTAGTTAATTAACATATTGTTAATAAATTATGAAAGTAAATTGGGTTACTAATACAAAGTAAAATCAATGATCCATCTCAATGAAAAATACTTGGCTTGGGAAGTATAGCTGTCAAAAATACACAAGCAGATGATTTAATTGAAATGGTTCATTAAGTATTAATACTTACTATTGTCATAGCCAGACCAAACCCAAAAAGGGAAAAGTTAATTTACTTAACCATTTTTTTAGATTACAAAGTCATAGCGCTGCTTTTACTTGTGCAATTTGACTGTTCGCTGTAGTTTTGTCAAAATATTAGTTCAGTTTGTACTTGTTTTGTTCAAACACAGCTCCTTATATGCAGCGCATAAGAGCTTCAGCATTCCCCATTCCACTGTATACATTTGTTCTTTCCCTTGCCCTTTCGTTCTCCACTCTTATCCAAATATTTTAATAACCTTTGGCACAGCTACTTCATGGATATAACTACGCTGTTCCCAGGATTACTCTCTCATATTGTTAGCATTGCCCAAATCTATCACATAATGGCTGAAGAAAGTTGGGTAAAATTCACAGCCAGTAGTTAATATGTTCCTGAGGTCCTTCATGGACTCCTATGATTGTTTTGAATGTAAATCATTCAGCAGTTTTCCAGGTGCCTATCACTGGGTAAATTTGCAGGCTGATGTGGAATTGAGCTACAAAAGTTCCAGGTTCAATTCTCAGCCAACAGAGCAGCAGTTAGCTTTTAGCATCCCTGGGCCAGGAGCAGTTTGTGTGACTCTTCACCATCTGGTGCTTCTGCTGGTGCCACACTGTTAGATTCAGCTTTTGCCCCAGATTATATCTAAAGAATCACTTTGGGAGCTGGATCTTGGACAAATTAGAGCAGTTATTGCTTACTCTGAACCAACCCTAAGCATCAAGGGTGACTAGTATCTAGTCTTGTTCTTTTAGTTCTGAAGTTCCAGGACATGGCCTCTTCTCGTTACTACCATCAAGAAGACCCAGGAGTCTTGCACTCTTCAGGAACAGCTTCTTCCCCTTTTCCATCAGATTCCTGAACAATTCTTGGGCCCATGAACACTATTTCACTATTTTGCTCTCTTTTTGCACTAGTTTATTAGATTGCTATAATTTATAATATTTTTGTATTGCACTTCTGCAAAACAGAAAAAAAAGCATGATCTACTGAATATCAGGGATAATAAATCTGCTTCTATAAGGTCATATTAGGAATGACAAACTTCTAATGCAGGCAGATGGTTGCAGTTTTTAAAGAACTTTGGATGTAATGCATCCTTTACATTTTCCTTTGTTGCCCAGTTTCTTCCTGTGGAAAAGCTACCTCATAGATCTCTCATGCTTCAAGAGTTTGAGTAGTATTGTTAAAACTGGGAAATAATTTCCGCATTGGACCAGGAGTCCATAACTTTAAGGTCATAACAGGAGAACAAAATGTGAAGAACCAAATGGTGGTCCATTGGATTAAAGGTTAGAATGTCAAAAATCAATAGGTCTTGTTGAAGAGCTCAAGGAATAAGAAATAAAAGGGTAGATGAACTGTGCCATTTTCAAGTAAAAAGAAAACATAGATTAAGAAAAAACACTAGGTTCTGCAGATGTTGGAAATCCACAGCAATGCACAAAATGCTGAAGGAACTCAGCAGGTCAGGCAGTATTTATGGAAGGGTTGACATTTTGGGCCGATAGCCTTCATTGGGACTGGAGAGGAAAGAGGAGGAAGCCAGAATAAGGGGGGCGGGAAGAAGTACAAACCTGGAAGGTGATAGGTGAGGGGGAAGGAGGTGGATGGGTCCGGAAAGGGGGTATGAAGCAAGCATATAAAGGGCTGAAGAAGGAATCTGATAAGAGAGGAGAGTGGACCATGGGAGAAGGGAAAGAAGAGGGGCACCAGAGGGAGGTGATAGGAGAAGAGACTGGGTAAACTAGAATGAGGAATGGAAAAAAAAGAGAAAAGGGGATGAGTCAGCAATTACCAGGACTTGGAGAAATCATGTTCACACACACCAGGTTGGAGGTTACCCAGACAGAATATGGGGTGTTGTACCCCTTTCTTCATTAGTATCATCTTTCTCCTTTAAAATAATTATGCATCATAGTACCAGTGGACAGCCTTGGAAGGAGTAGTCTACACCTGCTATTTCTGGAAAAAGTTAATTCACTCAGTAAACATTCTACTTAAATAATGGAGGAAGCAGAAATTACATCTCCCAATTCCAGGAAAATGAATTGAAATGCATCAAAGTAAATCTTCCAGTCGTTGTTCACTCTCAGTTGTGCATGTGCATTGGGAACTTGCTGCTGTGTAGCTGGAATTTTCTTTTATATAATAATGGCATTTTGAAATTATACTAGTGAATATATCCATAATTTTTCTAAATAATAATAAATGTACCACAACCTTAGAACATTTGAGCTTCAACGTATTTACATTGTCAGTGTTTCAAGTTACAACAGTGTTACAAATTGTAACAATAAACACAGAATGGAAGTTTCTAGCTCATTGCGCGCCACTGAACGCCGACGCCATCTAGTCAAAGCATTTTGGTTTTGCATTGTGCCTGTCACATGTTTTGCCTGCCTGACTTTCCTGTGTGTTGTGGTTTGTGTTTGTTGTGCATATTACAAAAAACATTTAAAGGACTATGCAGTTTTCAGGCCGTGGTTAAAAAATTCCTACTCAGAGCAATACTTAGTCTACTCAGCTCTTTCTTTTAAAAAAGGGAAACGTTGCTTCCGGTTCACATTGGTGTAGGCATCAAATTTGCTTAAAAGAAAAATAACTATACATCCGTTGGCGATCGTGTTTAAAGGTATTTCATAACAGAAGGAGTAAACGTTGGCAGAATGATAGCCACTTAAAGTGGGAGAGAAGTCGGCCACAAACTCCTATCGACAAGTAGGCTGAGTAATAGTTATGTCACAATTCCCATTACTATTTTTAGGATAGTGTTAAATTTAAACACATCTCTCCTCCCGAAAACTTGAAAATTTATGCATTTACCCTCACTAAATGTTGAATGGAAACAGCTCAATTTTACACTGCGAATGCATAGAAGCAGAATTGGGCATCAATCAGCCCACCACATCTGCACCACCATTCCATCACAGCTAATTTGTTAACCCTCTCAACCCCATCATCCTGTCTTTTCTCTGTAACCTTTGACGTCCTTACTTATAAATAATCTATTAACCTCCCATCTCTCTCCAGGGCTGCTCTATTTAGGCCTTTTTGGATGAACCCAGTTGCACCATCGTTATTTCTGACTGTATTCGCTCATGTGAACCACAGGGGCAGCGGGTAGAACGCAGGAACTCTTCCCGCCTTTTGTTGAGTCATCCAAACTAAGGATTTTATATGGGACAACTGCTGGTGAGACAGGAACTTTGCGGGCGTGGAGTGCTCCCATCCCTCCCGTGGAGTGGGATCTCCCGGTGGCCGGCTGCAGCTGTGAGGAACAGTCCCGAATCCGCAGCGGAAACATTGTGATGGGAAGTAACAACGGGAGTTCTACAGGAGCGAGGAACATTGTAAACTTCCCCTTTCCTTCTTGGAGTGCATTAAAATGAAAATAAATCTCCAGCAGAAAGCGATCTGATTTCAGACAAATTACCCCGTCTTGTTTTCACGATGACTTGTAAAAGCTTTGAGAAAGCCCTCAGCTGCCTGGGTGCCTGAATTATAGTTCTTCCTCCGACCGTCTGTGTCCATTCCATATGGGGAAAGTTTGCACTAAAGTCTCCGGGGGACGCTGGGGAAATGGACCTGGCCGAGGACTTTGAAACCTCAGCTTTTAGATAAATATCAGTGTAAAAGCCGATGGTCCTGTACCCATGCCGGCTGCTTTGATCTCCTAAAAACAGCATTTCCCAGAGGAGGGGGAACGGTCCTAGTGTTCTCCATGTGTCTTCCTTCCACTGGGAAAGATCTCCCCTCTTTCCTCTTTCTCTCTCCTCTCTTTCTTTTTCTCAACGCTGCTGTCAAAGAGCGGGAGTGTTGTACTAGTGTCAGATTGGTGCTGGTCTGTTCCCCGGGCAATGAAAATTAACGCCAACGCACAAAAACACAAAGGAGGCCCGAGTCGCAAGAGGCTCAGATGCTGGAATCTGGAGCAATACACAATTTAAAAAAGGGCGCCCATCGGCTCAGGCAATAACCAAACAGTACACGGAAATGCACAGTCGCAGCTTCGGGACCAGACCCTTCACATGGATTTACAGTTACTCAAGGTACCACAGCACGTAGATTAGGCCAGACCCTTGAGCCCATGATGTTATTCCGACTATTTGACCTACTACCCCCCCCCCCCCCCCCCCCCGTATTAGCCATTTCTGCATTGCATAAAAGTATCTGGCTGTGCACTGGATCTATGCCTTATATCATCTTGTACGCCTCTGTCAAGTCGCCTCCCACCCTCCTTCACTCCAAAGGGGAAAACTCGCTCAGCTCGAACCCAGTCAACACCCTGGGCATCACAGTCGCGGGGCGTGACGCTATTACTGCTCGGGACAAGTTCAATTCCAGAGCTTTCTGTAAGGAGTCTCTGTATGTCCTCCCCATGGAATGCATGGGTCCCCCCGGTTTCCTCCCACAGCCCAAAGACTTAGTTGCTCATTGTATTAGATTAGATTAGGGTTACATCGAGTTTGCTGGGACAGTGCGGTTCTAAGGGCCAACTCCAAGTTGTATCGCCGAATAAAATCAATACATTCTGTGCACTCTCTAAATCTTCCACATCCTTCCTTATGCGGTAACCAGAACTGAACACAAAGCTCCAAGTTACCTCAGGGCTAGTCACCCCTTCCCCGCCCCCTCAGAAATCTCGGAGCCCCAGCGAGAGGTCGGTGTTCCCACCGGGCTTCTTTTCCGTGTGTGAACTCATGTGGTGGGTGTTACTGAGCCACCAAACGCAGGCGTCACACGAGAAGGGGAAAAAATAAAAAATTCGCCCAACACCCCACACAAGCACCGGACAGCAACGGGAGTGAAGTGTAGGCAGAGATTTTTTTCCCCCCAGGGCTGAAATGGCTAACATGAGGGGACATAGCTTTAAGATGCGTGGAAATAAGTCCAGGAGGAATGTCGGCTAAGTTTTTCAGACAGAGAGAGGTGGGTGCATGGAATGCACTGCCGGCGGCGGTGGTAGAGGTGGATACAACAGAGTCTTTTAAAAGACTCTTAGATTGGTACATGGAGCTTAGAAAAATAGAGGGATATGTGGTAGGGAAATTCTAGGCAGTTTCTAGAGTAGGTTACATGGTCGGCACAACATCGTGGGCCGAAGGGCCTGTAATGTGATGTAGATTTCTATGTTCTATGAATCAAATATCTCCCACCTCCATCTTGGCTACTGAGGTCAACTATGAAAAAAAATGAGCAGGGACAGAGAATCCAAAACTATAAATATATAATGCATCTCTCTTTAAAAAAATCAAGCTGCATACTTAAAAAATTACAAATTACAGCTCTAAATAAAACTGAAATATTATTACAAATGTTATAAATTCCCTCCGATTTCATTTCTGCTGTGATCCTTGGAAAGGGGTTTCACAGATCCCGTCACTTAACAGCTGGACTTTCTGGTCCCTCTTTTTGTTAAATCTTCTCACGTAGCTGCTGCTCTTCACCAGCCCGTCACCAGGTTTTAGTCTCCCAACAACCCTTTCTTGTACCCATGTGGGTAGCGGGTATCTTCTGTGATATATCAGACCCATGATGATGTACCTACCACCTGGAATTGTGCACAGAGAACATTCATGAAACACTGGAGCCTTCACCCAAATTCCCCCACTCCATCTCACTCTCCCTTCAGCAGAAAGACACAAATTTCAGAAATGGAACAGTTTGGTCAGTTTCACTCTTAAAAATACTGTTGGATTTGTTTGTGTTTATGGATTTCCCTAGATGCTCTGGTTTCTTCCCAAATCCCAAAATATTGCCAGGTTCATTGGTCACTGCAAATTGCCCCTGGTGTTGAATCTGGGTGAAGCTAATGGGAATGGCGGGGGGGGGGGGGGGGAAGAATAAATTAAGTTTGATGTGAGTAGGTGTTTGGAAATGTGGAGATGGTCAGTTGATCACTCTCTGTTCCTCTGCTGTGTGACTCTGACTCTAAACACGTTTGATATCAGCCCTGATGAAGGGTCATTACCCTGAAACATTACCTACATCTCTCGTTCTCTCTAAAGATGTTGTGTAAAATGGCTGCACATGTACAACATTTTCTGGGTGTTTGAGTCATAGAGCACTACCATAGAAACAGGTCCTTCAGCCCATCTAGTCTGTCATTCTGTTATTCTGCTAGTCCCATCAACATGCACCTGGACCACAGCCCTCTATACCCCTCCCATCCAAACTTACCCAAACGTTTCTTAAATGCTGCAATCATTACCACATCCAACACTTCTGGCAAATTGTTCCACACGCTCATCCCTCTCTGATTGAAGAAGCTTCCCCTCAGGTTGACCTTAAATATTTTACCCTTAACTTATGACCTCTAGTTCTAGTCTCATCCAACCTCAATGATAAAGCCTGCTTGCATTTACCCCATCTATATCCTTCATAATTTTGTATGCCTCCATCAAATCTCCTCTCCTCCTCCTACACTCCTATTCAACCTTTCCCTGTAACGAGTCCTCAAATCCCAGCCACGTCCTTGTAAATTTTCTCTGTACTCTTTCAGTCTTATTAATATATTTTGAGTTAGTAGGTGACCAAAACTGCAATGCCTTTCCATGTCTTCTTCTGCAGATTTGCTTTTGAGTGACAGTTGCCAAGTGCCTGTTCTGAAATAGTGCCTCAGAAAAGCAAACTCTGACAATACAATGTGCTCCAACTGTCGCAACAACTCAGCAAGTCAGGCAGCATCAAAGAAATGAAATACTGTATAACAGTTAACGTTTTGGGCTGAGAAGTTCATCAGGAGTTGACCCGAAATGTTGACTCTTTATTCAATTCCCTAGACGCTGCCTGATCTGCTGAGTTCCTCCCACATTTTATGAGTGTTGCTCTGGATCTCCAGCTTCTGAAAAATATCTTGTGTCTACAATTCTGACTGTGGGTCTGAATGTTTAAAGCTGATACTAAAGAATGGAAATCTTTCCATTTCAGGTAGCTTAGGACTTTGGATATTTTCAAGTCAGGTATAAAACAGGTGTATTCAAAATAAAGCTCCTTCAGTGTTCTTCTATCACCATATCTCAGTATCTCAAATGTGTCTTGTTCTTCCATTTTTTCCCTGGTCTAAGTGATGCTGCCAGTTCATAACACTGCCTGTGCTGGGGTTGGAGGACTGTGTATGTGCTTGTGTAGGTGGGAGGGAGGAACAGGGATTCTTGTGCTGTTGTTGTTTTGTTGTTTGTTGTGTTCTGTGTTGAACTGTGAGCAGTCTGTGCTGGCGCCAACATGCAGCAACACTTGCAGGCTGCCCCCAGCACAGGCTCGGGTGTGTTGTTTGTTAAGGCAAATGACACATTTCACTGTCTCATGTGATGCAAGCGTGATAAATACATTTGAATCTTGAAGTAGGGTAATTCTAACTCTAGTTATTGATGAAATAAAGGGACATGACCGAAATTCATTTTAGGTCTATAGTGATTTCATTTCCATTACAAAGACTCTTGTTCATATGCCTTTAAGCCTAGGGCAAGAGCTGGGTAATGGAACACATTACATCATCCCAGGACCCTGTTTTTCATCAGAAATCATTGGTACTTAACTCACCAAACTTTAAGTCTGGACAAAGCCTTTTACAGTTGAATGTATCGACCACGAGAATGTGCACTTTGAAGAAGAATCCGTCTGGAGTAATGTAAAGCCGACCCATGCGGTAGAATCCATCACTATCCACCAGTAATGTCACCATTTGCAGTCCTTTATCAAGGATTACTATATCGTGGACTATACCGTTGATTGCTGTTGGAAGACAGAAGCTGTTACCACATTAAAATAGCAGCAATTGTGAGTATTGTACCAGTCCATTTCCAGGTCTGATAACTTCTAATTGGAAATCACTCCAGTGTTTCCTTAAAAAACACACTCAGTGGCCACTTTACTGGGTACCTCCTGTATCTAATAAAGTGGCCACTGAGTGTGTGTTCATGGTCTTCTGCTGCTGTAACCCATCCACTTCAAGGCTTGACGTATTGTGTGTGCATTCAGAGATGCTCTTCTGCACACCACTGTTTTAATGCATGGATATTTGAGTTACTGTCACCTTTAAACAACTCTGGCCTCTCTCATTAACAAGGTATTTTCACCCACAGAACTGCCGCTCACTGGATGCTTTTTGTTTTTCGAACCATTTTCCATAAACTTTTGAGACTCGTGCATGGAAGTCCTAGGAAATCAGCAGTTTCTGAGATACCCAAACTGCCCATTCAATTATTCCATGGTCAAAGTCACTTAGAACACATTTCTTATCCGAGGAGAGCTGGGACTCAGTTCTCAAATCGGTTAACTCAACCTCTCTTTGTGCTCGCCATTGCCTTTTACAGTTTAAGATTGTTCATAGAGCCCATATGTCTAAATCTAAACTATCTCGATTCTACCCTGGCATTAGTCAGCTCTGTGATAAATGCAAGAGGGGCTTGGCCTCTCTCATCCATATGTACTGGCTCTGTCCTAGCTTGGAGAAATTCTGGAAAGATGTCTTCACTACATTCTGAATCTGAATTATTCTGAATCAGCACCTAGAACCAAACCCCTTAATTGCTCTGTTCGGTTTTTGGGGTGAGACAGATTTATGTCTGGGTCCGACCAAATGCCGAATACTATCCTTTGCCTCTCTCCTGGCGAGACGCTTGATCCTCCTCAGATGGAGAGATGTTGCCCCGCCCACTCATGCGCAATGGCTTAACGACATTATGGCCTGCTTGGACCTCGAAAAAATTCATTATTCAGTTCTTAATTCGGATCTAAAGTTCCATAAGGTCTGGGGACCTTTTATCGAGTACTTTCATAACCTTCCTCTTGACTAGGGTTTTTTTTTTCTTTTTTTCTTCTTCTTTTCGGTCCCTTGCTTTCAGCTCCCCTTTTTTTTCCTGGTAGTAGGCATTATTATCCTCTGTTGCTAAGTGTATTCACAGTCTGGGAGTTTGACTGTCCTGACCTATACTCTTTATATTGTGTTGTGGTCGGTCTGGAGTTGTTGTTTTTTTTCCTTGTGTTGTGGGGCTTGGGGAGGACACTAAGCTTACTTGTCTTTAATTTAGGTGCTTTTTTGTTAAATTCTCTTCCTTTGTAGCATATTGTTACTGTATGCTTAATTTTGCACTGTATTAATGCTCCTCATTGGGATTTGGGGTTTTTAATTTGTAAAATGTTTTGAAAAACTAATAAAAAAATTTTTTTTTAAAAGAACACATTTCTTCCCCACTATAATATTTCATCTGGACAACAACTGAACCTTTTGACCATGTCAGCATGTCTTCATGTATTGAGTTGCTGCCACACGATTGGCTGATTAGATATTTGCATGAACAAGCAGGTGTACCTCATAAAGTTGCCACCTTGCGTACCGCAGGGATGTAAAACCCTGAACTGCAACCTGTAAAAGTTCTTATCTGGAAGAGAAAATTCCAGGTGCTCCATTTGCCTCCCGCAGTCCAAAGATTTCCTGTAGCTGAACTGGTTATTGTAAATTGTGCTGTGATTTGGCTAGTTAAATAGTTGGGTTGCTGGGCGGTGTGGCTCATTGGGCTGAAACAGACTGTTCCCACTGTTTCTCTCAAATTAAATCTAAAGTAAACCATTTCCCACTCCAGGAGCGTGCAACCAGAGAAGCTGCAAAGTTAAGACAAAAATATGGGAAATTGGAAAGACAGGTTAATTCCAGAATGTGGAGCCACTATCACTCCGAACACAGGAGCTTCCGCTGGTGCTGGATTTCTCAGTTAACTCACTGTTACATTATAGTTGCTTGCCGTCTGCCATATTGGGACTCTCAAAGTGGTACTGATTACTGTAAGTGCATTTCCCTTTATCGAACAAAAATCTGGAGTACACCTGTTCAGAGATAAGTACCAGATTACTGGGGAAACTGAGCAACAACTTATCCTCATGACTCAGGACAAAAAGAGGGCTTAAATCAAAAACTAATGCAAGCACGAGAGATTCTGCAGATGCTAGAAATCCTGAGCAACACACACACACACACACACAAATGCTGAAGGAACTCAGCAGGTCAAGCAGCATCTATGGAGGGGAATAAACAGTCGAGGTTTAAGGCTGAGACCCTTCAGCAGGGACTGGAAAGGAGGGGGGTAAGAAGCTAGAATGGGAAGGTGGGAAAGAGGAAGGAGTACAAGCGACAGGTGAAAGGTGAGACCAGGTGAGAGGGCAGGTCGGTGGGTGAAAGAGAGAGGATAAAGTGAGAAGCTAAGGAGATGAGTGGAAAAGCCAAGGGTTGAAGAAGGGACCTCACAGAAGCGGACAGTGGACCATGGAAGGGAGAGGAACGGGAGGGAGATGATAGGCAGATGAGATGAAAAGGGGTAGAAAGGAGCAAAAACGGGGAATGGAGAAAAGAGAGAAGGGGAGGGGTGCAATTACCCCGAGTCAGAGAAATAGATGTTTATGACATCAGGGGTGAAAATAGAATGGAGTTCTCCATCTTTCCGTACCAAAGTCACTGCTACAGTAGAACTCTCTCTCGTTCTTTTCTTTTCTGCATTCAACAGAGCACATCGGTTTGTCGTAATCTGTGGAAAACAACCAGTTAGTTCACGGCCGGCACCGGTGAGATTTTTTAACGAAATGATTTAAGATTATTTAAAACAAACAGTTCCGTCCTTTCCGAGAGTGAAGATAAAAGTTAGCCCTAGACAGCGTGCGGAAAACGTACAGCAGTGACCACACATTGATACAGTACAGTACCTGAGTTTAACTCCAACACGGGTTCCCGTGTGGCCAGGTGAGGCCTGAATTTAACTCCCCTGTGGCCAGGTGAGGCCTGAATTTAACTCCCACCTGTGGCCAGGTGAGGGCGCTTGACGTCAGGCATGAATTTACAGACTCTGTAATTACTGCAGTACTTTGGTTCTCTCTGACCCCTTCCAGCCGGGGAGGAGGTATAAGTCACTGCATTGGCAGTAGAGGATTAGACAGACAGTGAAACATCGAGCAAGGTGCTCCTGGGGGTGCGGGGGTCTGGTGAAAGCAAGGGAGGGGGAGGTTACAATAGGCATCTCTGGAAGCACCAGCAAAGTATCAGCGGGATAGAAGCTGTCCTTGAAGCCGGTGGTATGGGCTTTCAGGCGTTTGTATTTCCTGCCCGATGGGGCAGGAGAGAAGATAGAATGACCAGGGTGGGTGGGGTCTTGGATGATGCTGACTGCTTTACCGAGGTTTGTAGTTTCTTGCGGTCACGGGCAGGCAGAGTCGTGACCGTACCCAGCCATGATGGGTCCGGATAGGATGCTTGCTGTGGTGCGGCGATAAACATCAGTGGGGATCGACAGGAACATGCCTCCTGAGGACGTTTAAAGGTTCAGGTTTCCCCCGCACAGAATGCTGTGGGGATATAAACCCCCGACAATCTGGGGTAAGCGACTACAATTATGACACGGGCAGATACTGTACACGGATAGAAATGAATTGAAGGAATGGGAACGTTATAGCACAGTACACTACAGGCCCATCGGCCCACGACCTTTTAACCTACGCTAAGATCAATTTAACACTTCCCTGCTACATAGCTCTTTACCGTCATTCATGTGCCTAGCTAAAGCTTTCTCCAGTTTGTGGTTCACCACTCGATCATCCGATCTATCAAATCACACCTCATCCTCCTTCACTCCAAGGAGAAAAGCCCGGGCTCGATCAATTAGGTGTGAACCTATCGGGCCCCATGCTGCCAAATGGACCTACCAGCTTGGTTGCCGTGGACCAGCTGGGGTGATGGGCCTGTATCTGTGTCGCACGAGTCTTTGCCATTCCTCCAGCAATTTGCAAATACGTACTCTCAGTGGCCACTTTATTAGGTACGGGAGAGCAACCCCGTGGTCTTCTGCTGTGGCCCATCCACTTCACGGTTCGGTGTGCTGTGGGTTCAGAGATGCGCTTCTGCACGCCACTGTGTAGCGTGTGCTTGTTTGAATTATTGTCACCTTCCTATCAGCTTGAACCAGACTGGCCTTTCTCCTCGTCCTCTCTCGTTAGGATATTTTCGCCCACAGAACTGCCACTCACTGGATGATTTAGTGTTTTTGCACCATTCTCTGTATATGCTGGACACTGTTGTGGGTGAAAATCCCAGGAGTTTAACAGTTTCTGAAATACTCAAGCCATCCTGTCTGGCACCAACAATCATTTCATGTCAATCATTTAGAAAGGGGATGAAATGTGATCTGATGTTTGGCCTGAACAACAACTGAACCTCTTGGCCACGTCAGCATGCTTTTATGCATTGAGTTGCTGCCCCATGATTGGCTGATTAGATATTTGTATTACTAAGCAGGTGTACCTAAGAAAGTGGCCACTGCGTTAAAAATGTCCACTGATCGTACACATGTTGGGCCCTTGACTCTGTCCTTACAAACAAATGTTCTCCCTTCTCATCCCTGTTGATCTTTAAATTGGAGGTGGTGGGGGGAATCTCTGGAGCAGAAAAAAATGCTTGCCACCACCTCCTCCCACTTACCACAGAAGCCACTTCAAGCCCCAGGCTGCCAGAAGGGGAATTCAGTATAGTCCCTCTCTTTGCCTTGATGTTCACCTAACATCACAACGGAACTGGGTCTACAAGACGACATCGTTGCAAATGGTAATAAAAAAAATTAGCACAGGGAAAGGGTGAAGTGATGTACTCTGCCAGAGAATCGGAATCAGGTTTGTTATCTACTGCAGCAGTACAATGCAATAGAAAATAATAAGACTACAAATTTCAATAAGAAATAAATAAACGTGCATGCGAAGCATATTTACTGTGTGTGGGTACTGTGTTTAATTAAGTAAATCGTGCAAAAAGAGAACAAAAACGAGTGTACATGGGTTCATTGCCCATTTCAAATCTGATGGAGGGGAAGAAGCTGTTCTTGCAACGTTGAGTTTGTGTCTTCAGACTCCAGTACCTCCTCCTTGATGGTGGCAATGAGAAGAGTACATGTCCTGGGTGATGGAGGTTGGGATGATGGGAAGAGAATGACTTGTAATTTTTGAAGGTTTAAAAAAATGGCAAGACTAGTTGATAAAACATTTGGGTGCTGGGCTTCATCAATGGTGGTGACGAGTAGGAAAGCTTTCATGAAAGACCAGTACCTTTCCTTTAGAAACAAAAGAGGCTACAGATTCTGGAATGTAGAACAAAATCTGAATGCTGGGATAATTCAACGGGTCGAGCAGCATCTGTGGAGGCAGAAGGAGTGACCATATTTGGAGACCCTGTATCATCTTAGAAGGAAGAGCAAAGATGGGCGGTGCGGGCGCAGCAGTGCAAGGGGATGGGGTGGGTGATAGATGGGTGGTGCGTACGTAGCAGGGCAAGGGGATGGGGTGGGTGATAGATGGGTGGTGTGTGTGTAGCAGTGCAAGGGGATGGGGTGGGTGATAGATGGGCGGTGCGTGCGCAGCAGTGCAAGGGGATGGGGTGGGTGATAGATGGGTGGTGTGTGTGTAGCAGGGCAAGGGGATGGGGTGGGTGATAGATGGGCGGTGCGTGCGCAGCAGTGCAAGGGGATGGGGTGGGTGATAGATGGGTGGTGTGTGTGTAGCAGGGCAAGGGGATGGGGTGGGTGATAGATGGGTGGTGTGTGTGTAGCAGGGCAAGGGGATGGGGTGGGTGATAGATGGGCGGTGCGTGCGCAGCAGTGCAAGGGGATGGGGTGGGTGATAGATGGGTGGTGTGTGTGTAGCAGTGCAAGGGGATGGGGTGGGTGATAGATGGGTGGTGCGTGCGCAGCAGTGCAAGGGGATGGGGTGGGTGATAGATGGGTGGTGTGTGTGTAGCAGGGCAAGGGGATGGGGTGGGTGATAGATGGGTGGTGTGTGTGTAGCAGTGCAAGGGGATGGGGTGGGTGATAGATGGGTGGTGTGTGTGTAGCAGGGCAAGGGGATGGGGTGGGTGATAGATGGGTGGTGCGTGCGCAGCAGTGCAAGGGGATGGGGTGGGTGATAGATGGGTGGTGTGTGTGTAGCAGGGCAAGGGGATGGGGTGGGTGATAGATGGGTGGTGTGTGTGTAGCAGTGCAAGGGGATGGGGTGGGTGATAGATGGGTGGTGTGTGTGTAGCAGGGCAAGGGGATGGGGTGGGTGATAGATGGGTGGTGTGTGTGTAGCAGTGCAAGGGGATGGGGTGGGTGATAGATGGGTGGTGTGTGTGTAGCAGGGCAAGGGGATGGGGTGGGTGATAGATGGGTGGTGTGTGTGTAGCAGTGCAAGGGGATGGGGTGGGTGATAGATGGGTGGTGTGTGTGTAGCAGGGCAAGGGGATGGGGTGGGTGATAGATGGGCGGTGCGGGCGCAGCAGTGCAAGGGGATGGGGTGGGTGATAGATGGGTGGTGTGTGTGTAGCAGTGCAAGGGGATGGGGTGGGTGATAGATGGGCGGTGCATGCGCAGCAGTGCAAGGGGATGGGGTGGGTGATAGATGGGCGGTGTGTGTGTAGCAGTGCAAGGGGATGGGGTGGGTGATAGATGGGTGGTGTGTGTGTAGCAGTGCAAGGGGATGGGGTGGGTGATAGATGGGCGGTGCATGCGCAGCAGTGCAAGGGGATGGGGTGGGTGATAGATGGGCGGTGCATGCGCAGCAGTGCAAGGGGATGGGGTGGGTGATAGATGGGCGGTGTGTGTGTAGCAGTGCAAGGGGATGGGGTGGGTGATAGATGGGTGGTGTGTGTGTAGCAGTGCAAGGGGATGGGGTGGGTGATAGATGGGTGGTGTGTGTGTAGCAGTGCAAGGGGATGGGGTGGGTGATAGATGGGCGGTGCATGCGCAGCAGTGCAAGGGGATGGGGTGGGTGATAGATGGGCGGTGTGTGTGTAGCAGTGCAAGGGGATGGGGTGGGTGATAGATGGGTGGTGTGTGTGTAGCAGTGCAAGGGGATGGGGTGGGTGATAGATGGGCGGTGCGTGCGCAGCAGTGCAAGGGGATGGGGTGGGTGATAGATGGGCGGTGCATGCGCAGCAGTGCAAGGGGATGGGGTGGGTGATAGATGGGTGGTGCGTGCGCAGCAGTGCAAGGGGATGGGGTGGGTGATAGATGGGTGGTGCGTGCGCAGCAGTGCAAGGGGATGGGGTGGGTGATAGATGGGCGGTGTGTGTGTAGCAGTGCAAGGGGATGGGGTGGGTGATAGATGGGTGGTGCGTGCGCAGCAGTGCAAGGGGATGGGGTGGGTGATAGATGGGCGGTGTGTGTGTAGCAGTGCAAGGGGATGGGGTGGGTGATAGATGGGCGGTGCGGGCGCAGTAGGGCAAGGGGATGGGGTGGGTGATAGATGGGCGGTGCATGCACAGCAGTGCAAGGGGATGGGGTGGGTGATAGATGGGCGGTGCATGCACAGCAGTGCAAGGGGATGGGGTGGGTGATAGATGGGCGGTGCATGCACAGCAGTGCAAGGGGATGGGGTGGGTGATAGATGGGCGGTGTGTGTGTAGCAGTGCAAGGGGATGGGGTGGGTGATAGATGGGTGGTGCGTGCGCAGCAGTGCAAGGGGATGGGGTGGGTGATAGATGGGCGGTGTGTGTGTAGCAGTGCAAGGGGATGGGGTGGGTGATAGATGGGCGGTGCGGGCGCAGTAGGGCAAGGGGATGGGGTGGGTGATAGATGGGCGGTGCATGCACAGCAGTGCAAGGGGATGGGGTGGGTGATAGATGGGCGGTGCATGCACAGCAGTGCAAGGGGATGGGGTGGGTGATAGATGGGCGGTGCGTGCGCAGCAGTGCAAGGGGATGGGGTGGGTGATAGATGGGTGGTGCGTGTGCAGCAGTGCAAGGGGATGGGGTGGGTGATAGATGGGCGGTGCGTGCGCAGCAGTGCAAGGGGATGGGGTGGGTGATAGATGGACGGTGTGTGTGTAGCAGGGCAAGGGGATGGGGTGGGTGATAGATGGGCGGTGTGTTGTAGCAGTGCAAGGGGATGGGGTGGGTGATAGATGGGCGGTGTGTGTGTAGCAGTGCAAGGGGATGGGGTGGGTGATAGATGGGCGGTGTGTGTGTAGCAGGGCAAGGGGATGGGGTGGGTGATAGATGGGTGGTGCGTGCGCAGCAGTGCAAGGGGATGGGGTGGGTGATAGATGGGCGGTGCGGGCGCAGCAGTGCAAGGGGATGGGGTGGGTGATAGATGGACGGTGTGTGTGTAGCAGTGCAAGGGGATGGGGTGGGTGATAGATGGGCGGTGTGTGGGTAGCAGTGCAAGGGGATGGGGTGGGTGATAGATGGGCGGTGCGGGCGCAGTAGGGCAAGGGGATGGGGTGGGTGATAGATGGGCGGTGCGGGCGCAGTAGGGCAAGGGGATGGGGTGGGTGATAGATGGGCGGTGCGGGCGCAGTAGGGCAAGGGGATGGGGTGGGTGATAGATGGGCGGTGTGTGTGTAGCAGGGCAAGGGGATGGGGTGGGTGATAGATGGGCGGTGCGGGCGCAGTAGGGCAAGGGGATGGGGTGGGTGATAGATGGGCGGTGCATGCACAGCAGTGCAAGGGGATGGGGTGGGTGATAGATGGGCGGTGCGTGCGCAGCAGTGCAAGGGGATGGGGTGGGTGATAGATGGGCGGTGCGTGCGTAGCAGTGCAAGGGGATGGGGTGGGTGATAGATGGGCGGTGCGTGTGTAGCAGTGCAAGGGGATGGGGTGGGTGATAGATGGGTGGTGTGTGTGATAGATGGGCGGTGCGTGTGTAGCAGGGCAAGGGGATGGGGTGGGTGATAGATGGGTGGTGTGTGTGATAGATGGGCGGTGCGTGTGTAGCAGGGCAAGGGGATGGGGTGGGTGATAGATGGGTGGTGTGTGTGATAGATGGGCGGTGCGTGTGTAGCAGGGCAAGGGGATGGGGTGGGTGATAGATGGGTGGTGTGTGTGATAGATGGGCGGTGCGTGTGTAGCAGGGCAAGGGGATGGGGTGGGTGATAGATGGGCGGTGCGTGTGTAGCAGGGCAAGGGGATGGGGTGGGTGATAGATGGGCGGTGTGTGTGTAGCAGTGCAAGGGGATGGGGAGGGTGATAGATGGACGGTGCGTGCGCAGCAGTGCAAGGGGATGGGGTGGGTGATAGATGGGTGGTGTGTGTGTAGCAGGGCAAGGGGATGGGGAGGGTGATAGATGGGCGGTGCATACGCAGCAGTGCAAGGGGATGGGGTGGGTGATAGATGGGTGGTGCGTACGTAGCAGTGCAAGGGGATGGGGTGGGTGATAGATGGGTGGTGCGTGCGCAGCAGTGCAAGGGGATGGGGTGGGTGATAGATGGGCGGTGCGTGTGTAGCAGTGCAAGGGGATGGGGTGGGTGATAGATGGGTGGTGTGTGTGTAGCAGTGCAAGGGGATGGGGTGGGTGATAGATGGGCGGTGCATACGCAGCAGTGCAAGGGGATGGGGTGGGTGATAGATGGGCGGTGCGTGCGCAGCAGTGCAAGGGGATGGGGTGGGTGATAGATGGAACCGGATGCTGGGCGGCTGGAATCAGGTGCCATTGGGATTTGGGTTCAATGCTGATCAACAGGTTTAATTACGTCGGAAGGGAGAGGGAAGATGGAGACGGAGATTTCTGGTATGAAGCTCGGACGCGGTGAAATATTGATGCAGGGGTGACGGAGGCAAGTGGGTAAAGAAACTTGCTCAATTCTGCCCTTCTGCAGCAGCAGGTTTGTGCCGACTTCTCACTGTTAACCTGAGAACCCGAATTAAGAACCTGGTGGCATGGTGCGAAGACAATAACCTATCCCTCAACATCAGCAAGACGAAGGAATTGGTTGTTGACTTCAGAAGGAGTAGCGGACTGCACAACCACATCTATATCTGTGGTGCGCAGGTGGAACAGGTCAAAAGCTTTAAGTTCCTCGGGGTGAATATCACAAATGACCTGACTTGGTGTCACCAAGCAGAGTCCACTGCCAAGAAGGCCCACCAGCACCTTTACTTCCTGAGAAAGCTGAAGAAATTTGACCTGTCCCCTAAAACCCTCACTAATTTTATAGATGCACCGTAGAAAGCATTCTTCTAGGGTGCATCACAACCTGGTGTGGAAGTTGTCCTGTCCAAGACCGGAAGAAGCTGCAGAAGATCGTGAACATAGCCCAGCACATCACACAAACCAATCTTCCATCTTTGGACTCACTTTACACCGCACGCTGTCGGAGCAGTGCTGCCAGGATAATCAAGGACACGACCCACCCAGCCAACACACTTTTTGTCCCTCTTCCCTCCGGGAGAAGGTTCAGGAGCTTGAAGATTCATACGGCCAGATCTGGGAACAGCTTCTTTCCAACTGTGATGAGACTGCTGAACAGATCCTGATCCGGATCTGGGCCGTACCTTCCAAATATCCGGACCTGACTTGCACTACCTTACTTTCCCTCTTCTATTTTCTAATTATGATTTATAATTTAAATTTTTATTATATTTACTTTGATTTGTACTTCAGGGAGCGCGAAGCGCAGAATCAAATATCACTGTGATGATTGTACGCTCTGGTATCAATTGTTTGGTGACAAATTAAAGTGTCTAAGTCTCAGAGTCAGGGTGTCTGCTGGGACGGAGTTCGAGTCGTACAGCCCGACGCAGACCCTTCGGCCCAACCCATCCATGCCCACCTCAGCTAACTCCACTTTTGCCCCACCTCCCTCTAAACCTTTCACATCCCCGTGTCCATCCAAATACCTTTCAACGATGTGTTTGCACCCACCTTTACCCTCCTCTGACAGCTCGTTCCATAAACCATCACCCTCTGTGTGAAGAAACTTCTCCGCACCCCCTGCACAACGGAGGGTCTAGCAGGAGGGGAGGGTTAGATTGATATTAGAGTAGGTTAAAAAGCTCGACACAACATCGTGGGCCGAAGGGGCTGTACTGTGCTCTACTCTTCTAAGTTCTGTCTGTGCGAGGTACTGAACAGGATACCTGGGTTGGTTTTTCCTTGAAAGAGCATCTGGAGACTTTTATGTCTAGACCGGGAAGACCTGGACGTCGGTGAGGCTCGAAGCAGAGTTAGCGGCGGTCCTGGACCGCGGCAAGGAGAGACTTACAGAGAGGAGACTCTGCCAGCCGGTACTCACCTTCTCGGAGCAGGTTAAAATGGTAGAGCAAACTCAAAGTACGGCGGCTACTTTCCGAGGGGGAGTTAATGCTGTTCATTAACGTGCTCCTGGTTCGGTGGCGTGTAGATTTCCTGGGCCGGTTCTCCTCGGCATCCTGTCCGGAGCTTGGAGCTGCCTCCCCCTCTGTCGTTCCACCGCGTGTGTCCGTGAGTTGACGATAGAGTTGGGGACCTCCGTAGCTGTGAAACCGGTACACTGAGGAATTCGGCCGCTGACTCTTGGACAAGAGGCTGTGGTAGGCGGGCGACCTGATCAGCTTGGATTTATCGTGATAGAACGAAGATAGGAGGCCTTGGAAGTCGCTAGGGGACCACCCTTCTCGCTTCTCGGGATATCCTCCCACCGTTACCCGGCTTGTCCGCCTCTCCGAGTTCCCGTTCCCGACTCGCGGAACCGTGAGCTGAAGCCGCCCGTGAGAGCTTCCAGCCGGCGCCTTGGCCGGTGGGGAAATGTCCACGACTCTTCCCATCGAGGCTGCGCTGGCCGGCCGATTGGAGTCGGGGTTGCCACGGTTCCTGTGCAACGGATGTGTCAGGTTCACGGAAGGGTGGACCGTCCTGGAGATCCCCTTGGAGGGAGCTCCACTCTCCATCGGCCTTCCAACGTGAGGTGGGAGATCTACGGAAAGAGGAAACACCAAGGTCTGAGATACTTCTGTCTTCGGCGCCATTAGAACATTCATAACACACCTTTTGTGGTAGTTTTCAATGAGGCACCCTCCCCTCGTTTTTCTAAACTCCAGTGAACACAGGCCCAGAATTTCTAATCGTTAACTCCGTCAGTTTCCCCGAACATCTTGCGAATCTCAGCTTCACCTTCTCCAATGCCAGCACATCCTTGCTCAGATATGGAGCCCAAAACTGTTAACAACACCCCAGATGCTTTTACATTTTAGACCTTTTGAAATAATAATGCATTCTCCTTCCATGCCACCGACTCAACCTGCAAGTTAATCTTTGGGGAATTTCACGATCTCTGCAAACCACACAAAATGCTGGAGGAACTCAGCGGGTCAGGCAGCATCTATGGAAAGAATACAGTCGGCGAATTCTTTTCCACAGACGCTACCTGGCCCGCTGAGTTCCTCCAGCATTTTGTGTGGGTTGCTTGGATTTCCAGCATCTGCAGATTTTCTCTTATTTGTGAGTAGACTACTCGCTCTGTTGTTTTTCTGCCATTATTTTCGTTTCCGGGTAATTAATCGATTCATGTTTGGAAGTTACTTCTACGGCCGCTGCTCTGGTCGTAACTCATCGGATTTAGTGTTTAAAGTTGCCTGTGTCCTCAGTATTCTTTATAAAACATCTGGCCACAGGAAGCAACTTTAACTCTGGGAATTGTGAACATCACCAACTCTCCGCCGCCGACTGCAATCACATTTTCACTAGTGAAGACGGAAGCATTTCACTGTTTCGATGTACGTGTCAAATAAAGCTGATCTTTACTGTAACTGGTGACTTTTCACAACAGCCCCAAAGTTTCAAGAGATATTTTTTTTTCTTTCATATTTGAATCCAATCCCCCCTTCTCGAGGTTTGCTCTCTAGCTGGCCGGGTTAGTTTTAACTTTTAAATTCTGATTCTGATTCTGACAGTCAAAAGCTACAACGAACCAAGTGATGATTCCCAGTTCTTCAAACAGATGGGTCAGCAGGACTGAGGTTTTCTCTTCGATCAAAGCACCATTCCTTACGGTGAGAGTAACCGGCTGATTTGATGTTCCTCACAAACAGACCTCCTGCCGATCAGCGGTAACAAACCGCACCAGCAACCCCAGTTGTTTCTCCCCGACCCTCTCGCCCTTTTAAGTTTAACTGTAATAATTGAGATAATCAGCGATGCCGGCCATTCGAGGACCCCAAGACACTTTCACATCTGCTTTTGACTAAGCGCCGTACGAGCCAAATTCACACCTTTGAAAAGATTCCAGCATCTCGTTAAAATGTGTCCAATGATCAAATTCATCTCCATCCTAACCACGGCACGAGGGGGAAGGCAGGAGAGTGGGGCTGAGCGGATAATAAATCAGTCATATTGGAATAGCGGAGCAGACCCGATGGGCCGAACGGCCGGATTCTGTTCCTAAGATTTATGTGTTTATAATACGGTAATCATTAAAAATCCACATAACGTGTCTTTGTCAAAGTGCCGGATCACATTTTGCGAGAACGTATCTAAAAAACTTTGGACTATCACGCCCATTATACGTTCCAACCTTTTTTTGGTTTACCAGTCTTATACTCTCCCTCTCTCACTTTAACATGCAACACTCTTACAGATTGGTACGAAAACATGCAGCTGTCTTCTCCCAATGTAAAGAAATCCAAAACATTTTCGGATTTTGTTAAAATTCTATCAGAGATTGTGCGTGGGTTTTTATTTTTCAAATACAACGCGGCCTTTACCTTTCCCACCTGACTCCAAAAGACATTGAACGTTTTGATTGGAGTTGGATATGAAACAAAACCGCTCACCTTTATTTTTGGCATTGATAATTTTTAAAAATACCACGAGCGAGAAGACCTGAATTAGTAACAACCCGTTCATGTTGAAGCTGAGGCGGGAACACAGCGACTGGAGTGGAGAGGCGAGCCTTACAGTTTTATACCCATCCAGTGCTATGCTAATAAGGGACAGCGCTGCAGCCCGGACCAAGATCAAATGTCATTACCTTCCACTTCAATCCACTAGTAATCTACTGAGGTAATATTTCAATGATTACTCTGAATTGGTCCAAAAGCGAGCAACAAAGCAGAATTAAAAGTTTTCAGGAAGACGAATGCAAAGATGATTTGAACAGTCTTATTGATCGTGACATTCGGCAGACGGCACATGGAATGTCATCACAATACAACTTCTCTAGACCATTACACGTTTAATTTCTCTGTTTTTCTCAATGCAACGCTAGTTTAGAATGTTACATACCACACAATTTTGCTTACTCCACGTCTTAACCCTGTTTATTTTGCATCGGGAGTAAACAGGATTCCCTTTCCTACACACCTCATCGCAATGATGAATAACAAAATACCTGCACGATGAATGCCAATAATAATGTGTTGTTTTAATGCTAAACTATGCTTCCTTAAGGTGGTTGTAGCCGGGGTAGTAATGGGGATATATTCCCAAAGGCAAACATCAGCAGATGAGGCTCGTCAGCCGGGGTTGACAGGTCACCAAGGAGAAGGAAAACTCTGATCTCAAACCTCAGCTGCTTTGCGGCTGTACCCACTCATGAGAAAAGCTTTGGGAGTAAACCCCGAGGAAAAGTCCGGAGCTGGAGTCCCTAAGCGCCGACTGGCACCTCCTGTGATGCCGCTGGTACCAAACTGCGTCGGTCTCTGCCGTTCCATCAGGTCTGCTTTTTGGGCAATAGCTTGCTCTCCATATCGTCCAACCCTGGTGTGTGCATCACACAGACAGCAGGGATGCGACGCCCATAGTCGATCAGAACAGAATTTTAAACTATAAACATTTTGAGTGTTTTTCTATCTCATTTTTATGTTGTTGTAGTTTAAAAAGTACAGTATTCAGCATTTTAAATCATTGCACCTCTGTTGTGAGTGCTAGCAAGGATGGCTATTGTTAAAACAAAGGACCCAGCAGCAGCGAAGATCGGGTCTCACTACCGCCCTCTTCTGCTGGTCGGCTGGAAGCACCGCTGGGACACGCGTCCGAACGCCGGTCTCCCGTGTTGACGAGGGCGCTCATCCACGGTCACCCGGCGGTGGACGGGGGTGGCGGCACGGCCGCTTGCCGAGTTACCGCGGAGCCCCAGATTGCGGCAGATTCCGGGGCAGGCGGCGCAAAAAGGTGCCGGCGAGCGACCCAGATGGGACTCGAACCCACAATCCCCAGCTCCGGAGGCTGATGCCTTATCCATTAGGCCACTGGGTCACCACGAGTTCTCGGTATCGCCAGCGACTTACTTAGACTGGAAGTGCGAAAGCATTACTCTTCAAAGTTAAAGGAATTGAACGATAAATCATATTCTAAGGAAATGTATCGCCCTGAGCAAATAATATTTAACAGATGGTGTGCATACTGCATGTAGACTTATTTGTATTTATAAAAGAAAAGCGTCGAAGTCAGGTTTATCATCACTGTCTTGTGATGTGAAATTTATCGTTTTGTGGCAATAAAACAAAGCAAAGTCATAAAAATACCACAGATTCGTATGAAAACTAAACAAATAATGCACCATTCAGCACATTTACATGAAGAACTGCCATCGACACACTGTCAAGGACAGGATAGCTCATGTTCTCAGTATTTTTTTGTTTACACAGTTTGTCTTCTTTTGCACATTTGTTCTTTATTAGCTTGTAAGACCATAAGATGTAAGAACAGGATCTGGCCCATTGAGTCTGCTCTATCTGGCTGATTTATTATCCCTTTCAACCCCATTCTCCTGCCTTCTCCCAGTAACCTTTGACGCCCTGAATAATCGAGACCATCCATCAACCTCCGGCTTAAATTTGTGGCGAAGAATTCCACAGATTCACCATCCCTTGGCTAAAGAAATTCTCCCTCTTCTCAGTTCTAAATGGACGTCCCTCTATAGGAAACATCCTCTCCACATCACTCTGTCTAGACCTTTCAATAGGTTTCCATGAGATCCCACCTCATTCTTCTAAACTCCAGTACAGGCCCAGAACCATCAAATACTCCACTCTGCTTTGGAGCACTCGGACAACAGCAAAATATGTGGTAGTCTGCCGTTTATCAATTACAGCTCACCGTTTAACAGAATCATTCCTTCAGTATAAATGAACAGGCTTCAAAACCCAGGTCTTTGCACCTCCCTCTGCAACTGAAAGCTTAACTTCTTCATCAGGAGACCACAGTCTACGCGGATCAGTATTATCTCATCTTCATTGACAATCAGCGCCACCGTACCTCAGGGATACGTGCTGTAACAATAGTCAAGACCTTACTGGCTGTTGCAATTTACCTTCCACAGCAGCGAATAGTTTTTCCGGGTGGGTTGGCACTATAGGTTGGGTTACAGATTCTTCTTTTGCAGTTTTTCAATGGACAATTCCCCTAGCCATTGGAATTATTTTTTTAGTGTTCCTTCTGTTGTACGTTGAGGCCTGCAAGGACCGAAGTTTGGTGACTTTGGCCTTGTGACTCCACTCCGCTAACTCCAATACTCGACCTGCACTATCATCTGTTGTATACCTGTTTTGCTATACCCTGTCTTGTACTCAACTTTTACCCATTCCTCTGGTTCGTCCTTGACCCTAGAAGAGTGAAGAGCAGGGACATCCCTAATCATGTTATCCTCGCTCCCGTCTTTCTCCTGGCCCTGCCTGATCACTTACATTCCATAGGGATATGCGTGTTTCCGGCCTCATCTTGAAGGGGGGTTGGGATGTGTCTGTTGCAAAAACTGATCTGATAGTATATCCCGTGGAAAGATGAGCTGATAAACATCTTTCACTCACTTATTTGGATGTTACTTATTTACCGCTGTCAAAGCTGGAGACCAACCTCAGCCCCAGCCCAGATCACCAGCAGGCTTGCTTGCCACAGCGTCTGACTGGCAACTGAAAGTCGATCTTGGTGAGGAATTAAAAGTGCTCTGATTTCATCACATCATCATCCCTGAGGCCTGACATGGTCATTCTGTCAGAAACCTCAAAGCAGGTGACAGTGCCTTGGGAAGACCAGACTGGGGAGGCGTTTGAGAGTGTTAAGAAAGCTGGCGGATCAGTGCCAGAGACAGGGGCGGAGGGAACCTATAGGGGTGGGGTGTAGAGGTCTTGCTCCCTGTTGCAAAACCAACTCTCTCCTTTTAATTAGGGGAGCTGCAAAGAGAAGAGCCACCAGGAACGTCACAGAGGGATGGCTATGGATCAAGAGGTTGAGCCGTGGGGCCCGATCAACCCTGGCTGGGTCGCCTGGGTGAGAATGCCCGATGTTGATGACCCCAGGGTTACATCTTCCAGTGCATCCTAGGTGTATCTCAGCATCACTTTCTAACACAGGCTAACATTTTTACCTCTTCTTTTATATAATATGGTTCTTAAAATTTTGCAACTATATTGTTCACTATTAATGATGACATCACACCATTATGACTTTTATATTCAAATATATTCTATATTCTTCGACGTTTATATTAAAAACATCTGCCTTACTATATCTTGTGTGTTATAATGAGAGGCATTGATTCTGTGGCTAGTCAGAGGCTTTTTCCCAGGGTTGCCACAAGAGGACACAGGTTTAAGGTACTGGGGAGTAGGTACAGAGGAGATGTCAGAGGTAAGTTTTTTTATGCAGAGAGGGGTGAGTGCCTGGAATGGGCTGCTGGCAACAATGGTGGAGGCGGATATGATAGAGTCTTTTAAGAGAACTTTGGATAGGTACATGGAGCTTAGAAAATTAGAGGGCTATGGGTAACCCTAGTAATTTCTAAGGTAGGGACATGTTTGGCACAGCTTTGTGGGCCGAAGGGCCTGTATTGCGCTGTAGGTTTTCTGTGTTTCTATGTTTCTAATATGGTTCTTAAAACTTTACAACTACGTTGTTCGCTATTAATGATGACATCACACCATTATGACTTTTATATTCAAACTTATATTCTTTGACTTTTATATTCAAAACGTCTGCCTTACTATATCTTGTGTTTTATATTATACAGTAGTAAAGACTTAACAGAAGGAGAAAGATGGCTACCCCGTGGAATGCTATACTATATATAGAATATATATATATATATATATATATATATATATATATAGAATGCTATACTCCTGATCACATTTTTACCTATTTTGTTGTGATTTCTTCGGAAACAGTGACGGGGTTCCGAGGCCTTCAAAGCGCTATACTATCACAAGGTAGAAATATTTGAATTTGTTTTACCTACTATTTCTGTGCAGGTATGTGAAGTTATCAAACGCATTTTATCAAAATGTGTATATCATATACGACCCTGAGATTTGCTGCCTGAGAGGAGATGAATCTCAAGGTTGTATGTGGTGTACAGACTTTGACAATAAATGCTCTTTGAACTTTGTGGTATTCCTACAAAGCAATGAGTAGGATCACTGGACCTACCAACATTGTCATTTGTGTTATAGTTAATGTTACAAGAACAAAATCCCATGTTCTGACAGAACAGACTTGGTGGTCCTTGCTCAGTTAGGTTCTCTGGGAAAACTTCAAAAGTTGGGAAGATGTGTCAATTCTCAGTCAGGTCTAATGTTAACAATGTAAAGGAGGAAGACCTGGACAATTATACCCGGAGTCCAGATCACGAAAATGGGAAGGAAAATATGCATATGTTATGGTTGACATCAGAATGCCAAGCTACAGCACACCAGTGAGTGTTCATTCCCATGGGAGGGACATAACCAACCCTACATTGTGACATCTTTTTCTAGGAGCCCTGAATTACAAGTACAGACAGAATCCTCAATAGGAAAACTGTACCCTTCCTTACCATATAAATGTTCCCCCTTCTATTTTACTTTGAAATCATGTAACTGATGATTACATTTTTCTGATCTAAAATATGAGATTATTAATCCTTAGGCAAAAGTAGACAGCAGCACATGATCAGTAACTTGTTTACAAGACTCATTTTCAGAATACCCGAATAATATCAGGCACGACATCGAACGCAAGGCAACACCCTGCAAAAGATATGAACTACCTTCAGCTCAATGAAAGACATTACTAGCTGATCTGATGAACTGATAGCAACAAAGACTGTGATCCAAACTTGGATGAAACAAAAGGCAAGAACTGTTTGTGAAAAAGAAAATCTTAAAGATGGATTAATATGGACTTATAATATGGACATTGATCCATGTGTTGGTCAGAAAGAACTACATTCTATATATCAGTGAATTCGAATGAACCAAGGACAGTGGAAGCAGACAGACTAATTCTCTTTGTTCATGCCGTGTGCTTGGGGATGGAGGCTGCCATTTTGTAAAGGCACTCTATTCTCCACTTTGTGAGCTTGTCATGCTGGGCTTGATCAGTGTTTTACAGAAGACACAATGATACTTCAGGTAATCTGCTGGACTGGAGATCATTTCCAAATAAGAAGTTATTTGTGAGATGTTCTTTGGTTGGCTATAATATGCAGGTTTGTGCATGTTGGAGCTGGTGCTTTGCTGGTGTGATTTGAGCTGGTTGCTGATTGAGAACAAAGAGCCATAAATTATCGACTGTCACTTGATGGGAGGAGGGCAATAAATCGATGCTGGCTTGGAGCAGAGCCAATAACAAGATGTTAAAGATCAGACACATGACCTGTGGCCAATGACACTGGAATGCGATATTTGAATTGATAAGGAATGGATATAAAAGTGGATGCTTCGTGCGTGCTGGTAGTGGTAACTCCAAAGAATAACCATCGCAGATACAAGCGTGAGCAACCCTGCGTGAAACACGTGGCGAGTGAATCGGGACAACAAGGAACGCCTGGCTAGTGTAAACTCCTTTGCCCGGGCATATCTTTGCTATTCTTTGACTGTTCAGGAGAGCCAGGGATACTTAATGGGTGTGCACACAAGGTACTTAGTGTATGAATTCACGTACTTGTTAGTTTAAACAATAAGTGTACTTGTCAGTAAATACAGATCTCTCTGTGCCTCTTGTTATAAGAGGTAATTCTTACAACACATGGTTGTCACACATTTATGGAACAATTATAATGGCAGTAATCCTTTGAGATTTGAGAAATGTGTGCAGTTGAGATTAAGGAAGTGAATACTCTAACAAGAAAATCAGTACTCAATGAGTTCTTTAAGCATTGGATCAAGGAGAGCTTTTCTAGCACTGGTAACCAACTAGAATGGTTGTTAGAGTAATAGTTTGCTCCCAAGAGGAGACGTGGCTGTGCCTGATCTCAAAACTGATTACTGTAAGGAGAAAGTGGGTTAGAAATCTTTGTTTAGCAAGTGCGGGGGGTGGGGGGGGGTAGGGGTGATGGATAGTAACTGTCCAGGGACGTTGGGCCTTTTTTTTTGCCAAATTCAGCTTTCTAACATAGAGATCAAAGGGTTGTTTTTGAGTAAGGTAAACTTCCAACCAATATTCTTTGTTCAGCTTCTTGTTGTAAACAGGAGCCAGTCTTCAGTTCTTAATGCGAATGGCAAGCAATAATCAGTCTGAAGTTAAAACGGACAGCTTTGTCGATAGAGCACAGAGTGCTGGCCCACAGTGCCTGGACTGATCTCTCAAGAGCTGCAGTGCAAGATGATTGGGTTATTTAACTACATAGTGTGGGTAAGTTATTTAGTTCAAGGGATCTTGCAGACCAGATTGATACTATCACTTACCACATCAAGTAGCTGATCTGTTAATAGTTGGAAGGTTTATGTGCTTAGAGAGTCAGCTTCACAGCATGAATTGTGGAAATCTGGGAATTCTGTCAGACCACACTTGGGGTATTGTGAGCAGTCTTGGGCCTTATATGTAAGAAAGGATTATGCTGGCATTGGAGACGGTCCAGCAGGAGTCTATAAGAATGATCCCAGGAATTAAACCATTAACGTACAACATTTTATTTGTTCTAGGCCTTTATTTGCTGGAGTTTATTAAAATTGTGCGGGGAGGGGTGTGGAATCTAACTGAAACCTATTGAATATTGAAAGGCCAAGACAGAGTTGATGTGGAGAGGATGTTTCCAATAGTGGGAGAGTCTAGGGCCAGAAAGCATCATCTCGGAATAGAAGGAACACTTTTTAGAACAGAGATGAGGAAGAATTTCTTTAGTCAGAGGGTGGTGAATCTGTGGAATTCATTGGCACAAACAGGTGTGGAGGCCAAAACACTGTGTATATTTAAAGTGGAGGTTGACAGGTTCTTGATTATTTTGGGTGTCAAAAGTTACGGTGAGAAGTCAGAAAAGTGGGGTTGAGAGGGATATTAAATCAGCAATGATGGAATGACAGAGCAGATGATGGGCTGAATGGCCTAATTCTATTCCTACAGAATGTCACATGTTCTCAGGCAGTGGCACTTCAGACTGCAACCAGCCTCTGCCTGATTCCCTCTAAATAAATCACTTTTAAACACAAGCTGTTTGATCTTGAACACCCTTGTTAAGGAGAAACATTCTTTATTACCTGCCCTATCTGGTCTCCAACCACCCTCCTCCCTCCTACCACCCACCATCCTCTTTTCTCCAAGGAAAAAATATCCAACCTATCCAGTCTCCCTCAACTGAAATATTCCAACCCAAGCAAAATCCTAGTGGCTCTCTGTACTGCAGGCCAGTGCGATCACATCCTTCCCACTGCATAATGAGCAGAATTCCACATGATATTCCATCTGTGGCCTCACCAAAGTTTTACAGAGTTGTACCAACACCAACCATGCATTGGCTAATGAAGACAGTCCTAGTATATCTTCTTCACTACCCTGTCTACCTGTGCCGCTAACCTTGTGTACCAAGGACCCTTTGTTCTTCAATACTTCCTTGGGCCATACTATTCTTATCTATGTCCGACCCCTATTTGACCATCAAATACATCACCTCACATTTATCATGATTAAATTTTATCTGTTATTGCCCTGCAATAACTGGTTAGTATTGTTTAGTAGCCAGTGTTTACCCTCTACACTACCAATGCAATCACCAATTTTCATGTTATTGATAAAGATAGGGGATTGACTTTAAGAGCCCTGAGGTAATGTTGTAGCTCTATAAAACTCTGGTTAGACCACACTTGGAGTATTATGTTCAGGCCAATGTCAGGCAGGCGCTGGAGGAACTGAACAATGTAATCAGCAGCTACAGAGCTGGGCACCCTGATGCCTTCCTCAACACTGTGGGAGATTTCAACCAGGCCAACTTGAAGTCGTCTCTGAACAACTACCACCAACATATCATATGTGGAACCAAAGGAGACAACACACCTTGACCACGTTATCCCAAAATCAAGAGCGTTTACAGTGCCATCGCACACCCTCACTGGAGTGTCTGATCATCTGGCTGTACTTCTGTTCCCAGCCTATCGGCAGAAACTAAAGAATGCAGCATCAGTGGTGAAGACCAAGAAGGAATTGTCGGGGAAGGCGGAAGAGCACTTACAGGACAGCTTTGAGTCAGTAGACTGGACAATATTCAGGGATTCATCTTCAAATCTGAATGAATATGCCACAGTTGTCATCGACTTTATCAGGAGCTGTGTGGATGAATGTGTGCCTTCAAGAACATACCAGACATACCCAACCAAAAGCCATGGATGAACCAGAAGAGTCATAGTCTGCTAAGGGCTGGATCTATGGCATTCAAGACCGGTGATCTAGATCTACACGAGAAGTCCAGGTAGGACCTACAGAAAGCTATTTTAAGGGTTAAAAGAACAATTCCAATTGAGATTAGAGATGGAATTGGATGCACATCAGTTCTGGCAGGGCCATTACTTCCTACAAAGCAAAACTAACATCATGAAAGGCTGTGATGCTTCACTCCCAGATGAGCTCAACACTTTTTATACTTGCTTTGAAAGGGAGAATAAACCTACACCTGTGCAAATCCCGGCAGCCTCTAATGCCCTTGTGATCTCTGTCTCAGAGGCCAATGTCAGAACATCTTTCAAGAGGGTGAACCCTTGTCATGCCCAGATGGTGTACCTGGAGGGGCTCTGAAAACCTGGCAGGACTGTTCAATGACAGTAAGATGAAAGAGCTGATTGTGGACTTCAGGAAGGGTAAGACAAAGGAACACATACCAATCCTCATAGAGGGATCAGAAGTGGAGAGAGTGAGCAGTTTCATGTTGCTGGGTGTCAAGATCTCTGAGGATCTAACCTGGTCCCAACATACTGATGCAGTTATAAAGAAGGCAAGACAATGGCTATACTTCATTAGTTGTTTGAGAGATTTGGTATGTCAACAAATACACTCAAAAACTTCTATAGTTGTACTGTGGAGAGCATTCTGACAGGCTGCATCACTGTCTGGTATGGAGGGGGGCACTGCACAGGACTGAAAGAAGCTGCAGGGGGTTATAAATTTAGTTGGCTCCATCTTGGGTACTAGCCTACAAAATACCCAGGACACCTTCATGGAGCAGTGTCTCAGAAAGGCAGTGTCTATTATTAAGGACCTCCAGCACCCAGGGCATGCCCTTTTCTCACTGTTACCATCAGGTAGGAGGTACAGAAGCCTGAAGGCACACACTCAGTGATTCAGGAACAATTTCTTCCCCTCTGCCATCCGATTCCTAAATGGACATTTATCCCTTGGACATACCTTACTTATTTAATATATAGTATTTCTGTGTTTTGCATGATTTTTAATCTAGTCAATATATGTATACTATAACTTATTTATCAGAATCAGGTTTATTATCACTGGCATGTGATGTGAAATTTGTTAACTTAGCAGCAGCAGTTCAATGCAATACATAATCTAGCAGAGAGAGAAAAATAATAAATTAAATAAAACAATAATAAATAAACAAGTAAATCAATTATGTGTATTGAATAGATTTTAAAAGTGTGCAAAAAACAGAAATACTGTATATTAAAAAAAAGTGAGGTAGTGTCCAAAGCTTCAATGTCCATTTAGGAATCGGATGGCAGAGGGGAATATTTATTTATTTTGGTCTTCTATATTATGTATTGCATTGAACTGGTGATGCTAAGTTAACAAATTTCATGTCACATGCCGGTGATAATAAACTTGATTCTGATGTTCAATCTCTCTCTCCTGTGTTCAGAGGGGTGATAATCATACCAGTGTCCAAGAAGAGCTGGGTGAGCTGTCTCAATGACTATTACCTAGTGGAACTCACGTCAAGGAACAGCACTCACATCTACTGTGATGAAGTGCTTTGAGAGATTTGTCATGGCTAGAACCAACTCATGCCTAAGCAAGGACCTGGACTGGCTGCAATTTGCCTATCACCACAAAAGTTCTACAGCAGATGCCACCTCACTGGCTCTGCACTCAGCCTTGGATCACCTGGACAATACCAATACCTACGTCAGGGTGCTGTTTATTGACACAATCATACCCTCAGTTCTAATCAACAAGCTCCAAATCCTGGGCCTCTGTACCTCCCTCTGCAACTGAATCCTTGACTTCCTTAACGGGAGTCCACAGTCTGTATGGATTAGAAAATATATCTCCTCTTCGGTGACAACCAACACTGGTTCACCTGAAGGTTGCATGCTTTATAGGAGTAACCTACCGGAATGGTTGGTGGAGTGATGATCTGCTCTCTTCTGATTGCTACCATCAAAGAGAAGGTCCAGGAGGCTGAAAACACACGATGTTTCAGGAACAGCTTCTTCCCCTCTGCCATCAGATTTCTAAATGGACGCTGAACCCATGAACACTACTTCAGTTATTTTCCTCTCTTTTTGCACCATTTATGTAATTTAATATTTTAATGTATACTTACTGTAATTTGTAGAATTTATCATTATGTATTGCATTGTACTGTTGCAACAGAACAACAAATTTCACAACACATGCCAGTGATATTAAACCTGATTTTGATTCTGACTCAGTTCTGGTCCCCTCATCATAGGAAGGATGTGGAAGTTGTGGAGAGAGTGCAGAGGGATTTGACAGGATGTTTCTTGGATTAAAGAGGATGTCTTAGGAGGATGGGTTGAGTGAGATAGGGATTTTCCCTTGAAAGTGAAGGAGGATGAGAGATGACTTGATAGAGGTGTATACGATCATAAGAGGCATAGATAGACTTTTCCCAGTGTGGAAATGGCTAATATGAGGGGACGTAATTTTATGGTGTTTAGCCACAGTTTAAGAATAAGGGGTAGGCCATTTAGAACAGAGTTGTGGAAAAACTTTTTCACCCAGAGAGTTGTGGATCTAGGGAATGCTCTGCCTCAGAAGGCAGTGGAGGTCAATTCTCCGGATACTTTCAAAAAAGAGTTAGATAGAGCTCATAAAGATAGCGGAGTCAAGGGATATGGGGAGAAGGCAGGAACAGGTTACTGATTGTGGATGATCAGCCATGATCACATTGAATGGCGGTGCTGGCTTGAAGGGCCGAATGGCCTACTCCTGCACCTATTGTCTATTGTAGGAAAGTGTAAGGGGGACTTTCTTTAAAACACAAAGAGTTTGTGGAATGAGCAGTTGGGGTGGTGGTTGAGGCAGATACATTAGGGATATTTAAGAGACATAGGTACATGGATAAAAGAAAAATGGAGGGCTATGTGGGAGGGGAGGGTAAGATTGATCTCAGAGTAGGTTAAAAGGTACCTACATCATGTATTGTACGTGTTCTATGATCAACACATGGTGCATAACTGAATCTACACCATCATAATGGTTTTTGTCAACCCAGTATTTCGTTGCACCCAATTTCTGTCCACAGGGTGCTGTGTGGAGAGGAGTGTACACCACCAAACTTATTTAGCGATAGTGCGGAGTTGCCCCTTAACCCTCACCTCATCATGGGTCGACTTACAATGACCAATTAACCAACACGGATCATCTTTGGACTGAGGGAGGTAACCAAAGAACCTGGGGGAAGTTCACACATTCCACGGGGAGGATGTATAGACTCCTTACAGAACGTGGCCGGAATTGAACTTTAAACTCTTGAACAGCGGTGTACATATGGGAGCCAACCTGTTTGTGGATGATGTTACTGAGGTAGCCAGTATTGATTAGCTCAACCAACAAGCAAAGATCCAATGTTATTACCATCATTATGTCCCAGACATTGCCATTGCTACCAACAGCGTTGTGGGGTCATCTTCACAATAAAGATTACAGTCGTTACATTACACCACCTTCTCGAGGGTTATCAGGAATGGTCATAAACCCTGGTTGAGATTTTCCAGCAAATTCACGTTTCATTCCCAATAACTACAGACCGTTCTGGCACAGAAGGAGATCATAAAGAGCAACTCGTCCATCTAATTTTTACGACCAGCAAAATATTTTCTCTCAGGCACTATTCTAATTCTTCCAACGTTGACTTCCATTGGACTCGGAGAGACCGTGAATAACTCAACAGTATTTGAGATAACGTGGTTAAAAGTTAAAGCAAGGTGATTAGTTGCAAAGGGAAGGAAATGCGGAAAGCAAGTATTACAACAGCAAGTATTCAGCCAACACCAGAACAAGGGCAGATACCATGTTAGGCGCTCTCCAAGGAGTAGAATTTTAACAATCTCCACCTGATTGGCTGCGCGGTTGCCAAGGAAATCAATCTCCCTTCGCATCCTCGGCTTCTTTCAAACCAACCAATCGAGAAATTGCTTTGAATCGAACGAGCCAATCGGAGCGGCACAGCTTGAGGAATTTAAATAGCCGGGGCGCCACAGTCTCGGTAGTTCTGTTGGAGTGTGGAATCGGTCGGTGTAGTGTCAACTTTGGTGCCGGTTGTGCGAGTACATTTAACTTCTCTACAGAACTGGTGCGTAAAGTTATCTCGAACGGTATTCATAGTTAAGTAATAGTTGTAATCCTAAAAGGGGCCTAAGCCGGTTACCATTGAAGTGTGGCGTCTCCATAAAACTTTTTTGCCTTTTCGTAACTTGTACGGACAAACAAAATATCGCAATTGTATCCCAATTGGTGTTCTTTAACTCTGCAATTGTCTTTACCGATTTATCAACTGTAGTATCCATTTTTAAATTCTAGAACTCAAAATGACGGGCACGTTTCCTTCACGTGTTACAGATTTAACTCTTTAGTTGCTAACCATGTACTTTAAAATTGAATTCGCGGAATACTTAGCTGACGCTGACCATTGTGTCAAATTCTTTGTTCTGTTCTGTTGCATTGCAGTTTGATTTGAACGAGTTCCTAGTTTAAGGATGTCGACTGCAGCGAACGAGAACGCCTCGCCCCGTTTGACCAAGTTTAAGAACAAGGGGAAGGATGCCAATGTAAGTTCTGCAGAACCAGCCTAACCGTGCTGTGGAAATCCGAGGTGCCCGTGCGAACCGAAGTTGCATTTTTAAGTTTTAAAAAGCTGTAGAAAAAGAATGGAAACAAAATGGAAGGCGTGGGGGGGGGGGGGCGTGGATGTAGTCTTATAGGGAGCGTATGTCTGTAAATGGCCTTTTTTTTGTCTGCTGAAGGAATTGAGACGCAGGAGAATTGAAACCAACGTTGAACTGCGAAAAGCCAAAAAAGACGATCAGTTGTTCAAAAGGAGGAACGTGAACAGCTTTCCCGATGAGGCGTTATCGCCCCTTCAGGAGAAGAACTCTGTCCAGGTATTACACACTTAATTGGCAGCTTATTTCTTCATCTTTGGTTTTTTTTTGTGGTTATTGTCAATTAACATTTTGAACGTCTTATTAGATGCATATGAATTTGGAAGAAATTATCCAAGGTGTTCAGTCTAATTATTTGGAAACACGGCTTCAGGCTACACAAGCTGCTAGGTAAGTCTACTACTGGTTTGTATCAGCCTGGAGATCTTCTGAATTTGAGTTTGAAACCTGGGGCTAGAAATTAATTATATCAAATTTCTTTAAAGAAAGACACAAGCATGGACCTTGGGTCAGCTGACTCTTTAGAATTAGAATCAATAGGACTATTTGGAGAATGGGAGGGAGCAGTATTTAAAGAATATGCTGTTCTATTTTCTCTAGTCCAATTTAAATCTTTAAAGATGGCTATTTTATACTTTTGTATCCTGAAAATCAGTGCACATAGTTGCCTGCATTAAACCCCATCTGCCAGCTCTCTGCCCAGTTTCCAACTGGTCTAAATCCTGTTGGACTGCTGGTTATAGACCTCATTTGAAGAAAATGTGCCTCCATATGTCTGGAATGACCAAGCCAGTTTTGGATCCAAATTGCCATGGAATGATACACAATAAGGGATCTTGTCAAATGTATAGACAACATCCACTACCCCACCCTCCCCCAATCAATCATTGTCATCTCAATACTGTCTCATATTTAAGACAAGACCACCCCTCAAAAGTCATGCTGACTGTATTTCATGTTGAGTAACACACAATACTGGAGGAACTCATCGGATCAGATAGTATCTATGGAGATGAATAAGCAGACGATGTTTCAGCTTGAGACCCTTAATCAGGACTCTGGCCAGTTCTGATGAGGTGTTTTTGGGCTGAAACATCGACTATTTATTCCCCTCCATTGCTGCAGCATGAACTGCTGAGTTCCTCCAGGATTCTGTATTACTCTGGATTATCAAAATATATTTGTCACCCTAAGATTTATTTTCTTGTGGGCATTCACAGTAAATACAAATGGATGACTATTGTATTTACCAATGAAAACATGCACATAATAAGATGGGCAAACAAATGTGCAAAAGATGACAGACTGAAAATACAGAACGAAAAGTAAACTGGAGACAGTGAGATGTAAGAGCAGAATTTGACCCCAATGTGTCTGCTCTGACATTTGACTGTGGCTGATTTTTTTCCTCCTTGGCTTCAATCTCCTGCCTTCTCTCCTTATCCTTCCATGCCATGACTAATCAAAATCTATCAGACTGTCTTAATATACCCAAGGACTTGGCATCCAAAACACCTGTGGCAATAAATTCTGCAGATTTGCTGCTCCAGCTAAAGAAATTCCTCATCTGTTCTAAATGGATGCCTCTGTATTCTGAGGCTGTGCCCTCTGGTCTTCGACTGCCCCCCACCATAGGAAACATCCTCTCCACATCCGCTCTATTGAGGTCTTTCAAACTTCGATAGGTTTTAATGAGGTCCCCCTCATTCTTCTGAATTCTAGTGAGTAGAGGCCCAAAGCATCAAATGATCATGTGATAAGTCTTCCAATTCTGTCATCACTTTCATGAACCTTGTTTGAACCCTCTCCAATGTCAGCATATCCTCTTAGATAAGGGGCCCAAAACTGCTCACGATACTCCCAGCTGAGGCCTCGCCAGGGCTATGTGTAAGCCTCAACATTGCATCTCGCCTTCATATTCTAGTCCTCTAAATGAAAGCTAACATGGCATTTGCCTTTCTGACCTGCAAATTAACCTGTAGGGAATCCTGCATGAGGACTCCCGAGTCTCCCTGCACCTCAGATTTGAGTTTTCTCTCAATTTAGAAAAGTCTATGCTTTTATTTCCTCTACCAAAGTGCGTGACCATACACTTCCCAATGCTGAATTCCATCTGCCACTTCTTTGCCCATTGCCCCAATTCAAGTCCTTCTGTAGCCTCTTACTACTACAAAACTAGCTGCCCCTCCACCTACATTTGATAAGGTCCCACATAGGAGATTGGTGGGTAAAATCAAAGCTCAGGGCATCAGGGGGAAGGCATTGACATGGATAGAAAACTGGTTGGCAGATAGAAAGCAAAGGGTAGCGGTGAATGGGTGTTTCTCGGAATGGCAGGTGGTGACTAGTGGGGTGCCACAGGGCTCGGTATTGGGACCACAGCTGTTTACCATTTGCATTAACGATTTGGATGAAGGCATAGAAAATAACATCAGCAAATTTGCTGATGATACAAAGCTGGGTGGCAGTGTGACATGTGATGAGGATGTTAGGAGAATTCAGGGTGACTTGGATAGGCTGGGTGAGTGGGCAGATACTTGGCAGATGGCGTTTAATGTGAATAAGTGTGAGGTTATCCACTTTGGGAGTAAGAACAGGGAGGCAGATTATTATCTGAACGGTGTAGAGTTAGGTAAGGGAGAAATACAAAGATCTCGGAGTCCTTGTTCATCAGCCACTGAAGGTGAATGAACAAGTGCAGCAGGCAGTGAAGAAGGCTAATGGAATGTTGGCCTTTATTACAAAGGGAATTGAGTACAAGAGCAAGGAAATCCTTTTGCATTTGTACAGGGCCCTGGTGAGACCACACCTGGAGTATTGTGTACAGTTTTGGTCTCCAGGGTTAAGGAAGGACATCCTGGCTGTAGAGGAAGTGCAGCGTAGATTCACGAGGTTAATTCCTGGGATGTCTGGACTGTCTTGCGTAGAGAGGTTAGAGAGACTGGGCTTGTACACACTGGAATTAAGGAGATTGAGAGGGGATCTGATTGAAACATATAAGATTATTAAGGGATTGGACAAGATAGAGGCAGGAAATATGTTCCAGATGCTGGGAGAGTCCAGTACCAGAGGGCATAGTTTGAGAATAAGGGGTAGGTCATTTAGGACAGAGTTAAGGAAAAACTTCTTCTCCCAGAGAGTTGTAGGGGTCTGAAATGCACTGCCTCGGAAGGTAGTGGAGGCCAATTCTCTGGAAGCTTTCAAGAAGGAGCTAGATAGGTATCTTATGGATAGGGGAATCAAGGGATATGGGGACAAGGCAGGAACCGGGTATTGATAGTAATTGATCAGCCATGATCTCAGAATGGCGGTGCAGGCTCGAAGGGCCGAATGGTCTACTTCTGCACCTATTGTCTATTTGTATCAACTGCAAACTTGGCCACAAAGCCACCAATGCAGTCATCCAAATCTTTTGGCATAACAAAGTGTCCCAGTACACCCTGAGTCATCTGCAGAAAAGGCTCCCTTTGTTCCCACTCTTTGCCTCCTGCCCATCAGCCAGTGCTTTATCTCTGCTAGAATCTTTCCTGTAAGACCATGGGCTCTTGTTAAGCAGCCTCATGCATGGCACTTTGTCAAATGTGGAGAGTAACATCTGGTGGTGCATCAGGTGCCAACCTTGCCAGTTCTTTAGCATTTTGTTTTTTGGGAATGGAAAGCATGTAAGGAGCTGGCCGGATTCAAACCTAGGACCACTCCCCTCAAAGTCCAGTGTTGATGCCACTACACCGCTGGCCAGCTACTCTGTCAAAGGCCTTCTGAAAATCCAAGTCCACAACATCCACCGTTCTCCTTTGTCTATCCTGCTTGTTATTTCTTTTAAAAAAAAAAAAAAAATTCCAGCAGATTTTGTCAGGCAAAACTTTGGCCTATTATGTCATGTGCCTCCAAGTACCCAGAAACCCCACCCTTAACAATTAACATCTTCCCATTCACTGAGGGCAGATTAATTGGCCTAGAATTTCCTTCTGCCTCTATTTCTTGAAGAGTGGAGTGACACACACAATTTTCCAGTCCTCCAGAAAGAACCATGGTAGAATCTATTCTTTATTGAAAGATTCTTACTAATGTCTCCACAATCTCTTTGGCCACCTCTCCCAGAACCCTGGGGTGTATACCATTTGCTCCAAGTGACCTCCTTTCCTTCAGGCCTTAGTTTCCCAAGCACCATTCCCCTTATGATGGCACTTATGCCCCTGGCACTTTCTAACTTCTGGCACACTGCTAGTGTCTTCCACAGTGAAGACTGATGCAAAATACGTCAGTTCATCTGCCATTTCCTTGTCCCTTTTTGCTACCTCTCTGGCAGTCCAATATCTGCCCTTATCTCTTTACACTTGCATTTGAAGAAATACTTTGTATCCTCTTCAAAGAGATCTTTTTGCCTTTTTACCAACTGGAAAATTACCTTTTTCAGTTGCCTTCTGTTGATTTTTAAAAGCTTCTCAATCCCCTTTAGTATAGCTTCAATTCTCAAAGTTCCAAGTAAATTTATTAAAGCACATTGGCAACATACTACCTTCAGATTCATTTTCTTGCAAGCATTTACAGAATAGAAATGCAATGGAATCAATTAAAAATGTCAGACACACAAAGAGCATTGTGCAAAGGACAAACTGCGCAAATAAGTAAATACTGAGAACATGAGTTGTAGAGTCCTTGAAAGCGAGTCCCACTGGTTGGTGAGTGAAGTTGTCCACTTTGGTTCAGGAGCCTGATGATTGAAGGTTAATAACTACTCAGAACTTAGTGCTATGGGACCCAAGGTTCCTTCCTGATGATAGTAGTGAGAGGAGTATGGCCTCAATGGTGGGGGTCCGTTACGATGGGTGCTGCTTTCTTGTGGCAGTGGTGGGGAGGGTTTTTCCTGTGAAGAATGGGCTATGGTCACCCTTTTTGTGGGTCTTCATATAAAAATTTCTATCATATCTGTAATTGATTTGTTACCTTATTTGAAGGTTTTTTTTAGATCAATGATTCCTTCACTATTTAGTTTTATTAACAACTTCATCTATCTTTCCCCACAGGAAGCTGCTTTCTAGAGAAAAGCATCCTCCCATTGACAAAATCATTCAGTCTGGCCTCATCCCCAAGTTTGTCACTTTCCTTGGTAACTTTGACTGTAGCCCAATTCAGTTTGAAGCTGCCTGGGCTCTCACCAACATAGCCTCTGGAACATCAGATCAGACCAAGGCAGTTGTTGATGGTGGTGCTATTCCTGCTTTCATAAGTCTCCTGGCTTCACCACATCCCCACATCAGCGAACAGGCAGTGTGGGCGCTGGGAAACATTGCAGGTAATGGTCAGGCTGTAAATTGTTTCAGAAGAAATAACTGTCCAAATCTATTAATGTGATGAATATGTGCTCTAAATTCACTCTAGCTACTTCATCAGGTACCTATGGTCTCCCTCATTAACAAGATATTTTTGTCCATAAAAATGCTCAAGATACTTTTTATTAACTGCATGAAAATCCCCAGAGATGAGCAATTTTAGATGCACCAACAATCGTTCTATTAAAATCACTTGGATCATGTTTCTTCCCCATTCTGATGTTTGATCTGAACGACAGAACCTCTTGACCAGGGATTCCCAACTAACATTTTTTAATGCCATGGGCCAATACCTTTTAAGCAAAGGTCCATTGGGCCCCAGGTTGGGAACTCCTGCTCTTGACCATGTCCGCATGCTTTTGAGTATTGAGTTGCTGCCACATGGTTAGATGTTTGCGTTACCTAATAAAGTGGCCACTGAGTGTAGCTTGCGATAAGCCAGGCAATTGAATATTCTAGGATGTGGACCAGAAGGAGCAAGTTAGACAGCTTTTCACCAAATAATGGTGTCAGGTTTGGATGCATGCCTGCTTTTCAGTAGAGTTGTTAGTTGTGAAATACGAATTTGGTATCCAATAATTTGCCCCTGATCAAAATCAAAGTTACTTTTGATCGAATTAGCTCTTTGGTCATTAATAATTTAAATTGCAACTGTAAATGAGATGGGGGTGGGTGGAAGGAGGAAGAAATTAAGATGACATTTCTTGATTCTTAATAGTTAGATTATATTATCATCCTTTTTAAATTGCCTTCGATCAGCTTTAAGTTGTCCAGGTAATGAAATGGCTGTTCATTTCAGGTGATGGATCACACTACAGAGACTTGGTTATCAAGTGTGGTGCTCTTGACCCATTGATGGCATTGATGGCTGTTCCTGATTTATCTATATTATCGGTGAGCTCCTGTTTTCATTTTATGAAGCCTGCTAAATGGCTGACGTCTACAATTGAACACCCTGCTCTGTGGGTAAATTGCTGCTAAATTAGTGATATTAATAGTCATTCAATATGGGGATTTGATGTAATAAAGTGAAGTAAATGCATGTTGGGTATCCCTTATCCAAAATGCTTGGGGCCGGAAGTGCTTTGGTTTGCTGATTTTTTTTTTGATCAGATGGCTTAGGATGGCCATCATTTCTGATTGAATTTGTGCCACTGGTAAGCAGCCTCTATTCATCACACATGTACTAGTGCAGCTGTTCAGTGTTACATTTTCATCAGTGAGAACATTTGCCAAGATCAGTTAATTTCTCTACTACTTTGTGACCAGCAAATGCCATTGATGCGCCATCAATAACTCACGGAGACGTGAGGCGAGAGATAGGCTTTTATTAGCTGGAAGAGAGCACTATCAGCAGCAAGAGCCCACCACACAACATCCTGGAGACTGAGGGAGGAGCAGTGCCTCCAATCGCCTTTATACAGGGGGTCTGTGGGAGCAGCCACAGGAGCAGTCAGCGGGGGGGGGGGGGGGGGGGGTGTCCAGACAGGTATATGTAGTTGACCACAGCCATATCACCATAAAACAGGCCTGTTGAATCTTCTCAATTGCCTTCACTTTTCTGCAGCGGATAGATCTTTGCTTGTTTCATGATGTCATACCATTAAGTGGGGGAAGGAAAATGAAGCGCGAAGGGGAAAGGACAAATGACCAACAGGATCTGGTCAAAACCTTTACTGACCGGCTGTATTGCAGCCTGGTATGGGGAAAACCAATGCCTTTGAGTGATACAAGTCTACTGCAACACTAAAAAAAATTCTGCATAATTATACATGTGTAATGGTAGAAAAATACAAGCATATGAAAGTTAAACTACAAGGAAAAGTCCAGTCCAACAACAGTTCCTGAACCTAATGGTTTGGGAACTAAGGCACTTGTCTCATACCAGATATGATATCCGGAATTTGTGTGTCAAAGATTTCATTGGTTTACAAAACAATAGGTGTTTGTTTGAGCTTGTCATTTTGTGCAGCACATTGGCACTTAAATAAAATAAAACAAATCATTGCTCAAAATGAATAAATTTATAATTTTCTTCCAGTCTAGTTATCTAAGAAATGTAACGTGGACCCTGTCCAATCTCTGCCGGAACAAGAACCCATCTCCACCAGTTGAAGCAGTGAAACAAATCCTGCCAGCACTTGTGCGCCTCCTACAACACGATGACAAGGAAGTCCTCGCTGATGCCTGCTGGGCTATTTCGTATCTCACAGATGGTTCCAATGATCGCATAGATGTGGTTGTGTCTACTGGGGTTGTACCACGTCTGGTGCAACTGCTTTCGTCGTGTGAACTAGCAATTGTAGTAAGTTCACTTTTTAAATGAAAATGTCAACTGCTTAATTATTAATGTTGAAACTTGGATCAAATTTTAAAATGTAGCAAGGCTAGAGTGAGTTGAGTCAAAGTTGATGGTGGTTAAGGAGGCATGTGGTGTGTTGGCCTTTATTAGTCAGGGGAATAGTTGGAGCTGAGGTAATGTTGCAGCTCTATAAATCTTTGGTTATTTCACACTGGGGATATGGTGTTCAGTTCTTGTCTCATTATAGGAAGGATGTGGAAGCTTCAGAGGGAGCAGAGGAAATTTATCAGGATACTGCCTGGATTAGAGCATGTCTGAGGAAAGAATGAGTGAGCTAGGTAGGGCATTTTGGAATGAAGGAGGATGAGATGTGACTTGATGGGTTTGAGATTAATAGCAGTGGGTTGAGTGGATAGCCACAGCCTTTACCCAGACTTGGTTCAAAAGGGCTTAATTTTAATCTGTTTGGTAGATGCAGATACATTAGGGACATTTAAAATACCTTGGATAGGTACATGGAGTGCCTATCTAAAATGTGTTGGAGGGATTGGCCCACCATTGTGGGTTGAAGGGGCTTTACTGTTCTGTTCTACCCTGTTAATGTGATTCTACAGGTTGAGTAACACTAGCTACCTTAGATTATGGGAAGTCTTGTGTAGAAGGATTGAAAGTTGGAACTAAATATTAGCAAAGTGCAGCATTTAATTAGGAACCCCTCCCCCACCAACTTGCCAGTCACCTAAATGAAATTAACCCACTTTAATTCCCAGAAAATGGATGTCACAAACGCAGTAAATACCACCAGTTTTCATACAATTGATGGTGATGATCCTGTTACGTGACATTTTAGCATCTTAGTCAGCCATAGTGAGGTACTGAGCTGTATCACCATAGTGAATTTGTTTAAGCCCATCGGGTATCAGAAGGGAGAAAGTGCATATGGGCTTTATTCCAAATGTACTACCTTTTTAGAGGGCTCGGGTAGGCATTGATTGGTAGGACTCTTTCAAAACTGAGAACCAGGAGTGTACATGCCCAAAGATTTCTGAAGTTGGCAGCCCCACAAATAGTGGTTAAGAAGGCACACTTCATTTTCTGGAGCACAGAAGAGACCATAGTCATTCGTAGCTTGGATGAACAGTTGGACATCTGGAGGAACTCAGCAGGTCAGGCAGCATCTATGGAGGGTGTTTTGGGCTGAGACCATTCATAGCTTGGAGTTGGCTATTCTGGCTGCCATGTCAAAGGATGCAGTTGTAGTGAAAGTACAGAGGAGATTCGCAGGATATTTCTGGGGCTCCTCACTCAGTTGAGGAGAGTGGGAGTTGTTTTCCTAGAGTATACAGGGCTAAGAAGTTGCTTAAGGGACACAGCGGTTGGGGGGGGGGGGGGGTTTGCAATCATGAAGTAATACAACATTGAAAACTGCTGGCCAATCATGTTGCCTGAGTGAACTAATCCCACACCCTGCATTTAGCCTAGCCCGCAGTCTTTAACCGTTTCTAACTGTTGTAAATGTACTGTTTCCTCTAGCAGCTTGGTCCATAGATTCACCATCCTCTAGAAAAAGTTGCCCTTCAGATCCCTTTTCAAATTCTCTTCTCTGCTGCCTTTTTGGACTTCCCTCTGCTTGGAAAAGCTTTCCCAATTGGTGTTTATAATTAGAGGGCATCTCTTTTAAAGGGCAAAGAGATTAGAGACAATTTGAGTAATTTCCACAGGGTTGATGAAATTTGGGGCACTGCCTCAGGGTGGTGGAATCAGGTGAACTCCTAGTTTGATCACAAAGACATTACAAACCACCCCCACAGCCATTTCAATTTTAGTTGCAACATACCACATGTTCAGCTGGCATCTCCCTGCTGTGCACGTTAATACGCCAGTGTTGATGGCATCTCAGTAGCATAATGGTTAGTGCAATCAGATTTTACAGTGCCAGCAATCACAATTTGGGGTTTGAATCCTGGTAAAGTGTATCCCTGTGACAATGGATTTCCTCCAGGTGCTCTAGTTTCCTCCTACATTCCAGAGATGTGTGGGTCAAGGTTAGAAAGTTGTGGACATTGGATCTTGGTGACATTTGTGGGCTGCTCCCAGCACAATCCTCTTATTTGACACAAGCAACTGTTTCAGTATGAATGTAACAAGTAAAGCTAGTCTTGTATTTACGACAAGGATTTGGTTTAAATATAATTGAATGAATTTCAGCCAACTTTGGCCGTGTAGGTTTAAGGAGGCTAATTGAGTTCTGTATGGTTTCTGCAGCTCTCTAAATTGATGCCCTCCTTTTCTTCCCAGACTCCTGGTCTCAGGGCAGTGGGCAATATAGTGACTGGGACGGACGATCAGACGCAGATAGTGATCGACTCGGGTGCACTGAGTTTGTTCACTGCTCTGCTTACTCACCCAAAGAGCAACATCCAGAAAGAGGCTGCATGGACCATCTCAAACATCACTGCAGGGAAACCGGAACAAATCCAGTCAGTTATTGACAATGGGCTCGTTCCTTTGCTCATCCAGTTACTCAGAAAGGTGAGTAATAAAAACCTTGTGTTTTGGAATGGCCATTACAGATAGAGAATTCTCCAACTACATTGCATTAAGCACTGACCATCTGCTTGCACTTGAGTGGACCTGATCCTATGTCTGTACTTTTAAACCAGTTTGGGAGTTCTCACTCCTACAGTACACTTGAGGTTGAAGAATTTCTTGGTCTTTAGTTTTCTAAACCAGAGAGATTATATTGAGTCAATGGTTAAAGTTTTCAACTACAAGGATCTGAGGTTGGGAGATCAGAAGTCTACTGAATGGCAGAAGGATCAATGGCTAACTTGCACTTCTAGTCTGTAGAGTAGTGGCAGTGACCTAGAATCATCCCTCGCTGCTGTCTAAAGAGTTTATGTTCTCCCCTTGACCTTGTGGGTTTCCCATAGGTGCTCCAGTTTCCTCCCACATTCTAAAGATCTACATGTTGTGGTCATGCTCTAGTGGCGCTGGAAGGGTGGTGGCACTTGCAGGCGTGGACACAAATGACATACTTCACTGTTTTGATGCAAGTATGACATGAAGTTGATCTTTAATCATTGATAACCACTTGGGGTTGACCAAGAGATCTTTTAGGAAGTTTCTCTGCAGAATGTCTCCCACGTTCAACCCATCGGCTGCAAGTTGTTTTGTGGCAAACGGAAGCCATAAAATCATTGGTTTCCTTTTAAGTGAAACTCGTTTCACAGGATCCACCAATGTGTATAGGATGGAACTTTCCTTCAGTGATTGCCACAATTGTAGTTTGATAATCTTGGAACAATTGAAAACAAAGTTCCACAGTCTCCAAGCTTCTGAAAAGGTTGGAGTCGTAGGTGTGCCTTGCTACTTGAACCTAGCTGTTTTATAGATTAATTGCTTATCACTGGAATTTTTGTTCTCTAGCCTGAATGAGACAAACATGCCAGCTTTTTCCTTTGTTCTTTTCTTTAAAGCAGCCATGAGCTGCTCATTCCTGACTTCCCAAAACCAACCTACTGCAAAAGTAAACATGAGGAAATCTGCAGATGCTGGAAATTCAAACAACAACACACACAAAATGCTGGTGGAACACAGCAGGCCAGGCAGCATCTATAGGACTGTCAACGTTTTGGGCCGAGACCCTTTGTCAGTCAGCATTTTGTGTGTGCTACTGCAAAAGTATCAGGGTTGACCTGTGGGTATAGATTGTACACAAACATGCTCGTTCCTGGCAAAGATTTGTGCATATTAAGTGGAATCTGCTTATATATTTAATGTAAGCTTGTTTGAATATTTGGTTACTGAGGAACAGTAAACTTTTGTAACCAGACCCACAATACCAGATTGTAAAGGTTGATGCAAAAGGACTGTTTAGTTTTGTGTAATTATAACTGGTCGGCCTGATTTATTTAAATAACAGGTAAAAGCCTTTCCTTTATGGGTGCCCCCCGGGCACACATGCAATGCATTTAGTCAAAGCAGATTCACTGGTATTGACTTGAACAGAAAAATCAGTTTCGTGCCCACTGGTAGAAGTATAGCAGTAACTTCTCCACCAGCATTGCGCTGAGGAGATTTGAGAGGTGTAAAAGATGATAAAGGCATAGATTTGGCTAGCCAGAGACTTTTTCCCAGGGCAAATACAAGGATTGGGGGGAGAGGGCATAATTAAGGGAATTGGAGGAAAGTAAAGGAGGATGTCAGAGGTAAGTTCTTCACTCAGTGGGTGCACAGAATGCCCTGCCAGGGCTGGGAAAAGAGGCAGATGTATCGGGGGCACTTGGATGATAGACAAATGGAGGGCTATGTGGGAGGGAAGGGTTGGCTGCATCTTGGCGCAGGTTAAAAGTTCAGCACAACATTGTGGGCTGAAGGGCCTGTACTGTGCTGTAACATTCTATGTGAGCCTTGCTGCATGTAATCAGATATACTGAAGGAATGTTGCCTTTGCTTTGTGCCGCTTACATTAACGTTCACTTATTTTTCAGGGTGACTTTAAAACTCAGAAAGAAGCTGTCTGGGCTGTCACTAATTACACCAGTGGTGGTACAGTTGAGCAAATCATCTACCTCGTTCAAGCTGGAGTTATTGATCCATTAATGGCCTTGCTATCGGTCAAGGATTGCAAGACCATCCAAGTCATTTTAGATGCCATTACTAATGTCTTCCTGGTAAGTGCATGGCATGTTAGTAATTGGCTGCCATCTTGTACTAAATGTTCTATTTATTATTTATTCGATTTTCACCTAGTTATTAGTCATATAACACAAACAGTCCAATCAGTTTGTGCCAACCAAGACATCCAGCTAAATTCATCCCATTTGGTCCATATCCCTTCTAAGCCTTGTCCATGTACTTGTACAAATGCCTCTTCTACTGGTGAAAATTCTGTAGCTACAATAAATACTGCTTTAATATTTGGTGCTTTCACTATACAGTGTAAAAGTCTTGAAGACTACCCTGAACACTATACTTAACTGAACTCTCATTTGTTAAAACCATGCTAAATGGTTGTTTCCTAGTTCAAAACTACCTGCTATTAACATCTCTAATGACCCAGTGCAAAACGTGAAACTTACAAGAGACATCTTATGTGTCAAGCAGCATCTGCAGAGGCAAAGGGAAGGTCAACATTTCTTTTTAGATTAAGACTGTGCATTAAGTCCTAATTGTAGTGGCTCAGCCTGAAATGTTGACCATTCCTCCCTCCGCCTGCTCAGTTGTGGCAGAGTTCCTCCTGCAGTTTGCTTTGTGCTCCAGATTCCAGCATCTGGGATCCTTTCCCGCCTGAGTAAGCTGGATCTTGAGACTGCATGAAACATTGTCAAAAAATAGCAAGTTTTGGATAACAGGCTAGTGATGTTTCTAAAACTTGAGCCCCCTTGCACAAGTGCTGCTCATCTAGTTGAATTGCAAAATTGGGTTGAGCACGAACTAAAAGAAATGATTTTGCTTTGTTTTTGGAAGTGGTTGCAATGAAGCTTTACCATTGTAATTTCTTTCTGATTTGTAGGGAGAAATTACTGGGTAAAAGGAATGTAGAGTTGCAATCAGATCAGCCAGGATCTTGAAACATCATCTGCAGCAATGCAGAAGATGAAGCTGCTGCCTGATTGCTCCTGACCTCAATGCTGCCTGTAATTTTTCTCTGAATGCTCCATTTTCCTTCTGCATCCCAAGGACTCCCCACCCCCACCCCAGAGCATAGAATGAGGGAGATTTGATAAAGGTGTACAACGGAAGTACAGATTGGGGTAAATGCAAGCAGCCTTGTTCCATTGAAGTTGGATGAGATTAGAACTAAAGACATTGGGTTAAGAGTGAAATAAGTAAGGGGAGCCTGAGGGGGAACTTCACTCAGGGTTGGTGAGAGATGCTGGTGGAAGTGGGTTCAATTGCAACACTTTGAGAAGTTTGGGTAAGTACATGGGTAGGAGTATGGAGAGCCATGGTCCATGTGCAGATTGGGACTAGGCAGAAAAACAGTTTGGCACAAACTAGATGGCCTGTTTGTGCTGTTCACTTGTGTGGCTAGAAATGAGTAGTGAAGCTCAATTACTGAGGGCTGGGATGAACTGTGGTTGGAAATGGATCCCCAAGACATAAAGAATCTTAACTGTACTTTGAGCTTGGTTTTCAGATATTTTTAATTATTCCAGACTGCAGAAAAAGTTGGTGAAACGGATAAGCTTTGTCTAATTGTTGAAGAATGTGGAGGTCTGGATAAAATTGAAGCTCTTCAGTCTCATGAGAATGAAGCAGTATACAAAGCATCACTGAATCTGATAGAGAAATACTTCTCAGAAGAGGTAAGCATTTCAGAAATGGTCGTTTCAATCCAATATTGATACATTTTCAAATGACTGAAGTTGAAGCATTAAACTCGCCATTAAATGAGCTCTCATTTCACAGTAACAATGATAAAGCAACTCAAAATGCTGAAGGAACTTAGCAGGTCAGGCACTATCTGTGAAGATGAATGAACAGTCAGTGTTGATGACTCTTCATCAAGATCCTGTTTATTCATTTCCATAAATGCTGTCTGACTTACTGAGGTCCTCCAGCATTTTGTTGGTACTGAAATTAAGAGCTTGTGTATATAATGATCAAATACTACTTTTGAGGCTGTTTGTGTTACATTAACTGTTCACTTTGTTTCAGCAGGGTAAATGTTAGATACAAAATGTGTTTTATTGACATCTTCCATATGCCTTTTCTGGACTCTGCTGAACTAGAAATCTTTCATTTTGTCTTTATAGGTAGAGGAAGACCAGAGTGTTGTACCAGAAGCCACTCAAGAGGCTTTTACCTTTCAGACTGAGAACCCGAGCATCAAATTTGACTTTTAAATTCTAGGTTTCTACCTCTACATTGTTTGTTCTTCTGACTGCCTCACTATCTAGAACCTATACTTGAGTACTTTCATGTACATTTGTGTAAATGTTTACCTGTTCTGAACTTGTAATTAGAATGTAAATATTTCTCTGAACTGTCACTATTTTATTTTGCCATTTCAGGTGGCATGAGTGCATTGAGATTCTGTAACTTGAAATAAAGTATTTGGGAAATTCTCAATTTGTGTTTTGTTTACTTCAAGAGTAACCAGTGTTCTTAAATTGATTTATTTATTCCAAGTGCATGTAGATTAAACTTTGTTTAAAATTACAACATTACAGCCTTGCTATGTTTATCAAAGCTGTCCATTCTGATCAGTCTTGGTTCCTCTACTGTTTAAAAAGCCTTGTTTGGTTTGAATGGATACCTTACAGTAACAGTATATGCAATAGGAGAGATTTCCCTCTGCATTAAATTACTTTCTTGGGGCTTGGCAAGAGCATTCCCATTAGGTCCCAATCCTTCCACTGTATTCTTGCTGTTCGTTGATGGTTTGCTGCCAAACTTATAACAAATTGCTACCTTCAGGACATGGGAGAAATAAGTAAACTCCACCCAAGTCCTGTGTTCCCTGCAGCTTGGTAGCACTAGCCTGCACTGCTTGCATTTCTAATTTGTTTACTTGTTATTTGACCATTTTCTTGTGTTCAATCCAGTTGCTTTTTCCTTGTGGGTGGAGGAATAGAAAACATTCATTTAGTTTTTGAAGGATGCAAACCCACGGTATGTTCAATCAAAATCTTTGACCAGAGATTCTGATTGAGGCATCAAGAATGGGAAAGTTATTGAAGATATTCCAAGGTACCACACAGGGACTGATTAGGAATAGTCAGCATAGCTTTGTTGTAGGAAGGTTGTGTCTAACCAACTATATAGAGTTTTTTTTGAGGAAGTTATCAGGAAAGTTGATAAAGGCAAGGCAGTGGACCTTGGGCATTTGACAAGATCCCACATGGGAGGTTGGTCAAGAAAGTTCAGTTGCTTGGCACTCGCGAGATAACTTGGATTAGACATTGGCTTTGTGGGAGAAGCTAGAGAGTGAGGGAGTTGCCTCTGTGACCAGTGGAGTGTAACAGGGATTGATGCTGGGTCTGTTTATCATCTATTTGGATGATGTGGTTAACTGGATCAGCAAATGACATGCACCACCTCTGGGAAGCAAAGTGTTTGCAGAGTGATCATATTTTCAATAACTATACACTTTCTGGGAAAAATTGAATTGGGATAAGTTTTGAGCTGATTGTAACACTCAGCTCAAGAAGTGATGAAGGAACAACCACAGAGAATGTTTTTAGTCTAGACTTTTGCTAATGTTTGTAATTTTAACAGCACTTGGATGATCTTTGTGCTAATATCAAATTTTATGAATCTGAATATTTTGATACTATGCTATGACTTGATCAATGGACAAACCATTCTGTGATTTAACCTGAGTTTACTGAGTAATTTTCATTCACCCTGGTAGCCTATTTGTCAGTGAGGTTTAGATTTGATGTTGGTTATTTGAGTTGAGAAGTGCCCCTCTGCTCCTTAAGTCAATTATTAGCATAATTGATTCATCCACTTGATATTGCATATTTTACTCATTTATAGACAATAGGTGCAGAAGTAGACCATTTGGCCCTTCGAGCCTGCACCGCCATTTTGAGATCATGGCTGATCAACTACTATCAATACCCAGTTCCTGCCTTGTCCCCATATCCCTTGATTCCCCTATCCATAAGATACCTATCTAGCTCCTTCTTGAAAGCATCCAGAGAATTGGCCTCCACTACCTTCCGAGGCAGTGCATTCCAGACCCCCACAACTCTCTGGGAGACGAGGTTTTTCCTTAACTCTGTCCTAAATGACCTACCCCTTATTCTCAAACCATGCCCTCTGATACTGGACTCTCCCAGCATCTGGAACATATTTCCTGCCTCTATCTTGTCCAATCCCTTAATAATCTTATATGTTTCAATCAGATCCCCTCTCAATCTCCTTAATTCCAGCGTGTACAAGCCCAGTCTCTCTAACCTCTCTACGTAAGACAGTCCAGACATCCCAGGAATTAACCTCGTGAATCTACGCTGCACTTCCTCTACAGCCAGGATGTCCTTCCTTAACCCTGGAGACCAAAACTGTACACAATACTCCAGGTGTGGTCTCACCAGGGCTCTGTACAAATGCAAGAGGATTTCCTTGCTCTTGTACTCAATTCCCTTTGTAATAAAGGCCAACATTCCATTAGCCTTCTTCGCTGCCTGCTGCACTTGCTCATTCACCTTCAGTGACTGATGAACAAGGACTCTGAGATCTCTTTGTATTTCTTCCTTACCCAACTCTACACCGTTCAGATAATCTGCCTTCCTGTTCTTACTCCCAAAGTGGATAACCTCACACTTAATCACATTAAACGCCATCTGCCAAGTATCTGCCCACTCACCCAGCCTATCCAAGTCACCCTGAATTCTCCTAACATCCTCATCACATGTCACACTGCCACCCAGCTTAGTATCATCAGCAAATTTGCTGATGTTATTTTCTATGCCTTCATCCAAATCGTTAATGTAAATGGTAAACAGCTGTGGTCCCAATACCGAGCCCTGTGGCACCCCACAAGTCACCACCTGCCATTCCGAGAAACACCCATTCACCGCTACCCTTTGCTTTCTATCCGCCAACCAGTTTTCTATCCATGTCAATGCCTTCCCCTGATGCCCTGAGCTTTGATTTTACCCACCAATCTTCTATGTGGGACCTTATCAAATGCCTTCTGAAAAATTGAGGTACACTACATCCACTGGATCTCCCCCCGTCTAACTTCCTGGTTACATCCTCGAAAAACTCCAACAGATTAGTCAAGCATGATTTACCCTTGGTAAATCTATGCTGGCTCGGCCCAATCCTATCACTGCTATCTAGATATGCCACTATTTCATCCTTAATAATGGACTCTAGCATCTTTCCCACCACCGATGTCAGGCTGACAGGTCAATAGTTCTCTGTTTTCTCCCTCCCTCCTTTCTTAAAAAGTGGGATAACATTAGCCATTCTCCAATCCTCAGGAACTGATCCTGAATCTAAGGAACACTGGAAAATGATTACCAATGTATCTGCAATTTCCAGGGCCACCTCCTTTAGTGTAAATGGCTAGTGTAATTTAGACTAAATTTAGTCTTTTGCAACTTTTCCTCAAAAGGCAATGGAAGCAAAGATGGGTACTCAATGTTTGACTTTTCTTCAGATGGACAACTCCTCTAAACTAGAAGGATGGACAAGGGCAACCAATGGGTGGAGCATGTAAAGGGGCCTCATGAATATGGCAAGTTGAGTGGGAGAGAACATGGGAGATGTAATGTTGAAAAATGTGAGTCCAGTGTCTGGAACATAGTATAGCTCCAAATAAATTTATTTAAGTACATATATGTCACCTTATGCTACCCTGAAGATTCATTTTCTTGTGGGTGCTCACGGTGGAACAGAGAAATACAACAGAATCAATGAAAAGCTACGTACAAAGACAGACAAATAGCCAAGGTGAAATAGATGACAAATTCTGCAAATAAAAAAAGAAAAACAAAATAATAATAAATAATATTGAGAACGTAAGTTGATGTGCCTACAGCCATTGGACTCCTGGACTGGCTTCATTTGGCTCTGTGACCGTGGACTTGCTTTCAGGGACTCTGCGGTTCCCTTACTGCCTGTTACGCCACTGGCATTTAGGGCAGCAATAGAGGTCCAATGTCTCAATTTGTCCTTGGACACTGGGATGTAGAAGGATTCCATAAGACATAGGAGCAGAATTAGGCCATTCAACCCATCAAGTCTGCTCCGCCATTCCATCATGGCTGATCCTGGATCCAACTCAACCCCATACACCTGCCTTCTCGCCACATCCTTTGATGCCCTGACCGATCAGGAAACGATCAACTTCCACCTTAAATATACCCACAGACTTGGCCTCCATTGCAGTCTGTGGCAAAGCATTCCACAGATTTGTTACTTTCTGGCCAAAAAAAATTCCTCCTTCCTTCTGTTCTAAAGGGTCACCCCTCAGTTTTGAGGCTGTGTCCTTTAGTTCTGGATACACCCACCATAGGAAACATCCTCTCCACATCCACCCTATCTAGTCTTTTTAACATTCGGTAGGTTTCAATGGGACCTCCTGCATTCTTCTAAATTCCAGTGAGTACAGGCCCAAAGCTACCAAATGCTCCTCATGTTAACCCCTTTATTCCTGGAATCATCCTTGTGAACCTCCTCTGGACTCTCTCCAATGACAACACATCCTTTCTGAGATATGGGGCCTAAAACTGTTGACAATACTCAAGTGCAGTCTGACTAGTGTCTTATAAAGGCTCAGCATTATCTCCTTGCTTTCATATTCTATTTCCCTTGAACTAAATGTCTATATTGCATTCGACTTCTTTACTACAGACTCGACTTGTAAGTTAACCTTCTGGGAGTCTTGCATGAGGACTCTTAATTCCCTCTGCACCTCTGATGTTTGAACCTTCTCCCCATTCAGATAATAGTCTGCACTATTGTTCCTTTTAACCTAAATGTATTATCATACATTTCCCAACACTATTCCATCTGACACTTGCCCATGCTTCCATTTTGTCCAAGTCCTGCTGCAATCGCATTGCTTCCTCAGCACCACCTACCCCTCCATCTATCTTCGTATCATCCACAAACTTTGCCACAAAGCCATCAATTCCATTATCTAAATCAATGCCAAACAATGTGAAAAGTAGTGGTTCCAACACTGACCCCTGAGGAACACCAGTAGTCACTAGCAACCAACCAGAAAAGGCCCCCTTTATTCCCACTAGCTGCCTCCTGCCTGTCAGCCATTCCTCTACCCATGCCAGCATCTTTCTTGTATTGCCCATTGGATTTTATCTTAAGCAACCTCGTGTGGCACCTCATCAAACGCCTTCTGAAAATCCAAGTAAATGACATCCACTGCCTCTCCTTTCTCCACTCCGCTTGCTGCTACTTCGAAGAACTCTAATAGATTTGTCAGGCGAGATTTCTCTTTACAGAAACCATGATGACTTCGACTTAATTTATCATTGGTCTCCAAGTACCCTGAAACTTCATCCTTAATAATAGACTCCAATAGATCCCTCATTGCTGTTACCATAGCAGTTTTGTTTTACCAGTCCGGGTTGTTAGCCCTGAGCTAAACCCCTGAACCTGGAGTACTAGTGAATGATTTTTAGTCTGACCTTTACCCTTTGACCTGATGAGCATGGGTGACCCCACCAAGAGCCAAAGCATAAACCCTGATTCCAGCCTGCACAGCTCTCTGGGTCATTGAGGCACGCAAGCCTGCAAATCATGACGAGGTTGTGGTCCTCTTAGAGGTCTGTGGTTCGTATTCTGTGTATTATTTGTTTACTTTTTTTATTTGCACATTGGATATATGTCTGTCTTGGTTGCGTGGAGGATTTTGTGGGTTCAGTTGTTTCTTTGTTTTGTGGCTGCCTGTAAGTTGATTAATCACAAGGTAATAAATTTACATTGAACCTTGAACTTTCCTTTAAAGGAATCTACTCTAACATCTTCGATTAAGTCCCGTGGCAATGAAGGCGGCCTCACCAGTAGACAACCCCTTACATCATACGTGACTTGAGTGATCACACTACTTGTATATACTGTATTAATGCTTAGTGTATGGGGTGCTGATGTTTAAATGTGCCAGAGTCTGCAAGTACACAAACCACTGAAGATCCACATGTACAAGGTGATTTGGATGGCCCCTCCCCTGTGATGATACCATCGTAAAGTAGTCTTAATGCACTAGTGTCGGGCAGGGATGGTGAAACTATGACACAAACAAAAAATTTGGTTAGGCACATGACATGCAGTGCCAGCCTTCAATTAATTAAACCCCACCCATCATAAAAAGATACATAATGATTATCTTTACTACAAAATGAGTTTGTTATAACCCAAGAGTAGTGAGATCTTTTCACACGAAGCATCTCACAACTGGCCAGGTCCCAGCTAGACATGATGTTGGATGATACATTTTGAATTCACTTTGCAAATGTGACCCTGTATTTCCAGTTGACTGTCATCTTAATACACTCTGCCATTCTCATTTTACACTGCCAAGACTGTCAACAGAGTGAGCTTGAATCGCATCTTCCTTCTCAGCATATGCCACCTCCTGACAGAACACTGAGTCCAAAAATATCCAATAACCAGCCTTTCTAAATTGTAAGTTCTGAGTTGATGTAATTCTGTTTCCTCCAAGAGGAGCACAACCTTGTCATGGTTTGGAGGATTGCGTGTCTCAATGACCTGGAGAACTATGCTGAGAGGAGTCCGGACTTTATGCTCTGGCTCTTGGTAGGGTCACCCGAGCCAAACAGGTCAAAGGGTAGAGGCTAGACTAAGAGTGGTCCACCAGTCCTCCAGGTTTGGAAATTTAGCTCAGGACTAACAACCCTGACTGGTAAAACAAAATTGCTACAGAAACAGCAATATACCTTTTATTTCTTAGTGCAATGGTATTTCTGGGTTTCAGCTCGGTACTTGTGTACCAGCCAGCAGTAAGAATTGAGAGGAAGCTACTGACATGATGAAGGAAGCCCTGAATACCACAGTAGATGGAGGACTTTCATTGCTGCCCTAAATGCCAGCAGTGTAATCTGTTTCATAGCTTATTAACATTAATAAAACATTAATTCCTTAGCTGCTGCTTGGCCATCTCAGTGTTTATGCCATTCGGTGTTTTATTTAGATTTCCAGCATCTGTGGTGTTTTTCTTTCCTCGGTGTATCAGGAGGTTCCAACATTGCTGATACACCTCTTTTTTACACCCTCTTATTTATCTCCTCCAGCATGATCATTCATGATTAACAACTCTCGCCAACTTTTCTCAGGTGGTACCACCACCTTTCCATCTGAATTAGTCTCTACCTTATCAGAGACTTTCTTACCATTTTTTCCACCAATAGAACCTACCCTGCTGATGCATCATCAATAACTCTTGGAGACGTGAGGCGAGATATAGGCTTTTATTGGCTGGAAGAAAGAACAAGACCACCACACTGCATCCTGGAGACTGAGGGAGGAGCAGTGCCTCCAATCGCCTTTATACAGGTGTCTGTGGGAGGAGCCACAGGAGCAGTCAGCGGGGGGGGGGGGGGGGTGTCCAGACAGGTATATGTAGTTCACCACACCTGCATCTACACTGCCCATCCCCCAGAAGTTCTCTGCAAATTAATGATAGCAAATGATAGCAAATTCTACTTCCCCTTAACTTTGAAGAAAAGTCATCAGGTAGAAAGGCTGTCTCTCATTTTCCTCTGCAGTTGCTGGCTGCATTTTCTGTTTTTAATTCACTTTTCCAGGTTTTTTTTTTGCTTTTCAAATACCAGCGCTCTGTGTAGCTCTGTACAGCCTCTCCATCATCTCTAATGGTCTAGCCAAGAGTGTCATGGAATACTCTTCACTTGCCTGGATTAGTATAGCTGCACGCATTACTCATTATTCAGGGCAAGGCAGTTGCTTGACTGGAACTCGGTTCACTGCCTCCACCTACACTACCCAGTAACTGTACTATGGAATACTGATAAAATACAGTTCAGAGATCTGCCAGCACCTCCCAAAACATGTGGCCCTTACTGCCGAGAAAGACAAGGGGAGCAGGAACAACACTCAATGTCAGCAAAGCTAGAGAGCCACAGGAAGAAGCTGGACATCCATGAGCCAGTCTTCTTTGGAGGTGAAGAGGGTAGGTAACTTTAAATTCCCATATCAGACAATCTGTCCTGGGACTAACACAGAAATGCCATCACAAAGAAGGCACAGCAGCTCTTCCATTTTCTTAGAAGTTTGCATAGATTTGGCATGTCACTTAAAACTTTGACAAACTTCTATAGATGCTGAGTGGACCATATCCTAACTGGTCTGGCCTGGTAATGCCCAGGAACAGAAGAGGCTAAAAAAAAGTGGTGGATACCGTCTAGTCCATCACAGGCAAAGTCTTCCCCTTCATTGAGCACAATTTACAGCACAAGGAGTGCTGCCACAAGAATGCAGCATCCACCATCAAGGACCCTCATCATCCAAGCCATGCTCTCTTCTCACTGCTACAATTGGCAAGCAGGTACAGATGCCTTAGGTCCCAGCCAATAACCATCAGGCTCCTGAACCGGCATGGATAACTTCACTCAACTCTGAACTGATTTGACAACCTACAGTCTCAGTTTCAAGGACTCAACAACTCATGAACTCAGTATTATTTCTTCTTATTTGTTGTTTATCAGTCTTTGTCTATGTATAGTTTTTCATAAATTCTAAATTTCTCAATTTTCCTGTAAATACCCGCAAGAAAATTAATCTTAAGATAGTGACATATATGTAGGTACTTTGATAATAAATTTACTTTGACTTGAACAAGGAAGCACTGCTACTTGCAAGTTTGTCTCAAAGACACACTATTCGAACTCTGGAATATGCTGTGGCTCCTTTATCATTACTGGGTCTAGACTCTGGAGCTTCCTTAACAAGTACAAAAGTACCACTAAAACATTGCAGCAGTTCAAGACAGCCTTTCACCACTGCCTACACAACTGGCATTCTTAGAGATAGACAATAACTACTCACTACAATAGCGACCTGCATATCCCTAAAACTGAACTATTAACAGAAGGCCATTCAGCCCATCTAGTCTGTGCCAAACTGCTATTCTGCCTAATCACATTGACCTGCACCTGGAACATATCCTTCCATATCACTCCCATCCATATATTTATCCAAATCCGAACCCACATACACCACTTCCACTGGCAGCACGTTCCATACTCACACCACCTTCTGAATGAAAAAGTTCCCCCTCCGGTTCTGCTGAAATATTTCACCACACCTGGAGTATTGTGTACAGTTTTGGTCTCCAGGGTTAAGGAAGGACATCCTGGCTGTAGAGGAAGTGCAGCGTAGATTCACGAGGTTAATTCCTGGGATGTCTGGACTGTCTTACGCAGAGAGGTTAGAGAGACTGGGCTTGTACACGCTGGAATTAAGGAGATTGAGAGGGGATCTGATTGAAACATATAAGATTATTAAGGGATTGGACAAGATAGAGGCAGGAAATATGTTCCAGATGCTGGGAGAGTCCAGTACCAGAGGGCATGGTTTGAGAATAAGGGGTAGGTCATTTAGGACAGAGTTAAGGAAAAACTTCTTCTCCCAGAGAGTTGTGGGGGTCTGGAATGCACTGCCTCGGAAGGTAGTGGAGGCCAATTCTCTGGATGCTTTCAAGAAGGAGCTAGATAGGTATCTTATGGATAGGGGAATCAAGGGATATAGGGACAAGGCAGGAACTGGGTATTGATAGTAGTTGATCAGCCATGATCTCAAAATGGTGGTGCAGGCTCAAAGGGCCAAATGGTCTACTTCTGCACCTATTGTCTATTGTCTATTAACCTATGAACTCTGTGCAAAAGCCTACACGCATTAACCCTACCTATACTTCTCAATATTGTATAGATCTGTCAAATCTCCCCTCATTCTCCCACGGTCCAGGGAATAAAATCCTAACCTAGTCAACCTTTCCCTGTAACCCAGGTCAAGTCCTGACAACATCATTGCAAATTTTCTCTGTGGCCTTCCAATCTTATTCATGTTTTTCCTATAAGTAGGTGACCAAAACTGCACACAATACTCCAAATTCGGCATCACCAACCTCTAAAATTCCAACTCCTGTACTCAGTACTCTAATTTATGAGGGCCATTGTGCGAAAAGTTCTCTTTAAAACCCTATCTACCTGTAACATCACTTCCAAGGAATTATGGATCTGTATTCCCAGATCACCCCTCTGCAATATATTGGAATCTTACAGAAGGAATGAGTTTCCAAATTGTTATTTCTAACGACCAGCAGAGGGCACACATGTACCTCCTACAAATAAATCTGAAAAAGGAGCAATTAATATTTCAGATGTTTTGAACAGGAAATAAGATTTTTTTTTCATTTTTGAACTTCTCCTTTCCTGAAGGAGTATTCTGCCTAATTATGTCGTTGGAAACACCTTTGTCAGTTGTCCTATATGAATGTACTTAATGTGTTTTACTGGATATGATTAAAGGCAGACAATTGTAAATGTGACGGCTTAACAGTTAAACCAGTCGATTCTTTTCTAGTTGTCCATACATGTGCACATTCCACTAAGAATTAAGTGATTAGGACCTAGATTCCTAATTTATTTCTCTGGGATTATGTTCCTTTTTTTTGCCAATATGAAGAGATATTTAGTAGACTCAACCTGTACTCTCGAGGGTTTAGAAGAATGAGAGGAGATCACATTGAAATTTTTAAAAAATATTATGAGGCTTGACAGTGTGGTTATATTTTTATTATTTGGAGAATCAGTACGGTAATTGGCCCTTCCAGTCTAACGTGCCTTTGCTGCCCAATTAACCTATGGAACCAATTAACTTAGTAAACTTGTGCATCTTAGGAATGTGGGAGGAAACCAGAGCATCCGGAGGGGACCCATGAAGTCATGGGGAGAACATATAGGGTTTTTACAGACAGCGGCGGAATTGAAACTGCGTCTCTGATGCTGTAATAGCGTCATTCTGAATCAGGAGTCTGGAACCTGAGGTAACTGAGGTTTCAAGAAATCAAGAGAGATTTCTTCAGTCGGTGAATTCTTCACCCTAGAGAGCAATGGTGGCTCCTCTATTCAGTTCATTCAATATAGAGGTTGATACATCTCTGAATATTAAGGGAATTGAGGGTTAAAGTGATAATGCAGGGAGTGGAGGTGTTGGATTAGGTTGCAGAATTGTTATTTTTCTTGTAGCTTAACTATGGTGTCAAAATAGTTTTTGTGATGCATCTAGTGTGGTATTGTTGTGGGTAGTGCTTGTCGCTCTCACTTTCAGCTTCCACCACTGGCTAGCAGTCTCGCGAAAAGGACAGCTGAATATTTAAGTCTCGCCTTGCCAGTACATAGCCTATCTGACAGCAAGCTTCACATAGATCCGCCTTGCTGGTAACACACAGAAACTAAACTCCTTTCAGACTCAGGCTGAACTACAGAGGACGGGGGAGGAGGTCTGGCCCCTGCACACACAGCACGCAGGCCCACCGGTGTGTGGACATGCCCTGATGCTCATGAACCAGATCCTCAGCTGAGGGTAAATAGTCACACTGCCTTGTGGGCAGCCTCAGGAGAGACGGAGCAAATTTGGAGTGGAGCCCCTAAGGTGGCTGGATGTCATTGAACATCCTTCTGGCAGCTCCTATAGCCAAGTTGGTACCAAATATATTGCTTCATAAGCTTTTGGACTACATGGTGATGCCGATAGGTGTATCTTGACTGGGCATCTCAGGATCTCCATATCTTCTGCCCAGGCTTGTTATGATGATGATGATCACCCATTCTCCTTTGAGACAGATGGATGCCAACCAGCCAACTTCCTCATGATTGCTTGTATGTTTATATAATCACCTACAGTATATATGTATAATTGTTTAGCGAATTTTCCAGGAAGTACAATACAGTTGTCTCTATATTTTTCTAGAAGTTCTTCACATTACTTGAATCTGGCTATTTTATTGGTTAACTGTTATCAATGGAATTTCTGTTATCTTTAGTCTGGAATGAGAATACCACAACCACCTATTGGTTTACTCTTTGTTTCTCTCAACACTTCTCATTTGCTCTTGTAACACTTAATAAAATGGCTGTAAGTAACAAATTTTATAACTCATTCTTGACTTTGGATCGCAAAACCATCCCCATTTCATCTTTTTTTAATGATTGCAACAGTTTTGAGGCTACATCAATTCTAATACCCAATCTACTACTGAAGAAGGCTCAAGCTACATCAATTCTAATACCCAATCTACTACTGAAGAAGGCTCAACTATGACCATGGACTGAAGTTCAGACCTTCTTTGCATTTAGTTAGAGTCTGTCCCAAGGCTCATCAGGCCGGTCGGTGCTTATGCCGGTTTCCATGGCGTGAGGCGACTGAGAGTACGAGACTCCCCCCGGATAGGATGCCAGTCTATCGCGAGGTTAACCCCCGGCATTTTGCTGGTATCCATTTTCAGCTGGGTGGACTGGAGCAATGTGTGGTTAAGTGTCTTGCTCAAAGACATAACACGCTGCCTCAGATGGGGCTCAAACTCACGACCTTCAGATCACTAGTCCAACGCCTTAACCATTTGGCCACGTGCCACCCTTGTACTTAGTTAACTGCTGCCTTTGATAACAGCATTAACAGAAATCAGAATTATTTTTCTATTCAGTTTTATCTACTGTTTGGGGGTAGCATGATAGTGTAACAATTAGTTAAATTCCTTTACTGCGCCAGCAATAACCAATCAGCATCCAATTCCTGCCACTGTCTGTAAAGAGTTTGTACGTTCTCCCTGTGACAGTGTGGGTTTCCTCTGGGTGCTCTACTTTCCTCCCACATTCCACAGATGTACAATTAGCGTAATGAGTTGTGTGGCCATTCTATTTTGTCACTGGAAGCTTGGCAACACTTGTGCGCTTCTCCCAGCACAATTCTCACTGCTTTAATTTGATTTGACTCAAACAACGCATATCACTATATGCTTCGATGTAAATGTGATAAATAAGACTTAAGGGAAAACACCTAAGTAAGGAGAGAAGATTCTCAACTGATGCAATATTTGAAGGAGAAAATATATCAGTAGTTTAAGTATATAATGTAACTGTAGAATCTCAGAACTAATGAAACTTCCCCGAATGTGAGAAGAGAAAAGAAGTCCCTCATCATAAAGAATATTTTCTTTACAAAAGCAAAGAAATCATTATGATTCCTTTTGACATAATTGGCATCGTATATTATGTGCAACTAATTATGCTTTTCAGTAAGGCTTTAAATTACGTCTTCCAATATACTCCTCCTTAGATAGTCAGCTGTGGTTTAGTTGGCCACATTCTTGCCTCTGAGTTGAATTACTGTAGGTTCTCCAGATGTGAGCATAAAAACTGAGGCTGACACTAGTCCAATTCTGTGGGAGGGCTTCATCAGCAAGAGTGCTGTCTTTTGGATGAGACATTGAACTAAGGCCTTGTCTGCTCTCTTGAACCAGTGGTTTGGAACGAGGACATATAATAAAGGAGGATAAAATTGCGAAGTGAGACAGCTCATCCAATTCCTGGTCTATCAACATTCCACAAAGCATGCAATTTTTATTACATAAGAGGAACATTAAAATATTTTAGTGCATTAGTAATGTAGCAACAGAGTTTTTTTCTGATATTGGTAGTGTTGAGGGATTTGCATTGCAGAAATACATCACCCAAAAAACACTGACTGATGGGGAAATATGCCAAATTAGACAGGTGTTGATGCTAATTTGTTGCAAAGACAGGGTGATGTAGCTTTAATGTGCTTGGGTATAATAATTATCAGGTTTACATGGATCCTGGTTATGCTTGTCTTCTTTTTTGGTAATGTGGAACAACCCTTATTCCAAGTCTATTTGGGCCCACCTCCTCCAAAACTTTTCTTCCTCTACAGTGGTGAAACCAAGCATAGACTAGGTGAACATTTTGCATAACATCTGAACTTTGTCCAGCTGGCCATCTTGTGGTTCCAACTGCACACCCTTTAAACTCTGCATCCCACTCTAACACTGGTCTGCCTGTCCTCAACATTCTTTATTGCTATGGGGAAACGAAACACAAATTCAAAGAACAGCTTCTATTCTGTTTGGGTTGTTTACAATTTCAGTGCTTTCTTCACATACACATTTAACTGTCTATCTAGACTTCTTCTCCCTTTAGATCATAAGACCATAAGGCATAGGAGTAGAATTAGGTCATTTGGCCCAACGAGTCAGCTCTGCCATTCAAGCATGGCTGATTTAATTTCCTTCTCAAACCCATTCTCCTGCCTTCTCCCTGTAACCTTTGATTGTCTTACTAACCAATAACTTATCGACCTCCACTGTAAATACTTGGCCTCCACATCCAACTGTGGCAATGAATTCTACAGATTCGTCACCCTCTGACAAAAGAAATTCCTCCTCATCTCTTTTCTAAAGGGACACCCTCCTGTCCAGAAGATGTGCCCTCTGGTTCTGGACTCTTCCACTATTAGAAACATGCTTTCTACTCTTTCAATATTCGGTAAGTTTCAATGAGATTCCTCCCCCAGTCATTCTTCTAAGCTCCAGAAGACCCAGAGCCATCAAACATTCCTCAGACATTAACCATTTAATTCCTGAGATCATCTACGGGAATGTCCTGTAGACCCTCTCCAATGCCAGCATGTCCTTTCTTAGATATGGGTCCCAAATACTCACAATAATCCAAATGCCCAATATTCATACAATCTGATGTGTCACGGGAAGGCATCTTTCTGATCGCCTCCCTCTAATTGGCTCCATCTGCCCATCACTGTTTCTCTATCTTATTACCTACCATCCTTTGTTCCACCAAACCCTTCCCCATCTGGTTCTATCTGCCCATTATCCCCTCTGCATCTGATTTCCCCTGTCAACTACCAGTTCCCTCTCTACAGTTATAATCTGTTCCTTCTCAGTCCAGATGCAGGGTCTTGACCTGAAACAATGACTTACATCTTTTGCCTCCAAACATGATGCTTGACCCTTTGAGTTCTTCCAGCATTTTGGTTGTCAATCCAGATTCCAGCATTTCCAGTGTCTTTTGTCTTCTTAATTATCAGGCTCGCGCCCAATGACACATGATGACAGAATATATCTATTGTGGGAAGGCTCTTTTGAAGATCAAAACTCCTTTAAGAGGCTGAGCAACACACACAAAATGCTGGAGGAACTTTGCAGGTCAGGCAGCATCTATGGAAATGAATAAATAGTTGACTTTTTGTGCCGAGGCTCTTCATCAGGACTGGAAAAGAAGGGGTGGAGAAATCAGAATAAGAAGGTTGGGAGAGGAGAATGACTAAAAGTTTGAAGGTGATAGGTAAAGCCAGGTGGATGGGGGAGACGAGATGAAGTAAGAAACTGGGAGGTGATAGTTGGAAAAAGTAAAGGGCTGGAGAAAAAGGAAACTGCTGGGGGAGAAAGTGGACTCCATATGAGAAAGGGAAGGAGAATAGGCACCAGGGGAGGTGATGGAAGGTGAGAAGAGAAGAGGTAAGAAGGAGGCCAGAATGGGGAATCCTTTAACAGGCTTAATTCTTACATACATCCTTGTAGTCACATTGGAAGCATAACTGGTCAAAGTGTAAGCCTAGGTCACCTACCCATTCTCAGGTGAGGACATTGCATAAGAATATTCAAGAATAGGAAACGGGACAAGGAATATACTTAAATGTTGGGTTTTCATCCAAAACAAAAATAAAAATGGCAAGTTTGTTGAAAGTACTCTCTGAGATGATTAAAAGCTGTTTTTGTTTCATTTTTTCCCCATATTAACAATTTCCTGAATACTGTAAGTGAAACAACTGCTGTTGTCAAGTTGAATTGAAGTGCAGAGCATGATGGGACTATTAAATGGCAAAATTAAATGCACTCAAACTAATCACCAGAATACAAAAAAAAAATTCTACAATGCTTATTTTGCAGAAATTTTGCATTGTAAAAAGGTCATAGATCTGTTACTCATAGTAACAAGAAACTAGAGTGGAAAAAAACCGTACAAATTCATCTAAATCTAATTAAAACTTTAATGTCAATAGAGGTATTAAAAACATCTCATTGGAGATTCAAAGTCTCTGTCTCAGACTGAGTGGTAGAACAGACTGACAATGAACAGAGACATGCATTGAGACTGCAAACACCAGAGGACAGATTGTAAACTCAGAAAGAGGCTGGGCGGGGGTCATTTGCTGCACAGAAGAATGCACAAAGTTATTGTCTTAATAGTTACAAAGAAGTTTTAAAGGCAATGTTTGATCATGTTGATACACATGCCACAGAGGCGGCACATTTCAAAGACTTACAGGTTAGGGTTGGTGAGTTCTGGGCATGCTATGTTAGTGCTGGAAGTAAAGCAACACTTGTGGGCTGCTCCCTGCACGTCCTCAGACTGCGTTGGTCGTTGATGCAAAACGTATGTTTCAATGTTTTGATGTACATCTTTCTTTAATCTCTTTACACAAGGATATTTAAACAGAGGTTTCTATCAGGGATACAAAGACATCATGGGCACATCCCTTTATTTCTATATTTATAGGAGGTGCTGCCTCAAGATGGCAGCAATCCATCACCAAAGATCCCCATCATCTAGTCCATGTCATTTTCTTGCAACTGCCATCAGATAGGAGGCACAGAAGCTAAAAGTCCAACACCATCTGATTCAAAAATAGCTACTTCTCTTCAATCATTTGGTTCTTGTTCCTAAGATGTCTTTGGGCTCCTATACCTCCTCCTTGATTGTAGCAATGAGAAGAGGGCAAGTCCTGGATGATGAGGTTCTTTAATGATGGATGTCGCCTTTTGAGGGTGTCCTGGATGCTGTGAGGCTAGTGCTCGTGATGGAACTGACAGTGTTTACAACTTACTGCAGCTTTTTCCAATCCTTGGTAGAGGCCCATTCATACCAGACAGTGATACATCCAGTTAGAATACTCACCATGCTACATCTGTAGAAATTAACGAGTGTCTCTGGTGACATACCAATTCTCCTCAAACTCCTATTGAAATATAGCCATTGTCATGTCTTTTTAATTGCATCAATATGTCGGCACAGGATAAAGCTTCAATGACATTGACACCCAGGAACTTGAAACTGTTCACCCACCCTTTCCTCTTTTGATCCCATGATAAACACTGTTGTGTGTTCCCATGACTTCCCCTTCTTGAAATCCACAATCAAGCCCTTGGTCTTACTAATGCTGAGTGCATAGTGTTGCTGTGACACCACTCAATCAGCTGATGTGTCTTGCTCCTGTACTCCTCCTCATCACTACCTGAAATTTTGCAAACAATAGTGTCACTGGCAAATTTATAGATGGCATTTGCGCTGTGCCTAGACACTCATTCATGGGTGTAGGGAAAATAGAGCAGTAGGCTAAGCACACATCCTTGAGGTGCCCCAATGTTGATTGTCAGCGAGGACATGATATTTACCGATCTGCACAGACTGTAGTCTCCGAGTGTGGAAGTCAAGGATCCAGTTGCAGAGGGTGGTGGACAGGCCCAGGTTTTGGAACTTTTTGATTAGAACTGGGGGCATGATTGTGTTGAATGCTGAACTGTAGTCGAGAGCCTGACGTAAGTATTACTATTGTTCAGGTGATCCAAGGCCAAGTGGAGATTGTATTCACTGTAGACTTGTTGTAGTGACAGACAAACTGCAGCGGCTCCGGGTCCTTTCTTAGGCTGGAGTTGATGCTAGGCATGACCAACCTCTCAAGCACTTCACCACAGCAGATGTGAGTGCGACTGGGTGATAATCATTGAGGCAGCTCACCTTGCTCTACTTGGGCACTGGTATGATTGTCACTGTCTTGAAGCAGGTGGGAACCTCCAGCTGCAGCAGTGAGGGAATGAAGATGCCCTTGAAACAGTCCTGCCGGTTGGCTGGCACAAGTTTTCAGAGCTCTACCAGGTACACCATCAGGGCCTGATGCCTTACTAGGGTTCATCCTCTTGAAAGACGTTCTGACACGGCCCTCATGCCTCAGGGCTGCCTGTTGCGTCTGCTGAAGGAGAGGCCAGAGTTGGCTGTGTCTCTCTGAATTCCACACTGGGAGCGGCCTGCACCCAGCCTGTCGCAGCTGCCCTCTAGTGTTCACTCACAGGAAGATGAGCTGGATTCATTTGTGTGAAATTTGGAACTGTTGTGGCTTGTTCTTGCAAAAACATGGCTCCAGGACAACATCCATGCACCATTAATTAACAGACCATGACACTCACTGATTTGGGCTACACTATTATTATTTTTATATTATATATTAATATAAATATATGTATAATATAACCATATAACAATTACAGCAGGGAAACAGGCCATCTTGGCGCTTCTAGTCCATGCCGAATGCTTACTCTCACCTAGTCCCACCTACCTGCACTCATCCATAACCTTCCATTCTTTTCCTGTCCATATACCTATCCAATTTTTTAAAATGACATATAATATATAAAATATAAATAATTTGTGTATACAGTAACATAAATATACAAGTTATTTCTATATTATTTTTTGTAACTCTATGTTTTCCTGCTATCACAATTATATGTGATATATGAGTTGTGTGCTGTTTGTGATTATTGGTACTCTATTTTGCACCTTAGCCCCAGAGGAACACTGTTTCATTTGGTTGGAATTCTGTGTATGGTGGAATGATAATTAAACTTGGACTTGAACTTGATTTTTGATATGTCACCAAAGTCTCTAGCAAATTTCTACAGAAATACCGTCGAGAGCATTCTAACTGGTTGCATCACCATCTGTTGTGGAGGCTCCAATGCACTGGATCAGAAAAAGCCGCAGAGTGTCACTAACTCAGCCGGCTCCATTATGGATAATAGCCTCCACAGCATTGAGAACATCTTCAAAAGGGGATGCTTCTAAAGGTGGCAAAATTAAAGACAAAATCACTCAGGACATGCCCTCTTCTCATTGCTACAGGAGCCTGAAGACACACACCCAATGCTTTAGGAACAGCTTCTTCCCCTCTGCCATTGGATTTCTGAACAGACAATGAAGCAACCCATGAACACTACCTCACTATTTTACTATTTTTGCACCGTGTGTGTGTGTGTGTGTGTGTGTGTGTGTGTGTGTGTGTGTGTGTGTGTGTGTGTGTGTGTGTGTGTGTGTGTACATAAATATACATATAAACACAGTGGATTTCAGTTAATTTGGCCTTTGGTCAATCGGGGCAGCTACCTATTTGGGACATCTCTTAAAGAACAAAAACTATTCAAAAAATTAGCTGGGATTCCCTTTGTTTATTTGGGACACTATGCCATTTAATTAGGACACAGGAGACCATTGCAGAACAGTTTCTAACTAGCATTAGTCTCGTGAAACTTTGTGGCCGTTAGACACTAAACCATGGTTAGAGCGAACAGTGTTTAAATAGCATCAGTTGTGTGTGCTTGTGTTCAAAAAGCAGTGATTTTTTGTCATAGTTGGTGATAAATAAGCAGTAAGGGATTTAGAATTGTTTTGCTCACTGCGATTTCAAACATGGAGGCTTGGAGATGCCAATGACTGGGAGAGAAAATAAAACAATTTCACTAATTCAAAAAGTTAGAAACTACAAAGAATTTGAGGGTATCAACAATTACCTTGAATGTTACAATGAAAATTAAGATTTGGAGGATACAATCATTGACAGTATTGTATGAAGGGAGTCCGTTATCTGCACTAGTGCTATGGGCTATTTTTGTTTATTTATAGTCAATCAAAAGAATGCGCAAAGTCTTTGTTGTCTGTCAAAGACAGTGAAACCTCTCTGGGAGAATTTTTAAAGTGAAAAAGCCGTTGCACTGGGACAGTTTTGCTCTCTCAACCTCGGAAGTCCGGGTCCAGTGGTATGAGTAGTCATCACAAGCTGGGATCTTCCTTGGTTGCAGTGGATAATCAGATCTTCTTCTCTGCCTTAGCATGCCCTTCACTCTCCATGAAACACTGCAGAACCTCTTTCTTGGCTGTTGGATCTCTCGGTTGATCTCATCCACAACAGTCTGCTGGAGCTGACTTCACATGCTAGGACAAGCATGTCTCTGTTTCACCAGGGTAAGAAGCCTGCTGGCTACCCTCACTTGCTTTAGCCTGCCTGTTAAAGCAGTGTACTCAGATGTAGCCCCTGTCATATGCAAACAGCTACTTGGAGCTACAGGTGAGAGCTGTGTACCTGGTGGGGAGCAAAGGTGAGTGAGCTGCCCCAGAATGGACACTATAAGCCCCTTCACCATAAGTGCTACCCCTCCCTGGACACCCCACACACAGCAGTGAACACTGGTTGAATTTCTCTGTCAAGGAACTAACATACTTTTATAGTACTGTAATAGAATTGGTAGTGTTCTAATTGAATCTGTATTTCACTTAAATACATAATTTGTCACTCATTTAAATGGTAGTTTGTTTTTTATACCTTTTTAACTACTTCTATGAAACTTCGGCTCATTGGGGCAGCCACTTGATTGGGTTAAAAAGTACTGGTCCTAATCTGTCCCAATTAACATAAGATACATAATTCCCTGAAAGTGGCATCACAGGTAGACAGGGTTGTAAAGAAGGCTTTTGGCATCCTGGCATTCATAAATCAAAATATTGAGTACAGGAGTTGGGATGTTATGGTGAGGTTGTATAAGACATTGGTGAGGCCAAATTTGGAATATTGTGTACAGTTCTGGTCACCTAATTATAGGAAGGATATCAGTAAGATTGAAAGAGTGCAGAGAAGATTTACTAGGATGTTGCCAGGTCTTCAGGAGTTGAGTTACAGGGAAAGATTGAACAGGTTAGGACTTTATTCCTTGGAATGTAGAAGAATGAGGGGGGATTTGATAGAGGTTTACAAAATTATGAGGGGTATAGACAGAGTAAATGCAAGTAGGCTCTTTCCACTTAGATTAGGAGAGATAAATACGAGAGGACATGGCTTTAGGGTGAAAGGGGAAAGGTTTAGGGGGAACATTAGGGGAAACTTCTTCACTCAGAGAGTGGTGGGAGTGTGGAACGAGCTGCCATCTGACATGGTAAATGAGGGCTCACTCTTAAATTTTAAGAATAAATTGGATAGATACATGGATGGGAAAGGTCTGGAGGGTTATGGACTGGGTGCAGGACAATGGGACTAGTGGAATAAAGTTTCAGTGCAGACTAGAAGGGCCAAATGGCCTGTTTTCTGTGTTTCAACCAGAATCCACTGTATTTATACACAAAAAACTATATAAATTACAGTAATAAATTGTATATATTTTTTCTTATTATAATTTGTATATTTTTGTGTATTACACAGTACTGTTGCCACAAAACAATAAATTTCAAGGCGTGTCACTGACATTAATTCTGATTCTGTATTTGCTTTTCAATGAAAAGTAGACTCTATTAAAATGGACCCATCACCAGTAGGAGGTGCTGATGGACTATTTGTCCATGCTGTTCCAAGCTCTTGAGGATGGTTCCTATTCAACAAGGAAGTGAACAAACTGAAAACAGAATGCTTTATACTTGTTAGTCTTTTCAGAGGCTGATAATGAGAAATTATGTACTACCATTCATTATGTATGGTGTTCTGCTGGACAAAGCAACCAGGGCACAGAGAAAATTTCTGGTACCTTTTAATGCAGGAGGAGTGAGTGGTCATCTGTGCAGAGGGTTGTTTCAGAACTAGATGGAGGAGCAGTGAATGGTGTTGATGAAGGTATAATTCAGCAAGAAGCCTGATTAGGATGTCCCACCATTTGTGAAAATCTGCAGAAACGATCGCCTATCCTTGCTTCTCTCACCTGAGCCCTCAGGCATTATGTTACAGTGATACTGCAAGTATCAAACATCAAACTGAGAAATGGCTTTTTCTCAGTCCTAATAGCTTATGTATACTGTACAAAGTTAGTTGTGGACAGTATCTTTCCAGCAGCTTTGCTAATGGATTGTGGCTGTATCATGTGAGCTATTTCCATTACACTTATTTGGCAAAGATACAACTAAAGATGCCTTTTTTTATTCTTGCATCTTCCTCCTTCCTTTTCAGTCCTGACGAAGGGTCTTGGCCTGAAACATCCACTGTTTATATATTTTCATAGATGCTGCCTGACCTGCTGAGTTCCTCCACATTTTGTATGTGTTGCTTTGGATTTCCAGCGCCTGCAGAATTTGGATTTCCAGCATCTGCAGAATAGACAAAACATGGTCAGACTTAAAACAAAATTGCAGTGATTGTCATTTGCATGGACAATTAGAGACAGGAATTGCCATGGGAAATTAATATTGAACTCCAGGAAAGTTGCTTAGTTATCATTTGAATCATCTTCCATGACTTATTTAATGGTCTATTTATTAGGTACACCTGTATACCTGCTCATTTATGCAAATACCTCATGAGCCAATCATGTATCAGCAACTCAATGCATAAAAGCATGCAGATATGGACAAAAGGTTCAGCTGTTGATCAGACCAAGCATCAGAATGTGGAAGAAATGTGATCTAAGTGACTTTAACCGTTGGTGCTAGACCAGTTGGTTTGAGTATCTTGCTGATCTCCTGGGATTTTAATGCACAGCAGTCTTTAGAGTTTACAGAGAATGGTGTGAAAAAACGAAAAACAAATCCCAGCGAGCAGCGGTTCTGTGGGCAAAAATGCCTTGTTAACGAGAGAGGTCAGAGAAGAATGGCCAGACTGGTTCGAGCTGACAGGAAGGCAACAGTAACTCAAATAAACATGCTTTGCAACAGCGGTGTGCAAATGAGCATCTCTGAACACACAACACATTGATCCTTGAAGTGGATGGGCTACAGCAGCAGAAGACCGCAAACATACACTCAGTGGCCACTTTATTAGATACAGGAGGGATCTAATAAAGTGGCCACTTTGTGTATGTGGTGGTGGTTTCCCCTATTCATGAGAATATATGCCCATGGGCAAATTATGGCTGAAAATAGCACTGAGCTCTTCCCATAATTTTGGTAAATAGGATTTGTTATTTTGATCAGGACTTTTATGCTCTGAATAGACCATGTTATGACTCACCTCATTGTCTCTATTCTATACCATTGTCTTCCTATAACAGTCCTGAAGAGAGGTTTCGGTCTGAAACTTCGATTGTTTATTCTTTTCCGTAGATGCTGCCTGACCTGCCGAGTCCCTCCAGTGTTGTGTGTGCGTGTGTGATACTTTGTATTTTCAGCATCTGTAGAATCTCTCATGTTTGTCACTACCTTCCTTACTTTTTTGCACTGCATGTCTCTAAATGAAGAATGAGAATCCCATATTCTAAAGAGAAATAAAAAGTAGAAACAATATTAAAACACGCGTTTCAGAAAAAAGATGTCACTTCTAGTTAACCTATCATATTGTTTGCAGCTTAACCAAAATGTTCTGCTGTTCATCACCATCAGGGAGAAGGGAATGAAATATGTCTCGCTATTTGATTATTCCTGGTGACACTTTGCTGGAAAAATGTGCTTAATCATTTTTTAAAAAGCTGTATGCTGTCATACATAGTTTAAAATGTTAACAAAACTAATTGTATCAGTCATTACATCATTTTCTGAACATTTTTGTCAGTTTAAGTATTCCACCCATCCCCCAAAGGCAAGAGGAGAATTGTTCTAAAATGAGGTGATTATATTGCAGTTCTCACTCTCATTCTCCAGAGACTGTGGATCTCAACATATGGAAATTATTTATTTGTAGTGTATACTTTCATATAAATTACTATGAATAGAACATAGCAAAGTACATTGCTTCTCATTTTCCTGAAGACAAAAATATTTAAAGTCTCTGTCAAAATTTATAAAACTTAATATTCTGCCTATATTTCCTCTAATTAAATCTTGTAGGGGAATAATACAGTTGACTGCTATAATGGTATGAGTCATTGCTTCTAAGATTGAAGGTCACGAATTTATGCCACACTCCAAAACCTGAGACCAATATTTAGATTAACACACCAATCTTGGAGATGCATGATAGAGATGCTGTCCTTCGGGCGTAAGGTTGAACTATGAAATTGCAAACCTTCTCAGATGTGTATGAATGATCCGTGCTATTAATCCCAAGGCACATGGCACTAATGAGAAAAAATTAATTTTCTCCTAGACTCAAGACAAGTTACTTCTTAACCGATGTGATTCAAATTGATTAGTAAGAGTGTCAAAGGTTATGGGGAGAAGGTAGGAGAATGGAGTTGTGAGGGAAAATAAATCAGCCGTGATTGAATGGCGGAGAAGAATCAATGGCCTAATTCAGCTCCAATGTCTTATGGTCTAAAATTAACTGTACTTTCTCTTAGGCAACACACACAAATACCGGAGGAACTCAGCAGGTCAGGCAGTACCTATGGAAATGACCATACTTTCTCTTGTTGTTGTTTATAGACAGAAAAAAGACACTCTTCTCCATTTATTCTATTCTGCACAACTTTAAATGATTAGCTTTACTTGTCACATGCACATGAAACATACAGTGAAATGTGTCCTGATGAAGGGTTTCGGCCAGAAACGTCGACAGTGCTTCTCCCTGTAGATGCTGCCTGGCCTGCTGTGTTCCACCAGCATTTTGTGTGTGTTGTGTGAAATGTGTCATTTGCATCAAATCAAATCAGCGAGGGTTATGCTGGGGAGGTCTGCAAGTGTCGTCACGCATCCAGTGCCAACATAGCGTGCCCACAACTCACTAACCAAAACCCATACGTCTTTGGAATATGGGAAGAAACCAGAGCACCCTGAGGAGACTCACGTGGTCAAGGGCAAAACATACAAACTCTTTACAGACAGTAGCAGAAATTGAACCCTGATTCTACAGTTAGAATGTAGTTGTAAAGTGTTGCGCTAACTTCAACATGACTGTGCCACTCCTTCATCAAATATGCATCATTATAAAACTTTCCACCCTATCTGAAATCATCAGGACAAGCAAAACTAAATAACAACCCAAGCCTGTTGGGCTTGTACAAATTGAGTATCTTTTCCTCTAAATTCCTGAGGGAATGAAAACCAGTTCAGTAGATCAAATTGACCTGAAATTCCTCAAAGTAAACTTTTTTTCCACAGGTGATTGCAGCCCTAGCCAGAAACAGGTTCAAAGTCAAAGTCAAGTAAAATTTATAATCAAAGTAAATATATGTTACCATTTACTGTCTTGAAATTCATTTTCTTGTAGGAAAATAAAGAAATACAATAGAAATTATGAAAATCTGTATGTAAACAAAGTCTGACAAACAACAAATGTGCAAAAGAAGACAAATTCTGCAAATAAAAAAAATACTTAACTCTTCAGAAGATCATAAGATCACCAGTGTACTTAGATGATTCAAAAGTGTTATTCTTAAAGGGAAATTACAGGTTGCAGATTGCAGTGATAACGAAGATGTATATCTTGTAGTTTTGTGAGCAACCTGCAAAACATCTCCATACTGTATATCGCCAATACCTCCAGATATTATAAAGAATTTCAGTGATTTGTAACTGCAGGATGGTGACTTCCTGCTCCTGGCACCTAACTTTGGCCCTCATCGTCGGTAACTTATTTAACTAAAATAAACTCTCTGTTCAAATAGAGTCTATTTGCTTCATCAATCATTTAATAAATCTTGAGCCAATCAGCCCTTTTCTGTGCTTCTCCAAATCATAGGTTCCTATCTTTTTTACTAATAACTAAGCTGCTGCAATCCATGAATTAATAACCAGTTTCTGGATGCTTTTCAATATCTCAGTATTATTCATGAGGCATATATTGAGCAGATAGCCAGAGACTTTTTCTCAGGGTGGAAATGGCTGATAGAAAGGGGCACAACTTTAAAGTGATTGGACAAAGTTTAGGGGGCATGTCAGAGGTAAGCATTTTACACAGAGTGGCGAATGTGTGGAATGCACTGCCAGCGTTGCTGGTAGAGTCAGATACATTAGGAACATTTAAGAAACTCTTAGATGGGCACATGGATGATAGAAAATGGAGGGTTGTGTAGCAGGTATTGGTTAGAATAACCTCAGAGTAGATTAAAAGGTTAGCACAACATTTTGGGCCAAAGAGTCTGTACTGTGCTGTAGTGTTCTATGTTTGACCAGTATTTATTTATTTATTTAGAGATACAGTGTGGAACAGGACCTACTGGCCCAATAAGTCACACTGTCCAACAACCCACCTATATTTAACACTAGGCTTTTCACAGTACAATTTACAATGACCAATTAGCAGACTAACCGGTATGTATTTGGACTGTGGGAGGAAACTGCAGCAACCAGATGTAAAACCACATGGTCACAGGGAGTATGTACAAACTCCTTACAGACTGTGCTGGAACTGAACTCTGGCGCTCCAAGCTGTAATAGCAACACGGTAACCGCTACACTACCTGTGCTCTATGTAAAGAAATTAAAAGTGAGGAGGCACAAAATTCTAACAACCGCTGACCAAGCTCTTTGAGCAAAATGGTATATTTTAATTTATACTAAAATATTATTTATACTCTACCCATTTCATAATCTTCCTCCACTTCCCTTTTCCCTGAAATATTTATTTTCACTGTTTACTCAGCCTCATGCATAATATTTTCCAAATTAAACATAATTTCCCTGTCATGAATCAAGTACCCTAGTGTATCAAGATGCACTTGAAGTAGTTGAGAATCATCTATAGCCTTGGCACTCATACAAATTTTAATATCTTCTGAAAATCTGCATGCTACATTTCCAAAACCTATTTTTAGATCATGAATAAATGAGGAAAGGCATAACATTGTAATGTAAATTGTCTGTGTTTCTGTACTTACAAAGGAATTAATTGTCTGTAGAGTGAGTATAAGTTAGAGATTTTTCTTCACTAAACTATAATGAAGCTTTTAATGTAGTTTTTAAATATCAATAAAATTACAGTACCATGCAAAAATCTTAGGCACATGTAAAAAATTGGTCAAGCAAAGACGCTTTCAAAATTAATGAAATCAAAAGTTTCTAAATATCAAAGATTTGCTATAAAGACCAGTAAACAGAAAAGAAAACTAAATCAAATCAATATTTGGTGTGACTGTCTTTTGCTTTTAAAACTGCATCAATTCTCTTAGGTACATTGTCATGTAATTTTTTAAGAATATTGGCTATTAGGTTGTTCTAAGCACCTTAGAGGAACTTGGCTGCAAACTTTGTGTCACACTTGCTTCTGTCTCTTCAGGTAATCATAGACAGCCACAGTGATGTTGAGATCAGGGCTCTGTCGATGCCATACCATCTGAAACCATATAAAAAAATCTAAGGTGCCTAAGACTTTTGCACAATATTGAATGAAAACACTTTATTTCAAAATAGTAATCCATTTCATATAGGACAAAGTTGTCATACTCAGACTGGAAATTTTACATGTTAACCTGGGATATTTAGTTTAGGTGGCTTTATAATGCTGAGGAGATCATGGCTTTGGCTGATTCCATCCTCACACAAAATCTGTGCATCCATGCACATTATCCCAAATAGGTTTCTGGACAATGATCAAAGTAAAAGATATTTTTTTTCTTTAAACCAGCTTAAACTCTCTGAGCAGCATTTCCTATTTGTGGCTGAAATGTTAACTTGCTGCAAACCAAGGAATTAATCCATATCCTTCCTGGTGCTTATAAATTTGTGCCCCATAGACATTGACTATTGAACTCTAGTTTCATAAAATTTTAAGAGAAGTTTTATTTCTAAATATTAGACAGTGATTTAACACATAACAAGGTACTTGCAATCATTAACATTTTCTCAAGGACTCTGAGTCAATAATTAATTACATCTAAAAAGACCCTTCTCTAATTTCTGTATTAGCTATCCAAAGATATGTCATTTTATTATTTTACAACAAAAATATACAAAGGTTACAAAAAAAATTCTGAACTTAGTCACAGATAAATCTCACACAAGAGAAAATCTGCAGATGTTGGAAATCCAAGCTCTACACACAAAATGCGGGAGGAACTCAGCAGGCCAGGCAGCATCTATGGAAAAGAGTACGGTCAACATTTCGGGGCGAGACCCTTCATCAGGACTGGGAAAAAAACAGATGAGTCGAAGTAAGAAAGTGGGGGAAGGGGAGGAAAAACCACAAGGTGATAGGTGAAACCGGGAGGGGGAGAAGAGTGAAGTAAAGAGCTGGGAAGTTGACTGGTGAAAGAGATACAGGGCTGGAGAAGGGGAAATCTTATAGGAGAGGACAGAAGGCCATGAATGAAAGAAAAGAGGGTGCAGCACCAGAGGGAGGTGATAAGGTGAAAGAGGAAAATGGAAATGGGAATGGGGAATGGTGAAGGGGGGGGGCAGATTCTTGCATTTCTGGTAACGCCCACCCCCTTCACCATTCCCCATTCTCATTTTCCTCTCTCACCTTATCACCTCCCTCAGGTGCTCCTCCCTCTTTTCTATCTTCCGTGGCCTTCTGTCCTCTCCGATCAGATTCCCCCTTCTCCAGCCCTGTATCTCTTTCACCAATCAACTTTGCAACTCTTTACTTTACCCTCCCCCCCCTCAGTTTCACCTATCACCTTGTGGTTCTTCCTCCTCTCCCACCTCTTTCTTACTCTGACGCCTCATTTTCTCCCCCCAGTCCTGATGAAAGGTTTCAGCTCAAAACGTCGACTGTATTCTTTTCCATAGATGCTACCTGGCCTGCTGAGTTCCTCCAGTTTTTTGTGTGTGTAACAGATAAGTCTGATAAATTACAAGATTCCTGATTTTATTCTGTGAATTTCTTTCACAGAGTTCGTTGTAAACCTACCTACACAATGACGTTTGACCACAGTTAGCCAATTTACTATTAATGCTTACATCACTGGAACTTCTTGCTACAAAGTAATAATTCTAAGTCTCCATCAGCCTTGAAAAGGTTGACATAGACAGAAAATTACCTCAGACCTTTACAGAAAAACACTGATGACTAAATATATACCAATATGAACATTTAACATGATTTAATAGCCTCAACATTTTACTGACTTATACCTGAGTCAAGCAATCTTCGATACAACAATTTATATAATAGCCTTAAGTATTTTAAAGTAAAATTGTACATAAAGTTTCAGCCATCACAAAATAACTGTTGTATGTATTTTGGAATTTTTAGGCAGTTCCTTGCGATTAAGGTTAATCTACTACTTCTTTATCCCCAAGGATAAATAATTAAGTCCCGGAGAAGGGTATTGGCGCAAAACATTGATTGTTTATTCCTGTCCATAGATGCTGCCAGACCTGCTGAGTTCCTCTTGCATTTCGTGTGTGCTCCTCTGGATTTCCAGCATCAGTAGAATCTCTTGCGTTTATAACTTACTTGAACAGGTTCTAAAGCCAGTTGAAGAATACCGCTTGAGTGAGCACGTGGGCAGATGGTTCTTTTCTTCCACTGCTTATGCAGGACCTTTGTTCTTAACTCTTGGACATCTAGCAAATCAACACCATCCTGATTATTGCTTCTTCACTTTCAGTGATCATGAGGCAGAGATTTCAGCCAATTATTTCCAGGAATCAGTGCGGATGATCTATTCCTTCAAGGAAGCTTTGAACACATTTTTGTATCTTTTTTTTCTCTCTGTCCACTTGGTAATCCCTTCTTGTTACAGAGCTCAGAACTGAGCAGATTGGCAAGTCAGTGAGTCAATCACCATCTGTGTTTTAAGTCAAACTTTTGGGTTGAGACACTGCAGCAGGGCTGAGAGGGAGGAGTGAAGATCACAAGTACATAGCAGTAGAAGCAGATGGGGGAAGGAGTGTGGGATAGCGGCTCGTAGGTAGTGTGGAATGGTAAGATCGGGGATGACAGACAGGTGCAAAGGGAATATGGGAAAGATGAACAAAAGGAATAGAAAACTAAATGAACAGATAAGTGAGTGTGTGAAAGGAAAACACCAGGAAGTGTGGGTCACTCTAAAATGGAAAATTCAAGGTTGGAAGTTACCCAAGCAAAATATGAGCTGTAGTCTATGTAGTCTATGCTTGGTTTCACCAATGTAGAAGAGATGGCTGTTTTATGGAACAACTATGGTCTTTCCATCTCAAGCTTCTGGGAACATGGTACTTTAATTCTACTTCCCACTTCCACTCCCACACCATCCTGTCTGTCCTTAGTCTTCTCCATGGCTATGGAAATACTAAATGCAAATTGAAAGAACAGCACCTCATATTTTGCTTGGGATTCTGTCTTATCCCAAGAACGTGTTATTTTTTGTTAGTTGGGATTTGGAAATCTTGACCTTGTTGGTCAGGAGTGGTGGCAAGGCTGAATCAATTCTGATCTCTGGTGCCATGTGTTATGAATGGAGTTTCCTTGTTCTGCTAGATTCCCCAGATTCCTCCCACATCTTCAGGTTAATCGGTTACTATGAGTTACTGTAAATATTGTAAATTGTAAGGGCAGGTGGTTAGTGGATGAATCAGGGTGGAGTTAATGGGCATGTAAGAGAAAAGATTACAGGAAATTAAATGTGGGGATTGGAATGATAAGATTGCTTTGAGAGCTGGCATAGACTTATGATCTCCAATGTGGTAAGGAAATATGAAATATGATTACATAATATTCAATTCCATTAGTACTCCAATGTCAAAGTCAATGTAAACTTTATTATCAATGTATGTATATGTTACCACATACTACCCTGAGATTCAGCATGCTTGCAGGCATTTGCAGGAAAATAAAGAAATATGATAGAATTTACAAAAAGCTATACCCAAATACTGACAAATAACCAATATGCAAAAGAAGACAATTTGTGCAGAAAAAAGATAAATACATATACAAACAAATAAACAGATAAATGAACAAATAATTCTGAGAACTTGAGTTGTAGAGTCCTTAAAAGTGAGTCTGTAAGTTGTCGAGTCAGTTCAGAGTTGAAGTGAGTGAAGCTATTCATAGTTCAGGAGTCTGATGGTTGAGGGGTAATACCTGTTCCTGAACCTGGTAGTGTGGGACCCAAGGCTTCTTCCCAATGGCTGCAATGAGAAGAGAGCACGGCCTGGATGATGGGGGTTCTCGATGATGGATGCTGCTTCCCTGTGGCAGCACTCCTTGTAAATGTGTTCAGTGGAAGGGAGGGCCTGGATGGCCACAGCAAATGAAGCAACTCATACCTATATGCAGCAAGAGCTGGCTAAAACTCAAGATAAGCTAATAAATCATAAACAACAGTGTGCCAAAGAAATGGCAGTCAGTGGCCAGCTCCAACGTAAGAGAATCTAACAACCTACTCTTGACATTCAATGACATTATCATCAAGATCCAACTATCAACATGTTGGGAGAGATCATCAGTCAGAAACTCAACTGACTAGCTGCCTAAATTTTATAAGAGCAGGGAAAAGTCTGGACAACCTGCTACAGGTGACCCACTTCCTGACAACCCAAAGAGGTCCCATTATCTACAACTCAGGTATGTGATGGAATACCCCTATTTGTTGCAATAAATACTGTTCCAACAATACTTAAGAAGCTTGATGGAATCAGAATAAAGAATTTCACTTCATTAGTGTCCCATGCCACAACCCTAGATATTAATTTTCTTCACTAGCAGCATAGAGTGGATGCAGTGTGTACTGTCTACAAAGTGTACTGTAGTGATTTCTCTAACTTCTGGTAATTTATCTCTCCTCCCTTTTCTCTCCCCCATTCTAGTTCCTCTCAACCCTTCTCTTCTCCTCTCCTGTCCATCACCTCCCTCTGGTGCCCCTCCTCCTTCCCTTTCTTCCATGAACCACTATCCTCTCCTCTAAGACCCTTTCTTCTTTAGGCCTTTACCTCTTTCAGCTTCTTACTACACTCCCCCCCCCCCCACCCACCTTCACCCTCACCTGATCTCAACTATCACCTGCCAGCTTGTACTCCCCCCCACCTTCTTATTTAGGCTTTTGTCCCCTTCCTTTCCAGACTCGATGAAGGGGCTCAGCCTGAAAACATCCACTGTTTATTCCCCTCGATAGAAGCTGCCTGAATTGCTGAGTTCTTCCAGAATTGTGTGTGTTTTGTTTAAGATTTCCAGAACCTGTGGAACCTCATGTGTTTATGATTTGTCTTTGTGACTTTGACAGCATCTTCCAAACATGCACTTCTAACCAGCTTAAAGAAGAAGGGCTTTGATGGCATGGGAACACCATCACCTCCAGGTTCACCCCCCCCCCCCACCAAATTGCACAACACCCTGACTTAGAAATAATCTTTATTCTTTTATTGAAGCTACATCTAAACATAGAACCATACATCACAGGATGTTTGCTTCATGGTTGGTATAGACTTTGGTCCACGATGTCTGTGCCGACTGTGATGCAAATTAAACTGATTCCATATGCCTGTACATGATTAATGTCTTCTATTTCCTGCACGTTCATGTGTTTGTCTAACACTTCTTAAACTCTATTATGTCTTCTTCCACCAGCATCATTGGCAGGGCGTTTCATAATGTTCCCTCTAATTGTTTTTTACACCTGCGCAGACCAATCATTGCTCCAAGCAGGAAATTTTTAGACTGCCCAAAAACTGCATGGTAACAAAGGGTATGTGCACAGGAGCTTTTCAGTGATTGTGTGGCTGCACACCTGTGCAGTTTAGAGGGAACAGTGCTGTTGTAGCACCAACTACGGTCTGTGTAACAACATGTCCCCACATCTCCTTTAAACATTCCTTACTGGACTACTTTAACTTTTAGAATTGCTATAATCAAGAAGCTGGTTCAGGGTAAATGGGAAAAAAAATACTGTCTTTTCCCATGACATTCACAAATGGATAAATTATAAAAAAGCAATACCTGAAACCACAGTAATTTATTTTCTATTTTGCTTTTTTTTCCTTATAGTTGTTCTCAATTGTCAGTATTAATTGACTATAAAGTAACTTTCTGTCAATCAGATAAATAAATTTGCAGTAATATACATGCTCTTCAGTATAATTTAAGGTAATTTAGTATAATTAGTATATACTTTTGAGTAGACGGTGTAAATGTTTCCTTCTAGTGACATACAGATTGCCAACTAGAGATACAAGTGATATAAGAGACTGGCAAAAGAACAAGAGGAGGCATAATCACTTTTTTTATATACCCCAAAAATTACTAGATCTGGAATCCATTGTTGAAAAGGGTGGTGAAAGCAAATTTAATACTAATATTAAAAAAAGATAAAAATCTTAAAGGGAAATAATGGTTATGGGACAGAATGTGGACTGGGATCACTTTCAAAGAACTGGCTAAAAGGGTTTCTGTCAACTGTTAGTTATGCTGTATCCTCTGAATCAGAAGGTTGTGAGTTCAACTTCCACTCCAGTGACTTCAGCTCAAAAATCCAGGTTTCTGTAGCATTAAGAAGCTCCGTGTATCTTCCGGGTCCTCATAAGTTCATAGTCTTACAGCTTTGAAATAGGTCCTCCGGCCCAGCTTGTCCTGGCTGACTGCGTTGCTCAGCCTAATAGTCCCATAGGCCACCTCATCTGCTCACCCTGGTCCTCTGGTATTATTTTAAAAACGACTGAAATGATCAATCCCCATAGTTACTCTACCAATCAACATTTAATAAGATCAGATCATTTAGTTACCATCAATTGCTGTTTGAGGGTGCTCACTGTGTGTAAAGTGATAGCTTTATTTTCTTTATCACTGTAATGACCAGTCTTCAAAAATTCTACACTAGATGTAAAGTGGCCAGGGACATGTGGAACGGGATCCATCAAAGAACTTGTACTCTAATCAACTTATTGTATTTCTAAAATTTATTTAAAGCAACAGCTTATATAAAAATGTGCACTATAAAATTTATGAACTCATTAATGGTTCCGATAGAGAAGATGAAGAGGTATCCCCATGGTTCACGATCACCGTGCACAGACGTGAACAACAGATAAAAGGGAGATATGAGGAAAATGTCGAACCGGAGTATAATTACGATCGGGAATTCATTGTATGCGTGGTGGAAATAGCCATTTAACGGGGGGGGGGGAGAAGCACAAGTACTTACGAGAATAATTTGGCTGTAGGGAAAGGAACTGGAGAGTTTTCTCTACTAGAACCTTGATGGACTGCGGAGGCTTGTTCCGTGACTTTAAGGGCCCATACTTTGGTTTAGACTTTGGAGGAAGGAGGGGAGCCAGCGAAGTTTTTGGTGCTGGTGCCTTGTGTGGGTGACTCAAGCAGGAGGAGCTGCAGACTGTCGGCAAGAGGGAGGGAGGGAGGGAACAGGAGGGTGATGTCAGCAAGTGCGCTCCTCGGGGCTTCAGTCAAGTAGCCCCGAGACCAGGACTTGTACTGAGCAAAAGGGACGGGGAAAGTCGTGTTTCTGCCTCAAAGAAATATCGCCACCGACAACTTTCTTCTCCCTCTCTGGCGGCCGCGGTGAGGAAAAAAAAATCCTTCCTTATCTTCGTTTCTTTTCTGCGTATGGATCTTCTGCGTGGGGGTGGATAATACTCACGGCAACAAGGAAGAAACCGAGCCGCACTCGGCTTGCTGTGCGAAGCGGTGATAATAACGCCTAACCCGAGCGCTCCGACAAGAGACATTTGTCCCGAGGTGTTGATCGAAGATGTGGAGAGAAGGGGAAGAAGTCCGTTTCCATTGATTTCGAGAACGGTGTGTGTTGGGGAAGGGGGTGGGGAGGGGGAGAAGGATATACCCGGAGAAGAAAAGTAAAAAAAAATATTTTTTTCGGCGGATTTGAATAGAAAAGTTGTGTGTTTTTAATTTCGTGAGGTAAACGGTGTGTGTTTTGTTTTAATTTTGGTGTAGTTTCCCACCCCCCCCTCCCCTCCGGCCGTCGGTTGTGGAGTGAGTGCTATGCACATCCGGGCCATCGGGCTCGAGGAGGCCATCATTGTTCGCTCGGGGGAAGGGGGCAGAGGCGGCCGCCTGCGCTCAGGCACCAGCAGTGGCTATTAAACTTTACAAAAACAATCAAAACCACTCGGGAACATGTCCAACCAAGGGGCCAGGAGGAACGGGCCAGTCAAGTTACGTCTAACAGGTAGGAAGCTGTGAGAATGCCACACAGACACGGACACACCACACACACACACACACACACACACAGAATACGTACCATAAGGTCTGGTGCTTCTTTAAATGGATCCTTCCTTTTTTTCCCTCTTTTTTATTATTTGTGAATGAAGAGCTTGTTTGTGGGAGTGTTTTTTTTTGGGTCAGGCAGAATAAGTCGGGTTATTTTAAATCATGTATTTGAACTTGACCAGGAATTTGTTGGTGATTCCTTATTTTCTGTTTTCGGAATTATTGATCATTTTGATTTATCTTCGTGTGTATGCGTAAGAGTTGGGGAGAAAGGTGTCTTCAGACAGTTTGATAATCACGAATTACCTGTTTTAATAATGTGGATTTCAGTGCTTGGGTTTGGCCCAGTGAACTAACTCCGTGTTGGAACTGTTTCTGAAACAGGGTAGAAATGAGGATGGTTTTCAAATGACCTTAATCTTTTTCCTGGCAAATGGAATGTATATAATTGGAAGTGAGTGTGCCACTATTAGTTCATTGGATTTTATTAAACTAGTTGTATTTATATTCTGAGCTGAAAGACATTTGGCACCAAATCAAAGATTATTTTTGTTGCCTTGTGTTGTTACTGCACATTGTTTATATTTTTGTTTTATATCTATCTACGTTTGGAACGAAAAGATAATTGCATTATTTTGGTCTGGAACTTCGTTTCTGTAATATTTGTACTAAAATAGCCACATCCTAGTTTTGTTGTATTATGGTAACAGTGGATTGGATAATGGTTCAAAAGAGGAAATTATAAAATATTTTTAAAAATCCAAATTTTAAAAAATCTCTGGGATTAAAATGTATGTTTATGCTTCTAAGAGTGTACTTCATTACTTTTGCTGTATGCCAGCTTGGCTCAGAAGCAGTGGTGTCTTTCAGAAAGTTGTGGGTTCAAGGTCTGGTACGAACTTGTATTGCATTAAAAAGTGTACACGGAAGAAGTGTTGTTAAGAGGTTCTGTCTTTTGGATGATGTTTTTAAACCAAAACCTTGTGTGGCAGCCTGGGTTGTTCAAAAGCTTCCACAGTACTAATTCCAGAGGACGAAGCACTTAAATGTGCTCTTGGCAACATTCTTTTCCAACCAATGCTACCAAAAACAGATTGTTTGGTCTTTCACTTTCAATTTGAGTAATGCTTTGCATCAACTGTTTTTACTGCACTTTGTGGTATCATTCATGGCCTTCAAGTATTTCAAGGTGTCTCACAGCCAATAGAGTACTTTTGAAACGTATTCAAAGCTGTAATCTTGGGAACTTAACAGCCAGCTCTTGTACAGCAAAGGCAGATAAATAACCAAATAATTTGTTTTTGGTTATGTGTATTGATGCCATGGAACCAGGATAAGTCACCTGCTTTTGTTCAGTGTATGTCACTGGATCATTAAGTCTACTTGTGAAGGCATGCAGGACATTAGTTTGACCAAGTTAATTGACGGTATCCCTGACAATGTAGCACTCTATCAGTACTGCATTGAAGTCCCAGATGAGATTGAGTTTAAGATTCTAGAGTATGTCTTGAACTCATGACCTTCCACCGGGCAAAAAATGCTACCGTTACTTAGGAGAGCTACTTCAGTAGAGAAGCTTTAGGATGTCTCGATATTCTGTACATCTAAAGGAAATAAAGATATTCCACTAAGCTTTCACTTCTCTCTTGGAAGTGATGCTGACAGGAATGTGGGCATATAGTGGGAAATGCCATGGTTTGACTGTCAATTAACTGATCTCAACCAAGAAATTTTTATGTGAACTGTAATTAGTTGTGGGTTAGGAGGTGGAAAATTTCTGGACTTTTTGCTTCTAATTGCTGTTCATTTGGAAAATACACATTTGCATGTTGGGTGGTTATGGGACAATATGGTGAATACTCTTGACCTTTGTCCGCACGTCATATAGTATGGGTAGTTAACGTAATTGGATGATGCTTGGTGCTGATGGAACGTAACTCAGAAAAGGATAGACTTTTCAGTAAAAGTGACAACTAGAGGGAATTGGTGAGAGAAGAGTTTAAAAAAACGAGTTTAGTAAGGTGATACTAGTTTACCATTGCTTAGTTTGGAATGTATAAAATTAACAAGGTTACCACTTCACTTTTTGTATAACCAACTGTGAAGATGCCAATATTAAGATGGTAGGCATTATGATTGCCTCATTTAGAAACATATTTGCAATGCCCTTCACACTCCAATTATTCAGACAAACTACTGAGCACTGCTACTGTGGAGTGGATTTCACATTGATACTATTTGTGATTTGAGGGATAATCGGTGCAGAAAGAAAAAGTCATGAGTTAGCGTTCGTGGGTTCACTGTCCATTCAGAAATTGGATGACAGAGGGGAAGAAGCTGTTCCCAAATCGTTCAGTATGTGCTTCTGTCTTCTGTACCTCCTTCCTGATGGCCTGATGATAAAAGTCATCTATTAAATGCCATTCACTAAGAATATCTTAAATCTTTTATCCAGATTTATTACAATGTCCTCCAATAAATATTTCTCTTTTTAGTGATATTTACATCTTGAAAAATTAGTGCAACAACTTTATAAAATAAAATCTGAAAAATGTGTTTGAGTACTGTCTCAAATGTAATAATATGATCAAGATAATTAACAAACTTCAAAACTTGGTGAATGTTTGCATTGATTTAATTTTGGTAAATATTCTAGTCCTCAGGACAAATTATATTGATTGCAATCTTCAGTTTTGGAGTTTTATGTAAACTTGTACAGCTTGTTGTCAACTTCAGTGGTTCAATTTAATATCAGAGAATGTATACAACCTGAAATTCTTACTCGTCACAGACAGCCATGAAATGGGGGAAAAAAAACCAAGGAATGAATGATGGAAACATCAAAACCTCAATTTTAAGTTATAAGTGCAGAATTTTGCAGCTGATCAGGTTATGAAAGGCACCTTACATATACAGAATATGGGAAAAGAAATTTTTAGCAAATACACTTTTTGCTCAATATTTACTTTTTGCAGAAGAAATTGACTTTTTTAAAAAAAGGTATGATTTGTTAATCATATGGATAGTTGAGGAAGATCCCTTTCTGTGCTCTGTTAACAACATAAAGGCTGGAAGAGAATTTAAAGCCATTCTAAGGCTTGGTTACCTGTTTTACCCGTCTTTCTATTATTTCAGTAAATATTCACCACATCCCATCTAAAATTTCCCAGTGGTAAGTATACTTTATATGGTTTAGTGGTTCAAGGGACTGGAAATGAGAGAAAATAAATGATGCTAAATAAATGCCCATCTTTGTGTACTGTTAAAATAAATTTGAAACTGATGTGTTTTCTCAGTTATTGTCAAACTGGACATTTTTGATTAGTTTGGAGTAGTTGCTTTTATTTTTGTTGTTTTCCCTAATACTACTAATTCAGCCAATAATAGCAGAATTTTTAAAGTTGTCCATTGCTGCCTATGTTTCTTTTCCAGTAGTTTCATTGAATCAGGGATGAGAACAAGAGAACCCATTTGCCACTCATTTTATCAGGCTGCAAAATTCATTGAGACCATTTCAGCTTTATAAATCAGATAGTGAAACAGAGACCAGGGAAATTGTGGCTGTACAGGCACATAAAATTGGTACAGTTTATGGTAGATAAATAACTCTCACTTGTTCACTGAAACAAGTTTTTTTAAATTCAAGCCATGTGGATACACCTCATGTAAATAGGGTCATCCATATTACTGAGTTGAGGGTATCTTGTATCTGGTTGTTTAACATGCGTCAACTATATCTAGCTCACTTACCCTGGCATTATCATTTAAATACAGTTGAGTGATGGAGTTCACTTTAAAAATATTTTTTAAAAGTTAAAACAAAACAACTTAACAGTTGGCCCTCCTTATCTGCGAGGGATTGGTTCTGTGACCTCCCGCAGATACCAAAAAATGCAGATGCTCAAGTCTCTTATATAAAATGGTGTAGTATTTGCATATAACCTACGCACATCCTCCCATATACTTTAAATCATCTCTGGATTGCTTCTAGTACCTAATACAATGTAAATAGTTGTTATAATGTAATGTTTAGGGAATATTGACAAGAAAAAAACTGTACACGTTCCTCTCGCTCACAACACAAGCAGCGAACAAACGAGACGTGAGGCGACCAATGATCTTTATGTTCTTGAGGCTTTACGTAGCCAGCCAGCCATTCCTTACTAGCCTTAAACTCTTTTCTCTTGCTCTCATCAACCCCGTCACAGTAGTGCTCATAAAGACTAAGAGCTTTATCACGTTATAATTTGGCCATTGACAGGGATATGCTTCTGTGACATGTCCTCTAGCTGTACACTTAATGCTTTCTCAGTCTTCGCAAGCACTTTATCATGAACCAGAGAGACAATTTTTGCCATTGTAGGGGCAGCACTAACACTTCCACGAATTTCAGCTTCTTTCTGCTTTATTGTGCGAATGCTTGATTTGTTCTTACTGACCTTACGGCCCACTTCGGAAAGTGACATGCCACTTTTCAAAAGATCTATTATTTCTACTTTCTCGGCGAGAGATAGCATTTTATGCTCCCTCTTAATCTTTGAGGAATTGCTTTGACCACGTAATTGCTTTTTAGGAGCCATTTTTTCACAGGAACAAAGTAGTAAATGAACGAGATGCTCGAGCAACGAGTGCTGGAAGAGCACTTCTGGGTTTTCCTGATTCGCGGTTGGTTGAACTGGCGCATGCGGAAATCGCAGATAAGGAGGGCCAACTGTATATATTTTAAAAGTCCTTACATTTTTATTAACAACTCAAGAGATTCTGCAGATACTGGAAGTCCAGAGCAACACACAAAATGCTGGAGGAACTCAGTAGGTCAGGCAGCATTTACAAAATGGAATAAACAGTTGACATTTGTGCCGAGACCCTTTATCAGGACATTGTTATTAAATTTTAATTATTGAAATTAGTTGACTAGATGTTTGTGAATGGTGGAACAGGAGTTTCAAGATACTTGTATGTTGTCAGGAGCCACATGGTTGCAACAGGTGACAGTGAAGCAAGATGGGGACGAAGGTTGGTGAGGACTGGTGTTCACTATCTGGGCGATTGATGTACTAATCTTGCAATAATTTGAAAATATTTTGAGGGTTTTAGTAAATGCTCGCGATTGTGATTTGGTGCTAGTGAAAGTTTGTGAGGAAACTAGTGACCAAATGAATTCTGGATATCTTGTATTTTGCATAGGAATGTTAGTGAGCTAGCTGATGGATAAATTGTCAGAGGGTGAACTGGGGGTGCACCTGAATGATAGAAATAAGTGGAGCACCAACACAGAGGCCGTGTTCAAGAAGAGCCAGAGTTGCCTGTACTTCTTGAGGAGACCGAGGTCCTCTGGAAAATGTAAGTCTCTCCTTCACATGCTTTACCAATCTGCTGTTGCCATTGCTATCTTCTATGCTGTGGGAATGGCATTAACATGGGTGATTAGAAAGGCTGGCTCTGTTATAGGAGTTGGTCTGGACACTGGAGGCTGTGGTAGAGCAAAGGAACTTATGGAAAATCCTGGACAATGTTTCTTACCTTCTGCATACCACCTTGGCTGAACAGAGGAGCACTTTTAGTAATAGACTAAGACAACTGCGCAGCTTCAAAGAGCGCTTTATGAGGTTATTCAAACCTCTGGCCATTAGGCTCTATAATGAGTCAACCTATAGCTGGGGAAGTAATACCCCACTCCTGTTAGAATGCTTGAGGTAACTTATTTTTTAATTCTTATTTACTTCTAATATTTGTACATCTGTGCACTTGTAATGCTACTGTGACACAAACAGTCTATCAGGAGGGGTCATCACTTCCCCAGCTATAGGATGACTCATTAAACACCCTAATGACTGGGGGTAAGAATGACCTCATATAGCACTTTTGGAGCAGTGCAGTTGTCTTAGTCTATTGCTAAAAGTCCTGTGTTCATCCAAGGTGGCATGCAGAGGATGAAAAGCATTGTTCAGATTTGCCAAGATTTTCCGTAGGGTCCTTTGCTCTACCACAAACTCCAGTGTCCAGATTGACTCCTATAACAGAGCCAGCCTTTCTAATCAGTTTATTGAGCCTGTTGGCATCACCCATGTAAGTGCCATTGCCTTAGCACACCACTGCAAAGAAGATTGTTCTGGTGACAACAGAGTGGTAGAACATGTGACGGAGAGGCCTGCATACTCCTAAGGATCTCGGTCCTCTCAGGAAGTAGAGGTGACTCTGGCCCTTCTTTTACTTGATCTCTGTGTTGGTGCTCCACTCAAGTCTGTCATCCAGGTGCACTCCCAGGTACTTGTAGGTCCTCACCACATCCTCTTAGTAACACCCTTTGCCTGTTTACAAATAGCGTATAACATATTTGCATAGGGTGGTTTCCCTTGCATTTAGGATTGGGTATTCACTATTAAAATGTAGGGGTACTACTTGTGAAATAGTTTAAGTTCCTCCTTTTATTTCAAATTAAGGAGAACACTGCTCTCGATATTACAAGATTATTTAGACTTGAATGAAATAAATAATTTGAAATGTAATCTGTCCATGATCTTTGCAATATTTTTATTCAGTGAGCCTTGTGTGAAGCTTTGGTCCAATGATTTTTGCCAGTAAACTGGAAAAGAGGGAAGAGTACTTTTTAAGCATTACAAAATGCTTTATAAATGTGTAGTTATTGTACTTGCATAAACCATAACATGATAACTAAAAAAATTATGGTGTATTAATTTCATTGATAGCGCTGTCCAGTTCATGGGGAGGTAAAATTACTCTCTTGCTGTTCTTTGGAACGATAGCAGTGAACTTATAATATTTATCCACTTGAGAGATGAGTAAGTCCTCACTTTTAAAAGTGTCATCTGGACGGTGTCACTTGTAATACTACAGCACTCTCATACACTTCATTGAAGTGTCAACCAAGATTGTAGTGCTTGAGTGTGGAGTGGGTCTTGAACTTAGTTTCTGTGGACTTGGGTGGTGTGCTTTCCTGATTCACCAAGCTCCCAGTAGTATAATTTTAAAGCTACAGTAATCTTTTGAGAAGGAGTATGTATATGTTGTGCAATTTGTTTCATAAAATTAAGTGAAGAATTTGTTTATTTAGCACCTTACAAACTTAATTTTCAAGACACAGCTAAATGTTGTACCCTTGAAGTATCATAATTTGAAGTATCTTTGTTGAACCTTTTGAAGTATCATAACTTTGAAGTATCATAAGATCGCAAGGCATCAAACATGTATAATAAGCTGTAAAAATTTAAATAGACACACAGCTGACTAATACTGGTTGAGGGATAAATGTTCACTATTATACTAATTGAACTGTCTTTATTGGTGCCTAATGCTATAGGCTCTCTTGTGTCCTCTTGTAGACAGTCATGATCTTGGGTTAATGAAAGATTGAACACTTGGAATTAGAACATTCCCTTAGTATATTCATGTGACATCGAGAATTATGTCCTCAATTCCACAGAGTTGTGCTTGATCCCATGAACTACTGAGTGCTGAAACGAAAATTCTGCCACTGCACAAAATCTGATACCTAAATTCTATTGGTTTTATTTTAGGTGAATTATATTTATTGTGAGCTGTAACGTGGAAATTACAAGAGAAATAAATAAATTGCTTTTTTTTCACTTTTGTGCAATTAGCTGTCTAGAATACTTGGGAGTGATGATGGAATTGAAGTTTTCTCGGGTTTTCAAGTGGCATTTATTTATGTTGTGATCATTGTACAGCTGTTTGATTTTTCTTTAAACCATGGGTAGTTTATGGATGAATAGATTTGATTTGTTGTCTTGTGTGAGTGAAATAAACTCTGAATTTATTAATAGAAGTGATAAATACATGGGATTATGCAAAATAGTTTTCCCAAAGTGTTATAAATCCTGGGAGTTTCTGCTTTGAGTAAGAAAAGATTCATAGCAGAAGGAATGAGTTGATAACCTGCCCCATGCTGAGTAATTGTAGTAACTACTGGATGTGGCAGAAAAGATCTTTTTTATAAATTTTTTTCTCTCTGGAAAAGCAGAGCTACCATTATTTTACATGGATTAGTTCTTTATAATTTATTTTATTGATAAAAAATTACTTTAAGATAAATACTCACTGAATAGAAAGTCTTTGTTATTGATATCAAAAACTATCAACCTTCCTCTGAATCAAATTAATGTTTTACTAACTGGTGTCTCCTGTGAGTAATGTTGGGATATTCCAGCTCTACAGTAAGATGACCTGGGTTGATACTCTGTTAATTACATTGTTTTTCTCAATGAATATTGAACTGAATTCATTACTAGGAAATTCATAAGCTCTTTCTCAGAGAAAAGAGTAAGAAGATTTTTTCCCTTTTGTAACTGAGGTTTACTTCTGACATTATCAGTGTTGCATTTAATAAAGTAATAGGCAGATAGCATATTATAAGGTAATAATAAATTGAATGATTTTGAAGATTGGTCATTCCTCAATTATTGTTGAATTGTGGAATTACTGTTCCTTATTCCATGTATATGTATTTCAGATTGCTGTAAAGTCCTAATCAGTATTTATTTGTCTTCTACTTAATTTAGCTGGTTTGCTGAAATCATACAATGTAGAATGATAAATTCACTGGGGAAGTTGGAATTGAAGGCATATGGCAAACACGATTGACATATTGTCCCTTTCTGTCCTATTGCTTTACAAAGAACTATAACTTTATCAGTGCAATTTCAATTATTTATGTGGCTTTCAGAGTTATTATCTAGCTCTGCCAGAGAGCTTATCAAGTTTCTCTGGTGACTGCTGGTCAAACTTATTCTGTGTTTAGTCCCTGATTTGTGTTATGTTAGCTAATCATAGCCAGAGTTATTCCAAGACCATCTAAAAGCCAATCAATTTTTGGAATCTAATTTGTTTTATGTATTTCTTCTATATTCTCAGGATGAGAATGCAGAACATTAAGTTGTGCACATGATACCTTGGGTTTTTTTTTTGTTAAGGTCATGTGTCTGAAATCCCAACCCACTTCCCCATCAAATAAGATAGAAGGAAAGAAAACAGGGTGCTGGTAGTGTAAGTGAAAAGCCCTGAACAGCTAGTTTGGATAATCTATGATCATAAATAACATGAAATTACAACAAAATATAGTTTATTATTATACTGATATGTTTTGTGCCTAAGTAGCAACCTGGGATAGAAACGCTTTTGCTGATTCATTTAGCTCACAGGGTGCTTGAAAATGGCACTGTTGAATTGAGTTGAAGGGTCATTTGCTTTTTAACTGTGCTGCAATTCACTTCTCCATGTCAGTCTACAAGTCTGATGTTAAATCATCAGTAGTTTAGATACAGTAGAAGCAATTTAAAGTGATGAATTAAGAATATTGAATAAGAAAGATAACCCAAAATATTTAATTTTATGTAGGTATTTTTCCTGTACAATACAATTCCAATCAATACAACTTTTAAAAATGGCAGTAGTATGGAATTTTGCTTGATTGCCTTTGGAGACAATGGAGTATTTCTACAGAACTTTATCCCATAAAGTTAAATAGGTTATGTATGATTCATTGTAGTTTTTCTACCTGCATTTATTCCATATTTATTATTTTAATTCTACTTTGGCATTTGGGGTATTACCAAATAATAATTTAAAAAGATACTCTGTGGTCAATAGTTATTAAGTGGCAGGAAGTCAGGAAATTTGACTTTTGAAGAACCAGCTTTTAAAAAAACTGCTTAATTTCTTCATTGTTTGGAGATTAGGTAATTTAATGTTGAATAATTTTCAGTAGTAGAAAATTTGAACAGATGTTTATATATTCATGATATTTTATGAAACAATTGTGGGAGGAACAAATGGGAAAAGAACTACATTTTATGACGTGATTATTGTAAGAAAAATTATTAGGATTCAGGAGAACCAAAAAAACCTGGTTCTTCAAAAGTCAAATGTTTGTGGCTGGGCACATGATGTGTTGTAGTGCAATATGTGGGAGCTGATGCGACTGTGGTAAATGCTGACCACCTTTGCAGCTTGCTAAATTTTGGCTCGGGGTCAGCGAGCTGAAGTCTGGGCTCCAAGCATTTCAACATTATCTGGATACAGTCTTCCATGAGATAGTCACACCCCTTGATTACTTGGAGAAGAGGCAGGTGGATAGATTCAGGGGGTTGTTCCACAGGATTCTTGGCCCTTCCCCCTGTCCAGCAGTTATGAAGTTCTTGCTCCTTGTGCAGACAAGTTTGGGAATTGTATGTGGGATGTGCAAGCTGTCCAGAATGTCATGGACAAAGAGTCATTCAAATTGAGCAGGTTAATAAAGGAGCAATCTAATAGTCATAGGGCAAGTGTAGTTAAGCTACAAAGACAAGAGTCCCAAAAGCTTTGTTGTCTGCCTACTGCTAGGGTTAAGGGTATCTTTTCTGGGCAGGAAGAACAGAAATGAGGGAGAATCCAATTGTCATGGTCTTTGGAGGCACTAGAAACATTGCTCTAATAAAGGGTTATAAGGAGATAAGGTTAAAATTTGAAAACAAAAAAAAACGTAAGCATGCTAATCTGGATTACTACATGTGTTCTGTACAAATTGGCAGATGTGCTTTTAAAAAGGCTCAAAGTGTGGTGAGGGTTGATTCATGATACACTGGCACCAGTACTGCGGAAAAAGGGAAATGTGCCATTGGGATGGGTTTCACTTGAGTTGTGCTGGGACCGTTGTCCTGGGAAATTGTGTAAATAGGGTTGTAGACATGGCTTCATGGCTTTAAACTAAATGAGGGGTGGGAGAAAAGAACAGACTATATAATAAGTACATAGGAAATGAGAGGGTAATAACACAGAACTGTGAGCAATGTGTGACAGAATAGGGCCGAAAATATTAACAAAAACATGCAGTAGGTAGCAAATCCAGAGCCAGTTTGGTTGAAATCATGAAAACACACAAGAATAACCTGTAGGATCTCAAAATGTGACTAAAAATTGAGAATAATTGCATGTTTACAATTGTCATAGAAGATTTAAATATAAGTATTGATTGGATGAACCAAACTGTTAGTGGTATTATGGAAGAATGTCAAGTGCATCAGGGATTACTTCTTTGGATAATATGTTATGGAACCTTCCCAGGAACAGGCTATTTTAGACTTGGTTTTGAGTAAAAATGAAGGAGTAATAAGAGATCTCGTGGTTAAAGATCCCCTGGCAGCTCGTGACCACAATATGATAAAATTCCAATCAGATACAATTTGATGCGGAACACCAGAGGACTACAGGACCAGAGCTACTATCTTCAACTTGAATATGAGCTGTTACTGTGGCATGAAGGTAGATTGGGAAAATGTGTGCCAAAGAAATCAAGTAACTTTGTTAAACACGATTTACCTTTCATAAAACAAGTTGACTGGGTTTCATTATATTCAGCTTCCCTTAATGCTAAGAGACAGGTCAGTAGATGAAAGCGGAAGATATTCAAACAGCTGGTCCAAAATACTGAGCAGGAATTTATTTCAATTACAAAGAGAAATTCCATGAGAAAGGTACAATCCATGGTTAACAAAGCAGGTCAAGGACAATATTAAATTGAAAAACCAGGGCATTAAAGCTTTCGGCTAGAGAACTGGGAAGTTTTAGGATCCAGCAGTGAAAGACTATAAGCTCAAAAGGCAGAAAATTGATTTTTGAGAGTAAATGTGCATGTAAATAATATCAAAACTAGCTGTGAGTTTCTCTGGATATCCAAATAGGAAGAAAGAAGCAGAGGTAGGGCTGTAACCTTCAGAGAATGTGACTGGTGAATTTATAATGGGGGGAGGGGAACTGGAAAATGAGCTAAATCAATGTTTTTACATCAGTTTGCACCATGGAGGACATTGCAAATATCCCTAAAATAATGATTACCTAATTTGAAATAATAGAGGTACCCAAGTACTAAAGAAAGTGTCTGAGTTAATGACTGACAAAATACTGGAGCCTTCTGGCATGCACCCAGAGGTTTTAAAGTGGTTGCGGAGATGGTGGCCCCATAGTTGGAATTTTATAAAATTTGCTTAATTCCAAAAGGGTGCCAGAAGAAGATTGGAAAAGAGCCAAAAGGTCTATAAGACAAAGTGGAGAACTATAGGTCAGTTAGTTTGACAACAATTGTTGGCAATATGCTAAATTCAATAATCGAAGAGGAAATCACTAATCATTTAGGAGAGCTAAATATAAATCAAGCCCAGTCAATATGTTTTTTGAAATATATATCATGTTTTACACATTTGCTTGTATCCTTTGGACGTGTGACATAGAGAGAATTGAACTTTCCAACAGATATTTGACACACTTAACAAGCTGTCACAAAAGAGATTCAAGACTGCAGATGCTGAAATCTGGAGCAAAAAAGCAAACTGCTGGATAGAGAAGCATTGGGCAGGGAAGGAATTATCAATATTTTGGGTTGTTCTTGCATCAGGAGATTGGTGCATCAATTAAGAGCCTAAGGCATTATTTGAAAAATGTCTGTCATCGAAAACAAAGAACTGGAAGCATTTTAGGCTTGGGGGATCTGACTAGTGAAGTACCCTGGGGATTGGTTCTTTAACCTGATTTTGTTTAATACAACTTGAAACTCTATGGTTGGGCACCCTTGGAATTGGTTAGTGCCAGGACCTAGAAATTGTCCTTGCTATTCTACCACTATTGATGCCCGCATTTCTTCCATTTCCTAGATGTCTTTGCTGACCCTAACCTCTTGCTGGCTTAACAATGATAAAGTTCCTCTTTCCTCGTCTACCTCATGAACCTCTGCATCCAGCACAGCATTCACTGCAACTTCTACCATCTTCAACGACATCCTACTACCAAACACATCTTTACCTCTCTCCACAATCCTTGAACTCTCAGTTTTCCATAGGGATTGTTCCCTCCATGATTCCCTTGTCCATTTGTCCCTCCCCAATATTCTTCCTCCTAGCACATATCCCTGCAAGCAACAGAAATGCTACACCTGCCCATTCACCTCCTCCATCACCTTCATTCAGGGCACCAAACAGTCCTTCCAGCTGAGGCAATCCTTCACTTGCAAATCTTCTGGGGTTGTATATTGTAATTGGTGCCCCCGATGCAGCCTCCTCTACATTGGTGAGACCCGATGTGAATTGAGGGATTGCTTTGTCTAGCACCTCCGCTTCACCTGTCGAAAGCGGAATTTCCTGGTGCTAACTATCTTAATTCCTTTCCCCATTCCTGTTCCGGGTCCATGATTTCCTCTTTTGCCACAATGACGCTACTCTCAGTATAGAGAAGCAACAGCTCATATTCCATCTAGGTAGCCTCCAACCTGATGGCAGGAACATCGATTCCTTCCGGTAATTCTTGTTCCCTCCTTCTTCCCTCTTCTATTCCCCACTCTGGCCTCTTACCTCTTTCCTCACCTGCCTATCACCTTCCCCCAGTGCCCCTCATTCTCTTTCTCCCATGGTCCACTCTCCTCTCCTATTCCTTCTCCTTTACCTTTCCCACCCACCAGGCTTTACCTTTCACTTTCTAGCTAGTCCTCCTTCCCCTCTCCTTACCTTTTTATTCTGGCTTCTTCCTCCTTTCTTTCCAATCCTAAAGAAGAGTCTCGGCCCAAAATGTCGACTGTTTATTTATTTCCATAGATGCTGCCTGACCTGCTGAGTTCCTCTAGCATTTTGTGTGTGCTAATCTTCCTCTACATGGGAGAACTTTTTTTTTGAAGTATAGACGCTAGGTCACTAAAGGATAAGAACTTTGGGTTATGGACAGTTGCAAGAACTGTCCAGATATAACACAGATGTGAAATATGCTGGTCTACGGAAGTAGCTAGATTACAGAATGCCATGTATGCAATTTATAGACTGAATCTTTGTTCCACACATACCCAAGTTTTAAATGACCAGCCTTTCCACTCTACATTTCCATTAATGACCTGGAGAAGGTAACAAAATAGGTTTCCAAGTTTGACAGTAATGGGAAGATGGATGGAAGGGCATGTTCTGATGAAGACATTGTGATTACCAAGTGGAGTTTAATGAGACCAAGTGCAAGGTCATGCACTTCGGTAAGAGTAATCAAAAGGCGAATTATGTCAGTGAAGAGACTACAAATGAGTGATGTTTAGAGGGAATTAGGAGTTCTAGTGCGTGAATAACAAAAGGTTAGCAAGCAGTTCCAGTGAGTACCGTAGTTAAGAAGGCAAATGGTACATTGGTCTTTATTGTGAATGGCTTTGAGTTTAAGAATAGGTAAGTTGTATTACAGTAATATAGAGTGTTGGTAGGCCACATTTGGAATATTTTACTCAATTTTGGACCACTTTTTTAAAAAAAAGAATTATAGCAACATTGGAGGGTGTCTAAAAGAGCTGCTAGGCTAATTACAAGGATGAGAGGAGTTGTACTATAGTGAGCTAAACAATTTGGGGCTGTATTCCTTGGATTTTAGTAGAGTGAGGAGTGACCTTATTCAAACATTAGATCTTAATGCAGTTTATCAGAGTAGACATGGAGATGTTTATACTGGAGGGGGAGTCATGAATGAGGGAATATTGCTGCAAAAGGAAAGGCCAGTCATTTAAAACTCGGGTGAATGAAAATGTTTTCTTATTAGAGAAAAGGAAATTCTCTGTCCCTGAGTGTGTGGAGGCCAGACTAGGTATGTACTAGGTGGTGTTAGATGATTATTTGTAAGATATTGATAGGGAGGGCTGTGGGGAACTGGCAGTGAAGAGGAATTGAGGCCAGCCTATATCAGCTATAATCATCCTGAATGGTGGGTCAGGCTTGAGGATCTTGGTGGCCAACACCTCTTTTCTACCCAGACAGAATATAAGTAAACAAGTTACATGAGGGTACATTATTCAGAAAATGCATTATTGACACCTTCCATCGCTTTGCTAATGACTGTGCAGGCCAATAGGATGGAATAGCCAAATTGGACCTATCCCAAAACAGATCTAGTTATTGACTAGGACACCAGCAAATTACTTCTTCCTTTAATAAGGCACATGGGATATTTTAGGTTCACTTGGCAGAGCAGATGGGCGTTAGTTATCCAAATGATGTGGCACATTTAGCGGAATAAAGGAATGCAGTCTAGATTTTGTGTCCAAGTTCTGGAATGTAAATTAAGCATACAGTTGTCTCATTTAAAGGCAACCGAGTCATAGTGTCAAGAGCTGCATCAGACAAACCAGAGTGTGTAATTAAAATTCTCATTTTAAGAAGCAATTGGGTCACATCTAAAAGATTCAATATTTACCACTTTATGTAATTGTTGTAGCTGCAGTAAAATACCTTGGCCAGAAGTGCCACAAGTTCTGGAGGTATTGTAGGCAGGATATTCTTTGCTGTAACAAAGAGAAGTGGCTCTCTTTTGTTCATTTTATTGTACAAGATTTCATATCCATGAAAGACTTTTTATATGTCAGTGTATTTTTTGGAAAGTGAGAAAGGAATGTAAAATGGGGAGCAGGGAAACAAAGTTCATAGCTACTTTCCAACATTTTTAATCTGAAGCTGTTAAAATAAACAATTAATGTATTGAGCAAACACGAGGAAATCTGCAGATGCTGGAAATTCAAACAACAACACACACAAAATGCTGGTGGAACACAGAAGGCCAGGCAGCATCTATAGGGAGAAGCGCTGTCGACGTTTTGGGCCGAGACCCTTCGTCAGGACTCATTAATTAATTAATTAACGCCTTGAATTTTGTTTTGCACTCACCAGGCCAACCAGGAAAGGGGATGTGAGCAGATGTTAACAGTGCTGCATTGATTAAGCTTAAGGAGCACTTATCTCATTATATACCTGGATAAAGAATAATTTGAGATCAAAAGAGTTTATGAATTTATTCAGTGTTATCTCTTGAAAGTGATATTCATCATTTTTGAAGTTGGTAGCCAGGCATATACAACATTGTGGGGATGGAAAAATGTTTGATATACAAGACTAGAAGCTGCTGTGGATATTAAGAAGGGTGCACAAAAGCTTCAGGGGGTATAATGAATAAAGAGGGATATGGAAGATGGAGCACAATATTGAAAAATGTTAAGGTCATCCACTCTGATAGGAAACAAATTTACATGGTGAAGGATTGAAATTTATTGGTGCTCAAAGGAGCTTGGGTGTCCTTGCCTGTGAACAATTGAAACAATGATTTGGTAGAGCAAACATGAAGAAATCTGCAGATGCTGGAAATTCAAGCAACACACACACAAAATGCTGGTGGAACGCAGCAGGTCAGGCAGCATCTATCGAGAGAAGCGCTGTCGACGTTTCGGGCCAAGACCCTTCGTCAGGACTAACTGAAAGGAAAGGTAGTAAAAGATTTGAAAGTAGGAGGGAGAGGGGAAAATGTGAAATGATAGAAGACCAGAGGGGGTGGGGTTTTCCCTTCTCTAGCTCTGTATCCCTTTCCAGCTCTCGGCTTCACCCCACCCCCTCTAGTCTTCTATCATTTTGCATTTTCTCCTCCCTCTCCTACTTTCAAATCTCTTACTACCTTTCCTTTCAGTTAGTCCTGACGAAGGGTCTTGGCCCGAAACGTCGACAGCGCTTCACCCTATAGATGCTGCCTGACCTGCTGCATTCCACCAGCATTTTGTGTGTGTTATTTGGTAGAGCAGATAGTTAGGAATGCAAATACTATGTTGGCAAGAATATTTGGTTATATGAGTTTGGTTATGTTAGTGAAAATTAATATAATGCCTCTATGAGATTGCACCTGGGGGATATATTTGTGTTAAAGGAAGTGCCACAAAGATTGGTGAGAATTTGGTTGTGTTCTCTCTTATGGAGAGATTAAAGAGATTGAGCTGATCTATTTATTTTGGAATAACAAGGGGTGATCTTATGCTTAAAAGAAAATAAGCTATGTGTAAGACTTGTCAAGTTGATGCAGGCACAATGGTTCCCCCACCGACAGTACTTAGATTGAGGCTTGTAGTTTCAAAATAAGGAATTAGTCATTCTAGATTTAATGAGGATATATCCTCACCTATTAGGTAACAAAACTTTGAAGTACTCTACCCAAAAGCTTCATGAAGGCAGAAACAGATTTTTGATTATTAAGAGAATCATTGAATATGGGGTTAGAACAGAAAAGTGGCACTGAGGTATTCTATTAAATAGCAATGCAGGCATGAGGAGACATAATAGTCTATAACAACAACTGATTTTTTGTAAAAGTGAGATATCTTTGCAAATGGGACAATAATACATGGCTATTCACTAAGGTCAAGTTTTAGCTCGGCACTACTCTTGTACAAGGCTCATTTCCTATTCTCCTAATCTTCAAAGATCTGTTGTAGGAGAATCTAGAACTAGGAGTTACTGTTTAAAAATATTGAAGGCGCTACCATTTAATAGTACTTTTTTCTTACTATGCATCATGCATTTTTGGAATTTGCTTCCTGCTGCTGTCATGAAGTCATAGAACAGTATGGCCCATCTAGTTCGTGCCAAACTTATTCTGCCTAGTCCCATCGACCTGCATTTAAACTGAAGACCTCCATGCTCCTTCCATCCATGCACTTAACCAAATTTCTCTTAATCCTGAAATCAAGCTCCCATCTACCACTTTCACTGGCAGCTCGTTCCACACTCACCACCCTCAGTGAAGAAGTTTGATTGTAAGGAGATTTTAGTTTTCCCCATGATCACATTGGTTTCCTCTGAGTGCTTCGGTTTCCTCACACATTCCAAAAGATGTACGGATTAGTTGGTCACATGAGTGTATTTGGATGGCCCAGGATCGTTGGCTGGAGGGGCCTGTTACTGTGTTGTATCTTCAAATAAATAAAAAGGATAATGAAAGCAGTATCTTTGAATATTATGAAAAGAGAAATAAGTTCTTGATAAACATGGGAATTAAGAATATAATTGTGGTTATGGTCCAATTAGCCATCATTTTATGAAATGCTGGAGCTGGCTCAAGGTGCCTTTTGCTCTTAATTATGTTTTTGAAGTATTTCAGAGGTGAAAGGAAAAACATTTTAAACCTGTAATGGTCACCGTTGTGAGTGGCCCAAAGCTCAGTCAGAAATTATTCTCAATGAACGCATGAGAAGTGATGATACAGAGGCTTTTGAAAAGAGAACTTCAATTTGTAAGGCTGATAGTGCATCTGTGAATTGTGGGTCAGAAGTGGTGATTTGAAAGGAATTATGGGAGCATATGGTCTGCATCATTGAAGTAATGCTGAGGGGAAATAGGAAGGATTAGATGGAGAGCACAAGAGAAAACGTGTGGTTAGGTGAGATGAGGAAACTGGACAAGTCTAGGGAAGCTGTGTGAGACTGCACTTCCAATGTATTTCTATACCATTAAGAATTAGGGTATAAAATGTGGCCTTGAGAAACCCACTAGACAAAACATTGCAGATTGTAGCGTGACTGGTTATCCCTAGCAATTGATGTTTTGAATATGAAAGAACAAGGAGGAAGCCATGAGTGCATACAATTAAGGGTAAGTATCTGATAATACAGTCAGATAATTTTCCGAAGAAGAGGAGATAGTCATAGCAGGCAAATGCCAGATTTCCTGAAAATTCCAGGGTGTTTGTCATGAAGTCTCAGTTTTTTCCTGGCATCTTGAAAAGATTTAGTAGTATTGTTGATCTTTGTATAGAAGAATGCACATGTCTGCCTCTTGGTCTGTTCCACTATTTGTAAATCATTATTTGTGTTTATTGTTTTGTAATTTATGCCATCTGGGATTTTTATATTGGCCACAAGGCTAATTCCACTTCACTGACTGTGGTCTCAATATTTTAGAATTTCCTTGTTTTTAGGAAAAGCATTCAAATATTTATTGCCTTTCAAATGTGGATTAGAGGACTATGTCCCATGTATTCAATTGATGATTTCTTGTAAACTTTTCTAGAAGTAGTATCTATCATGAATGTTTGCATTTCTTTGCATGTTCTCTGTACTTTCTTTCTGTGTTAGATTGAATTATTGGCAAGCTTTAAATACTTTCACCTGATGTTCACACAAGTATATTTGGCTTGAGACATAGGTCATGACATGGTGTAATGAGGATTTACGAGACTTTTTTTTTAAAAAAAAAGTAGTATTTGCGTGGATACTGCCAGGTTAGCTTTTAGAAGCAGATATGATAGCAATTTTTAAGAGGCCTGTAGACAGGCAAATGAACAGACTGGGAATAGGTGGATATAGCCATATGCAGGCAGATGGGATTACTGTAGATCGGCATCATCTTCAGTGCAGACATGGTGAACTGAATGGTCTGTACCTGTGCTGTACTGTTCTATAAAGAAACACATTCACTACTTACTTTACTGGACAAAAGATACTTGTCTGATCATAGTGCCGGCAGTGCCTAGGATCATTTATGCAGATTAATTATTGTTTATTCATGAAGGGCCTAAGTGTACTAGAATTGTGCTTGTGATTGAAACCTGCACATTTCTAAGTGTCGGATGTGCTTTTCATGGTAATGGGTATATAAATTGAAAAGATGCCACATAACAGGCCTCTCATCAAGACTAAACTATGTGGAATAAAAGAGGCTATAGCAGTATGAACAGAAAATTGCTGAAGAACAATTGAAAGGTTGATTTTATGGACTGGGGAGAAGTGCACAAGAGTTCTGCAAATTTGTTTATATAATCTGTTTTCGGTGACTTGTGTGAAAGATCCAAAATTCCTGTCAATAAAAACCAGGAGCAGTGAGAATGAATCAATAACCCATGTATAAGATTCCTTGGCTGTAGAATTTCTCATTGCTTGACATGTTATCATTGCTGTATATTGATGAGGAAGGGAGCAGCACTACAGATTCTAGCATAACCATAGCAAAGGTCTGAGCCATTGTGATATGTGATTTGAACAGCAAGCCAAAATATGATGCTTCACATTGCTTTCACATTAGGTGACTCTAGCCCAAATGTTTCGCCCTGAAAATGCTCTCCTTATTTTTCATCAGCATATGCTTTTAAAAAATCTTCAAAGAAAGAAATTTGGAGTAAATCTCGGATTTTCTAACAGGACTATCTATAGTAAATTTGTATTGTTACCATACTAAAACAAATTAACTCTTACTCTTGTGTATAATAAATGTCTTGCATCTGTGAAATAACTAAGTCCTTTTTAAAAAAAAAAAAATATTTTTTTTCTCTATTCCTCTGCAAATTGTTGCCAAAGCTGAAGATTAGTTATATTATTGTTACTACAGACTTTAGTCTTTCATTTGTTATTTGATCAGATGTTTACTTCTGGACATTACTAAATATTGTGAAATATCTTAATTTTTTTCACAGTGCTGATATTAATATTAATTGTTTTTATGAAGGCCCATGCTTCTGCCAGTGAATTTCCCCAAAACTATGCTTTCAGAGAGGTATATGTGTAAAAGGAGGGGGTTTATTATGGAATTTGAGAGTGCCTGGAGAAGTGCGGCAAACACGAGGCAGAAATTGAAAATAAGTCAGATAGGATCAAAGATGGAGATTTTCAGTGAAAGACAGTAATGAATTTCTGGAGAAAGCTTCAAGAATAGTAGTTAGTCTTGGTATTGCCATTTAAAAAAAATTCACATTATTACTCGGACTTTTTACAACATTAATACATTACATGAAGGTCCAGTTTTTAGTGCTGTTTGCACAAGTTTTTAGTAAAGTGATGAGCACTTTCATTCATGTTAAGTTCATATTAATGGAATGTCTGTTGTGTAACCGAACCTACATGGACAGTTGTGCATACAAGATTTCTTGGTATGTGATGCCAAAATATGGAGATGCTTTGGATTTAGTTGAAAATCTGACTTCTGTGGTAGTTATGTTTCCACTTTAAACTGTCATTTAAACATGCACATCATAACAGGTTTTGGTTCATTGCTTGTTTTCTGCAAAGATTGATAAAATATGAATCAATTAAAGATTTAGAATTTTTTGTAAAAATGGAATTTGGTTTACTTGTCATACTAATTGTGTACTGTGAGATCCTAGTTCAGTTCTGCTGACTAATATTGGGGTTTTTCCATTAGCATACATTTTTCTCATCTGACTAACATCTTACTGAAGATGAGAATCTTGTTTCTGTTTTTCCTATTGATCCACAGAAGATGAATGAGTTAATTAGCATGAAAAACTTAGAAAACTATTGAGTGTCTGAAGTGGGTAATTCTTCCAAATTGTCCATTAAAATTAATTTTAGCTGAAGTTCACACTATTAACTCATTCATTTTCAACAAGTTAGCAACTAGAGCACCAGTCAGAAGAACTGGGCTAAAGTGTTTGCTAGTTTAGAATTTTATCATAAGTAGTCACACGTACTATGTTGCAGATCTTGAAATTGTAGAGTTTCTGAACACAGGCTATGGAGAGATTTGAAAACTGCTTAAAAATCACGGCACAGCTTAACCAATGCCAGTTAGGCCAGTGAACACAGGTTCTTTGAACTTGTTGCATGTTAAAATGTGGGCAGCTGATGACTAACTTTATGGAAGTTAGCCAGGTGAGTGAATTTCAGCTTTGGCAGCAGTAGAGAGGCAGAAATTGAGTTGTGCAATGTTATGCAATTGGATGTGTAATGGAGTGGATATGTCGTCTGAAACTTGTACTTGGTTCAAATAGGATGCCACAGTTACTGAGCAGCTTTTTGATATATCTTAACTTGCAAACATTTTATTAATAAATTTTGATGGTGACACCATCAACTCTACCCTTGATTTTTGCAATTTTTGCTACAATGAATAAGATCCTACTATCTGCTCAAAGGAATATGTTGTATGCAAAATATTTGTAATGTATTTTGCCTAACCAAGTGTTTTACAGAAACTCAATTCTTATAAATTGAGCAGTACTTGTATTTTGCTCTTGACCAATGAAAAGACTGAGATGATACAGATGGTTATTTTTTATATAGTAAGATGAAGTATATATTTTTACAATTGTTGCCCAATTTGTTTTCTCTGCCTGTGGATGAATTAAGGAATTTTAATCTAGTTATTTTGTTTTTAAAGAACACATTTGTTACATAATATTCAGCTGAAATACTGTATATTCAGTTTCAATCATGGTATCAGTAAGGGTTGCCCACTTAACCTATCATTCATTCCTGAGAATTCATATTTATTTACTGTATTCCCTTTTTAGTTACTGTTTATGAGAGAATATTTCAAATTAGGATATGTGAACAAGTGATCCGTGACTTTATTGCTATACTTGTACAATGTTCTTTATGGGTTAACTTTAAATAGTTAATAAGTACTCAAATGGTTAATCCTGTGGAATTCCTCCCTAAATTTGAACATGTATCACTTTTTTCAAGATTCTTTGCTGCTTTCTTCTCATTATTTGGTTTGCTTGTGGTAGTGAGCAGTCTATGAGCCCTTTTTTGATATACCTAGATTGGAGCTGATTGGTGCAGTATGTATGATGAAGCTATGCCTTTACCTCCTGCTTTATAATTGAAGAACTCTTAAGTCCTTAATGCTGGCACAGAAGTGTCCTCAAGCATGGATATGGTACAGGATTGATTTTGCTTTTGTTGCTCTATTTGAAAGCTATTTTAGTCATGAAAGGCATTAACATTTCCTTACAATACTACATTTTTGTATCTGGCACTCCTGTAATTTTCTCATTGGAGTCGTCTCTGTTTTGCATTCTGTTATTGAACCAGCCATGAATTCCAGGAATGCTGCTAAACAAACCTAGAATTTGTATGTTGGTGTTTCAACAAGTATAAAGATCTGTACAGCTTTCTTGTCTACCATTGTCAAAGTCACTCAGAAATTCATCTGGTCCTAGTACATATATTCTTCATTTGGAAAATGCCTGATGTACTAAGGAGACTCTATCTTTTCCCATGAAGTTCTTTGCCTTTAAAACCATGTTTGCACATTTTGCCTTAACTGAGTGTTGTCTTCCCTGCTGGTGTACTTTTTTTTTCTCCCGGATATTATTGTTTGTTGTAAACAATGGAGAGCAAGTGATTTTTTTTAGGAAATGACAGATTATTTAAAGAGGAGTCAAGTTTGTGAGAAATTTACACAGACAAATGAGAAAGACCAAAAATACTTGGTCTCAATAGGCAGACAACAGAAGTGAGCTGCAAACCATTAAGCAATATATTTTTACTGTAGGCTATTATATTGATCTTGGGTAGAAGTATTACTCAAAAGGAGTAACTTAAATCAGTTATTTTATGTAAGAGATTGCATGCTCTGTGTGGTAGTGTATTCATTCGTAGTTATTTTATAAAAACATCCATTAGATAAGGAGCTCTTTAGTATTTCCTTTCTTTTCTGAATGTAACTAACCTTGTTACTCGGTTGCCTGTTGCAGCCGCCAGGGCAGGAGATGCCGGAGCTGGTTGTGTGCCGCTGGATTCCGTACTGGTTTGGGGGCTTGTCCTTCTCATTGGTGCTGCCTTCTAATGTTTGCTTGGTAGAAGACAAGCTAGATTACATTTGTCGGTGGCTGCACTTTGTGTGAGTTAAGTAACTGCTGTGGGCTTGTTCTTGTAGAAACATGGCTCCAAGATACCATCAATGCACCATTCATCTACAGACCATGACTTGTGCTATATCATCATTATTATTGTTATTATTTTTGTCTCTATATATTCTACTTTGTAATTACATGTGCTGTGTTTTGCACCTTGATCCCAGAAGAATACTGTTTCATTCAGCTGTATTTATGTGTATGGTTCAATGACAATTAAACTTAGATTTATTTGTGACCAGTTTAAGCAAGATAGATGTATTCTTCTGCCCTTGCATTGTTGGAAAAGTAAAGAACAGTTGTAAATATTCAAAATATAAGACACTGGTTTTAATTATAAATGATTTATTGATCAAAGTAAGTAATGACAACTCAGAAGTTAATTATTCATCATTTGAGTGTCAGTACACACCATTGATAGAGAACATGCTGCCAATCTAGTGTATTAGGAGTTACTATCTCAAAGCTAGGCCAAAGGTTTAATATGTATATTAATGTAGTTTAGTGAAAGATACCTTTTTAAAAAAAAAAGTCGCAATAAAATCTCAGAAGATGCTGTATAAAGTGCAATTGTGATGTGACTTCATCAGTTGGATAAAGGGTTTAATTAAAGGGTTTTTTATTGAAATGCTCTAAAGTACTTGTACTTGTAAGCTTCTTTGTAGTGTTCACAGGGAATCAGCAGCTGAATCTTTCGCATTCTTTTTATTCTTGATTCAGTCATTATGTCCAGGGGAAATTTTAACTAATTATGCTGAGCATGGGAAGTTTTAGGCTTCTAAATGATCCATGCTGTTGATTTGAAAAATATTTTCTTGGATTTGCCAAAAGAGAATACCTATTGTAAAAGGAAGGTTCCTTGCAAATTTATGTAACATGTTAGGCTGGTTTAAATTAATGTAAGATGTATTGATTGTAGTGCTTTTTGTGAGGTATGATAATTGCCGAAGTGGAAATTGTTTCTATTTTCCAATATCAAAGCCAATTTAGGATATTGGCAGGTTAGGTATGGAACAGTTTTAGTGGCATGCTAGGATACCTACTCAACAATGTAGATACAGCCATTTCATTATCTTCAAAATAAATCTCTGAATAATATTTTGAAAATTGAAAAGTCTACAGATGCTGGAAGTCTAAAATAGAATTAAAAATTGCTCGATGTACCCAGTAGGTCCACATATGTGAAAAGAAAAACAATTAATGTTTCAGATTGAAGGCCTTCATTAAAACTGGGAAGGAGTGGGGAAGAGAAAAGCTCATTAAACAGCAGGTGGAGCAGAACAAGGAATGCCATTGATAGGGTAAGATTGGGGTGACCATGGGGATAAACTATATTCAAGGTTATCTGGCCAATGAGTGAATGAGAGCAGGTAGAGAATGAGAACATAGACAAAAGTATATAGGAGTTGCAAAATGCAGAGGCAGTAGATGTGCCTAGCAGGTCAAACTGGGCAGTGTCCTCAACTTCCAGGTGTAGGTTATCCCAACATTGAGAAGACCACATAGTGAACACTGCACGTGGTGTACTAGATGGGAAGAAGCTCAAGTAAATTGCTGCCTCACCTGGAAAGACTAGATGTGTCCCTGAATGGTGGGTAGTGAATAGTTGAAAGGGCAAGTGTCGTGTTGTCTGTGGTTGCAAGGGAATGGAAGAATGGACCAGGAGCAGCACAAAATGCTGAACGGGAAGAAGAGAAGAGGATGTGTCTAGTGATTGTCACTTACTGAAGGAGGCAAACATTGTGGAGAGTTCAGAGACTGGAACAGGAGGTCCAGGGAAGCTCTAAACTTCTCCAGATATAGAAAATGAGTGAGATGCAGTCCAAGGTCTTTGTTAACAATAAACGACAGAAGTCACAATTCAGGAAGAAAGAAGATACTTCAGAGGACCAATACAGATTGGTGCAACTGTGGAGAGAGGAGGAGGAACTGGGAGAATGGAATAGAGTCCTTGCAGGATTCAGCATATGACAAAGTGTAATCGAGATGGTGGCTGAGTTGGTAAGTTAGTAATGGATGTTGGTAGTTAGCAATTTTCTGAGATAGAGACAGATGCTGAGAAGAAATTTAGTGACTGATTATGTGAAGGTGAAACCAACCAAGAATTAAGCAGCAAAATTTGAGGTCTGTAGGATTACAATAAACAACACACCTGTGCAGTTCATATGAAGGTCCTTGACCTAAATCGTTAACTTTTTAAAAAAAAATGAAAATGGACTTTATTCATAGTTTAAAAAAATTCAAGAATTAACTGTGTGCAATGCCTTTTCATGCTTTACATTCATAGTCGATGCTTTCAGTACTGTTCTGTTACATTCCTACAAATCAATAGCACTGCTGCCGCTCATGGCTCCTTGGCCTTCTACATTAATGGAGGGACTTCCTCACTCAACCTGGCCCCTCCCTCTTCAGTAGCAGAAGAACCCCATACCGTTGTCCTTCCCCACTGAGCACTTAGTAGCTCTTAATTCTAAACTGAATGTAGCCTATCTTGCTGGGTATTTCCAGTCTATCTGGTTCTGTTCTTCCTGTTAATTAGCTTACTCTTTCAAGATGGGTGGGGCTTTAACTTCTCCATTTTCTAAACTTAAATTTTGCATTCAAGTTCTTCCTTAAAAAATGCTGTTGTGTTAGAATATAGAAGGAATTGCATGTTGCTGATGTGATTGATTCTTAATTGCTGTCTGAAGCATCCTAATAAGTCTTCAGTTGCATCAAATCACCATTGAAACTACTTTGATTTAAGAGGAAAACTGAAAAAAAATACTGTTAATAAAATCAATATATTGCTCAGATTTTGCCATTCATTTTGCACCTCCTTCCTCCTCCAAAACATTACCAATCCAGTGATGCTTTCTTTATCCCAAAGCAGTGTGAGATTGAGTGTTTGTGCACGATCCATTTATAGCAGTGTTACGAACCCCATAACTGGGTGACTTACCAGCAAAGATAGAGACGTCCGTTGAAGTCTGATGATACTATTTTTAACAGTATTTATTAGTAAAAATACACAAAAATAATATCAATGCAAATATACAGATAATATACGTCATCAATACTAAACCTAAAAGTGCGGGTATAATAATAATCAATAAGAAATAAGCTCTATCGTTGTCTAGGGGATAATGTATTGTCGGATGGAAATATAAAGTTCACTGCAGTTCACACAAGCTGCCGTCTTTTTGGTTGTCGCTGTGTTGCAATTGTTAGAGAGAGAAAGAGAATGGGAACATTTACCGCTACGGGTTTTGCCAACCTTCCTTTATGATTTCGATCCGTCAGGTGTCTCGTTGTCGTGGCCGTTCAATTGTGACCTCTCCTTTAGCTAAACTGTTCTTCCGTGGTGAGCCCGCCACTCAGGCAAGGGAGGATGCACACGAGCCCCCACCGGCTTTCACTATAAAACGCTGTCACGGGATTTCTAGCGTTTCTCCTGGTGCTTCTAAAGGGGTGTTCCCCAGACCCCTCTTTTATCCTCACTCACGGGGTCTCAGATGTCAATCAGGTTGGGATGATGCAATCCCTCAACCAGACCACTCTGGTTGTCCCCTGAGGGGTTTCAATGAATAGTACAGTACTCAATACACAATTCCTTCTCCAAGAGACAATGGCAGTAATCAGTGGTTCCGTTTCGCTTATGTCAGGAGATATTCCAAACCTTGTGTATTCTGCGTCTCTCTCTCTCTCATGATGTGTATCTCTCTCATTTCCTGGGTCTCATACCCGAAATAATAGCGATCTTGCGATTCTCAAAAAGGAGGGGGTGACTTTGTACCCTTCGGCCCCTCAGAGTTCTCCACCTTCGTAACAGCAGGAAAAAGATAAAGCATGCAAAATTATTTTATCCTCTTATGTTTTACACCAGTACTTTTGGAATAAAACAGCAAGTATTAAATATCCAGCATGTTGGGCAGTGTTTGTTTGGAGACTAAAGAATTAATGTTTCAACTCATTGACCCTTCATTAAGACTGGGTCATTGATCAGAAGTATTAATCTCTGCAGATTAATCATGAACTTTCTAGTTCAGATTACTGCCACCCTCTGTGTGCACCTCAAGTTTATTTTAAATTTCTCTCCCCTCACCTTGAATCTGTTTCCTGTAGTCTTGATTCTTCTGTCTGGGGAAAAATACTCCAATTATTTATTGATCTATGCCCCTTATTTTTTATTTTATGGTGTTGCCACTTTCAATGAGCAATGTACTTACAACTTTAGGCTCCTTTGTATATCAATGTTTCTAAGATTATTGTCTTTTACTCTACAAGTCCTTTCAAAATTTGACTTTTCAAGATGCATTACCTCAATTGTCTAGACTAAATTTCATGTGCCACCGTTCTATCTAATTTTCTAGCTGATCTGTGCCCTATTGCAACTTTCGTTAATCTTTACTCGGTTCTTGAAGCAAAAAAAATGCCAAGGAGAAAATTTGGACATTGGTTGTTTTCTCTTTTGCCCGTTATGCCACTGGCATTTAGGGCAGTAATGAAGGTCCTCCATCTCTGGCAGTGTTCATGGCTTCCTTCATATCGGTAGCTTCCTCTCAGTTTTCGTTACTGTTAGTCATGAAAGTGCAGGATTGAGACTCGGGAATACCATTGCACTCAGATGTAGGATTTCTAATTGCTGTTTCTGTAACAATTTTGTTTTACCAGTCGGGGTTGTTAGTCCTCAGCTGAACCCCCAAACCTGGAGGATCAGTGGACCACTCTTTGTCAGACCTCTACCCTTTGACCTATTTGGCATGGGTGATCCTACCAAGAACCAAAGCATAAAGTCCTGATTGTAGCCAATATAGCTTTCTGGGACATTGAGGCTTTGAAGCCTCCAAATCACTAGATCGTGGTTCTCTTGGAGGTTGGACATTGAGTATTTCTATCAAAATTGATGACGTCTATCAAAACAATTCAGAGGAGAGAACAAAAGCATGAAATTCATCCACCAATGCATTGGATAAACTCAAGTTCCCTAAATTTGCCATAACTTCTACCCACCACTACATATTTCTAGCTCACTCAATGCCTCATCTAATGAAGGGAAGTGTGTCATACATCACCTTCAGCATCTTGTCTGCTTGTATTGCCACTTTCGTGAATTATATTTATGTAACAGACCATGTGCCAACAGTGAAGTTGACATTGAGCTTTCATACAGTTGCATTTTGAAGTTCAGTAGCTCTGGATAACTTCCTGTGCTACATATTGTTATAAAGTTGCCCTTTGGATAAGATTAGGTTTGAGTTCAAGATTGGGTTACTTTGAGCAGGTCCTTTTCTGCTGTTGGGTCAAAATGAGTGCTTTTGCATGTAGCCTTCATCTGTTGTGTACTCAACCTAAATGAATTGCATAATTAGAATGATATGCAGCAAGCCTTTGTGGCACAAGTATAAACAAAATGCTAGAAATACTCAGCTGGCAGGCAACATCTGGAGCATGTTGAATGGGACACTGAGTGAGCTAACAAAGTGCTAGTTGGTAGAGGTGATGACAACATATGGAGAGTCCAACTAGAGGAGAAAATATACTGCACCTAGTTTTGGTAAATGAGTCAGGTGAGGTGACAGACTTAATAGTGGATTAACATTTTCATAGTGGATGTCCACAACTCATTATGGTTTAGGATAGTTATGTGTTAGGATAAAATTTTGGTTCTTGCAGGAAGGTACTAAATTGGAGAGGGCAATTTTTGACAGGATAAGATGAGAACTAAGGGGCATTGATTTGGAACACCTGCTGTCTGTAACGTGGGAGTTCAAACACTCACTGCTCAGAGTTCAGTACTGATATGTTCTAAGGAGTGAGGCTAAGGATGGTGAAGGGAACCTTGGATGATTTGAGGTTCTGAATTTAGTAAGGAAGGAAAAGAAAGCACAGATAAAGTCTAGAAAGCTAAAATCTGACAGGGCCCTTGTAGAATATGAAGACAGTAGAAAAGTGCTTGAACAGGTAATTAGAAAGTCCAAAAGGCGTGAACAAAGTCAAGGAAATCCCAAGGAATGGTATAGTTTGGGATAGGATCTATGTGCATTTGGAAAGTCATGGTCTGCTTAGCAGCAGTCAGCATGACTTTGTATGGTGTAGGACATGCCTTGCAGTCTTCATTGAGTGTTTTGAGGGATCTGGAATCTCTGTGACATAAACTCAGTGGCTACTTTATTAGGTACCCCCGTATACCTCGTTAATGCAAATGTATAATCAGCCAATCTTGTGGCAGCAGCTCAATACATAAAAGAATGCAGACATGGTCAAGAGGTTCAGGTGTTGGTCAGACCAAATATCAATGGGGAAGAAATGTTATCTAAGTGACTTTGACTGTGGAATGGATGATTGTTGGTTATAGACTGTGTAGTCTGAGTTATTCAGACATTGCTGATCTCTTGGGATTTTCACTGACAACAGACTCTAGAGTTTAGAACAGGGTCTCAGCTGGGGTTCTGCGAGAGGTCACTGGGGGTTCAGTGAGAGATTGTGATTTTAAGAAAAAAGGTTTTTTGAACTTTGCACAATGCCCAATGCTAGCTCTTGCGGTAGTGAGCAGTGACTTGGCAGTCTCAGCTCAGTATGGCAGTGCACAGAAAGACAGAAAATTTGGTTGAGTTTATTTTCAGTTTTTGCCACGAGATAGGGAAGGCCGTTGATAATTGGTGAGTGCTGTATTGCAAAACAACAATGTACAAAACAAGCCCATCTTTACAATGAAAGCTGTTTATCAATGGGTTTGACCTGGACTGGTGATTCAAGTTGTCCTGTTCCATTGTGCCCAGTCTGTGGCAAGAAACTTACAAATGTAGCAATGGCTCTAGCAAAATTGAAAAGGCACTTAAATACAGCCATATGACAAGTAAAAGTGCTGATTATTTTAAATGATTATTGAAATCTCAAAACAAACAGATTAAAGCTTTTGAAAATAAAGTCAGTCAGTAAGAACACTCAGGAAGCAAATTATTTAATAGCTCTATACCAGTTCACTTGAGAATGTTTTTAAAAAAAACTGTGAAAACTTGGACAAAGAGCACACCAATCTCCCGTTATGTACAGAAATCCGGTGGCTTAACAGAGAAAGAGATCTCAACAGGGTGTTAGCTGAAAGGTGAATTTCAGGAGTACTTTCAAGAAAATAGTGGGCCAGATTTTGCTGAGTGCTTTGAAGATGAAGAATGGCAGCAGAAACTAGCCTACTTAACAGATATTTTTCATCACATGGACCAGTTGAACAAGTCTCTGCTAGGCCCTGGAGAAAATGTTTTGACTTTAAGTGACAAGATTCTTGGATTTAAAAGAAAACTGAATCTTTGGAAAAATCATGTTGCAAAGGAAATCTTCAAATGTTTCCACTGCTGCTTGGGCTTGAGAATGAGGAAGGATATCAGAAATTCTCGTCTTATTGAAAACCATCTGAAAGAACTGCAGAACAAAATTGAACAGTATTTTTCCTCCCTTTCAATACAAGTATATGACCTCGGTGAGGGACCCTTTCTTCTGAATCTTCTGCTCAGCCTGGGAACTTGATTTTGAGAGAAGAGGAAGAACTTTGAGCTGTACTTTGATCATGCACTCAAAATGAGATTTACTGACCTTCCCCTGGACGAGTTCTGGATTTCTTTGAAAGCAATGAATATTTTGCTGCAGTTTTCAACTTCTTACATGTGTGAGCAAGCTTTTTCTTGTTTAACAAGCTTCACGAACAAGGATAGAAACTGTGTCATTTGTTCTGTTTGCTTTATGAGTTTTTAAAATTTATGAAAGGGAAAAAGATTAACTTGAAAGATGAGCTAGAATTCATTCTCTACTCAAAAGAATATTGACAGTTATTTTTGGATTATTATGTCTACAAGTTACTGATCACACTAATGTTCTAGTCACCCCATTATAGGTGGGATGTGGAGAGGGTGCAGAAAATGTTTACCAGGATGCTGCCTGGACTAGACGATATGTGCTGTAAGGAAAGGTTGGGTACACTTAGGTTGTTCGTGTTAGAAGTTTTAAAAATTGAGTGGTGTAATAGGTAAGGTGGATAGAATTACTTCCCCAGGATAGAAATGTCAAACACCAGAAGGCATGTTTTTAAAGTTAGGGAGTTAGAAAGTTAGAAAGCTAGAGTTTCAAGGCAATATGAGGAGCAACCTATGGACTCACTTTCAAGGACTGTACATCTCGTGTTTTGGATATTTATTGCTTATTTATCATTTGGGTTTTTTAAGTTCTCTTGGTATTTGCACATTTTGTTATCTTTTTCACAATGATTGTGTGTCTGTGTGATCTTTTCATTGATTCGAGATTCAAAGTACATTGATTATCAAAGAATGTATAAATTAGACAACCTGGATTTGTCTGCTTACAGGCAGCTACAAAGCAAAAAACCTGGAAGAACCAAAAAAAGCCCCCCCCCCCCATGCCCACAGAGAAAGAGAAAAACAACACAAAAACAAATCATGCAAATAATAGAAGACAGCAACAGCATTCCAAACCAAATTGAGTCCTTAGATCCAAATTCTCGGTGCAGCCCAGAGGATACCCAAAGCCTGGTATAAGTTCATCATATTAACTGGGCAAAATACTGCGAAGTTCACAGACACGAAGAACAGCAAGCTGGGAACAGTCTTTACAGCTTCAACGGTACAGAGAAAGGACACCCCCAGTCTATCTGGGCAATCATTTAAACTGATCGAACAGCAGATTGTACCTCACATTAGGATTCTGCTGCGGTAAATTGTTCTGGGCCTAGAGCACACCGCTCAGCGATTCGCTTCAGACCTAAATTTTGTTGCTGAAGGAACCATTCTTGGCCTCTCTGAATTGGCTTTGTGCTTAGAGCGATCTGGCCTTGCACTATTGTGTTTCTTTGTTTTTACTGTGGAAAGCCCACAAGAGAATGAATCTCAGAGTTGTACTATGGTGGCATATATGTACTTTGAATTACTTTGAATTTTTTGAACTTTATAGCTTTTTACACAGTGAGAGACAGGTGCTAGGAGTAGTTATAGAAGCAGCAGTTTAGTGGCGTTTGAGGCTTTTAAGTAGATGCGTGAATGTGAAGGTTATGGAGGAATATGGATGATACACAGGAGGAGGACATTCAGATTGTCATGACATTGTGGGTTGAATGCCCTATCCAGGACTACTATTCTGCATCCTGTATCCATGGAGAGAGAAATAAATTAGCCATTCATGTTTATAACTTTTTCCAGTTCTGATGAAATGTCTTCAAGTGAAAAGAACAAAGAAAATGTCTGTGATGAGATGGAGACCTAGACAATTTGGATTGCAGAAATTGCATTGGTGTTTTCAACAGAGGGTGTGATGCCTTATTAATCATAGGAATGGGAGATAAATGAAGATGGTTAAAACATATTGCTGGACCTGTGAAATGGAGAACAAAGCAATGGCTGTAAACCTGGAATGAAAGTCAATGGTTTTCTTTGTTTTCTCCATTCTGTCAACTTAAAAAGCCGTTTTCCTGAAGAAGGATCTCAGCCTGAAATGTTGACTGTGTATTACTTCCCGTTGCCTGACTTGCTGAGTTCCTCCACCATCTTGTGGGTGTTACTCTTGTGTTTGTTTCTCACTTGTTTTTCCATTTTTTTCCTTGCCCTGGTGAGAGATAAACTGTTTCTTCCACCACATATGCTTCTTGAATTATTGAATATCTTCAGTGATTTCAGGTTCTGTTTCACCTTTCCAGCATTTAACTTAGTTAGATCCATGTTGTAAAATTGTGTATTGGATATCTGAATGGTTCATAAACCTACATTAATCTAAACTTTTGTTGCATCTACTTTGGGATTTTTGTTTTGTTATTTGGTTATGTTAAGGAGCATGGATGGGTTTCTTTGCAATGCTCCAATGTGTGTTAGCCCTCTGATCCTATGGTCAGATATGTGAATGAGTTTTGAAGTTATTTACTCAAGTTTATTCAGTAATTATCTAACAGACTGTGAGTCAGAGCTGCTAGATCAGGTTCCAAAATATAATGTATTGAAATTGGTTTATTATTGTCACATGTACTGAACTAGAGTGAGAGGCTTTTCTTGCATACTCTTCATACAGGATTAAATCAATGAGGTAGAACAAGGTAAAGCAATTACAATCCATAATAAAGTGCAGTGCAGGTAAGCAATAATATTGAGATAGATTGTGAGGTCAAGAGTTCATCTTTTTAAGTTCAAGTCATTTAACCACGTTACATACATACCGCCAAACGAATCAACATTCATCCAGACTCAGGTGCACAACACTGTATATATAACTCGCACGCAACACAAAGTAATATAACAACAAATAAATTTAGCAAATAAGAAAGTAGTAATATCATACTAGGAAGCTATTTGATGGTCTAGTTACAGTGAAGTAGAAGCCTATCCTTGAGTCTGGTGTTACGTGCTTTCAGGATTTTGTATTTTCTGCCCAATGGAAGGGGTGAGAAGAGAGAATATCTGGGGTGGGTGGGGTCTTTAATTATGCTGGCTGTTTTATTGAAGCAGTGAGAAGCATAGGCAGTTTATATATGGGAGGCCTGTTCCTGTAATGTGCTGAGCTGTATCCATAACTCTGTAGTTTCTTGCAGTCACGGGCACAGCAGTTGCTTTGTCAAACTGATACGCATCCAGATAAGGTTTTTTCTATGATGTATTGACAAAAAATTGCTTTAGATCAAAGGGGATATGACAAATTATTTTAAGAAAAGCATGTTACCAGCAACGTTCTTTTGAAGAACATAGTAGAAGTATGCAAAATAAATGTAAGCATTGAGCCTCCCTTCGGTATTGTCTTTGTAGTAGTGTAGTCTCTCAAATTGAGTTGCTCTGACTCATGCACGAGGTTTTATGAATATTTCTTGTGTTGCATTGCCTTGAACTCTTTGTTATATAGTAGAGTATTCATGATGCATAACAAAGCAATTTTTATTTGTTTACATTCTTAAAACATTTTTGCAAAACTTGGCAATTTCTTCATTGCTTTTTAAATGAAACATCATAGCATTGGTTTGTTCAGGTTAATAGAGTATTTGTGGATATGATTGAAAAGTTGCTTGCAAAGTTACACCCAAACTCGACCTGATGATTAAAGACAATCATTTGAAATCAGTTGTCCCATGACATTTGGTTGTCCTGATAATTACTTATTTACACTATGGAAAGTTGTCTCATAAATTCTTTTGAAATTTTTTGAAGAAGTTACCAAGAGGATTGACGAGAGCAGGGTGATGTTAGTTTCTATATGGACTTTTCGCAAGGCTTTTAACAATGTCCTGGTCAAGAGGCTGAGATCACGTGTGATCCAGGGTGAACTAACATTGGATTAAAAAAACTTGTTGGAAGGAACAAGGAATCACAGGGTGGTAGTGGAGGCCGGTGACCACTGATGTGTTTTAGGGATCGGTGCTGTGCCCTCTGTTGTTTGTGGTCATATAACCATGATAAATAATTTATTGCTCATAAGTTGGAAATTCTTTTGTTAAAGCAGCAACATTTAAAAACACACTTAGCAGTGCGCAGACTTAACTAATAATAAATAACAGAATACTCAATTTACCAATGTGTAATAATTTGCAATAATGTGCAAATATCCAGTTGGTGTCATCAGTAAGATTGCAGATGACACCAAATGTAGTGGTGGTTGGGCTAATTAAGGAGATTTTCTAAGGTAACAACAAGGTCTAGATAAACTGGAGAAGTAGGTGAGGAATGACAGATGGAACTTGCAGTGGAGCCAGAAAGTTTCTGAACCCTGTAGAATTTTCTGTTTCTGCATAAATATGACCTAAAATGTGATCGGATCTTCATGCAAATCCTAAAACTAAATAGCGAGCCCAATTAAATAAGTAACACAAAAACATTATACCTGCTCATCTGTTTATTGAGAAAAATGATTCAATATTACATGTATTTATTGGGAAAAGTATGTGACCTCTGGGGTAATGCCTTCTACAAAAGTAATTTGAAGTCTGGTGTTCCAGTTAATGAGATGAGTTTGCAGGTGTGGGCTGTAAAGGTGCCCTGTCCCATAAAAAAAGACACACAATGTCAAGTTACTGACTGAGTCTATTCTTCTCAAGAAAGATCTGTTTTTGTGCCCCATGTCTTGATCACGACAACTTTCAGAGGACCTTATTAAAAAAAAATTGCATAGAGATGTATGATGCTGGAAAAGGCTACAAAAACATTTCTAAAGACCTGAGTGTTCATTAGCCCACAGTAAGAGAAGCTGTTTACAAGTGGAGGAAACTCAGTGCTGTTGCTACTCTCTCAAGTAAAGATCATACCAAGAGCACAATGCTCAATGTTGAAGGAGGTGAAGAACCCAAGGGTGACAGCAAAAGACCTGCAGAAATCTCTAGAACTTGATAAAGTCTCTGTTCGGGTGTCCACTAGAAGAAAAACACCGAACAAGAATGGTAATACCTAGAAGGAAACCACTGCTTTTTCTTTACAACCATCCATAAAAACAAAGGAGTGCCTCAAAGAATCAACAGTAGTGAAACGTTAGAACCCCAAAGCCAAAACCCCACCGGCAAAAAAAAAGCATCAGCACTGCCACCGATCACTCAAGAACAAAGCAATAGCACAGACATAGACTTGCAGTTACTCCAAAGACTTCGTGTTTCACCTGGTATTCGACATACCGCAGGTTCTCTCTCTCCCTAATAAGGGAGAAAGAGGTGTCTTCATTTTCCCAGTAAGCAGGAAACATAACAACCAACTTGCTGGTTTGCGAGGTTTAAAAGTCTATTATGTCGCTTTTTTCATGCTCTGTGCCTGAAGATTGCAAAGATCCTAGGTCTCCAGGCACACAGCCGTAGATATTTCGACTCCCCTGACAACACACGGGTCTCCTGTCATGACATCGACCCTCGATCTGCCCGGCTCAAGAGCCCCGAGATGCTAGGCTTCAGAATCCAAGCTGGACTCTTAGGCCGACCCTTTGGCGTGCCAAACAACGGCCAGTTATGGAACTCTGAGGGCGTGTCCCATTCCCACAAAGAACTGTAATTCCAGGTCAGGGTTTTCAAAAGAACCCCGAAAGGGGAAAATAGAGATTTTAAAGATGGAAGTAGAGCTGTTTCCAAAGATGCAAGCAAAGGAGTCACTGTTAAGCACCATTAACCCTCCTAAGCTCTGCCTAAATTCTGGAAGGACCTGAAGCAAGCAATTCATGCAGGGAAACCCACCAACATCCCAGAGTTGAAGCAGTTTTGTGAGAAGAAATAGCCTAAAATCCTTCCAAGCTGATGTGCAGGACTGATCAACAGTTACTGTTGATTGAATTTATTGCTGAACAAGGGGGTCACACCAGTCACAAAAAGCAAAGGTTTACATTTTCCAAAGGTTCACATGTAATATTAGATCATTTTTCACAATAAATAAATAAGTATAATTTTTTTGTGTTATTTATTTAATTGGGTTCTCTTTATCTTGTTTTAAGACTAGTGTGAAGATGCAGAAGAAAAAATTCCACAGGGTTCACAGTCTTTCTAGCACCGCTGTCACTTGGACAAATGTGAAGTGATGCACTTTTGGGAAGTTAAACCAGGGTAGAACTTGCACAGTAAATGACAAGGTCCTGGGGAGCATTGCAGAACAGAATCCTTGAAGTACATGTGCATAGTTACCTGAAATTGGCAACACAGGGTAGTGAAGAAGGTGTATGGCAACGAGGCACTGGGGACAAGATTTCATATTACAGCTGTATAGGATATTTGTGAGACCACACTTGGAATATTGTGTGCAGTTCTGGTTATATTATAGAAAGGATGCAATTAAGCTAGACTGTGTGTAGAAAAGATTTACAAGAATTATGCTTGGGCTTCAGGACTTGAGTTCTATGAGACTGGATAGGCTGGGGGTCTTTTTATGAGGGGCAGAGTTTAGGTGAATGGTTATAGCTTTTTTCCCCACAGTAGGAGAATGTAAAAGTCTAGGGCATAGGCTTACGAGGCCTCCTACTAGGTTTTCAAGCATTAAGTCCCACACCATCAGGTTCAGGAACAGTTATTACTCAATAACCATCAGGCTCCTGAACTGATTCTATGACCTATAGACTCAGTTTCAAGGTCTCTTTACAACTCTTGTTCTTAGTATTATTTCTATTTACACAGTTTGCCTTTTGCACTTTGGTTGTTTTGACGGTCTTTGATTATGTATGTTTGTAAAATTTTATTGTACTATTTCCTGTAAATGCCTGCAAAAATTAATCTCCATGTAGTACATGATGATAACGTACTCCGAAGATGAGAGGGGAAAGGCTGAAAGGGGATCTGAGGAGCAAGTTATTTTTCATCTAGACAGTGATTATATGGAATGAGCTGCCAGAGGAAGCCGTATAGAAGGGTGCAATTGCAATGTTAAAAAAAAATTGACACATTCAGAGATCAAATATGAAAGGATTAAAGGGGTATGGTTTAAGTTTCATTGTTGTTCAACCATGCACATGAATGTAGCCAAATGAAATGGTGTGGTGCAAAAACCAGAACCAACAGTTGTACACCGTACACAACACATATAGCACATATAATTGTGATAGCAGAAAAACATAGTTACAAAAACATTTTTAAGTAATAATATAGCCCAAATCCTTGAGTGTCATGGTTTGTAGATTGATGGTGCAAGAACGTTATCCTGGAGCCACATTCCTGCAAGAACAGCCCACAGCAGTTCCTGATAGTACAGTGTGCAACCAGAGATGAATGCAATCCAGCTTGTCGCCGACTAAGCAAACACTGAAGGGCAGCATCAACAAGAGGGGCTGGCCTCCAATCCAGTGCAGAATTCAGTGGCACACAGCCAGCCCTAGCATCTCCTTCCTCAGCAGCTGTAACAGGTGACCCTGAGGCATGAATGAGGCCAGGCGCTATCGGTCTTGCCAATAAACCAGTGAATTGGACTCACAGTATTCTAAATTACTCATGTCAACAAATGTGACTAGCTTTGCTTGGCAGAGAAATTGATATCAACTCCTGACATTAATGATAAACTCATCCAGAAAACAATTCATTCTTTCAAATAGTATGGTCATGTCCTTGTAATCATTTGACCTTTATTGAAAAAAGCTTCTGTGTAATTTCTAGATTAATCAATTGCACATAGTTTCATTTCTTAAAAATATCAAAATGGATGATCTACATTGATAGCGTTGTGACTAGAGTAAATGAAATGCAGGTCACAATACATGTACCGAAAACGAAAGGGCAAAAATTGATTACAGTCTCATGGGTAAATAATAAAGGAATCAGTGCAAAACAATGAACATTTCTAGAGTCAATAGGATTGTTAAGTCTTTTAAACATTTTGCTGACTTGTCATCTCCAAATGTTCCTTGTAGTCTTTTTGGAATTTAAAAAATTATCCTCAGCTAACAATTCACCGATTTCATTCAGAATATTGTATAAATTTAGAATACAATATTTAAAAAATTACTAAAATGCCATGGGAAGTAACTGATGGAAAAAGATCAGAAAGTTCATATTTCCTAGAAAGCAATAGTGTTTATTAGTCAAGTTGACTTGTCTGTTATCAATTAAAATTCTGAAATATTTAGTGAATGCACCCAATAGGTAGATTGCTTGCTCCCTGAAATCAGTCAACAAGCTTCATTGCCTTTGAATTGCAGATTTACAAAAGCTAAAAATGAGCTAACTGACTCCAGGACAATAAATGTTTGTACAACACTCTGCCATCTTTATTTCCTTTTGATTCTGTTTTAACTGTAGCCACCTCTTTCATGAAGTTCAAAGAACTTGCTTCCAATTCAATTCTGTCAGGACTGGGGCAACTAATGTGCTCTGCTGCAGGTGGATGGTTTTGGAGATGGTTGTTCCCACCAGTGGTTATGCTATCTTAGAGCTCATTATGAATGGAATCGTAGTTCTCAGTGCTGTCCTGAATGTTTCTTCTTCACTTGAATAGCCAAGAATCAGGAACTCAGAAAGTCGTAAGAGATGGTTACACTTTTTCTTGGAGGCTTTGAGAAAATCCTTCAATCTTTTACATGGTGGTTTATTGGGATGCTGCCCGGATAAAAGGGTAGATGCTGTAAGGAGAGGTTGAACAATTGAGGGTTGCCTTTTCTCGAGCAATTGGAGCTGAGGGGTGACCTTACAGAAGTTTATATAATTATGAGAGGCATATATAGACTTACCTGATATGTTTCTCAGGGTTGCATTGCCTTAATACTAGAGAAGGTGAGGGGTAAAATTCAAAGCAGGTGTCCATAGCAAGTTATTTTTTTACACACAGAGTTGTGGGTGCCTGGAATGCACTACCAGAAATGGTGGTGGAGGCATTTATGAGGCCCTTGGTACATGAATATGTAGAGAATGGAGGCATGTGGACCATGTGCAGGCAGAGAGGTTTAGTGCAATTAGGCACCATTAGTTTAATTAATTTGAACCTTAGGCCGACGGGACCGTTCTTGTGTTGTATTGTTCTGTTTTCATCTGGTAATCCCTTGTATTACTGTCTGCTTTGGGTGGCTTGTTTTGGGCATGTAGACGAAGTGACAGTGTAATTAGGGTTGGGTTTGTAATTTTGATTTCCAACCATACTTTTCCTCAAGGTGGGAAAAAAAACCTGATGCTCTACTACTATAAAAATCTGCTGTCTTTGATACATTGCACTGGCAATTATCAGAAAGGGTCTCTGCTTTCCTTGTGGATTTTTTGCCAGCAGGTGGTATTGTACAGTGGGGGGGTGTAGATGAAGAAGGCTTTCTGATTTGCATTTTTTTCTGCAAGACTTGTTTCAATGTACACTTCGGTGGATGAGTTAACAATGACTTGTATATTCAAAAGCTGAATTCTAATGTATGTAAATATTGTCTGCATAAAAGCAATCCAATGACCGAGATTACATTTATTTCAGTACAAAATTTATTAGAGATGAAAAGCAGTATTGCAGCAAGAATGGAATGCAGCAAGAACATTGCACTGGGATTATGTTTGCTTGGATTTATTGGTTAAGATCACAAACAATGTGCTTGAAAGACATAAGATGGAGCTGAATTTCTGCAGAAAATCAAATTTAAAGGATGGCCTATAGTTTCCTTAATGAGTGGAATTGGAAACTTCTGTGAAATGTTTCCTTAATTTCTTTTGGAGTTGTCATGTGAAGATCATGTCCAGTTCATTTCCAAGCGAATAGAATCCACGTTGTGATATGGGACCAGCTTCTTGACCATTGGAAGTTGGTGGTTGTGGAGGGCCCCTAGCAGTGACTGTCCTGTTTTGAAGATGGAAATGACTACTTAGTTGTCAAGGTTCCTATCCAGACAAATCAAACATATGGATTTCCCCTCTGACTGGTCTCTCAACTTCAGCAGAGGCCCAGTAGCTTTATTTTTTTTCCAGTTAGCATGTGGTCCTTTTGACTTCTAGTCATTAGTGGCAGCAAAGCTGGACCAGTTTGTTTGCCGAAGAGAGGAGTCAAAGTTACTTGCATCAAGGATGGAGTTACAATTCAGGAAGTTTTTTTTTTGTGTTCCTTCCAGCAGGCACTGATTGCCATGCTGTTCCTTGTAACTAAATCTATCTTGGTTCTGTTCAAAGCCCTTGGAAGTTTTGGTCATGGGTGTCTTTGACTGTTTTGGAAAACCTCTGAACATTATGGACTTTAGAGAGTCATTGGACCTGTGTGCTCACCTAACTCTTCTTTAGGTAATTTGGTTTTCTGTTGACCACCACCTGTGTTCAGGTGACAGAATCATACTTTATAATATGTCAGATTCTTCCATCACGATCCTCTGCTGGAAATTACCCATTGGACCAGATGGCAGTTGGCTTACATAGGAGAAAGTAAACTGAGGGAGGGGCCTTAATGTTGATTCCATACTCTAAATTCTCTGACATGGGTGAGGAAACTTATTTTTTTAAAAAGTAACACCACTATCATCCTCCAGTAGAAGAAACAGGGGCAAAGAATGTACTCTGATAGGGGACTTCAAATATTCTCGTTTAAAATGGGTTGGTAGCACCATTACTGTTTTGAGTTGGTTGTGTTTGGAAGGACGCAGCTCCCACATTGGGCCTATGCTAGGTAGTGAGTAAATCAATAAGAGGAATAAACCTTCTTGAGTTTACTTATCCGAATCTACTTATGAGCAGATTCATCGATGCATAATGTATAGTGATTTATATTGTGCAGAGTTATTATACATCAGTAAACTGATTCTCCAGAACGATAGCAAGGATAGCATGGCATACAGACCAATCTTCACAGCAAGAACATTGACCATTGTATTGTGCACCAATTGCAGGAAAAATGTGTGTCAGCACAACCTATGTGCTCTTGGTTTGCTGTTTCCTTAGTGCTAGCATTACTGTTGAATTGTGGAATCGATTCCTGTTCAATGAAGAGTGCAGCAAGTTAAGTGAGAACTGTGACAAGCATTTTGTAAGTATGAGGTGCCAACCTAGTGTAACTGCACAGGGCAATATGCACATAAGCATATATTATATACAACCAATGGATCAGACAAAAGTCCTGCTGCAACTATGAATGATGGTAAATAATTAAATAGCCAACAAGAGGATGAAGCTCCAAGAACAGCTTCAACTTCAATGTCGATGTGTTACAACATACGCACCCTAAGGACACGACTTGAAGCATTCACAACTATTTTGAGCCAAATAGTGGAGTGGATATCCTGCATTGGTTTCCTCCTGAGATCTAGAGCTGAGAAGCCTGTCTTAAGCCAGTTCGTTCCAGCTGATCTGAAGAAATGGCTGAGAACAAAACCCAATGGGACTAGACAGCTTCCAACTTAGTATTGAAGATATGTGCTGTAAAACGAACAGTATTGTAGCCTAACTATTCAAATATTTTTATAACTTTGGTATGTACCTAACAATATGAAAAATCACTTCAGATATGTCTATTCACTTAAAGTAGGACAAATACAATCTGATTAATTATCAGCAATCACTCTGTTAGTAACCAGCAGTGAAACAACATCTTACCTGTTCACTGAATGTCATTCTGTTTTTGTGAAGGCTAATGGGGGGTCTAGATCTTGGTTCAAGGCTGTGATAAGAAGCTGAATACTGGAAGTGGGATGAAAGTGCCTGTCCTGAGTCAAGGCAATTATTGATCCAGTTGGTACAAAGGAACTTTGAAACTGGTCATTAGCAAGGAAGAATAAAACATGAATTATGATAAATTGTTTTAAATAAATAAAGAAAGAGGGTGGTTGTAGTTATGAGAGGTTCATCATCCAGCCCAGGGATGTTGAATTATATGGAGTTATGTTAGAAAGATTGCCATATTCAAGAAGGCAACTTAGCAAATCTCCTCTTGGGCTTCAGTGCTAAATCCTGTGTTGTCAGAGATAATTAGATATCCAAAAAGGGGAAAATAATAAAATATTTGGAAGACACACAGATATTTAATATTACATTTAATTATTCAGATGAGCATGTGAATTGCCAAAGCAATTGTCAATAAATGGGATTAATATAGATGGGTAATTGATAGTTGGCATGGACTGTGCCAAAGGACTGGTTTCTGCACTGTATGCTTCTTTAACTCTAAAATAAACAACTTGAACATTCATTTTAAAAATCTCTTTTGAGCCCACTTTCACAATATAGTGGCATGACATAAGAATATTTGTGGGTGCTAAATGGAGTATTAAGGCAAATTTTTAATCTGTTACTGAGATCGTGCTGGCACAATTGATTCTTTGGTGTTCAAAATCAGTTTTTCCATTAACTAATATCAATAGATGCTTAACAAGAAGAAAATATTTGAAATATAAGCATGTTTGCATTGACTGTGGAGACTTTGATATGTGGTTTGTTTTTTCTGACCTTGTACTTCAGTGGCATTTTTGCCCACTTTCATTGGTATTCTCTGGGTTATCTTAAAATTTCGTCCTTAAACAAAATTAAAAGAAATTTTAAAGATCAATCTGAACTTTATGTGTTGTCCTTTGAAGGATGGCTGTATCTATATAACATTTTTAAAATTAAATCTCCCTCATTAATTCTCTTTTTGTATTAGGAAAGGTATATATGCTCACTTTGAAAATTCAGTTGACTTGTGGGTTACAATTTAAAAATTCTAGTTATTTCTTGAACCTCCTTTGGCTCAGTGAATATGCTCATCTTGTGACATACAATAGAAATTGTAGTATAATTTAAATTTAGTTAGTGAGTTAAACTGCAAGATCAGATATTAGATGGTGTCCAGACTATTCTTTAATCAACAACTAATGGCATCAGAACATAGATCAGTGCAGGCATATGATGTTGTGCTAACCCTTAACTTACTGCAAGATCTATCTACTTCCCTCCCACACAGCCCTCCATTTTTCTTTCATCCATGTGTCTTTCTAAGAGCCTCTTAAATGTCCCTATGCATCACTCCTGAAAGCATGTTTCATCCACTTAACCACTCTGTAAAATAGGGAAACATGGTAGTGTAGTGGTTAGCACAACACTTTAACATTACAGGCGATCCAGGTTGAATCCCCATTGCTGCATGTAAGGAGATTGTATGTTCTCCCCATGTCCACGTGGGTTTCCTCTCACATTCCAAAGATGTACCACTTGGTAGGTTAATTGGTCATTGTAAATTGTCCTGTGATTAGACTAGGATTAAATCGGGGGATTGCTAGGGGGGGTATCTCAATAAATAAATAACTGCCTCTGTAATTTCTCCCCACCACATATTTTTCTCTCAGTGCCTAAAGTTATGACCCCTTGTATTAGCTGATTCTGCCTTGGGGAGGGAAAAAAAAAGTCTCTGGGTATCCACTTATTTGGTGAACACCTCCAAATGTGGCTTGATCTTCATCTAAGTCACAACAATAGATGACACAATCTGCTTAAACTAATAACTGTACAATAACAATTGTATTTTTCATGTCTTTATTGAACATATTGTTTAATCATTCACAGTCCAGGCTGGAAAAAGTATCTAAACCCTTCTATTTAATAACTGGTAGAACCTCCTTTAGCAGCAAAACCTCCACCAAACATTTCCTGAAGCTGCTGATCTGACTTACACAATGGCAAGGAGGAATTTTAGACCATTCCTCCGTACAAAACTGTTTCAGTTGGTTAGTAATTCTGGGATACCTTGTATGAACAGCCCTTTTCAGGTTATGCCACAACATCTCAATTGGGTTAAGGTCTAGGCTCTGACTTGGCCATTTCAAAACATTTTTTTTCTTTCTAAACCTTTCTGTCATTGATTTACTCTTGTGTTTTGGATTATTGTCTTGTTGCATCATCCAACTTCTATAAAGCTTCAGGTGACAGACTGCTACCCTGACATTTTCCTGTAAAATGTCTTGATACAATTTTGAATTCATTGTCTGCCTCATCGATGTAAGCTGTCCAGGCCCTGAGGCAGCAAAACAGCCCCAAACCATGATGCTCTTTCCAGCATGCTTCAAAGTTGGAATGAGGTTTTGGTGTTGGTGTGGAATGCCCATGGAAGCCCTCCAAACATAGCATTGTGCATTTATGCCAAAAAGGTCTCATCCATCTACAGAACATTGTCCCAGAAGCGTTGTGGAACATCCAGGTAGTGTTTTGCAAACTTGAGACATGCAGAAATAATATTTTTTTGGAGAGCAGTGGTCTCCTTCATGGTGTCCTTCCATGAACACCATTCTTGTTTAGTGTATTTCTTATAGTGAACACATGAACAGAGACTTTAAGTTCTAGAGATTTCTGCAGGTCTTCTACTGTTGGGTTCTAGGGTTCTTTTTCACCTCCTCCATATAGCACTTTGTGTTTTTGGTGTGAACTTTGTAGGATACCTTCTCCTTGGGAGAGTAGCGACATTACTGAATTCCCTCCATTTGTAGACCATTTCTCTTACTGTGTACTGATAAACACTCAGATCTTTAGAAATGCTTTTGTAGCCTTTTCCAGCTTGCATCTCTACAATTCTTCTAAGGTCCTCTGAAAGTTGTTTTGCTCAAGGTATGGTGCACATAAACAGATCTTTCTTGAGAAGAGCAGGCTCTGTCAATAACCTGGTTTTGTGTCTTTTTTTATATATAGGGCAGGGCACATATACAGCCCACAATTCCAATCTCATCTCATTGATTGGAACACCTGACTCCAAATTACTTTTGTAGAAGGCATTACCCCAGATGTTCACATTCTTTTTTGAACCTAGACTATGATTGTTTAAATGGTGTACTCAGTATTAACAAGAAAAAAATACAATTGATTGTATGTTATTAGTTCAGACAGATTGTGTTTGTCTATTATTGTGCCTTAGATGAAGATCAGGCCGTATTTAATGAGTAATCAATGCAGAAAGCCAGATAATTGCAAAGGATTCTCAAACTTTCTTTGCAACTGTACATGAGGTTTTCAGTAGCAGGTAAAGGCAGAGTGATGTGATGTTCCAGATGTAGTGATTGGCTTGAAAATTTTGACTTTTGACTTTTGACCTTCTCAGTCTTTATTTGTAAACTTTTGCTTATCTATTATTATAGGTAAGTAACTGTATGATTTAAAGTAATAGACCCTCCCCGCCCCCACATATTACTGCAATGGAGTTGAGTGTTGGTGGGCAGCATGTATTCAAGAGGTAGCTCTGAGAGGCAAAAGTATATGAAAAATATGAAGATACTAAGGCTGGAGTTTTGGTGTCAAGGTTTATTGGTGGGGGTCTGATTGGCTTTGATCAGCTTTCTATTATCTTTAAGTTGTCATACTTCTTGTCAGTACCGGATAAGCAAATGTGTGTTTTTCCAGTTTCAATGGAACATTTTCAACCTGAAACATTATCTTTTTCTCTTTCTACAGCTACATTTTGCCCTACTGAGTGTTTCCAGTATTATCTATTAGCAATCAGAGTTTTTTGGGTTTTTATTTGCTATTCTTTTCAGGCTACCCAGTTATCCTTCAAGCTCGAGAGGTAACAGATTGAAAGGGTTTACAAGCAATTCTTTTGTTATTCAAAGGCATTTATTACCTTTAGTCACAGTTATGTAGAGGTAACAATAAAATAAATAGAAGAGTCAATAGGTTATCTGGTTCCTTCTGAGCTGCTTCTCCATTCAATAAGATCAAGTTATGTCTTTCCTCTCAGCTGTACTAACCTTATATTCCTCAATTTCCTAACTATCCAAAAACAATCAATTTCTGTCTTTAAATATATTTATCACTGAGTCTCTTGTGAAGAGAATTTTGTATTTTGTAACTGCAAGACATAAAATCTAATTGAAGAGGAAAACGGAAGCTGGGAGATAACTCATGTGCATTTGATTTTACTTTAAGTGAGGCACGTATGTATGATGTATGCTATTTACATACTTTTACATGTAACACATAATGAATTACTTGAATGAACAAGAATACTTAATCAACAATATATTTATAATATCACTCAAATATTAAATGCACAACAAATTTCACACATGCAGCATTTTCCAGGTGAAGTACTTGTTACTCAGCCTCAGTCCTGAGTGGATGATCCTTTATATTGAGATACTAATTCTTGGCTTTGGGCACACCAATTAGGAAATCATCATGCTTGTATTCAGCCACTCAGGTTCCATGAGAATTTTGTAAATTTCATTGACTCTTTTTCATGTATGTTCTTGGATAAGCCAGATCCATGCAGAATATTGCAGGCTCAATCTCACTAGGAACTTTATAATCAGTAAGACAAGAGGATTTTGAGTACAGGAGTAAAGACCAAAGTACTGTTTACCTTCCCACATCAGCTTACTTTACCTCCACGTCAGCTTCCAGTAATTTGTGTTCTGTGGATCTCTTGTGTTTTCCTGTCTATCACCATTTGAAATAAATAATCTGCATTTATAGTTTTGCTATCAGATATGATGATCAAAGTTCCATCAACCATGTGCTTAAATGTTCCCTTAGCCTTATCTATTCTTTAATGCTCTTCTGCATCTCTAACAGTTTATGCTGCTATCCAGCTTTGCATTATCATCCAAATCATTGATATTGGTAAGCCAGTATGCTCCTCCTGTTTTCAGTCCATCCTTCTATATTGCCTTCAATCCCATCTGTTCTGATTTTTCATAAATTTTGTAGTATCACATGAACAGGCTTTAATTTTCCAAATACAGTAAATTCATTGACTCCTTTTGTGTATTGTTTATATTTTGACAGATTTCTTAAATTCATGTTGACTCTGTCCAGTCTTATTCTTTTCTGTGTACCCTGTTACTCTTTTAATAACCAGATTCTACCATTTTCCATGCTACCAGTATGAGGCAGACTACTCTGTAGTTCCATATTTTCTCCCCTGCTTTCTTAAATAGTTGGGTTCTGCTATTGCAGTTTTACTGGAATGTACCAGTTGTTGTCTTCCAATCCTTTCAAAACTGTGGTGTTATTAAATTGTAGGGAATTACTGCTTTCAGTCCCATTAATTTCTTTCATTCTTTACTAATGCTAATTCAGCCTAATTTTCTTTAATACTTTTTTCCTCCACTTTATTCAGATTTATTCCTCGTTTGTTTCTCCACTATTTCCATTTTCTTCTGGGTGTCAGTAAGGAATCACAAACTTTTAATATTTTCATTTTTGTATATATTTAAAAAGTGATTTGGGACACTGAAATAGAACCTGATTGGAAGGATTTAAACACTGGGTTTGAGGAAATGTAAACGTGTACTTTGACCATTCCTTATTCAAGGATCAAGGGGAGTGATGGGATTTTACAGGAGTATCTTGTAACTGTAATATTAATGCGTGCTTTCAGTAAACATTAGACAAGGCTAAAAGACAAATGCAGGAAGAATTTAAACTTAAGTGTTAGGATCAATTTCATAGACTAATGTATTGTGCTCCTGACATAAGTGAGAAACTTAAAACAAAACCAAACTTATTCTGTTCAGGCATTTAGTAACTGAGCAACACAACTTTTAATACTCTTTTCAGTTACGAATCATGTAGTCTTCAAGGTTAGGTGAAATAATAGGTACAGAATAAACTCCTATTCTAAATTAGGCAAAGTACTTGTCATTGAAGGAAAGTACAATTCCAAAGTGATGTTTATGCGTTTGGTACTTCTATATACACATTACATTCATCTGTGCATACAAAACTATTGATTATCAAATTCTGCCGCTAGAGTGTGCAGATTTTGCTGTCTGCACTTTTGTTTTGATATTACAGTTATAGCTGAGTCCTGGGACATTGAATTTACTAAATGATATGTGATGTATGTAGACTATACTTCCAGTTGGAGGTATAAATCACATTATTGCCACCGCCCAGCTGCTCAGTGCAGCATCACTGAATTACACTATGAAAAATCTTTGAAATGATGAATGGACAAGGGGTTGTTGGAAGAGTGGTGTAAAGGATAACAACACTCAAAATGCTGGAGAACTCAGATGTCAGGCAGCATCTATGGAGAGGAATAAACAATCGATGTTTTGGGCCAAGGCTCTTCATCAGGTCTCAGCTTAGCTCGAAATGTTGACTGTTTATCCTTCTCCGTAGATGCTACCTGACCTGCTAAGTTCCTCCAGCATTTTGGATTTCCAGCATCTGCAGAACCTCTTGAGTTCGTGATGTAAAGGTTGCCGTTTTATATTTCTTTTGGGTTGTTTCACACTATGTGCAGGTGCTGTTTCAGTATGTGCGAAGTTTCAGAAACTTAATAACAGTAAATACATTTGCAGGACTTCCTTGTATCCTTGAGATTATATGCTGACGGATTAGACATAGTGGTATTATCATTTTGAGAACTCTGCTCTGTTAGACTACCACGTATGTTTCTTAGAGATCACTTTTGTTTTATAGCATTTGGTACACATGCATGCCTGAAGAAAGGAAAACAAATCAATCTATTTTCACTGAGCCAAAACCAGCAGTACGGAGAGACCATTTCCAAAAATGGTTGAAGACCTTCATAGCCAACTTTGAATATTTCACATACCTCCTATTATATGTTGTACTTCTGCACATATTTAACCCCTGAATATTTGAATCTATTATTTGAAAAGATTTCTTTGTTCTACTTTCCTTTGTAGAGTAAGTTTTCTGTGCAAATAAAATGAAAGATTTTTGAAAGATTTATTATTGCCGGTGTAGTTTTATTTTTAAGCACAAAGCCTTTCATATTTTTGGTTCACACTTGTAAAAATATCTAGAATTTTATAAGTGTGGATATTGCACAACTGATTTACAACCTGTGTGGGAATATTTAATTAAATTTGGCTCTAGAGCAATTCGTATGAGTTTTTGGTACAGTAGTAGTTTAGTCAGATATATGAATACTATGGTTTTCTTTACCTCTCAGCAATCTATGTATCAACATACCTCTGCTGTAAGAAATCAACATAGTCAGAAGGCTGCATATATCTGAGTTATAAAATCTCAGCTTCATTTTCAGATTAAATCTCCTTGTGGAAGCTTTGACTGTTTCTTTCATTAATTTGACAAAGTACAACTGATTTTAAAATCATTAGAAAATGTGATATAATTCTTTGACTGTCTTTCTAAGGTTGCTAAAGTTATCAGGTTTCCAAATGTGTGCACTTCTATTGAGGATCAATTGATCGTGGTTAGTTATCTCTGTTCTTGATTCTTTGCCCCTCTTGGTATATCTGGAGATATTCTTTACTAATTTCCTTAGGTCAAGGAGACAGTTCTTGATTTTTGCTTTGGCACTGTGTCCTGTACAAGGGATCAATAATCAGAGGGTATAGATGTTTAGATAATTGGCGGAGGTCCTAGAGGACATGAGATCTATTTTCAAATGTGCTGTTTGAAAAGAAGAATGAAAACCAGATTCAGTAAATATTTTGAAAGGTTAATTGGGAAGATAATTGGAGATTTTCAGGGCATGTGGAAAGAACTGGTCAGTGAGACTAACTTATTTAGAGAATTCATTTGAAGGTGATGGGTGATTGCTGCCCTCTTGTGTGGCAACATTTTGTTTGACTCATATTTATGTGATTGGTATAAATAGTAGCAAGAGTAGACATTTAGCTTGAGCCTGCTCTGCCTTTCAGTATAATCATGGCTTCTTCTCCCAGAATTATGTTTCTGCTTCCTCCCTTTTGGATTTGATACATTTTGTGTTTAAAAATCTATTTACTATTGACATAGATATATTCAATGCTTTGGCCTCAGCTGTCTTCTGTAGAAAATTCCACAGGTTCACCACCCTCTGAATGAGAATGCTTCTTCTCATTTTGGTTCTAATTGTAATATGTTGTATCCTGAGACTAGCCTCTCATTTTAAATACCCAGTCAGCGGAAAACCCTTCCTGATGAGGTTTAGCCTCATCAGCATTTTGTACATTTTAATGAGGTTCCCTCTCGTTCTTCTAAACACTAGTGAATAAAGACTAGTTGACCTAATCTCTCCTCATCCAGCAAATTTGTCATCTCAGCAGGAACCCTATAGGGAGGAAGCGGGAACTTTTGTTGTACTCACTGGGAGGTGGTGGAGAGAGCTATGATAACAACATTTTTAAGAGGCATTTGAATAGGTACACAAGCTGGCAGGGAACAGAGCGATAAGGACCATGTTACAGGTAGATGAGATTTGTGTAGTGATGGGAAAATAGTTGGCTCAGACATTGAGCCAAAGGACCTGTTCCTATAATTTTGTGGTCGCCAACCCGTTGATCGCGATCGACTAGTCAATCTTTGAGACTTTCCCAGTAGATCCCTGAAAAAAAGAAAGAAAAATAAATACACAAATACTGTTGAGAGATTGTTGCCGGGTTGCGGGGTTTTAGTTCCATTCTTTCTGCCCAGTGCGCATGCGTGTAGCTCCCCCGCTCTACACAGTGTAATTCAGTGGTCCCCAACCACTGGGCCGCGAGGAAACAATATGAATCAGCTGCACCTTTCCTCATTCCCTGTCAGCCCACTGTTGAACTTGAACCCACGCGAGGTCATCAGCCGCCTAAGCGCAGTGACACCCTTGCGCCAGATATCACTGGTTGGCCTTGCGCGGCCAGCAGGAAGTGCTGTTGCTACCGGCCTGGAGTGCGGACAGATGGGCGCTGCCTCTAAACCTGTTTCGCATACTGAATGTTCGTGGGGAACCCGGTGCTAAAATATTCGCAGGTGACCTAATTCGGGCTCAGCGTTTCGTAAGTATCAGAGCAGCTACCGTGCTGCGATCTACTGAAACAAACTTTTGTCGGCCGATAGATCCTACAAGGGGGGGCGGGCGCGCCCTGTCACACTCCTCGCTCGCTCGCTCTCTTCCGACTGCAACTGCTGTGGCCCCGGCACGGGGACCTCCGACCCTGACCTTGTCCTCTCACCCCACCCACGACCAGCCGCACTTGGCCAAGGCGTCTGGCAGCGGGCGGGTGGGAGGGAGGCTGTCTAATGAGGCAATGAAGCCCTCAAAACTGCTTCGGTACCTTGAGTCCAAGCACCCTGCGCTTAAAGACAAACACGTTGAGTTTTTTCAGCGGAAAAAAACGTGAGCAAGCGGGACAGAAGCTAAGTGCCGAGAGCCGCGAAAATTAAATTGCGGAATAGACTGGACATGAGGAACCTCTTCGAGTATCGCTGTATTCTGGTTGTGTTTAACACCCCCCCCCCCCCCCGCCAGGTTGGCCGGTCCACAAGAATATTGTCAATATTAAACCGGTCCGTGGTGTGAGAAAGGGTGGGTACCCCTGGTGTTTATACATTATTTCTACTTCCGGGTTGCGGGGTTTTACCTCCGGTCTTTTCTGCCCCAGTGCATGCGTGTAACTACGGTAATCAATCTGGGGTTGATCTCGCCTTTCACTAAGGCCGAGGTAGGAGATCTTGGGCTTAGAAAGGTTGGTGACCACTACTGTAATTGGTTTATTATTGTCACACATAATGCGATACGATGGGAGAAATTGTTTTGCATACTATCTATACGGAACCCTAGTACAAAGGGAAAATCCATAACAGAATGCCGAATACAGTGTTAAAGTTAAGAAGGTGCATCTCAAGTGGACAGATAAAGTGCAAATGCCAAGAAAAGGTAAACGGAGATCAAGAGTTCATCTCTCACCATCCAAGAAATTGATTTAAGGGTATTATAACAGAGGGGTAGAAGCCATCCTTGAGCCTGATGGTGTTTTCAAACTTCTGCTTGATGAAAGGGAGAAGAAAAGAGGGGTTTTTGATTAGGTTGGCTGCTCTCCCCAAGCAGGGGCAAATGTAGAAAAGTCAATAATAATAATAACTTATTTATAGAGCACTTTTCAAACAAATGATGCACTTCAAAGTGTTATACAATAGGATAAACACAGCAATCCAAGACAAAAACATGTTAGTTAAAGCAGCATTAAATAAATAGAATTTTAGGTGGTGACATTGTGACAAGAGGTTCCGTGGCTACTCTGGGGTGCAGTTTACCAGACCTTGAAGACTTACTGGCATTCAGTTTCACTAATTTTTCCAGTAAATTTTTAACTTATTACCTGTAATTTCTATTCATTAGACACTTGGTTCTCTAGCATTTCTGGGAAATTGCTTTCATCTTCTGTGAAGATAGAACTTGAATATTTGTTTAATTACTCAGCCATTCCTTGATTCCAATTATATATATTCTCCCATTTCTGACTAAGACATTTATCTTGATTAGACTTTTTGTATGAAGAGGCTTTTACAATACGCTATAATGGTCCTTCCAAGATTACACCCCTGCTAAATTTTTGCTTTCTCCATCAAACTTTAGTTTTTTTTTGTGCTGAATTTTAACCTGCTCCCAGTCTTCAGGGCTACTGTTTGCTGCCTTATATGGCTGCTCCTTTTAGAAGCCCACAGTTACACTGCTTTTCATTGCATGTTTTTACTGCAGAAAGAATGTTGTAGTTCTTTGTTCTTTGACTGTTAGCCATGGCTTTTCCACAGTCAAGTCACTTTTTATTGTCATTTCGACCATAACTGCTGGTACAGTACACAGTAAAAACGAGACAATGTTTTTCAGGACCATGGTGCTACATGAAACAATACATGTAACTACACTGAACTACCGTAGATTCAGGATTTTAAGCCGCTACTTTTTTCCCACATTTTGATCAGCTTTGAACACTGCGGCCTTTACTACGGTGCGGCTAATGCATGATTTTTTTTCATGCCGCCAAAAACATTTTGCCTCGTAACAGTAGACCAATAAAATTGATGAGTAGTTCACAGAGGTCCAATGAAATTGTACGATAAATCAAGCGCACTTTCACAATTAAATTATTGTAAATCAGTCATTTGTACTCACCCTCATCAACATGGAAAACACTCGAAGAAAAGCATTGTGCTGCCTTTATGGCAGTTATTTAGTTTATAATATTTTCGCTTAGTAATTCATTTGTTAGTATGTTTTCTGTACTACAGCCCGGAATGCTAGACGTCACATCCGGTTTCGCCGCGTCTTGTGGGAAATACCGGTTTGCGATAAACGGGAAGGTGGGGGCGAGCGCGAAACGCTGCTTTTAAGTTAAAGGCGATCAATAACTTTTCCTGGTAGGCTGCAGTATATATTTTTTTACCAGTCGCTAGGAGATATTGGAATGTATATGCAACGTAATTTGTGTTACCGATACGTATGTATATTTAAAAGTAGCCGTATTACAGGCACGGTTCGAAAAAAAGCATTTGCAATATGTATTTGTTTGTTACCATATGGATTTAATTAAAAGTTAAAAAATCCTCACGTGTAATATCTTTCTGTGTAAATATCTCATATTACAACGTGGGACACCTGCGGCCTAAAATCCGGTGCGGCCTAAAATCCGGTGCAGCCTAAAATCCGGTGCGGCCTGTACAAGTACAAAATTGATTTTCTTTCTAAAATTAGAGCCAGCGGCTTTTAATCAGGTGCGCTCTGTAGTGCGAAATCTACGGTACATAAAAACAACACAGAAAAAAAACTACACTAGACTACAGACCTACCCAGGACTGCATAAAGTACACAAAACAGTGCAGGCATTACAATAAATAATAAACAAGACAATGGGCACAGTAAGTTACAGTAAGTTGGTGTCAGTCCAGACTCTGGGTATTGAGGAGCCCGATGGCTTGGGGGAAGAAACTGTTACATAGTCTGGTCATGAGAGCCCGAATGCTTCGGTGCCTTTTCCCAGATGGCAGGAGGGAGAAGAGTTTGTATGAGGGGTGTGTGGGGTCCTTCATAATGCTGTTTGCTTAGTGGATGCAGCGTGTAGTGTACATGTCTGTAATGGCAGGAAGAGAGACCCCGATGATCTTCTCAGCTGACCTCACTATACGCTGCAGGGTCTTGTGATCCGAGATGGTGCAATTTCCAAACCAGGCAGTGATGCAGCTGCTCAGGATGGTCTCGATACAACCCCTAGTTGTTCTTGCTGATGAGACCCACCACGGTCGTGTCATCAGCGAATTTGATGATATGGTTCGAGTTGTGTGTTGCAGCACAGTCGTGGGTCAGCAGAGTGAACAGCAGTGGACTGAGCACACAGTCCTGGGAGGCCCCGTGCTCAGTGTGATGGTGTTGGAGATGCTGCTTCGGATCCGGACTGACTGAGGTCTCCCAGTCAGGAAGTCTAGTATCCAGTTACAGAGGGAGGTGTTCAGGTGTCTTTTTAGAGACAGCTCTATTATTACATAATATCATTGTTGCATGCTTCTGATTTCCACATCTTGATTTTTCTGAACCAATATTTTTTTCTCACTATTGCTGGGTTTTTTTTTAAAAAGGCATCAAATCAGTAGAAAGATGTGACAATTGGATTGGAAGATGTTGAGTCTTTGTGGGTTGAATTAAGAAACTGCAAGGATAAAAGGACCCTGATGGCAGTTATATACAGGCCCCCAACAGTAACTGGGATCTGGACCACAGATTACAACAAGAAATAGAAAGGTCATGTCAGTAGGGCAGTGTTATGAAAGTCATAGGAAATTTTGACATTGGGGAAAATCAGGTTGGTAATGGATCTCAAGAGAGTGAGTTTGTTGAATGCCTATGAGATGGCTTTTTAGAGCAGTTTGATTTTGCGCCTGCTAGGGGGTCAGCTATACTGGATTGGGTGTAATGTAATGAACTGGAAGTGATTAAGGAGCTTAAGGTAAAAGAACCCTTAGGAGAAGTGATCCCAATATGATTGAGTTTAACTTGAAATTTGATAGAAAGTAAAGTCTGACATAACAGTATTATGTAAAGGAAATTACAGTGGTATGAGAGAGGAGTTGGCCAAAGTAAATTGGAAGGAGATGCTGGCAGGAATGACAGCAGAATAGTAATAGAAACATAGAGATATCGAAAACCTACAGCACAATACAGGCCCTTTGGCCTACAATGCTGTGCTGAACATGTACTTCAGAAATTACCTAGGGTTACCCATAACCTAATAGGAAGGATATGGAAGGTTTCGGGTGCAGAGGAGATTTACCAGAATGCTGCCCCAATTAAAGGGCATGTCTTGTGAGGATAGATTGACGAAGCTAGGTCTTTTCTCTTTGGAGCAGAGGAGGATGAGAGGTGATGGAAGTGTACAATAAGAGTGGACATCCTGAAACTTTTCTTGAGGACAGAAATGGCAAATATGAGAGGGCATAATTTTAAGGTGATTGGAGGCATGCAGGCCATGCTCTTTTTGCTGCTGCCATTAGGAAGGAGGTGGATATCAATTTCTTCTTTCAGATCCCCTCCCCCTTCTTCTATTGCCCACTCTGGTCTCTTACCTCTTCTTACCTGACTATCACTTCTCCCTGCATTCCCTTCTCCTTCCCTTTCCCCTATGGTCCCTCTCCTCTCCTTTCAGATTTCTTTCTCTCCAGCCTTTCCACCCACCTGGCTTCACTTATTAAATTTAGCTATCCTTATTTCCCCTCCCCCACCTTTTTGTTCTGGCATCTTTCCCTTTCTTTTCCAGTCCTGAAGAAGTGTCTAATTTCCGTAGATTCTGCCTGGCCTGCTAGTGTTCTGTGTGCTGGAGTATCTACATATTGATTTAAGAAACCCTCCTGGACACACCTAACAAATTCTGCTCCACCTAAACCTCTTGCACTAAGAAGTCCCTCATGAAACAGCACAATTATTTTCACACCATTCCTTAATCTGCCTGCATATTTGTTCTTCAGTGTCCTGGTGGCTGTTGGGGAGTGTCTGTATTACAATCCTATCAGAGTGATTGCACCCTTCCTATTTCTGAGTCCTACCCGTATAGACTCAGACTCAGTGGATGAGCCTTCCATTAAGTCCCATCTGAGTGCACCTGTGATATTGTGTCTAGTAGTGCAACTGCCTCCCTCCTCTTATAACCCCCCTTTATCTTTTCCAAAACATCAAAGCTGTTGGGGGCTTTGAGGTTCTAACATTTAACTGTCATTCATTCTTTGGAGCATTCCTCTGTTTTTGTGGATGTTTGCAAAGAAAAAGAAATTCAGGATGTATATTGTATGCATTTCTCTGACTTTAAATGTACCTATTGAAACTTGGTATTAAAATGCACACACTTCAAACTATCTGTCCCATCGTACCTATTACTTTGCTTCTGCCTGTATTACTGGCCCTGAAATCTACCTTCCTCTGCATCCTTGTGCTCTGGTTCAATCCCTCTGCCAAACTAGTTTAAACCTTTCCCAAACAGCACCAGTAAATCTCCGGGCCAGGATATTGGTTTCCCTCCTATTCAGGTACAACACGTCCCTCTTGTACAGGTCACTCCTGCTCTAGAAGAGGTTCCAATGATTCAAGAAGTGGGAACCCCTTCCCCCTGCACCAGTTCCTCAGCCACAGCCACACATACATCTATCTGTACTACCATCTGTATCCAGAGATACCGGCCACGTGACAGACGCACTGCCACTGGCTGGTCAGAGGACACACCACATGCCAATCAACATTTGGTCCCTCCCAACTAATCAATGCACGCCTAAATTATTGGTCACCTTAATTGGATTATCTCGCCCAGCCCCATGCTATAAAAGGTGAGACATGTGCCTGGCTCGGTCTCTCTTACAGACCACCTCATTGAAGGTAAGTGCATTGATTTATGTTTGGGAAAGTCTATTGTTTGTCCTGGTAAGGGAGCCGCAGCTATCCAAGATCAAGGGGGATAGCTGACGTAGTGCTTTTCCTTGTTCTTTGTATGTGAAACTGTACCCTGTCCCCACACTGCTTTCTGTGTATTGTAGTTGCTTGTGTTGACCTGACTTCCCCTTGTAAATAAATTCCTTATTATTAAAACTGTGTGTGTCCAGGCCTCTACTGTTGAGACTCAAAGAACCAGTTATTTTCCCTCACAACACCATCCTATTCCTTCCCCTGACTAGCATGTGGTATTGGGAGTAATCAAGAGCTTACCACCTTGTACTGCTTTTCAGCCTCTGCCCTAACTCTCTATACTCACTGTGCAAGACCTTTTCCTTCTTTCTACCTATGTCATTGGTCCCAATGTGTGGCTGGAATTTCTGGGAAAAATGAGGAAGCTGCAGGACAGTTGTAATCCATAAACAAAGAAATGCTCATGGCAAAATAGTACAACCATGGCTGACAAAGCTAATGTAAAAACAAAAGAGAGGGCATGCAACAAAGCAAAAATTAGCAGGAAGATAGAGGATGGGTGTTTGTACTTGTTCTTTTTTATGCCATGTATCGATGATTTAGATCAGGGGTGTCAAACTCATTTTAGGTCACGGGCCGGATTGAGCAAAATGCAGCTTCATGCGGGCCGGATCAGTCGGACGCGTGCGATCGCAGCTTTCGTTGCCTCCGTTTCTTCAGCCTGCTCTCATGTGTCTCAGTCTCTGCTATAACTACAAAGTGTTTCACTTTACAAATTCCGTTTCTTATGAAGAAGACTGCCGAATAAACACTAAAAACCCTGAAAACCTGGTACCTAAATAAACTCAGCATTAGCCATATCATATGCCATAGGCGCTTCAATTACTGGGGCCAGCTTTAATAGTAATTAGATATTATCTCGTGGGCCAAAGATAATTCCACCGCGGGCCGGATTTGGCCTGCGGGCCTTAAGTTTGACATATATGATTTAGATGATGGAACATCTGCTTTGTTGCCAAGTTTGCAGATGATACAAAGATTGGTGGAGGGGTAAGTGGTTTTGGGGAAACGGGTAGGCTGCAGAAGAACTTAGATTAGGAGAATGAGCAAGAGAGTGGCAAATGAAATGTTGGAAAATGCATGGTCATGCACTTTGGTAGTAGAAATAAATGTACAGTCTATTTTCTATATGGGGAGAAAATTCAAAACTCTGAGATGCAAAGGAACTTGAGTCCTTGTGCAGAACACCCTAAAGGTTAATTTGCAGGTTGAGTCGGTGGTGAGAAAGGCAAATGCAATGTTAGCATTCATTGCAAGAGGTATTGGCTACAAGAGCAGGGATGTGATGCTGAGGCTTTATAAGGCACTGGTGAGGCTTCACCTTGAGTATTGTGAACAGTTTTGGGCTCCTTATCTAAGAAAAGACAGGCTTGCATTGGCGAGGATTCAGAGGCAGTTCATAAGGATGATTCCAGGAATGAAAGGGTTATCATATGAGGAATGTTTGATGGGTTGGGGTCTGTACTCGCTGAAATCTAGAAAGATGAGGGGAAATCGCATTGAAACCTTTCGAATGTTGTAAGGCCTAGACAGAGTAGATGTGGAAAGGCTGTTTCTGATGGTGAGGGAGTCTAGGACAAGAGTGCACAACCTCAGCATAGAGGGGTGTCCATTTAAAACAGATGTGGAGAAATTTCTTTAGCCAGTGGGTGGAGAATTGTGGAATTTGTTACTGCAGGCAGCTGTGAGGCCAGGTTGTTCAGTGTATTTAAGGCAGATATTGATAGGTTCTTGAGTGGACACAGCATCAAAGGTCATGAGGAGAAGGCCAGGGAATGGGGTTGAGAAGGGGAGAAAGGATCAACCATGATTGAATGGCGGAGCAGACTCAATGGGCCAAATGGCCTAATTCTGCTTCTTTGTCTCATGGTCCTTTTCCTTTTTTCCTTGGTCATTTAGCTCTCATCCTGGAATACTGTAGATAGGTCTTTATGATGGCAGTTATGTTGTATGTCTTTATGTCCATTTGTGCTAGTAGTTTATTTATCTTATTACAAATAATTGGAAGTATAGACTCAATTGCCACTTTATTAGGTACACCTGCACACCTGCTTGTTAATGCAAATATCTAATCAGCCAATCATTTGGCAGCAACTCAAAGTATTAAAAATATGCAGACATGATGAAGAGGTTCATTTGTACAGACCAAACATTAGAATGGGGATAAAATGTGAGCTAAATGACTTTGACCATGGACTGATTGCTAGTGTCAGATGGGCTTGTTTGAGTATCTCAGAATCTGCTGATCTCTTGGTATTTATACGCACAATGTTTTCTAGTGTTTACAGAGAATTGTGCAGAAAAATTAAAAAGATTCCAGCAAAGGCTGTTCTGTGGGCGAAAAAGCCTCATTAATGAGGGAAGTCAGAGGAGAATGGCCAGACTGAATCAAGCTGACAGGAAGGCGACTGTAGTTCAAATAACCATGTATTACAACAATGGTATGTAGAAGAGCACCTCTGAACATACAACATGTCGAACCATGAAGTGGACGGCAGAAGACCGCACCAGGTTCCACCTCTGTCCCTAATAAAATGGCCACTGAGTGTACATTAAATTAGCTTTTTAGTTTGAAACGTGGCCCTCTTTTAACTATTTATTTTTCTTTACCTGAATCCTAATCGTCGTTGCACTCTTGTTTGCTTGTGCTCTGCCTTCTCAAAAGCAGTTTAGCTGTCCTTGGCCTAGTAACTTCACTCAACTGTTTGCTTTTTTAAATTTTTCTTTGGTATTTTAAATTTCTGTCCACAGGGAAATCCCTGCCCCATTGTTTAGTTTTAAATCCCCATCTACTTCTGCAGTTACTCAGGTTACTCAGTTCACAAGAGCACTGGTCCTACACATGGCACAGATGTAAGCAATATATAAAAAAAAGAATACACATGTCAGAAATCTCAAAAACAAAAAAAGTGGCAGTCATCTGCAAGCTCATGATTGGCCTTCTGGTTGCCTGTCATTTTAATTCTCCATTGCACTCCCACTCTGGCTTCCTGTACTATTATGAAGACTAATGCAAGCTTGAGAAGCAAGACCATGACTTCTCTCTAGTCATTTTGCGGCTTTCAGAACTCCTCATTTTCCAGGTTCAGTTCGCTGCCTTCCTTTCTGCCTGTATCAGAATTAGTTATGATTGCCAACTGTTACACTTTATTCTGCATTGTTATTGTTTTATCTTGCTCTACCCCAATACACTGTGTAATAATTTAATATGTATGAACAGTACGCAAGAATTTTAACTGAATCTTGGTATACGTGACAATGATAAACCAGTGCCAATATGAGCAAGAGATTGAACTGTTACTGCCCCTAGAAAAGAATGCAGAGTACAGGTTACAGTTTTATCAGCCATGATCTTAAATGCTGGAGCAAATTGAGCAGCAAGTGACCCAACCAGTTAATTTGTAAGTTCACATACTTCTGTTCAGTCATTAACTTCCAAGGTACAAAAGTATGTGGTTAAGTAGATGGGACCAACGTAAAGAAGTCTGCTGAGCTAGTGACCCATAGTAGATCTATAATGGTAGCTTGAAGCTACCAGATTACTTTGTAAGTACATGGTTTATTTATGTCTAAGGAAAGGACTATTTTTGCCTAGTCTAGACTATAGGCGACTCATAATTCAGAATTGGATTTATTATTACTGACATATGTCGTGAAATTTGTTGAATTGCAACAGCAGTATAATAATTTAAAAAGTTCTGTAAGTTACGAAAACTAAATAGTGCAAAAGAGGAATAATGAGGTAGTGTTACATACATAAAATGCTGGAGGAACTCAGCAGGCCAGGCAGCATCTATGGAAAAATGTACGTCGATGTTTCAGACGAAACCCTTCAGCATTTCCAGCATCTGCAGATTTTCTCGTTTGTTAATGAGGTAATGTTAGTGGGCTCATGAACTGTTCAGAAATCTGATGGCAGGGCGGAATAAAGCTGTTGTTAAAACATAGAGGTATGTCTTCAAGTTCCTATACCATCTCCTTCATGGGAGTAGTGAAAAGATGGCGTGTCCCAGATGTTGATGGTCCTTAATGATGGATGCTGCCGCCTTGAAGCATTGCCTCTTGAAAATGTGAAGAGGGTTGTACCTGTGATAGAGCTGGCTCGGTCTACAGTCTCCTGCATCCTCTTTTGATTCTGCACATTGGAGGCTTCATACCAAGCAGTGATGTAACTAGAATATTCTCGCTCTATATCTGTAGAAATTTGCAAGTGTCTTTGGTGAAATATCAAATCTTCTCAAACTCCTAATGAAGAAGAGCCACTGGTGTGCTTTCATGATTATGTTGGTGTGTTGGGCCTAGGATAAATCTTCTGAGATGATGATCAAGAACTTGAAGCTCAATAAGAAATGGTGTGTGTACTCCTGTCTACTTCTTTCTGAAGTCCACAATTTCTTGGTTTTGCTGACATTGAGAGCTAGATGTTGTTATGACACCACTCAAACAGCCAACTGCTGTGTGCCTTCTCGACACCTCTAAGTTTCTACCAACAATAATGGCATCATTGGTAAATTTATAGATAGTGTTTGAACTTTGTTTAGCCATACAATCATGAGTGTGGAGAGAATAGAGCAGTGGGCTAAGCACACATCCTAAAGATGTGTCTGTGTTGATTGCCAGCGAGGAGGAAATGTTATTACTAATCCACACTGACTGATCTCCCAGTGAGGAAGTCAAAGATCTAGTTGCAGAGGGAGGTACAGGTTTTGAAACTTGTTGATTACTACCAAGGGCATGATGATGTTGAACACTGAGCTGCAATTGACAAACAGCAGGCTTGTGTATGGATGACAGAATTAATGCCCTTTTGGCCAAGTTTGCAGACAATACAAAGAAAGGAGGGGGGCAGATAGTGTTGAGGAAGCAGTGAGTCTACAGGACTTGAGCAGGTTGGAACAATAAGGCAAGAAGTGTCAATTGAAATATTGAGTAGGGAAGTGTTTAGACATGCACTTTGGTAGAAGAAATAAAGGCATAGACTATTTTCTACAGAAGAAGCAAATTCAAAAATCAGAGGTGCGGAGGGATTTGGGAGACCTTGTACCAGATTCCCTAAATGTTAACTTGCAGGTTGAATTGGTGGTAAAGTAGAAAAATATAACGTTCATTTCGAGAGGACAGAATATAAGAGCAACGATGTGCTGTTAAGACTTTATAAGGCACTGGTCAGTCTGCTCTTGGGAGTGTTATGAGCAGGTTTGGGCCCCTTATCTAAGAAAAGATGTGCTGGCATTGGTGAGGGACCAGGGGAGGTTCACATGAATGAAAGTGTTAAAGTATGAGGAGTTGTTTGATGGCTATGGGCCTATACCCACTGGAGTTTAGAAGAATGGAGGGGGGGGGGGGGGGAATCTCATTGAAACCTATTGACCATTGAAAGACCAAATGGATGTGGAGAGGGTATTTCCTATAATGGTTAAGTCTAGGATCAAGGATTGTAGCCTCAGAATAGAGGGACACCCATTTAGAACAGAGATGAAAAGGAATTTCTTCAGTGAAGGTTAGTGAATCTGAAAAATTTGTTGCCGTGGATAGCTATGGAGTCCAAATCATTGACTGTATTTAAAGCAGAAGTTGATAGGTTCTTTGTTAGTCAGGGCATCAAAGGTTATGGGAAGAAAGAAGGAGAGTGGGGTTGAGAGGGATAATAGATCAGTCATGATGGAATAGTAGAGTAGACTCGATGAGCCTAATTCTACTCCTGTGTCTTATGGTTTTGTGCTTTGTTGTTGTCTTGGTGCTCCAAAGCTGAGTGGAGAGTCAGTGAGATTGTCTCCATTTTTGACCTGTTTTGGCAGTAGGCAAATTGCTGCAGGTCCAGGTCCTTGCTCAAGCAAGATCTGATTCCATCATGATCAACCTCCCAAAGCATTTTATGGTAGTTATGAGTGCTACCAGGATGTAGTCAATGAGGCAGGTGGGAAACCCTGAATGCAGCAGGGTTGAATGCAGATTGAAGATGTCCTTCAGCACTCTAGCCAGTTGGTTGGCACAGATTTTCTGTACTCTGCCAGTTATGCTATCAGGGCCTGACCCTCGGCAAGGTTTCATCTTCCTGAAGGATGTTCTGATATTGGTCCCTGAGGCAAAGGTCACAGAGTCACCAGATGCTGTGAGGATTCACACAGGTGTAGTGTTGTTCTCCCTTTCAAAGTGTGCATAATACATACTGAACTTGTGTAGTGAAGTATCATTGCCATTTGTGCTGTTAGGTTTCACCTTGTTGGAAGTAATAGCATGCAAACCCTGCCAGAGCTGAAGTGCATCCTTTTCGCTTTCACAATGGCTTTCTATAGGCCATACCTGGACTTTTTATAGAGTTCTGTGTCGCTGTCTTGAACACCTCTTATCTTGCCTTCAGTAGACTGAATCTCCTGGTTTATCCAGGACTCTGGTTGGGAAAACTCGATATGTTCTTGAATGTTCACACCTAACCATACAGGTCTTAATGAAGTTGGTGATGGTTGTGGCATGTTCATTCATATCTGAAGATGAATCCTTGAATATGATCCAGTTTACTAATTCAAAGCAATCCTGTAAACATTTTATTGCCTACCAAAACCATATTTCTGTGGCCTTACCACTGGTGTTGTAGTCTCTGCCTATGTGCTGGCCTCAGAAGTACAGCTAAAAATCATTAATGTGGCTTACTCTTAAGTATCACTTCAGAAGCAAAAGAATTGGCCGGAAGCTGGCCTTCCCAATGATTCACATTCCAGAAGTGAATGAATAAACATTAAATCTCGTGTTAACTTTTTTTTGTCATAAGGGAAACTATCCCAGAATCATCCTAGTAAATTTCTTCTGCAACTTTGTGTAGACCTTCTAACCGTTCGTATTGCCTGTGGGTGTGCTGTTGAACTTTGAATAGAGCTGCCTTGTTTTCAGTTTTGTAGACTGTTTGGATCATTGCAGACTGTTTGGTTTTGTCTGTCTGAACTACCATTCCACCTCATATATGTGTACATTGCAAACCAGAGTGTTGATGCAAAATTATTTTAGTTAAAGGGGCAGTATTACCTTGCAATATTCTGCAAGATCCTATTAGAAATGTTTGCAAATGTTACATCATTTATTGGCAATTGTGTTCTCATTTAATTTTAAACACATTTGTATTGCAAGCCAAATCTGGCAAAATAGGATGTTGTGAAGTTATTTGAGAGAAGATTAAGCTGCAAAAATTCAGCCCCCCTTTCCTGCCTCACCAATTATGGCAGCTTTTCAAAATCAACATTTGTGGTGGTTTTCTGGTTTATACATTTTCAGCAATTGATTCGTGTCTGTAAACCTTAAATGACAGCACTTGCCTCCTTAAGGAATTAATGACAAGCTTATGTAGATTTTTATTGACTTGATGGATATTTGTCCTTGGAATTGCCTGGTAATCAGTCTCTATTTTCTCATAAACTTGGTTCAAAAAGACAAAAGAAATCAAATTGCTAATTTCCATTTTTTTTAAGCAATGTCTGTAGTGAGATGCTGAAGATGTTCTATTCAACCGCCAGGACTTAAGAACTTTTTAAAAGCTATTATTAATGCTTTTTGAGATAGTGATTTAGATGCATATCATATTTTTTTACTGAGTTAAGTATTGTATGTAATTAGTTTTGCTACAACAAGTGTATGGGACATTGGAAAAAAAGTTGAATTTCCCCATGGGGATGAATAAAGTATCTATCTATCTATCTACTTCTACTGTGGTCTAATTACCTTTCAGCTGTAAGTCAGCAAACACTTTTACCTTTTTGTTTCAATTTTACAACTTAATGAAGCTAATACTATCCATTTGCAATGGATTACTGTTATGTACTGTATTATTTTCTATATACTCTTCTATCAATTTATATCAATAGATAACAAAAATAAAATATCAAGTGCACTAATTTGTTCTCTTCACTCCTGAGAGCTAAAAGTACCCTTTTAAATGTCAATAGTGGAGCAATTGAGCAATATTTAGCAAAGGTGTTACTTAAGAACCAAATGGAAGTTTTTCTCTCATTGTGAAGGTCCAGTTCTGTTTATTGGGAGGGTCTGTTTTTTGGTTCAAAGGTGCAAAGAATAAAGCTGTTTACAAAAAAAACCAAAATCTAACATGAGCTTTTTCATAAATGAGTGAATGGCTAAGCTCTGGGTTGCCTGCTAAGTGTTATAGCATTCAAATATCTGAAAGGAAAGAATACTGTATTCAGTCCTGGCAATAGGGGATGGGAATGTGGGGGGTGTGTGAGAGGAGAAGGTAGTGGAGTGGGGTTTTTTAAAGCCAGCATGATTACAATGTGCAAAATGGTTTCTTCCTTCCTAGACAAATTCTGATTTGTAAGAGAATCTTTCCTCTTTTACTTTGCTCTCTTCTGGACAATGAAAATGTGTATTTTTTTACCTTTTAAACATTTTTAATAAAATTTATATCGTTGTATCATACTAATTTCTATTCCTTCTCCCTACAGTTCATCAGTTATGTATTGTTACCTGCATTCAGTAAATGAAAGTTTTTTAAAAATGGATGCTAGAAATCAGAAATAGAGAACTCTGGATTATATCTAATTTATGAATCATTATTTAGAAACTTTAAATCAGATTATGGTTAATTTACATTTTGAATTCTATTTCCCACCTTCTTTCAAAGTTTTTATTTATTTATTGATTGAGATACTGCACAAAATAGGCCCTTCTGACGTTTCGAGGCACTTTGCCCAGCAATCCCCCAAATTTAATTGGAGCCTAATCATGAGGCAATTTACAATGCCCAATTAACCTACTTAAGTGGTAATTCTTTGGACTGTGGGAGGAAACCAGAGCACCCAGAGGAAACCCATTCCTTACAGGCAGTGGCTTGCTTAATGCTGGTCTGAGGAAGGAGAGATGATGGTGACCTGAGGGCAAGAGTTACATATTTCTGCTACTCTTTTGGTGACAGAAAAATGTTGACATAATAATTAAAGTGATAATGTTGGAAATGAGTAAAGATCAACCATCCTGACAATTAAACCCAGAAAGATTAATTGTAGAAATGAAAGTGGGAAAAAATATTCAGATAAGTCTGAAGCAGTATAAAATACTGGAAACAGCAGTTTCAAATGCTTGATCTGCAGAGTGGTTTCAGCATATTTTGCTTGTTTTATGGTAGCAATGACAATGATATGATAATGCAAATAGTAGGACAAATGCTTTATAGCTATGCACTACCAGATCTGATTGGACCAAAGAGAACAATTTGGAAGAATTCAATGCTCCCCATTCAACACCTGCTCATTGCTTTTTCCCTAAAGAACAATTTCATTCAATTTGGCTTGCAATTCAAAGTGTGAATACGGTGAAACTGAGTTAGGTGATTTGCATAGACCAACAGTCCAATTATAAACAAAACAGGATCTAGTGCTTTCCTGGTGTATATGGCCTATGAAGTCTTTTTTGGCTTCCAGCCTGGTACAGGTGTCTATTTTAACTGTCGTTTCGATAACAAACTTCACCATTTTCATCAAGGTGGTTCCTAGGCACATCTAGTCCTGTGGTACGTATATTCAACTCCCGTTGTCCATCCCTCCAGACTGGTTAGTCCTCAACCATTCAAGCTTCTGCAACTGCACAAAACTACTGTGTTGCGCCAGTGGCTTTTGGGACCACCTGGTGAAGGAAGCCATTGAAATGAAACTAGAGAAAAAGACTTCTAACAAAGGTGAAGGTCTCGCTCTAAGTAAGAACTGGACTATAATTTCAAACAAGGTTGGATAGCAGAAACCTGATTGGTTGAGGACTGACCAGTCAGGAGGGAGAGATGAAGATGGCGAAGTTTGTCATTGAAGCATTGGTTAAAATCAATGCCTGTCCTGTCTGGAAGTCCGAGAAAAGTTTATACGTCCCCAAAACACATTTTTAGATCTGGATATTTCATCAATTCTGTTCATAAATAATATCCAATGTATTTAATATTTGAAGTACTATTGAAGCTTGGCATTCAGCAGCCACTCCCCACATCCATCTCCTGCTGATGAATCTTCTGAAATGCTATACATGAGAAATGCTGTACATACTAGAGATAATCCCTTTCACCACGTAATGATTCCACTATGTAATGCATTAATGCTGAATTTAAATTTGTAATTTTTCATGCTTGTCATTCTCCAATGACATTAGGACTAGGCTACTAGAGAGCCTACTGTGGTAAAACATGATTTTCCACCGTTTGGGATTGTAAAGTTCAAACAAAGTAAACTAAGATATCAACTGCAAAACAAAATTGGTTGGATGTAAGGAGCTGGCTCAGTGTGTGGTTTATAATGTAAAATTCAGACACAGGTTGTTTAGATGTAAATCTTTTTTCTTTCAGCAAAGAATTAATAGTACATTTTAGACAACAAGTCCCAAGATTGCAAGATCAGGCAACACCCATGTAAAGGCATTTTTTGGTTATGGAAATTCACCCTTACAGAATTCACAAATCGCAACCTAAAAATTTGCGATACAGAATAAAATATATGTTAGCAGAGAGTTGAGGGGAGGGTGGTGTGGGAAAAATGCAGTTGTGTGAAGATTGTAGAGAGACATTGATAGGATGCAAAAGTGGGCTGAGAAGTGGCAGATGAAGTTCAACACGGAAAAGTGTGAGGTGGTACACTTTGGAAGGACAAACTCCAAGGCAGAGTACAAAGTAAATGGCAGGATACTTGGGAGTGTGGAGGAGCAGAGGGATCTAGGGGTACATGTCCACAGATCCCTGAAAGTTGCTTCACAGGTAGATAGGGTAGTTAAGAAAGCTTATGTGGTGTTAGCTTTCATAAGTCGAGGGATAGAGTTTAAGAGTCACAGGGTAATGATGCAGCTCTATAAAACTCCACACTTAGGGCACACTTGGGATACTGTGTCCAGTTCTGGTTGCCTCACTATACGAAGGATGTGGAAACATTGGAAAGGGTACAGAGGAGATTTACCAGAATGCTGCCTGGTTTTGAGAGTATGCATAATGATCAGAGATTAAGGGAGCTAAGGCGTTACTCTCTGGAGAGGAGGATGAGAGGAGACATGATAGAGGTATGCAAGATATTAAGAGGAATAGATAGAGTGGACAGCCAGCACCTCTTCCCCAGGGCACTACAGCTCAATACAAGAGGACATGGCTTTAAGGTAAGAGGAGGAAAGTTCAAGGGGGATATTAGAGGAAGGTTTTTTACTCGGAGAGTGGTTGGTGTGTGGAATACACTGCCTGAGTCAGTGGTGGAGGCAGTTACACTAGTGAAATTTAAGAGACTACTAGACAGGTATATGGAGGAATTTAAGGTGGAGGGTTATATGGGAGGCAGGGTTTAAGGGTTGGCACAACATTGTGGGCCAAATGGCCTGTACTGTTCTTTTGTTCTTTTAACTCCCATTTCTTGGTGTACATGCATGCAAATAACATGGCTTTGGGTCGCAGCAAGTTTTGATGCAGGCAGTTTACTAGAAACATGACCCCCTGTAATATATGGGACTCCTGTATAACATTGATGTAGTTGGCTCTGGGTTTTGGTTGGACCAAATGTTAACTGAATTTTGTTTTTGCTTTATACTTGCAGTTTTTCCCATTAATACAAAATTTACATGATTTGGTTACTGACAGGCATATAAAATTCTAAGCATTACTTTTGTTTGAAGTGTTTACAGCCCATCTGTGAATTTAATAATAGATCAGTTACACCATTGGCTAAAAGTCTCTTAAAAATGCAGTTTGTACTATCACAGTAAATCCAAAATAGGCTACTGGAGTTTGTGTAACAAACAAACTGCTTTTTCAGTGATTGCAAAATTAATGTTGTTCCTTAACTCATGCTGAATGGATGAAATTGGCTTCTAGAAAGCTATTAGAAAAATGTTTCAAGTAGATTTTGTACTGATAAATTGTTATAATTGAATACATTTAACTTTTGTTTCAGACCTACTGCAAGATTATAGCCTCTTTCAGACTAGCTACAAGATTTGAGTCCCAATAGAATAGCCTTAGTGTGTCTGGTAAACAGGACGAGGTCTAGTCTGTGCAGCTGGCAACAATAGCAATGCACAAAGTCAGGTGTAAGAATCTGCACATCCATTACAAAAAGAAGATCCGCAGTAGACAGCCTTTGCAGGCTGAAATGTTGCCAAATGGGAAATGAATCACCGTCTCTGAATGGGATGAGTGCTATGCAAGAACAGTTCAAAATTCTAAGTATTTTGGCTCCAAAACCATTAAAAATGATTAATAGTTTGTCATATTTCCTTTGGTGAAAAGGGTGGATTGGTTTATTGTACTGTTTTAGAAATATGATTTTCTGTTGTGTGCAGACTGTCTCTGTCGTGCAGTATTTTGCTTCATAGTTATAAGGACTCACTAGAATTTGAAGGAAAGGTTTCTTTTTACATGAATTTTAGTGCTATGATCTTTTCTGTAGAAAATATACTAGGCAAGGATTGCATTTTGCTTGTGTCGAGGTTAGGTTTGACCTTGTTTAGAAATTCCTCTATGCAAACTCACTGCTTACTACTTGACAATGGGCTGCTTTCTCTCAAGGTGTTTGAAAATTGTAACGTGGTTCGTAGCAGTTCACTGTTCAAAAAAGGGAAGAGATTCTTGCTTTAGCCTTTGCTCATATGGCAACTCAGATATGTTTGTTGCATTTTCTGTCCAACTTGCTGGATGGTGAAACGTACTTGGATCTTAATAAAGGTATTACTTCCAACAGTAATTAAAACCAAAAATACCATTTATCTTCCAATTCTTTTCTATTTTTTTCCCTTTATGAATATATCACAATGCATTGGGCATGAGTCAGAAGACAATTGGCAGTGGAAATGAGCCAAGTGAGAGGATTCCAAAAGTTTAAAAAAAAACTCCAGATGGAGGAAATCTGAAATAAAAACAGAAAATGTTGAAATCTCTTAGCTGGTTAGGTAGCATCTGGGAAAGGGAAATGGTTAATGTGAGAAGGATTCTGGCATTGAAATAAATGGCATTGACAGAAGTAAGTAATGACTGCATTGGCAAGGCTGTCACAGAAGATGTTTTTACTGTGGCTGGTAAGAATGGTGAATAGCCCTTCATTTGAAAAACATCTGAGATGTTTAGGCAGTATTGGCCACCAGGAAGAAGAAATAACAGCTACAGATTTTAGATTAGTGTGGATGGATTGAGATTATGTTTGTGGGAGGGGCTAGAGGAGAAGAAAGAATAGCTGAAAGTTCCATTTTAAAAAGGAAAAAGTGAAACTACTGAGAAACAAGTTAAGTTACTATTTTAAGAACAAAAATAGCTGGCAGGTGCAGGAGATGGTTTAGAGTTGAGGTTACTAGCACCAACGTAGACTGCATATTCTGTAGCCCGGGGATTTCAAGTGCTCTTCTGGATGCTGTTTAAATGTTGTGAGAGTACCTTAAAACACTAACCACTTGGGCACTTGCAGAAAATTTCTGTTGTCTTTATCTTTAATAATTTTGTTAACATTTTATCAGGCCCTCTCTCAACTATCCCTGCTCCAAAAAGGTAAACACTGCCTATTCTGGAGCAAAAAAAAACAGACTGTTGGAGGAACTCAGCAGGTCAGTCAGCAGTGATGGTTGATGTTTCGGTTCAAGAGTACATCTTGATGTTCCTTCAGTGATTTGATTTTGCACCTGATTGCGGCTTCTTCAGTCTCTCTTTAAAACTAAAAAGATCCATTCCACCAATATATTGTTAAATCTCCTCTATACCTTTTTCAGTGCACTAACATCTTTCCTATAATGTGATAACCAGTACTCCAGCTAGTTCTGAAGGCACCCACCATTCATTGTGTACATCCTGCCAAAGTTCATCATCTTGCACTTAAACGTAAGAAATAGGAGCAGGAGTTGGCCATCAGGCCCATCGAGCCTGCTCTGCCATTTAATAAGGTTGTGGCTGTTCTGGCCATGGACGCATCTCCACCTTACCTGCCTTTTCCCCATAATCCTTAATTCCCCTATTATGCAAAAATCTATGTAACCTTGTCTTAAATATATTTACTGAGTTAGCCTCCACTGGTTCATTGGGCAGAGAATTCCACAGATTCACCACACTCTGGGAAAAGCAGTTCTTCCTCATCTCCATCCTACATCTACTTCTGCGAATCTTGAGGCTATGTCCCCTAGTTTGAGTCTCACCTATCAGTGGAAACAACTTTCCTGCCTCTATCATATTTACCCCTTTCATAATTTTGTATGTTTCTATAAAATCTCCTCTCATTCTTCTGAATTCCAGTGAGTATAGTCCTGAGCAGCTCAATCTCTCCTCATTGTCTAACCCCTCATCTCCGGAATCAACCTGGTGAACCTCCTCTGAACTGCCTCCAAATCCAGTATATCCATCCTCAAGTAAGGAGACCAAACATTATGAAAAGTACATCTATTTCATTATTTTCATATACTAGTATTTTTTCTATAGAAAAATTATCTTATTTTGATGTTCTTTTCCAATTTTATTTGTAATTGGTTGTTTTTTCTTCCAGTTTGAAGCAATAACCACTAAGTTAATAATATAAATTATTAACACTGTGATGGTCATATTGTTAATTAACCAGTAACATGGACAGGGGAAGAAGATAAACTAAGTGTAGTTCAAATGCTTGCTGACTTTATACTTTCTCACACTGTGATGGATTATGTAGAATTTTAAAACTTATTCATTATTGAAAGTTAATATTGTATTAATTGTAGCTTGTACTGTAGGTGATATATGTACTGTATTTTGCACCTTGGTCCCAGAGGAATGCTATTTCATTTAGCTGTATATTTGAGTATGGTTGAATGACAATAAATTTGAACTTGAGAACTAAGTTATATACTACATATTGTGTGTTCTTATTCTGCATGATCTGCTGTGACTTCTGAATTAAGCTAGATGTAAAACCTGAGCTTTTTATTTCTTTGAAATTTTGGATTCTTTGACTAAGATGTTTAATTAGTCTAATTTTCTTGTCATATACAGATTGTAGTTGTATACAGATGAACTTGAATAATGAATATTGGCTGATTGATTAAACGGGGACTCATTAAAGTTGAGCCTAAGCTAATTTAATGGCACAACTAGAATATAATACTGTACATGCAAGAGTTTGTGTGTAGTATTCAGAAATAGATGTCTATTTCCTCTGTTTAATCTGAAGCCTATTATCCAGGCTGACTATTTTGATAAAGACTGCAGGTTGAATGTGTGATCTACCTGGTCTTTATCGCTCCCTGAACTATTGGAATAACTGTTTGTGATTTCATTGTATAAAGTCTTACTAATGTTCAACTTTAGGTTCATATCATGGATGACCCTCCTGTGGAATATGGTCGCCTGTAAATAATGAGAGATCACATCTAGTCCACACCATGTACAACATTATTTTTTCCTTTGAAAGTCAGTTACAAATTTGAGCTGTTGCTGCACATTTAAGATCCCATGTATGGCACACAATTCCAAGCATTTATCATTATTGAAGAACTATATTTTTAATCTTTTCTTAATTCCTCATTCCTAATTAAATTGGATCAATTGATATTTTCCATGCAAGATGGTATAGGGGAATCTGCTTATCGACCTTAGCTGGTGTTGTCCTTCAATTGAATGCTTAAGGTATATTGACTGTGATAATCGTTATGATTCTTCCTGTAATTTGACTTCTTGTCATTTTTCTTGTGATGGAATTTAGTATTAACCTAGAGTATATTATTACATTCAAGGTCATGTTTTAATGAGGAAACGTGTGTCTGATTCTTGATAACAGTTGACATCTATTTCAAAATGGTCTTTTTTCAAATTGATTATTTGATCCCTTTATTTTAGAACTTAATTTGTTTTAATTCATAACCATGCCCATTTACTTGAAGTAATTTTATCATTGGAATTGATTTTGCAAAATATTGTAAGGTGAGTTTTGGTTTGGGAAGCTACATGATTTGCAAAGAATATAGAAGTTAATAAAATGTCAAAAATATTGAGTAAAAAAGTGAACTAGGTGAATGTTTATTTTGGATGAAAGGTCATATCAGGAAGGTAAACACCAAAGGTTATGAATTAAAAGTTGGTTTATCTCACCTGGAACAACATTAGAATGCAAAATTGGCATCACTGCTCTTGAATAGTTGGGAGTTGGGTAATTGGAGTTCTTCTGATTGCAAGTTAGTCAACCTTGACAGCAATATGAGAGAGTGGTATGTGGGGGGGGGGGGGGAGAAGACAAGTTTATCTAGTTGTTATATCCCCTTTAGCAACCATGTCTCAGAAATAAGAAATGGTGAAGTAGGAGGTCACATTGTAAAAGTTCCATTTTAATAAGTCAGAATTTCTTGGTGAGTTGCAATGAGGGGTGGGCGCTGGTATGTATGATGATCTGTCTAGGTAGTGGCTAACCTGATGGCATGGATATCGATTTTTTCCTTTCGGTAAATTTCACCTTCCCCCTTCCCTCTTTGAAAATGCCATTCTGGTCTCTTACCTCCTCTCACTTGCCTATCACCTCCCCTTGGTGCCCTTCCATCCTTTTTTCCGATGATCCACTCTCCTCTTCTGTCAGATTCCTTCTCCAGCCCTCTGCCTTTCCCACCTATCACTTCCTGGTTTTAACTTCAACTCACCCCTCCCCACACCCACCTACTTTCACCTATGTTCCAGCTGGTCGTCCATCTCCTTTCCCCCACATTTTTATTCTGGCATCTTCTCTTCCTCCCCCCACCCCCACCATCCTCTTCCTTTCCACTACTGATGAAGGGTCTCAGCCCAAAATGTCAACTGTGTATTCATTTCATAGATACTTTCTCACCTGCTGAGTTCCTCTGGCATTTTGCTCTGCACTTACAACATCTGCAGAATCTCCTGTGATGCCTGCACCATTTACCAGTTTAAGCTAAGTTCTTGGTGTCATTCATGGCTTAGTATTCAGAAAAGCTCTTCAAATGTTTGTGTAATTTACTCAGAAAAGTAGTAGGTGCTCCACTGAGCCTGCCAGGTCTTCAATGGGATGTTAAGCTAGTTAGTCTCTGATTGACTTATTATATGGGTATAAAAGATCCTATGGTATAATTGAGCAGCAGCTAAGAAAGTTAATTTAATTTCCTTGCCAACATTTTTTTCAACTAGTTTGGTAGGTCATTTGTTCTTTCTGTGAGGTTTTGCTGAGTCCACCTGTCATTTCTCTATGCTTCAATAGTAATTGCAATTTTTAAAATGCTTCCATTGCTATGGAAGAGCCTGAAATTGTGAAGGGCTGTTTTTTTTTTCTCACACATCCATGCAGTTCAAGTACTACATTATTAAAACTGATTAAAAATTTAGAATCTTGAGTAAATTTGAATTGCAAATGTGTCCCTGGTTATTTGAGTGCACTTTTTGGTTGTAATGCATTCTGAAACACTTGTGTAATTTAAGGGTGTATTCACATATTTTGAGTCATCTTATATTTACATGTATAATTACTCCTGTTTTAAGGGTATGGGCATTTTATAAACATTGTTTATGGAATCATTGTCCTTCTGACCAAATGGTGCTGCTAAAAAGAATAGATCACTATGTGATATGTATATTCTTTGCAGTGCTCAGACAAGGATGTAGTAAAAGCTGTTGTCATCTTTTGATGCAACTCAAAGGCAAAGTTGTTTACTGTCATCTCCACGTGCATGGCACAGGTACAATTAAAAAGTTGTTGTAGCATCACAGGCACAAGGTATCATATAAACAACATTCATAAGAAAACATTAAACATAAATTGTACATATTATGTATACTTTTTATAGGAAAACAATTAGAACAAAAGAGGGCTATTCTATGTACTTTTGGATTTGATGCTTACTGAATCTTAGTAATGTTGGTTTCTTTTTTACCTTTGGAGAGAGGCTATTTTTAAGTGGTTGTTTAGAAAGTAGAATATTATCAGCTAGCTGTTGTCTCTGTTAATCTGAAATTCAGGTAACATGCAAAAATGGATTTCTAATTTTCTTATTCTGAACTTCCCTGACATCAGTGATCTATATTTTAAAAAACAATGTATTGCAAATATTTTGCAGTGTATTAAGCCAAATTGGATCTTAATTTGAAACTTGTTATGTATGGTAGATAATAGAGGAAAATTTGCAGTGTAATCATGAACAAAGCAGATGAGCTTAGAGCATGGATCAGTACTTGGAGCTAGGATGTTGTGGCCATTACAGAGACTTGGATGGCTCAGGGGCAGGAATGGCTACTTAGAGTGCCAGGCTTTAGATATTTCAGAAAGAACAGGGTGGGGGCATGGCATTGCTGATCAGAGATGGTGTCACAGCTGCAGAAAAGGAGGAAGTCATGGAGGGATTATTACTGAGTCTCTGGGTGGAAGTTAGAAACAGGAAGAGGTCAATAACTCTACTGGGTGTTTTTTGTAGACCACCCAATAGTAACAGGGATATCGAGGAGCAGATAGGGAGACAGATTCTGGAACAGTGCAGAAATAACAAGTTTGTCGTCATGGGGGATTTTAATTTCCCCAATATAGGTTGGCATTTCCCTAGAGCATATATGTCAAACTCAAGGCCCGCGGGCCAAATCCGGCCCGCGGTGGAATTATCTTTGGCCCGCGAGATAATATCTAATTACTAATAAAGCTGGCCCCAGTAATCGAAGCGCCTATGGCGTATGATATGGCTAATGCTGAGTTTATTCAGGTACCAGGTTTTCAGGGGTTTTAGTGTTTATTCAGCAGTCTTGCTCGGCAGTCTTCTTCATAAGAAACGGAATTTGTAAAGTGAAACACTTTGTAGTTATAGCAGAGACTGAGACACATGAGAGCAGGCTGAAAAAACGGAGGCAACGAAAGCTGCGTTCGCACGCGTCCGACTGATCCGGCCCGCATGAAGCTGCATTTTGCTCAATCCGGCCCGTGACCTAAAATGAGTTTGACACCCCTGCCCTAGAGCAAGGGGTTTAGATGGGTTGGAGTTTGTTAAGTGTGTTCAGGAAGGTTTCCTGACACAGTATGTAGATAAGCTTACAAGAGGAGACGCTGTACTTGATCTGGTATTGGGAAATGAACCCAGTCAGGTGTCAGGTCTCTTAGTGGGAGAGCATTTTAGAGATGGTAACCATAATTCTATCTCCTTTACCATAGCATTGGAGAGGGACAGGAACAAACAAGTTAGGAAAGCGTTTAATTGGCGTAAGGGGAAATATGAAACTATTAGGCAGGAACTGGAAAGCATAAATTGGGAACAGATATTCTCAGGGAAATGTACAGCAGAAATGTGGCAAATGTTCAGTGGATATTTGCATGGCGTTCTGCATAGGTATGTTCAAATGAGACAGGGAGAGTGGGAGAGGACAGGAACCTTGGTGTGCAAAGGCAGTTGAAAACCTAGTCAAGAAGAAAAGAAAAGCTTAAGAAAGATTCAAAGAAACTAGGTAATGATAGAGATCCAGAAAATTATAAGGCTAGCAAGAAGGAGCTTAAGAATGAAATTAGGAGAGCCAGAAGGGGCCATGAGAAGGCCTTGGAGAGCAGGATTAAGGAAAACCCCAAGGCATTCTACAAGTATGTGAAGAACAAGAGGATAGGACATGAGAGAATAGGATCAATCAAGTGTAATAGTGGAAAAATGTGTATGGAATCGGAGGGGGTAGCGGAGGTACTTATTGAATACTTTGCTTCAGTATTCACTACAGAAAAGGATCTTGGTGAATGTAGGGATGATTTGCAGCGGACTGAAAAGCTTGAGCATATAGACATTAAGAAAGAGGATGTGTTGAAGCTTTTGGAAAGCATTAAGTTGGATAGGTCACCGGGACTGGATGAGATGTACCCCAGGCTACTGTGGGAGGTGAGGAAGGAGATTGCTGAGCCTCTGGCAATGATCCTTGCATCATCAATGGGGACGGGAGAGGTTCCGAAGGATCAGAGGGTTGCAGATGTTGTTTCCTTATTCAAGAAAGGAAGTAGAGAAAGCCCAGGAAATTATAGACCAGTGAGTCTTACTTCAGTGGTTGATAAGTTGATGGAGAAGATCCTGAGAGGCAGAATTTATGAATATTTGCAAAGGCATAATATAATTAGGAATAGTCAGCATGGCTTTGCCAAAAGCAGGTCATGTCTTACAAGCCTGATTGAATTTTTGAGGATGTGACTAAACACATTGAGCAGTAGATGTAGCGTATATGGATTTCAGCAAGGCATTTGATAAGGTTACCCCATGCAAGGCTTACTGAGAAAGTAAGGAGGCATGGGATCCAAGGGGTCCTTGCTTTGTGCATCCAGAATTGGCCTGCCTACAGAAGGATCCACAAAGCAAGGACCCCTTGGAAGTCTGCGTGTAGGTTGGTGACCAGTGGTGTGCCTCAGGGATCTGTTCTGGGACCCCTTTGTGATTTTTATAAATGACCTGGATGAGGAAGTGGAGGGATGGGTTAGTAAATTTGCTGATGACACAGAAGTTGGGGGTGTTGTGGATAATATGGAGGGCTGTCAGAGGTTACAGCAGGACATTGATAGGGCTGAGAAGTGGCAGATGGAGTTCAACCCAGAGAAGTGTGAGGTGATTCATTTTGGTAGGTCAAATATGATGGCAGAATATAGTATTAATGGCAAGACTCTTGGCAGTGTGGAAGATCAGAGGAATCTTGGGGTCTGAGTCCATAGGACACTCAAAGCTGCTGCGCAGGTTGACTCTGTGGTTAAGAAGGCGTACAGTGCATTGGCCTTCATCAACCATGGGATTGAGTTCAAGAGCCGAGTGGTAATGTTGCAGCTATATAGGACCCTGGTCAGACCCCACTTGGAGTACTGTGCTCAGTTCTGGTCACCTCACTACAGGAAGGATGTGGAAATCATAGAAAGGGTGCAGAGGAGATTTACAAGGATGTTGCCTGGATTGGGGAGCATGCCTTATGGGAATAGGTTGAGTGAACTTGGCCTTTTCTCCTTGGAGTGATGGAGGATGAGAGGTGACCTGATAGAAGTGTATAAGATGATGACAGGTATTGATTGTGTGGATAGTCAGAAGCTTTTCCCCAGGGCTGAAATGACTAGCATGAGATTGCACAGTTTTAAGGTGCTTGGAAGTACGTACAGAGGAGATGTCAGGGGTAGGTTTTTTATGCAGAGTTTTGAATACATGGAATGAGCTGCCTGCAATGGTGATGGAGGCGGATACGATAGGGTCTTTTAAGAGACTCCTGGATAGGTACATGGAGAAAAGTAGAGGTCTATGGGTAACCCAAGGTAATTTCTAAAGTAAGTACATGTTCAACACAGCATTGTGAGCCAAAGGGCCTGTTTTGTGCTGTAGGCTTTCTGTGTTACTACGTAATATTATTTTGACCTCTTGGGGAATCAACCTGTCCCTAATTGTAAAATTCTACCCACCTGCTAATGGTGTGTGTTAGATTAATCTACAGAAAATGTGGTAGTTGAACCAGTGATATCATGACCTTTACAGGTGGTAGTGTATAAACATACTGTTAGTTTAGTGTTTTGGAGAATTGGTAATGATACTACTAATGTCATTTTATACGAATCCTATTTTGTACTTTACCCTTCACTGTGAGTTGCAGAGGGATGGACAGCTGGTTTGTATGATGATGGTATACTTAATGCTTGATTTTAGTTTATATGGCTTGTAATCAAATGGTATTTCTTTATTCCTAAAATGACTGGATATAGTAAAATTTTCACAAATTGGTAAAGAGTGATGTAAAGATGAATAAAGAATATGGAGCTTGGAATATTTAAAGAGCTGAAAATCAACTTTATGGGTAGAATTTGTCCAGAGATTTTGAGGCAATTATGTAGATGGTACTACTGGAGGAGCACTATACTGTACCCTCTCTCAGGAAATGAGGCTGGGAAAGTGATTAGTGTCCATAATTCTGTTTGTTTCAATGTCACTTTGGAAAAAGACGGACTGGTCCTCAAGTTAAAGGGGGGGAGGCTAATTTCAATGGCAAAAGGCAGGAAATTGCAAAGGTTGATTGGGAGCGGCAGTTTGCTGGTAAAAGGATGTCTGATCAGTGGGAGGCATTTAAAAATGAGATAGAAATACACTTAAAGAGGAAATTATAAGTGTAAAAAGGCGTCATGAGATAGCTCTTTAGATCTTTGTTTGCCACAAGTGAGGTTCTGTAAGACCAGATTATAGCTAATATAGTATCTGTATTTAAGAAGGGAAGCAGAAATAAGCCAGAGTGCTGCAGGCTTGTGAGCCTTGTGCAGTGGTGGAAAGTTATTGAAATGGATTTGGAAAGATGGGATACTGAATATTTGCATTTAGAAAGCCATGGAGTGATTAGGGATAATCAACGTGACTTTGAGGGAAATCATGTTTCATGAATATGATTTTTTTAAAGAAGTTAAGAGGATTGATGAGGGCAGTAGATGTCATCCAATGGGCTTTAGCAAGGGCTTTGACAATGTCCCACATGTTAGGCTGATTTGAACGGTGAGAAGATATGGGATCCAGAGTAAAGTAGCAAATTGGATGTAAAAGTGGTAGAAGGCAAAGGGCAGTAGTTATTTTTCAGACTGGAGGCCTGTAACCAATGGTGTGCTACAGGGCTTGATCCTGGTTCCCTTTGGCATAGATATCAAAGATATTGATGAGAATAAAGATGGTATGACTCGTAAGTTTGTCAATGACACTAAATTTGGGAGAGTAGTGGTCAGTGAAGAAGGTTGTCTAAAGTAATAATGCAATGTAGGTGTAGGTCAGTTGGGAAAATGGGCAAGGAAATGGCAGATGGAATTTAACCCCAACAATGGTGAAGTGATGTATTTTGAGACGTTAAACCAGGGCAGGGCATGAAGTGGCAATATGGGTAGATTCAAGGAATTAGAATCTTGTCTTAGCATTGGCATATAAATTTGTTGTTTTGTGGCAGCAGTACACTGCAATATATAATTAAAGCTATAAATTACAATAAATCCATACTTATTATAACTTATAATTATATCCTTGATGGTAACAAAAAGAAGACCTGTCCTGGGTGAAGGGGTCCTTAATGATGGATGCTGCCTTTTTGAGGTATCGCCTTTTGAAGGTTTCCTGGATGCTGGGGAGCCTACTGTCCACGTTGGAGCTGGCTGAGTTTACAATTTTCTGAAGCTCTTTCCAATCTAATGCAATGGTCCCTGCATATCAGATAGTGATGCAACCAGTTAGAATGCTCTCCACACTACATCTGTAGAAAATTGCGAGTGTCTTAGGTGACATACCAAGTCTCCTCAAATTCCAAATGAAATCTAGTCACCATCATGCCTTCCTTGTAGTTGCATCAATAAATTGGACCCAGGATAGGTCTTCAGAGATAATGAACTTGAAACAGCTCACCCTTTCCACTACTGATCTCTCAATGGAATGTTTGCCTTGAGAGGCGGAATGACAGGGATATTTAAAATTATGAGAAGCAGAAATAGCCTGTATCCCCTGTAGGGGTGCCTAAAACTAGAGGGCATGTTTAAGCAAAGGGAGAAGGGAAATTCAGGGGTAAATTTTTCACACAATGTATTGATATCTGAATTAAACTGCCAGAAGAAGTGATGGAGGCAAGGATTTAACATTTAAGAGGCAGTTGTATGAACAGGGGCACAGAGGAACATGAATTTAATGTAAACCAAGTTGGATTAGTACAAATAGGTATGATGGTAAACATAGATATGGTGAGTCAAAGAGTGCTTTTCTGTGCTGCACAATATTTTCCAATGGTAGCCAGTCTTAAACTATAGGGTAGTGGTCACCAACCTTTTTAAGCCCAAGATCCACTACCTTGGCCTTAGTGAAAGGTGAGATTGACCCCAAATCGATTAGTTACATGCATGCGCACTGGGGCAGAGAAGACCAGAAGTAAAACCCCACAACGCATAAGTTGAAATAATGTATAAACACCAGGAGTACCCGCCCTTTTTTTTTGCACCGCAGACTGGTTTAATATTGACAATATTCTTGCGGACCGGCTGGCGGGGGGAGGGGTGATAAACACGACGGGAATACACCAATACTCGAAGGGGGTTCCTTATGTCCAGTCTATTCCGCAATTTAGTTTTCGCGGTTCTCGGCACTTAGCTGCTGTCCCACGTTGCTCACGTTTTTTCCGCTGAGAAAACTCAGTAGGTTTGTCTTTAAGTGCAGGGTGCTTGGACTCAAGGTACCGAAGCAGTTTTGAGAGCTTCATTGCCTCATTAGACAGCCTCCCACCCGCCCGCTGCCAGACGCCTTGGCCAGGTGTGGCTGATCGCAGGTGGGGTGAGGGGACAAGGTCAGGGCCGGAGGTCCCTGTGCCGGGGCTGCGGCGGTCGCAGTCCGGAGAGAACGAGCGAGTGAGGAGAGCGACAGGCCCGCGCCCACCCCCCCTTGTAAGATTTATCGGCCGACAAAAGTTTGTTTCAGTAGATCGCAGCGCGGTAGCTGCTCTGATAATTACGAAACCCTGAGCCTGAATTAGGTTGTCTGCAAATATTTTAGCACCGGGTTCCCCACGAACATTCGGTGTGCGAAACAGGTTTAGAGGCGGTGCCCATCTGTCCCGCGCTCCAGGCCTGTAGCAACTGCACTTCCTGCTGGCCGCGCGAGGGTATCACTGCGGTTAGGTGACTGATAACCTCGCGTGGATTAAAGTTCAACAGTGGGCTGATAGGGAATGAGGAAAGGTGCAGCTGATTCATATTGTTTCCTTGCGGCCCAGTGGTTGGGGACCACTGAAGTACACTGTGTAGTGTGGGGAAGCTACACGCATGTGCACTGGGCAGAAAGAACAGAACTAAAACCCCGCAACCTGGAAACAATCTCTCAACAGTATTTGTGTATTTATTTTTCTTTTTTTCGGGATCTACTGGGAAATTCTCGAAAGATCAACCAGTCGATCACAATCAACGGTGGGGCGACCACTACTATAGGGCATGGGTTGAAGGTGAGAACAAGAAAATTTATAAACAAAATGAGGGGTAGCTTTATTAAACAAAAGGTAGGGGGTATATTGGGCAACCCACTAGAGAAGGTGGTAGAGGCAAGTACAGTTACAATATTTAAGACATTTAGGTATGTGGATAGGAAAAGAGAGGAATATAATAATAATTTCTTTATAGAGCACTTTTCATACAGACTATGTAATTCAAAGTACTTTACAACAGAATAAAATGTAAAAGTGAAATAGAGATAAAAAGATGTTAGTTAAAAGCAAAGCTAAATAGGTTTTGTGCTGGCATTTAACAATGTCAACTGAATCTGTATTCCCTTATAGTTTTAGGTATTGAGTTCCACAGTTGAGACGTAGTTCAAAAATGCTGGACCGCCCCCCCCCCCCCCCAATTTTTTTTTAAGCATGTCGCACCAGACATTCAGCCATTCTTGTCTGGTGCATGGTGTCAGGATTGGTCTCCTTTCGGATTAATCAGGTCACGATATGAGTGTTCCTGACTTGACCCTTGTATTTTTTTATGAGGCCAAGTGGCTAGCTCAATGCTCAACCCGGCATGGATGGAAAGCCTGCTCGGGGGTGGCCCAACTTGGATTCGAACTTGGGAGCCTTTGCTCCGGAGTCCGGCACTGATGCCATTGTGCCACCAGCTGACCCAGTTTTGAGGGATATTGTTTAAAGTTAGGAAACTGGTGGAAAAAAAACCTGAGAGCTCGAGCAGGGTTATAAAGCAAAAGTGATTCTGTGATGTACTCCAGTCCCAGACCTTTGAGAGCTTTGTGCTGTGCATGGGGAAATGGGACTTGTTCAAGTTGATAACTTGGTCAGAATGGATAACTTGGGATGAAAGGCCTGCTTCCATGCTATAGAACTATGATTATAAGCATAAATTTTTATTTTTTAATTCCGCTCATTCCCCTCCTGCACCTCCTCCCCACTTCTCACTTTCCCTTCAATTCAGGGTTCCTAGCATATGAAAAGTTTCTTCTGTCACCCACCAAATGCATTGTGCATCTCAGCCCTTCATTTCCATTATTGGCTGATTTATCTGGTGTATAGACTTGTAGCCCAGACTTTGATAGATGTTCTTTCAAAGATTGGCAAGCTGTGATTTTGAAAACACTTTCACCAGATGCAAAATATAACAACGATCCATTCCATTTTAATTAAATATTACATAAACCAAGCATTCCAATGTGTTCTGTTGTAAATCTTTAAATGGGTGTGGAAATCATTTATCTTTGCTGTTGAATGAAGAATATTTTGGCTGCCTTTTTTATATTTGAGTCTTTTTGCTGACTTTATTGCAGTCATAATATGCAGGGCGGCGAGTCTGTGTAAGTTGATATGAAATGGCTTGAAGCCATCAAAGGAAAAAGTTTGTGAAATGCAAAAACACAAAACTACACGCTAGCAACTCAACAGCATTTTAATTTTGTTGTAACTAACAGAGAGGAAGTGGGAGGGAGAAATGAGGAAGTGGGAGGGAGAAAAAAGGAAGTGCTTTGTTTATTGTAGAACAATGATGTGAAAAATGCAACATGGTGTTAAACAGGAGTCTAGACATGGAAATTACAAGGAGATTCCAGATTGATATGTCTCATAGTCACATAGGCTACATTAACAGAGACATCTGGACCCGGCGCCAGATTGTGGCAATCCCATGTTGCATTTATTCCGGGAAAAAGATCCAAAATCTCTCATTCGTTTTGTTTACAGTTGTTATAGTATCTAGTACTTTCAGAAAATCATGGCTCCTATTCTTAGGGAAATGAATAAAGGCTGCCTAAAGCATTTATTGTTGGACAATCCTGTTGAAAGGCAGATTATGCAAATTATGTGGGTAAATTTCCCTGCTTTTATTAACTTGCAATAACATTCTTCAATAGATCCGTTCTTGGCCCTTTGGTTTGCAGACAACTTCCTCCATTTTAAATAAAACCATAAGACATAGGAGCAGAATTAGACCATGCGGCCCATCAAGTCTGCTCCACCATTCCATCATGGTTGACTTGTTATCCCTCTCAGCCCCATTCTTCTGTCTTCTCCCCATAACCTTTGCCCTAATTAATCAAGAACTATCAAACTCTGCTTTAAATGTACTTAATGACTTGGGCTCCACAGACGTCCGTGGCAGCAAATTCCACAGGTTCACCATCCAATGGCTAAGGAAATTCCTCCTTGTCTCTGTTCTAAATGGACATTCCTCTTTTCTAGACTATGTTCTCTGGTCCAAGGCTCACTCACTATAGGAAACATCCACTAGTCCTTTCAATATTTGATAGGTTTCAATGAGATCTCTTCCTCCTCCCCCCCCCCCCCCCCCCCCAATTCTTCTAAACTACAATGAGTACAGGCCATCAAATGAGTCTTGTACATTAACCCTTTCTTTCCCAGAAAATTCGCATGAACCTTCTTTGGACCCTCTCTGATTTCAGCACGCCTTTTTTTTTAAAGATGAAGGGCCCAAGTCTACTCTCAGTACTCCAAGTTCTGTCTTATAAGCCTCAGCATCACATCCTTGCACTATTCTAGATCTCTCAAAATGAGTGCTAACATTGCAATGGCCTTCCTTACCAATAACTCAAACTGCAAGTGAACCTTTACGGAATCTTGCACAAGGACTCCTTCAAGTCTCTTTACACCTCTGATTTTTAAAATAATTTTCTTTCTATTTAGAAAATAATTTATGTCTTTATTCCTTCTAAAGTATATGATCACAACACCATAAGATTTAGGAGCAGAAGTAGGCCATTTGGCCCATTGAGTCTGCTCCGCCATTCATTCATGGCCTGATCTACTTCATCCAGTCATCCCCACTCCCCTGCTTTCACCCCATAGCCTTTGATACCCTGGCTAATCAAGAACATATCTATCTTTGCCTTAAATACACCCAATGACTTGGCCTCCACAGCTGCTTGTGGCAACAAATTCCACAGGTTTACCACCCCTCTGACTGAAGTAATTTCTCTGCAACTTAGTTCTAAAGGGATGCCCTTCAATCCTGAAGTCGTGCCCTCTTGGCCTAGAATCCCCTACCATGGGAAATAACTTTGCCATATCTAATCTGTTCAGGCCAACATTTGGAATGTTTCTATGAGATCCTCCCTCATTCTCCTGAACTCCAGGGAATACAGCCCAAGAGCTGCCAGATGTTCCTCATACAGTAACCCTCTGATTCCTGGAATCATTCTTGTGAATTTTCTCTGAACCCTTTCTAATGTCAGTATATCCTTTCTAAAATAAGGAGCCTGCAGGCAGGTTAGCCTTTAGGGTATCTTGCACAAGGACTCCTATGTCTCTTTGCATCTCTGCATTTTGAATTCTCCCCCCATCTAAATAATAGTCTGCCCGTTTATTTCTTCCACCAAAGTGCATGACCATACACTTTCCTACGTTGTATTCCATCTGCCACTGTGCCCATTTTTTCCATTTGTCTAACATTTTCTGCAACTTATATTTTATGTTAACCTCTGGTTGGTTTCCAGTGTTACCAACCAGAGTTCTGGTGCTGAGTGAAATCTGACTCGAGCTGAAACAATATAAAAGAGGCCGACTTCATTTCCCCTGTAAGATGAGCTGGTCTGAGACTGCTGTCCTATCCACTTGCCTTTCCAAGCAGAGTTCAAAACACTCAGCAGTCGGAGCTCAGATTAGAAGTTAGATCTACCAAACTCATGGTCTAGAAAATCCAAACTTTCTTTTTCTTGGTTTTAGTGTCAGATTCTCAGAAACTGTAAGCAAGAAGTGATTTCAAGAATTTCAAGGACACAGGTTCTTAAACAACTTACCCATGGAATGGATAAAATGAGTATTGATAGAAGGCAAGAGTATCACATCTGTATTTGCAGCAAAACTTCTTACTAGCAACCCAGAAGCACAGAAGTTGAGAACTTGAACAAAACGATAGACTTGGTGTTTGTGCAATTTAGTGTTTAGATGTTTGAGTATATTGCATCAGTGACTGTACATTGCGTGGAGATACTAGATGGTTTGTAATGGTATGAAGTAAATGATCATAAAGTTGGGAAGATTGTATGAAAAGATGCCACTTGGCCCACTGAGTTGTTGTTAGCTTTACGCAAGAGTAATTAAATTGTTCTCACATGCCTCTCCTCTCCCTATCTTGTAATTATTTTCCCTTCAAGTTCTTACCCAGTTTTCTTCTGCACATCATCATTGAATCTCTCTGTCCCTGCTATCCCCCTTGCAGTGCATTTGAGATGCCAACTAATTGCATGTAAAAATACTGCTTTCCTGGTATCTTTTTTCATTTGTCAGTCATCTACGTTCTGCAGTACTGTGCGTAAGTCTTGGGCACATGTATATAGCTGAGGGTATTTGAGACTTGCACAGTACTGTATTTATTAGCATAGAATGGAGAGTGGGTTTGTAAATTTGGCAGAAGTAAAGAGTGTTGGTATTGGCAAAGGTGAAACATCATGGGAGGAGTGTGGGACAGATGGCAGAGGAGTGCCAAGGTTTTGGGGGTTGGGATGGGGGTGCAGACAGACCCAGGCCTGAGACGCCAGTTATTTGATTCTAAACAATTAGTTTATTGATCATTACAGAATATCTCTCTGGTGCTTCCTACTCCCTCCCTGCTTCCTTCCACTTTTCCCAACCATGATTCCCCTCTCCCCTGCCCCTTTCCCACTCTCAGTCCACAGAGGCCCATATCATAATCCGGTTTATCATCACTCACACGTTTAAATTGCAAGAGTCTTTGACAACCTAGCTATCTCTATCTGTCTAACTAACTCTTTTCTCTCTGTCTGTGTCTGTCTCTGTCTGTCTATCTCTTTTGCGCAGTCAGTTGGTTCTGGATCTTTCTGCCAAGAGAAAAAGTAATAAGTCTGTCCAAAATCCTATTACTTTGAGACAATTATGCTATCATCATTGGGAAATTATTGCTTTGGGAAATGCAAGGCATCTGACTGCAAGGTCCTACAAAGGATTGTGAGGGCTGTTGAGAGGATTATTGGGGTCTCACTCCTACTCATCTCAGATATTTATCAGGAATACTGCATATGTAGGGTCTTTTGCATTGCCAGTGATCCTGTTCGTCCATCCAACAATTTCCCTACCATTAGGCAGGAGTTACTGTTAGGATAATTAACAGCTTCTTCCCACAGGTTGTGAAGCTACTGAACTCTCTACCACCATCCAGGTCTCAATAAATATGAAGCACCTGTAGTGCTATACTGTTTACTTTTTAACTTGAATCATAAATGCACCTTACTATTAATTTATTTGTAATAATATTACTTTGCGTGTGCATTGAACATTCTCAAAACGCTGGAGGAACTTGGCAAGCCAGGCAGCATCTATGGAAAAGAATAAATAATTGACGTTTCAGGCCTAGACCCTTCATCAGCTTTGACCCATACACTTCCTTTGACCTGCCAACCCCAACTTTAAATGCATGAATGCATGCCCTCTGGTATTAAACACTTCAGCTTGTGGGGTGGGGTGGGTGGGGGGAGATGATGACTGTCTACTTTATCTATGCTTCTCAATCTTATAAACCTCTATTAGATCTCCCCTTGGCCTTTGCCACTCCAGATAAAGCAACTCAAGTTTGTCCAACCTCTCTGTTTAATACATGCATTCTACCAGGAAGCTGCCTGGATTAAATCTTTTCTGCACCCTGTCCAAAGTTTAGGCATCCTTCCTATAATGGGGCTACCAGAACTGAATGCAATATTCCAGATATGATCTAACTAAAGTTTCACAATTTCCTGATATGTTGCATTGGTACCAGAATGTGGGCTTTGCTGACTTGCCCCCAGCATTTCTTTATGTTGTGTTGGTTGTTAATGGTAGACACATTGCAATGTGTTTTTCAATGTACATGTGATAAATAAATGAATCTGAGTTATGAATTGGGGGGGGGGGGGATTGTTGGAAGACAAATCGCACACTGTAAGCTGAAGGTGTGAATCATCTGATTTTTAAAAAAACCGGCACCCATTGTTGGGCACACAATCTTTCTGATCCTTTTCAGTTTGCTCTACTACCCCTCAGCATACATTTGGTTATGGAGTTGTTCAGGATTATTTGCTAGCCCATGGTTTCCATCTTTATCCATTTATCACACTTTTTCCTAGTGAATGAGTTTGCAAAAGATGCAGGAAAATATTTGAAATGGCATGTTCCCTTTATGGAATCGGGGATGTATGGATTCTTGTTCCTAGCCGTTAGCATCCTTAGTACTTGCCTGTTTGCTCTGTACCAACTCAGCTGACATTGTTACGTTAAAGGTTTGCATTCAAGTATAGTGATATTTGCAAAACTCTGAAGTAATTATTTAAATGTAAATTCTCTCAACAGAATTTCCCTTTGTTCTGAACCAAACCAGAAATGGGAAATCTGAATTGAAGACCATGTGTTTAAAGTAGCTGCATCAAGCAGCATTTGTGCAGAGCAATAGTTATTGTTTCCTGCCAATTACTCTTTCATCCAAGGAAAAAGGTCTGTAATAAGAAATCTGTATTAGGATGGAAGGCAATAGAGATTTCAGTACTATAAATTTGATATGTGCAAAATCAAAAAAGATGGTAGTGAGGTAAGAAAAGAAAAGGTTTGCCTTTAGTGGTAATAGTGGAAATAAAATTCTATGACATTGGCCCCTGTGAATCTGGAATGTTGTAAATTGCCTCTTCAAACAGTTGTGCTTCTCCTCAGGCTTCTTTGCACTTGTTGGAAGCCAAAAAATGGAATATTGAGTGAGGCATTCTGTTACAATAGCAGGTAATGAGCAGCTTGAGATCACACTTGTGTTATGTAAGCAGGTGTTCCTGAAATTCTGCAAATAATCTCTGGTGTGTGTAAAGAACACCACAATATGAGCAGTGAATACTATATTGATAATGAAATCAGTAGAATTGTAGTAATGAAGGGTTTTGGGGTCCTAATTGATAGGCTGTAAGAAAGAGAGCAGGTGTAACCCCTCTGCTTGACTGGGCATGTGCTATGGAAAAGTAGAGCTGTTGTTGACTGAGTCTAGATGTTGTGGAAAGGATAATCCCTTCAGAATGTAGAAGGATGAGAAGGAAAAATGTGTTGGGTTGTGTCATCGTACTGGGGGTTTTGAAGATGGTGAATAATCTTATTGAATATGTGAGGCTTAAAGTAACACTAGCAATGCTGGAAGGGAGGGGATAGATTTCAGGGAACTGACTTCTATCTGAACTGACTTGATCCATAGATGTGAACTTACCACTATTCAGGACATTTACAGTGCGTAAAAAGGGCCTGAAGGATCATTGGGGACCCAAGTCACCCCAACCACAAACTGTTCCAGCTGCTACCATCTGGGAAATGGTACCGCATTATTAAAGCCAGGACCAGCAGGTTCTGGGATCGCTTCTTCCACCAGCCCATCAGACTGGTTAATTCATGCTGATACAATTGTATTTCTATGCTATCTTAACTGTCCTGTTGTACATACTATTTATTACAGATTACTATAAATTGCACTTTCCACATTTAGACAGCGATGTAAAGATTTTTACTCAGGTATATGTGAAGGATGTAAGAAATAAATTGAGTTCTATGCCACTGAGCACGCCTGCAATGAAAGAAGAGAATCTTTGGATAAAGGTAAATGAGCCCATATGGAAAACAGTTAATTTTTTTTTGTTACAACATGATGGACAGATGCTGACTAATCATGGGAATAGAACAGAGTACTTTTGGTAGCTGGGGTGGACAATAAGCTTGACAGCAGAGATAGCCCTAAATGCTTTATAACCTCCAAAGACAAAATTAATTGTTACAAAATCTTTATTAAGTTATGTATGTAAATTGCCTTCCAAATTAATAGTCTGCCACAAGTCTTCCATCAACTTTTTATAAAACACTATTGTTATGAAATATTATTCAAACAATATTTAGTTTTATATTATTCAAACAATACTCTGTCTCTGCAAATTCATGAGATTATACAGTACACAGAAGGCAAATATTTAAGAACGTGTCCTTGTCAAAACAGCTAGGTAATGAGAATAACTAAAAGTGCTGGAAATATTTTGAAAAACGCATTTTTTTTTGCTACTTTGGGCATTTTGATTGGGGCAACTTACAGATAACGACTGACACAGAACTAGATTGAACTGACCTGAATATGCCGAGACTGCTATTTTGTGCTTTATATTGTGTTTTTCACTTAAAAAATTTTTTTTTGCCGTTTGCGCAATTTGTTTTATTGCGCGAGAGTGGAGGTGTTGATGTTTTTCTTTGAATGGGTTCCATGGTGTTTCTTTGTTTTGTGGCTGTGGGAAGATAAATCTCAGGATTGCATACTGCATACATACTTTAATAATAATTGTTCTTTGAATCTATTGAAAGATAAATGTTTCATGTTTCTTTACAATCAGGTTTGGGAACAATTATAGACGTGACATTTTAAGATTAAATAAAGGGAAGTTGAGAGGTGGAGGAAGGGGGGGGAAGAAAAGATCATGTATATAAGTTAAAAAAAAAAGTTGCATTTAGTGCCTTTCATGGCTTTAGGATATCCTAAGTGTTAAAGTATCATTGAAACTATTGAGAAATACAGGAATTTATTTTGCACGCTACCAATCACACAAACGCACGTGAGGAAAATTACCAGATTATACTTGGTGGTATTGCTTCAGGAATATCTCTTGATCACTAGATCCTGCACCAGTTATTTTCTTTTGTATTTTCCATAAACAGTGGTGATGCACTGGTTTTAAAGTGTCATGTGGAAACTGGAGTTTCTGCTAGTCTAGCACTCCCATGTGCTGAACTTGAGCTCATGACTCTTTAACAGCAAAGAGAGTGGTGATGTTAACACTAAGTATTTTTCCCCTTCCTAGTCTAAGGATTGATGCCTTAATTTTTCATCCTTCTTTCAGTGTTACATTATGTGGGATGTCCAATGTGTCCCAGTAATACAAGTATAACCCCTTTACGTAGATCAGAAGCAAGTTTAATATCACTGGCATATATCGTGAAATTTGTTAACTTTGCAGCAGCTAATTTAAACCGTGTGTCAAATGAGATTGGTGTTGTGAACTATGAAAAATTCAGATGAACTTACTGACTTTCCATTCAAGTTCTTAACACCTTAATAGGGATTCAAGAATCCTTGAGATCAGAAAACAACCTGTTGGAGTGATGTGAGGGAATGCTTAATGTAGCTTGGTCCTTGCTTCACTGGTATGTTAATTTCACTTTTTAATTATGGTGTGGGGATGCTGTGCTCATGAACTAGCTACCAACATGCCTTGATTAGTGAATTGGAAAGAGTGAATCAGATAGCATATTTTGAAAAGTTAGAATTAAGTAGAATTTTAAATTACAAAGAATGAGGTTGGGGTAGAGGGAATGGAAAGGAGTATCCAAGATAGAGTAAAGACCAGAAAAAGATTGAATGGAATAAGTGGTGATGGTGGTAAAGATACATGAAATGGGAGATGAATGAAATCTGGTTCACCAGAAGAGAGGACAACAATACAATGATGCTGGAACTGTGAGGTGCAATTGGATGACAGACTATTTGAAAATATTGAATCTGGTACTAAATATTCTTCAATGTACCATGTTGGAAGATGATATGTTGTTGTTTAAGTTTATGTGGAACTTAGTTGGATTAGCATATGAGGTCCAGAAACAAAAGTGATTGGAAGTATGGACAATTAAAGTGACAACAGGAGGCTTGGAGAGCTGTCTGAAAAGTTGTCAGCTGCATTTGGGTTCTCCTCTTGTTGAGGTTGCAATATAGTGAGTACTGAATGCAAGATAGTAAATTGGATGAAATATGAATACAACTAAAAGTATTTTGGGATCTTTTAATTATCTGCCATTGTTTGGTAGACTAGATCATGAGCAAGTTTGTAATAATTTTTTTGCCCAAACAATGGTAGAGAAACAGCCTTTTGTATGGCTGCAGTTACACTGGAAGCAGGTGCTCAAAAACCAGGAAAGATGGAAGATGGATCTTTTGGTAATTGTACAGGCTGAACCCTTTGTAGAGACAGCAGAGGATTGCTTCCTGTGCATATGGTAAACATTAACAATTGTTGGAAGAAAGCAGCAGTTCTCAGACTTCAGGAAACAATTTAATTGGTCACACACACACAACACTAGGAACTCAGACTTTTCAAACTGACCTTTCAAATTTAGTGCAGTATTACTGTAACTTGTCAAGGTGAAATATATAAATCTGTTTAATAGCCTCTGACCACCTACAGAAGGATATTATTGGATCATCTTAAACACTTAAGTTTACTATCTCCATTAATCTTAGATTCTTTTTCTGAACAAATAGCCCATGGCTGAACTCAGTATATATTTTGGACTAAGTGTTATAACTGTATATTTGTAATGTTAAAGTGTCAGGCATTCAGCATACCCATTTAAAGTCTTGGAGAAAAAAAACATTGTCTACAGAGATAATCATACATACCTAGAATTCATTGAACAGCGAAGGGATAGCAGTCTGTGGTATTCCCCATGGAGCTACTGACTGACATTTCTGTATCTGTTTTTAGAATTGTTTTCAAAACACTTTGTGTAGATGAGAGAGAGGGTTATGTTTTAAATGCTTGCCACGTGCATAGTTTGCATCCTTTAAGTTGCAAGTAGTGTTTTTGGTATGGCATCATGTCACTGGGTTTGGATTTTTGTTTATCATTTATTTTGGGTATGCTGAAGCTGGTGAGGCTGAACAAATTTGAAACTCTGGAACTGTGGGCTTCAAATTTTAAACTGAAACCGTGGCCTTGTAATTTTAAACCAAATCTATTTGGGGTAGTGTCTGGGTGTGTAGTAACTAATTGATAGAGATTGATTACTATGATTAGACACAACTCCATAGTTGAATCATGCAGCAACCAAGAAATCAAGCTAGTTCAACCCCTGTTTTTTTTTTACCTTGCATATCCTATGTTTCCCAAGGCATTTTAGTTTCTTATACATCACCACTGCTATGGATAATTACATGTTTCAGTTCATTCAAAGGAAGTAATAGTGCATTTTGGTTTTGAGTGAAGGAAAGACAGGTTAAATTACTGAAACAGCTAGGCTAGACAGCTCTGCTTGTCAGGCATGTTGCCTGCTGTGGTAAATTTGTGGTAAAACTGTGTTATAAATAGTTTCCACCATTTAAAAGAATGTCCCAAATTTCCTTGGTGCCATGTCAATCTACGTCTAAGAAAGGAAGATGTATAGCCAGTTCCTCTACCACTACAAAGTGGGCAAAGACAATACTGGTTTTTCAACAGGACCCCACCACTAAGGACATCTTTCCCTCTCTAACACTCAGTGCTTTTCACAGGGATTGTGACTGCCTGGTCCACACGTCCCTCCCCACAGATCTCCCACCTGGCACTTATCCCTGCAAGTGTAAATGCTACACTTGTCCCTACACCTCATCTCTTACCACCATTCAGGGCCCCAAACAGTCCTTCCAGGTGAGGCAACACTTCACTTGTGAGTCTGTTGGGGTAATCTATTGCATCCGGTGCTCCTGGTGCGGCCTCTACATCGGCGAGACCCGACACAGATTGGGGGACTGCCTCGTCGAGCATCTACGCTCCGTCCACCACAACAGACAGGATCTCCCGGTTGCCACTCACTTCAACTCTCCTTCACATTCCCATTTGGATATGTCCATACATGGCCTCCCCTACTGCCATGATGGGGCCAAACTTCGGTTGGAGGAACAACATCTCATATACCGTCTGGGTAGTTCCAGCCCCTTGGTATGAACATCGAATTCTCCAACTTCTGGTAATTCCCTCCCTCTCCCTTCCCCCATCCCACCTTCACTCTGTCTCCTAGCTGCCTATCACCTCTCATGACTCTGCCTTCTTCTACTACCCATAGTGCTTTCCCCTTAGATTCCTTCTTCACCTCTCCTGCCTATCCCCTCCCTGCTTCCCCTCCCCCACCCCTTGATCTTTCCTCTGATTGGTTTTCCACCCTCCCCCCCCACCTTCTTTATAGGGCCCCTGCCCCCTCCTCCTTTAGTCCTGACGAAGGGTCTTGACCCGAAACGTTGACTGCTTCTTTCAGTGGATGCTGCACGGCCTGCTGAGTTCATCCAGCTTTTTTGTACGTCTTGATTTGACCACAGCATCTGCAGTGTACTTTGTGTTTACAATACTGGTTTGTTTGCCTTCTGATATCTCTCGCCCTCTCTTTTTTGGAGTAAACTTGAGACTAATACCTATAATCGCTAGTATGTTTATGTTGAATTCAGGAATTCACCATACTGTGGACTTGATTCTATTGGTTCACAATACCAATTGTGGTCATAAACACAAGACGTTCTGCAGATTTTGGAAATGCAGAGTAACACATACAAAATGCTGGAGGAACTCAGCAGGTTATGCGGCATCTAAGGAAAGAAATTGAGAGTTGAAGTTTCAGACCGAGACCCTTCATCAGGACTGATAAATTATCTTGGCTTGAAATGTTGACTGTTCCTTTCCTTAGAAAGCCTGTCCATAAGACCATAAATATAGGAGCAGAATTAAGCCAAGGCCCATTGAGTCTGCCCCACCTTTTCATCATGAGTGATCCATATTGCCTCAAGGCCCCAATCTCCTGCCTTTTTCCCCATATCCCTTCATGCCCTGACTGATCAAGAATCTGTCCACCTCTGCATAACTATACCCAACGACTTGGCCCTCACAACCACCCTTGGCAACGAATTCCACAGATTTACCACTCATTGCTAAAGAAATTCCTCTTCGTCTCTGTTCTGAAAGGACACCCCTCTATTCTGAGGCTGTTTCCTGTGGTCTTAGACTCGCCCACCAAAGGTAACATCCTCTCCATATCCTCTGTATTAAGACCTTTCAACATTCAACATGTTTCAATGAGGTCACCCTCCATTCTTCTGAATTCCAGTGAGTAGAGGCCCAGAGACATTAAATAATCCTCATATGACAAGCCTTTCAATCATGGAATAATTTTCTTGAACCTTCTCCAATGTCAGCACATCCTTTTTAAGATATGGGGCCCAAAACTACTCTCAATACTCTAAATGAGGCCTCACTAGTACTTTCTAAAGCCTCAACATTACATCTTTGCTTTTATATTCTAGTCATCTGCAAATTAATGCTAACATTGCAATTGCCTTCCTCATCACCGACTCAACCTGCAAAATAACCTTTAGAAGATCTGTCCTGCTGAGTTCCTCCAGCATTTTGTGTGTATTACTATAGTGGTGTTTTCCATTAGAGTGGGTTTTTTTCAGCCTTTGAATGTTAAGCATTCAAATGCTAAAATGTTTTGTGAATTTCCACACCTTAAATAACCGAACAATCAGAGGTGTGAAATGGAAACCAGGAGTTTCCCTAAAAGGAAGGGCAGGAAAATAGAACATGTTGAAGTGGCCAATTCTTGTGCACTTCTGAGCAGTTGGCTACAGAGCAGTATTGGCAGAAATGGAGGTTTTCTGCCTGGCCAGACTGTCAGGAGCTGTAAGCCGACAGAAAGAAAAACGGTCTCCTCTTACGCAGAGTATTAGAGACAACTGTAGTGACACCTCTGGTCATACACCTAACTCACTATGAAATGGATCTGAGAAGTTTCACTGATATGGTCACTTGCATTTAGTAACGTGTAATCCATTGCAGTCTGGTTAAAGTAGGCTAGGATAGTGAAGGGGGTGGGGAGTGATCATTTTAGAGAAAAATACATGTGATATTAAAGGTTTGCTTACAAGATTGAAACTGATAGGATCATTTAAAACCAGATGCAATTCACACGACATTTTTTATAAAGGAGTGCGTTTTAAACAAGAAACTGCAAGACAGTGATCTTCTTCCTGCTTTACATTTTACTAATATTCATATTAAAATAACTTTCTCCCTTGTGCATATTCTGTCAGGTTGTAAAGGTATTATGATTTTTTCCACCATCCTTTAAAATACTGGTTGCAAACCTAATTCTTTGACTTCTGAGTATGGATAATACATTGCTTATAGTGTACTACTGTATGCCTTCAGAAGATTGGAGACTGGTATTTTTGTCTGAAATGGTTTCATTCCAGCCATAAGAGTAATTGGAATGCAGTCAGTCTCTGGAGGAGTGAAGGGGAATCTGGCAACAAGAGCAGTTGAGAGCATTATTCAGATTAGTGCACCCAGCCATTCATTATTGCTACACACGTTAGTACAGTGTATCATTGTGTTTCGACAGCTGGGACTTGTTTAAGTTGACCGATTATATGATAGAGTAAGGGTGTGCAGCTGTTATTGCAAGTTCACAAAATAAAGTAAGGTTTTAATAATTTTAATCAAATACCATTGTGATAAATGTTCTTGCTTTGTTTTTTTTAATAAGGTGAATAATGTTGTGAACCCTATTGAAGCCTTGAAGATGTGGGTTTTCAAGCATGATCAGAATGTTATGATTTTTAATATTAAGTTCACTTTTAAACAAAAATAATTAATTGATTATGGCAAAATTTACTAATAAAATGATGTTTAGGATAGTTTATTATGAAAGTTTTGCATTTCTGTCATTTTTCATGGGAACAAAAGAGGTCATTTATCCCTTCAAGTCTCTTCCACCATTCAATGATCATGTGATCTAATCACAAATTCACTACTTATCCTTCTTGGACCATGGTTCAAGCCTGGTTCAAATGAAGCTTAATCCACTGATACAGCTACTTCCTATCCTGTAATGATTGCTAGTAAGCTATGAAATGGAATTTCTCTTTCAGCTACATGTTCACCTTCATAATCTGATTTTTTTTTTCCCCTATGCTAGTTTCAGTTATCTTAGAATCCTTGAAGTACGGTTCTTAATTATGCTATACACTCAGTGGCCATTTTATTAGGTAAATCTTCTTAATGCAAGTATCTAATCAGCCAATCGAGGCACCAATTCAGTGCATAAAAAGCAGGAAGACATGGTCAAAAGATTCAGTTATTGATAAGACAAAACATTGAAATGGGGAAGAAAAGTGATCTACGTGAGTTTGACCATGGAATGATTGTTGGTGTCAGACAGTGTGGTTTGAGTATCTCAGAAATTGCTGATCTTGTGGAATTTTCATGCACAACAATCTATAGAGTTTACAGAGATTGGTGCGAAAAACAACTAAAAATCCAGCGAGCAGCAGTTCTGTTGGTGAAAGCACCTTGTTAATGAGAGAGGTCAGAGGAGAATTGCCAGATTGGTTCAAGCTGACAGGAAGGCGATAGTTACTGAAATAACCATGTTTTACAACAGTGGTGGCCAGAACATGCAACATGTCGAACCTTGAAGTAGATGGGCTATAACAACCGAAGACCGCAAACATACGCCCAGTGACCACTTTATTAGGTACAGGATGTATCTCTCATAAAGTTGCCGCTCAGTGTATATTTGAGGTACTCAGGAAACAGAACCCCTTTCCCATGTGGACTATCCTGATGTGCACCACAGTGACTAGATCTTTCCTTGGTCCTCCAATCATCTCTTTTACTAGTTTTGAATATACTTCTACCGGAAGGGCAACATGCCAATCATGAGCATTGATCTTGGTGGGTAAAGTTGTATTATGATTGTCATTGGACTCGGTGCCAAGGCATACTCCTCGTGGACTAATCCTTTTGTTCCAGGAACATTCCCATGGAACACCATGGGACCCGATCTATTGCTAGCAGATCCTTTCTTGGATATGTGGCCCAAAAATGCTCACAAGTCTAGAATCAGAGGGCACAGCCTCAGAATAGGATGGATGTCCCTTTAGAACAGAGATGAGGAATTTTTTCACCAGAGGGTGGTGAATCTGGAGGCCAAGCTATTGGGTATATTTAAAGTGGACGTTGATAGGTTCTTGATTAGTAAGGGCATCAGAGGGATGAAGTCTGGACAATGGGGTTCAGAGGTAAAATAAATCAGCTATGATCGAATGTCAGAGTAGGCTTGATGGACTGAATGGCCTAATTCTGCTCTTTTCTTATGACCTTCTAGTATCTGGAGACCTGAACTATGAATCTGGAGATGTAAGCTTAGGAGAATTTAAATTCAAGTAATTAATTAAACACTTGTCACAGTACTGTTAAGCATGAATCTATTTAATTGTTATTTCAAATGTTGCAGGATTTATTAATGTCCTTCAGGGTCCACATTTTTTTTCAGTCGGGCCTATGAAATCTGGATTGACAAACGAGGTTTACACTGCCTTCTGAAAGCCATTTATTTTATGAGGAAAATTAAGGTTGCCCAATTAATAAAGGTCTCCTCATTGATGACCAGGAAAATATCTTAAAACACCACAAAGGTTCTGACTGTTCAAATAAGTGAATGGAAGATAGATCGAGGTAGTGAATTGTATGTTCTCAAGAGACATTGTGGTAAGGAAGGTTGAGTAAAACCCATTCCATCACATGCATGAATGTTCAAACCATTTTCGTGTGTTCCTTATTTAGTGAAGCTACAGCCTGGCAGAAGCAAACACCTGCCTGAATATTGTGCTTCCCTAGCATTGATGGCTGAGCAATTTCACAACATGATTTGGTTTGGATATATGGTGACTCTCATTACGTAGGAGATGTGACCCAACAGAGTGTATAAATTATATTGAATGGACTGTTTTTTAAAAAAAAAAGCAAACTGCTGGATGATCTCAGGGTGTCAGAGAGCATCTGTGGGGGCAGTGGAACTGTTGATGTGTTGGGTCCAGACCTTGCATCAAGGTTTAACCTCTCAAAACGAAGCTTTTCCGCTTTCTGTGGTTAACGGAATCCTCTTGTCTTATGAGGATAGGTTGAATGAACTCGAGCTTTTCTCTTTGGAGGGAAGGAGGATGAGAAGTGGTTTGATGGAGTATACAAGGTAAGAGGCAAAGATAGAGAGGGTAGCAAGAGTCTTTTTCCCAGGGTGGAAATGGTAAAGGGGGTGTAATTTAAAGGTAATTGTTAGAAAGCTTGGGTGGGGGAATGTCAGAAGTAAGTTTTTATTTTGTGCACAGTGGTGGGTACATGGAATGCCCAGGTAGGGGTGGTTGTAGAGGCAGATACATTAGGGATATCTAAGAAATTTTGGCTGAGTGGTGCTACAGCAACAACCTCTTACTCAGTCAGCAAAATCAAGGAACTGCTTATTGACTTCAGGAGGAGGAAACTGGAGGTCTAATTGCCAGTCCTCATCAGGGGTTCAGAGGTAGAGAGGGTCAGAAAATGTAAATTTCTCAGTTTTATCATTTCAGAGAACCAATCTGTCCTAAGTGCAATTATGAAGAAGGCATGGCAGTGCCTCTACTTCCTTAGGAATTTGCGAAGATTTGGCATGACATCTAAAACTTTAACAAACTTCTATAGATATGTAGTGGAGAATTTATTAACAGGCTGCATCATAGTATGGTATAGAAACGCCAATGTCCTTAAATGGAAAATCCTTCAAAAGGTATTGGATGCAGCCCAGTTCATCAAGGGTAAAACCCTACCAACCATTGAGCACATCTATATAGAGTATTTTCGCAGGAAAACATCAATCATCACGGACCCCCACCACCCAGGGTCATGTACTCTCTCACTGCTACCACCAGGAAGAAGGTACAGGAGCTTCAGGACTCAAACAACTGGGTTCAAGAACAGTTATTACCCCTCAACCATCAATCTACTGAATGAGAAGGATAACTTCACTCAACTTCACAACTTCATTTGCCCCGTCACTGAACTGTTCCCAAAACCTGTGGACTCACTTTCAAGGACTCTTCATCTCTATTCATGATAATTACTGCTTATTTATATATTATCATACTTTTTTCTTTCTTTTTATCTTTTGAACACTGGTTCTCTGCCCTGTTGGTGCAATCCTTTATTGATTCTATTATGGTTATTGAATTTATTGAGTATGCTCACAAGAAACTGAAACTCAGGGTTGTATAAAATGATATATACGTACATTGATAATTTACTTTGAACTCTGACTGGCTGAGTTCCCATACAGTTTGTTTTTGTTTTGCTCCAGATTCCAGTATTTGCTGTCTCTTGAATGTACTGTCTTCTCTTCCATTAAGTTAGTGACTATATTTCAAAAATATTACATTTGCAATGAAATGTTATGGTAGGGACTATGAAGAATTACCAGCTAGTCACTGAATCTGACATTGTCTTGGACATCTGTACCCTCGATAGGTAGAACATTGTTGGATAAGCTCAAGTAAGTTTATTTTTTTGGTTCACTTGCTATCTGCTGCAGACTTAGTTTGGTCATTGGTGCTGCAGAAGTTAATAAAGTACTAACCAGAGTACTTATGGTACTTCTTACTTTCTGCTGTATAAAGATTAAAGATCATAGATTAGCTTTATTTATTAAATGTACATCAAATCAAATCAGTAAGAATTGTGCTGGGCAGTCTGCGAGTGTCACACACTTTTGTGCCAACATGCCATGCCCACAACTCACTAACCCTAACCCGTACATCTTTGGAATGTGGGAGGGAGCTAGAACACTTGGAGGAAACTCTCGCAGTCACTGGCAGAACGTACAATTCCTTACCAACAATCTTACAGCTGACGCTGTTAAGCATTGTGCTAACTGCTTCACTGTGCTTGAGATGCTGCTTGATACTTAGTATCTGAGGGAAGTGGTGATCTGCAAAAAGTTTTTCAATTCATTTTTGAGCTAATGCCATGTGACTTGAAAAATTAGAGTTGATCTTGAAGAGTCTTGGGACGACTTCTTAGAATATACGCAACTATGCTGCCATTGCTCATGGGTTTACCATTACTGATGAGGGTAAGGCCTGGAACATGTGACAACATACCATTCAGCCCATCTCTTTTCCCCCCACACAATCCCCCTCTCACCCTTTCACCACACATACTTTTCTCTTTCCCCCCCCAACCCAATCTTCATCATATTTGTGGGTCTGTTTTCACTATCGTCAATCATGCAAGTTCTGGGTAGAGACTCAGGAATACTGTCACACTCAGATATAGAAATATTCTTCATTGCTGTTTCTGTAACAATTTTGTTTTACCAGTCGGGTATGTTAGCCCTGAGCAGAACCCCTGAACCTGCAAGACCAGTGGACTACTCTTAGTCTGGCCTTTACGCATTGACCTGTATGGCATGAGTAACCCTTCCAAGAACCAAAGGATAAAGCTCTGTCTCCAACCAACATAGCTCTCTGGGCCTCCAAAGCACAACAAGTGTGGGGTCCTCTTGTATGAATGGTCTCTCTAGCTATATCTTAAATGTGTTTTATCCCTGCTACTTTTATACAACTAAATGGCTTGTTAAAGTTCAATTGCATTGAAGTAAATCTGGTATTACATATAATCCAGATTGGGTTAGGTCAGAGATATAGTGAACCAGACGTGGTTTATGTCAGTTGTGTAGTTTGATTTTTCAGCACTATGGAGACAGACTCATTTTGTTAAGTTTCACATTTGCAGTGTTGCATTTAAGTTTTCCTCCAGATTATTGCTACAAATTCTTGTATTATCAGTCCAATAGATTAACCATTATTGAAGATGATTTTATTGTGTCATTTAAGAAATTAGGATCAATACTTACAAAGACAGTTTAGAGCTTTGTTGTGGAATGTAGAATGATCACCACAAGATGAAAGGTTCATTTACTATCAAAGCATGTATCCATATAAAACTCAGAAATTTGTATTCTCCAGATAGCCATGAAACAAAGAAGGAACATGGAAGTCATTCAGAGAGAAACATCAAATCCACCCCACCCCTGTACAAAAAAGAATAGTGCCCCAATCATCAACCCCTGCCCCACACAAAACAGTACAGAAACGTTGACCCCCCAGGAAACAGCCCCTTCCCAGCACAAAAATCTTAACAGAACATCAACCCGCAAAACCATCCCCTTGCACAACAAAATGGAAAAGGAGCAGGCGATTTAAAAAAAAACAGCATTAAAAACCTTAAGTCTGAAAAAAAAGTCAACCGTCCATAAACACAATAGTCCAATCCATACACGCAGAACCACGATGCCATTCTATTATATCACCAACATTCATTGGAAGAGAGGAATACCACACGAGGCAGAGAGGCCTACCTGCCTGCCACAGTGAATTACACAGCGATAGGCCACTCACAGGCTCCTTCTCAAGCAGCAATCAAAAGCCAGGCAGTCAGTGCTGAAACTCTTAATCAGCTTTTGTATTTGCCTCAGTTGACATCTGCTCGCTTTCCGTCTTGAAGTTTTTTTTGCATTGAGGCTGTCCGAGTTCGCACTCTATGTCTGGAATCATTTTGGAACCAGTAAAGCACTAGATCACTCAACTGATCTCCCAATTGTAAATCGCAGGCTCTCACAGTCCCAGAAACACATTTAAGGTGAAAAACAGACATAAAAAAAGTTTTTAAAAAAAATCTATTATTGGAGTTTGGAGTTCAATTCCAGGGACCTCTGTAAGGACTTTGTATCTCCTCCCCATGAGTTTCCTCTGGGAGCTCCAGTTTCCTCTCACAGTCCAAAGACATACCCATTAGTAGTTTAATTGGTCATTGTAAACTGTCCTGTGGTTAGTCTAGGTTTACATAGGTCGGTTGCTGGTTGGTGCAGCTCATCAGGCGGGAAGGGCCTGTTCCACACTGTATCTCTGAATAAGTAAATAGATTAGATAGTATTGTGGCAGAAGAGACTGCAGGAGGATGAAACTGTTGGAGAAACTGTGTGTTGAGCAGCATCTGATAGATCAGAAATCATAAGTAGAGAGAGAAGTAGAGTTATGTTTCACGTTAAAGATGTAGTTAGAAACAGGAAAGAGGGAAAACAAGATTAGACATTAATTTGCTCTCCTTTCCAATTTTGTGTAAAGGATTTTTGACTTGAAATATAATTTTACATCTTCTGCAGATGATACTTGACTGGTTGCTATTCCAACTTCTGATTGATATATCTTAATGTCTGTGTTTTTGATCGCCATACAGTAATCTGCAAAAGTCAGTGCCCCATATATACAGCTAGGGTGCCTAAGACTTTTGCACAGGACTGTATTTGTCAATGTGGAGTGTTTGTGAATCTATTAGGTAATTTTTTCCCCGCAGAATTAGGAGTTGCCCAGTTAAGACTGAGATGAGAAATTTCTTCTGAGTTGGAGATTTTTTTTGAAATTCTCTGCTCCAGAAAGTTTTGGAGGCAGTATCATGAATGTATTCAAGGCAGAGGTGGACAGATATTTGGGCCTGGGGACAAGTGTGAGACAATGGTATTGAGGCCAAGATAGGATCAACTATAATCTTTTTAAATGGCTGAACAGACTCGAGTGGCTGATTTGACTTGCTCCTGCTCCCATTTATAATAGGGACATAGTGGCTCATTTTATTGGGTAGATTATTCATATATTGCTAGTCTGAGCATAACATGTGGCAATAGTAGCACATACCAACTTACATACACTATTTTAATTCAATTAAGCATTTTAATTTAATTAAAATAACTGGTACTATTTGGAACACAAAAGTTTCTGGAGGTTTTTAGATTCTTAACTGACTTTTCCTCATTTGAATGCAATGCTTGTTTAGCACTGATCCATTAAGGCCAGAAGGTGTCTCATCCAATTCTTGGCCTATACTCCCAAAGCTGATCTCAACCACAGCAACAACAGTGCTTATATTGGCCAAGCTACCCAAGGCAAAGCTGGAAATTTCCAGTGCTCATGGTGTCATTTAGTTACCCCTCAATGATATAGTTAGAAGCATTATGTTAAGTGGTGATATTAGGTTAGGCTATTTGCAAATCTGTCAAATATGAGAAACTTCATTTTGGGTAAAAATAATAGAGCAGACTGCTTTTTAAATGGTGGCAATAGTTACTGAAGGCCCAAAGAAATGTAGGGGGCCCATGTTCTGTATATTGATTGAAATTGATCAGTGAGATGGTGTCCTTCATATGTAGAGAATTGGAGCACAAAGACACAAATTACATGTTAACAACATGCTCTTTAGTCTTGAGGTTAACTGAGCAACACTCATTAGGAATGATGCCTTAGAGAAAGTGCATTGTACATTTTCCAGAATAATCCCTTGACTTCAAAGGTTAAATTGTAAGGAGAGAGTGAGTTATATTCTGGGAAATTGAGAAAGTTAAAGGTAATTGAAATTTTTACGATAGTAAACTTTAAATGAGGTAGATAGAGATTTTTTTTCCCTTTGCAGACTGGTAAATTAGTATGAGCACAAAAATCTGTGTCATGCCTTTCCACCAGAGAAACTTGGAAGCATTTCTCTTTGCAGAGCGTGGTAGGAATTTGGAACTATCTTCTGCAGTTGGAAGTTGATGTTAGGTAATGATTTTAGATCTACGATTGAAAAACATTTGCTATCTAGGACAAGACGGGAAATAGACGAGTCACAAAGGTGTGAAGGATCAAGGTTTAAAGACTAAATTGACTACCTGGCCTAGACCCCCGCTCTTAAATTTCTGTCATAGTTCCACGTTTGAATCTAGGCTCTAGGCTCACCAGTCTTGCTGATTGAATACTTGCACTAAAGTCAAAGGCAATTTATTTTCCAAGTGCATATGTGTTTCCAGATACTACTTGGAGATTCATTTTCTTGCAGGCATTTACAGGAAAATAGAAATACAATAGAATTTATGAAAAACTATACGTAAACAAAGACTGACAAGCCACCAAAGTGAAAAAAAGCAAATTGTACATTTATTAACTAATACTGAGAACATGAGTTGTAGAATCCTTGTGAGTGAGTTATTCATGCTGGTTCAAGAGCCCATTTGCCCAGTCTAGCTGAGGCTACGTCCACACTACACCGGATAAATCCGAAACCGAAGCTTTTTCTCTAAATTTTTACCCTTTGTCCACACTAAAATGACATTTTCGTCCCCCCGAAACCAGAGCTTTTCAGAAACGCTCTCCAAAGTGTGTATTTTTGAAAACGCCAGATTGGCTGGATCAGTGTGGACGGGGTAACTGGAGACTTCTGAAAACGCTGTCAGACGGCAGCGCGCTATTTCATTTTCTTGAACACAACCTAACAATTTCAGAACAGTCGGCAACAAAACTGACGCCAGAAGAGTTAGAAATGTACTCAGCAAATACTTTGACCCATAACTTACTGAATAAATAAGAATACTGTACTCACTTTGCTGTTTTCTGTCCTTGGTATGAAGGTGGTTTACCTATTTATGCAAGTACTTCTCTGACAATAGATGTGTAACAGCCTAATGTAACATTGTATGGAAATTCAAGATAACACTGATGCAGACATGTTTTATACATTTAACAAGGTGCTTTATTAATGCAACAGAGTTAGTTAGTTTTTCAATGTTCATCGTCAGCCGGGTTAATCTGTCGGTTGCCTCCGTATGCTCCAGTATTTGTTTTATTTTACTTTTAAGTTCTCCTGCGCGAAAGTCAACAGCTGTCCGTCGTTTTAAGTTTTTCCTAGTCTGTAACTACACAAACGCACACTTTTATGGCGAGATTCGACACCAAACATGTCGCTTGTTTTCGGTAGATGTGTCCTGCGCATGCGCAGGAGGAGGCGATTCGCCAAAATCTCCGTTTCAAAGTGGATAGAGATATTTTTAAAAACGCATAGTGTGGGCGCCTATCGTTTTTAACGTGAAACCAGCGTTTTCAAAATTATCCTGTCTAGTGTGGATGTAGCCTCAGTTTCTGGTCAGTAGTGACTCCCGAGAGGTAGTGGTGGGGGGAGGGGAGGAGTCAGCAATTGTAATGCCATTGAGCATTAAGGGTAAATGGTTGAATTGTCTGTTGTTCAGGATTCTCATGGCTTAGCACTATATAATGCTTATGATTTTACTTGCAACATGTGAGCCCTTTGCCTGAAAGTTTCCTGGGTATTGCCCGGCACAGGCAAGGACGGCTTCATTTTCTGTGAAGGTACAAATGGAATTGAAGATTGTGCTATCATCAATGCTCATTCCTACTTTTGTCCTTATCATTAGTGAAGCAGCTGAAGTGTTTTGGGCCTTGGACACTGTTCTTAGAACACCTGAAGATGAGTGACAGACCTCTGACAACCACAACCACCTTTTTCCCCACCACACTGCTGCATTTTTGAGATAAAGCTAATAAATCAGTTTTGTACTGACTGTAATTGGAAAATGTTTTAAATTCTGTTTCTGTCTGAAGACTGTGATCATAAAACTTAAGTTAACATTTAATATTTTTGCTCATTACAAATGGATACAAATTTGAGTTTTTCCAATGACTATTCATTTGCAGGTTGTCACTCTTTAGTTGACTACATAGTCATGCATTCCTTTCTCGGTAAGATGAATCATCCCAACTAACCATTAAAAATCAAATTTAATTTCAAGCTGGTTCAATCCTACTTCATTTCAAATACTATACTTTCACTTGTAACATCAATGGAATTTTTGAGTTTGTCGTCACACTTTCTTGTGGTCAAATAAGAAGGCAAATCTCATTGCTCTTTATTGCAAGGGAATTTGAATACAGATTCTTGTATAAACTGTACAACTGTCTTTCAGTTGTACAGAGCCCATGTAAGACTGCAAATGCTTGATAGTGTATGTTTCTGATCTTCTGATAAAGGTAGCATAGCGAAGGATGGTAGTTTTCCTTATAAGCCTATATACTCTTAAATTAGAAGAATGAGTGGTGATCTGATGAAAATGTACAGAACTCTTATAGGGCTTGATAGCGTGGATGAAGAGGATATTTCTTTGGTTGGGATATGTGGTACTGGGGTCTCAATCTTAAAATAAGGGATCAACCATTCATGATCAAGTGGGAAGTGAATCTTTGGAATTCTCCACCAAAGATGTCTATGCAGGTTAGTCACTGAGTATGTTCATAGAAAAATGCATTTTTAGATGTTAAGGAAACAAGGTTGTGGTTAGTGAATGAAAGTAATGCTGAGATAACAAGATCAGTCATCATTTAGTGAATGAAGAAACAGGCATGAGGATTCTGCTTTAATTTCTTTTGATCCCAGTATTTCAGGCACAGATATACTTAAGTTGTGGAAACTTGAAGAATTAACATTGAGTAACAATATCTGTGCTATACAAAGAAATTAGTGATGTGTCCTTTGTATATTACAGTGAATAGATGCTTAGTTCAAGGTTTGCGAGGCTAGGGGCAGTTCTAGAGGATGCCTACTCCAAGAAGCTAAATATTCATCATTCAAAAAATCCATAATAATAAAGTCATTTGCTTTTATATTAATTTTTACTGACATTCACTTGCTGATGAATGCCATTTATCTTTTTAAGTTCCTTTTCCACTTTCTCATGCAACGTATCAATCAAATCCATCCATTTCTAGCTCTATTCATTCTTTTTGCTCTCTTTTGCAGTAATTATTTAATTTAATATGTGGGTATATTTCTTATTGTAATATATAGTAGTACTTGTGTATTGCGTTGTATGCTGCCGCAAAACAAATTTCAATGAAATTATTCTGATGCTCTGTTAATTCATATGCAAACAAATTTATTCTGGGCCTTTGCAATATTTTTTGGAAGGTACATAAAAAGTTTTTAGTTAACTTGTTAATTTTTGCCTTGCACCTGTAGTGAAGGTTTTTTTTGATCTTAGTAACAGGAGTGGAATGTTTTCAGCTTATTTTCAATATATCTGAAGCTTCACTTTCTATTTGCCTTTTCAGGTGAAGGGCAGTGAAATGGGGCAAAATGGATGCATGTTCTGGCTGTTTTTTTTTTGTTTATTTAGAGATACATCATGGAAGACCCATGCAGCCCAACAAGCTCCACTACCTAATTACAGGACAATTTACAATGACCAATTAACCTACTAATTGGTATGTCATTGGTCTGTGGAGGAAATTGGAGCATCTGGATAAAACCCATGTAGTTCGTGGGAGAACATATAAACTCCTTACAGAATTGAACACCTAACTCCGGGACCCTGAGCTGTAATATTATTATGTTAACCACCACACTGCAGTGGCACCCATGTTTATATGATTCTTTGTGTAGAGGTCTTGCCTCTCTGCAGAATGTAATTAGGATTAATAGTATAATTACACAAGAGTGAGAGCGTTGAGGTTAATATGTTACTGTGTATAGAAAATGCACTGTATCTAATCTATTAGTTAACTAACAGAAAAACAGACAGTAGTTTTCAAGTTAGCAAACTAATTAATGTGGTGTCACAAGTATCAGTGCTGGGAACTCTGTATTAATAGTTTTGATGAAAATGGGAGCTTTAGATAAGAAAGCATCTGATTGCTGTACTACAGGAAGGATGTAAAGGTTTTGGAGAGAGTGCAGAAGAGGTTCATTCGGATGCTGCTTGGATTAGAGAATATTAGCTACAAAAATTTGTCAGACCTGGATTGCTTTCTCAGTTGTCTCGGAAATTGAGGGCTGACCTGCTAGATTTATGTAAAGTTGAGAGGTATAGTTGCGTTATCCACTCCAGGATGGAGATGTAAACTACTAGAGCAGGGATGGCCAACCTATGGCGCATTGGATGATTAGAAGTGGCACATTGCACCCCAGTGATAATAATTTATAAAAAAGCCTACTCATGCAAAAAGTATTAACCAAAAACCAATCTGTAGAGAGAAAAAATCTCTCTATGTGTCCACCGTGGAGAACTTCAGGTTCCTGGGAACCACCATCTCTCAGGATCTGAAGTGGGAGCAGAACATCAGCTCCATCCTGAAGAAGGCCCAGCAGCGGATGTATTTCCTGCGGCTCTTGAGGAAATACGGTCTGCCTCAGGAATTGCTGCTGCAGTTCTACACTGCAGTCATTGAGTCTGTCCTGTGCACCTCCATCATTGTGTGGTTTGGAGCCGCCACCAAGCAGGATAGAACCAGACTACAGCGCACAGTGAGGACTGCCGAGCGCATCATTGGAGCCTCCCTGCCCTCTATTGTGGACCTGTACTCTTCCAGGTTGAAGAAGAGGGCGGGGAACATCATAAAGGACTCCTCCCATCCTGTGCACGGACTGTTTGATCTGCTTCCGTCTGGTAGGCGCTTCAGATCCCTCCAGACTAAGACTAATAGGCACTGGAGAAGTTTTTTCCCTACTGTGGTCACTTTGCTGAACGGTTAACTGTCGGCTAACTATTACTTGGATTGCACTACCTGTATGTGTAATCTATATTTTCATTTATATTTATCATTATTATTGTTATGAGCAGAGAGACAACATCTGCCGGAAGTAAATTCCTTGTATGTGCATAGGTACTTGGCGATTAAAGTCTGATTCTGATTCTGATAACAGGAATTCAAATAGCTTAGAGCTAGAAATAGGTTTTACTGAGAATAAATCTAAAACTTAGCAACTATTTTTAATGATTTTATTATTTTGTGCGCATCTTTTGGCAAATGTTATCTTTCATTTTAATCTGTTTTCAATTTTTTTTAAATGTTCAGTGAGTCAAACTAAGAAAGAAAGACTTTTATTCTGCAGTTGTTCCATAATTGTTCAATATATGTTTGATACTTTTTGATCCTGAGTTGCCAGGCATCTGCACCAGTGGTGCATCACAGGTTTTTGCCAGTCAGTTTACAATTGACACTCGTGTGTTACGGAGTTGCGCTTTGTTCATCCTTTGTGAACATTTGCAGTTTTGTACTTTTTCAAAAATTAAGCCTTGTTTTTACATTCAGTTACCCATCATAGTGCAAAAGAAAACGAGCAAAAGAAAAGCAGAAAGTGATGGTAAGCGTGAATTCAATGAGCAGTGAGAAAATGACTTCTTGTTTATAGTGGGTCCGTCAGGAAAACTTGTGCATTGTTTGTGAAAACACTTTCTCATATAATAGAAGACATGATCTTAATAGACACTATAAAATACAACATAAGACTGAAATAGAAGGAAAACTGAAGCTAGTGCTTGTGTCTGAGTTATGGAAAGAATATGTGATTAAGGAAAAGGAAGAAATCAAAAGAAGACAAAATATATTTGTTAAAAGTCTCATTAAGGTAAGTAATGTTTATCTTGTTTTTGTATTAAATCAATATATCATGTAAGAATGCTAAATTATGTCTATATTAACATTTTTACCAGAACTGAATGGAGGTACAAGAGTTGTAAGGCGCATCTGAACTCGTGCATGAAAAAATTGACGCATGGAATGTTGGCCACCCCTGTACTAGAGGATATAGTTTTATGATGAGAGGAAGAAAGTTTAAAGGAATTTTGAGGCAGTTTTGTTGCTCAGAGATTGATAGGTGTTTGGAATGTGCTGTCAGGGAAGTAGTGGAAGGAGATAGCATCACAAATTTTAAGACACATTTAGACAGTCACGTGGACAGGCAGAGAATGCAGGGATATAGACTATGTTTAGGCAGATGGGATTTGTTTGGATTGGCATCATGGTCAGCACAGATGCCATGGGCTGAAGGGCCTGTTCCTTTTCTGTACTGTTCTATGCGGCTCAATCACAGAATGTTGAGAGGGGTTGAGTTGTATGTTGGTGTTCAGATGTGATCATGAGAGGGCTGATCAAGATGCTCAGGTAAGATTTCTTCTTGTGGAATCTGGAACTGTGTGCATAGTTGTGGGAACAAGGAGGAATTTTTTCTCTGAGGATAATGACTCTTTGGAAGTTAGTACCCTGGAGAGATGTGATGGCCTGAAATATTTTCAGCAATGCAGCCAACAGAGTTGAAGATTAAAAGGACCAGCCAGTAATTTGAAGCTGAAGCCAAGGTCAGATCATAATGTTTTTGAATGGTGGTACAGACTTGAAGAACCTTGTGGCTATTCCAGTTTTATTTTTAATATTGTATGCAACTGTTGTCGAAACAGTTGAATATTTTCAAGTATAGCAAAATAAACCATAAAGTTTTCTGTCTTTACACAATGTTGGCATGTTCATGTAATATTGTTACATACAAAAAGTATGAAGTTGTACCTAAATACTAAAAATAGTACACAGTGGGGGAGTGAATTGGTGCTGTAGCCAAGGAATAAGTCTGCTACATGTGTTCTTCATGAGCTGAAGCAGAAAACATGTTCGTTTGAATGAGTTCCTTTCTGTTATTTGATCGACAGTTTTACTTTTTGGGTGGGGCTAGCATCCATATTTGGATTATTATATCACAGTCTAATGAAGAACAGATTTGAGATTAACAAAGAGTTCAAAAAACAATCCAAGTCATAATTTCAAACAACTTTCCAAACTTAAAAGGTTCATGCAATAAGTTAAGTAGTTTATCTGTCGATAGTTAAATTGTGTTACGTTTCAGGTCAGGTGAACTTTCAACAAGTTGAGTATTTTAAAACAACCAGCTTTCACACTTCAACTCAAATGTTCTATGCTAAAAGTTCATGAATGAACAAAGCAGTGAAATTTGTATTTTGGATTACTGTGTACGTTCATTTACAATGCACCTCGCATGAATTTGTGCAAGTGACAGCTTTTTTCTTAACGGTGACATGAATACAATCATTTAATGTGAGAGAAGGAAAATCATTTGTACTGGAATAATTTCAAATGCATTGCACTTCATAAGATTTTTTGAATGATACCTTTCAGAAATCATAATTCCCTTCAGATTAATATTAAAGTCAAAGTAAATTTCCTTTTGAGATGCTGTAGCTTTCAACCATAATTTCTAGGTGAAGCTGCATCTCCTTAATGAACACATCTGTTACAAATCATAGCTTGGATGGATTACATTGTCACACTGACAAAAGTCCTACAAATTGCAAATACTATGTTGGTGTTTTTTATTTTTGTGAATTCCATTGAACAGGGCCCCAACAGCTCATGCTTTTCACTCAATTTACTCCCAGCAAACGTGTGAAGGAAAGCATAATTCAGTTTCATTTCAATTTATAAATATATTAGAGTTTAATGTTTTAAAAAACAACCCACCATTTTATAAGACCATAAGATATAAGAGCAAATTAGGCCATTTAGCCCATCGAGGCTGCTCTGCTATTTCATTAGGGCTGATCTTGGATCTCATTCAATCCATGCACCTGCTCTATCCATATCCCTTGATGCCCTGACCTGTCAGGAACCTATCAACTTCCATCTTGGATATACCCACGGACCTGGCTTCCTCCACAGTGTGTGGCAGAGCATTCCACAGATTCACCACTCTGGTTTTTTAAAAAAAACCTCCTTACTTCTGATCTAAAAGGTTGCACCTTAGTTTTGAAGGGTGTGTCCTCTAGTTCTGGATACCCTCAGCAGAGGAAACATCCACTCCATATCCATGCTATCTAGTCCTTTCAATGAGATCCCCATGCATTCTGCTAAATTCCAGTGAGAACAGGCCCAAAGCTGCCAAATGCTCTTCATGTTAACCCCTTCATTCCTGGAATAATCCTCGTGAACTTCCTCTGGACTCTTTCCAAAGACATTGCATCCTTTCTGAGATAAGGGGCCCAACACTGTTGACAGTACCCTGAGTGTGGCCTGACTAGTGTCTTATAAAACTTCAGTATTATCTTGAGGATAGAGTTGAGGATAACAAATGATGCATAAACTCTTCTTGGGCTTCCAGCCATGTCCAAATGTCGATTTTAACTACGGTAACTTTCGATGACAATCTCTGCCATATTCATCAGGGAAAGCACGATATCCTTTTTTGACAACAAATGACTTTGGTAAATGTTTTATGCTCTCCATGGCGCAACAATATTTTTAAATTGCTCATATAAGCTCTTAACCTCTTTAAAATATAGAGCCACTATGATTGAACTAAAATAATGAATGATTAAACCATTTTCACAAGTGCCTGGTGTTTGTAATAAAAATAAAGTTAGATGCACCCTTGTTAGCACACAAAGCAAATGTTTTGAGCTTCGTGGTATTATTCTACAGTGTGATCTGATTTTTATTATTTTAGATGGCATGTCACATTCATTCTCCTCATTTTATTAGGGTATGTGTGTAATGCTAATTTCAGGAAAATAAATGGCATTGTGATGATTGTCTAATTCTCAAATAACCTGCCAAATTGCACTATTCAAAAATAATCCCTCCATGAGCTTTTATAATCTGTTGGACCTTGAATGATTCATTATTCTAACTGGGGCTTCCTAATCTATCTGAACTGGAAGTGGTAGTGTGGTAGCTCCTTGGTGGTGGTGTGTGGGAGAGGGGGGTGCAATTCTGCAAATCCATGCTTAGATGTTCCAAAAGCATTAGAGAAAGCAAGAAAACAGCTCACTGTTCCCAACTGCATTACTGAGTCAGTATTAGGAATTGCTGATTGTGGCTACAGAAAAGTGTATCTTGCATACTAATTTTGATAGAAAAGCTCAGAGACGATACAGGTAACTATACCTCCTGTATAGAAACATAAATCTTAACTGAAACATACAAAAACCATCCAGTGACAAACAGAGAAAATCTGCAGTTGCTGGAAATCCACGCAACACTCAAAATGCTGGAGGAACTCAGGAGGCCAGGTAGCATCAACGGTACAACCAGGTAGAGTACAGTCAATGCTTCAGGCCAAGACCCTTCTGTAGGACCATCCAGTGGAATCTTTGTAGTATGTCTCTTTCACCAAAGCTTGGAACTTGACATGAATCAGTCAGGCAGCAGCAGATTTCTAAGATATTGTTCAGCTGAATCATGTGGTACTTCGGCTATATAGCTGATGTATATGGGTGGTTATTGTACATATTTTTTTGTGAAGTACCCTAGGAGTGGCATATTATTAGCTGAGGTTTGATCAGCTCAGCATTCCTTCTATAGCTATTCTGATTTGGCAGTGTCCACCATGGTAGCTTCCCTCTCCATTCAACATTTGATGTTTTTATGTTACTTGTATGCGGTGCAAGTGAAAATACTGCACTTTATTTTAGCACATAAATTGTCAGCAGTTTATGATTATCGTTTAAAAAAGCACTTGAACTCAAGGAAGCACTGAGCGTCTAGATATATTATCATGCAGAGTAGGACTGTGAAAGGCTGCTGGTGAATGAATCTATCACTTCTGAAAATTTGGTTAGTGTTTCATTCTTAGCACTTTATGTACTACTCTAGATGCAGCCATTGAAAAACCAGCGAGTGGTGGCATCCTCATCCATTGTAAGATGCAAAAATTTTGAGAATTGTATAATTCCCAAATGACATGCGTAATTACATTATTTATGAGCCAAAAGACTTTGCTCAAGATTCATCTTCCCCACTATGTTTAAAGTTCTGATTTCGAGTCCGTTTTAGTACCATACAAAATGTTAATAAATCAAAATTCATGTGCACTGTCATTTACCAAACTTATCCATAAGGCATTTTAGGCCTTTTTTTTCCTGCATTGGAAGTAATTTAACTGTTCAGGGGTTGCACATTCTTTGAAACTGTGAAGCGATTAGAATAACTAATCTGACTGTAGATGGAAAAGATTGTGATGAATGTTTTTCGCACAAACCAGGGTTATTGATGCTAATGTAATTTTTCATTAAACAAAATCTCAAACTTCTGTTCAAAATTAAATGTATTTTTACAGCTAAACGTGTAAGAAACTTATTTGTATTTCTTTGTACTTTTAAGATAACTTTTGAGATGTGGTGATCTTGCATCTTAAAATGTATTGTTTATAATTATTGGATCGGTTAAAAAGAAATTTTTAGTCTTTATTAAAATCAGTTAAATTTTTAACTAATTTTAATCTATATTTTTGGAGAGTGACATGCATGCTATCTGCACCCCAATATATTTCACATGCTTATTTGTTCACCCTACACCCCAATATATTGCAAAAAGGAAGACTGTTCTGTGCAGGTGATTGCAATATATTGATGGTTCAGATCTAAGGACTTTTTGGCTAGATATGGTGATTTCTGACATATTAATCATATAACAATTACAGCACGGAAACAGGCCATCTCATCCGTTCTAGTCCGTGCCAAATGCTTACTCTCACCTAGTCCCACCGACCTGCACTCAGCCCATAACCCTCCATTCCTTTCCTGTCCATATACCTATCCAATTTTTTAAAAAATGACAATATTGAACCTGCCTCTACCACTTCCACACAGCTACCACTCTCTGAGTAAAGAAGTTCCCCCTCGTGTTACCCCTAAACTTTTTGCCCCTCAACTCTCAACTCACGTCCTCTTGTTTGAATCTCCCCTACTCTCAATGGAAAAAGCCTATCCACGTCAACTCTATCTATCCCCCTCATAATTTTAAATACCTCTTCTTCAATGCCCTACCATTTACCATGTATGTCCTGTTTGGATTATTCCTACCAAAATGTAGCACCTCACACTTATCAGCATTAAACTCCATCTGCCATCTTTTAGCCCACTCTTCTAACTGGCCTAAATCTCTCTGCAAGCTTTGAAAACCTACTTCATTATCCACAACGCCACCTATCTTAGTATCATCTGCATACTTACTAATCCAATTTACCACCCCATCATCCAGATCATTAATGTATATGACAAACAACATTGGACCCAGTACAGATCCCTGAGGCACACCACCAGTCACCGGCCTCCAACCTGACAAACAGTTATCCACCACTACTCTCTGGCATCTCCCATCCAGCCACTGTTGAATCCATTTTACTACTTCAATATTAATACCTAACGATTGAACCTTCCTAACTAACCTTCCGTGTGGAACCTTGTCAAAGGCCTTACTGAAGTCCATATAGACAACATCCACTGCTTTACCCTCGTCAACTTTCCTCATAACCTCTTCAAAAAATTCAATAAGATTTGTCAAACATGACCTTCCATGCACAAATCCATGTTGACTGTTCCTAATCAGACCCTGTCTATCCAGGTAATTTATATATACCATGTCTAAGAATACTTTCCATGAATTTACCCACCACTGACGTCAAACTTACAGGCCGATAATTGCTAGGTTTACTCTTGGAACCCTTTTTAAACAATGGAACCACATGAGCAATACGCCAATCCTCCGGCACCATCCTCGTTTCTAATGACATTTGAAATATTTCTGTCAGAGCCCCTACTATTTTTACACCAACTTACCTTAAGGTCCTAGGGAATATCCTGTCAGGTCCTGGAGAATTATCCACTTTTATATTCTTTAAAAGCGCCAGTACTTCTGTTGTAGAGGAACACACCTAGTATAAAATGTTGAAAGAAATAAACAGTTGACAAGTCCTGATGAAGGGTCTCAGCCCAAAACATAGACTTTTTTTTTCTTTCTGTAGATGTTGACTGACCAACTGAATTCCTCTGGCATTTTGTATGTGTTACTTAGGATTTACAGTATCTGCAGAACCTCTTGTATTTATGACTTTAACATGTTGATAGTTTAGTGTTGCTTCTAGAATGTTATCCTACTTACACAAAACAAATAATGCCCAAGTAATAGAAGAGCCAAATTTTAAAAATCTTACTGTTGTAATGCCAACCTAGTGGTATTTTAATGAGTTGAGAACTGCAGGTCCATGCTGAAATAACACTTGAAGATAGGAGTGTTGCAGTAGCTATTTTGATGTACAGGCAGTCCCCGGGTTACGTACGAGTTCCGTTCCTGAGTCCGTTTTTAAGTCGGATTTGTACCTAAGTCGGAACAAGTACATCCGGTATTATTTAGCGTCAATTTGTCAAAAATTTGTCTTAGTATATAGAATATATTTTAACTTTCTATGCATATAAAACACTTAAGAAACGTATATATTCCAATAATTAAACCACTGCATTGCTTAGTAATAATTGTAGCTTTCATCGGGGCAGAGCCTTTCACGTGCTCCATTATTCTCACTTTATCCTTTAAAATTGTTCCGATCGTTGACTGACTGTAGCCTAACGATTTTCCAATGACTGATGGTGTTTCACCTCTTTCCAAACGCTTTATTATTTCCACTTTATTTTCAATCGCGATCGCTTCCTGTCAATGAAACAGAAACACTGCTGGCGGCGGGTCCCAAGCTGCACCGGCTCCCAAGGTCCGCTGGGTCCTAATACCACCGCACTGAGACAGGCTAAATGGGACAAGTGGGGGCTGTGCTGGGTTTGGGTATTTGATCCTTCACAATATTCCGCGTGGGAATTTAAACTGGTGGTGGCAGTGTTTTTTTTTACGAGGTCGAGTTTCAAGCTCAACATCAACCCGGCACAGATGGTACGGGAGTCACTGGATCGACAACCTGGCACGGGAGCAATCTGACACTGGATTGAACTTGAGCCCGGCGCTGATCTCACTGCGCCACCAGCCGACCGGAACTGGGTGGGGGGGGGTGTTGGGTTAGGGTGAATCTTTCTAAGAAAAATATAAGCCAAATACAAAGTTAAACACTCAACACAGTGTCAACGGCAATGACTTAAAATGGCGGATGGCATTCTCCTTCCTCGGTTCATAATTACGAGTTGATGTAAGTCGGACGTTCGTATCTCGGGGACTATCTGTATTCAGAATGATGCGTCTGGATTTCAATTTGGCATTCAACACTATTGTCCCACGGACCTTAGTGAACAAACTCTTTGATCTAGTTACACAACTGTACACTGTGTGTTGGACTTCCTAGCCAACAAAACTCAGTCGGGATGCACAACTGCTCCTCCCTCCCCATTGCTCTTAACGTGGGTTCCTTCCAGGGATATGTGCTGAGCCCATTGCTGTACACTCTCCTCACACAGACTGTATGGCCAAACACTCAAGTAATTATGTCGTCATTTGCCGATGGCACAGTGATGAGATGGCCTACAGAGAAGAGCTGAAAGAGCTAGAAACTTGGAGCCAATCCTCAATGTCAACAAGACAAAGGAGATGGTTATTGACTTCAGTGCACTACTCACACCCCTCGTTACATCGGTGGCATAAGCAGTGGAAACAATGAGCAGTTTCAAACTCCAGAGAATGTACATCCCATTTAACTTATCATGGTTTCAGAATACATTCTACACAATCAAGAAAGCTTACCAATGTCTCCTACTTTCTGAGGAGACTGAAGAGAGCTGGACTACAGACACGTATACTCAAACTCAAAACTACTCAAACTCATAATAAAATACAGTATAGCAGCTGTCATGTCTTCTTTGTAACTGCATCAATATGTTGAGCCCCGGGTAAATTTTCAGTGATGTTGACACCCAGGAACTTGAAACTGCTCACTCTTTCCACTGCTGACCCCTTGATGAGGACTGGTATGTGTTCCCTCAACTTCTCTTTCCTAAAGTCTACAATCAATTCCTTGGTCTTCCTGACATTGAGTGAAAGGTTGTTGTTGCATCACCATTCAACCAGATAATCTATCTCACTTCAATGCACAGGAGAGAGCATCCTAACAAGCTGTATCTCTTCATGGAAGGCAAACAACACTACAGCAAACAGGAAGGTCCTAAAACTGTCCAATGCATCACCAGCACCAACCTATCTGTCGTCATAGATGTATATACAGAATAGTGACGGAAAAGGGCCAGTATTATCATGAAAGGTCCTGCCTACCTTGCTTGTGGACTGTTTGACGCACTCCCATGAGTGAGTGCTACGAAGCATCCACACCAGGACCCCCAGGCTCAAAATCAGTCAATTTCCCCAAGCCGGAAGGTTGATCAACACTTCCACTTACTAACCCACCCCACCACACTGCTAACCACCACTACTTTATCATGGCCTGTCAGTCATCTTATGTACAGACACTCCTCCGCCTAGCATTACTTTATAGACTTACAATCAACCAATGTATATAAGCTATCTTGTATGTTTGTGTGTGTGTGTGTATATATATACATACATATATATATGTATATATATACACACACACACACACATACACACACTCAAAATTATTATTATTCTGTTCTGTATCTCATTGGTTTTGTTTTCACTGCATCGGATTCAGGGTAACAATTATTTTTTTCCCCTTTACACTTGTATACTGGAAATGACATTAAATGATCTTGAATCTTAAATCAAATGCTGTTTTGCAGACACATGTTTGTGTCATGGCAGCTATAATTTGGAACTGTTTCCTGGTGTTATCTATAGTTATTTCCAAGTGTTATTTTTTAAATTTATAACACTCAATACCCATTATGTACTTCCTATAGATTTTTGTCATGTTTGATATTTGATTCTTTCAGATGCCATTGAGTTTAAAGATTTTTGTACATTAACTGTGTTTTTGCTGTGATTTTTGGTTTAGTGAATGGATGTATTTAAAGAAAATTTCTGAATGCCTTAGCGTTGTTGCAAATTTTAAGAAGGTTTATGACATTAGCAATAAGAAATATGATGTGTACTTAGGTTTTGCAGTAGTTTGGCATGTTCATCTAATCATGATTTATCATGGAATAAATTCAAGTTGATACTAATGCACTGACAATTAGTGCATAGTTTTTATCCATTTCTGTAACATTTGTAAGAGGACATTCTTCTAGATATTCCTCATAATTGCACTTGTAACTTTTGTTTGATCTAGTAAGTTCCATTGTTTAAACCATTAATTAAAATACTCATACCTTAATAAGGTATAGAAGTTCTTCTAAAATTAAGTATACTTTTCTTTTGTATTTCTAGTGTTATGTGCGAAGAATTTGGTGAAGAAAGACTTCTTCAGTAAGTATTCTAGCTAGTTAACATCAGACAAGCTGCTTTAGCAATATTATTAGCAACTTTCTTTATTAAAAAAAGTTAGTAGGACAATGTACTTTAAAAATGTTCTGCATACCATTCTAATAAGTAGAATTAAGTTAAAATAATTGTCAGAAATCTGTTCAATTTATGGTGCAGTGTTACTGTAATTGTAGGTTACATTCTAAGGTATGAGTGAAGGCATCATAAATTTACAAGAGTGTATTTAGACAGATTGATATTTTCAGATTGTGTTCTGATATGATATTAGAACCACTGAACAGCACAATTAAAATTCCGATAATTTGGCTGTCATTAGACATTAGTCTTGCTAGACTAGCAAAATTCCTGAACTATTGGATGTTACTATGATTAAAGCACAGATTCTATTTAATTGTAGTAAGTTTCACAGCAGTTAAAGGAATCTTGCAGAGAACCCAATGAATCTAAATGGGTTAGAAATAAAAGTTTCCTTTGGACTGGGCTGTGGATGCAAACTTAAACCCATTCTTGACTCCTGGAGTTCTGGACATCAGCGCCAGTTACAGCCAGACTTCCTGATTGTAAAAGATCAGGATTTCTGAACAATTAGATGGCAGCTTATCCAAGGTTTACTGTATTCACTGAAATATTCAGTACTTGTATCATGAAATATATGTGCAGCTGCATGTTTCAATTTTTGCTTTTCTTTCCTGCTCTTGTTTGCACTATCTGTCCCCTACCATCACCTTCACCACTATTTTTTAACATAAGCAGTTTCTGATTATTCAGCCAGTGGTGTGACTCCAAAGATGCTGGCAGTTCCTGCTGCACAACCTAGCCAATATTTACATATGAACTTCAATAATGAAAGCTGACTGGGTTTTGATTCGAGGGCTATGTATCCAAGAACCCATACCTTCCTTGCTCACAGTTCATACACGTAATTATATTAGGAGTCTACTTAAACTTTTGCTCTGTGTGTTTATCTCTAGTCCAGGGACAGTGTAGGCAGATCTACCATTAATTTGTCAGGTAGTATCCTGTGTTTTAGATTCAGATTTATTTATCTCATGTACTTTGAAGTATATAGTGTAATGCGCCATTTGTGTTAACAACCCAAGTGCGGTATGTGCTGGAGCTAGCCTGCAAGTGTTGCCACAGATTCTGATTCCACGATATTCAGAAGCACAACACAAGCAGCAACAACAACAGCGACAAAACAAAAACACCAGCAAAGCAAGCCCCTTTTAATTCAAACCAAGGACAATTAAGGTCTTAGTCCTCCTGGCGGATATAGATAGATAGATACTTTATTCATCCCCATGGGGAAATTCAACTTTTTTTCCAATGTCCCATACACTTGTTGTAGCAAAACTAATTACATACAATACTTAACTCAGTAAAAAATATGATATGCATCTAAATCACTATCTCAAAAAGCATTAATAATAGCTTTTAAAAAGTTCTTAAGTCCTGGCGGTAGAATTGTAAAGCCTAATGGCATTGGGGAGTATTGACCTCTTCATCCTGTCTGAGGAGCATTGCATCGATAGTAACCTGTCGCTGAAACTGCTTCTCTGTCTCTGGATGGTGCTATGTAGAGGATGTTCAGAGATGTTGAGATGCATCTCAACAAAGCAATTAGTGGCCCTGGAATTGGTTTCTGTAGTGGATTGAATCTTCGTTGTTTCACCAGTTACTCATTTGTCAGATCAGTTTGACCCATTTTACACTATTTTTAATGACCACTCTTGTCACTGTTACCATCTATGATGAAAATGGACATGGGTTCAAAATTTCAGCACTGAGCTTATGGACCTTTAATGTATTTTAAGAGTAATGTATTTTGGAAAAATTAATTGCAAGAAAGGTTTGAATGACTTGATGTGCTAATATTTGGTTGAAAAAGATTGTCTTGGTCGTTTTCATCATACATTGTAATGACTTATGATTTGGAAAGAGAAATAACGTGAAAAGTTTAATTATTATTGGTAGAAGTTATTAGTGTAGTAAAGCAGTACCGGAACAAGTCCTTTAGCCTTTCATATCCACACTGACCATAAAGTAACATTTTATTCTGAGCCCATTTACTAGCACTCGATATATAGCTTTTTATATAGCCTGCTGCCACTTTCTCAAGGGGAAGTTGAGGGTTTTATGTGGACTTGCCAGAAATGTACAGGTTCCAAAACAGATTGTATCAAAGCTACTTCAATTCGGGTATTGCTATTGGTTATCGGAGCACTAATTCTCAGCAAATTTTAGTTTATTATTTCTTCCTCCCCCTTTATTTTCCTACATCAAACTTAAAGGAGCCTAACTCAAATATACTTCTCTTCCACTGAGGTGGGGTCAGGTGGACATACAAATGTTATGATGCAGAATATTCGCGGTGCATCACTGTCTGGTATGGAGGGTGGGGGCTACTGCACAAGACCAAAAGAAGCTGCAGAGGGTTGTAAATTTAGTCGGCACCATCTTGGGTACTAGCTTACAAAAGTACCTAGGACATCTTCAAGGAGCGGTGTCTCAGAAAGGTAGTGTCCATTATTAAGGACCTCCAGCACCCAGAGCATGCCCTTTTCTCACTGTTACCATCAGGCAGGAAGTACAGAAGTCTGAAGGCACACACTCAGTGATTCAGGAACAGCTTTCTGGTTTTTTTTTGCACAACTTTTAATCTGTTCAATATACATATAGTGTAATTGATTTACTTTTTTTCTATATTATGTATTGCATTGAACTGCTGCTGCTAAGTTAGCAAATTTCATTTTATCTTAGAAAACAGTTCAATATATCAGGGACAAAATAACTATTTTCTGCTGATTGAAGGCCTGTTTGATTTGTCCAATTCTGTTGAGTTATTTTGTTCTTCACCAAGATTAAAACTTGTTCTTTGCAGATTCCCTTTGTTATTTTGTCAGGTAGAGGACTGTGCTCTATAATTGTCTTGATATTTTGTTAACTTTGCTTATTCAGTTGTTTCATATTGGCTACATGCAGCAGTATTGATATCAAATTTCTGTCCATCGACTCCATGGATTGATTCAGCAATATGTAATGCTGAAAAGCAAAATACTCCTTGTACCAGAAATCAAAGAAATAAGCGCAAGAGGCATACATCTTTCAGTTATAACCTTTAGAGTGAAGAGGTTAAGAATTTGTGTCGAGGCTCAAATGCTGGAAGAAAGATATGCTTCAAAATTACAAGTGAACACACTCATTTGGTGCTGTGCCCTGTCATGTGAACAACTTGCTGCCTTTTGTATTGAGAAAAAGTTTTTAATTGAAAGGTGTGTAACTCTATGCAGCATTATTATTTCTAAGAATAAATACAATTCTATACTTTGTAGTAATCACTTTCTATCAGGAAATGAAGGTAACATTGTAACAAGAAAAAACCAATGATAGCATCTTGTTTCCATTTAGGACTACCTGATCCCTTTGCGAAAATAGTAGTGGATGGGTCAGGCCAGTGTCATTCTACAGACACAGTAAAGAACACCCTAGACCCAAAGTGGAATCAGCATTATGATCTGTGAGTATCTGATTAAATTCAAAAATTATTCCTGCAACCAAAAAAGTGTTTGTTTGAAGACATGTGATTTAAGTTTTAAATATAGTACACTGTGTAGGATGGCTTTCTATGGAAAGAGAAAAATTTAATATTTCTTTGTGGTTTGACTAGTGAGTTCTTATTCTACCTGCTGACAAGCATCCAAGAATCAGACAATTTAAATATCTACCCAACAGTTCTTGAATGACATTGTGTGCGTGTAGTACAAATCATAACTGAAGACAATTATTTTCAAGATTCAAGAATGTTTATTGACATTCTTCAGTACACATGTGTAAAGTAGAGTGAAGTGATGTTACTTGTGATTGATTCATCATAAAATCACAATAAGCAAATATCCAATAAATATAAATACATGATTAGCTTAGTTTCTTCACAACTGTAGAATTTTGATTTTATTGAAATAAGCGCATGAAGCTGTAAATGTGATTGTTGAGTTTATTCACAAAGCAAACGATACAGCTTTGAAACCCAAAAACTTCTATAGTTGTACCATGGAGCATTCTGACAGGCTGCATTACTGTCTGATATGGAGGGGCTACTGCACAGGACCAAAAGAAGCTGCAGAAGGTTGTAAATATAGTCAGCTCTATCTTGGGGACGAGCCTACAAAGTACCCAGGACATCTTTAGGGAGCAGTGTCTCAGAAAGGCAGAGCCTATTATTAAGGACCTCCAGCACCCAGGGCATGCCCTTTTCTCACTGTTACCATCAGGTAGGAGGTACAGAAGCCTGAATGCACACAATCAGCGATTGAGGAACAGCTTCTTCCTTTCTGCCATCTGATTCCTAAATGGACATTGAATCTTTGGACACTACCTCACTTTTTAAACATACAGTATTTCTGTTTTTGCATGTTTTTAAAAATCTATTCAATATACGTAATTGATTTACTTATTATTTTTATTATTTTTTTCTCTGCTACATTATCAATTACATTGAACTGCTGCTGCTAAGTTAACAAATTTCATGTCACATGCGGTGATAATAAACCTGATTCTGAATAACAAAGATAGAATTGCGAGATCAGTAGTGGGGAGAGAGTCACCCCCAGTGATCCAAGGTTACCATGTTGATTAAATTTTAGGTTTCAGCCTGCAATTTCTGTCGTATGTTTTGCTGTCCCCTGCCAAATGACAGCTGAAGCTCCAATACTGTGGTAAGCAATAGTGTAAAAACATCAAGAGAAGGTTTAGATTTTATATTTAAAAAAAGCTTGCTTTGTCATTAAGATCCAGATTCCTGGTACTGAATCTCAGTGAAATGTCAGCTGCCCTTAAAGATGGTAATCAAATTAAATCTATATTGATCCCACCCCCAATTCACATCATAAGAAGAGGAAGTACTGGCACTTTTAAAGAATATAAAAGTGGATAAGTCTCTGGGTCCTGACAAGGATATTCCCTAGGACCTTGAGGGAAGTTAGTGTAGAAATAGCAGGGGCTCTGACAGAAATATTTCAAATGTCATTAGAAACAGAGATGGTGCAGGAGGATTGGCGTATTGCTCATGTGGTTCCATTGTTTAAAAAGGGTTCTAAGAGTAAACCTAGCAATTATAGGCCTGTTAGTTTGACGTCAGTGGTGGGTAAATTCATGGAAAGTATTCTTAGAGATGGTATATATAATTACCTGGATAGACAGGGTCTGATTAGGAACAGTCAACATGGATTTGTGCATGGAAGGTCATGTTTGACAAATCTTATTGAATTTTTTGAAGAGGTTATGAGGAATGTTGATGAGGGTAAAGCAGTGGATGTTGTCTATATGGACTTCAGTAAGGCCTTTGACAAGGTTCCACACGGAAGGTTAGTTAGGAAGGTTCAATCGTTAGGTATTAATATTGAAGTAGTAAAATGGATTCAACAGTGGCTGGATGGGAGATGCCAGAGAGTAGTGGTGGATAACTGTTTGTCAGGTTGGAGGCCGGTGACTGGTGGTGTGCCTCAGGGATCTGTACTGGGTCCAATGTTGTTTGTCATATACATTAATGATCTGGATGATGGGGTGGTAAATTGGATTAGTAAGTATGCAGATGATACCAAGATAGGTGGCGTTGTGGATAATGAAGTAGGTTTTCAAAGCTTGCAGAGAGATTTAGGCCAGTTAGAAGAGTGGGCTAAAAGATGGCAGATGGAGTTTAATGCTGATAAGTGTGAGGTGCTACATTTTGGTAGGAATAATCCAAATAGGACATACATGGTAAATGGTAGGGCATTGAAGAAGAGGTATTTAAAATTATGAGGGGGATAGATAGAGTTGACGTGGATAGGCTTTTTCCATTGAGAGTAGGGGAGATTCAAACAAGAGGACGTGAGTTGAGAGTTGAGGGGCAAAAAGTTTAGGGGTAACACGAGGGGGAACTTCTTTACTCAGAGAGTGGTAGCTGTGTGGAAGTGGTAGAGGCAGGTTCAATATTGTCATTAAAAAAAATAAAATTGGGTAAGTATGTGGACAGGAAAGGAATGGAGGGTTATGGGCTGAGTGCAGGTCGGTGGGACTAGGTGAGAGTAAGTGTTTGGCACGAACTAGAAGGACCGAGATAGCCTGTTTCTGTGCTGTAATTGTTACATGGTTATAACTGGATCCATCACAATGTTAATTCTTACAAGAGCAGGCCAGAGCCTGGGTTTCCTCTGGTGAAGTTTTGCCTCCCTGCTTTCTTAAGCCCTTCCACAATTTACAACACTCAAGCATATTGACAGCATTTGGAGTGTATTGCATCCATCTGCTAAACATTCCATTTCCATCACTATTGGTGCGCGATGACTGCTGTACCACTATGGGAAAAGTGAATTGCAATTATTCTCTATGATCACTTGGGTCAGTACTTCCTAGATCTACGATGTGTAATACAAGAAGCTTTGCAGATATTCCAGAAGGCAGCACACTTGCATTATACATAGTCAATCTTCAGTTCTAATTTTTACAATTAAATTCTTTATCTCTGTAGCTGGGGCATATACCTATCTCCGTTAATCTGACACTTCAGAATTTTTGTGCCAGAGTAGCAGATTCTCTGAACTGTTAGATGTTAGGTATTTAAAATCTTCAAGCACTTTTAATTTGCCTTTGAAGATGTTACACAGTAGTATGATAAATGTTCCAGTGAACGCTGTATAGGGAACACAGGCAACAAGGCCTTGACAAGTTGCAAGAGAAGTATACCCAGATGGTTTGAAAAGAAGTGTGGAAACTAGGAGCCATATAACTGGAAGTGGAGCATGGGAACTGGGGAAAAAACATCAGCAAACATCACCTGGTGAGCCAGATGCAGAACTATCAGGATTTCTGAGCAGTTGGATACCAGAATTTTGATGTATACTATTTCCACTGCAGAAATATTTTCCTTCCTTCACGAAGAGTTTGTCCTTGCCATAACCAAATTACGAATCGACTTTTTCACCAAGTACTGAATCTACCGGAGAAGCTATCATTGAGCAATATTGCTTTTAAGTGCAATGTAAAATAATCAAAGATACTATTTTAGAAAAAATATCGTTCCTGATCTAACAGTAATAATAGAATAGGAATGATACTGTGGATTTGTGTAAACAATGAGCTGCATTTTGTGTGTCAGTCCCTGGAAAACTCTGTAGACTACCATAATCAGACTGTGACTGGCCTATGATACATGCAGTGTAACAGGAAATAGCTTACATGCTTTGGATGACAGATGGTGTCTCACTGGTAAAGTGCCAGCTTGTTCATTTGATTGCTTTTTCAAGATTAAAACAGATCAAGACTGATACGCCTGCAGAATGTTACTGGTAAAAGCAGATAGTTGTACATATTTCGCTGTGGTTTTCTCCAAAATTAAATGCAGACACGAATACATAATTGTACATGGCTACAGTTATAATATAAAGCCAGTAAACTAGAAGCCCAGCATTGCAAAAAGTTATCAGTGTACAGTAACACAATTGGTCTTTTCATTTGTATTATCCATTAGGAATGAAGGAATAAATTTAAGCAATAAATGTCCTATTTCTGAAAATAAGATGTACATCTTTATAGTTTCCTGTAAATTGTGGCTCGTGATCAATATCATTTGGTTACAAACTTGCTTGTTAGATGGTGTCTGTTTCATTTGCAGGTTGGGTATATTATTTAATAGGGTGTAATTTGTCATTTCCTACAGTAGGTCAGACACTCACCTATAGAATCAAATAGAGCAAACAATCAATTTTCACATGCCAAGTAATTGAAGTGGTTGATATACTGCCTGAGATTTTTCTTTTTATGATTTTTTCAAGTATAAGATACAAGGTAACCAAAAGAAATATTGTAAATATTGAGAATGATGTGGAACTTGAATGCTGCTGGTTGTTGGTATTAGGTTGCTGCCTCTGTTTGTTTGTTTACTATGCTGATTAGAGAAACTATTGGAATTCTTTGAGATTACAAGTAGGATAGATAAAGGAGACAAAGTGGATGTTGTATATTTGGACTTTCAGAAGGCCTTTTAACAACGTGGCACACGTAAGGCTGCTTACCAAGTTAAGAGCCCATGGTATTACAGGAAGTGATAAATGAAATACAATACTGGAAAATGCATAGTCATGCACTTTAGAAGAAATAAATGTGCAGACTGTGTTCTAAATGGGGAGAAAATCCAAAAATCTGAGATGCCAAGGGACTTGGGAGTGCTTGTGCAGAACACCCTGAAGGTTAACTTGCTGATTGAGTCAATGTTGTGGAAGGCAAATGTAATGTTAACATTTATTTCAAAAGGTCTAGAATATAAGAGCAGAGATGTAATGCTGAGGCTTTATAAAGCACTGGTGAAACTTCGCTGTGAGTATTGTGAACAGTTTTTGGCTCCTCATCTAAGAAAAGATGTGATGGCATTGGAGAGGGTTCAGAGAAGGTTCATGAGGATGATCCCAGGAATGAAAAGGTTATCATAGAAGGAATGTTTGATAGCTCTGGGTCTGTACTTGCTGTAATTTAGAAGGATGAGGAGTCGGAGGGGGGGGGGGGTATCTCTTTGAAATCTTTCAAATGTTGGAAGACCTAGACAGAGTAGATGTGGAAAGGATGTTTCCCATGGTGGGGGGAGTCTAGGACAAAAGGGTACAGCCTCAGGATAGAGGGGTGTTCATTTAAAACAGATTCGGAGAAATTTCTTTAGCCAGAGGGTGGTGAATTTGTTACAACAGGCAGCTGTGAAGGCCTGTTGTATTTAAGGCAGAGATTGATAGGTTCTTGATTGGCCACAGCATCAAAAATTACAGGGAGAAGGCCAGGGAGTGGGGCTGAGGAGGGAAAATGGGATCAGCCATGATTGAATGGCAGAGTATACTTAATGGGCCAAATGGCCTAATTCTGCTCCTATGTCTTATGCAAATACAAATTCTGCCCATCCCTAATCAAGATATTGATGACTATTTGTGTGGGATCAGTAAATTAGCTTCCTGTAAAATTGAACATCACTATTTTATTCTTCACATTTATACAATATGAAGCAACATCGCACATGTTATTTAGGATGGTTATACAGGTCGACTTTCTATAATCCAGCACCATTGGGGTCTGAGGAGTGCCGGATTAATGAAAATGCCGAATTACAGAAGGGTCGCATTAAGCAATTGCTGACCGCCTCATCATACCTTTAAAATATCATGTAAATCAGTACGTTAGATAATAATGAAACAGAAATATTAAGTGAGTAGCGAGTGAAATTTTAATAAAATAATATACTGTACAGGCACAGATAAATAAAAGGGTACAGGTAAATGTACAGGAATTAACTTATACAGAACAGTTGAGCACTTCTGTTTCTAAAGTGAGATGTTTAATATACCTTCAGGCAAAGTTACATGTCTGCAAGTGTGGGGTTGTCAGGATCATCAACATCTTCATCTTGAAAAATGAGTGAAGCATCAGGAACTGGTGCTGAAATTGACACAACAGTTTCTTCAAAAACTGTTGATGTTGGTGGCAGCACATCTGGGTGAGCAGAAGCAGAAGTTAGAGAAAGGAGGTCTTCTATATGCCACGTTTCACGCGACCGCCTGGCGGCTGGGGGTTTGGCATTGGGCTCTTCCCTCTTCACTCGCAGTTACTGAGGGAATCCTTGTTAGTTTCTTTTCCTTTGCTTAGTAATATGCTTAAATTTGGCAGGCTGCCACATCTCATATGAGGTTATAGGCAGAGGAGAACAGAGCGCTGGCCAGGCGATGCCAGAGGGCAGTGCATGACTGCTGGCAGGCGGGTGAGAAGGCGGACCGACCCAGCACATGCCAGCTCCCCCGCCGCTGGCGGATGAGACGGGCGGCCGTGCCTCACGCAAATGATATGCAGGAAAACAAGCAGGAATCACCTGTCTGTGCTTACAAGAGCGTGCCAACACGTGAGCAGATCTAGCACAACCAAAACAATGCGCAGCAGATTGGTGTGGTGGCCCGGGAAATTTGAAATTACAGTTGCGTGGAAAATTTGAAATCAGTGCTGGATTATCGAAGGAACTGGATTACAGGTGACCTCTCATCCTCTGTCTCTCCCAGGAGAAAAGGCCAAGTTCACTCAACCAAGCTGGGTAGAATTTGAAATCTGCCCAGCTCAAAGGGAATATATAGAAACAGTTATTTCTTAGTTGGTATTACATTCAAATGGTAACATTTTATAATATATTGTCTTTTCAAAACAGCTATTTTTCTCAATACTTTTAGCTGACTCTTATACTAAAGATGAATATTTTCCAGTGCATGCTAAACTCTCAGTAGTGTTGAAGAAAATGTTGCCCTGGTGACTTGAGTTTTAAATGGTTAGGCATGTTTCTGAAATTAATGCATTGGATTGTCCAAATAGAAATGTTATAAGAATGGAAAGGAATTGGAGTTCCAACTCTTAATTCCCCAACCATCCACAGCTATTTCTACTAAATCCTGAATGTCAAGGAAGAGGACTGGCCTTGTAGAATCATTATTTCTGTTCCATGGAACTTGTTTATTCTTATATTGCCTCTGCATTCTCCTGTTGTCATTTTTCCCAATTAAACTCTCCCACCATTCGAAAGGTTTACCTCTTATCACAGATCTGACATGTTCTGCCACTTTAACACTTTTCAGTTTTCAGGTGCCAGGTTGTTGATTATTGACAGATGCCTCCAATTGTTTTTCAAGCCATTCCCCGCAAGGCAGTCCTGTCAGGCCCTCTCCATCTTAACTCTCTTTCTTCACCCATTTAAACATATTCCTGTATTGAACAGTTTGCCATTTAACCAGACACATTTCCTCCTTATGCATGTAAGAACCCATATGGCTCTTAGATATACCCATCTTTCTCTAGGATATGTGAACATATCTAGTTTTGGTCTTCCCTTGATCCCCTTCTTCAGCTCCTTTTCTAGTACAGTAATGACTGAATCAGCACAGAAGGTCTTTTGACACTTCTCAAGACTGCATTTTCATTGATGTGAATGTGTAGTTCACAAGACTGTCCTATTGCATTCACACCTGTTCATGTATAATGTGAATTTTTGTAGGTTGGGGGGTTGTGGTCAAAACCAGGAGATAAACATAATTTCCTCCTCACTAATGCAGAAAGTATTCAGTGTAGGATTCTTGTTGCAAAGTGATTGACATAAGTTAACTTTGCCTGAATGTGTATTGAACTTTGGCCTTTCATGAATTTTACAGTTGCTTACTAGACCAACAAGAGACATCAGAGATTTTAGTAAATTGCAGATAATTGACAGTCTGACACCTTACTTGAGGAGGGTTAAGTCTCAGTTTATGTTGTGTAAGACAGTTATTTCCTCCTGTAGATCTGTGCACGGAGCTCTTGGTTGCAAGAGAATCATATCTTCTCGTGGGAGTTCACTTGTGGCTCTCACCAATTTTGAGGGAGGAGAATTGTTGGTGAGAGGGCAGTGAACAGTAGCAAATGAGAGGTGAAAGCATATCAGTGATTAAAGGTGGTGATGATAGGCAAAATGAAATATGGAAGGATTTAATGCAGAAAAAGCCATAAATTGTAGTTTCGGCATAAAGACCTTTTGACTTGTTTGAAAACTAATTATTTCAGTAAGCATTTGTAGTTAAGCTCAACCAAGTTATAATCAGCAAGATTGAACACACAAAATGCAGATTATACTGAGCAGTTTATCGATGTTTAGTTTATTCTGCAGTGATTTCTATGACTCGTACCTTACCTTACATACAAGGAATTTATTTGAGACATTTCTGTCTGGTACTGAAAGTAACCAGGGAATTCAGAGCTTGCCGGGTGTCCAACCCTGATTTTCCTTGTTCTCATGATTTATTCTAACAGGTTCTTTTCTTAAGACTATTTGCTCCTAACAAGGAGTAACCTTCCCATATATTCATAGTTAGCATTCTGGAATAGTTCCAAAAAGAAAGCATCACACACCCTAATAGTGAGCCTTTTCCTCCATGAGACATCTATTGTATATTTCCCTTGAGGTCTGACATTATCCTCTGGTAACCTTTAGGAAGAGGCTCCACAAAGGCGACACAGAACTTGGCTTTTGAATTTCCAAGTTTCACCAATTTAAAAATGGAATTGGGTAATTCTGAGAATCATGCATGTTTAAAGGAACATGGTTAGCGGAAAAGATTTTATTTAAAATCTCTTAATGTTGATAAAATGAAAACTTGAAACTATTTATGACTTTTTTCCCTTAAGATTAAGATTGACTTTTGGCTTCATTTCAGAACCAGCTAATAGAAACACCATTGTGTTTTAATATGTATTTTATTGTGTATTACGCAACAAAATTACAGAGGCTTATCTTTAGAATGTGTCTTAGTCTTGATGTAAACAAATTGAAGGTATCTGAACAGAAACTCTTAGATCTGATGCCTGAAATAGCTGAAAAATTTGATTTTTCATAAAAAGTTCTTGACTGACTGGGTGTACTGCTTACTCCTCTTACCTAAGCTATTTAATTTCCTTCCAGTTTACTCATTCTCATGTGCACAGCCCTCAGAATCTTTCACCACATTTTGTATTTTCTGCCCAGAATCAACAAAGACATTTTCAACTACCATCTTGTGGATTATTGAATTGACATATTTAATCTGTGGGCGAAGATAACTTGATTTTCTCCCATAATATGCAACTTTCTTCAAGCACTTCATCTAATCTCCTGCTTTCCTTGAAAATTTTCTTTGTTTAATCCGTTTACTCTTCTTACTATGCCATTTTCCTTTCTTGCCCTCGAAGACAAATAACATGGTAATTTTCATGGGTTTTTCTTTTCACCAATTGTTTTGCCCTCCACATCAGAAATAAACTTTTTGCCCATGTCACTTACTACTGACTTTCAAACTCCTAATTCTGCACTGCTATACACTATGTTGCTAATGTTGCTCAAGATCTGCCTCATGGTTTCCTCACCTTTGCTGGAGAACATCCTAGCACATGGAGAAAATGGCTATATTCTTTTCTTTCTCCTGAGGCCTCCCGTCCCATGATCCTTTCCCTTCTCCAGCTCTGTATCACTTTTGCCAATCACCTTTCCAGCTCTTAGCTTCATCCCACCCCCTCCGGTCTTCTCCTATCATTTCGCACGTCCCCCTCCCCCCACTACTTTCAAATCTCTTACTATCTTTCCTTTCGGTTAGTCCTGATGAAGGGTCTCTGCCCGAAACGTCGATAGCGCTTCTCCCTATAGATGCTGCCTGGCCTGCTGTGTTCCACCAGCATTTTGTGTGTGTTGTTTGAATTTCCAGCATCTGCAGATTTCCTCGTGTATATTCTTTTGTGTCTCACTTCTCCAAAAGCAATTACAACTAAATCAAAAGATATCCTCTCTATTCACTACTTCTGTTCCCCCCCCCCCCCCCCATCTTTTCTTGGATCCCACTTAATAGCTGTGGAAATAAGAGTAAATTCCATGTTTTGATAGTGACCTTTGATTTGAAATAACTTGGTCATTAAAAAAACTTGTTCTGTATTCTCTGACTTCTATCCAGTTGTTCAAGAATTTACTCCCGAATAAGCTAAAAATAAATTTCTCACTAATTCAATTATTTTATGTATCTTTCTCTTTCTTGCTCTCACTTTCTTGTATCAAAGGCCTGAATAAAATTGGCAACTTTTTAGTTCCAGGAATTTCTTCATCAAGTGTTTTGACTATAACAATTACTGTTTCCTTGGTACTAATGTTAATACCCTCTTGAAACCATTTAATTCCTGGAGCCTTGGATAAGTCTAGTCTCCTTATTATCTCCACAGCTATTTTTTTGTGACTTATCATTTTGTTATTTATCACTCCTGCATTGGATTTTCCCACTTCCTAATGGCTTAGTTACTTAATGCTACTAATTTCAGGGTTAGGTAACTTCTATAGTTAGCCAGCCTGTGGTGTAGTGGCATCTGCATCAGACTTCGAGGCGAGTGGTCCCAAGTTCAAAGCCGGGCAGCTCCTTGCATGCTTTCCAGCCATACTGGGATCAGCATTGAGCTGGCAACTCGGCCTCGTAAAAAAACAGATCAAAAATGCTAAAGAAACGGCAAGGTTGCTGCCTGATGTGCCTCAAGGTGCGGAATGGAACAGCAACTTCTGTAGTCATGTATCTACCTCCTCCTCTGAATTGAAAACTTCATTCCACCAATTGAACCCTTTTGTCCAGTCACCCCTTTGGCAGCTATTTTTCAACTGCTCACCTATTCTCCCTCTTTCATTACTCTTTCTTTTCCTAAACCACTCCTTTTGAATTATCTTCTGAAATCCCAGATTGCGATAGCGTAATTGCACTCCCTCTGGCTCGCTTTTTATTTCATAATTAATTTGTGTGAAATTCGTTAGAAGCACAGTATAGTTATGTTGATGTTCTATTTATGGTATTAAGTTTTTTGATATTTCAGTCCAAATATTCCACACTGATAGATGGAATTCTGTTTTGTCTGCTGGCTGAATGGAAAATAAGTTGGCAGTTTCGATGCATTCTGTCTTGGTGTCAAGTGTATTACCTATGTGTTCCCTGTGCAATTAAATTGGCATAGAGAAAATCCACTTTGATAAGAGGGTTCTCTTCCATTAGTTAGGTTTAGGTGTATAAGTACAAAGAATGAAAGGACAAAGCATGCTTAATTCCAATTAGGCTATATTTAACCAGAAAGTAATCAGAGCCATAAAACAAGATTTCTTTTTACCAGTTTATTTGCTACAGATCTGACAAATACAACTGTACTTGATTGAAAACAAGACACATTCTCAGGTGTTTGTAATAAAGTTTTACACTTGGATGTGCTGCAGCCCATCTCTAACTCCTACCAATGTATTGTAGTAACTTTTTAAGGTGTAACTTTTATTCTCGACAGTGTACATCAATTTCTCACGTATTCTGGTTAAAGTGATTTACAGCAGCAAATTCTTGCACTGTCATGTAGAGCCAAACTTGTTAAAAATAGAAGGCACTGAAAGAGCAAGTTTTTTTTTAGAAATAAGCTCAGCTTTGCTTTATAGTCAGCATCTTTCCAACAAGTTTTCAAGACTACCAAAGCATACAAATTTTACAATGTCAATGTCAGGCCTCCTCTGCAGTAGACAGGGTTGTCTGGTCACTTTGACTTTGGTGGTGGTGGGAGAGGGTTTGTTTCTGTTCTTTGTCACTTTCTACCCATCCTATCATCTGACCCTGCGCGAGACATCATATCCCTGAACTGGAACATTGAGCTATAGCGGGGCAAAAAGAATTATGCACCGAAGTATCATTGTTACTAAGGTTGCACTTTCTATAGACATTTATTGATGGTCCTGACGAGGGGCTTCAACTCAAAATGTGAACTGTTTATTCCTCTCTGTAGATGCTATCTGACCTGCTGAGTTCCTCCTGCATTATGTGTGTTACACTGGATTTCCAGTATCTGCAGAATCTCTTGTGTTCATTTATTGACATGGTTGAAATGTCTTGAAAAAAAATTAAATATCAGTAGTTACAGGTCTTTTTCCATTCAGAAATTATTTGCCTCCTGAATTTTGCAAATTACTCCAGTTATTACTAATTGAAATTGAGGTATTATTTTCCTGCAATTTTGTTTGCAAATTAGCTACGCATTTAAAAGCTTATCCTGTAGTCAGTGTTGGTATTATTAGACTTGACAATTACCCTCAGCATTGATGATGACATGCTTCCACTCTGGTTTTGTGATTTCTGTTGGTGATCAATAAAGCCAGAGCGGAAACCAGACTTCTACGGCTGGGGTAGGAGGTGCCTGACAGGGCAGGTGCATGAGTAGTTTGTTGCTCTTCTCTCATCATTTGCACAGAATTGCTTACTGCTCCAGAACCAAGGATTCTAATGTCTCTAAATGATCTGGATTGGCCTTGCGATAGTGATTGCCAAATCACAATTTTTCCAAGGTGGATTTGGTCATATCCTTGAAATTTCTCCTCTGTCCACCTGGTAATCTCTTCCTATGACAGAGCTTGGAAGAAAATGTCTATTTTGAGAATCTAGTGCTGGATTAGTAAGTGATGAGCCCTGCCCAGAGGAGTTGAGTGAATAACCAGCTCTTGGCTCTGGGAGAGGAGACCGATGCTAGTTTGATCCTTCTAGCGACTTTGGAGAATTTTGTAGTGATGACATTAGTGGCATCCTTCCAGTACTCTGAGATCCCTGTATCAGGCAGTGCAGAGCTTAGAACCATACATGAGAGCAATAATTACTGCTGTTCAATGGACTATGAACTTTTAATACACTTTACCCCTAACAATCAAAGTGTTTGCTGGCACACTAAAGGCACCAGTGAATTTAATTATTGAATATAGCCCTGATGAAGGGTCTCTGTCTGAAACATTGACTCTTTATTCATCTCCATGGATACAGAGTTCCTGTGTCATTTTGAGTTAATTTGGATTTCCAGCATTTACAGAATCTTTTGTGTTCATTATTGATGTTTGCCTTCATGAAGAGGCAGCTCCTGAAATGTAAGTGGCCCAGGATCTTGTCTTTTACTGTCAGATGGCAGTGTTGCACAGATGAGATTTTGGCCTCTGAGTTCCTGAAAATGCAAGCACTATTTGTATGTTTCTGCTTGGATGACCTCAGTCCTGGAGTGTCATCTCCGTATGTTGAACAGTAGTCCCTGGGAAGTTTGTTGAAGGTGAGATGTAGCACTGTGGTGAGAGAAACTGAAAAATCTGTTGGGGTAATGATGCAGCCTTGCTTCATGCCAGATTTTGCTGAGATTGGTTCTGTTCTAAGTTAATTGATTAGGCTAATTGCTTGCATGCCATGATAAAGTAAGCATGACATTACCTGGAATGTGAGGAAAGTGCTCCACAGTCCTTCCTGGTGGAAGGAAACAAAGGTCTTGGTGAGTCATAAGAAGCTCGCTCATTGGTGCTGCTCCTCATCTCTTATCTTGGAGATGTTGACTGGTAAATGGCTTGTCTACTGTGCTTCCAGATAGATGGAATCCACAATGATTTGGGGAGCAATGCCTTGGCTGTTGAGAAGAGCTGGTTTAAGAGGATCCTGTTGAGGATGATATAACAAGTTAGTGTCTTGATTGTTTATGTTGATTAGATACTACATTTTGTGAAAATAAATAGTTCTCCTTTGATAATGAACAGTTCACAATCTTGTATTCATATAAATATAGCTATTCAGATTATAACATTTAAATAGCTGTTTTTCCCCAAAAATAAGTAACAGAACTAACCTATGGCATAAATAAACAAGACATTTTTTTATTGAAAATCCTGGAAGTAATCAGCAGGTGAACCAGCATCTAAGAAGACAGAAATGGCTAACATTTCAATACGATGATCTCCATTACCTAGAAATTTAGAAATCAAATCTATCTTTCATCCCATTCCTCTGCGACTAAGAATCCCATGTGACCTTCTAGCTTTCAACCCACCTGTAGAGCAAATTCCCAGTAACATTTCTCTTTATTACATTTTCTCCTTGTTTCTCTCAGCAACCAATAATAATTAATTGGTATGTCTATCTTTGTATATACTCAACAGCTGGCCTATTGATCTTGCCTTTCCTGTCTTGTGATTTAACTGCCTATCATGTTCCACTATGGTAGTCCTGTCAATCCACACTCCTGTGAGTATTCCTTTTTATCTTCTGCAAGACACCCAAAATGCCTGGCATCCTTCCCTGTCATCCCCTGCTGTCAAAGTTTTTTTTTTCTGTCATGAACAAACTACTTTTTATCATCTTTCTTGGGATTCTGGTTTTTGCAAAAACCTGGCTTTCCATTGATGGATCTTTCTCTCTTACCAGTGGCATGTAGCCCGACTTCATATTCAGAAACATCCATTGCCAAGCCAAACACTGGAGACTAAATTTATAAAGTATACAACTTGAATTTTCCATGGCTACAAGAATCATTATGTACCCCTCACAAGTATTCATCATTTTGGAGCTTAGAAAGAGAAGTATCCATGGGTAATTCAGCCTTACAAAAAACAGCAATCAGGAAGAGCCTGGATTTCTACTTCATCCTTTCTCTGATCATATTCATTTTGCACCATTGGTCACTGAAATCAGGAAACCTTTTCCAAGTTTCTCCCCACTAACCCTGAAGCCATTGGTGGTTGCCTAAAACCTGCCATTTTTGAGTTAAGGCTCAGATCTACGTATTGGACTGTGGTCAGCTGAGAAGAGAAAGTTCATAGCAGCCCACCTTAGCATAATTGTTTTGGTAATTTAATATTACAAATTGGAAAAGATGTCGGCAACTTGTAGTATCATAATCTATTTTTAAATGGAATAGAAACCTGTAAATCCCTACCTTTGTACTCTACGGTCTATACTTTTTCATTGTAAAAGTTAATGAAAGCTAAGTGAACCTGAAAGCATAGTTTCCAAAGTTGGCTGATGTTTCTTGGAGAGCAAATTTCTTTAAATGTGTTACAGAAGAGTAAAACACTGCTGTAATCTTTCAATTGCTGGAAGTTTGTCTTGCTAATTTGCAACTTTAGAAAGGGAGATATATTTCTCTGTATTTTTATCTAGTTCCACTAGTTATAGAATATAAAAAATGATAATGCTGTGTAGCTTCTGCTACAATGGCAATATTAACAATGAACAGATACTACTTTCTCCAGGACAGGAATGATGAAAGGAATTGAACAAAAATATTGCATATGTTGTATAACTTTTGAAAATGCTACATAAAACTTATAAGATTCTGCTTTTGATTTGTTATTAGAATGTATTTTTGTTATCTACACATTCTAGGAAGTGTGAAAGTATACGCAACATGTATATTCTTGGCTACCTGTAAACAAGAGTTCTGATGTATTTTGCAAGCATTTTATCTTGCAAGATAACGGAAGAGTGCCAGTAGTAGCATCAACTTTATTGGCTGTATAAATTTACATGTATAAGGAATACATGATCAGAATTGTAGAAATAAATGACTTTTTATGGTATTAGGATAAGTTTAATCTTGCTCATTGCATGCAAAATTGAAGGAGGGTGGGAAGCTGACATGAAGCTTGGAAGTTCTTTTCCAGTTCTGTGGACTTACTGCTGAGATGTGCCTATTTCTACGTATCTATAATGTATGCATACACAGATTGTATGTATTGTATGGATAATGCAGAATGTTATTGATGAATGTAGTCTTATTTTAAGATTTACATAACTGCTATCAACTGTTTAGGCTTTATTCACTTAAATTGCTTCTGGGGAAAATAAATCATTCCAACTCATTTCTGGATTGGATTCAATTATGCAGAAAAATTGAAGTGTTGGTCAACCTGTAAATAATTAACTGCAAATGTAATTTTAATATAATTTTCAAAATGGAATTTGATAAACATTTGAAAGAAATAGTTTTTAAAAGCTCTGAACAAAGGACAAGGGAATGCAGCTAAATGAAAGCTTGTTAAGAGTCAGCACCAGCATAATGAGCTGAATCACTTCCATCTCCACAATATCGTAATACAATTCTATAAATGTTCCATGTGAGGACTTGATACGGTATTGTGAATTACAGTTTTAAAAAAATCTTAACTTTTTTTTCTAGTTTGGAAGGTCAAAGGGGATATGATTGAAGTTTCCTGGCTATTCAGGCAAACTAGGTAAATAAATTAATTACACAGGTTGGAAGCTCTGGCTTGTCTAAAAATTGAATCAGAATCTAAAGTAGTAAGGAAAGGATCCAAATCTGATTTATTTTCTGCTGTTAGTTGATCTTGGATAATGTAGCAATTGTCCTCTATGCTTGTGATGCAAAGAGGAAAATCATTCAGATCTCTGCTTCTGACAGCTATCCAATGACATCCTGTAACTTGTATCAGCTGAGGATGGTGTAGAATTAAAATTGGGTTTGATCCTGCCTACTGTTGAATAGTTAGCATTCACTGTGTTGGCACCAGGAAAGTAAGGCCTTTTGGCCATTGGAAGCAAATATAGCTGAGCTCAGGCTAGGGCAGAAGTGGTTAAACAAAAAATAAATTTGTGTGATTGTTCATAGCAGTCCTTTTATACTGTACTTGATGCTGCATGGCCTTGGTTGGACCACATATTGAATACTTTGAACAGTTCTGATTACTTCATTATTGGGAAAGTCTGTTGCTGTTGGGTGAATTGCAGCTTTTATTTACCCAAATGTTTATAGAGCCTCAAATATTAAGTTATGAAATGAGAATTATACAAACTAGAAACACATTTGCTGGAATACAGAAAAATGTAGGTGAGGCTTGTTGTGTTTGAAAGAAATTGATGGGGAGGTAAAGAGAAACTGACTGGTAAGAGTGTCCCAGGCAAGGAGATGTAACTTAAAAATAAAGTGTGGACAGTTCATTCAAAACTAAGTGAATATGTGGAACTCTTTTGGAAAAGATACGAACAGTAAGTTTTGCAAATGGTTCAGAGGGATTATAGATGCTGGAAAGTGAGTCAACTGAGGATAAAAGCAAATCAAGATCTCTTTGATGACAATAGGATTTAGGAGTAAATGGTTTATGGCATTCCTTTATTCCCTTGGAGCTAGGTTTCTCACCCAGGGTTCCCTGGAACCCTAGGATTCTGTGAGAGGTCGCCAAGGGTTCCATGAGAGATGGTGTTTTTTAAACAAAAAACATCATTTTTTTTAACTTTGCGCAGCATGCGATGTTAGTGTTCATAGTGGTGGGCAGTGACTAAGCAGTCCCGTTAGCAATCTCCTTAGAGGTCTCTCAGCCCAGTGTAAGGCAGTGTGCAGTAGGGCCATATTTATTTGGTTGATTCCATTCTCGGTTTTTGATGCAAGATAGGGGCAGCCATTGATAATTGGTGAGTGCTGTATTGCATGCAGGGGAGACTGTTGATAATTTGGTGAGTGCTGCATTGCACAGAGGGGAAGATGGTAGACTGATGAGGAGCACGAAGTGCATTTTCGGAGCATTGAATGGACTCACCCAACTTGGGCTGTGACGTCAGCCCCTCCCTCCGAGTTACCTCCCCAACTTGCCTTTGAATGTCGCCAACTGACTTAAGGTAGTGAACAAATTATCAGTGTAGTAGAAAATTGGAGGGATTTTTTTCATTCTAAGGTAGGGATTTTTTTATACGCTATGACTCAGTTGCTGGCTTGCTGCTTTGCTGTTGTTGTAAACATTGCAAAAGGTGGATCGTGTAGGTTGGAAGTGAATTGTATTGTGAAGTTTTGTATTTTTTTGCAGTTTTCTCATTTAGTTATTTATTATGCCATTCTTATTATGCAACGAAAAAGTCTGTCTTTTTGATGAAAGCTACTTATCAATGGGTTTTACATGGACTAGTAATCCAAGTTGATCTGTTCCATTGTGCCTAGTCTGTGGCAAACAACTTACAAATGCAGCAATGGCTCCAGCAAAATTGAAAAGGCACTAAACTACAAAGCATAGCTATATGACATATGAAAGTGCTGATTATTTTAAAGGGCTGTTTTAAAGGGCTTAACAGAGTAAAGCTTTTGTTCACAAAGTCACAGTTAAAGGGTTCAGGAAGTAAGTTATTTAGTAGGAGAAGTTACTACCCAGAAAAGGAAAAGTCACACAGTTGGTGAGAACCTTATAATGCCAGCATGTCATAGTGGGCAAAAAGTCAGGACAAGATGCTGAACGAGAATTTGAAAATATTTCACTCTCAAACAGTACATCAACCTGTTGATGACACGTCACATAATGCTGAATAAGTTTTGTGTGATAAACTGAAAAACAACAGCTTTTCTATCCGGGTTGATGAGTCAATAGGTTTCTCTAATAAATGCATTTGTAAGATTGGTGAATGATGGTGAAATTCACCACTTTTTTCTGTTGCAAAGAGCTGTCCAAAACAAGTAAAGGCCAAGATACATTTTGTCTTCATATCTGGAAACACAAGGTCTATCTTGGAGGAACTGTGCTGGCATCTGTACTGATGGTGTCCCATCAATAGCTAGCCCCATGAGAGACTTAGTTTCTCTTGTAAAACAAAATTCTGATGTTGTCACAACACACTGCTTCAACATTGTCAATAAATTTTCATGTTGTAAATAGCATTAATTAAAATTAATTTACAGCCTTTATTTAAATTAAATCTACAGAGCCTATCTTTAGAAAAATTAAATCCCATTTTGGCTTAAGACAGTTATTTAACAGAATTTTATTATGTTTGCCTTAAGAGTTTTTAAAATTATGAAAGGGAAAGAGATTAATTTCAAGAAAGGTAAGCTAAACATAATCACCTGTTTTTTTAAAGAATGTTTGGCTAAAAATTCATTTTCTTCTCAAAAGAGCATCGACAATTATTTATGACTTACTGATCATGCTAATGTACCATGAGCTGTAGATATAATAATTTTTATGCAGGGGTTCCTTGAGACCTGAAAATTATTTTAAGGGTTCCTCCAGAGCAAAAAGTTTGAGAAAGGCTGCCTCAGAGACTTGGGTTTTGTTCTTCACTTGAGGTATGCTGTAACCAAAATGTGCAAATCAGGAAAGTAGAGGAGAAGCTATTTGTTTGCTTTTCTTTTTTGAAGTCAAATTTGGCTAGAATGATATAGGTAGAATGTCATCTGAATGGTTGATATGATTCTGCTGTTTTCTTTGTCATTTCCAGATACATTGGGAGGTCAGATTCTATAACTATCAGCGTATGGAATCATAAGAAAATCCATAAAAAACAGGGTGCGGGTTTTCTTGGCTGCGTACGACTCCTTTCCAATGCCATAAATCGCCTTAAAGATACTGGTTGTGAGTATAAACAGTTGAAAAACATAGATACATTAGATTATTTTAACTTTCAGTTTTTAATCTCTGTTAACATCTTGCTTGTCTTGACATCAGAACTTGTTTTCTTTGTGTACAATGTCCGGTGTATGTTACTAAAAAGGGCTTCTTTGGTTTGTTACGAGTAGGAATGTTTCTTTGTCTGTTAAATGTTTCTCTCGCCGTTGTTTCGCTTTAGAATGGCTGATATGGTAATTGTATTCATTTGTTAATCAATGGGGAATGTTATTGTGTTTTGTGAGGCTGGGAACTTGGGGGAGGGGTTGCGCGGGCTTGGGGGTGAAGGGAGTCGGCAGGAGAGACAGACGAGGAAGGTGGACGGGCGCTGGATGGCTCGTAGGATCACCGCGACTGGCGCTAGACGGCTCGTAAGACCCCCGGGTGGTCCCAGGGGTGACGACGTGGCTGTTGGATGATTCGTTGATTGAGCTCCTACGATGTGCACTACACTGACTGAACTTTGATAAGTTGGCGCCTTTTGTTTTTTTCTTTCCTTGTATATATATTGTATTGCCTAATACTTCTTTAGTTAATGTTAGTAAATTCTATAAAGTGTATGTCATATCGGTATTTGGTGTGAAGTTGATACGGTGAGCGGCGCGAGGCATAAACTCGATTCTCACAGCACCTGCGTGTACGGGAGGTGGGTTGGTGTGTGGCTGGATCTCCTTTTCCCCTAGACATATACCAGCCTGTTGGGTAAGTGTTACATTTGTTTTCTGTTTCTGAAGAAGTCTTCAAGTGGGTTAACTCAGTTTCTCTTTCCACAGATGCTGCCTGACCTGCTGAACATTTCTAGTAATTTCTGTTTTGATTTCAGGTTTCCCTCATCTCCAGTTTTATTTTGATTTTTAATGATGTCCCTCAAAAGGAATTGGTTTTAGTTGGTGAAGCTCAAAGAGCAACAACAAACTGATTTTCTATTTGTTGCTCTTCTGACAAATGTTGACCTGAAGTTTCATGCTTTCAACATATTGAAGGTTGAATATTGTGAAAATGAGTTGTTTTTCTCTGATCCTTAAGAATTATTCATTATCTTAATGTTCTTTGCCACATTTAAACATATTTGAGCACCAGTGTCTAGCAAAAGTAAATGGAACAAAATAGATTTAGTTTCCTTTTGTTAAATTATTATCATCTTATACTGTTGTAAGGATTATTAAGTGACATCTGAGGGTAGCAGTTGTCAGGTTACAGATATATCTGTCACAGTTGTTTTGCCACCAAGATTAAAGAGGGCAGGTGAAAATTCACCTTTAATCTTGTAAATACCTCGTAATCTTGACCATATAATGATAGGAAGGAAGGAAAAAGATAAAAAAGGAAATAGGTTATTACCTCAAGATTTCCTTGTATATCTTCCACACACACTTTCAACGGTCTCTCTAAAAGATCCAATCATGCTTTATTTTAACAAAGCTGGGGTGTTCTGATTGTTTACCTTTCAAAATAATGGAAAAGTTATATATTCTCTTTAGGTCAGAAGACACAGATATTAGGAGCAAAATTAAGCCATTTGGCCCATTGAGTAGGTTTGACCATTCCATAATGGCTGATTTATTAACCCTCATAAACTTTTTCTCTCACCTTCTCCCCATAACCTTTGCCCTAACTGATCAAGAACCTGTCAACTTCCACTTTAAATATGCCCAATGACTTGACTTTCACAGCTGTCTGTGGCAGTGAGTTCCACAGATTTGCTACCCTCTGGTAAAAGAAATTCCTCCTCATCTCTTTTCTAAATTGACTTGTGTTCTGAGGCTATACCCTTTGGTTTTAGACTCCACCCACTATAGCAAACATCCTTTCCATGTCCACTCTACCTAGGCCTTTCAATATTCAATAGGTTTCAGTGAGATGCCCCTCTTCTCCCCCCCCCCCCCATTCTTCTAAACTCCAGTGAATACAGGCCTTAGAGCAACCAAACACTCTTCATATATTAACCCTTTCATTCCCAGAATAATTCTCATGAACCTCCTCTGGACCCTCTCCAGTGCCAACACACCTTTTTTTAGATAAAGAGCCCAAAGCTGCTCAATACTTCCAGTACAGTCTGAAAGGAAAGGTTAAAAGTTTGAGAGAGCCATGGTTTTCAAGGGATATTGGAAACTTGGTTAGGAAAAAGAGAGATATCTACAATAAATATAGGCAGCTTGGAGTAAATGAGGTGCTTGAGGAATATAAAGAATGTAAGAAGAATCTTACGAAAGAAATTAGAAAAGCTAAAAGAAGATACGAGGTTGCTTTGGCAAATAAGGTGATAATAAATCCGAAGGGTTTCTACAGTTATATTAAATAGCAAAAGGATAGTGAGGGATACAATTGGTCCCTTAGAGATTCAGAGTGGACAGCTATGTGTGGAGCTGAAAGAGATGGGGGAGATTTTGAACAATTTCTTTTCTTCTGTATTCACTAAGAAGGATATTGAATTGTGTAAGGCAGGGGTGTCAAACTCATTTGAGGTCACGGGCCGGATTGAGCAAAATGCAGCTTCATGCGGGCCGGATCAGTCGGACGCGTGCGAACGCAGCTTTTGTTGCCTCCGTTTTTTCGGCCTGCTCTCATGTGTCTCAGTCTCTGCTATAACTACAAAGTGTTTCACTTTACAAATTCCGTTTCTTATGAAGAAGACTGCCGAGCAAGACTGCCGAATAAACACTAAAAACCCTGAAAACCTGGTACCTGAATAAACTCAGCATTAGCCATATCATACGCCATAGGCGCTTCGATTACTGGGGCCAGCTTTAATAGTAATTAGATATTATCTCGCGGGCCAAAGATAATTCCACCGCGGGCCGGATTTGGCCCGCGGGCCTTGAGTTTGACATATATGGTGTAAGGTAAAGGAAACAAGTAGGGAAGTTATGGAAAATATGACGATTAAAGAGGAGGAAGTACTGGCGCTTTTAAGGAATATAAAAGTGGATAAATCTTCAGTTCCTGACAGGATATTCCCTAGGACCTTGAGGGAAGTTAGTGTAGAAATAGCAAGGGCTCTGACAGAAATATTTCAAATGTCATTAGAAACGGGGATGGTGCCGGAGGATTGGCGTATTGCTCATGTGGTTCCATAGTTTAAAAAGGGTTCTAAGAGTAAACCTAGCAATTATCAGCCTGTCAGTTTGACGTAAGTGGTGGGTAAATTAATGGAAAGTATTCTTAGAGATGGTATATATAATTATCTGGATAGACAGGGTCTGATTAGGAACAGTCAACATGGATTTGTGCGTGGAAGGTCATGTTTGACAAATCTTATTGAATTTTTTGAAGAGGTCACGAAGAAAGTTGACGAGGGTAAAGCAGTGGATGTTGTCTATATGGACTTCAGTAAGGCCTTTGACAAGGTTCTGCATGGAAGGTTAGTTAGGAAGGTTCAATCGTTGGGTATTAATATTGAAGTAGTAAAATGGATTCAACAGTGGCTGGATGGGAGATGCCAGAGAGTAGTGGTGGATAACTGTTTGTCAGGTTGGAGGCCGGTGACTGGTGGTGTGCCTCAGGGATCTGTACTGGGTCTAATGTTGTTTGTCATATACATTAATGATCTGGATGATGGGGTGGTAAATTGGATTAGTAAGTATGCAGATGGTACTAAGGTAGGTGGCGTTGTGGATAATGAAGTAGGTTTTCAAAGCTTACGGAGAGATTTGGGCCAGTTAGAAGAGTGGGCTGAACAATGGAAGATGGAGTTTAATGCTGATAAGTGTGAGGTGCTACATTTTGGTAGGAATAATCCAAATAGGACATGCATGGTAAATGGTAGGGCATTGAAGAATGCAGTAGAGCAGAGTGATCTAGGAATAATGGTGCATAGTTCCCTGAAGGTGGAATCTCATGTGGGTAGGGTGGTGAAGTAAGCTTTTGGGATGTTGGCCTTTATAAATCAGAGCATTGAGTATAGGAGTTGGGATGTAATGTTAAAATTGTACAACGCATTGGTAAGGCTGAATTTGGAGTATTGTGTACAGTTCTGGTCACTGAATTATAGGAATGATATCAACAGAATAGAGAGAGTACAGAGGAGATTTAGTAGAATGTTACCTGGGTTTCAGCACCTAAGTTACAGAGAAGGGTTGAACAAGTTAGGTCATTATTCTTTGGAGCTTAGAAGGTTATGGGGGGACTTGATAGAGGTATTTAAAATTATGAGGGGGATAGATAGAGTTGACGTGGATAGGCTTTTTCCATTGAGAGTAGGGGAGGTTCAAACAACAGGACATGAGTTGAGAGTTGGGGGCAAAAGTTTAAAGGTAACACGAGGGGGAATTTCTTTACTCAGAGAGTGGTAGCTGTGTGGAACGAGCTTCCAGTAGAAGTGGTAGAGGCAGGTTCGGTATTGTCATTTAAAGTAAAATTGGATAGGTTTATGGACAGGAAAGGAATGGAGGGTTATGGGCTGAGTGCGGGTCAGTTGGACTAGGTGAGAGTAAGTGTTCAGCACCGACTAGAAGAGCCGAGATGGCCTGTTTCCATACTGTAATTGTTACATACGGGATAGTAGGATGTAATTGGGTGGCCGGGGTTCATTGAGCCAGAAGGGCCTGTTACTGTGCTGTATCTCTAAAGATAAAAGGTCCTGTAAAAGTTTTTTTAGACTTTTTCAATAGTGAAGAACTCAAGCTTCACTAGTTATTGTACACAACTGGAATCATTTATAAAACCCTTCTGTACTAGTTCCAGAGCCTTCACATCTGCCCTTAAGTCTGTTGCCCAGAAGTTAGACTTTCCTGTAAACTGGATTAACTATCATATACATAAAGTACATTAAAATGGGTGTAAGGACAAATTTCATTACTATGGTGAGGTACTTGACTGTATATCATTATAATAAAAGGTCTTCATTCAATATCATCTAAGTTTTAAACTTCTAATCATACTTTATACAATAGCCTCCACACAAAATAACCTCGTGACATTTTATAAGCAATTGAAATGTGTACCAGTTGTGTTTTAGTATAACAACTTGTCATCTGTTATAATTCATTTGCGTCATTATGACACTGTGGATTATAATGCAGTGTACCAGTGGACCATGAGTGTCGGAGCAGGAGTGAGTGCTATCATTATTTATAAAGAAGAAAAGTGCTAGGCAAACTCAAAGGTCTTAAGGTTGATAAGTCACCTGAGCCAGATGGACAGCATCCCAGAGTTCTGATAGAGGTTGCTGAAGAGATAACAGATGCATTGGTCATGACCTTTCAAGAACTGCTTGATCCTGGCATGGTCCTCGAGGACTGGAAGATTACAAATGTCACTCCACTCTTGAAGAAGGGAGGAAGGCAAAAGAAAAGAAATTATAGGCCAGTTAGCCTAACTTCAGTGGTTGAGAAAGTGTTGGAGTCTATTATTATGGATGAGGTTTCGAGGTATTTGGAGACCAATGATAAAGTAAATCTAAGTCGGCATGGTTTCTTTAAAAGGAAATCTTGCCTGATGAATCTTGTTAGAGTACGTCAAGGAAGTAACAAGTAGGGTAGACAAAGGAGAGGCGGTGGATGTCATTTACTTGGATTTTCAGAAGGCATTTGATAAGGTGTCACACAAGAGGCCGCTTAATAAGATAAAATCCTATGGCGTTATAGGAAAGATGCTGGCATGGATAACAGAATCGCTGACAGGCAGGAGTTAGCAAGTTAGAATAAAAGAGATCTTTTCTGGTTGGCTGCTGGTGGCTAGTGGTGTCCCTCAGGGGCTAGTATTGGGACTGTTGTTTGTTAATGATTAAGATAATGGAATTGATGGCTCTGTGGCAAGGTTTGCAGATGATACGAAGATAGGTGGAGGGGTAAGTAGTGCTGAGGAAACAATGCAATTTCAGCAGGGCTTGGACAAGTTGGAAAAATGGGCAAAAAAAGTGTCAGATAAGGAATACAGTGTTGGGAAATGTATGATAATGGATTTTGAAATAAGGAACAAAGGTACAGACTATTATCTACGTTTGTAAATGGGGAGAAGGTTCAAACATCAGAGGTGCAAAGCAACTTGGAAGTTCTTGTGCAAGACTCCCAGAAGGTTAATTTACAGGTTGAGTTTGTGGTAAAGAAGTCAAATGCAATGTTGGCATTTATTCCAAGGGGAATAGAAAATAAAAGCAAGGAGATAATTCTGAGCCTTTGTAAGATAACAGTCAGGCCGCACTTAGTGTATCGTCAACAGTTTTGGGCCCTCGTATTTCAGAAAGGATGTGTTGTCATTGGAGAGAGTCCAGAGGAGGTTCACGAGGATGATTCCAGGAATGAAGGGATTAACATATGAGAAACATTTGGCAGCTTTGGGCCTGTACTGACTGGAATTTAGAACAATGCAGAGCATCTCATTAAGACCTACCGAATATTGAAAGGACTAGATAGAGTGGATGTGGAGAAGGTGTTTCCTATGGTGGGTGTACTCAGAACTGGAGGGCACAGCCTCAAACTTGAGGGGCAACTCTTTAGGATGGGGTAAAGAGGAATTTTCTTTAGCCAGAGAGTAGAAAATCTGTGGAATGCTTTGCTACAGACTCTGGTATATGCAAGGAGGAAGTTGATCATTTCCAGATTGGTCAGGGCATCAAAGGATATGGTGAGAAGGCAGGTGAACAGGTTTGAGTGGTATCTGGGATCAGCCATGCTGGAATGGCGGAGCAGTCTCAATGGGCTGAATGGCTTAATTCTGCTCCTATGTCTTATGGTCTTATACAGTTAATCACTGTAGATTAACAATGATTTTAAAAATATCTGAGCTGCTAACTTTGAAACTTGATTTGACATGGCAGTGCTAAGTATTTTTAAGAATAAACTATTGACTCGAAATGTTCCTACTTTTTACAGACCAGAGGCTGGATCTATGCAAACTGAGCCCTAATGACAATGATACAGTAAGAGGGCAGATAGTAGGTATGTGAAATATAGTGTTATTGTTTTTAAGACACAAAGCAGTGAAATAATTTAAATATTCACAAATGCCTCTATATACTATTCAATTTTCTGAGAAAGTCACAGGACTAGGTGAGCGGTCAAATTAAGTTTATTTTTATCACTCTTGGTTAGAGACAGTTCTCAGGAATGGGGCATCATAATTTTCCCAGAGATTTAAAATCCAAGATAATGGCCAGAAAGTTTAATCATAATTTAGAAACTGGGCACAGTTGCCTTGAAAATGGAGAATATAGGGGCATAAGCTGAAAATTAGACACTGGTCATTTAAAAGTGAAATTAGGAAATTGTTAATTTTTTCATCTAAAATGCTGTGGTTTGTGCCCAAGTAATTTTTTTCATATTTGGGTTGATTGGCTTTATTAGATCCAGGGACTTTGTCATTCTTGAGTATTTGTATTTTTTTCATGTTTAAAATGTATATAAATAAATTAACTGAACTAGTTTATTTATTAACAGTGAGTCTTCAGTCTCGGGATCGAATAGGCAGTGGAGGTCCTGTGGTAGATTGCAGTCGTTTGTTTGACAATGACTTGCCAGATGGGTAAGAAATTAATAATATATTTGGGAAGCTTTGTAGAAAGCCAAAGCATTTTATAAAATGTTGTGAATTGCTAATAGTAAGTAAATAGTAAAAGGTGATAAAGGGGACTGCTCCAGGAATTAAGATTTAAAATGTACACTCTTGATTGCTTTCATTACTTTGTGTCATTATCCTGAACAAGCAAAAAAAAATTTGAGGTACAAGAAATCTGCAAAAAAAATTGTCACTGTTTGGTCTTTATATTTTTCTATTTCTTGTTGTTTGCATTTTATTGCTGCATGTGCAACAACAAACTAATGTGATTAAGCTTCACTATTATAAGTAGAAGTGAAAGTGTTATGCATTAGACTGATTAGACATCTTTGGAACATGAGAGATGGAATTAACATTTTATGGTAGTTTCCTTTACTGAGCCATAGTAGTTCTACCTGACCTGCTGCATTTTACAAATACCTATTTTTATCTTTGAAACTTGTAGCATCTACATTTTTTTGTTTTGTAAACTGTAATTTCATTTTAGAGAGAGATAGCTACAACATATCAGCTTCTCAAACATTTATTGCTGTATTTCTAATCACGTGGGGAAAATCCATTTGTAAGTAGATTTTCCTTTGATACAGCAATATATTTCATTGCATTGAAAATCTGAAGTTAATCATAAAGGAACAGAGAAATGATATAAAACAAAAATGCACTGTTAATGTAAACCAAAGGTTTTGAAAGGAGTGTACGGTAGCAAATAAAGTGATTAAGTTACAGCCTGAGGAATAGAGGGTCACCTGGGAGCAGCAGTAGGTGTACATAGAAATGAGGTACTAACCAGACAAGACTGCAAAACAGTCACATGTCATCAAATTTCCCTTTGCGGTCTATGTCTGACTGCACTCACAGCAATATGATGGAGTCCCAACTGTCTTCTGAAATGGCTTAGCAAGTTTCTCACTTGCATCAAGATCACAATATGATAACAAGGGAAGCAAGGTTAAAACTGGAGAGAATTCAGACATAACAAGGTTCTCCCCAATTTTGTTGACTTTGAAAAGTCCTTCCTGCATCAACATGTGGTGATAGCTGTCTCATAGAGCACAGCACAGTGGTCCTTTGGCCCATGATGTTATGCTGACCTTTTAACCTACTCTAAAATCAATCAAACACTTTCCTCCTTTAAAACCCTCCATTTTTCTTTCATTCATTTGCTTTTCTAAGAGTGTTTTAAATGTCCCTAATGTATCTGCCTCCAACCCCACCTGGCTGGGTATTCCACATACCCATCACTCTCTGTGTTTTAAAACAAAAATAACTTTGACATCCGCCCTATACTTTTCGTCCTATCACCTTAAAATGATGTCCCCACCCTGTTTTAGGCAAAGTATATTAGGTAAAGTACCTGATTATCCACTTGAACTATGCCTCTGATCGTCTTGTGCACTTTATCAAGTTACCTGCCATCCTCCTTCACTCCAAAGAGAAAATCCTGGGTCACTAAACTTTATCCTCGTAAGACATGTCTTCTAATCCAGGCAACTTCCTGATATATCTCTGTACCCTCTCTAAAGCATCCACATCCTTCCTATAATGAGATGGCCAGAACCAAACACAATACTCCAAGTGTGTGTTACCAGGCTCAGTTTAGGCAATTGCACCTTAAGATAAGGATTGGCTGTAGAACAAAATGAAAGAGAAGGTTCCTTATTGAGAAGTGTGACTCTGGATTTTTCTTCCCCACATGGTAAAGCCTGATTACTTGATAAGCATGTTCAAAACAGATTAATAGGTTTGGGGCACTGAGAGAAGAGTTAATTTAAGGCTTTAGAGGAAAGTGTAATTCATGTAGTAATAATATTGAAAGGCAGTGCTTGCTTTTTTATGGTGAAAAACCATTGGCACTAGAGTATTCTGTTCTAAAGTAACTGCAGAATTATAGCTCCAAAGTAACATTTTTGCTTTGGTTACATACTTCAACTAAGCTTAGGTTGAGTTTATTTTGAGAGTCATAGTTACCTAAATTTGGTATTACTCCTAAATGTGTATGATAGTCAATTTACAATTTGACAAGGAGATTTGCAATTTACAGTTGTTCTCATTGTTGACCTGTTAATATAATTAGAAAGCAGCATACATGTCAGTGTGGGAAAACTTTTTAAACAAGTTGCAAAATAGTAATAGACAGCTTTCTATTTGTAAAATAAAAGCCCGTTGAGTTAGTTTATGTGTATCCTTTGACAACAAGGTCTCCTCATTGATTTTTTTTAATGCCAAACAGTTACTAATTAGTTATGCTTATACATGTATAGGATGCAGTAGAACAGAGTCATCTAGGAATAATGTTGCATAGTTCCCTGAAGGTGGAATCTCATGTGGATAGGGTGGTGAAGAAAGCTTTTGGGATGTTGGCCTTTATAAATCAGAGCATTGAGTATAGGAGTTGGGATGTAATGTTAAAATTGTACAACGCATTGGTAAGGCCGAATTTGGAGTATTGTGTACAGTTCTGGTCACCAAATTATTGGAAAGATGTCAACAAAATAGAGCGGGTACAGAAGATTAACTAGAATGTTACCTGGGTTTCAGCACCTAAGTTGCAGGGAAAGGTTGAACAAGTTAGGTCTTTATTCTTTGGAGTGTAGCAGGTTGAGGGAGGAATTTTAAATTATGAGGGGGATAGAGTTGACGTAGATAGGCTTTTTCTATTGAGAGTAGGGGAGATTCAAACAAGAGGACATGAGTTGAGACTTGGGGGCAAAAGTTTAAGGGTAACATGAGGGGGAATTTCTTTACTCAGAGTGGTAGCTGTGTGGAATGAGCTTCCAGTAGAAGTGGTAGAGGCAGGTTCGGTATTGTCATTTGAAGTAAAATTGGATAGGTATATGGACAGGAAAGGAATGGAGGGTTATGGGCTGAGTGCGGGTCAGTGGGACTAGGTGTGAGAGTAAGCATTCAGCACGGACTAGAGGGGCCGAGATGGCTTGTTTCCGTGCTATAATTGTTATATGGTTATATGTCTTAAATTCACATCTGAAGCTAGACACCTGAAAAGCAGAGGTTTAGTTTGATCACAATGTCTCAGTTAGCTCAAATCACAAACAAGAGAAAATCTGCAGATGCTGGAAATCCAAGCAACACACAGAAAATGCTGGAGGAGCTCAGCAGGCTAGGCAGTATCTATGGAAAAAAAATACAGTTGACATTTTGGGCCGACTGCTTTTTTCCCAAAGGTGCTGCCTGGCCTGCTGAGTTCCTCCAGCATTTTATGTCTTAGTGGCTCTGGCTTCCAGTTTTTTTTTTATTTTTAAAGTCTTCCAACTATAATCTTTAATCTGATATTTAAGCAACACCCAGATTGTGTTCTTAATTCCTGACAGTACACCTATCAAAGGCCAGAAAACTTGTTCTTATTTTTTGCAGTTTTATTTATTTACTGGACTTTTTTTCCTATTTTAATGCTCTTGAATACTCACCATGGACTGTTCATAAAACTCTTGCTTCTTTGACAGTTAAGATAACCAAAGTCCATGTGTAAGATCTATTCACACGAATTTAGAGAACATATTTAAATCTTGTATGGAGCTCAGAAGTTATTGAGAATAGCAACATAAACTAGAGCAATAGGGTCACCTGTCCAGTATTCATTAAATAATGGGTGTTGGCCAGGGCACCAAGAAAATTGTTGATATATAAGCTATTTTGTATTGCAGACAAACAAATATAGTTTTCATTCTATGTTCAATCCATAAATATTGACCACACATAATGCAGTGCCTTTTTAATATAGCATCCACTAGCACAGAGCTGTTCTTGGAATGAGGTTTGAACCCATATATGGAAGATATAATTTGTGATAGATAATATATAATCACTTTACCAGTTCACACTTAATTCTGGGAACTAATGAGTTTGTAACCAAGTTTTGGAATGAATCTTGATGATCCTTAGTGTTAAATTGTTTCCAATATTGGCTTTGGACACATTCTTAACCCTCTTCAGGAAATGTCATTTACAATCTTTTTCTGTTCATTAGTTGGGAAGAACGAAGAACTGCCTCAGGTCGGATACAGTATCTCAATCACATCACGCGAACAACACAGTGGGAAAGACCAACTCGGTAAGCACAGGATGATGGACGTCCCTTTAGTTGCTAGCATACCTGAGGTCTGACAATGTTTGCTTTTTAAAAATAGGTGCTTTTAAAGCATTTTTTAAAAAGAATTTATCAGTGAACCATGCTAGCCTTTTAATGAGGGTTAACTTGCCAACTCACTTTTAAAATAACTTTCCCTTTGTCTTGCCTTTTCCTGAGAAGGATGCACATCCTCTTGTGTCCATTTTACCAGACATAAATGCCTTTTTCCCACATTTTTGATTGAACCACCCTAAATAAAAAAAATAATGCAGCTAATGCTCCTGCAATATGACATACTTATAAAGATGCCGTTTGGTTCTGATCAATAGTCTGTAGCATGATCTGTTGTTTTGCAAAGTATTATATAAAATGGTAACTAAGTTGAAATTCCTGAACACAATAGTTGTGTGTAATGTGCTGAAAGCACTATCCAGAGTTCAGTGCACCACCAGAATTCAATACTGCATTTCTTTGTAAATAGTCTTCTTTAGAAGTGTTTGAATTAATGTAAAGTTTAAATGCAAAATTAGTTTTAAAAAACTTTGCAATATTCCTCAGCTTAAAATTTTCTCTCCTTTTTTATTCTAGCGTTTTTCTTTTGGGGCCCATTGATATTTTTATCCTCCTATTTAAAAAAAAAGTTATTGTACTTGTTGTCAATTCCCAAATTTAGTAAGCCACCACTTTAACATGCTAAAATTGGTGAAGATCTATCCTTTGTTGTTAGGTACACGACAACCATGATGGAACAGATATATTTCTAGGTCAGGAGGGTGTGTGGCTTGAAGGATGTAGTATTGTTCCAATGCTCTTGCCGTGCTAGTTTGTTTAGTTGGTACAAATTGAAATTCTGAGGAGCCTTGACAGCAGTGGTGGATGAAATGTGTATTTGCAATGGTGAATACAGTAACAATTAATCAGGGTGCTGTGATAACGGCATATCTTGTGTTTTTGAGCAGTTACAGAAGTGAAGAATATTAAGTCATTACCTAGAATTGTGATTTGTAGATGGTATAAAAGGTTTAATGCCTTGGAGAGGGCAGGGTGCAGTGAACTGATTAAAAAAATTAACTCAGCGAGTCAGGCAATATCTACAGGGATGAATAAATGGTCAGCATTTTGGGCTGAGACTCTTCTTCGAGACTTGGTCCTGTTGAAGAGTCTCAGCTCAAAATGTCGAGCTGATTAATCCTCTCCATAGATGCTACCTGATCTGCTGAGTTTGAGCATTTTGTGTGTGTTGATCTGGATTCCCAGCATTTGCAGAATCTCTTGTGTTGATGATTAAAATGAAGATGTGCACTACTTATTTATTGGTGTTTGAATGTGGTCACCAAGGCCTCTATTTATTTGCCACCTACAATTGTCCTTGAGAAGGTTATGGTAAACTCCTGCAGTCCTTGAGGTAAAGATACTCCCACGGTGTTTTTGGATAGGTCATTTAAGAATGTTGATCTGAATGTTAACAGTATTAGGTTTCCATATTGGAGGTTATTCTGCAATAGTGATGTTTCCTTGCAGCTGAAATTAAAGATAAAGATTGGCTTTATTTACAGTGAAATGTGTCATTTGTATCCACAAATATCCACAACTTACTAATGATAACCCATATATCTTTGGAGTGTGGGAGGAGATCGGAGCACATGGATGAAACCCACTTGATCACAGGGAGAATATACAATCTCATTACAGACAGCAGTAGGAATCGAATCCCAGTCACTGAGCAATTGTGCAAACTGTTGCACTACCATGCTGCTCAATCAACATGCCTCAGGCTGTAGGTCTGAGAGATGCACGCTAGAAAATGCAGTGTATTTTGTAAATGGTGTATACAACAGCTACTCTGTGCCAGTGGTGGGGGGGGGGGGGGGAGTTGATGAATGTCTAGGCTAAAGAATGGGTTACTAGAAGAGTTGATTGCTTTGTGCTACAAGATGTCAAGCTACTTGACTTGTTTGAGTTGTACTTAGCCAAGAAAGTAGAAGTTATTTTATCACACCCCAAATTTGTGTTTTGTAGGTAGTAAAGCTTTGGGGTTTCAGGTCTGGTCTCACTAAGGCCCTGTACAGCTACAGCAAGCCATCACTGCAGCCATGCTCAAGTCCTGTTATCTTCAAAGCCCGGCATACCATTTGCCATCTTATAGGCTTGATGCATCTGGTGTAAAAGGACAGACTGGTCACATTGCATCTCTTTCCCCAAAATGTTGTCATTGAGACTATTATCTGATACCTTGTTGTTTCCACCTGGCATTCACATTGAAGACTATATTCAATAAGGAAATGCCCAAAACAATTTTTTTTTATATAGTTAGAAGCTTGCTTAGTTAACGTTTCAATATTGTCTTCTGGTTAAGTTTAGGGATTAACAGAAAGTTTACGTTTGTGTGGAAAACTTAATAAAGATTCTGTGTTTATTTAATAATATCTTATTCAATATACTGATGCCAATATTGATCTTCTATTTAAAAAATGATGCTAATACATTGGAAAGAGTTCAAAGAACATTAACAGGACTAATGCATGGTTTGGCTTGTACCAGCTGATGTTTCTTCTTATAGGATAATCTAGAAATAATGCTCACTGTTTAGGTAAAAGTAAGTGGCCCACCCAGTTAAATTTTTATTTCTTTCAGAAGGGCATAAGTATTTGGAATATATTTTCTCAAAATACAGTGGTTACAGAGTCTTGACTGTTTTTAGTTGATTAATTGGGGGTGGGTGGGGGTGGTGAAAGGTTACTGGGGTAGATGTGCAAAACTGAAGTTACAATCATGATCTTATAAAATGGCAAGGGAAGCTCAAGGCCTGCTCTCCATTTACACAGAGTTCTATAACACAGAAAACGGTCATTCAACCTGTCTAGTCCATGACAAACTGTTATTCTGCCTAGTCCCATCAACCTGCAGCTGGACCATAGCTCATCCATGTACCTAGTCAAACTTCTCTAAACTGTTGCAATCAAATCCGCATCCATTGAGAGCTTGTTTCACACTTAAAGTTCCCCTTCAGGTTGTTCTTAAGTATTTCATCTTTCCCCCTTAACTTATGACCTCTAGTTCTAGTCCTATCCAACTTTAGTGGAAAAAGCCTGCTTATATTTACTCTGTCTGTACCATTCATAATTTTGTATACTTCCATCAAGTCTCCTGTCATACTGCTTTGCTCCTAAGAATAAAGTCCTAACCAATTCAGGCTTTCCCTGTAATTTACATGTTGGAATTGACTTTCTCAGGTCACTAAATGCATTAGTTTTGCATCTAAAATTGCGATAAGTAGTTTTTTATTTTAAGGTCATTGATGAATGAAGAACCATTGACATCACCAGATAATAAGACCAGTCTCCTTCAAAACTTCCTTCATGTCAGACTGTTTCCTATCGTACAGGATGACGAATGAGTCATGAGAACGTAAACCGGCCTTTCTACATGAATTATTTCCTGAAAGGCTTGGGTTGGTGATGTCAGAGTTTCAGTGATTAATTCATTTGGATTGGCATTTTTCAGTGTGCATTTTTAAAATTCTTAGTTCATAATTAATAGCAGTTTATCAGATTCCAGCTGCTTTTAAATTGGTTTCCTGTCTCAGTGGCACCATGAGTGGGCCTTTTAAGAATCTACCTAAATTTATAAATATGTTATTGAAGATTCTCCATTTTTTATGGTTTGCAAGTGACAGAATATGAAATGTAACTTTATGTTTACCATACCGATGTTTAAACTTCCTGAATAATTCCCAAAATTAAATGAGATGATAAAGCATTAACTAATTATTAGTAGATGGAACAAATCAAAACTTGCCACATAGTCTTTGGTGTCAATTGAATTTAGAAATATCAAATATTAATTTTCTGTTCATACTCAGATTGCCTATGTAGTAATAACCAATATATCTTGTTGGAATAATCTGGACAGATTTTAATTTTGCTGGTAACATGCCATTCATAGGTGCTTTTCTTTTTTTTGCCACTATCTAATCTGTCCCTTGGTACTTTATAAATGCAGCTTCAATGCTAGAATACAAAAGGATCCCTTTTTCTCTCCCTTATAAAACTATTTTAAATTATCAGTCTGAAATTTCTTGCAGAGAATAGCTTCATTAGTCAGTCAGGTTCTCTGTTAGAAGAATTACACCAGCTGCTTGACATGCCACACCATTCCATAAATGGACTGGAATTAAATATCATTTTAACAGTTTATTTTTATCCTTTTTATTCTTTCTCCTTTCTTTCCTTTTTTTCATTTCCATTATCCCCCAATTACACAATCTATCCTTTAAGATGGCAGTCTAAATTTCCTTTCTTCCTCTCCAATCAAAGACTAATCACTGTGTGCTATTGTATTGGGAGTGCATAGTGTGACAATTATAGATAACCATTTCTGCTTCACTCTTTTTCTCCCCCTGGTCTATATTACAAAACCATTTGTAGATTGTTTGTTTGGTTTTTTAGGTATGCTGCTATCTGTGTATTTTGTCTGAGCTTTATTTTTATTAAGTATTTATAAACATTATAAATTTAATTTTCTTCAACCTTATTATAGACCTGCCTCTGAATATGCCAGTCCTGGCAGGCCACTGAGTTGTATAGTGGATGAGAATACACCAATTAGCCCAGCTAATGGAGCTTCATGTGGACAGACACCCGACCCAAGAATGGCAGAGAGGAGGGTGAGGTCACAAAGACACAGGAATTACATGAGTCGGACTCATTTGCACCTTCCACCTGATCTCCCAGAAGGTTATGGTAAGTCACTTAATTTCATTTTAGAGAATGTAATATTGACAGTTAATATAGTTCTGTATTGCATTTCAGGTGATTTCAATTGGAGTTGTTCTAAGAATTATGAACAGTTGGATTTAATGAACTTATGTATACAGAAATGTTGAGTTTCCTCTTATACCCTATATTAAAACATTTGGCAGGAAGTACTTTTTTTTGCAGTTATTGTGCATGAAGAATGCATTGGTAAAGGGTGACTATGATTCACTGATCAATCTTCACTTTGTACTTTCCTGTACAATAGCAGGAGATGGAACATCTGACACTTTACTTCCTTTCCCATCATCCAGAAACCCAGTGTTTCAGGTGAAGCAACAATTCACTAACACTTGTAATTTAGTCTGTTGCAAGGGATGCCCATTAATTGACTTGAATTAACTTTATTTCTTACATCCTTCACATACGTAAGTAGTAAAAATCTTTACATTACATCTCAGTCTAAATATGCAATCATAGTAAGTTATAATAAATAGAACAGTGAATGTAACATAGAAATACATTCAAATCAGCGTGAGTTAATCAGTCAGATGGCCTGATGGAAGAAGCTGTCCTGGAGCCTGTTGGTCCTGGCTTTTATGCTGTGGTACTGTTTCCTGGATGGCAGCAGCTGGAATAGATTGTGGTTGGGGTGACTCGGGGGCCCCCAATGATTCTTTGGGCCCTTTTTGTCACACCTGTCTTTGTAAATGTCCTGAATCATGGGAAGTTCACAACTACAGATGCACTAGGCTCTCCGCACCACTCTCTGCAGAATCCTGCGATTAAGGGAGGCACAGTTCCCATACCAGGCAGTGATGTAGCCAGTCAGGATGCTCTCAGTTGTGCCCTTGTAGAAATTTCTAAGGATTTGGGGGCCCATACCAAACTTACTCAACCGTCTGAGGTGAAAGAGGTGCTGTTGTGTCTTTTTCACTATACAGCTGGTGTGTACAGACCACGTGAGGTCCTCAGTGATGTAGATGCCGAGGAACTTAAAGCTGTTTACCCTCTCAACCCCAGATCCATTGATGTCAATAAGGGTTAGCCCATCTCCACTTCTCCTGTAATCCACAACCAGCTCCTTTGTTTTTGTGACATTGAGAGAGAGGTTTTCTTAACACCACTTTGTCAGAGAAATGACTTCTTCCCTATAGGCCACCTTGTTATTGTTTGAGATTAAGCCAATCAATATAGTGTTGTCAGCAAATATAATTAGCAGATTAGAGCTGGGGGTGGCAACACAGTCATGAATATACAGAGAGTAAAGGAGGGGACTTAGTACACAGCCCTGAGAGGCTCCTGTGTTGAGAGTCAGAGGGATAGAGGTGAGGGAGCCCACTCTTACCACCCGCTGGCAATCTGGCAGGAAGTCCAGGATCCATTTGCACAAAGCAGTGTCAATTCCAATGTTTCTGAGCTTCCTGTCAATCCTGGATGGAATTATGGTGTTAAATGCTGAACTGTAGTCCAAGATTCTCACATAAGCATCCATCTTCTCCAGATGTGTAAGGACAGTATGTAGAGTTATGGTCTTCTTTGTTGTGGAGAAACTGAATGTTTCAGTTATTTAATTGCAAAACACTATTCAGTTTCTGAAGATGGCCCTTAGCTTTCAGTTACTTGTCACTTTTTTCTTCATCCATTCATGCTCGTCTTTAGCCTCCTACACAACACCTAACACAGCATTTGAGCAATTGTGCCTCAACATCTGTTGATGTAGTCTTCAAGACTTTATATAAAATTTCAGATAATCAGCCTTTCCTGTTTGTCAGAACTGGAATGTAAGTTTATCCACCTGTGATATTGACTCAGTTTTACCTCTCTCTATGTATACTGTCTGATTTTCTAGGTACTCTCAGCATTGTCTTTCATTTCTTATTTCTGTTCTGCATATTAAATTTCTGGCAACATTTATTGATTTTTATATTCATCCTTCTCTAATTACAGTCCTCCAGACAAATCAGCTATGATTGACAAGCATTTAATCCTCTTCAATGGCATTAATACATTTTTGTTACTTGATCTCCACTCTATCACAAACACTTTCTCCATCCCTCCCATCTTTGTATTTCAAAGGGTTTTTTTCATGTTGGAGAGCCTGTGTCAGGGATTGAGAGGTTCATGGAGGGAACTCCAAACCTGTGGGATTTTGCAAACAAATGGGTGGCATTTGTTGGTGGATTAGTTTTAAATTCAGAGGTGAGAACGTGGCCTGTATGAGAGAAATGCAGATCTTGCAAGTTGTTACATGTCTTTGGAGGAATTTGCAGAGATTGGAAGGTATAGTTGGACAGCTTTAAAGTAAATTCAGTTATATGACCAAGGCTCAAGGTGAACCGCACTAGTCATTCTGTGGAATGAACTGAGATGTCTGTGATGTGGAAGGAGAGGACTGTAAAATTATAATGGGGAGAAGTATGAGTCCAAAAGAAGTGTAAGTGGTTGCTGTAGAGAAGAACAAAATCTGGTACATAAAATGTTGTTGGAGCCAGAATAATACAGTGTAAAAGCTGGATATATAAATTGACTGACAGGGTATGATAAAGTAATGATGGTGAGGGGGTGTGGTGGGGTTGGTTAATGGGTGGAGGTGTTATATTTGGGGAAAATTACTTTTTAGATCTAGTGGTCCTGGTGTGAATGCTATGTAGCCTCTTCCCTGATGGGAGTGGGACAAACAATTCATGAGTGGGATTCTTCATGATTTTGTTGGCCTTTCTCTGGCACATTTCTGTGCATATGCCCTTGATGGCGGGTAGGCTGGTGCTGTTGATGAGTTGGGCAGTTTTGACAACCTGTTGTAAAGCCTTCCTGTCTGCTACAGTGCAGTGTTCATACCATGCAGCAATACAACAAATTGGGATGATCTCTACTGTAGATATTGGAGGAAACCAGAGCATCCAGAGGAAATCCATGCAGTCACAGTGAGAGCATGCTAATTCCACACAGATGGCACCCAAGGTCAGGACTGAACCTAGATATCTGATGCTGAGAGGGAATGGTTCCAATAGCTGTGCCTCTGTACTGCTTGGGATGTAGCAGAAGAAAGTTAACTAGATCCCATTATAAGGAATATGTGCCAAACTGCAATCTTCACCATTTGGGTGGGAGTGGGAGGAAGAAAGCATTTTTTTAAAAAAAAATTACCATATCCTTCTCTGGAGTGTGTACAGTGCGCTTTTTATTCAGTATCCTTTGATGCTGAAAAACATGCAGGTGTACATGGAGAGCATGAATAATCAAATTAAATACAGCAGGTTTCTTTGCTTCACATATACTGGTCAAGCCCAATGTAACATTTCATATCTGCCTTTATTTTTCTTTATACCTTGAGACTATGTTTTTAAAAACATCTTTCACATTATTATTCCTGCTATCAGTGAGGTGGTGACTTATATTGGCATAAAATTTCACAAGAATCGGCTGTTCTGTGGCATCTAGCCAAGACAATAACTACTTCCATTTTTTTCAGCTAAAGAAGACATCATGGTAAGGCCCAATCTGCCTGCACCTGATATCCATACACAGTTTTGAGCAAGAGCTGATAGCTGGAGAATCTAGCCACTTTCTGCTTTAGTTTTCAACCCATGCAAGCTTGTGGATCTATTGGAGGTGCTCCTCCTGCTGTTAATCAACAAATTCACACAGACCTGAATGGAAACTGGCACCTTACTAATATGTGTTGTCAATCATCATGTGGTAGCATTTATAATATGATAAGTGACATTACATCATTAGTTTTGTGCTTACATGCTTTTAAACATCTCGATTCATTTTGTCATAGTCATCTTTGTCCATATCTACTATTCTGTTATGACTTTTCTTTATGGATTTTATTTTTTTTCCTCCTGTTGATCTTATCTTGCATTGTGCTCTATTTGAAGCCTGCGTCCACATTGTTTTACGGCGCTATATGGCAGCTCTGTGATGATAGCCTATGTCTTTTACCTTTCTGTCTTTTTCCATTCTTCCCTCTTTTACCATTACCTATTCTGGTTCCCCTCTCAACTCTTCTGTTCTCACCTGCCTATCACCTCCCTCTGGTTCTCCTCCTCCTTCCATTTCATCCATGGTCCACTGGCCTCTATTATCAGATTCCATTTTCTTCAGCTTTTTACCTCTTCCATCTTCTTATTCCATCCTACCTTCCTCCCTCACCTGGTTTCACCTGTCACCTGCTAGTTTAAACTCCTTCCCCACCCCTACCACCTTATAATTCTAGCTTTTTCCATCTCAACCGAAAACATTGACTGTTTATTCCTATCCACAGGTGCCGCCTGACCTGCTGAATTCCTCCAGCAGTTTGTGTGTGTTGCACACAGTTTCATCTATGCCTTTTGCACATTCCCTGGCCCTTGCCCATCTTCCAACTCTCCATCTACTGCCATCCCTTTATCACCCTTCCACCCACATAAAATTGGCAAATTACTTCTTGGAAATTGTATTATTGTTGCTGTTCATTCACAATGAAGCCTGTTGTTATGCAATGAGTTAAAACACTTAATGAAAAGATACAGAGGAATTCTCACTCAAATAGGATTAAGACTTTACTTAGCTTTAGTGGCATGATGGGTTGATAAACATTCTGGTCATTGGGAACTGCCTTAAATTACAAATAAAGGGAGCTTTGCTTAACTGTACACACTAAGTACCAACTTATATTGATGATTCAAAATAAACTGCCAGTCTTTCCATTATCATCAAATTCCCCTAGAAATTGTGTCAGGATTTTTTTTAAATGGAGGAATGAATTGACAAGTTAGTAAGTGTAGTTTTTCAGAACATTTATTGTGTATGTTGCTGGTCATTGGGTCCAAACCAATTTTTGTCACATTGTCCTTCATAGTGTTAAGATTAAGGTGTATTGTCTGCACAAGGTGCAAGTCCATCACATATGACTTAAATATGGAAATTGGAAGTATGAAGGAAACAAGCTCGTATTTTGATTTTGTTTTGTACTTATTTCAAGTTTTGGAAAAGTGTGGAGCCGGAAGCTAAATGCTTCAGAATATACTGAACAGGAAAAATTGTGCATTTGTTTTGAACTCTAGGCAGTCAGTAATAGTGGTTTGGCAGAGCTCGGGAGCCTGAATCATTTGTCAGTTATTCTGTTTGATGTGATCTGAAGTAGAGAGAGAGAATGTTTAAGAAAATCTTTTGAAATGGTCTATTCCTATGCATGAATTTCTACTAGTTTCACGTTTGTAATGTGCAACTACAGTTAGTAATTTTCTTTGACAGTTTTGCCAAGTTATATGTATTGTTGAAATACACACTGGTGCAGATCTTATCAGCTGTAAATAAATTCATCTTTATTGCTACATGCACTGCTATTTATTATTCTTTCATTTTACATAGAGCAAAGAACGACACAACAAGGTCAGGTGTACTTTCTGCACACACAGACCGGGGTGAGCACATGGCATGATCCTCGAGTACCCAGGTAAAGGAAACCTGGCCTAAAAGGTCCCCTTTGGTAGCAAGTCAAGATTATTTCACTTGACATGATAGAAAATATAAACTGTCTGTGGAATCAAATTTGTATTATTTCGTATAACTCTGCAATGTCTAGATTGTAAGATTTTGGATCCTGTTCTTATGATAGAGAAATTTTGATGGGCAAAACAAAAATTAAAACTGTTAAGGAATGAATTTCAGGTGCATACTTAAAATTGCCTGATCAATGATAATATAATTCTTTCCCCTTTTCGATTGCCTTCTACTCCATGTAACATTTCCCTATCAAAACAATAGCCAGTACAGCTTGTCCCAGTAATAACCATTGTTAGGAGGTTCACAGCAGTTGGTGACATCATAGGGATTGTTCTATCCAAGTTAATATTGGAAATTCTTCCTTTGAGGGATTCCTGCCACTAGTCGACGTTAATTGGAAGCAAAATAATTCTGCAGATGGGTGGAGAATGCATCTACCCCGGCGGCTGTCACAAAGCAATTGGCACCCAGTTAAAGAGAACTTTTGGCAGAGACCCAAGAGTAGGTCAGTTAGTTGCCTTCTGGTTTAGCTAGGGACTAGAGCAGTAGTAGAGTGGGAACATTTTCCTAAAGACTAAATATTAAATTGGTGAAGGAATTCTTAAAAGTTTAGTTGAAAGAAACATGGCAATCAGATTACTCTGGTTGCTGGCAATGTAACAGAGCATAGATATGTTATACATATTGCGGTAAAGATTTTGGTTCAAAGCAAGTTTTCATGTTTCTGTATACTTTGGGAAGAACTACCAGTATAATATGAATTGCTTTTAATGGATTTATTCCTTGGGATAAAGCCACTTGGCTGAGACCTGCACTTAAAATGTAGATTAATGATATGACAACCTAGTTTTGAGGCCTATACAGGTTTTGTAGGCTTGTATCTTGGGATACTAAAGGATTCTAACAGAAAGTATCAAGTTCTTGGAACGCTCTAGTTGTTCTGACATTATGGAATTGTATTCCTTACCATTTTAATTGGTTTGGCATGAAGTGCACTGAGGTAGTCGTCTATGTTTGTTTTGCAGGGATCTTAGCAACGTAAATTGTGAGGAACTAGGGCCATTGCCTCCAGGCTGGGAAATTCGCAACACGGCTACAGGAAGAGTCTATTTTGTTGACCACAACAACAGAACAACACAGTTTACAGACCCAAGATTGTCTGCTAATTTACATTTTATTTTAAAGTAAGTAATGTAATATCTTCTTCACTTTCTCCCCATTCCCACCCATCTTGTCAAAGTTTCAAACTCTTTTACGCAGTGAATTTCACACGTAGTTTTTGGATGCCATATTATTTAAATTGGTATTGTATTTTCCTCCCCCAAATACAGCTGTTAAAACAGCATTTGAAAACAGATATTAATATCAGTCTGGAATAGTTTGGTTGTACACTTATTAAATTGTCCCATCAAAACATTTGAAGCTTGGCTATTAACAAGGTTGAAATATTTCACATTTGCCAACTGCTCTGATTTATGTTAAATGTTCCAGACTTTTCACAGTTATGTTTTGTTACCAAACACTTACTCTTTTATGTTCTGCCCTTTACACAGAATGTCTTGCTTAAAGGGAAAAAAGCATATTTCTTTGATGATGTTCCCATCTGAAGGCTCAAATAAATATGTTTTAACATTTTCTTTCACACCAAGCACCTGAATTGTCTGTAGCGGCATTTTACAGTGCAGCAGAACTATTCAATGCATTATCTAATGGAAATTACTAGTAGAAAACAAGATACATCTTCAGTGACAAGACCCAGAAACTGAACAAAGTAACTAAGCAATCTGTACCAAACAAAATTTCCCAGCCAGAGATGTGCCTACCACATCAATTTGAAAATGGTGGATATCAAGTCAACATAAATGGATGTATAGTTTAGAATGGCTGTAGATGGTTTCACTGATGAGAAAGAATGTTCTGTCAGGTGCAGTCCAATCACTTACACGTACTATAAATGAAGCAAATTACATAACAACCATTAATCGGGAATAGAAAATTCCTTCAGCCTTCTAGTGGAAAAATATTATTTACTTTTTAAGCAAGTAATGCTACTCATGCAGTTAGCGCAACACCATTACAGCTCAGAGCGTTGGACTTTGGAGTTCAAATCCAACGCACTGAAGGAAGTTATATATCCTTCCCACGAGTGTGTTGGTGTCCTCCCACATTCCAAAGGCATACAAATTAGTAGGTTAATTGGTCATCGTAAATTGTCCTGCGATTAGGCTACGGTTAAATCGGTGGGGTGCTGGGCAGCGCGGCTGTTTTGGCTTGTTTTATGCTGTGTCTAATTTTTTTTTTAAAATTCAGATTTTATTATGAGTGATTAGTTGTAACTCGAATCCGACAATGACAGCCAGATTATGCAGTTCTGTTGTGTATTCATAGGTGGCTGCTGAGTTCAAGTCGTGAGCAACATAGACATCCAGAATAAGGATATAAAATGAAATATAAACATGAAGGACTTGAAATGTTTGTATAGTATTACCATGAATACACTCAGTGGCCACTTTATTAGGTAATAGTGCTGTTTTGCATTGAATTGCACTGCAATCTTGTTCTCAGGAATGACAGTGAAGCTCGAATTTAACACCTGTACGCCTGCTTATTAATGCAAATATCTAATCAGCCAAACACGTGGCAGCAAATGAAAGCTTAAAAGTATGCAGACGTGGTGAAGAGGTTAATTTGTTGTCCAGACCAAATATCAAAATGGGGAAGAAATATGATCTAAGTTACTTTGACTATGGAATGGTTGTTGTTGCCAAATGGAGTGGTTTGAGTATCTCAGACACTGCTGGTCTCCAGGAATTTTCAAGCAGTTTACAAAGAATGGTGTGCAAAACATAAAAACATCCAGTGTGTGGCAGTTCTGTGGTAAAAATACCTTGTTAATGAGAAAGGCCAGAGGAGAATGGCTAAACTGGTTCAAGCTCACAGGAAGACAATAGCCATGCATTACAACCATGGTGTACTGAAGAGCATGTGAATGCTCAATATGTTGAATCTTGAAGTGGAGGGGCTACAGCAGCAGAAGAACACATTGCGTTCCACTCCTATATCTAATAAAGTGGCCACTGAGTGTATTTTATGGTCATATGGGTTAATAGCTGAAGCAGAATTGGGTTTGATATCACTGGCATATACCGTGACAGCAGTAGATTCTAATACATAATAAAAATATTAAATTGCAACAATAAATTTATATAATATAAATTAAATAAGTAATGCAAAAAGAGAGCAAAAATAGAAGGAAAAAATAAGGTAGTGTGCATGGGTTCATTGTCCATTCAGAAATCTGATGGTGGAGAGGAAGAAGCTGTTCCTAACACATTGAGTGTGTGTCTTCAGACTTCTGTACTTCCTCTTTGATGGCAACACTTGGGAGGAGGGCATATCCTGGGTTATAGGGCTCTTTAATGATGGTTGCCGCTTTTTTTTTGAAGATGCCTCAATGTTGGGAAGGCTTGTGCCCATGATGGAGCTGGCTGAGTTTACAATTTTCTGCAGCTTTTTCCAATCCCATGCAGTGGCTCCTCCATACCAGATGGTGATGCAACCAGTTAGAATCCTCTCCACAGTACATCTGTAAAAATTGGCAGCTTTCTTTGGTGACATACTAAGTATCCTCAAATTCCTAATGAAGTATACAACTGTCATGCCTTCTTTGTAATTGCATTTATATGTTGGGCCCAGGATGGACCTTCAGAGATGTTGATACCCAGGAACATGAAACTGCTACCCTTTCCACTCTGATCCCTTGAGGAGGACTTTTATCTGTTCTCTCGACCTTCCCTTCCTGAAGTCCACAATCAGTTTCTTGTTCTTACTGATGTTGAGTGCAAAGTTGTTGTTGCGACAATAGACAATGGGTGCAGGAGTAGGCCCTTCTAGCCAGCACCGCCATTCACTGTGATCATGGCTGATCATACACAATCTGTACCCCGTTCCTGCCCTCTCTCCATATCCCTTGACCCCACTTTCTATAAGAGCTCTATCTAACTCTCTCTTGAATGCATCCAGAGACTTGGCCTCCACTGCCTTCTGGGGCAGAGCATTCCACATATCCACCACTCTCTGGGTGAAAAAGTTTTTCCGCATCTCAGTTCTAAATGGCCTACTCCTTATTCTTAAACTGTGGCCTCTAGTTCTGGACTCACCCATCAGCGGGAACATGCTTCCTGCCTCCAGCGTGTCCAATCCCTTAATAATCTTATATGTCTCAATCAGATACCCTCTCATCCTTCTAAATTCCAGTGTATACAAGCCCAGTCACTCCAATCTTTCAACATATGACAGTCCCGCCATTCCGGGAATTAACCTTGTGAACCTACGCTGCACTCCCTCAATAGCAAGAATGTCCTTCCTCAAATTTGGAGACCAAAACTGCACACAGTACTCCAGGTGGGGTCTCACCAGGGCCCTGTACAGCTGCAGAAGGACCTCTTTACTCCTATACTCAATTCCTCTTGTTATAAAAGCCAGCATGCCATTAGCTTTCTTCACTGCCTGCTGTACCTGCATGTAACAGCATTCAACCAGCTGATCTATTTAATTCCTGTACACCTTTTTGCCACCATTTGAAATTCTGCCAACAGTAGTTGTGTCATTGGCAAATATATAGATGGTGTTTGAGTAGTATGTAGCCACAAAATCCTGGGTAGAGAGTAGAGTAGTGGTCTAAGCACACATCCTTGAGGTGGGCCAGTGATTATTTCCGACCCACACTGACTGTGGTCTCCCAATGAGGAAGTTGTGGAGTGAGGTACAGAGGCCCAAGTTTTGGAGCTTGTTGATTAGTACTGAGGGTATTCAGTGCTGAGCTGTAATCAATAAGCAGCAGCCTGATGTAGGTCCAGGTGATCCAAAGCAGAGTGGAGAGCCAGTGAGATTGCTTCTATTATAAGCTTATTGTGGCGATTCGCAAATTGCAGCAGGTCCAACGCCTTGCTTGGGCAGAAGTTGATTCTGGCCATGACCTGCTGTTAATAGCTGTTCAATAATTCCAAACATGGGCTAAATTTAGCACAAACAGTTATACCAACAATAAGATATAGATTGGCTCCAGCTGCAGAAGACAACGACTACAAACATACACTCAATGGCCACTTTACAGGACATAAGTAACAAAATGGCCACTGAATGTATTTCATGATGTATTTAACTTGAGGCATCCAAGCAAGCAAATGATGTTTTTAACAATTTTAAGCTCCTATTTTACAGACATGAAAAGAATTGCATATGCGTTGAACAGCATGTTGCACGTCATCCAGAAGGATTTTCATAAAGGGTTAGATCTCTTTTTCATTGTAGCATGCAGGTCTGTGTTCACAAACTTTAGAATATTTGCACGAAGAGTACAACCTTTCTTGAAGGATTTGTTCTCAAGAACCAATGAGGGTAGCGTGGACTGTTGATCATATTCCAAATCCCAAGCACCTTTAGACCACAACTAATTTTTTAATATAATTTTTATATATAATCAATTAATTTCTTTATTTTGAGTGCTGTTCTTAAGGAGAGACTTGAACCAAGGATTCAATACACTATCAACATACAATTGATGTAATCAATATCAATTTCTCCTTCTGGTTAACAAATTTCTCCTCCCTTTCTCTATTTCCCACTCTGACCTTTTACTTCTCACCTGCCTAGTACTTGCTCCTGGGTCCTCTCCTCTTCCCCTTTCTCCTGTGGTTCATTCTCCTCTCCTATCAAATTCCTTCTCCAGCTCTTGACCTTTCCCACCCACCTGGCTTCACCTATCATCTTCCAGCTGTCTTCTTTCCCCTTCACCCACCTTTATATTCTGGCAGTCAGCCCCTTCCTTCTCTGTCCTGAAGAAGGGTCTTGACCCGAAACGTTGACTGTCTATTCATATCCACTGATGCTGCTTGACCTGCTGAGTTTCTCCAGCATTTTGTGTGTTGCTTTGGATTTCTAGCATCTCCAGACTTTCTTATGTTTATAATTAGAGCATTGGTTGAAAGTTATTCAGCACTCAGCCAATGCTTTAATTATAAACACAAGAAAGTCTGGACCTGTACTGGATCCATGTAATCAGAATGGCTTAAATTATGGAGGTGATTGGTGAAGGAAGAGGGAAGATATTATTGCATGAGTAGCCTATCCTGGATGTAGGAGGATTAAATTTTCTTAGATAGGTATCCATTTGCTGAAAATGAATTGGATTTTACAATGGATGCCTGAATGAGAGAAATCAAACGTAAGTTGGGAATGTGAACCATTTTGTCATGTATTGTTTTACTTATGGCAGTTTCAAATTAAATTCAAAGATTGTAGAACATGTTATTAGTTATTTTTACATTTTGTTGTCAAATACTCCACCACTATATCTGCTATAAGTAAAAGTTTTTTTAATAAGTTTTTAAAAGTCATATTGTTGGTGTATTTATTTGTACTGAATTTAGCCCACATTTGGTACTATTGAACGACTATAAGTTTATATGGCTATAAAATCAAGTACTGTTGTACCAGCTGTTGTGGGTAGGCTCAAAATAAATTTTAACAAGTAATGGCTTTGAAATGGAAGTTTAAGTGGAGACTTGAACTGCTGTAATTAAACCTGTCCATTGGTAGTGTGAAGAATAGGACTACAGTGGTGCTAGAAAATTTATGAACTGTGTAGCATTTTCTCTGTTTCTGCATTTGGCCCAAAATGTGATTAGATCTTCACGTAACTTCGAAAACTAGATAGAGAACCCAGTTAAATAAATAACACAAAAGACATTAATCTTGTTCATTTATTTATTGAGGAAAATGATCCAATATTACATGTATTTGTGGAAAAGGTATGTTCACTTGTGGGGTAATGCCTTCTACAAAAGCAGTTTGGAGTCAGGTGTTCCAATCAATGAGATGAGATTGGAGGTGAGGGTTGTAGAGGTGCCCTGCCCTATATATATATATATAAAAAGACGCTCATAACCAGGTTACTGACAGAGCCTGCTCTTCTCAAGAAAGATCTGTTGATGTGCACCAAGCTTTGATCAAAACAACTTTGAGGACCTTAGAAGAAAAACTGTAGACATGCATGAAACTGGAAAAGGCTACACAAGCATTTCTAAAGACCTGAGTGTTCATCGGTGTACAGTAAGAGAAATTGTCTACAAATGGAAGAACACACACAAAATGCTGGAGGATCTCAGCAGGCCAGGCAGCATCTATGGAAAAGAGTACAGTCAACATTGTGGGCTGAGACCCTTCAGCATTACTGGAGGAAAAAAACGATGAGTAGAGTTGAGAGATAGAGAAGAGAGGGAGAAACACAAGGCAATAGGTGAAATGGGAGGAGAGCGGTGAAGTAGAGAGCTAGGAAATTGATTGATGAAAAAGATACAGGGGCTGTAGAAGGGAGAATCTAATAGGAGAGGACTGAAGTCCACGGAAGAAAGAAAAGGGGGGGGGGGGAAGCACCAGAGGGAAGTGATGGGCAGGCAAGGAGATAGGTGACAGAGGGAAAAAGGGATGGGCAATGGTGAAGGAGAGCATTATCAGAAGTTCAAAAAAATCAATGTTCATGCGATCAGGTTGGAGTCTACCCAGGCAATTCTGGGTATCGTTACTCCAACCTGAGAGTGGACTTATCGCAACAGCAGAGGAAGCCATGGATAGACACATCAGAATGGGAAATGGAATTAAAATGGCTGGCCACTGGGAGATCTCATCTTTTCTGGCAGACAGTACTCAGTGAAGCAATCTCCCATTCTACGTCAGGATGTCAGGTCTTACCATTATACAGGAGGCCACACCGGGAGCACTGGACACAGTATATGACCCCAAAAGACTCGCAGGTAAAGTGTCACCTCACATGGAAGGACTGTTTGGGGCCCTGAATGATAGTGAGGGAGGAGGTGTAGGAGCACATGTAGCACTTGTTCCACTTGAAAAGATAAGTGCCAGGAGAGAGACCAGTGGGGAGGAATGAATAAATAAAGAAATCACATGGAAAGCAGGAAGTGATGGGGGTGGGGGGTGGATGTGCTTGGTGGTTGCAACTATGTGCTGTATGTGGGGGCTGGCGGGGTGGTAGGTGAGGACAAGAGGAACTCTATCCCAGTTCTTTCTCCAATTTCTGCCAAAGGGTTTAGGCCTGAAACGTTGAATGTACTTTTTTCCACAGACGCTGCCTGGCCTGCTGAGTTCCTCCAACATTTTGTGTGTGTTGCTCGGATTTCCAGCATCTGCAGATTTTCTCTTGTTTGCAGCCTTCTATGTTTACTTGAGGAGGAGGATTTTGTTTATTTGACTATTCCATCTCCAACTTCTTTCAGGATAGTAAATAATCAGCTGTGGTTGTCTGAAATACAGCTTTTTAAAAAAAAATTAAATATTTTAACAAATTATGTATGATTTTAAAAGTAACCCTTGCTCTGAGTCTTGACTTGGGTTGTCCACAGGACTGTCAAAATGCAAAGCATTAATTTTGTGCAGTGGCTGCCTCTGCATTGGAGAAATAAAATGCAAGTTGGATGGTTGCAGAGCATTTGTGCTAAGTCCTTATGACACTGAATTTCCAGTTGCCTGCTGTTTTAATTCACCATCCCACTCCCACTGTGATCCGTCTCCAGCCTCCTGCACCAATATAACAACAGTCAATGTAAACTTGAGGAGCACCTCATTTTTCATCTCTGTATGCTGTATACTGCAGGACTCATCATAAATTCTCTAATTTCAGATAACGGGCTCTTTCTTTGTGTATTAGGATGCCCATTTGTTCTTGTCACTTATCTTGTCCTTTTTGTTTCTCTTGTATTCATATATTCTGGCTCAATGGCCATATCTTGTCTGACAATATTAATAGCACATTACATAGACAGAGGAATTCAATTGTGTATTTGATAGTTTTATTATTTCATCCAATTAAAATCATCCCATAGGACTATAAGACATAGGAGCAGAATTAAGCCATTTAGCTCAACAAGTCTGCTCCTTCATTTGATCATGGCTGATTTATTTTCCCTCTCAACCCATTCTTCCTTCTCCCTGTAACCTTTGATGTACTAATGAAAGATCGATCAACCTCTGCATTAAATATACCCAGAAATTTGGCATCCACAGCCATTTATGGCAATGAATTCCACAGATTAGAAATTCCTCCTAGTCTCTATTCCAAACATTCATCCCTCTATTCACAAAGCCATGAATTCTGTCATCCAGATCAGTAATATATAATGTGAAAATAGGAGACCCAACACCAATTCCTGTGGAACACCACTGCTTACCACCAGCGAACCAAAAAAGGCCCCCTTTATTTGCAATCTTTGCCTTCTACCAGTCAACCAATCTTCTATTGGTTCCATGCTAGTACCTTTCTTGTAATGCTTGTTTAACAACTTCTTGTGTGGCACCTTGTCAAAGACCTTCTCAAAAACCAAATGAATGACATCCTCAGACTCTCCTTTGTCTATTCTGCCTGTTATTTCCTTAAAGAATGCCAACAGATTTGTCAGGTAAGATTTCCTCTTAAGGAAGCCATGCTGACTTTAACCTATTTTATTGTGTGCCTCTAAGTACCCCAAAACATCATCTATAATAATGAACGCCATATCTTTCCAACCACTAAAGTCAGGTTAACTGGTATAAACTACAATTTCCTGTCTTTTGCCTCCTTCCCTTCTTAAAAAGTGGAGTGACATTTGTGATTTTTTTTTACCCCCAGTCATCTGGAACCATTCCAGACTCTAGTGATTCTTGAAAGATGACTACTAATGCCTGCACAATCTCTTGTTAACTCTTTCGGAATCGTGGTATAGTCCATCTGGTCCAGGTGACCTCAGACTTTTCAGCTTCCCAAGCTTTTCTTCTTCTTTATAATCACGACTGCACTCACTTTTGCCCTCTGACACATTCAAATTTCTGACATGGTTCTGGTGTCCTCCACAGTGAAGACAGGCAAAATGTTTATTCATTTGATCCGCTCTTTCTTTGTTCCCCGTTACTACCTCTCCAGCATCATTTTCCAGCAGTCCAAAGTCTACTCTCTCCTTTCTTTTACTCTTTATATATCTGAAAAAAAACTTTTGGTATCCTCTTTTATATGCTAGCTTGCTTTCAAATTTTTTTCTATATATGTTGCTTTTTTGGTTGCCTTTTGTTAGTTTTTAAAAAGTTTTCCAATCCTGTAGCTTCCCACTATTTTTTTGTTGTATTGTATGCCTTTTCTTTTGCTTTTATGCTGTTTTTGACTTCCCTTCCCCCCCACCCCCCCCCCCCCCCCATTCTCCATTTAGAATGATACTGTTTTGAAATGAACTGATCATGTCTCTCCCAAATTAATCCCAGAATCTCCGGCCATTGCTGTTCCACCATCATCCCTGCTAGTGTCCCCTTCCAATCAACTTCGGCCAGCTTCTCTCTCATGTGTCTGTAGTTACCTTTACTTAACTTTGATACCAATACATCCATTTGTAGCTTGCATTATTTTATGGTCAATACCTCCTAAACTTTACTTTAAGCTCCCTAATCAAACCTAGTACATTACACAACACCCAATCCAGAAACACCTTTTCTCTAGTGAGCTCGACCACAAGCTGCTTTAAAAAACCATTCTGCAAATTCCTTCTCTTGGGATCAGCACCAACCTGATTTTCCCACTCTACCTACATATTTTTTGAGTGGCGGGCTAGAGAAATGTCTCTATCAAAAGAGGTGTAAGGTCTCCACTAGCCTGCATGTTAGCATTGGGCTAGGTGCAGCACCTGCTTCGCCCACTGATCAGGTGATGGATGGTCGTAACAGTAGCAGGTGCATACCACAAGTCCTAGTTATGCGACCACTGACACCAGTTTCTGAAGAGTATTGATAATGGCTGGGGTCACTTGTCTTGTAAAGACACTCCCCAGAAGAAGGCAATGGCAAAACACTTTTGTAGAAAAATTTGCCAAGAGCTATCATAGTCATCGAAAGACGATGATTGCCTACATCATAATGAACAATCAGATCTGCATTTTGAAATTCACCATGACTGTTGTAACATTGCCCTTTTTACATGCCTTTTCTATCTCCTGTTGTAATTTGTACCCCACATCCTGACTACTTTGGGATAATAATTTCCTTTAGGATCAATAAAGTGTCTGTCTGTCTGTCTATCTATCTATCTATCTATCCTTTGTTCAGAAAATTGTATACAACTCCCATCAGGGTCTTTTTATCATTGTAGTTCCTTAACTCTATCCTCAAGGATGCTACATCTTCTAATCCTATGTTCCTTTTTTATAAAAATATGATTTATATTCTATTAAACCAAAAAAGCCACCCCAACTCTTGGCCCACCTGCCTGTCCTTTCAATACAATGTGTATCCTTGAATATTGCTCCCAGCTGTGGTCTTCTTTCAACTGTGTCTCTGTGACGAAAGTAACGTCATACTTGTCAATCTCTAACTATTCCCTTTGATCCAGTCATTGCCTTTCCCCATCTTCTCTGCTACGCAAACTAACTAACTTGCTTCCAAGTTAGTCTGAAATGTTAATCTTTTCTCTTTCCACAGATGCTGAGACTTCCAGTATGTTCTATTTTTATTTCAGATTTCCAGTGTCAACAGTTTTTGATTTTCTTTATAAAATATCATTATTTATATTGAAGACTTTGAGGGAAGTGACATTATTCAAGTCATTATGCCAATTTAGCTTTCTTAGACTGAATTGCATAAGCCTCGCTTCTACTTTTAGATCCCTGATGAATGAGTCCATCCACCAGTATACTTCACTGGCTGAGTATGTTTTTTTTTTAAAAAAGAGGTATTTATGAAGTTGCTGAAGATTAGCAGTTTTAAGTGGCATGGGGAACCCTGTTGCTTTTCTAAGGGCTCAAAACCAAATACCTCTGAATCACAGAGGCTCTTTTACCATCAGGAGATTTCAAAAAGTGACAGTGCACTTCAGACACCAACTTTGATTGTTCTAATCTACATTGAATCTACTGTAAAGAGTACAATGATTCCGGAGCAAAACTGCAAATAGTTTAAATTCAAATAAGTGAACTCCTGTGTAATGTAGGCAGGATATCAATGAAAGTTCTTATGCTGTCTAGACTAGCATTGAAATGAAATTGGAGAATTGTGTACTGTGAATGTTTTGAAAAGGATTTTTCCATTAGCTATAGCTAACATTTGGGAGGGCATATACTGTAAAAGGCTACAATCACAACATGTACATACTGCACATTAACAGAAAAGTTTTTTAAATGTTTGATCTAAATGTGTGTGGTCAAATATTTAAATATATATATTTTTTAAATTCTTCCTTCCCTCTGTCCCTGCATTCTTTAACCCACACAAAACCCGCAATTTACTCTTCAATTGAGAGAATATGTAGGTATGCTGTTCTTGAGATGCCGTGAATACAGCTATGGATCTACTTGTTGGCTGGTGTGGAGCTGTGTTCAGTGGTAACTTGGAATCTGATTTGAAATATGCTTTTCTTTCCTCCTCCCTGAATTGCTGAAGAGCCTGTCTAACTCATCAACAGAGTTGTGTGCCAATCTTACCAAGTATATTTTCTTCTGTCTCCTAACATCATGAGTTGGTCTGCTTTACTATGGTTGTGCTGATGTGTGTGAGTGTATGTCTGTGAATCAACTGAGGTGGTTTTCAGGCAGTCAGTGAAATAACCTAAGCAACAGATGTTAGAAGATAGAATGAAGGTTAAGGGTTCAAAGAATATTGTTTATAGTAAGAAAAAATTTGGTGACCTAGAAATGCAGACAGTTTTTGGTTAATACTCAGACACCACAGAGGCTGAGGGATGCTACTTTTTATCTGCTGCTGTTTGTAGAAGCATGTAATAAACATCATTACGAGAAACCACCATCCTATCTTGATGACTGTCTGCTTATCCCAACTTTATTTTCACTCGTCTGGGATGACCTCTTAACTGGATAGAGTCCAAAGTTGGTGTAATCGGGTGGAAACCACATGCAGTAAAAGTTTAAATGTATTTATTCAAGGTCTAAAACCATAAATAGTATTGACTTTAAAAGGATATTTTACTCAATTCAATTTAGGTTTTCCATTCCTCTTTTCCAAGGAATGAGCATCATTTTTCAGTAGAAGACAGCAGACAAATAACCTGCCCCCAAGCATCTACTGTAATTTACTGACTGCTGTCAGACACATTGATGAGCTCTGTGTTGACTTGCCCTCCAGTTTTTCCTCACACCCTTCCTGTAAAACATATGACCTGCATTCTGTGCAAACTTTTGACAACCTTGGATCTAGAGTTTTCTCTGCCAGGAACTGTTGGCACTTGGTGTATTTCTTTGCCTCTTTTTCTTGTTAATGGAACAGGTTTTTTTTTAACTGAAACATATTTTTGATTCTGTGCAAATGAATATTAAGGGCCTGGATTGTCTGTTTGTGCCATTTTCTAATTCAGAAACTTGATATCTATGCATGCATAGTTAAATGCACTCAGCTTCCTTCAGCAGCTTCCAAATGTCAGTGAAATGTTTTAAGTTCTTAATAATGGAAAAGAGCAAATCATTCTGTCAGGCCTTTTCTAACTTTGTAGAGAATCCAGACAGTCTGCTGACCTGCCTTCAACTGAAGTTTTGGAGCTTTACTTCACAGTTCTACAGTGACTAGTTTAAAACCAATGAAGTACTTCTGATCAATTAGAAAAAGACATATTTTGACCAAAATTTTAAAGTAGTTATATTGCATATTTGTGAATTGCTCTTAAGTGACCACTTAATAAAACAACTTGTAGTCCTTCAAACATGCTAATACATTTCATTTTCATGTTTGTGGTTTTTTTTAGTTTTTAAATTGTCCAATTTCAGAACTAGTTTTATATGTATGCCAAATGTAATATTTTCTGCAACAGTTCATCTTCTAATTTTTTGAGGACTGACATAGCTCTTAATTTAACTCTTTCCTTCTGCAGTTAGTATTATGTGTTGCATGGGTGATAAAATTCTAAACATTTCTTGCGGTTTGATTGGCATTGCAATTATTTTCTTATGTTAATATCCAAGTCCTATTTCCTTTACTCCCTCCCTCTTTGTGTGAATTTGGAAATTGTCATGAAAATAACATAATCTAGCAATATTAAATTTAAAGTCTGTTGTTGGATTGATGTTGTGACAAAATGAGATCAGAAGAGCCAGCTCCCTCTTGAATATAGGAACTTTGGTGCTTCATCGTCTGTAATCCAGTGATAACTGCACTGACTTATTTTTTGCCATAGAGATAAATCTAACTTGTTTGAAGTGTCAATGGCAGACTTTGCCCCCAGTGATTGAATTTCTGATGATATTGGCAGTTTTTAAGAGGAAATGGTGTTCTGGCATGCTAGACGTGGAAAATCAAGCCAAATATTTTTGTGGTTGTAGGTTCTATAAGACTATTATTTAAGTGCTGTCCAAGATAAATTCAGTATATCTTTTAGGATAGCTTTCTCCATTCTGCATTAGGGTATAGCGACCTAAATTCATAGTAAGTGTATTGTTTTCAGGTTGCTTTGTGTAGTATTCTTCTTGCCTGTTAATGAGTTACTCTTTGTATTATAGTGCCATGAGGTTTGTAAAATGTATTTTTAAATGTCTTTGAAAAGAAATTAATGAACCTGAGGAAGTTGCTCACCTGTTATATTGTAATGAAGTAGATTTTCTGTAATTGAACATTTGTTGAATGAGTTATCTCATCCTCTACTAATCTCTTATTTGCATGCTGTCATTTTTCCATGCTGTTTTTTTTTGTTTGTTTCTAAGTTGGGCAAGCAATACCCTAGACTTGACTTTTTCCAGTGCAAATTTATTCAGGGCTGGTAGGAGGATTCATTGATGCAGGTTGACTTCATGTTTCCATCATCATGGACTATTTCCTCCATTGAAGACTGCTGTCAGGTTTGGTCATATTCTGCAACTAGATCCAGTCAGGCTATTGAAAACAATCACACTATGTTTAGCTGTGGAGAATAGTTTTATTGCCAGATTGTATAATATTGGTGATCCTCCATATTGGGAAATGAATTGTGTCATGGAATGAAGGGCTGGCTGTTTTACCACCAGGATCCATAGTGAGGTCAGGTTCATCCTTTCAGGAAAGGAATTTAGTTCAGCATGAAATCTACCATATTCATCTTGATAATCATTACTGTACAACTTTGTCAGAAACAAGGAGCTGCCTGTCTTGCACTTCTTTTCGATCAGGATAGATAGATAGATACTTTATTCATCCCCATGGGGAAATTCAACTTTTTTCCAATGTCCCATACACTTGTTGTAGCAAAACTAATTACATACAATACTTAACTCAGTAAAAAAAATATGATATGCATCTAAATCACTATCTCAAAAAGCATTAATAATAGCTTTTAAAAAGTTCTTAAGTCCTGGCGGTAGAATTGTAAAGCCTAATGGCATTGGGGAGTATTGACCTCTTCATCCTGTCTGAGGAGCATTGCATCGATAGTAACCAGTCGCTAAAACTGCTTCTCTGTCTCTGGATGGTGCTATGTAGAGGATGTTCAGAGTTATCCATAATTGACCGTAGCCTACTCAGCGCCCTTCGCTCAGCTACCGATGTTAAACTCTCCAGTACTTTGCCCACGACAGAGCCCGCCTTCCTTACCAGCTTATTAAGACGTGAGGCGTCCCTCTTCTTAATGCTTCCTCCCCAACACGCCACCACAAAGAAGAGGGCTCTCTCCACAACTGACCTATAGAACATCTTCAGCATCTCACTACAGACATTGAATGACGCCAACCTTCTTAGGAAGTACAGTCGACTCTGTGCCTTCCTGCACAAGGCATCTGTGTTGGCAGTCCAGTCTAGCTTCTCGTCTAACTGTACTCCCAGATACTTGTAGGTCTTAACCTGCTCCACACATTCTCCATTAATGATCACTGGCTCCATTGGAGGCCATAGGATGCACTTGAATGGAATTTGAAGGGCTTTCAGCAAGAGAAAAGAACGTGAAATAATTTGCCCAGAAGTCTGTGTTATATGCTCACTTTGTAGAAATACTTTTGATATAATTATGCAATGCTTAGATATTTAATAAGCACACTTTTGTGACAGGAGAAGTGTTTTAATAACGAGCATTATGTAAATTTATTTTGTTAAACATCTAACCAAAGCAAGTCAAAAAAGGAATGATTTTGGAATATAGTTCATTGGGTGAGTTTTGTTGCGCATTATGTTTCAGTGTTGAAAAATCTGTGTATTTTTGGGGTATTTTTATGCCCATTGGTACAAATTATGTATGTTTTACTGAAATTAAACTGGGGAAAATAAAAGCTCTGTGAGCACTCATTTATCATCACACCTTAAATTATGATGTCATTACATTATATAATTCATGCAATAGGTATATTGTTTAACCTGTGCAATCTTTTGAGTTTTCATACAAAATCTATTTAATAAGTTTGATTTATGTAATTCCTGTGCAGACTTTCCATTTATTCCAGAAAAAAGCACTAGCTCATGTCTATTTATGTCAACAAGGTTTGCAGTAATTATTAGAGGTTGCTGTGTAGGCTTGCAATCTGCTGTGCTCAGTATTTTTCTTTGACATATTGATTACATTGGGCTCTGTGATACTTAGGCAAACTAGATCAATGAAGGACAAAAGTAAGGATTCTGCTGTTCATGTTAGTGTTATGGAAACTTCAAGCCTTAATTCAGTAGATTTGTAGACCTCAATTTCAATGAAACATACGGTACATTGTTGGATGAAGAATTGCCTTGGCTCAAATTGACCACATTCCACTCTCTTAGTGATTACACCAAAACAAGTATTATGGCAGAAGTAATCAACCACGAGATGCTACATTTACCAAAACTCGTATCATATAATTTACTTGCATGCTATATTCCAAGTTATAATTTTAGAAAATTAATACTTTCTTACATCCCAAATCTGATTTGCCTCATACTTAGAATCTGTGTCAATAATAAATTGGATCTAATAAATCATAGTATTTAACTTGAAGTCCCTTCCTGCATTGTTTTTGTCCCATGTAAAATAATTTGCATTCTTTAGACTGAATTTCATGGTCTGTCTTTCTGCCTAATTACCAGGTGTATACAAAGCCTCGTGGCTTATTCTGTTCAACCATATAGTTTGAAGCTTTCATTAGCTTTGATGTTTATAATTCCAGCCAAGCTGTGATTATGCTAAGAATTATCTTTGATAGAAAGAGAATAGCTCTAAAATTTATAAATGGTAATCTCTTTTCCTGAGTATTGAAATGTTAGCTGAGGAAAAGACTCAAATATTGAACCACGAATTAAAGGAGATAGAAAATAGGAGTACAAAAATCTTACATCTGTATTATGTAAGTGTATTCTAATTAGTTGTCATTTTGGTGTAACGCTGCTTTGTTCTGTTAAAACAAGTACTTATCAAGTCCAATTCCTGTTTGTTGAAAAGACAATGCAGTTTTAATTTAAAAAGAGAGATTCTGCAGATGCAGGAAATCCAGAGTAACACACACACAATGTTGCAGGAACTCAGCAGGTCAGGCAGCAACTATGGAGGGGAATAGATGTCAACTCTTTGTTGTTCTCCATAGATGCTGCCTGATTTGCTGAGTTCCAGCATTTTGTATGTGTTACTCCAGTTTTAATAAATACTGTCAGAAGTCTGCAATTATATTTCAGATCATATTTAAAAAGGAAAGCACTATTAATTTTTATTTGTTTTATTTCAAGACTGAATGTTTGGATGAATGATCTTTGTCCATTATCTTAGTTTGATTCTACTGAAAGAGAGATACAATCCAAAAACAGGATCATTGCCCACCAAGTCCTAGCTGACCATCAATCACCCATTTGTACTATTCCTACATGAATCACTTTTTAAAATAAAATCTATGTATTGCCACTTAAAAGTGGAATAGGAAACCTTTCCCTAACCAATCAAATTCCTTCCCTGTTTCATATGAGTGTCATATGAATAGTCCATTCACTATTCTCAACTTCTGGGGTCAGTGTGTGCTCAGATCTTAAGATGCTTTTATTAGTTGGCTCCATAGTAGTGTCTGCTAGGCAAGTCATAAATAAGATGAGACTTCCTGTTGACATTTGTGAAGGGAGGGACGTGGAGCAAGAATGAAGCCCTTTTATTTGTACTGGAGTCTCCAGAACTATACATTCGTCCTCCTTCCCATCATGCACACACAAGCAGGAACAGTGCTCAGACTTAGCAGATGTAATTCATCAAAAGCAGCAATGATCTTTGCCCTGGGATGTCCCTAGCAGCGACGCGGAGACCATAATAACGTCAATTTGTTAGTGCTTAGATTAGATGGCTGAAGCAATTCATGTTGTTACTTCATTGACATGACTTAAATGTGCCATATTGAACTTTGAATAAGGCCATGTCTTCGCTGTATAGTCAGTGCTTTTTAAATGTCTTTTGCACTAATTTCTTTATATTCCCTGTTTGCTTTGTGAAACCACATGAATGATTGATATTTTTTAATATAAAAAGCAAATAGTTTCTATACACATTTCCAAAGCTGTTGAAGAATTATTATTCAAATTACTTCTATTACAGTGAGTTAACGACCAGATTTGCGGATACAAGAGATTGGGCATGTTTTAGAAGGTAGATCACAAGTGAAATGCCCCGTTTTCTTCAACTTGTCTTCCAGACCATGTAGGCCCAAATAAATTTTGGCAATGAGTCTAATGGTAGCTTGTTCCAACACACCAACTGTTTGTCCCTCTGTATAGATACTGCCTAACCTGCTGAGTTCCAGCATTTTGTGTCCATTGCTTAGGTAACTTGTTTGTTTTTATTTTAATCTAGTCTGTTCATGGCTCATAACAATTGAAATGTCAGAATGACACATTAGTGATAATCTGCTGTTATTTGTGTTCATGTTATTTTTGTATTAGGTATTCCACCAGTGGAGAGTAATGCTGGAACAGACCAGTGTTGCTCTCCACTAGTGGAATACCTAATACTGAAATGGCTGATATGGGCATCAGGTATGGCATCGAGAAAGTAGCAAATGTTTTATTTGATTGTTTTCATGTTGCTCAATTTTGATATTTCAAGAACATTTCTTTTAAAAGGAAACTTGTACACTCGAAATGTTCTCTGTGTGAAGTGGCCATTTATTCAAAAGATATTGGTGGTCTCATCCAAGGTCTGTGCTGAGGTGGCCAGTTTCTGGAAATGAAAAAGGCCTGAACTTGTAATTGAAATCTGCAACTCTGTTAACCATTTCTCTTTCAACTTTTCCCCCACCTCATAACATTTATGTCTCATAAGAATATATTTCCAATCTACTTTCTTCAACAGTTTCAGCATGTACTGTTATTTTTAAGCCTCCAATTTTTGACTCTCCCCTTCTCTAGTCTTATCCCCATCACACAAGTGGGAAATTTTTGCTTATCATTCACCTGGAGCGAGCAATTGCTTTCATAGTAAAATAGTTAACTGACTCTGTTTGGACTTTCATGTGAATAAGGACAAGAAATCAGCATCACCTGCATTGAATTGTACAATGGTGGCCGTTTCTGAATTTGGTGCAAACATTTAAGAAAACCACTGCTTGAGAATACAGTTTTAAAATTGCAAGTTTCGGTAAATTGTTCAAGCAATGCAAAAAGCAAGGCTTTAGACTTGGCTACATGCCTCTTCTGAAAAGAACCTCAAGATTGTCTGGCAGGTGGTTAATGGCAAAGTCTGAGGTTTAAAAGGCAGACACTAAAGTTGCATTTGTGGCTTTCTTAAAAAAAATTACACCAGTGAGATGCATCAGTTTCTAATGATATTGGAAACAATTTGTGCAGCATTGAGTCTCAACAAGCAATGCTTCCTCTTGCGTTTAAGTAAAGGAAATGTCTTAAGCATATAGTTTTGTGGTCACTATCGTCATTCTCATCAGCATTTATTTAATCAGTCCTTAATTTCCCTGAGCTGTTGGGTTAGGGAAAAAGCTGTTAAAGTGGGAGCATCACACAATGAATTAATGCAGGAAACGGATAATCTAGTTTATTTACAGCATGGGAATATCACCAGTAAGACCAGCATTTATTGCTCATCCCAAATTGTTGTGGTGTTCTCATGTTCCCTTCTGTTCCTTCCTCAATATCACAGTTTTGGGAGTACCTCAGTGAGTGACTATATTGCACTTGAAGGATGGCACATTCTACAGCCATGTGCATTGGTGTGGAGAGAGTGAATGTTTTGAATGCTAGGTTGAATTAGCAAGTAGGCTGCTTGGATGTCTGGATACCTTATGTTTTTGAGTGTTTGAGTTACGCTCAGCCACGCACACAAAGTGCTGGAATAGCTCAGATGGCAGAAGAATAAACAGTCAATGTTTTGGGCCAAGCCTTTTCATCAGGACTAGATAGGAAGGGGGGAAGAAGCCAGAAATGAGAAGTTGGGGAGAGTGGAAAGGAGTACAAGCTGGCAGGTGATAGGTGAGACCAGGTGAGGGGGAAGGTGGGTGGGTTGTGGATAGAGTATGAAGTAAGAAGCTGATAGGGTACAGGTGAAAGAATCTGATAGAAGAGGACACTGGACCATGGAAGAAAGTGATGGAGAAGGGGCACCAAAGGAAGATGGGTAGGTGAGAAGAAAAGGCAGAGATGGGAGAAATTACTGGAAGTTAGAGAAATTGAAACCCAGTAAAATACCCAGCCTCTAACTTCTCTAGTAGCCATGGTACTTGGCTGGCTGGTCCAGTTAAGTGTCTGGTGTATAGGTGCATAGATGGAGGAAACCTTGACAGTATTAAAGAGAAGAATGGATGTTCTTATTGGAAGTGGTCATTGTCAAGCACTAGTGCCATTTATCAACCCATGCCTGAATAACTTCTAGGTCTTTCTCCATGGAAACATTGACTTGCTTTGTTGTCTGAGGAACTGCAAATACAATTGCATATTATGCAATCTTTACTGACACTTAATGCTTTTGACCTAATTGTAAAAGGAAGTGACCAATAACACAGTTGAAGGTGGTTAGCCTAAAAAGGCAGTCAGCATCTCAAGTGCTCCTTATTTGAACAACTTCAGCATGTTTCATTAGATGGACTAAACTGAAGGTTAATTGTTCCCCTAGTAAAGATTACTTTACTAAAGATTAAAGATTACCCAAAACATTGACTGTGCTCTTTTCCATTGATGCTGCCTGGTCTGCTGAGTTCCACCAGTGTTGTGTGTGTGTTGCAGAGAAATGTTTTGTTTTGCATCAGTGACTAACACGGTCCGAGATGTGCTGGGATAGTCGCAAGTGTCGTCATGCTTCCGGCGCCAACAGAGCTCGTTAATAGCTTACTAACCCTAACCCATTCGTCTTTGGAATGTGGGAGGAAACTGGAGCACCTGGGGGAAGACCATATGTCATTGAGAGAACGTGCAAACTCCTTACAGAAAATGACAGGAATTGAACCGCACTCTTACAGCTGACACTGTAAAGTATTTTCCTAATCACCTAGCTACGGTACCAATCTATAGGATGTATGGCAAAACCAGTACGTTTGGTAATGCCTCTGCTGCTGCTAGTAGCTTTGGCCTTGTTTGCTGCTGTATTTAGAGTTGCTGATGGCAGTTAAAGTGTGCTGTTAAAATTCCATCATGTCTTGCAAGAGCCTTTGTTACAGGAGTGCGAAAATCCCAAACCTTGAGCACAATCCGAGGTAAAATTAATTTTCTGATCCCAAGTTTGGCAGTGGAGTTAATGTATTTGACTGCATGGAGGACTGGTTAAAATGTAAAAGGCACTTCATTGAAGCGATACACACAGTATAATTCAGTCACCTGTTCCCTAGGATTTCTAGTAAGAATCCCAGTTCAGCTATGGCTCAGTGGTTGCACCATAGGGGAAATTTTCTGTTCCAAAACACAGGAATTACTATGAGCTGTCATTTCTGAGCATGACATGAAAGTGTTCCTCCTGGGCAAGGAGACTAGAACATCAGGGGCCACAATATCGGAATAATGGGTAGACAAGTTAGAAGTGAAACAAGAAGGAATACCTCTTTGGGAGCCTCTTCCTTGTACGGCTGCAGAGATGTGGTCTTTGCCAGTTGCAGTTTTGAATGCAGATGCCTGGACATGAGAGAAGTCAGGAGATAGAGAAACCGCATGAAATAATCAGCCACAGTATTGTTGACTAGCAAACAAGACTCAATGGTCCATATGACTTTACTTTGTTTCTTGTATTCTTATGTTCAGAACAAATCTTGCATTTCACTGAGTGGTGAGGTCAACTCATTTAGTTGGGGGAAATGTGATGAGTAGAACTCAAGGCTAAAAAGGGCTTTGAATGTAGTAATATGTTCCTTTTCAATGTGTAAGTATCTTGCTTTAAATATGTTAATACTGAGAATTTTTTTTCTGGTGAGACTAACCAGCCTGGATTTTGCAAAGGGCAGCCACTGTGACAATTGCTCTTGCTTATTGGCTCTCAAATCTATTAAGTACTTGGGGGAACAGTTTAGGTGTCTCACCTTCAAAGCTGATTTGTTATCTGGTTATGTGAGTTGTGTAACCTATTAATCTCCTTGACAAATCAGATTGAAAAATCATTTAGCTTGTGCAGAATCCGAAACAAGAAAAAGTGTTGAGATAGTTTAATTTGATTCTAAAATATTTAGAGGCTGTGAAATAGAGATTATATATTTTTAAAAAAACAAAGTGCTAATTTTCTTTTAACAATTAAAGGCTAAAGAATTGAGACGTAAAAAAATTTCTTCAAATTGCCACACTGTTTGTTGGTCTCATTATGAGTTGCCATAAATGAGATACTCTCATGTCTAATTTTGGTAAGTTTGGTGGTGGTTATCCATCATGTTCGACATTCACAGGAAGCCTGTACAGAAGAGTTTTTATAGTGGAAAAGCTGTCACACTGAGGCAGTGCCACTCTCTCAACTTCAGAAGTCTGGGTCCAGAGGTACAAATAAACAAGGGGTCTTCCGTGGTTGCAGTGGATGACTATGACTTCTGTGCCTTGTTGTGGCCTTCACTCTGCTCAGAATGTTACAATACTGTCTTCCTGGCCATTGGATCTCACTGAAGATCTTTTCCGCCCAATCCACCAGGGCTGACTTTGCTGCTTGGAGCCACAGGTGAGAGATCAGTGTGTGCTGGGGACCAAAGGTGAGTGAGCTGCCCTTGAAAGGACACAACAAGCCCTTTCACCAGAGGTGCTACTCATCCCTGGACACACCTTCTCCCCCCCCCCCTCCAAAAAAACACCTCTTGGTGAATTTAGTGTTAATGCATTTGTAAAATATGGAAAACTCACACTGTCCAATTTGTTTCAAAACCGAGTCTTTTCAAGTGATGCTGATGCTACATTGCCTGTGAGTATAAGCATCCTGACTTCTGTAATTGGTATCAAATTTTGAAGCCTGATTGACTTTTTTTCTGAGTAATGTTCCTCATTTGAAACTCAGGATGTAAGTTGTGTTGTGCAAAGTTGTACTTGTCTGTTGAGTGGTATCTTGGTGTATGTGATTAATATATTAATTGGAGTATTTTCATTGTGCCAATAATGTGATCAGATTGGTGAAGCTTCATGGGATGTAGTCAAGTTGAGCAAGTGAGAAATAGCATAGCAGATGCAGTGCAGAAAACAGAAATTAGGGTTTCTCCCCAAATCGGTGAGCGATTAGGTAACGTTGATGTTCAAAAACATCTGAGACGCTTTGTATAAAAATTACCAAAAGTTAAAATATAGTTGCAGCAAGTGCTTAGGAAAGCAAGTGGTATGCTGGCCTTAATCAGAAAAGTTCCTGCATGTGACTGTCCATCTTTGAATTCATAAATCACTACCCTAAAATTTGAGATACAAAATAAATTTCACTCCTGTAGAATTTGTGGGAAATAACTTCGACAAAATTAATTGTTTCTTTTATATTTTGTACTAATTTCCTTACCTTTTTTAAAATTTTTAGTCACTGAATAGTATGGGCCTCCTTTGTGATGTCCGCTGTAGTCCAAAAGCATGAATAAGGATCACAGGAAGCACTGTCGACGTTTTGGGCCAAGACCCTTTGGGTCAGGACGAAGGGTCTCGGCCCGAAACGTGGACAGCACTTCTTCCTATAGATGCTGCCTGGCCTGCTGTGTTCCACCAGTATTTTGTGTGTTGTTTGAATTTCCAGCATCTGCAGATTTCCTTGTGTTTGACCTTTATTCCACTTCCACTTTAACCCATTACAATACCCCCCCAAATTCCAGCTATACCAACTTTTTCCCCATGGACCCAGATCCTCGAGCCCCATCCCCTTACCCGATAAGAGGCTGCGGAGAGCCTAGAGAGAGATGGAGATAGATTAAGAGAGCTGGTTAAGTGTTTGCCTCAACTGTTAAATAATGACACAGTCACTTCACCACTGGTAGAATTTCTCAGTGTGAAAGGAAAAATATCCTATAGTGGTCACCAACCTTTTTAAGCCCAGTATCCTCTACCTCCGCCTTAGTGACCGACTAAATTGTTTAGAGAAAACAGCTCAGATTGTACTTCCAACTTGAGGCCCTTTATTTGGGCTAATTGTATTTGAATTACATAAAATGCTTTTGTCAAACTTTCAAATTAATTTAACCAAGAAAACACTGTAACTAGCATATCAAAACAGGCCATAGCAGCATCAGGCTCATCCAATAACACCTTGAATAAGCGGTGCTGAAGTGCTTTTGCTCGAATCAAGTTTATTAGTTTGACCACCAGTGTCATTACATGAGAAAAGTCCACGACCTTCCCAGCCAAGACCTGCTGATGAATCACACAATGATAATCCAGGAAGTTGGGAAAATCAGGGTCATTACGGCACAGTGCTATAAAAACCAATGCGCACACCACGCATTGCTGGGGCCCCATCTGTAGTAATTGCCACCACTTTATGAATGGGGATGTCATTTTCACAGACTTTTTTTAAAGTCATTGTAACTATCCTCACCTCTTGTTCTCTCCTTTAAGTGCAAAAGAGTGAGGAAGTCCATTTTTTGTAAAATCCTGGAAAGCCATTCTGACAAATACAACAAGCTGAGCTGTTTGCATTACATCCAGGGATTCATCAAACTGTCGTGAAAAACATTCACAGAGTTACGAGTTCTTTAACACGTGTCAACCCACGTCCTCTGAGCAGCATGTTTGCTTGGCCTTCAACCCTGATTTCAGCTCCTCAACTTTCCTGGTACTGGTAAACTTACTGAGACACTAGTTTGTGTTTCAGGGGTACGCAAGCTAATGACACCACTGTTTTTGTTTCCCATTTCTTGGACATTTGGGGAATGTTATAATTTAAAGGGGGAGAAGGGTTGTAATGTGAGCATTATAAAGAAAAGTTAATACCAATTAGGATCATAGTAATATAACAATACTCCCGCTGCGGAAACTGTTTGTAAAGAGAGATTGTTTTCGGGGTTGCGGGGTTTTCCTTCTGGTCTTTTCTGCTGGGTGCGCATTAGTGAAAACTTCATATGCGAATTATCGTTTTACCATCCTAGATAAAGTTGTTCCTTTTGGGCATGAAGTTGTCAAGTGGTCCTTTTTCAAAGTAGAAGTTACTACATATTTGCATCAAAGGGTTTATGAGGCATAATGTATTTGTGTATTTTTGATTTTTTTTGGGGGGATCTACTGGGAAAGTCTCAAAGTTTGACCGCTCGATCGCGATCGACTGGTTGGCGACCACTATCCTATAGGATAAGATTCAATGGGAAAAGGAGGTTTCCATGCTGAAAACTATGACATTGATGGCTTTCTTGGAATGCAACCCCTCCATAGTGCAGGGGTCAACTTACTAGGATTTGAGTCAGAGGTAAAGATGTGTTGATGCAATTATTTAGTACATTGGTGACATTGCACCTGGACGAACGTGAATAGTTTTGTCACATTTTCCAAAAAAAAATCATACTTTCCATTGAGGAAACACAAGATTGGCTCCAGGGATGGAAGATTCTCCATAGAAGGAGAGACTAAGCAGAGCTGGCTGTTGCTCTTCTCAGATGAGGAATTTCTCTCTCAGAAACCCATGAATCTTTGAAGTTCTGTAACCCAAATGACTGGGCACTGAGTCATGTGGTATATTCAAAGCCAAGGTACATATTTTTATACTATAGAGGAATCAAAAGCTATTGGCGGAGATGTGAAATTCATGCCAAACAGCAGATCAACCATGGTCTTCACAGTGGTGGAGCAGACTTGAGGTTGTCTTTGGGATGCTCCCTATTTCTTCTTCACTTGGAAGGTGTGATGTGTGTTTGCATGGCTGTGTCTACGATTTTCATTGTAATTTTGCACTAAGCAAGATTTGTACTGCTGCCAGTTAAGCCCTGGCTCATTCATAGTCTAGTCTTTCACCAAGATGAAAGTAGCTTGTGGCCAGTAGCATGGGGAATTTTTATCCAAAAATAATAAATCTTGCTAATGTAAAAACTACTGGTGGAAAGAAAAGGCTGTTTTGAGTTTTGTCTGAGGGAAGGAGAAATTGTGCAGAGAATAACCAGAACATGTACTTTGTAAACAGTGTTTTATTTAATTTTTTTGCATTTTATATTTTCCATCTTTTTGGTTTCTGTGCAGAATTTGGAACCACCTCAGAGTCTTTCCAAGAGGCTAAAATGAGTTACAATGTAACCTGAAAAGTCCAGTGCCCTGATCTGTACAGCAGGTGCACTCTAAGTGGTTTCCTTTTGTTGATGTCAGCCAAAAGTTGGAGGCAAATAGATGGAATGCAAATCACACAGAAATTGCCATGAGAATCTGAATTTAAATTAAGCCATAATTTAAAACAAATGATTCTCTGATACAAAGTTAATTTTTGTTTTAAATTTCTCATTGTATTAAAAACCATTCCCTCACAAATTTAGAAATTATGAAAATTCATCAGTATTGTTAAAGCTGAAATTTTGGTCTTAAATTTTGTCTTTATTTCTCACATAAACATCAAAACATACAGTGAAATGCTTAATTTATGTCAAGGATGTGCTGTGACAACCCGCAAATATCACTGTTTATGGTGCCAACATAACATGTCTGTAACTTATCAACCCTAACTTGTATATCTTTGGAATGTGGGTGGACATTGGAGGAAACCCACACAGTCACAGGGAAAGCGTATAAACTCCGTACAGACAGCATCGGGACTTGAACCCCAGTCTTACAGATGACTGTGCAAAAGGTTATACTAACCACTACACTACCTGTTTGCCTTTTAAACCCCCTCCCTTTTTTTTTCCAGTGTTTATTTGTTTCAGAAAATAGCTTGCTGCACAGACTAAATGTGAAAGCTTTAAGTACTACAATCCCAAAAGTGAAACTTATTTAATTTGAAATTGTTCTTTAGACTAACAAGGCAGTTTTAAACAGAGACACAAAAGTTTATTATCCTTCAAATTATAGCTATTTAAAACACACTGTTAAAACAATGAATCAAAAGTACCTGAAAGGCCATCTGTTTATGAGCTGCAGAGATTTGCAACAATTGCCAAAGATTTTTCTCGTTTTATTGCCAATGGGTAGTACTGAAAAATTCCCTCATTCCTGTGGTCAGTCAGCCAGGAACACTGTCCCAGCCAGGTTGCTAATATAAACAGCATTTTGTCAGTAATAGGCTCTTGCCAATCAGTTACTTGGAACATAACGTGGTGCAGAACTTAGATCAAAGGTGTAAGGATTGGCATGATGTTGTATTTTGAAATGGTACTCTTAAATCTGAGAAGTTCTTTTTGGCCTTGGCCTTGATGATTGGTGGAAGCAAGAATCAGCAGTCCAGAATTACTATTGCTTTCAGAATGACCCTGTTTAGTCTATAAATGTTTTCTCATGCAGCTGCTGTATTAATTAGATTACGGGTTAGACTGAAGAAGGGTTTCTATTTGGCAGACGTTTTGTTTTCTCTTCTGTCTGTTCTCTTGCTCTTTACCAGGGCCTCTGCTGTAAAATCCCAAGATCTGCAATCAGCATTGTTTTAGAATGACCCCACAAGTATTTAACTCAAAACATTGTTTAAAATTTACCAGTTGGATCACCCATGCTGTCACTCCTCAGAATAGGAATTTGAGGCTAGGAGAGTTGTTGTTGGGAGAATTACTTTTCAGTCACTAGAAGAGGAAAAATATGCTTGTGCAGTGCTTTTTGCAACCTCAGGATCCAGAAGCAAATTGTGGGCGGTGATGTGCTTTTGAAGCACATCCCATTTCCCCAGTTTCTGCATTTCCCATTCACCATCTAAACTACATAGAAAGCAAATGGCATATAATTTACTTTAATAAACTTAATATATTGACATTAGTTTTGTGAGCTGTCCAGCAGTATCCTTGCGAATTTTGACACAAAACACTATGTTTTGATGTACCTGTGACAAATTAAGCTAATCTTAAAAAAGCTAAACTGGAGTTTGTACGTTCTCTCCATGACTGTGTGGGTTTCCTCTGGGTGCTCCAGTTTCCTCCCACATTCCAAAGATGTACGGATGAGTTATGAGCATGCCACGTTGATGCCGTAAGTGTGGCGACATTTGTGGGCTGCCCAGCACAATTCTCACTGATTTGCTTTGACACAAATGACGCTTTTCACTATATGTTTTGATGTACATGTGACAGATAAAGTTAATGTTTATAATAGTTATGAAGGATGCTATAGGGTGTGAACGTAGACAAAAGAGCAGAAAAAAAATGAAATGTCTAGCAGCAGGACTGGTAAATCTTAAACAATGTATTGAGTTAAGTACTTGTGGGGTCATTCTAAAACTCCCGATTTGTATCTCCCCTCAGCCTTCTCCGTAAAGGAAAATTAGGGCAACCAACAAGACTGCTGTCTCACTGCTGGAAGACTTGGTTGGGTTCATTCCTGGCCTGTTTTCTCTGTAGTGTTTGTATGTTTTCCATGACTGCATGGATTTCCTCCAGGTGCTCTTGTTTGCAGATAAATGGTAGAAGTAGGAGGGGAATTGATGGGAATATGGGGAGAATAAGATCTGTCCTGAATGTCTTACCTTATATCTTGGAACTGTCCCCCATTTCTAGACTCAGAATCAGGTTTAACATTGCTGATGTATATTGTGAAATTTGTTTTGCAGCAGCAGTACAGAACAATACATTAAAAATAATAAATTGCAATAAATATATTTTAAAATTTTAAATAAGTAGTGCAAAAAGAGCAAAAATAGTGAGTAACACACACAAAATAGTGAGGTAGTGTTCATGGATTGATTCATTGTCAACTCCCAGTGAGGAGAAACAACCTCCTTGCAAGTCTCATCAGTTTTCTATATTTTAATGAGATTTCCTCATTCTTCCAAACTTCAATAAATACAAGCATAGTGTTGGGCTTGAAATTCTGCCGTGTTCGTTTAGGAAGAGAGACAACCAACACCGGAATATTACAAAACTTGGGTTTATTGCAGAATTCGTAACTGGCACAGCGAATCGACGGAGTCGCTGGAGAAGGCGCGTTCCGACTTCCCCTTACAATCTGCTCTTATTTATATCCCTTTTCCCCCCAGCACAGCCCCCCGCTACATATTAGGTAATATCGGGCACTTGTGTCCATCTTATTGGCCCGATGCCATACATTCACGAGTTACCTGTTTCTTTTGTTTACTGAATCGCGTGACACTGGTAGTTTCGGTGTAGCGGAATCCCCAGTTTCGCTTCCCCCCTCCCTCGCATTCCGGCCTCCTAATATTACGTGAGCCACTCCTGACCTGTAATGGCAGTCTCGAATTAACCCTAACACTAGTTAAACCAATCTATCTTTATACAGCAGTCCTATCTTCCTAGGTGTAAATCATTCTTAATCTCCAGCAAATTAAGCACAGATATCTGTTGGAAATAGTTCATGCAATTTTTCAGCTTTTGTGGAGATGAAGAGAATGGATCTGTCTGATTTTGCATGTTTTGATGGTGTGTAACTCACTCTCTGCTATGAACAGTTCTCTGCCAGAACAGTCTTTAGGTTCATTTTAAAGTGCTTTTGTCTTCATCTGTCTTCTGTTTTTCTGTCCAGTCGCCAGAACCACCTGAAGGAACAGCAACAGCAGCAGCAACCCCCTCCAGCTCCTCCAATTCTCCTGCCTGATGAAGCTGAATGCCTCACTGTGCCTAGATATAAACGAGACTTAGTCCAAAAGCTGAAGATCCTCAGACAAGAGCTGTCACAGCAACAGCCCCAGGCTGGTCACTGTCGCATTGAAGTTTCCAGAGAGGAGATTTTTGAGGTAGAGACTCTTCTTTATTCTGTCTTGAAAATTCTAAAACAGTACAGCTGTTGGTAAATGGCTTTGGGTCATGGTATTATTTATTTCTGTGAAGGTTTTTGGGAGACTATAGCACTGTTTCTAATTGCAATAAAAGAAATGATACTGTTTCCAAACATAGGCTCTTGCCTGACAGCCTGCATAGAGCAGTGTAAAGAACATTTGTCCCCAAGACAAATGCTCTGCGTGGTGCCTATATAGATAGGGTGTATCTAGCTGGTTGATATCTGGCAATCCTGATTGCATGTGCTGCCTGCCCTCTAAACTTTTATGGAATGTCCGATCGATCTTTATTTCCTCATCAGGATATGTCCTTTTATCAGAAGAAGACTATGTTCCAATTTGCAGTGCAGTTTTTAAGTTGTTTTAATCCTTTAAATTGAGTAGTTTTGTTCAAAATTAACTTGTCTTAGAATTACATAAATGATAATCACCTTCCCAAGATTGGAAACATTTAGAAAATGCATCATAAAGACAAGATTCTGCAGATATTGCAAATCCAGAATAACGCACACTCATGGGAGCAGGCTCAAAAGGTTAGGCAGCATCTATGGAGAGCAATAAACAATCAACTTCCTCAGATCTTGGCCCAAAACCTATTTCTTTGCCTCCATAGATGCTGCCTGACCTGCTGATTCCTCCAGCATTTTGTGTGTGTTACACTTTCTAATTGAGTCTTTTTGTACATCAGTTCCTTTTCTTTCAAGTTGGCTCGCAAAGAAGAATTGTCTATATAGTTGAAATAACAATAAACTGAACCTTGATCTAGTACTTGCACTTCTGCTTCAAGTTATACTTACTTACTTGCCTGGACAAATTTGAAGGTGAGTGGTTGCAGAAGAATATTGATTAAATTTCTGTGTGTTCAATTTTAATTGTAGCAGTACAGTTGTGACAGCCAGGATTCCTAAGTGACAGTCTGCTTTTTGCTGTTAGGAAAAGCTACCAATATGCTTCATTCTTTCTTAGGCTCCTTCCTTCTCATACAGGTTGCCTGGAGCATTTAGTACCTCAGGAATACTGAATGGGTCACATCTTTTTAAAACTACCTGCACCACAAGTACATAAAATAGTACAGGCTATTTAGGATTATGTTTGTTGACTGAACACAGTTGATTGCCTATATATTCATGTGGATAGGCAATGCTTGTGAGTTGGAAGAGAAGGTGCTGATTATTATTTGACATTGGATTTTATATCTTGTAACTGGGCTTAGGGTTAAGCTTTACTTAATGGACCAATAAATGTTTTGTTGTAGGAGTCTTACAGGCAAGTAATGAAAATGAGACCAAAAGACTTATGGAAACGGCTAATGGTGAAATTCCGTGGTGAAGAGGGATTAGATTACGGAGGTGTTGCTCGGTAAGTGATTCCCAGAAAATAAAGCATGTTGGATATTTTTCCTTTGTCCCTCTTGATGTCAGTCCCACCTCCAGAAAGTTGAGTTTGTGTTTCCTTTGGAAATGAAGGTGAACGGACGGCTTTCATGGTTCAGCACAGACCTCTAAAATGTATAATTGTAGAAGGTGACATTTCTTGCAGCACCCTCTCCTTCTGGTTAAACTGATTTATCCACTGTTCACCCTGAGCTGGGCAATCCAGGGATCCAGTTGGATAATTTTGAGCATGTTATTTGCTGCTTCCCTTTGGGAAATGTTGATATATACTGCTTCCATGAGTATTATGTGATTATAAATCATTGAGACTCTACATAAGGCCTGTGGTCTGCCTCCAGAATGCAAGGTATTTCTTTCCATTTGACCCAGTTCCTCTCTTGTGGCAACATGTCTTGTGATTAGTTCAGATGTTTCCTTGCGGATACCAAACCTTTATTGCTCAAAGGTTGACAACCTAAAATGTAACAGTGGGATTTGACAACCCCCAACATAAACATTCTAGTCATCAATTTGCAACAATGTCAGTGCTGATTGAAAGTGCTGGGGCCAATGAGATTTTTCATCTTTCAGTGATAAAGTGAAGTTTGTAAGCAATTCCCTCATCTCCAGATAATCTAAATTTGGCATTAATAGATTAAATATTGAACTGAATTGACTTTATTACTTACATCCTTCACATACACAAGGAGTAAAAATCCTTACATTATGTCTCCATCTAAATGTGCAATGTGCAACCATAGTAATTTATAATAAATAGAACAGTCAATGTAATACAGAGTACACTCAAATCAGTGCAAGATCATCAGTCTGATGGCCTGGTGGAAGAAGCTGTCCCAGAGCCTATTGGTCCTGGCTTTTATGCTGCAGTACCGCTTCCTGGATGGTAGCAGCTGGAATAGATTGTGGTTGGGATGGCTTGGGTCCCCAATGATCCTATGGGCCCTTTTTACACACCTGTCTTTGTAAATGTCCTGAATCATGGGAAGTTCACAACTATAGATGCGCTGGGCTGTTCACATCACTCTCTGCAGAGTCCTGAGATTAAGGGAGGTACAGTTCCCATACCAGACGGTGATGCAGCCAGTCAGGATGCTCTCAATTGTGCCCCTGTAGAAAGTTCTTAGGATTTGGGGGCCCATACCAAACTTCCTCAACTGTCTGCGGTGAAAAAGGCACTGCTGTGCCTTTTTTACCACACAGCTGGTGTGTACAGACCACGTGAGATCCTCGGTGATTTGGATGCTAAGGAACTTGAAGTCATTTACCCTCTCAACCCCAGGTCCATTGATGTCAATAGGGGTTAGCCCATTTCCATTCCTCCTGTAATCCACAACCATCTCCTTTGTTTTTGCGACATTGAGGGAGAGGTTTTTTTGACACCACTGTGTCAGAGAGATGACTTCTTCCCTGTAGGCCACCTCGTTATTTTTGAGATGAGGCCAATCAATGTAGTGTCAATCTGAGGTCCAGCACATTGACCCAGCAAGGAGTAATCCAGTCACAAACGAGAAAATCTGCAGATGCTGTATGTTGCAGGGAGTAATCCAATCTTGGAGCCATTTTTAGATGCTGTAGATGGAGTTGGGAGATTTTAAGCCATCTAGCTCTGCCTCAGCTTATGGAACAGAGGCATTGTTTGAACTTTGCAAATGGTCGGAGAGGTAAAGAAAGAGAAAATCTGCATATGCTGGAAATCCAAGCAACACACACAGAATGCTGGAGGAACTCAGCAGGCCAGGCAGCAACTATGAAAAAGAGTCATGTTGAAGGGTCTTGGCCCAAAATGTCGACTGCACCCTTTTCTATTGATGTTGCCTGGCCTGCTGAGTTCCTCCAGCATTTTGTGTGTGTTGTAAGTAAGATTACTCTTATCTTTTTTCCGTATTCTGAAGTGTGAAAAATTACATTAGTTCTGTGATTGACCTGAGAGGATCCTGTTATTTGAGACTTTTTAGTTCAATAGTGGGTTAGTATGGTTGTTTTTCATTTTTTCCTAAAGCAACACTGAATGTTTGATGGTCTAATTATTTAATTAAACTAACTGTAAGCACTCTAGATTGTATTCAGAGAAACATAATATGCAAGAAAAACAAATCAATTGCTGGATGGTGATGTGGGTGTGAGTACATATGATATGTAGAATATACAAGGCAAACAAAAATTCTGATGCTTCAGACTTTACATTTGACCATTAGACATAAAGCAGAATCAGGCCTTTCAGCCTATCAAGTCCTCTCCGCCATTCCATCTCAGCTGATTTATTATCCCTCTCAACCCCATTCTCTTGCCTTCTCATAACCTTTGTCACCCTCACTTAAGAATTTATCAACCTCCACCTTAAATATATCCAATGACTCTGCCTCCACGGTCATCTGTGGCAGTGAATTACACAGATTCACCACCCTCTGGCTAAAGAAATTCTTTGTTTTCTCTGTTCTAAAGTGATGTCCTTTTCTGAGTTGTTCTCTCTGGTCCTAGACTGAAGGAAACATCTTGATTATTTGAAATTATATATAAATGGTCCTGCATTTTTATGGTCTGAACATCAAATAACTGAAGTTTTTTTAAAAAATCAACATAGGATTAGGGGTGAGTAAGTAAGGGAATTTGTCTGTGTACATTAAAGTTTTTGTTTATAATCTAGTTGATGCTTTCTTGCATAGAAACCCACACTGTTGTTGAATTTACTGAAGATGCTAGCAGGTTTTGCTATAAAGTGGACACACCTAAAAGGAATAGTTCTCTGCATTTAAGTGAGGAAAGCTTACTACTCCCTTCCCCCATCCCACTTTCACTCTGCCTCCTCTTCCAGCTGCCTATCACCTCTCTCATGATTCTGTCTTCTACTACTACTACCCATAGTGCTTTCCCCTTACATTCCTTCTTTACCTTTCTTGCCTGTCCCCTCCCTGCTTCCCCCCCACCCCCCATCCCTTGATCTTTTCCTCTGGTTGGTTTTTCACCTGGCACACTTACCAGCCTTCTCCTTCCCACCCTACCCCCACCTTCTTTATAGGGCCTCTGCCCCCTCCTTCTTCAGTCCTAACGAAGGGTCTCGGCCCAAAATGTTGACTATTCGTTTCCACGGATGCTACCCAACCTGCTGAGTTCCTCCAACTTGTTTGTACGTGTTGATTTGACCACAGCATCTGCAGTATACTTTGTTTACTTGATGGCAGCTTGTTTAGTAACATCTTCAACTGAAGCACAGCTATGAATAAATTTTAGCATTTGCATTCATATGCAAGGTTAAAGCTAACAATATCTGGTTGTGCATAATTAAAATAAATATTTATCATGTGATTAGTTCTCTGAAGTGATTTGGATTGTCAGTCTAGCCCTCTTTTTAAGAACAGTGGTGCACAAGGTTTGTCTTTCTGCAGTGTACATAATGAGTAAGTACCACTAGCTGCTGTAGTTGATGAGAAAGTTCCCACTGAAGTAATTTCAAATGTATGAGTGTAACGCCACATCTCCTTCATATATTTACCTGTAAGTTATTTTGAACACAAAGTTGAGAAGGTTGTTATAGTAAAAGAATTACATTAACATTTCTGTTCTTCTTTCCCACTGATTAAACACTAATACAGCATTGCTGTAAATTTTGCTTTTAAATGGATTTATGTGCAGCACCACCTTGTGGATCGTTTCCTGGATCAAGCCTGTGTCCAACTTCTTGGAATTCCTAGTGTTCTATTGTATTGAAAATATTTTCAAATGCTTTACATTTATGTGCCATGAAGTGAATCTTTCCTTCCTTTTTTTTTCTGTTAAGTTTCTCCTTTTAAAAATTTAGATTCTGTTCTGGGACAGTTACATGGTATTGTGCACCAGTGTAGCATTTCCCTTTCAGTGTGACCATTTGCTGTGGAGATATTATTTTCTCAAATTCCATTTACTATTGATTTCCAGCATCTTGTTCACCAACTGATTCCCAGTCAAACTCTAATAACTCAACACAGTCTGGGAACGAAAATGGGAATTTGCTGGGTTAGCTACTCATCAATTTGGAAAACTTGACTTGTGTTTCTTGTGAAGTCTTTTGAATTTGACTTCCTCAGTTCCTTTATGGACAACTATACTGCCTCACCTTGGTATGTAGTAATTAAATCCACAGGGTTTGATGAGGTGTCCCTTTGGACTTTGTGCAAAGCCAGTATAGAAATTGCATAGGCTGTGGCAAAGATATTTGAACCTCCTTGGCCACTAGTGAGGTGCTGGAGAGCTGATGTATAGCTAATCTTGTCCTGAAAGGTTCAAGAATAAGAAGGAAAATTACAGGTCAGTGAACCTGATTTTTCTGCCACCCATCCTGCACCAGTGGCAATTTATAGTAGCCAGTTGATCTACCACCCAACACGTCTTTATGATGTGACAGGAAACCAGAGCAGCCAGGAGGACATTGAGTCATCACAAGGAGAGCAAGCCAGCTCCATATAGACAGCCTTGAGATCAGGATCAAACCCTGTTCACTGGAGTTGAGGCAGCATCACTACCTGCTTTGCCACTGTGCCACTCTTTACTGCGATTAATTTTATTCATTCAGTAGAGGTATCTCTGCCAATCCAAAGATTGGCTGTTGCCAAATAGAGGTATTTTATACTAGTTCTGCTAATATTTCTGACAATTGCAGACTAATTTGTAGAGTTTGAATGATTTTTTTATTGAAGGGCTTCAGGTCTGTGCCCAAAATAATTAAACTCTGTAACTATTAAACTGTCTTTCTTTATGACCCTGTGTGTTTTTAAAAAAAGAAAGAAACCTGACCTTAATAGATAAATGACCTGAGCACCAAAACTTACTCTGCAGAACAATTGCATCTTATAGTCCCATTGTGCCACAGTGCATCCTCAGATTTGCTCCCGTGATGTATAACACTTGTATAAAGGTAATTTAAAAAGATGGTTTTTTTTCTTCCAGGGAATGGCTCTACCTTTTATCTCATGAAATGTTGAACCCATACTACGGACTGTTCCAATACTCCAGGGATGACATCTATACATTACAGATAAACCCAGATTCTGCAGTCAATCCTGTAAGCACAAGTTTTTATTTAATTGATTGCCTTGTCAATCCCACTGTGGTGGTTTGTTATTTCTCAACATCATGAAGTGAATAGTAAGTAGACCAAATGTACTGCTTGTAATCGCTACATGTGGTCCAATGAGATTACACTGAGAAAGTGCAAGTGGAAAGAGTTGGATTAGTCTCGAAAACCCACAGGTCTATGTACATATGTGTCTTGGCTTTTAGTAAAGTGTTCCTGTAGTAATTGGCTGTTGATGGACAAGAGTGGAATGAAACTTGTGTTCCAATGAGAGATTATATTTCAAATTTTAAATGTAATGACGTAGAAGGAAAAAGCTTAAACATTTATTAGATTTAATAATGGTTTGAAGAGTTTGTGGTAAATTGGATCAGTGTACATCAGGTAAAAATTTCTTCATCTTTAGATTTCTTCTAGTTATGCTAATCCTGAGTTGGCTTGGTGCTCTAGCTTGCCATGTTTAGTTAGTTTGATGAGTCTTAGATGGAAAACTTAATTTAATTGCATGGTTGTTTCATCTTTGTAAGAGGAGAAAAGGGATCTATGTTAATAAACAATGCAATAGAGGAATAATGTTTTGTAACACCAAGGTGGTGTTAGTATCCAGAATTTGGGGGTGGGTGGCACAGGAACATAGCAATTAGCATAACTCTGTTACATTGCCAATGACTTGGATTCAATTCCACCAATGCCTGTAAGGAGTTTGCATGTTCTCCCTGTGGCTGCTCTGGTTTCCTCCCACATTCCAAATATGAGGGTTAGTGGGTTAATTGGCCAAATGGGTATAATTGGGCGGCACAGCCCTGTTGTGCCGGAAGGACTTATCAATGTATCGTGCTTTACCTCTGAATATATAATTAAACATGTCTCGGGTACAAAAGAGAGCAAGTGAGTTGGTATAATCTTAATAAATACATTTGTGTTAGCAGCAAATTAATGAAGGTGTTATTATGCAGTTGTTTATAAATGTTTTTGTATTGTTGGTAAAGCTATCATTTATTATCCATCCCTAATGAACCCTCAAGTACTGGTGATGATAATAAACAATCTTGAATCTGGAAGTTGTGTGTTTGCCAGGGCCATTGAGTTAGCCATATTGATTCATATTCAGATTAATTACTACATGTATATCGAAATGCGTCATCTGCGTTAACAACCATCACAACCCAAGGATGTGCTGGGGACAGCCTGCAAATGTCGCTTCTGACACCAGTGTGGCATGCCCACAGCATTCAACAAAACAATGCAAGCAACGACAACAGCAGCAAAACAAACCACTTTCCCACACATGTACAGATGAGTGTCCAACCCCAGGATTGGCCACCTCCAGAGTCTTTGTCCCCGGACTCTCAGATATCAGGCTTTAAACCTCTAGTGTCTGGCCTGGGCTCACATATATCAGCCTCGACCTTCTGGACACACTGACCCTGTGGCTTTGAACTTTGAGCCTGCCAACTGTGGTCTTTAACCTTCAGGCTAATATAGACTCTGTTCTGAAGGGTCTGAGTGATAAAGATGGATTTCAGTGGTGAACAATAGTTATCAGGTCAGGCAGCAACTGTGGAAAGAAAAATAAGAATCGACACTTCAGATCTGATTGAGGGTCTTAAACAAATGCTTTACCTACCACAGGTGCTGCATGACCTCCTGTATGTCTGCATCATTTTCTAGTTTTGTTTCTGATGTCCAGCATCTACATTTATTTATATTTCCTGTAATAGATTTCTTTATCTGGAAATGTTATGGTCACTATCACCAATGCTAATTTTTGTTCCAGATTTAATTACTTTGTTAAATTTACATCCCCCATCTATGGACCTTGAACTTGTCTCTGTAAATTAGTAGTCCAGGTCTTTAGTTATTAGTCCATTAGAAAATGCTTTCCTGCCATTATTCTTAAGGGGATAACCTTTGAGATTGCAGCATTCTTTCAGCAATATTCTGCATTGTCAGCTTGAGGTGAGTTGTATTTAAAGAAAAACAGGCATTCATAACCTCAGGACATCAAATATTTCCAGATACCTATGATGTGTGACCATGGTTATGATTGAAATAAAGTGATGGTCAATTGATGGGCTCAGCAAATAATAATAAATTAATTGTTGGTTGAGGAAAACATTGCTCAGGGCATTGGTGAAGGTTTACCTGCCACTATTTAAACTAGTATAGTGGAATATTTCCTCTGTAAGCTGTCTTTGCAGGTAGGACCATTTCCAACAGTGCATCATTCCCTCATTATAACATAGTAATTTTTACAGTGGAATGTAACAGATGCTTGTGGCTGACACTTTATACAATATTTCTGTCATTACAGTGACAGACCTTGAGGTTTGCTAGCACTAATCAAATAAAAACCTTTGCTGTTTTAATCCTGATTATTGTATGATTGAAATATCATACTTTGGATAACATCCACTTCCAGTGACATCAACAACAGGAAATTAATTGTAAATTGTTGTGTCAAAATATGGGGTGTCCAAAGAGAGGTTGCAAAAAAAAAAAAGCCTGCTTTCCTATGGTATCCTGTCAGCTGGAAATATAAATTGTTAGCAATTATTTAACAATGGCTAAGGGTGAAAGGTGAAATATTTAAGGGAAACCTGAGGAGGAACTACTTCACTCAAAAGGTGGTGCGAGTGTGGACCGAACTGCCAGTAGTAGTGGATGTGGGTTTAATTGTAAGATTTAAGAGCAGTTTGATAGGAGAGATATGGAGGGCTATGGGGCATGTGCAGGGTCAATGGTCTGATAGAGGATTAAAAATATGCAGGTGTTTTATATAATCTCTTCTGTTCATGAGAGTTTTTAAAACCTCCCTTATTTTCACTGCCCTTTTCTTATCCTTCTGCCTTCCTTTGCACACTGACCACCCCCATCATCCTTTCTTGTAGTAGACCTTTAAATCATCTGCACTGAAATTGTTACCATGAACCTCAAGTGATATTCTACTGAGGAAACCAGTGTGTTTAAATTTGTTCCATGAGCATTTACATTGCATTGCAGGAATTATGTTCAGTTTGTCCATTTGGGATTTGAATTGAAAACTTTTTATTTTAACTGTTCATTTGTTGAATTAAATATTTATTGGCAGCCTTAAATCTGAGTTTTAAGTCAGAACTATATTAAAGTGCAACTTTATATTGGCCAGGACTAAAAATAATTCACATTTTATTAAAATGGCTGGCTAATAAACCTGATGGTTTCCATTATAATCCCATGCAAGTTTTGCAGGTGAGATTGGAGTTCTGTTGCAAATTAAAAGGAGAGTCTCCCATTGCAAAGTCAGCATCTAATAGAACATATTTGTGTGTGGAAATGTGTGCAGCAATTTAGTCCAATATTTGTGAAAAGCAGTTTGGTGAATCATTTGTAATGTGTGAACTTGAGTATTTCCTTCCAGTAGATTGGGAGCATAAGAAATCTGAAGGAGGAAGAAAAACAAAATTAAAGGAGATTACTGAATTGAATTATTAATTTTACATGAAATATGTTAATATATTTTGTGTATTATCTGATTTGGTTTTGGAAATTCATTTTCATTCCTAACCACTCCTTATGCAGCTTGTGATCTTTTCTAAACTGAATGGACTATCCCAGGCAGTTCATATGGTGAAAAGTATTGAATTGCTTACCTGATACCCTTCTCATTGATTTATGAATGAAAACTACAGGGTCATGGTAGATGCTTCTATTACCAGCCCATTGAGAGGCTTACTTGCACCTCCAGGAAAGGAAAATGGGTGTTTACAGAATTTCAATTACATTTACAATCCTTTCAATTCCAAAAGCATTAAATACCTCTTGTCATTTATATTAGAGACCTGAAGCAAGGTTAGTGTGGCTAGATCCCACCATTTACATCTAAGGATCATGTTACTGTGGTTTTTAAATGTCACAGCTTTTGACAGTATTTTAAATTCTCTAACATAGGATAACAATATCTTATAAATGGAAATAATAGTTTTGAGTTTTACTGTTTTTTAAAATAAGAATAATGAGGTTTGTAGGGGACATTTAATTACTTTTTAATCTTTAGCATGCACAGTTCCTAAAATATGAGTATGTTTACTGCCATGCAAAATTTTATATAAAAGAACGTACAGATAGTTTTTTGAGTCCACATAAACAATACCTTGTAAATGAAAAATTATTGTTGTAATATGAGAATGTCTGGGAGTTTCAGAGCAGGCAATAAGGTGGTGGAATAGATAGTGCTTTGAAAATATGGGAGATAAACTTTGCGTGCATACTTAACAAGAAATCCTTTATTTTTATACAGTTAAAATGCAAAATCCAACTTAATTGTCTGTAATATTTATTGACGATAGATTCGATTAAGAATTCCAACTGTATCTTAATTGAAGAAAAAATATTTTGAGCACAATCTGACTGCTGTATTTATTTTTATATCCCAATCAGGAGCATTTGTCTTATTTCCATTTTGTTGGTCGGATAATGGGGATGGCGGTGTTTCACGGACACTACATTGACGGGGGCTTCACTCTGCCCTTCTATAAGCAGTTGTTGGGAAAGTCCATCACACTGGATGACATGGAGTCTGTGGACCCAGATCTACACAACAGCTTAGTCTGGATTCTGTACGTACACCATAACTTTACACTGAATACCACTTTGCTCCCTCAGCATGGACAATAGTTTAAGTAAATCAGTTCAACTGTCATAAGAAGTAGATCCATAAAAATATTCTGGGACAGATTGCAAAGAGATTCAAAGCTCAGTTGAAGTGCTGTCAGTACTAAAATCTTGCAAGTGCAATGACATTTAAAATAAAAGGGTTTTCATGCATTACTTTCACCTTGAGACCTGGTAGAATGGATGTAAGTCCCACTCAGAGTGGTCATTGTCTAGGTGATATAAGCATGAGTATAAGATGATAATGAGACATTATTTTGATATAGTTTTGGCTGAGAACTCACGAGCTCAAACTCACTTTATTCACCAAGTTCATGGGGCAGCTGCACATGATGCATAGTTGCTACAATTAGCCTGTCCTCCAAGGGAGGGTCAAATCAGATCAAGTACAAACAACTTGTTCGAATTGTTTCCCTATGAATATTTGATTGTTTTATTGAAATTTAAATTCACTGAGTCCACTGTCTAGAAGTTGTTCATTAATGTCCTTTTAAAATCAGTGAACATAGTGGTCAGCTGGATATCTTCCACATCAGTGAGAAAAGTAAATAATTTTATGTGATGTTTTTCAGGCAAGTTGTGAAATATTTATTTACTATTGCTTTGAGGAGTCAGTTAAACTTCTGTAAAAATAAATGTAGTGCTTACTACTTAATAAATGTGTTTGACATTTGAAGTACAAGACAAAACATTAGAACATAGAAAACCTACAGCACAATATAGGCCCTTGGGCCCACAAAGTTGTGCTTAACATGTCCCTACCTTAGAAATTACTAGGGTTACCCATAGACCTGTATTTTTCTAAGCTCCATGTACCTATCCAAAAGTCTCTTAAGACACCCTATCGTATCCGCCTCCACCACCGTTGCCGGCAGCCCATTCCACACACTCACCACTCTCTGCATAAAAAAATACCCCTGACATCTCCTCTGTACCTACTCCCCAGCACCTTAAACCTGTGCCCTCTTGTGGCAGGCATTTCAGCCCTGGAAAAAATCCTCTGACTATCCACACAATCATTGTCTTTCATCATCTTATACACCTCTATCAGGTCACCTCTCATCCTCCTTCGCTCCAAGGAGAAAAGGCCGAGTTCACTCAACCTATTCTCCTCATAAGGCATGCTCCCCAATCCAGGCAACATCCTTGTAAATCTCCTCTGCACCCTTTCTACGGTTTCCACATCCTTCCTATAGTGAGGCGAACAGAACTGAGCACAATATTCCAAGTAGGGTCTGACCAGGGTCCTATATAGCTGCAATATTACCTCTTGGCTCCTAAGTTCAATTCCACAGTTGATGAAGGCCAGTGCACTGTATGCCACCTTAACCACAGAGTCAACCTGCGCAGCTGCTTTGAGCGTCCTTTGGACTCAGACCCCAAGATCCCTCTGATCCTCCACGCTGCTAAGAGTCTTACCATTAATGCTATATTCTGCCATCATATTTGACCTACCAAAATGAACCACTTCACACGTAACCTGGGTTGAACACCATCTACCACTTCTCAGCCCAGTTTTGCATCCTATCAATATCCCACTGTAACCTCTGACAGCCCTCCACACTATCCACAACAACCCCAGTCTTTGAGTCATCAGCAGACTTACTAACCTATCCCTCCACTTCCTCATCCAGGTCAGTTATAAAAATCACGAAGAGTAAGGGTCCCAGAACAGATCCCTGAGGCACACCACTGGTCACCGACCTTCATGCAGAATATGACCCGTCTACAACCACTCTTTGCCTTCTGTGGGCAAGCCAGTTCTGGATCCACAAAGCAAGGTCTCCTTGGATCCCATGCCTCCTTACTTTCTCAATAAGCCTTGCATGGGGTACCAAAGTCCAGCCTTATATTATTCTGCCATCTTCCAAAGTTTATAAGGAACTTTGGAAGGTAGTAAATAAAACCAGTAGCTAAAACAAACTGAATGAGTTCTCTTAATTATCTGAATGTTGTACAAGTTTTGCTTCAGATACTGGGTGAAGTTAGTACCTTATCTGAGACATGGATAGTGAAACACAGTAGTGAAACATGTATAGAATTAAAAATAATAAAGAAAACACAAACATGGAACAGTAACAGTCTAGTAAATCTAATATACTGTATTCTATTTATTTAATGTTCTCCAAATTACTGCTTTACAATTAAGGTAGATTATTATTATTCTTCATATTGGATCAGACCCTGATGGCCTTGTATCTCCACGCAAAATCACCTCTGCATTCTTTATCCTGCTTGCCCAAAGTATTTCTGGCTCTAGTGACGTGGTCTGGACAGCCTCAGAGCCTTCAGTTTAGTGAAGGACCACGAGCCTTGAAAAGCTTTGACAAGCAACAATCTCCCACTCTCAACTTCGCCAGCTCTCAAAGTGAAAGAAAGATTTTAAATGGTTGTGGAATAAGCAGTTGACATTTCAGGCCAAGACCCTTCATCAGGACTCAGGGTCTTGGCCAAAATGTTGACTGCTTATTTCCTCCTAAAGATGCTGCCTGACCGCTGAGCTCCAGCATTTCGTGTGTGTAGCTTTGGATTTTCAGCATCTGCAGAATCTCTTGTGTTTTAAATGGTTGTGTCATTAGAGCAAAATTTGCAATTTAGACATTTTAATTAATGGTCTGCTTAATAATACTTGATTATTAATGATGATCAACAAGATCCATTCTGTTGATAAAGTTGCAACAGAGGTTGTGTTAGCTATCCAGAAGAACCGGACATTTCTTTTGTCTGGAAGATACTTAATCTCTTCATCAGTTGGTAATTCATAAAATGTGCTATCAAAGGTATTTTTAAGCTATTTTGGGTGTTTTTCTTCCATTTAGTGAAAATGATATCACAGGTGTCTTGGATCACACGTTCTGTGTAGAACACAATGCCTACGGAGAAATCATTCAACATGAACTGAAGCCGAATGGGAAAAGCATCCCTGTAACAGAAGAAACCAAGAAAGAATACGTCCGGTAAGAGATGCCACAGGTTTTCCCAGTTTATTGCAACTTCATTACAATACTCTTTCATTGTTTCCTTCCATAAACAAAATAGAACCAAACCAGCTCGGTTAAAGAGTTTTTTTTCCAGTGCAAATTTTTATAATTAAGTGCACATAACCGTTTTCCTGGGTAGTAAGGAAATGTAAATATCTATATTTAAAAAACGCTTTTCTCCCATGAGTACCTGCTTAAGGATACATCTGTCAGTACTGTGAGCTCATGCCTGGGTAATTTCACAGAGTCAGCAAATGTCTGATCTCAACCGAAAAATGTATTTATCACCATTACTGGGTTAGCTTTCCCTCTGATCTGACCCATTTTGTAAATTTTTGGATTGTGCTGTACAATGTTGAAAATTGAAGAATGTAAATGATATTGTTCTTTTTTATTTAAAATAAAGTCTGGAACAGTGTTTTTGGCCAAAATATTAGTCCAACCTATTGAGCAGCTGAACTGCTCCCTTACAGTCTGTAAATGCAAAATGTGCTCATGCACTCAGGCCATAGACAATAAGACACTCGATCAGAATCAGGCCATTCAGTCAGTCAAGTCTGTTCCACCATCCCTTTCAACCCCATTCTCCAGCTATCTCTACATATCCTTTGACGGCCTTACTAATCAAGAACCTATTAACCTTCGCTTTAAATATACCCAATGACTTAGCCTCCCCAGCAGTTTTTGGCAATGAATTCCACCAATTCATCACCCTCTGGCTAAAGAAATTCCTCCTCTTCTCTGTTATAAAATGATATCCTATTCTGAGGCTGTGCCCTTCGGTCCTAGACTTCCCCACTGTAGATAACACCCTCTCCATGTCCACTCTATCTAGACCTTCTGATACTTGATAGATGTCAATGAGATCTCCCTTATTCTTCTCCACTCCAGTGAGTACAGGCCGTGAGCTTTGGTTCCTTTTTAATTTTTTCAAATTTTCTATTTCCTAATTATTTTTTCAAATGCTTTTTATGTTTTTAACTTTGGATTTGCTTTGTCCATTGCCCTCCTTCCCTCTTCCTCATCCCTACCCTGTATCAGGTCCCATAGGTTTCTGTGTTTGCTGGATAAGCTCTTGGCATTAATTAATGAGCGGGAGTGATGATGATTTTTGGAAAGTGTGGGAAGATGGGAATACAGTGAAAGAATAAAGTTCACTTGGGTTCCATGGACCCTTTGCTTAATGGTAGGGGCCCATGGCATAATAAAGGCTGAGAACCCCTGGCAGTTAGGACAATGCTTTCAATATGGTTTGTTTCAAGGTTGTTTAATGTCATTTCCAGTACAGAACTGTAAAGGAGAATGAAATAATTGTTACTCCGGATCCTATGCAGCCCAAAAAAAGCCACAGTAAGATAAAGAACACCAGACTAAAAAAACACTGAATATAAATGCATAGGAATGCTTATATACATTGTATGTCCATAAAATGACACTAGGCACAGGAGTGTTTGAACACATACATAAAGCTTTACAGCACCAGTGATCACCATAAGGAGCATGTATATTCTCCCTGTGACCGTGTGGGTTTCCTCCATGTGCTCCAGTTTCTTCTCGCGTTCCAAATACATATGGGTTAGGGTTAGTCAGTTTTGAGCAAGGCATTTGTTTTGCTCCTTACCGTGTGCTTATGGCAGCCATTTCTAGCATCCCTCCAATCTTAGATCAGCAAATTGAATACTGTTTAGAAATCAAAGACCCAGCATCTTCACATGGCCCTGCTCCCTGGTATCTATCAATTTCTTCAGCTGAGAAGTTAACCTTTTAATTTGCTTTCTGACCTTTAAAATAAGCAAAGATCCAGAGACTGCTCAGATGGTACTGATAAGAAAAAGCTGCCTGTGGTTCAATCAGTTTCTCAATAGCTGAGATAAGAAGAGCCCAACCTTGCAATTAACCTTGCTGTAAAAATATTGTAGAATCAGCATCCCTTCTGAAACGCACTGGAAGAGTAAAGGAATGGAAATGCCATGATTTTGTAACTAGATGAGTAATCTGAAGTCTGGACAAATGTTCCAGATTCCAGAGTTCAAATTCCTCCATGGCACTGGAGAATTTTAAATTCACTTTACGATTTTGAATGTGAAACCATCAATAATGGAAAACCAGCATCAGTAATTGTATCTTGAAACTCTCTTCACAAATCCACAACTCTCTGGAATTCTGATCCTTTGTTAAGCATTTCTGCCTGAATGATAGAGAACTGGACAGTACTTGCAGTACTTGGGTTTGTAAGTGGCAAGTTACATCTGTACAAATATCTGTCAGGTACCAACCATTACTAGGGCAATGGCATTGCCATAGTAAAATTCCCCCATAATCAATATTATTGGGTTACAGTTGAACAACAGTCTAATTGAATTAATAATGGGAATGCAGTTACAAGAGCAGGTTAGAGGCTAGTTATTATGTAACCCCCAAATCCCCACCATCTACAAGGCAAAAGCCAGGAATGTGGCAGAATATTTTAGATTTGGGTGTGTGACTGCAATTCTAACAACAGTAGAAGGTTATGTCTAAGGCAAAACATTCTATTAAACATTTAGTCTCAATATCATCACAGTTCTGTTGATAACCAGTGGTAAGATCTACCAGAGCTAATTGTCAAGACATCTTCAATAGGGCTTTCCAAATGTATGGTTTCTACTGCCTCAAAAAATAGGATCAACACTTGCTAAGAACACCTACACTTTCCATTCATGTTATACTTCAGCCTGGCTTGGAAATATTGTCAAAATACAATAGTTGTTTAACAATGCTGGGGGAGGATCTTCATCATACATACTATGTATGTCTCACTGCCATCTTCTCAAGAACTATTAGAAATGGGCAGTAAGTACTGATATTGCAAGTGATACCTAGTGAGAAAACAAACATTCGTAGATGTATAAGCTCATAAGCAGTCCCTTTGGCCTGCCTTATCCATGTTTGCCTGTGCTTGACTGATATCCCTCTAACCTTTCCTAACCATGAATCAATCCAAATACTTTTTAAGTGTAATTGTACCTGCCTCTATCACTTCCACTGGCAACTCATTCCATATACCCACCACCCTAACTTGAGAAAATGTTTCCTTGAATAGGCTCTATGTCAACTGGCGGTTTCTACGAGGTATTGAGGCCCAGTTTCTGGCTCTGCAGAAAGGTTTCAATGAAGTGATCCCACAGCATTTGCTGAAAACGTTCGATGAGAAGGAACTGGAGGTGAGTTTTTAATATGTGATATGATACATGATACTCACTTCATACTTTTTAAATTTGTATTGTAAATGACCTTATTTGTTAATTTATTTGTGGTAATATTACTTTGTGTTGTGTATGAGTTGTATGTACTGTGTTGTGCTCCGGAGGAACATTTTGTTTGGTGGTATACATGTGTATAGTTGAATGACAATAACCTTTAACACTAGTCCTATTCCTGAAAATACGAACTCTTTTATACAGGCTTTGTCCGCATGAATGTGGCTTACAGATGAACTGAACTTACATAGATCATAAATCTTGACCATTTTAGATTTATGTTTGAACTGTGTGATCTCTCCTATTAATTCTGAAACGGTCACCCATACCCATGTCCATCTGTGATGCCCTATTGTTGTCACTAGGCATTTGCGTATCTATCATCTATCCTTTCAACTTCAAAGTTAAATCAAATTGAAGCTGAAAGGGCAGAATCTGATAAAATCTACTCTTGTATTGTTCTGCCATCTTTTAAAGCTCAGGAGGAAGTTTTGAAAGCATAAACTAAAACAGGCAGCTGAAACGATTTGTAACACAGTGTATGAATATTGGTTTCTTGCTATTGTTTATATCACGGCAGAATGAGGTAGTAAAATTTCTAACATCTATCGAGTATGGAAATGATGGGTGAGGTTAGCAGAATTAAAGTAGGGTTCTGAAATAAAAATAGAAAATGCTAGTAACACTCAGCTCAGGCAGCATCTGTGGAAAGAGAAATGAAATTTAAAATTGGGGAAGAGTACATAGAACATTACAGCACAATACAGGCCCTTCAGCACACAATGCTGTGCCTTTTAACCTACTCCAAGATCAATCTAGTGCTTCTCTCCCACAAAACCTTCCATTTTTCTATCATCCATGTTCCTGTCGAAGAGTTTTTTAAATGCCCTTAATGTATCTGCCTCTCCACCAGCAGCACATTCTATACACCCACCACTCTTTAAAAAAACCATCTCTGACAACCCCCGCCCCCATCCTCTCCTCCCAATCACCTTAAAATTATGCCCTCTCATATTACTGTTCCAACCCTGGGGAAGAAGGAGCAGGTTGTCCACTCAATTTATGACTCCTATCATCTTATCCACTTCTGTCAAGTCACTTTTCCTGCTGTCCAGAGAGAAAGCTCTAGATGGCTCAACTTATCCTCATAAGCCATGCTGTCTAATCTAGGCATCATCCTGGAAAATGATCTCTGCACCCTATCCAAAAGTTACACATCCTTCCTATAATGAGGCAACCAGAACTGAACACAATACTCCAAATGCAGTCCAACCAGGGTTTTATAGAGCTGCAACATTGTGGCTCATGAACTCAATCACCCCGACTAATGAAGACCACATATCATATGCCTTTGTATCCACCCTATCAACAAAAGAAAATAAGTTAGATTTAAGTTGCAGGGAGCGTGGGGAGGGATGGATAGAATGAGGGGAATATCTTTGATATGTTGAGAGGAGGAATACCATGCAAGAGTTCTTAAAATCGTCTTGACAGGTTAATGAGGGCACTTACAGAATTTATAGGAGTTGTGAAAGTGAGTCTTCAGAGTATGTCTGGCCGTGCTAATGGAGAGACAAAAGGTGATGCCATGGAAAAGGCCAGTAGCAAGGTGACCCAAACAGTCCTGTGAGGAATAGTTGTGCTTTCTCCAGTCTGCATTGGTGTTCCCAGTGTGGTTCCCTCTGCACTGGGTACACCAGACAGACAGATTGGATTACTCCTCCCTGATGAATCTACAGGGCTGTCTCATTCTCCATCTGTCTGTGGCCTCCTGTAATGTTAAAATGAGACCCCGTGTCATTTTGAGGAGCCACCCCTCGTCTTCTGATCAGTTTTCAGCCCTTTAGGAATCAAAAACAAATTCCACTGTTTAGGGGAACTGTGTCTGGACTGGCCATTTGTGCTGTAAGGAATATCTGTAAAATTGCCTTAATTTTCCTCTGTTGACACTGCCTGTCCTGACCCCCACCATCCCCAATTTTTCTATCCCTTTGCATTCTCATTCTCTAACTGTTCCTGTTATAACCCATTGACCGAATGACCTTTACAACATATCCCAATCCACCCCAACCCCGTCTTGTCAGAGGAATTCCCCTTCATCTTGTACATCCTTCCTGCTTTCTCTTTGAAAGTTCAAAATTATGTAATATGTCCTCACTTTTTCCTGGTTCCAACAAAGGGTTTTTGACCTAAAATGTTAATTCTTTCATTCTCCGTGGCTACTGAATGATTGCAGCATTTTCTGTTTTTATTTCAAATTTCAGTTAAATTGGTTTATTATCATCACATCTACCATGATGCAAAAACCATCAGCTTCAAGGGCAGCTTCTATGCTGCTGTTAAGAAGTCTATTGAATGGTCCCCTATTACAAAAAAATAGAATCAACCTCAACCTCATCTGTATGAATGGCACACAAACAGAGATTTTCAGAGATCTCTGTGCGTGTGCCATTCATACAGATCATTTCATTCCATCGGTGATGAGGCAGTACAAAGTAAAACAAATAAAAATACAGAATAAAGTGTTACAGATAAAGTACAGGCAAACAAGGTCATGATGGGGTAGACTGTGAGGTTGATACTGTCTTTTTGTAATAGGGGACCATTCAGTAGACTTCTTAACAGCAGTGTAGAAGCTGCCCTCAGGCTTTTGCATCTTCTGCATGATAGGAGGAGGGAAAAGGGATCATGTCCAGGATGGGTGAGGTCTTTGATCACGCTTTACCAAAACAGTGAGAAGTGTAAACAGAGTCTATGCAGCAGGGGCTTATTTCTATGATCTGATTTGTTTCCATGACTCTAGATAGATAGATAGATAGATAGATACTTTATTCATCCCCATGGGGAAATTCAACTTTTTTCCAATGTCCCATACACTTGTTGTAGCAAAACTAATTACATACAATACTTAACTCAGTACAAAATATGATATGCATCTAAATCACTATCTCAAAAAGCATTAATAATAGCTTTTAAAAAGTTCTTAAGTCCTGGCGGTAGAATTGTAAAGCCTAATGGCATTGGGGAGTATTGACCTCTTCATCCTGTCTGAGGAGCATTGCAGCGATAGTAACCTGTCGCTGAAACTGCTTCTCTGTCTCTGGATGGTGCTATGTAGAGGATGTTCAGAGTTTTCCATAATTGACCGTAGCCTACTCAGCGCCCTTCGCTCAGCTACCGATGTTAAACTCTCCAGTACTTTGCCCACGACAGAGCCCGCCTTCCTTACCAGCTTATTAAGACGTGAGGCGTCCCTCTTCTTAATGCTTCCTCCGCAACACGCCACCACAAAGAAGAGGGCGCTCTCCACAACTGACCTATAGAACATCCTCAGCATCTCACTACAGACATTGAATGACGCCAACCTTCTAAGGAAGTACAGTCGACTCTGTGCCTTCCTGCACAAGGCATCTGTGTTGGCAGTCCAGTCTAGCTTCTCGTCTAACTGTACTCCCAGATACTTGTAGGTCTTAACCTGCTCCACACATTCTCCATTAATGATCACTGGCTCCATATGAGGCCTAGATCTCCTAAAGTCCACCACCATCTCCTTGGTCTTGGTGATATTGAGACGCAGGTAGTTTGAGTTGCACCATATCACAAAGTCCTGTATCAGTTTCCTATACTCCTCCTCCTGTCCATTCCTGACACACCCCACTATGGCCGTGTCATCAGCGAACTTCTGCACATGGCAGGACTCCGAGTTATATTGGAAGTCTGATGTGTACAGAGTGAACAGGACCGGAGAGAGTACGGTTCCCTGCGGCGCTCCTGTGCTGCTGACCACCGTGTCAGACCTACAGTCTCCCAACCGCACATACTGAGGTCTATCTGTCAAGTAGTCCACTATCCAATCCACCATGTGAGAGTCTACTCCCATCTCCGTTATTTTGTGCCTTAAGATCTTGGGCTGGATGGTGTTAAAGGCACTAGAGAAGTCAAGGAATGTAATCCTCACAGCACAACTGACCCCATCTAGGTGAGAGAGTGATTTGTGCAGCAAATACGTGATAGCATCCTCCACTCCCACCTTCTCCTTATACGCAAACTGAAGAGGATCCTGGACGTGCCTGGTTTGTGGCCTCAGATTCTGTATTATCAGCCGCTCCATGGTCTTCATCACGTGCTACAGTTTTTTGCTGTCCCAGGGATCTGCAGTTCTTTGATTTTTGAATTGGAATACTAAAGTATGTTACTATGTAGTTTTGATAGCCAGTATAACTAGGTTTGTAATGGCCTGGTGAGATTACAATGTAACTAAGTTCCCTTGCTTTTTATCCACTTTCCAGCTTATAATCTGTGGCCTTGGAAAGATTGATATCAACGATTGGAAATCAAACACTAGGTTAAAACACTGTACTCCAGATAGCAATATTGTTAAGTGGTTTTGGAAGGCAGTGGAGTCTTTTGATGAAGAAAGACGAGCCCGATTACTTCAGTTTGTCACAGGATCCTCTCGAGTGCCTCTGCAAGGTTTCAAAGCGTTGCAAGGTGAGATGTATATACTACGACTGATCATTTCTCTCTTCCTGTGTGTCTGAAGAGAAATGGGGATGGAACGAGATTCGTCAGTGCCTCAACATTATTTTGGGTTGAGGTGTGGGTTGGGATTACTGTGCAGGTTATTTGGAGTTGCTGATGTCTAATGTCTTATTTTTGCAGGTGCAGCAGGTCCAAGACTTTTCACCATCCACCAGATTGATGCCAGCCCTAACAATCTCCCTAAAGCACATACCTGGTAGGGCACATTTCTTATTTAGTTCTTTTCACCATTACAATTTTTAAAACAGTTGTACAAGGAATCAGGAAAGCTTAATTAATTATATAATGAAAATGATAGTATCTTAGTGAGATCAATCAACCCGATTAATTTTTTACTATGCCTGACAGAATTAATTGTATTAACGGAATAGGGGATAGTCTTGCAACTGAAGGCTTGCGAGTCTGTCATCATGTAGCTCTCTCACTCTTGCTCCCTGTAGAGCATGGAGTGAAAATTACTGCAGTGTTAGCACTATGTGTTGTAACTGTTCAGTAAATAGATCAGTGAGCTGATATAACCAGTAAAGTGATATGAAAATGGATGTGTGAAACAGCAATCTAAAAAGTTATGTCAGACTATTGAGTGATAGAACTTAGGGCATCGCAGCTGTGTTGCAAAGTATTTCCTGTTAAAGAATGGAGTAATAATGCATTTTGGTCTGTTTCCTCTCCAGCTTTAATAGAATTGACATTCCTCCTTACGAGAATTATGAAAAACTCTATGAGAAGCTGCTAACAGCAATTGAAGAGACTTGTGGGTTTGCTGTGGAATGACGTCCTCGTGATTCGTGGGACTTTCTGTACACACCTGTCTGTGAGGGCTTTCTCCTGCCAAGGCTCCAGCAGTGCTTGGAATACACAGGATGTCTTTCCCTTAGGAAGAGGAAAGTGAGAGGGAGTGGATGATTAGGGAACTTTGAGGAAATCGGTCACCTGGCTTTCGCCATGAGACTTTCAGCTGCTAAACTAATACCTGAAAAATTAAAGACTGCTGGCTTTTTATGTTTTGAACAGTTAGCAGTATTCTTGATAGCATTTCTGATTTAAAAGACTACTACAGAAAGTACTATTTAGACATCTGTCTTAAGCCCATTTACTCCTTGCTAATTATTAATAGCCCCTTGCATCATGATGTAGACTGCAGCATTCGGTACAAGATATCGTTGAGCTGAAGTCACTATGCCGTAACATCACCTTTTTACCTACTGTTCATTTATTTGGGTGCAAAACAGAGAAATTATCGACAGAACTGAGCTCTAGTAGACAATATTCAAAATGGATTCTCAAATGAAAAATTGGCTAAAATCTTTTTAAAGAAATATCCTCAGTGGTGTGTTCCAGATTTGGATAGACATCTACTAATCCAGTTTTTAATATATATATTTATAATATATGCATACATAAAATCATCACAGGAGAAGCATTCCACATTATTTCAGCCTGCTCAGTCATAACCACTTGACCCTAGCCCTCCCAGTGATTGAGGAGGGATTTTTTAATGAACTATATATTACCAGCCAGCATTGAAAAGTTTCTTAGTCTTTTTTTCTTTATTGTTGCATCAGTTATTTACGTGACTTAAGGGATAAATACTTTATTGTATATTAAAAGTGGCAATGCTCTACAATGTTGGTTTTTATGCTCCCAGAACTTTGTAACGTACAGGATATGATTTACATTCCACTTTAATTAAAGCCGGCCTGAAGGGAGCACCTGGGAAAGCCGACAACTATTAAGTATAAACTTGACGAGCATTGTCCTCAGTTATCCATAAGATGAATTATGACCTGTATATTAAATTGAGATACAGTAGTTCAAAACCCCTGGTTAACTCTTAAGGAGTTTGCATTCAGTGTATGATTTTATTTGTAATTTTAATGATAGGAAATGTTCTACAGATCCTTTACATTCATGTGAGTTTTAATATATTTATAACCTGTTGACATTCTTGTCAAATTATAGTATTTCTGTACTGGGATCACCTGTTGATAAAGCAACCTTATTTTTTTTTTGCCCTGCACTGCTGCCTATCAATTGCAAGAGCATCATACAACAGGAAGGTGTCCTGCGATGATGCTTCGTACAGTTTTGGGTGAGGCATGAGATTAAATCTGAGGCTAATACTGTGATGATTTTGACTTTTAAATTAATTGTATCATAACTTTTAAACCACTTTTTGCACATCTTAGGATTTTAATTCTGTTTGGTCTAGAACATGATCCCATTCCCACCCTCCCTCCTTCCCTCACCATTCTGAAATAACAGGCATAACATCAATAGAAGAGTTGCCAATGGACACTTAAAACAATCTTATATTAATAAATACCCAATGCACACATGGTTTTCTGACATGATCTATTTCGGAACAATACATAACACTATGCCTAAGCTTATCAGTGGTGGATTTAAAATGAGCTGCAGACACAGAAGTAAAAGCCAAAGTTGGCAGAGTGTTGCTCTTGTAATAAAAAGCATGCTTCATCATTCAGCTGATAGCATCTAGCATGCTCCCATCGCTTCACAGACTTGAAATATGCTGTAAAAATCAAATAATACAATAAAGCAGACAGGAGCAGTTCACTGTATGTAACACATCAGTTTATAGAATATTGTCTACCAGTTGTTAAAATCTTTTTTTATATATAGATGTAATTAGTTTACAATTAATCCCTTGGCTTTACTTCCCAGTTCTTTAAAAAAAAACACCATATTTTATATTGTTTTAGATTTTCCTTATTTCCATTTTATTTGTATTTATTACAGAGTGTTCTAGCATCGTTAACACATTGTATTTCACCCCCTCCCGCTGTTACATGGGCTTTAATAATTTAATAAAAAACAAAAAAAAAACTGTGTGGAAACAAACTTTTATGTATGTACCCATACAGAATGAGCAATAAAGTATATGCTGTTTGCACACTCACAGCATAAACATTTCAATTTTATCACTGTCTTCTGTAAGTTATTCATTAAAGCAATATTTATAAGGTGACATTCAACTATCATTGGTTTTAATGTACAATTCATTCAACTTACCTTTGTACCTTTCACTTGCACTAATTAGGAAGTCAACTGAATGAAAAAGTCCCAGGATTAATCAAAAGTCAGAAGTGCTGATCTCTGCCAGCACAGAATTGAAATAGTTCGGCAGTTGATTTTGGTATTCCTAGATTAAAGACTGAATTTTGTATTAAATATGCTACCAATTTACAATGTCTCTCAGCTTCATTGGGTCCAGTCCTGACACTTCCCTCTCCCGGATCTTTCCATGTCCATTACAAACCTGTGGACTCTCACATCTACCTCAAGTTGTTCTTTCTCATTCCCTACCTCCTGTAAAGACTCTATTTCAGTTACATTTGCTCCTATAGTAAGAATACACGGAAGTGCCCCTGAAACATCATCTTTCTTCCTGATCTTTGGTGACCTCTCTGCCAAAGTGGGCAGAGTTCTTGACCACATTTATTCTCCTACAGCTCTGCTGTCGCATGCTATCCTCCTGGACAGGACAACGAGAATTCTTTGTCCAGGAGGATTGGATGGATCATCTGTTGCAATTTCTGTCAACTGAAGCAAAATCCCACCACTAGTAAATACATTCCCCCCCTTCCTTCACTTTCAGTGTTTGGAAGGATCAGTTCCCCATGCAACTCCCTAGTCTACTGTTCCATTCCCATGAACTACTCTGCATTCTGAGACACTTAACAATCTAACCATGACAAGTGCAATGCTAATTCTTTAACCTCTTCAGACTGATCAGAGACCCAACCAGTTCTTGCAGCGATTCACTTCTGCTTTCAATGAGCATTTGGTATACACTGGCCCGTTCTATGTTGAAGAAACCAAAAGCAGGGTGGAAAACCACTTGGGTGGAGTTCAGTGAACAGGGAATTTAGCATTGGAGAGGGTCTAGAGGAGGTTGACTAGAATGATCCCAGGAAAGGAAGGGTTAATGTATAATGGCTCTCGTAGTATATTCAATATTTGAGTAATGTAAATATATTTGGGCAGTCTTTTTCTACATAATTCATTACATGTTGTATGTGAGAAATATGTGAATGGCAGATGTCATTACAACACCTCTTCATATGTGAGTGCCTCAGTAAAAAAATGAAGTGAAGTACATGAGTATTTCCGGTTCCTGTGTTTTTCTTTTGGTTTGTTTTCTGGAATTACAAAACAACAGTGGCAACGAGGAAGTTTAAAGACGAAGCTGCGATGACAACCTTACCTGTTGAAGCATAGCACATTTTTCTTAAGGGGAGAGAGAGGAGTTTTAAGAAAGGCAGAAAATGGATGAAGTTCAAGCAGCTTGCGATGCACTGTTTGGAATGTCAAGATGTCCAGAGCTGTCAGAACAACTTCCTGCAGTCCCAGTGTCAACTCCGATAACCATCATGGAGGAGGCCCCTGAACCTGAGATTGTTTCACAGTCACAAGTTTCACCTGCAAAACAGACAGACTCCCCTTGCCAGGAAAGATGTTATCTCACTAGGGTAAGAAATCCTACACAGCAATTAAATCCTTAGGCCTGAATGGAATGATTTTAGTATTCACTATGCTGTTGTATTTTATGTATGTGCATGTGTGTATACTATATTGAGCTGGAGTTTAGAGCTAAGCAGGGAGGAAGGTAATGTATTCAATATTTGAGTAATTTTTTTTAAATTAAGCATTGTTTGTTTACGTAATTCATTACAGGGTAAAGGTGAGAAGCATGTGAATGGCGTAGGTCAGTACACCAGCACTGAAGAAAAGAAACTAAGTAAACAAGTATCCCCAGCTCCTGTGTTTTTCCTTTGATTTGAAGTTACAAAACATAACAGCTCTGGGCCTGTATTCGCTGGAATTTGGAAGAATGAAGGGAGTATCTCATTGAAACCCACTGAGGAAAGAATTAAATAGAGTGAATGTTTCTTTTAGTGAGCGAGTATAGGACCAGAGGGCACAGCCTCAGAATAGAAGAATGTGCTTTAGAACAGATAATGAGGAGGAATTTCTTCAGCCAGAGGGTGGTGAATCTGGATTTTGTTTCCATAGTTGACTGTGGAGGGCAAGTCACTGGGTATATTTAAAGCAAAGGTTGATATTTTCTTGATCAGTAAGTATGTTAAAGATTATGGGGAGAAGGCAGGAGAACAGGAATAGCAGAGCCTAATTCTACACCAATGTCTTACAGGGTCTGTACTTCTGTTGCCTTCCAGTTGAATTTTCCATCCCATTCTGACCTGTCTGTGGCCACTTGCACTGTCATAAGGCCCAAGGCAAGCTTGAGGAAAAGTACCTCTGGGTATATCGCAGCCTTCTGGATTTAATATTGTCTTGTCCAATTTCAAATGGTGTGTTTACTCTGTCTCTGTCAGAATTGGCTACTTCGGCTGCATTATCTGTGTAAAATATTGTCTGAGTTTTGTTTTTTTCTCTCCTTTAGCTCTCCCTAATGTACTATCTGCAGCACATTACACTTTGTCACCATCTAACCCTTCCATTAACAACTAATCCCCATGGTAACTTGTGCCTCGACAATCACTGCTGTTCTTTTGCCCTGTCCATCCTCAACTCTGCTGCAATTTCAAACCAACTCTTATTTTATCTTTTTCCTCCCTCCCGTCCTGAGAAAGGATCCACGATCTTAAATTTTAACAATGTTTATCTACAAGTATTTTGTTTTATGACTTCTATCCCTGGTTTAAGACGGTTTCCCATTTTAACTGCTGTTCACAGCAGGTGACTGGATGTAAATTAAGGTGATAGCATTCAAGAATTCTTCTAGAGTCTACAATAGACAATAGGTGCAGAAGTAGACCATTCGGCCATTCTGAGATCATGGCTGATCATCTACTATCAATACCCGGTTCCTGCCTTGTCCCCATATCCCTTGATTCCCCTATCCATAAGATACCTATCTAGCTCCTTCTTGAAAGCATCCAGAGAATTGGCCTCCACTGCCTTCCGAGGCAGTGCATTCCACACCCCCACAACTCTCTGGGAGAAGTTTTTCCTTAACTCTGTCCTAAGTGACCTACCCCTTATTCTCAAACCATGCCCTCTGGTACTGGACTCTCCCAGCATCTGGAACATATTTCCTGTCTCTATCTTGTCCAATCCCTTAATAATCTTATATGTTTCAATCAGATCCCCTCTCAATCTCCTTAATTCCAGCGTGTACAAGCCCAGTCTCTCTAACCTCTCTGCATAAGACAGTCCGGACATCCCAGGAATTAACCTCGTGAATCTACGCTGCACTTCCTCTATAGCCAGGATGTCCTTCCTTAACCCTGGAGACCAAAACTGTACACAATACTCCAGGTGTGGTCTCACCAGGGCCCTGTACAAATGCAAAAGGATTTCCTTGCTCTTGTACTCAATTCCCTTTGTAATAAAGGCCAACATTCCATTAGCCTTCTTCACTGCCTGCTGCACTTGCTCATTCACCTTCAGTGACTGATGAACAAGGACTCCTAGATCTCTTTGTATTTCTCCCTTACCTAACTCTACACCGCTCAGATAATAATACAGCAAGCAAAATCATCCCAAGATTTATTCACAGTACATCAATTTCCTTGAATACTAATTTTAGTTCAGGTTAAAAGTTTTTCACTGCAGTCAGCTATGAGTGTCAGGAGGTGTCATGTTGAATCCTCTGTGAATACATCTAACCAGAGCTCAGAATCCTATTGTCAAATGAAAGCATAATCATATTCACTAGATGGAATTGACTTTGTACCACACTGTGTAATCTATTTTACCCTGGATCAACAAACAAAATTGTTGATGCTGCCTCATCAATGCCCTGAGACAGCATCATTTAAGTGAGTACTTATCAATCCTTCTACAGAATGCCAGAGCTCCTTGAGATAAAATGTATTTAAAAATAATTTCAGGAAAGAAAAATCACTATAAAGCCATACTTACATTGAAAATATTATGGTAATGTATTGCTCATAATCACAATTGCTTTTTGATGTATGTTATGCATCTTTCCAGACACTTTTTGAAGTTGGGGTTCCTATGATTTTTAAAGAAGTCTTCACCATGGAAATAATTAAAAATGATAGGTGTACACAGTAAAATAGGGTGCAATTCATTCAGGGTATTAACACTGAAGTGTTGTTCAGGTTGTACTGCTGTTAACTCTGCTGTTAGTCTTTTGCCCATCCACCTCTAATTTATTCACTTAAGTGTTGGCAATGTTCTTTGCAATTTAAACATCTCTATTAAATCTCTTCTTATCCTCCTTTGCTAATATCCTGGTTTTTCCTCTTAACAGGAATGTCATGATATCCTTGGTATCATTCTGACACTCCAAAATCTTGACAGTGTGAAGCTCAAAAGTGGACTCTAAACTCTGTAGCCTTAGCCCCAAGTGATTCATGAAAATTTGCAATAGCTACCTTATTTCTGTACTTTGTTGAAGACAAGCTTGCTGCTTATTGGCATACCACAGCAGTCTTACGGTAAAATCCTTCTTTTGAGTTTATTGCAATAATTTTTGGTTACTCATAGTGACACGCTAAAGTGATGTGACAGTTTTTTAATTTCATTAATCAAGTCAAATATTGGTGACAAATACAAAAAAATTCACAAACTGAATTATTTTAAAATGATAATTGCGACCTAGTTATGAAACTGCCAACAATTGGATTGACTCTAATTTTCTCTGTGGTGTCAACTGACAGATCTGTATATTTGACTTTTTGCAGCCTTATTGACTGTTAATGTGTTGATTTCAAATTTTCATCCAAATTAAAATAGTAAGTGTTCACCTTTTTAATTTATAATATTTGCATTCCAGCTCATAATATAATATAATGAGTAACAGGTACAGAACAATTAAATATTCAGGTTTTGAATTCAACTCTTTTGAAAATTCCCTTTAAAATACAATATATTCAATGATTTTACATAATTACAAAGTAAAGCCATTCATTTAAGTATCTGTGCTTGAAAAGTAATTCATTAGCTTTGAAAGTTCATTGAATTCAAAAGTACCTTCACATCCAAAAGCAGTTGTTGATTTGATTTGTTTTGAACAAGGAATTTACATATTTTACAGTTACGAAGTACTTGAGGCACAGGAATGGTTAATCTAGTCCAACAGATCCTTGCTAGTGGTCACATTTGACACAAGCCTCCTTTCACACTTGATCTAACTCCATTAAGTTGTCTTCAACTTCTTTTCTCCCTGTGGTTATCTGGATTTCCATGGATGCCTCTGTTACTTTCTTCAATTATTGTCCCTGGCAGTGGGTTCCTGACTTTCACAAACCCACTACTGAAAGAATTTCCTGTTGGATTTATTCATGACCACCTTGTATATAAAAAAAAGTCACTGCCATGGAAACCTCTCAGTCTAGCCTGGCTAAATTCCATAATCAGTTAGATTGTGGCCCTCAGTATTTCACACAAAAAAAGAGACCCAGCTGTTGAATCTTTCCTGATGTGTAAAGGCCTCTTGAAATCTGACATCATTGTATTTTTTTCCCTCCACCTTTGGTGTCTCTATGGTCAGGTGCAGGTCAAAGAGTCTAGGCAGATTAATAGTTCAGCAAGGACTAAATGAGCCTAAAGGCTTGTTTCTGTGCTCTAGGGCTCTATATTATAAGAGATATGGGCATCAAAATTGTTTACAGTATGATGTGAATATTTCAATGTGCCATCTCCGTGTCAATATTGCAAATCTATAACGCTGTCAATTCAGAAATGAAACTCCTCAATTGGACCCACTGGATGAACTAAGTTGGGGGGAAGGGAATAACAGGATGGGCAGACGAGACAGATTCAGTTTAAGTGCCTGCAAGAAAATGAATCTCAGGGTAGTATAAGGTAATGTACACACACTTTGATAATAAATTTACTTTGACTTTGAAGTGAAGATGTTAAAGAAATAAAACAAGAAAAATATATTTTTATAGTTGTGAGGTTTTATGGGACAGGAGAGACCCCTTGTGCAGAAGGGAAAGGTGCTAAAGGTATGACAGAACAACATTGAAAGGCAACCAGCAATGTTTAGCCTGTTTTTCACTTTTATTTATTTGCTCTCCTTTTGCAGTAATTATTTCATTTTATATATTACTGTAATTCCTAGTATTGCACTGTACTGCTGCTGAAAAACAATGAATTTTGTGACATATGTCAGAGATAATTAACTTGATTCTGAATATTGGCACTGTTACTATGCAGAGAGACCTGAGGAATTAAAACCTTTTTCTTCCTGCTGCAAATTCTAAGATAAAGAATTGACAGATGATCCTGCCTTTGACTGTTCAACGTGACATTAACAAGAGGGCTGAAATATATGGAAATCACAAAAAGCAGAGACTAAGATCAAAATACAAAACTCTCATGCAAATCTTGCTAAATCGGGATACCTAAATTTTTTAAAGGAAATAGCTGATTAAAGGGTCATGTTAAGGAGGAGGGTAAATAAGCAAAGGTGTGGAATTTAAGTAGGTGGCATGTGTAGGAAAAATATCTTTAGAGTTGGAGTGTGTGACTCATGCATAATTTATTTAAATACATGATTTTTAAAATTTTGACATCACTCTCCCAAGGTGTGAATGCTTACCACAGAAATTACTGTATACTTAGTGTCCAGCTATAAGCGCAACTATATTCTTGGTGCCTGGGTGACCACATCTGTGGGGAAAGTAGTCCTTGAAATGGCTCTCAGGTGGTCAGATGGGAGTTCTGCAATGACTTCAGGAGGGGACTTACAAAACTCATTCTGTCATGGGAGCATCCACTTTCTTGGTAAACTGGCCTGTTGGATCTCTGTCATGAACAAACAGGAGAACATGGCAAAGTCATTTTCGAATGTTTTGCCCTTTTAAGCAAAGTGTAGCACAAGTAAAGCATTGAATGTGAACTACCGGTACCCAAGTGGCCAGAATGTTTTGCTGGGTATTGACTTGCTTTCAGCTATCTTGGTGCTTGGCAAAATTTGTTTGTTGTTCAGAAGCTGTTTGAATAAATAAGATGCATCAACTTCAGGCTTTGGTTGGTGCAACAGAATCAAAGTGGTAAAATCAGCTTGATGTGTGGGATCGATAACTGGTTCAGCAAGCTGTTTGTAATTTGAAACCTACTTACCCAGACTTCAGAAGAATATATTTGCAGGAACCCAGAGATTTGATAAAATCTGGCAGTAACTCTATTTTATTCACACCTACATGAACTTGCTCTGCATTCTGCCAGGAAATGCAGTCATTGTTACAACTAAACTTATAAATCAAGTACCTAGGTAGGAGTCTGCTAGGATGCCTTCACAATTTCTGACGGGAAATGTGCGCCAAGGCAAAGCTCTGTTTGTTAGTAGGAGAAAAGGTTTCCAAGTAGGTTTTTGGGGATGTTCCTCCCATTTTGGCAGTACTCAAAAACTGCCTAAAACCAAAATAGGTCCTAACTACACTTATCTACAATTTATTATATATTAAAAAAAGTTTTACAAGTTAATTCTGCACATGCCTCATTACATCCTTAATCCCATTTTCCCTTCCCACAAAATTGAATATTTTTATAGGCACTGTATTCATTAAAGAATTATTACTAAATGGTATAGTACCTATAAAAAGTTTTCATGTTTTATTGTTTTACAACATTGAATCACGGTGGATTTAATTTGACTCTTTGACACTGATTAACAGAAAAAGATTTTCATGTCAAAGTGAAACAAAGTGATCTAAATTAATTACAAATAAAACAAAATAATTAAGTATTCACCCCCTCCCTTTAATATGACACACCAAATCATCACTGGTGCAACCAATTGGTTTTAAAAATCACATAATTAGTTAAATAGAGATCTGCTTTTGGAGACCTGTGTGCAGTCAACAGCTGTTGCCCGGGTAGTTCACCAGTCACAGCTTTATGGGAGAGTGCAAAGTAAAAGCCACTGTTGAAAAGAAACTCACATGATATCTCGTCTAGAGTTTGCCAGAAGGCACGTGGGGAGACTCTGAAGTCAGCTAGAAGAAGGTTCTATGGTATGATGAAACCAAAGTTGAAGTTTTTGGCCATCAGACTAAACGCTAAGTTTGATGTAAGCCAAACACCGCACATTGTCAAAATATACCTTCACTTCTGCGAAGCATAGTGGTAGCTGCATTATGCTGTGGGGATGCTTCTCTGCAGCAGGCCCTGGAAGGCTTGCGAAAGCAGAGAGTAAAATGAATGCAGCAAAATACAGGGAAAACCTGATGAAGACGGCAAGAGAACTGTGACTTGATTTGTTTTCCAGCAAGACAATGACCGCAAGCATAAAGCCAAAGCTAACAGGAATGGCTTAAAAACAATGTGCTGCAGTGGCCAAGTCATAGCCAAGAACCCAATCCAATCGAGAATTTGTGGCTGGACTTAAAAATAGCTGTTCACTCATGATTCCCATGCAATCTGACAGAGCTTGAGCAGTTTTGTAAAGAAGAATGGGGGGAAAAAATCGCAGTGTCCAGACAATTGCTGCCAAAGGTGCATCTAACAAATACTGACCTGAAGGGGTGAGTAATTAGGCAATCAGTTATTTTGGGTTTAATAATTTAATTTGTTTTCACTTTGTCATAAAAGGATTCTGTTCTGTTGATCAGTGTCAAAAAAGCCAGATTAAATCCACTGATTCAATGTTGTAAAACAAGAAAACTTCCAGGGTAGGGGGTGAATACTTTTTATAGGCACTATAAAGTTGGCAGTGCAATAATTTTGATTTCAGCCTGGTCTTGTCCTTGTTCAATATCTGTTTGAAAACATTACCAAGCATTACTTTGAAACAACACACAAAAAATGCTGGAGCAATTCAGCAGGTCAGGCAGCATCAATGGAAATAAATAAACAGTCCACATTTCAGGCCGAGTCTCCTCATCGGGACAGGAAAGGAAGGGAAAAGACTCTAGCATAAAAAGGTGGGGGGAGAGTGTAGGGAAGAAGGATAGCTAGAAGGTTTAATACTTTTTTTAAAATCAGGAAATTAACGAACAGTAGGAACAGCACTCTGAACAGTCAAAACTAACTTGCAGTGAACACTGAAGGCCATGATCACAACTCATTCCTCTCTGTGCTAGCTTGTACAAATATCCTTTCCACTGTGTCAGTGTTTTCCAGACATGAAGCATTTTGCTGCTTTCTGTAGGTATCCCAAACCACTTTTTTTAAAAGAGACAAGATGTTTGACCAAGTTCAGGGCTTTCACAACTGAATTTTGCTGTTGTATTATGATCCTGCCTCTCTCTATGAAAGTGGAATGATAAAAGCGCTGCTCATTTTCAACTTGACCCATGGCCCAAGTTGGGTGCATATGGGCAAAGACAACTATGATCATTATGAAACATCTCAGCAGATGAGTTCACCCCCACCTCCACTTGCCAAGCCCAGATCTTTCCTTAATTTCCTCTGTTTCAAAATTAAAGCCAACATTTAACAACTGTCCCAGTTTTAAAAGCAAAGTTGATCAAAGCTGTTTTTCATTAGGAGTTTAAAGAGATTTGGTGTGTCAACAAAACACTCAAAAACTGCTACAGATATACCATGGAGAGCATTCTGACAGGCTGCATCACTCTGGTAAGTGGGGGGCGGGGGGGGGGGGGTTGGAACTAACTAACTTACAAAGTACCCAGGGCATCTTCAAGGAGCCGTGTCTCAGAAAGGCAATGTCCATTATTAAGGAACCCCAGCAGCCAGGGCATGCCCTTTTCTCACTGTTACCTGAAGGCACACACAGAGTGATTCAGGAACAGCTTCTTCCTCTCTGCCACCCGATTCCTAAATGGACATTGAACCTGTGAATACTACCTCACTTTTTAAATATATATTATTTGTTTTTGCACTATTTTTAATCTATTCAATATACATATACTGTGATTTATTTATTTTTCTTCCATATTATGTATTGTATTGAATTGAACTGCTGCTGCTAAGTTAACAAACTACACGACACATGCCAGTGATAATAAATCTGATTCTAATATCACTCAAGTCAGACAACTGTTTTGATCAATAGTTCAGGACTAATCTAGTTGATTTCAATGGGCTTGGTTTAGTTTTATTAGAAGTTGTACAGACCTGTGAGTAGAATGATTGGTGCTTACTTAACATCTCAAATTAATGCACCTTACAATAAAGCAATGTCCCGACTTGTTGTTTTGGCAAGAACTATGAAGTAAAAACAAACTTAGAACCAAATCACACAGAGCATTTACTTTGAAATATTTAGGTAGCAAAAATTTTAATAAATTAGAACATAGTTTCAAAAAAACATGATTGCATAGAAAAATTGTTAATGTAACTTCCTTCAATATTCCAGTCTAGTTATCTACTGTACAAGATAAATGTACAAAGTAATTTTGGAACACTTGGGCTTTACAGTATTAGTGTCAGACAGGGATCATGTGTACGCAACCATGTTGAGTGCTGAAGATGATCAAGTAGCTGAGATGCAACAGAAAAACGGATCACTAATTCAGCATTGATCTTGGAAGAATAGTAATAATCAAAGTAGTATTTATACTAAAACATCTCAGGAGACAGTATCATACAGTCTTCATGGACTATACAGAGGTAAAAACTGACCTTCAGATTATCAGTAATTTGTTTTTAAAAGAGTTTGTTAAAAGACGAGCCTAGCAAGAGTGTCAGTGGCGGAGGACATGATCTCACCCTACCACAGTTCAATGCATATCCACTTGTGCATCTCTGAGCTTTAGGAACATAGGGTTGTGCTTTGAATTAGTTGAGCCCTTTTTAAAAAAAACTGCAGGACTTGGTTGACCATTAGCAGATGTTTACAGTGTTGGGGTCTTGCTGTACTGAAACGAGGCCATCTGCAGCTGGCGCTGGGCACGCTCAGCCTCCAGTTCTCTGAAGTACACATCGTCATCATCACGTGTAATCATTTCCTGCAGCTCTCGGATCTCCTCCTCCATCTTTACACGTAGCTCATTCTTCAACTTCTGGAGGGCCTGCAAAGAGGAGTCAAAATGAATTAACAACTTACCAGCTGCACACGTTAGCGATGGACACTGATGTTGATTGGCACCACTCTCAGCAAACTTGCTGCAACCTTTAGAACATTAGTGAGTAGTCACATCTGTAAATGTAAACTGTACTGTGGTGCAACTTGCTTTGACATTCCTTTCCCACTGACGGGTAAATTTCATACACCTTTGTGAAAGTTTACTGGAGCAACTTAGCAAAGCCAGGCAGTATCTATGAAAAAGAGTACAGTTGACATTTTGGGTTGAGACCCTTCATCAGGACTGGAAAAAAAGACAAGGAGTCAGAGTTGGAGGGTGGGGGGAGGGGAGGAAGAAACACAAGGTGAAACTGGGAGGAGGGGAGGTGGGAAGTTGATTGGTGAAAGAGATACAGGGCCGGAGAAGGTGGAATCTAATGGGAGAGGACAGAAGGCCATGTAAGAAAGGAAAGGGGGAGAAGCACCAGAGGGAGGTGATAGGCAGTTAAGGAGAGGAGGGGAGAGAAAGAAATGGGACTGGTGAAGTGGAGGGAGGCATTACTGGAAGTTTGAGAAATCAATGTTCATGCCATCAGGTTGGAGGCTACCCAGACAGAATATAATGTGTTGCTCCTCCAACCTGAGAGCATGGCCTCATCACAACAGTAGAGGAGACAGTGGACATTGGTTATTCCCATTTTTCCCCCTTCATTTACTCTACTGCACCCTCAAAGAACATCAATAGATTCATCAAACATGATTTTCCTGTCTTGAATTGGTCTGTAGGGAACCTATATACCGTATCTGCCCTGTCTTTTCCATTTCTGTTAATATTTTTTGCTTGTTTATTCTCATTCCATTTTCCATTTCTTTTAAAAGTCTTAAAAACTAAACAGGAGCAGTACTACAACCATGATAACAAGTTAATCTTTTAAATTTGCCAAAGAGCAATAAGTGATGACTGCGAATTTAACTTCAACAAGAAGATGGCCCCTAATAAAGAAAGGGCAAATGCAGTGGAGTAGTCGATAGCTGGTGCATCACTCCAGCTTCTACTGTGGCTAAAAGTAAAAATCTTCAATGAGACGGTTTGGAGAAAAGTTCACACATGGAATTCTTGCCTTGACTACTGCCATCAATATTTACAGGTGTTTGATAACAAGTGAATATTGGTCTAGTTATTAAGGCTGGACTATTGAGTTCCATCCCAAATGGAAGTTGCTAGGAGCACTAAAGGCCATGAGATATTGTTACAAGCTATCCATTTCCCACAGGGAATCAAATCTGAGAACCTTGTCTAAGCTTGAGAAATGGGGACATCTTTGAAATGGTAAACTTTGGGAACAACTTGGAGAATGACAAATAACTAGCTTTGCTAGTGATGTTCTGGTGCTGTGAACAAAGTGGGTTTCTACAGAACAGTCGGCCCTCCTTATCCGCGGATTCTGCATGCGCAGATCAGGAAAACCCGGAAGTTCTCTCTCCAGCACTCGTTGCTTGTGCATGTACAGACTATTTTTTCTTGTCATTATTCCCTAAACAATACAGTATAACAATTTACATAGCATTTACATTGTATTAGGTATTATAAGTAATCTAGAAATGACTTTAAAGTACAGGCAGTCCCCAGGTTATGAATGAGTTCCATTCCTGAGTCCGTCTTTAAGTCGGATTTGAAATTGGAACAGGTACATCTGGTATTATTTAGCGTCAGTTAGTCAAACATTTTTCTTAGTATATAGTACATATTTTACCTTTCTATGCATATAAAACACTTAAGAAACATACGTATTTCAATAATTTAACCACTGCGTTGCTTAGTAATAATCAGGGCAGGGCCTTTCACATTCTCCATTAAAATTGTTCCGATCATTGACCAACTGTAGCCTAACACTTTTCCAATGACCAATGCCGTTTCACCTCTTTCCAATCGCATTATTACTTCCACCTTATTTTCAATCACGCTCGTGATTATTTTTGTGAACAGAAACACTGAGGATTCAGAGCTGCGCCTCCAGGTCCTAATGTCTACCGTACGGAGACATGTTAAATAAAGTCTGGGGTTCCGCTGGGTCCTAATGTCTACCGTACGGAGACATGTTAAATAAAGTCTGGGGTTCCGCCAGGTCCTAATGTCTACCGCACGGAGACATGTTAAATAAAGTCTGGGGTTCCGCTGGGTCCTAATGTCTACCGTACGGAGACATGTTAAATAAAGTCTGGGGTTCCGCTGGGTCCTAATGTCTACCGTACGGAGACATGTTAAATAAAGTCTGGGGTTCCACTGGGTCCTAAAGACCACGGCACTGATAGATGTTAAATAAGGGACTTGAGCATCCGTGAATTTTGGTATCCGCGGGGGATCCTGGAACCAATCCCCCGCAGATAAGGAGGGCCGACTGTAATATGTAACCTGGTTAGCCAGGATCTGCTGGACTAAAGCAGAGCAATACTCCCATGTGGTTTCTAGCTGTTTCTTTGCATGTCCTAGAAAATACCAACGTATTGGTAGATCAATTGTTTACATTTACTAGGGATGGGGGAAGAGCCACAGAGAACACAATGGGAATGTGAGAGGGTAGATCAACAGGCAACATATGATTGCTCTGCTGTAAGCCAGCAAAGGACCTAATGGGTTAAATGGCCTCCTCCGGTGCATAATAAGTGGGAAAGCGAAACACTACCTTGTTCTGTGCCGCCTCTCGCATGTGAACTTTCTGCCGCTCTTGTGCCAGAGTTTCCGCCAGCATTAAAAACTAGAACAATAAAGGATCTCAGTTAGATAAGTGAATTGCAAATTCTAAACAGTTCATTGCACGATTATATGTTTATACTGAAGCAGGCATAAGTGTACAACTGCATCTGAAAGGTTCCTCACCTTTTTCATGATGTGCAGTCATGAAAGAACTTCATGATTAAGGGTTTGTATGATACTCAAAATTGCACTGCAATTACTGGCAAAATTACTTTTCAAAGGTTGTGATAAAACAGTGCCAGAGCAATCTCTTCTACTCTGCCACACCCATAGCCTACCAGCCTCTTCGTTTTCTGCCTCTTAGGGAGGGCTGGTGGCACGAAAACCAAAGAGAGGATAGATCAAGAACTCATCTAAATCAGTTTGTCCAGCACACCTTCTGCGAACTAAATCACTCTTGTCACCTGTCTGGAGTCCTCTTTCAGTACGATTGGACTTACCCAGGCAGTTAATCAAGACTGCATTACATCAAAACTTTATCTGATTGCTTGGACTTTGGTAGTGATGAACAAGCCAATTGTTTGGTCTCTTGGAATTACTATTTATTACTACAACACACTTGTCATTTTTAATATAAAAGAGTAATGTCACTATTTCAGTGTGATGGCCCTAATGAACAGAAGTTGCAATGTTACTGGTATCCCAGGGGGTAAAGTGTAGGATACCAGACACTATCTATCCATGTTCTGACTAGTTGCACCACTGCATGGCTGGGGGGGGGGGGGGGGGGGCTCCACTGCACAAGATTATTAAAAAAAAAAGCCGCAGGGAGTGTTATAAACTCAGCCATCTCCACCATGGACACTAGCTTCCCCAGTATCAGGGAAATCTTCAAAAGGTGATACCTCACAAAAGCAGCATCCATCATTAAAGACTCTCACCATCCAAAACGTCCCCTCGTCTCATTATTACCATCAGTGAGGAGGTGCAGGAGCCTGAGGACACACTGAATTCTTTAGAAACACCTCCCCTCCAGCATCAGATTTCTGAACTGTCCATGAACATTTCCTCACTATTTTGCTCTCTTTCGGTACTTGCCAGTTTTAATATGTTTCTTTTTGTAACTTAGAGCACTATACTGCTGCTGCAAGACTAATTCCATGACGGTTTCTGCATTATTGGACAGAGATGTACATGAGACTGTCACTCTGTTTCCTATTAACTCTGACAGATACTGTAAGTATGACCATTTCCAGGGCACTTTTCAAAGAAGAACTGGTGAATGCTTAATGCCTTCAGTAAAACTTAAGTGACACCCAACATTGCAAGAGGGTGGTCTGGTCAAATTACAATATTACTGTAAGCAGGACTTGACTGTGCTGAGGCAGGGTGGTTTCTGCTCAACTGTGAGGTTTAAGTAGGTTGTAACTGGCAGAGTACTTGGTTGTCTCTTAAGGATTCTGGGCAGTTCAAACAAAGGCTTAAATGTAAATACAAGTTATTCTCGTTACCTCTGCGTTCCAGCCAAAATGGAGAGTTTACCAGGGACTAGCTTTCACATACCTGATCTCGATAATAATTCTCCATGGACTCCAACTCCTCCTGTTGTCGCTTCTTGTGCTCCTCCCTTTTCTCTTTGGCATAAGCCTTCAACTCACGCAGTCTCTCCTTCTGAATCTCCAAGCCCCCTTCAAACAAGTTCTTGAAAATCTTTAGGATTGTGTAAATAATGAAATAATTAATTACATTACATTTAGACTAGATTTATTAGTCAGACATACATCAAAACAAACAGCATCATTATTTTAGATTGGTCATACATCCAGTAATTCAAAGTTCAAAGTACAATAAATTTATTATCAAAGTACACGTGTCACCATATACAACCCTGAGATTTGTTTTCTTGGAGGCTTCCAAGAAACATATTAGAATCAGTGAAAGACCACACCCAACAGCATGGATAAACAACCAGTGTGCAAAAGACGACAAACTGTGCAAATACAAAAAGAAAAAAGGATAATAGTAATAATAAATAAATTTTATTATCAAAGTACATATGCCACCATATGCAATTTGAGATTCATTCTCTTGTGGCCATACTCAACAAATCTGTAGAATAATAACTAAAACAGAATCAATAAAAGACCACCCAACCAGCGCATTCAAACAGGCTGCAGAAGACAACAAGCCATGCAAATACAAACAGAAACAATAATAACAATAAATAAATAATAAATATCAAGAACATGACATGACAAGACCTTGAAAGGGAGTCTACTGGTTGTGGGAACATTTCAATGATGAGATGTGATAACTGTTCCTGAACCTGGTGGTACAAGTCCTGAGGTTCTTGTACCTTCTTCCTGAAGACAGCAGCAAGAAGAGAACATGTCCTGGGTGGTGGGAGTCCTTGATGATGGAAGCTGCTTTCCTATTACAGCTATACAGTGATGGGGTGAGAAATTATCCCCACTGGCTGAGAGGTAATAACTATTTCTAGACCTGGAGATGTGGGTCCTGAGGCTCCTGTACCTTCTTCCTGATAGCAGTAGCAAGAAGAGAGCATGACCTGGGTAGTGGGAGCCCTTGATGATGGATACTGCTTTCCTGTCACTGCACTCCCTGTAGATGTGTTCAATGGTGGGGAGTACTTTACACATGAACTGGGATGTATCCACTAATATTTTTAGGATTTTTAGGATTCAAAGGCATTAGTGTTTCCATACCAGGCCGTGATGCAACCAGTTCATATACTCCCCACTACCTCTATAGAAGTTTGTCAAAGTTTTAGGTGTCATATTGAAGCTTCACAAATTCCTAAGGAAGTGTGGCACTGCTGTGCCCTCTTCATAATTGCACTTATATGCTGGGGCCCTGGACAGATCCTCTGAAATGATAGCATAGAGGATTTTAAAGTTGCTGACTCTCTCCATCTCTGTTCGCCTGATGAGGACTGGCTCTCGAGTTATCTACAATGAAAATGGTGATCACTCGGGTATGATTTTCAAAACATCTCTGTAGTCTTTGTGGTCTTTTCTGTGGAGTGAAAGATGGTAATGAATTCTGGGATGCCTGTTACTGGTGATGCACAGCAATGGTAAGGAATAGCTGGTTCTATAGACTTGGATTCAGGTGGTTGTGGTTAAGGATCAGGAGTTGTAGAATTAGAAATTTAACAACAAATTTCACAACGTATGCCAGTGATACTAAACCCGATTCTAAATGCAATTGCCAGCTGCTAACTCACACACTCAATGTTTTAGGAACAGCTTCTTCCCCTCTGCCATCAGATTTCTGAATGATCCATGAGTACTACCTTGCTATTTTTGCTCTCTTTTTGAACTACTTTAATATTCTATATATTTCTTAATATAATTTATAGTATATATTTATGTATTCATGAGATACAGTATGCCAGTGAAAATAAACGTAATTCTGATCAATAACCTTGGATGTGCACTTGCTAACCTCTAATCAACAATTGGTATTTAAATAGGATGCATAATTATGCCTTTCAACTTATCCAGTCCATCCTGACCCAGGTTAGTAACTCATTAGCCCCTTGCTCTAACTCATTGCCTAATTTCCCCCAGCATATATTACACACAGGTAGACACACTTACTAATCTTCTGGGAAGAGATTAGCAGCTGGGCAGGGGAAGAGATCCAATAATGTGGTCAGAGTCTCCCTTTAAGCATAGTTCAGCAGCCCACAATGACTCAGGGAAATTCCTGGGCCAAGGCCACTCCTTGGAATCAGGATGGGATTCAGAAAGAGCCCATGGAGGAGCTCACAGAAGCCCAGTGGAAGCAGCAAAAGGGAGGGCTCTGACTCATAAAGACTGTAGCTATTTCAGCCTCATTGGAGCCCTTATTAATAATAGTCATAAGAGTCACAGAGCAAAGATCCTTGTACCTAACCAAACTTCTCTTAGATGTTAAGCCTGCATCCACCACTTCCACTGGCAACTCCCTTCACAGTCTTACCACTCTCTCTCCCCCCAAGTGAAGAAGCTCCGCCCTCATGTTCACCTTAATCTTTCCCCTCTAATTGTAGTCTCAACCAACAGTGGAAAAATCCTGCTTGCATTTACCCTATCCATACTGCTCGTTATTTTGTATACCTCTATCAACTCTCCTCTCTCACTCCTATGCTCCAGTGAAAAAAGACCTAACCTATTCAACCTTTCCTTATAACTCAAGTCTGCAAGTCCCAGCAACATCCTTGTAAATTTTCTCTGCACTCTTTCAACCTTATTGACATCTTTCCTGTAGGTAGCTGACCAGAAATGCGCACAATGACAAACATTTACCTGCAATCTACAGCTTTTACTCAACTGTCAACCCCAGGGCTAATTATTTTTTTTAAGATAGTAATCCTAACCTTGGTTTTTATTTTAACTCAATAGTGTGTACTGTCCCCACTTCCAGAAATGTAGCCTACCAGTCACCTAACTGTGGAACCGGCCAATTAACCCATCCTCCCTTGGCTCATTACTTGAAGATGGTGCTGTAATAGATGAGATGATATCAGGTACCATCTTAATACAGTAAACTCCAAGACCATGGCCTCAACACCCCCTTGTGCAAATGGATCCTGGATTTCCTGACAAAAACCATCTCCATCAGCACAGGAGCACCACAGGGATGTGTGCTTAGCCCCCTGCTCTACTCACTTTACACTATGACCGTGTAGCTAAGTACAGCTCCAACACCATATTCAAGTTTGCTGAGGACACAAAGACAAGAAAATATGCAGAGGCTAGAAATCTGAGCAACACACACAAAATGCTGGAGGAACTCAGCAGGCCAGGCAGCATCCGTGGAAAAAGAGTAAACAGACGATGTTTTGGCCGGAGAGTACATCACGGGTAAAACCCTCCCAACCACTGAGCACGTCTACATGAAATGCTGTTGTAGGAAAGCAGCATCCATCATCAAAGATCCACACCACCCAATTCATGCTCTATTCTCACTGCTGCTATCAGGCAGGAGGCACAGGTGCCTCAGGAATAATTACTACTCCTCAACCATCAGGCTCTTGAACAAAAAGGGATAACTACACTCATCTACTGAGATGTTCCCACAACTAATTACCTCACTTTAATGGCTCTTTATCTTGATATCTCATGCTCTCATTATTTATTGCTTTTTTAAATATTTGCATTTGCACTATTTTTTGTCTTCTATGCTCTTGTTCTTTCACTGATCCTGTTTACAGTTACTATTCTATAGATTTGTTGAGTATGCCCACAGGAAAATGAATCTCATGGTTGCATGTGGTGACATGTACATACTCTGATAATAAATATTACTTTGAACTCTTACAAACTCTGCCATTTCATCATGGCTGATCCATTTCTTTCTCATCCATCAAGGACTCCCACCACCCGGGTCATTACCTCTTCTTGCTACTGCAATCAGGAAGGTGATACAGGAGCCTCAGGACCCACACCTCCAGGTTCAGAAACAGTTATTACCTCTCAACCAGTGGGAATAACTTCACTCACCCCATCACTGTATAGATGTCATAGGAAAACAGCTTCAATCATCAAGGACACCCACCACCCAGGACATGCTCTCTTCTTGCTGCCTTCACCCCTTAACCCTTCATGCCCTGACTAATCAAGAATCTATCAACGTCTGCCTTAAAAATACCCACTGATTTGGACTCCACAACCAACTGTGCCAATTAATTCTGCAGATTCACCACTCTCTGGCTGAAGAAATTCTTCCTCAGCTCTATTCTAATTGGATGTCCCTCTAATCCGAGGCGTGCTCTCTAGTCCTAAACTCCCCCACCATAGGAAACATCCTTTCCACAACCACTCTACTGAGGCCTTTCAACATTCAATGGAGTTCAATGAGGTCCCTTCTCATCTTCTGAATTCCAAGGAGTACGGTGCGGAGCCATCAAATCATTCCTCATATGGTAACACTTTCATTCCAGGAAATTAAAGGGTTATTCCCTTCAATCCTTCTTCAAATTCCCCACTGACTGACTTTGATTTATAGACACTTTAAAATGACAATGTGTATGGCCATACTTTTCCCACCTTGCATTGGCTAACAAACCTGAAATTACTCAGTCTAATGATTGCCCTACACCAAGGCTGTAACCGGAAGAGACAGTCTTCGCTGTTTGTGTTCTTGGTTCTTCTAGTGGCCTAGTCCTGGCACTGTATCAACCTGCCTGGAGTATTCTACAGGCCCTCAAATGACCTGAAGGAGATAGAAGACTAAATATATGGTGAAATTCCTGAGAAATGCAAGAACAAGAAATAATCATTGCCAGCAGACCAGCTCCACGTGGAGTGAAATTACAGTTGGAGTGAGTAGCTGTGGTGGAGACACGTAGTTCTGGCTCTGTCACAGTTAAAGTAATCATGTTCAACCTAGGAGAATGTCAGATGAGGAGGTGGGGAGATGGAGGAAGATGATCATCGAAGAGGTTAGGAAAGATAGAACTGAAAAATTTCCAAGTTCCATATGAAGGATAAGATGATGTTTCAGAAAAATCGAAGGCTTTAAAAAAAACCAAATCAGATTTTAAAAATCTTGTTGCTGCATAAATTTCCTTGGTAAAAGCCTGCCCAGATCTCCCAGGACCAAGGATTTATCTCTTTTCTCAGGTTTTTTTTTTAAAAATACATAGCCTTTTACTGACACAGCAAGAAGTCACTGCAGAATAATTTGCTTCATTCCAGTTAATCCGTTAGTCATAGAGGAAATGCTGTGACCATCCACCCTCCTAGATTTGATAAATCTCCAAGGTCATCCCTCATTCTCTTTCACTCTAGGGAAAAGTCCCAGCCTAAGTGGTTTCTCTTTGTTTAAGCCCATGTCTTAGGTGACTGACATCCTTGTGAATCTTTCAGGGCAACATCCTTGTGAATCTTTTCTGCACCTTCTCTAGTTAAATCACAGCCTACCTACAGTAGGACAATCAGAATTACACACAATACTCCAGGTACGGTGTCGCCAATGTCATGTTGGTGAGAGCGTCCCTGCGAAATTGTGCACAGCTCTAGTCACCCTGCTATAGGAAGGATGTGATTAAACGAGAGGGGGGTAGAAAGGGAGCAGGAGATGCAGTTGATCTTTGCTGACCAGCAACAGTTCCCATGCCTCACCCTTTCTTCGCGAGTCCTTGCTCTCATCATCTTTGCACGGAGCTGGACGTGATAGTCGTTGTAGTATTTCTTGGCACGAGCAATCTGCTGCCTCTGTTCCTTCATCTTGTTTTGGGCCAACTTCTGTTGCCGGATTCGTTCCTTAAACTCTTTCTGAAGGAAAAACAGGAACATAGTTGAGCGGAAGGAATAATTTTTCTGTAATAGCTACCAGCGTAGTACCACAAAAGCTTTACAATGTGTACATATTTATCTCATCAGTGGCAGGAGATTTGGTACGTCACCAAAGTCTAGCAAATTTCTACAGATGTACTGTGAAGAGTATTCTAACTGGTCTGCAGGGAACCACTGCACATGATGGGAAAAAGCTTCAGCAGGTTGTAAAATTAGCCAGCTCCATGGTGGTTACTAGCCTCTCCACCATCTTCAAAAGGTAATGCCTCAAGGCAGGCTCGAAGGGCCGAAGGGCCTACTCCTGCACCTATTTTCTATGTTTCTATGTTTCTATGAGATGGCAGCATCCATCACTAAAGAACTCCACCACCCAGGCCATTCCCTCTTCTCATTGTCCCCATCGGACAGGAAGTATAGGAGTCTGAAGACCCACCTTCAATGTGTTCGGAACAGCTTCTTCCCTTCCACCATCAGATTTCTGAATGGATGATAAACCCATGTACACTATCTCACTGTTTTTGCTCTATATAACAGTGTATGTACTGCACTATACTGCTGCCACAAAACAAAAACATTCATAACATATGTCAGTGATAATAATAAACCTGATTGAGATTCTGCCGCTGAAATCACAGAAAGGGAACGGAATTCAGAGTGGGTACCTCCAGCTGAAACAGCTAAGGTAAAAGAAATTACCTGTACCACATTGGATATGCTCAGATTTTTGCAGTTAACATTTTTCTAAAAACTGAGACTTGAACCCACAATCTAATGGATATGTTAGCAAGAAGATTACTTTTTGAGAAATTACTATCTCTTGCAAAAGGCAGTTACCATGCTGGTGCAATCCAAAATAATGACACATAAATGTGCTATCTCTTTCAATGTTATTTAATTAAAAAGCCTCTGCAAGTCTCACCAGCCGCTGGTTATGATCCTGTTCTTTTTTAATGATGTCCATCAGCAGATCGTGCTTTCTTCGAGCGTCTTCAATCTGACAAAGTGAAAGTGGCAGGTATTAGCCAGGAGGGTTTACCCAGTGTCATGCAATATTTGAAAACACCAAACAACCCAACCCCTTCTCCCAAACAATAAGGTAGATATAACTCACAGCTGACTGGAGTTTAGCTTGGCTCCGGTCTTGTTCAGAACTGGACCTAGTCAGCTGTTCTATCTGCCTGAACTGCTGCTTCCACATTCGGTTCATTGTGTGTGGAGAGACTGAAAGATAGGGGAACTCTTCAAGTAGCAAAGGAAGGAGGTCATTATCATGTACCTTCACTGCAAAGGAAAGAGCATATTTAGGCAGCCTTCATAGGGTTTAGACTTTAACAAGAGAAGTGTTCAATTGCACAGTAGAAAGAAGCCAAGACTTAAAAGCACAACTTTGATCAGAACAGCAGACTGAAGTTTACCAATCAAGCACCAGGTGGCAGCAAACATGAACTGACGCTAGAACACCAGCAGAGGGCAGACAACACACTTTATTCAAACAAGTCAGGCCTCAAGGGAGAAAATAATCACATTCAATATATCATGGATTATACAATACTCAACCTACAAAAACTGTCTCTTATTCTTCAACAAAAAATGTTACAGGAATTAAGACAAGCAGCCATGAAATCTCTCACTCACACAACTGCCAGTGAATGAGTCAAAGACCACCAGAGATTGTTTGACACCCAAAAGGAGAAACAGGCAGATTGCAGCTCTCACAAATGCAAGGGATTCTGCAATGCACACGAAAAATGCTGGAGGAAATCAGCAGGTCAGGGAGCAACTATAGAGGGCACAACAGACAATGTTACAGGCCAGGATCCTTTGGTGGAGTGGATTGGGGCACTGGACTCAGGCCAATTTGTGGAGGCTCCTGAGGGGGAGCTATCCCAAGTGGAATCCACGGCTGGACACCCTGCGTCTGTACGACTAGCCTGGACCAGTGCAGGTCTCAGATCCGGAACAGAAGCTCACGTTGTGCAGTACTAGTTACCAATGCACATGTCTGTGCATGCTAGTGGCAAAATCGTAAGATTTCATGGCACATCATTACATTTCCTCCCCGTGCTTAAACAATTCTGAGGATGGTTCCAATTGAGGGGTAGTCTCGGACTAGAGGGCACAGCCACAGAATAGAAGGACGTCCCTTTATTACAGAGATGAAGACGAATCCCTTCCGGTAGAGAGTGGTGAATCTGTGGAATTGATTGCCACAGTCAGCTGTGGAGGCCAAGCCATTTGGGATATTTAAAGCAGAGGTTGATAGGTTCTTGATTAGTAAGGGCAAAGGTTATGGGGAGAAGTTCAAAGTACATACAGTATATGTCACCATATACAACCCAGAGATGTTTCCTTGCAGGCATTCACAGCAAATCCGAGAAACGTAATAGAATCAATGACAGACTGCACCCAACAGGATGGGCAACTAATCAATGTGCAAAAGATAACAAACTGTGCAAATACAAAAGGAAAAACAGAAATAAAAATAAGCAATAAATATTGAGAATATGAGATGAAGGATCCTTGAGAACAAGTCCATAGGTTATGGGAACAATTCAGTGATGGGGCAAGTGAAGTTATCCCCTTTTGCTCAAGAGCCTGATGGTTGAGGGGTAGTAACTGTTCCTGAACCTGTGGTGTGAGTCCTGAGGCTCTTGTACCTTCTACCTGATGGCAGCAGCGAGAAGAGAGCACGGCCTGGGTGGTGGGGTTCCTTGATGGTGGATGCTGCTTTCCTGTGACAGAAAGCAGGAGATTGGCTTGAGAGGAAAAATAAATGAACCACAATTGAATGGCGGAGCAGACTCGAGGGACTGAATAGCCCAATGTCTTTATAGTTTAAATGGCATATTACAGGAAAGCTTTGTCATCAGCAGTGCAAATCCAATTATTTTCTTATCAATATCAACGGTCCTGAAGTGTACAGGGTTGAAGAAATGTTAAATGCTTGCTGAAGCAGAGGATGTGAGATAAGGAGCAGGCTGTGCAGGAGCTGCAGTTAATCCTCGAACTGGAGAGTATTTAACTGTAGGGGCTAGTTGATGCTTTGTCAAAGAAGTTTGGAAAATTGAGTTCCAAATTGACAAGGGTTCAGCAGCTGTGTGGTAGAATGTACACTTCTCCCAACAGCCAATCTTAGACATTTTAAAAGATTTTTTTGCCAATTTCCATCTGATAATATGGTAGTTTATGGAGCCAAGAGCATGACTGAATAACAATGAATACTAGAACACTAAACAACTGGATAGTTGAAGAGATTAAGCAATACATAATGATTAAAGGACACCAGGTTTATAAGCAGTTCTGCACAGAGCTTTGGTATTTCTCAGCATAGAGACTGAAAGAATGCACAGAAAATTTACAAGGATGTTGCCTGGACTTGAGGATCTGTGTTATACGGAAAGGTTGAATAGGTTAGGTCCTTTTTACCCCTGAAGAGTAAGAGAATGAGGGGAGATTTGACAACATTATGGGAGGTATAGATAGGGTAAACGCAAGCAGGACTTTTTCCCCACTGATGTTGGGTGATGTTAGAACTAGAGGTTATATTTTAATAAACGAAGGTGAAATATTTAAGGGAAACATTTCACTCAGAGGATGCTGCGAGTGTGGAACAAGCTGTCAGTGAAAGTGGTGGATGCAGGTTCAATTGCAATACAAGAAAAGTTTGGCTAAGTACATGGTTGGGAGGGGTACAGAGGGCTATGATTATCAGTACCGCCCCACTTTAGGATCATCAGGAGAATGGAGATCACAGGACGCAGGCAGGGAGTGCAGCCACTTGATGGCCATTATTCCCAATCAGATTACCCAACTCACTTTTGCTATGTTCCAGAACCATTCTGGAGTCTAGAGTCTATGACTCCCAATCTTGTTTCCAACCCTGCTCTATCTTGACCATCTTCTGATTCAAGCGAGCCATACTTTCTGTCTTTCCCCAATTCTCCTCCCTCTGATCCATTATCTGTAGCCCAGTCCAGAATCATTAGGTCTGAAATTCTGTTTCTGAATCCTTCCCAATTCTTTCACCATTGTCCAAGCCCAAAGTCCGACCTCGTCTTTAATCATTTACCCATTCTCCCTGTCATCTACAACCTGGGTGCTGCCTCCTGCCAATTAAACTGAACAAATGTATCTTGTTGATGGTCGTACTGACTAGGCCAGCTTTCCCCTGAACATATGACAGTGAAACAAATGAAAGCAGAGATTAAAACAACGGCAGCAAATACCATGGTAAAGTTCAAATGGTAGGGAGTGTTGGCGGGTACAGGATGGGTGCTTTATCCAGTGTACTTTGGCTCCGTTGTAGTTCTGTACAATTATACTTGGTGGTTCCACAAGTTAACACGTTTTTCCTCAAAAATCACAACTTCCCATTCAGCAAAAAAATCAAGCTATTTCTTTGAATTCTTACTCGGTGTTGCTTTCCTTGGCTTTGCCACTCCTGTTGGTGTCCACTGGCCATGCTTTGGCTTTCGTGGTGTGGTTTTTGCAGAGTAAACTCTCTCTGGCTGAAGGGTTCTTGGAGTCTCTTTGAAGATATTTTCTTTATATTCTTGTTCCTTCATAACAGATGCAGAACAGATGTCAAGTACCCGACAGGAGTAGTCTGCTGGTTTTATTTATTGACCAGAACATCCCCTCCCACTGTGGAATGAGTTAGCACATTTTATACAGGAATAAAAAAAATGTAATGTTGTGAGCCAAAATACAGTGCAACTCATTTCTACTAAAGAGTCTTCTGGATACGTCCAAAACTAATAGTCCAGTGGTTAAAGCTCTCTGTCCTGTGGTTGGGACAGAGCAGGTAAAGTCATTTTGGAAAAAAAAAAGTCACCCATTCAATGACTTACTGTTTTCTTGACTTTAGACTTTTCTCTTCCAATTTTTGCTTTCTCTTTTTTCTTGTAATTTTCCAGTTCTTGTCTGTAATGTTCATTCACAACCTGCAAGGTGAAAAATGTATAGGAATTTGTCAGGGAAGGCACTTACAATGAGCATCTTACTACAAACCTAGATTACTAATCAGTCAATGTTTGCAAACTCCCCTGAATTAACAATTTCTTGTTGGAATGGGAACACTTTATTTAAAGAAAAACACAGATCACACTTCTTCCAACATAAAAGACTTGCAGATGGAAGATTCTATAGCCTTTGTTCAATTTCTGTGTTCTAAAAACGACACCTGAACAAATTAATTTTATTCTATACAAAACTGTTATACAAGTGCATGACTGCTCAATCCTATCAAGGGGAAAGGATGCTTCAAAGCATTGGTCCAAGTGATCACTGGGAGCACAGTGACTTGAAGAGAGCAACTTGGCTTCCTCGACTGGTCCATTCCATAGCAGTTTAAAAAATTAGACAAAGTCAGGTACAAGCTACAGCCTAAGGTGAAGGCCATTCATAACCATGCTGTCCGCAACCAGACATCTGGTGGTTTATGCTGGATCAGATGAGTGAGTGCCACTAGGGACCAAAAGTATTAGTGCACTCATAGATAGGTCATCCAAAGAGGAAGAACTATCAACAATATACTATACAGTCCATAAAATACACATTTTAATACTCAGAGGTTTATTAGAATTTTTTAAAAAAGAATGAAAAAGTCAAATAAAAGAGATAGTGCAAGGGAACAGAAACAGCCAGTAGCTTCAGTCCAAGGAAGCTTCAGCCAGTGCTTGGTTATTCTGCCAGCTCGTTACCTTGGATTATATCATGGATAGCACAGAAGTGTCCTCACACCAACCTCTGCTGCCTCTCCACAGCCCTGTCATCTCTGCTTCCAACAATACTAACAAAAGAACCGTGCAATACAGATGATGTTGCTTCTATCATGCTAGCATCTGACTCGAAATTTACAATATTTCATTCTATTTCAATTTTAGATGCAAGTACCTCTTGCTCTGACATCCTAAATCATGAAATAGATTTTTGCCATTCACCCTATTCAAAACCCTTACAACAGTTCTAAATCTCAATGTCCCTGCTTTTTCCCCCCTCTACACCAATGGATGGGTGATCAGTACTGGATACATCCTGTTGACTGGATTTCACAGCACATCAGCCCATCCAACCAGGATTACAATGACTGAAGTTTCAAGGAGAAATCAGCAGGTCATATTCACTGTTTCCATGGTAACATACTCACGTTTCCACTATCAACTGTGTACAGTATATCCCAACACAAGATTCAACAGTAAATATTCTTCAGCTTCCTGTGCTTTATGAATTTACTGAAGAAAATGCTTTACATTCAGTCCAATGGAATCAACTATCTGCATCACAGTCATCTTACTGTTTATTTCTCCCAGAAAATCTCAGAACGGGAAAACTATGACAGAAGCTAATCATTACTGTTGAGTCCAAACTACAGGACTTCAAGAAACTGGTTCAAAGTGGAAAACAATGTAAAGATACATGCACAGAAGCCCCATTAAAAGGGAGAAGTTCTAATGTCACTTCAAATGCTGAAGTATATTGCACCCTAATAGTTAAAGGTTAAATGTCAGTCATTACATTAACTATGCCCAATGGCAGCATATACTGTACCAGCCTTTCTCAATCTTTTTTTTGCCCTGAAGCAACCCTTGAAATAACTTTGAGGTTTCAGGGAACTCCTGCATAAAAATTATTATATCTAGAACACAGGGTACATTAACGTGATCAGTCAGTTGTAGATATAATAATCCAAAAGTAATTGGCAACACTCTTTTGAGTAGAGGATGAATCTTTAGCCAACCTTTCATGAAAAAAAAAGTTAAGCTTAGCTTACCTTTCTTGAAATTAATCCCTTTCTTTCCCTTTCATAAATTTAAAAAACTCATAAGGCAAACATAATAAATTTCTCAATTCTGGGTTGAACTTGAGAAAAGAATACATGGATTTCACTTTCAAGTGAAATGTAATAATTTCTATCCTTGCTAAACACATGCAAGAAGTTGAAAACGGCAGCAAAATGTTCATTGCTTTCCTATGAATGCCAGGATACTCTTCCTTCACAGAAATCCAGAACTTGTCCAGTTGTTCATTTACTTGTCAGTAAATCTCATCTTGAGTGCATGATCAAAGTGCAGCTCACAAAATTCTTCCTCTTCTCTCAAAATCAAGTTCCCAGGCTGAGCAGAAGATTTGGAGAAAAGATCCCTCACCCAGTCATACACTTGCGTCGAAAGGGAGGAAAAATACTGCTCAATATTGCTCTGCAGTTCTTCCAAGTGGTTTTCAATAAGACTTGAGAATTTCTGATATCCTTCCTCACTGTCAAGCCCAAGCAGCAGTGGAAACATTTCAAGATTTCCTTTGCAACATGATTTTTCCAAAGATTCAGTTTCCTTTTAAATCCAAGAATCTTGTCACTTAAAGTGAAAACATTTTCTCCAGGGCCCTGCAGAGACTTGTTCAACTGGTCCATATGATGAAAAATATCTGTTGTTTAGGCTAGTTTCTGCTGCCATTCTTCATCTTCAAAGCACTCAGCAAAATCTGGCCCACTATTTTCTTGAAGATACTCCTGCAATTCATCTTTCAGCTCAGACACCCTGTTGAGATCTCTTTCTCTGTTAAGCCACCGGATTTCTGTACGTAACGGGAGATTGGTGTGCTCTTCGTCCAGGTTTTCAGTTTTTTAAAAAAACCATTCTCGAGTGAACTGGTATAAAGCTACTAAATAGCTTGCTCCCTGAGTTTTTACTGACTGCGACTTTATTTTCAAAAGCTTTAATCTGTTTTAAGGTTGTAATACTAGTTTAAAATAATCAGCACTTTTATGTGTCATATGGCTGTGATTTGTACAGAGTGTATTTTCAATTTTGCTGGAGCCTTTGCTAAATTTCTAAGTTGTTTGTCACAGACTAGGTGCAATGGAACAGGACAACTTGGATCACTAGTCCATGTAAAACCCATTGTAGAGATGGACTTGTTTTCTATGTTGTTGCACTAGTGCAATGAAAGGACTCATTAGATTGTAATTCTTCATCATTAACTTTATCAGAATTGTCTGCAGGCCTAGGCCTAGAATCCTCCTCTTCAAAAATCGCCACTCTGGACCATTTTTAGAATGAAAATTTCCCTCCAGTTTTTGACTACATGGTAAGCGTGTTTGCTCCCACGAGTCAGTTGGTGCCACAGAAGGGGAAGTTGGGGGAGGTAATTCGAGAGGGAGTGGCTGACATCACGCCCAAGTTGTACAACTCTATTCAATGCTTGGAAAATGCACTGCATGCTCAACAGCCTTCCATCCTCCCCTCCATGCAATACTGTGCTTGTCAATTGTCAAAGGCCTCTCCATCTTGCATTTTAAAAAAAACTGGGAATGGACTCAACCAAACAAACGCAGTCCTTCTGCGCACTGCCATCCTGGGCTAAGACTGCTAACAGAGCAGCTCAATCACTGCCCACCACAGTCAGAGCTAGCATCAAGTGGTTCATGCAGTTCAAAAAACAAGGATAATATATATTTTTAAACACAATCTCTTGTGTAACCCCAGTTGAGAAAACCTGACATATACACTCACAGTATAAAACACAGACACAAACTCAAATGCTGACGGAACTCAGCATGTCAGGCAGCATCTACCGAAGGGAATAACCAGTCGATGTTTTGGTTTGGGGTTTTCATCAGACTCCCATGTGTTTATGATATACATTCACAGTAAAGATCTAAGAATCCTCAGTTTAATCATTCGAAATTCTGTTGGTTCTACACGTTCACCCCCAACCCACCAGAACACAACTTCCCGTGCTGCTTTTGGACTTGCTGGGTCCCAATTCCACCAGGACACAACTTCCCATGCTGCTAGGACTTCCCAAACTTGCTAGGTCCCGATCCCTACACTCTTTTTAAACTTACCGGTATTACTGGGAAATTTTATTGGCACTGTATAACATCTTAAGAAACTGTTGGGAAATCAATTGAAACAACCACCAACAATCTGTAAAATCTGCTAGTCTGGTTCCAAAATCCTTAACATTCTCAATTATCGGAGTTTCACTGTATTTGAAAAGGAATAATTTTATAACTGTGCAGGAAAAATTAAATAACTTACAGCAGTATCAATAAAATTGAAAAATTACAGAGGAAGTTTAGAGAAAAAAGGATGTTGCCGGGTCTTGAAGACCTGAATAATAGGGAAAGGTTGAATAGGGCAGGATTTTACTTGCTGGATCGTACAAGAGGGGAGATTTGATAGACATATACAAAATTGAGGAGGTATAGATAGGATAAATGTACATAGGCTTTTTCCCACGAGGTTCAGTGAGACTAGAACTAAAGGTTCTAAGTCAAGCGTAAAAGGTGAAATACTTAAGGGGAATCTGAGGAGGAACCCCTTCACTTAGAGGGTGGTGCACCTGTGGAATGAACTGCCAGCAGAAGTTCGGTAGCAACATTTAAGAGAAGTTTGGATAAGTACATGGACGGGAGGGTTATGGTCAAAGTGCAGGTCAATGGGACTAGGCTTGGCATAAACTAGATGGGACAAAGGGCCTGTTTCTGTGCTGTATTACTTTAGGACTCTATAACAATAGTAATTGCATAGTATTGGGATGCAGTTATGTAGTATAACTGAATGTTCTCGGAAACTGTGTGCCGAGCAGAGCAGCTCATGTTGTGTCTACAGTGTATTTGTTGAGGGGCTACCAGCTGTGCCTGGTTAAGTATTTGTCCAGCTGTAACTTGCCTTTGCTTTCATCCTTTGCAGGTCCATTTCCTGCTGCAGCTCCCTGCGAATTTTCCGCATTTCACCCTTTGAATCTTTATTGAGAGCGTCTTCAAACTCGGCCAGTAGTGTTTGCCGAGGGGGTGACGGTGAGAGCGAGCGCGCTCGGGCACGTGCTGGCTTCCTGAGGAGTGGCGTCACTTTACATTTGGCAAAAGGCAAAAGCAAAATTCAATATTTTCAAATATGACCAGTTTAAATTATTATTTATCAATAAATTGTCTCCATTAAGGAATTGCCAGTTTGTAAACATTGTGCTTTAGCAGAGACACCCACTCATGAACATTTTTATTGAAAATACATAATCATTTACATTACCCTGAAAAATCACTCATCTATTTGCATTACCTAAAATACTGGTTCAAAAATGTCTTAATTGCCAGTTGGAGTTTATTTAGGCCAGAGACAGCTGTGTTTACCCTTCAGCTCTACAGATTTATAAATTAGACAAAGTTAATTAGATATCATAAACACAAGATATTCTGCAGATGCTGGAAATCTAGAGCAACACACCCAAAATGCAGGAGGAACTTAGCAGGTCAGGCAGCATCTATGGGTGGGTGAGAAAGGGGTTTGTTTTGCTGTTGTTATCATGTCTTACTCTGTTGTTCTTGTTGCTTGTGTTGTTCTGCTGAACATTGTGGGCATGCTATGCTAGTGCCAGAATGTGTGCCTCCAGCACGTCCTTGGGTATATTAGTTGGCAAAATAAAAGCAATGCATTTCACTGTAAATTTCAATGTATTTGATAAATAAATCTCATTCTGAATAAATCCAAATCTGAATCTTTGAGGTAGGTGAAGATGGTTGGGCTCAGGTCAGTGCCCTGGGATGACTGACCTTTGACATCTTCTGTGTTCAGTATGGCTCCAAGCATTGGATTGCTTCCCTTCAAGACTGCTTGCATGGTGAGGTTGAGTGGTGTGGGTTGACACTTTTCCTGGAGCAAGTGGTGGGGGAGGGTCGATGCTTTTGCTGCTGGTTGTGCATAGGGTGGGCAAGGAGGGGGTCTTTGGGATTCTAACGTTCATTCTTTGGGGTTTTGTGGATGTCTGTGAAGAGTAAGGATTTCAAGTTGTATACTGTATACATTTCCAATATTTAATTGAACTACTGAAGACACTCTGCCTTCAGTATGACCATACTTGGAGGAAATGTTGCCCTGATGTCAAGGGAAAATCAAAAGCTGTGATGATGTCTGGAGGCAGGTGGTCATGGTACACCCCAAAAGCATGTTATTGAAACAAGATTTTTCTAAAGATTAGTTTTATTTGTCACATGTACAATGAAACATGTTGCTTGTGTACTAGCCCTAATCTGCATGCCTTTGGATTGTGGGAGGAAACTGGAGCAGCCATAGAAAGCCCACACCATCACAGGGAGAACATACAGACTCTTACAGACAGCTGCAGAAATTGAACCCGTTTGCCACCGTACAGACACGGTAACAGTGAACAGTGAATGGGGTTCAATTCCTGCCACTGAGTTTGTATGTTCTCCCATATGGATTTCCTCCTACATCCCAAAGATGTACAAGTTAGAATCAATGAGTTGTGAGCCCACTATGTTGATACCAGAAGCATGGAGACAGTTGTGGGCTGCCCCCAGCACATCCTTGGACTGTGACAAATAAATGAACATGTACTTTGATGTACATGTGACAAATACTGTTAATCTTTAAACCTTTAGGACTAGTGTGTTCTGTGTACACCCTGCACTCAGCAGCTTGCTTAAGGCTTGTTCAGGAATACCTCTCAGATCTGTGATTCCTACTGCCCAAGTTGAAACACATGGTAACACCATCAGTTACAAAATCCATTCTGCCTCACACCATAATAGGCAGAAATAGACCTCAATCATTATAACATCCAGCACCCTGGGGATCCTTACTCAAAAGACTCAAAGGAAAACCTTTAACAGAAGGAATGAGCTGTTCAGCTCTACCCACTCCAGGACTGCAAGAGCTGTCTCAGTGTACCAATGAAGAACGAAGATCAACGGCAAGGAGCTGGGATTTACCGTAGCTGCAGTAAACACCATCTGCAAATGCACCGTGGTTATTTGCCTTAGCTTCTCCAACAGCACCTGTGACATCGACCACCAGGAAAGACAAGGACACCAAAGACCATGCAAGTACCTCAGAGAACTTACTAACCTCAAGAGTAACATACAACAATAGGTCAACTATGGGATGCAATGCCAGGTGTGGTGAAAGATGCAATGGTAGTATTCAAAACAGACCATAACCATTCTGTGAAGTCCCAGCTCATATGACTTGGAAGTAAATTACTGTTAATTTTTATTGATGAACCAAAAAAAAACCATCCTATCTGGATGTATCCCAGCTTGGTACGGCAACAATTCTACACATGACCACAAGAAACTGCAGCGACAAACAAGAGAAAGTCTGCAGATGCTTGAAATCTGAGCAACACACACAAGATGCTGGAGGAACTCAGCAGGCCAGGCAGCATCTATGGAAAAAAAGTCCAGTTGATGTTTTGGGCAGAAACCCTTCGGGAGGACTGGAGAAAAAAAGCTGAGGAGTAGAAATGAAAGGTTGGGGGAGGAGAGAGAGAAACACTAAGCAAAGGGTGAATCTTGGAAGGGGAGGGATGAAGCAAAGAGCTGGGAAGTTGATTGGTGAACGAGACAGAAGGCCATGGAAGGAGAATCACCAGAGGGAGGCAATGGATGGGCAAGGAGATAACATGAGAGAGGGACAAGGGGATGGGAAATAGTGAAGGGGGAGTTGAGGCATTACTGGAAGCTTGAGAAATTAATGTTCATGCCATCCGGTTGGAGGCTACCCAAACTGAATACAATGTGTTGTTGCTCCAACCTATGTTTGGCCTTATCCCAGCAGTGGAGGAGGCCATATTGGAATTGGAATGGGAAGTGGAATTAAAATGGGTGGCCACTGGGAGATCCCATTTGTTCTGGCAGACAGACCGTAGATGCTCAGCAAAGCTATCTCCCAATCTACGTTGGGTCTCACCGATATACAAGAAGCCACACCGGGTGCACAGAACACAGTACATGACCCCAACAGACTCACAGGCGAAGTGTTGCCTCACCTGGAAGGACAGTTTGGGGCCCTGAATGGTAATGAGGGAAGAGGTGTAGGGGCAGGTGAAGTACTTATTCTGCTTGCAAGGGTAAGTGCCAGGAGGGAGATCAGTGGGGAGGAATGAATGGACAAGGGAGTCGCGTAGGGAGCGATCCCTGTGGAAAGCAGAAAGTGGGGGGGCTGGGGAGGGAAAATGTGTTTGGTATTGGGATCCAGTTGGAGGTTGCAGAAGTTTCGGAGAATTATGTGCCGGACACGGAGTCTGGTGGGATGACAGGTGAGGACAAGAGGAACCCTATCACTGGCAACGTGATGGGAGGATGGGTAAAAGCAGATGTGCTTGAAATGGAAGAGACAGAGGAATTGAGAGAAGGGGATGGTGTTTTTACAAGTAGCAGGGTGGGATGAGGTATGGTCCCGGTTTATAATAGACATCGGTGGATAAGCTGTCTCTGGAGATAGAGACAGTGTTGAGAAAGGGAAGTGTCAGAAATGGACCAGGTGAATTTGAGAGCTGGGTGGAAGTTGGAGGCAAAGTGACTGAAATCGACGAGTTCAGCATGGGTGCAGGAAGCAGCACCAATGCAGTCGTCGATGTAGTGTAGGAAAAGTGCGGGACAGTGACCAGGAACCGCAGAGAGTTGTGGACACAGCTCAGCACATTGTGGAAAGCAGCCTCCCTTCTACAGGTTCTAATTATGCTGGTTGCCTTACTGATGCAGTGAGAAGTATAGACAAAGACCCAACCCACCCCAGACATTCTCTCTTCTTCCTTTTTACCCCTGGGCAGAAACCTGGAAATGTGTACAACTAGGCTCAAGGACAGTTCGTACCCAGCTGACATTAGACTATTAAATAGTTACCTAGTAAGTTGGACTTCTGACCTCATGAGTTACATCATTATGATTCATTGTGATTGTTTACCTGACCACAAGAGTGTCTGCAGATGTCGGAAATCTTGAGCTGGAAGAACCCGGCAAGTCAGGCAGCATCAATAGAGAGGAATAAACAGTTGAGATTTCAGGCCAAGAGCCTTCAACAAGGCAAGTCTCAGCTGAAACACTGACTGTTTATTCCACTCAGATGCTGCATGACCTGCTGAGCTTCTCCAGCATTTTCTGTGTCTTATTGTTTACCTACACATTCTCTGAAATACATTTTTCACTGTCTCTTGATACATCTGACAATAATAAACAGATTCAAGTTGTCACTGAACCTAAATTCTAGAACTCACTCTCCTCCAGTGCTACAAGAACATCTCGAGTAAAAAGACTGCCATGCCTCAAGGTGGCGCTGCACCACCATCATCTCTCCAGGTCAGCTTAGAGTGACTAAAGTACACTGGCTCTGCTGGAGACAACCACATCCTGGAAAGTGAATAAATCTGCAAACCACACTGCACAGTAATTCTACGGTACTGGGATGCTCCTAGCAGAGATCCTCAGAGATTGAGGCTGTTTGCCAAGAGCAAGTTGATAGCTTGTTAAACCAGTAACAAGCAAGAGACAATCTGCAGATGCTAGAAATCCAAGCAACACACACAAAATGGTGGAGAAACACAGCAGGCCAGGCAGCCCCTTGGGGTAAAAAAAGAGTATAGTTGACAGTTCCAGACACTGGAGAGAAAAAAAAAGATGAGGAGTCAGTGCTAGCAGGTGGGAGAAGGGGAGGAAGAAACATAAGGTAATACACTGAGCCTTTGATTGTTAATAATATTCCACATTTAAATTAAACATGCTGAAATGAACTAATGAGATTCAATTTGGAGACACCAGTGAAAATCCTAAACTATGAAGGAAATACAGCCCCAGTAACCTGACCAGGATTCAGTTTCTGCTGCTGCTGTTTGTAAGGAGTTTGTATGTTCTCCCCATGACCACATGGGGTTCCTCTGTGAGCTCCAGTTTCCTGAGACGCATAGGTTGGTACGGTTAGTGGCTCACATGGGTATAATTGGGCAGCATTGGCTCATTAGCCAGAAGGGTCCAAAAGAAACTGAAGAACCTCAGAATGCAGAATACAGAGGAGAATAACAAGGTTGACACAAGGACGAAGTTAACACTGAAGGAGATCAAAACTAGAGCCAAAATTGAGAATGCAGAAGAAACGTCTTTACCCTGACATTTGGGAAGTGAGGGAAACTACCACTAGAAATGGATGAAAGAAAAAAGACTAAAAGACATAGGAACAGAATTAGGCCATTCAGCCTATCAAGTCTCCTCCACCATTCCATCATAGCTGATTTATTATCCCTCTCAACCCCATTCTCTGGCCTCGCCCCATAACCTTTGATGCCCTTACTAATCAAGAACCTATCAACCTTTACTATAAAATACTCCACAGCCATCCGTAGCAATGAATTCCACAGATTCGTCAACCTCTGAATAAAGAATTTCATTCTCATCTAATGGGAAAATGATAGAAATATTCAGGCTAGACTTCTAAAGAGATGTCCTTGTATTCTGAGGCTGTGCCTTTTGTTCCTAAACTCCCCCGCTGAAGAAAATATTCTCTCTTCATCCACTCTATCTAGGCCCGTCAATATTCAATAGGTTTCAATGAGATCCTTCCTCATTCTTCTAAACTCCAGCAAGTACAGACCCAGAGCCTTCGGCAGGGAAGTTTTTGAGGATAAGCTGAACAAGCACATAAGCAAAAAGTATTGGATGAATCTGAAGCTTGTAGGAGCGGAAATTACCATCTGGCTCTTCAGACCATGTTAAGTGGAACGGAGCTTGAATATCCCTTGCCTCTGCTTTAACATCTCTATAACCAAGCTAGTTTCAGGGCTCTCGGTTCTGCCAGCTTGGACCTTCCAACATTTTTATGAGATGCTGCTCAACAGACCAGAGGTTATCCAGTGAAAAGTGCCCATTAATACCTGGCAAACGATGAATCCTTCGATATTCTGTGATGCTGTCACTGTGCTGTGATAGTTTATCTTCTTCTTTAAAATCATGAACTTCACATTTGTCATTCAGTGCGCGTTTCAGCATCTGTTGGGAAACGAGACTAGTCAGACTGTTAGCAGTCAAGGAGAAAAATGCAGCAGATGCTAGAAAGCTGAAGAAAAACAAACTCATTCTGGAAATACTCAGCAATCAAGCAGCACCATGCAATCAGAGAGAAATTAGATAATGACTTTACAGAAGTTAGAAATCAAACTGGTTCAAAGTTGCAGAGAAGAGGGAAGGCTGGAGAGAAGATGAAGTCCATGATAGGTGGAGATCAAGGGAAACAATGATAGAGTGTGTCTTATGAGGAAATGTTTGGGGAGCTGGCGCTTGTCTCTTTGGAGACAAGGATGAGACGAGACTTGATAGAGGTGTGCAAGATGAGGCATAGAGTGGACAGCCAAGACTGAAATAGCTAATACGAAGGGGCACAAGTTTGCAGAAAAATATGGTGGGGGGTTGGAAATATCAGAGGTAGGCAAGTAGGGTTTCTGAAATATACTCAGAGTGGCGAGTGTGTGGAACACTGCCAGGGGTGGCAGATACAGCAGATACATTAGGGACATTTAATAGAATCTTAGACAGACACAAGAATGATACAGAAAAGGTAGGACTGTAGGAGGGAAGAGTTAGGTTGATCTTGGAGTAAGCTAATGGGTTGGTACAACATCGTGGGCTGAAAGCCCTTTACTATGCTCTACTGTTCTTCATTCCAACATCAGTGCCAGCAGACAGAGATGCTGAAGGCCTGCAAAATCACAAATGCTCTGTCTGAAGAGGTATAATTAGAGGGAAATGAATGAAAATGGGAGGAAACAAATAATTTTTAAAAAGCTGTAACTGCAAGATAAACATCAAAACACTGTAGAGAAAAAAAACATTCTGATGTAGGAAACATAAACAACAAAATGCTGGAAGTATACATCAGACCAGGCAGCATTTAGGCAGAGAGGAACAGCTAATGTTTCAGGTTATGACTGTTCATCGCAACTGGTGAGCCCTGATCAAAACTGGAATGGCTGAAATGAATAAATTTAGATAATAGTCAAGTGTGTTTTCCCCCCCCCCCCCATTTATATTAGACCTTTTTAGAATAGCAGTACTTCAACAAGGACTCTTCTACATCTCACAAAGAAGCCGGCCTAGGAATTAAAGCATCAGGGATTACTTAGGCCTCAATTCAATAAGGTAGCAAAGAGCCATGGGAGGTTATGGGCAGATGAAGCAAAAGGGTAAGAGGAGACCCAGAATGGAGAAATTACCAGACATTAGAGACCTTCAACATACATTATCTGACCTGGTCATTTTGGATAAACTCCCATTGTCTCTGGTCCCACAACACATCTTTTGGTACCTAAAACTTTAATAAAGCTCCTTGGTGTTACCTGAACTATTTTCTTCAAGTATTGCTCCAGGTATGGAGCCTAACCAACAATTTGTAAAGACTTGGCTCATTTTCCTTGCAGATTTACAAATTCAGTGATCCTACAAGTCTGATTTTGAGTCAAAAAATTATTCAGTTTCTCAAAAAAACTGACCTGGAGAAACTTCTGAATGCCTGCGTCATTTGTCTCTAATACCAGCGTGAAAGGGTTTCCTTTAGCTATAAAAGCAGCCACAGCTTTTCTTTATTTCTTATTTGGTGTTCCCACATTTCCCATACAACTGAACATTCTAATCTCAAAAGGGACGGAACTTGATAAGAGGCTCAATACTTTTCCAAACATCCAAAATTTACTGTATGTATATTATCTGCTTAGTTACTACTGTAGGAAGTGCCATACCTCCCACGCACAACCTTTTGAATAGAAACCCTACCAGGTCAAGTTGATGCAGTTTCTGGGACAGGTTCTCAGACATTTCGTGCAGCTCCTCTTCTGCGAGAATATTCTTGGCTCTTCGGTGAGAAAGAGGTTCATCTTGAAATGAAACACTTGGATCATTTTGATCCTTATGGTTACTACAGAAGATAGAAATAGTTAAACATTTTGTCTTAAATGTGGACAATAGCATTTTAAATAATTTTGCAGCAATTTAAACGAAATAGCAGATTTAAAATACAACTCTGCCACTAAGCATCTGTCATCTTTTGAGGAGAATCTTCTACTCAGTCTGGAATATTTGCATTGTTTTAATTTTACAATTTAGAATCAAATGCACATTGGATGCGGAGGATAGTTTCTCAAATGTTTTAATTCAAGGCCAGCTGAAGCGAAAGCATTCTGTCCAATCACCCACGTGTATTTTATTTAGAACTACAGCACCATAACAGGGCCTTCTGACTCAACAAGCCCATGCTGCCCATAATTGGGTGTAATTACCCATATGGACAATTAACCTACTAATCTTCAAACAGGTGGCCAAATTTGAAAAGGGAGGTTTTGCACTATACACACGCAACAGAAAATCATGTTAAAATAAACTCAATGTCTCCTACTGCTTTCAGAAGTATCCAAAGGAGTCAGGTTTAGTATCTACAATCCTCACCGGAGTTGCTTTAGAGAAGAAAGATGGTATGATAGAGGTGGTACAATTCACAATACCAACTGTTTATTTCCTAACCAATTTGCAGTTATTGAACACTGATAAGAAGGAGCTGATGTATGGCACAATCTAGTGTCCACCCTGGTTTAGTGATTAATCTTTTCACCCTGGTCAGAAGAATGGGTGTTCAAACCTCACTTCATAGTAAAATCCTGGCTGGTACCCAGTGCAGTCCCGAGGAAAAGTTACAATACCAGCATCAGACAAGACACTAATCTACAGATGCATCATTTTACTTTAGGGAGAACTGGTCTGACAACCCAAATCATTTTGAAGAGGTGCCACTATAAAACCAGCTTTATTTAAGCCACAAATACTTGCCTAAAAATATCTATTAAGTTTGTAGCCACAAAAACTATAATTTACTAACAGCATAGCTTTTGTTAATTTTGCCAGCAAACAAGCAGCAAATAACCTCCTTACTTATAATGCTAAAAATAATGACCCATAATGTTCTGTTCAATGGCAGAACTGCTTATTATTCTTAGAGTCTTTATGAACCCTGGAGACTCAAACAGTTTGACTTTATTTGAAAAAACAATTTTAATACTTTTCTTTAAATAGTTAAAGTTTAATTTAGATTTTTAAACAATACATCTCCCATTTCCCAAATGTGCTCATTTGTTTTGGGTAAAGATAATTTGTCACATGTACAATTGAAACATACAGTGAAATGCGTCGTTTGCGTCAACAAATGACACACCCGAGGATTGTGCTGGGGGGATCTTGCAAATGTCACCATCAACATAGCATCCCTACCCGTATGTCTTTGGAATGTGGCACCTGGAGGAAACCCACATGGTCATGGGGAAAATGTCCAAACTCCTTACAGACAGCAGCAGAATTGAATCTGGGTTGCTGGCACTACACAAACCTCTACACTACTGCCTGCCCTATGGTTCTATGACCACATTTGAGATAAAACCACTGAAAAGTCTGCACTTCCAGAAATTCTATTCTAATCAGGTTGAAAGCCCTCTCTCAGCCTTGGCCCATGACCTTCTAGAAATTATTCTGACTAGTTGTAGGCAAACTGATCTTCCTACACTTACTATTTTTTACTGGGGCAAGTTACCCGGCAGTAACTTCAGAGAACATGTGATTTATTAATTATAAGTTTCAGATGAAGACTTGAGACAAAGAACAAGTTACAAGCATCATTGCCATTGAAGCATTTAAAAATGGAGCCACAATGGTCTAGAATTGTCTTAATGATTCCAACCAGCACCGAAAATGCAGTAATTACAAGTGCTGCAATTGGTAGATCTCTACAAGATGTGCTATACATTTATATGCAAAAACTGGTCAGAGTTCATAAAATAACCCTTGTATTTTAAACAATTAGCTTGGAGTCTAGCATGCACATAGAAGAAAGCCAAAATGATCAGTCAAAATGATCAAAATGTCAACGCTTCTAGGCAGGTTGGAAATAAGGATCTCGTAGGCTCTATGTCATACAGTAATCCGTTTGCCATCTACTCTCTCTCATAATAACAATGACCTTATTGGACTATCTTTTGAAACCCAAGTGAGTTCTCCAGGCAGCCTGACCAATAAGTCCTCCTTAATGAACTTTGCCAAAACAGATCTTCAGGTACGAATTATTGTATGAAGGACACTGGATGTAAATTGACTCCTGTTTTCTTGTATTACAACTATGACCACACATCAATAAATCCTCAAGTACATTTATAGGTTTGAGGTTATGTCAAGGGTAAGTATTTTTTTTTATGTTACCAGATATTCTGCAGAACATTCTAAAAAGATAGGTAAAACCAGGGGGCATAATTTTAAGGTGATTGGAGGAAAGCAAGGGGAGATGTTGGTAAAAAGAAGTTTTATTTTAATTAACTCAGAGAATGGTGAGTGCATGCAACACTCTGCCAGAGGTGATGGTAGACGCAGATACATTAGGAACATTTTAAGAAACTTAAATAGGCACATGAATTATATAAAAATGGAAAGCTATGTAGGAGGGAAGGGTTAAATTGATGTTGGAGTAGGTTAAAAGGTAAGCACAACATCACGCTGTACTGTTCAATGTTTTAAAATACTGTAACTAATCAACATACATTGAAAAGGAATTTTCTTCTTTGCTAATGTCATTCCGGCTGGAGCCTCGTGCTGCCAAATCCTCCCATTGGTTTGTCACCTCTTCTTCTTCCTCCAACAGCTGATGCCATTGATCAGTTTTACTCTGCAAAGTTAACATTCTGATATCTGGTTGTGTTTGGAATGCAACTCGCTTCTGAACACTGACAGAATTCTGCAACACATACAAAGGTATCTCTGAATAGCATACAGTATTTTTGCTGGTCTATTGTTTATTTATTTATTTTTATTTAGAGATACAGCTCTTAGAGTAACTGGCCTTTCCTGCCCAACAAGCCCACACCACCCAGTTACACCCATGTGACCAATTAACCTGCTAACCTGCAGGTCTTTGGAAGGTGGTAGAAAACAAGAGCACCCTGAGGAAACCCACATGGTCACAGGGGGAACGTGCAAGCTCCTTACAGACAGCAGTGGAAATTGAACCAGGGTTGCTGGTGCTGTAATTTCATTATGCTAACTGCTACACTTCCTGGATTTTAACGCACATTGAATAGCTTTCAACTGAGGGAATGTAGCTAGGTCAGAGCTCTTCAACTCATTGTCAAGTTTCAGGCAGATGGTGCTGAACTAGAAATTGCACAGAACAGGCATAGAACCCCAAAAATGTTTATGCCAATGATGATGCCAAATTCAACTAGTTCCATCTACACATGATCTAATACCCTCTACTCCCTACTGTCCATGTACCTGTCTAAATGCTACTGATGATATGCACACCAGCATTAACCAACAAGCATTCATCACGCCCTTGGACAGCAGCAGTATATGTGTCACCTTGATAATCATTGATAATCCATGCTATTGCAGATACTCCAATCGTTCTTGCCATCTCTCTGATGAAAGATCATCTGGATATGTTCTCTCTTTGTAGATGCTGCCTGACCTGCCAAATATCTCTATCATTTGTGTCATTTAAGCTGGGGATGGTTCACTATTTAAACAAGCAGAGAGGAAGTAAACGTCTGATATGACAGAAATCAAAACAAATAATAATAATAATAGAACAAGAAATATGGATCTATTGTAGACTTTAACTGGTATATTGGAAACATTACTGACAGCCACTGTCCAGAAGTATGGTGGGTTCAGAATGCCTAACTGAAAACAGGAGCTGGTGTAGCTCAGTGTTTGAAATAGTAAAAAGCAGAGAAAATGGGTGTGGAATGGAGAATTAAACATGTAATGGAAGTCTCTCCCATGCAGAACAATCACTTTGTGAACACCAAATCCACACAGGTCAATTACGAAAGATTACTTTTTTTTTTTGCTTCTGACATCCAATACTCCATGCTCCTTTAAATATAGAGCAATCTCTTAAAATTCGTAAAACCTACTCTTCCTAGTCCCTCACTCTATTTAGAAGCCCTTTTACTGCAATGTGAATCTTGACATGCTACAATTCAACATCATTGAACATTTACACATGTGGGATCTTGCTTATCCAGTTCCTTCCCCAAAAAGAAAATTCCTTTCACTAATTCCACTGCCCTGGCTTGTACCTTTGCCTACTTGTAGCTCAAACATCAATCCTACTTATTCAACCTAATTTTCCAACTTTGTTGTTTCTTCAAGATGAGGACACAGAAACAAACATCAAAATGATAATACATCAAAGTAATACTCAGCAGGTCAGACTGCACTTGTAGGAAGAAATATAGTTTACGTTTCGGGTTGGAGGCGTAAAAAGGACACTATGAGGAGGTACAGATTAGGGTAAAAACAAACAGGCTTTTTCCACGGAGGTTTGGTGAGAATAGAACTAGAGGTCACGAGTCAAGGATAAAGATGAAATATTTAAGGGGAACATGAGTGGTGGGGGGACTTCTTCACTCAGAGGTTGGTGAGGGTGTGGAATGAGCTGCCAGTGGATGCGGGTTCAATTTCAACATTTAAGAGAAATTTGTATTGGTACATAGATAGGAAAGGTATGGAGGGCTATGGTCCAGGTGCAGGTCAGTGGGATTAGGCAGCAGAACAGTTCAGCATGGACTAGATGGGCCAAAGGGCTTGTTTCTGTGCTGTGGTACTCTATGGTTCCATGACTAAGAAAGCCTATAGGTAGAGCAAGAGATGTCCCAGAGAGAGGGTGAAACTGCAGTGATCATGGGGATGAGATATAAAAAAGGTTATTTGGTCAAAGTGTCATGGAAACAGTTAGAGGGTGAGAACATGGACAAAAGAATGTAGAGTAGTGAAGTACAGAGCAGGAGGACAAGCACAGTAAGTGAAGCTGTGCATGTCGTCCATTCCCAGTAAGGGGAAGAGGAAAAAGGATGAGCTAATATTACAGATGGATGACTGATGAATCAAATGACCCAAAGTTACAGAGTTTAATATTGACTCCAGAGGCTGTAGTGTGCCCAGACATAAAATGAAGTGCTGTTCCTTCAACTTATGTTGGGCCTCACTATGACAGTACAGGAGTCCAGAGTTCATTTAAGAACGTAGTACTCTTAAAAAAAAGGAATACATCAGTGAGTTGTACTTACCTTCTCAGATTTGCTTTCTATCATAAAAGTCGTACTAAATTAATTCAAGCTTCTAAATCAGAGTCAAGGATACCATGCATGTGTTGCAAATTCACAAACATATTTAATAACATTATACACAAAAAATTAAAGGCTCTGAAATGCAAGATGATGCAATACTAACTGCTGCATTAGTTCCTGTCATGTGCTGCAACTCAGAGCTCCTCTTTGAAACTTCTCCTGCAGCTTGCAACTCCTGTAGTGCACTTTCCTTTAAGGAACCTAACAAAAAAAAAGTTAATAAACTTTTATACAAAATGTGCTTTTTCCAAAAAGGAGTTCAAAATATATATTAAATGTAACTGTGCATTACTTCAGACTATCCCACAGCAGTATTCCACACTCTGGTTGTATATTACCAGCCAAAACAGATACATCTAGATCCCAGAATAAGGGAGGAAACCTATTAAACATGATTATCTTTGGAACATACATAGATTGTTTCTGGAAGCATAAGCTCATAAGTGAAGGACTAGATCATGAAGCTGTGGGAGTAGATAATCACCACTAGCTGTTTAAGTAGTCCAATGCAAAAGCCTGGAAAAAAAAATGAAGTGCTGAATTCTTTCCAATTATTTTTGGTTCTGTTGAAGCATACAAAAATTGTAGATGTTAATCAAACACTATGCCAGTAACCTATCCCCACTCTGTTAAACATCTTCACACAAAACTGAAGTCAGAAGGAAGGCTACTGTGACCACCCATGAACTGATCTTTAAAGATGGAATTACGGAAGCATATGGACTACCTGACTTTACAAATAGGGACGTTAGAAACAATATAGCAACAGCAAAAAAATCATATTCTGGCAAGACCTGGAGAACTGTGTGAAGTTCTAAATACTGCCCATTAGAAAATGACAAAAGTCTCACGGCAGTACAGGGGCTCACCAGGAAGGAAATCGGTTATGGTGAAATATATAAAAAGATAGAATTTTTTTCCCCATTAGAGAAGAACAAATGAGGTGCCATTGGAATATTAATAGAATAGTGGTATTCAAAGTGAAGGGTTTTGACATTTCTTGTGACAAGTAGCTCACTATGTAGAAGTCATAATTTTACATTTATTAGCAATAGTAAAGATAAAATGAGGATTATTAAAGATCTGGAATAAAATAACTTAGAAAAAAAGAATGCCAGGATCATAAATTAAGGTAATAAAGTTAATATTCCATAAAGTTAGGAAACTGGGTGTAGACTCAATTAAGACTAATTTGCAGAGACGTCAGAGGAAAGGAGGCAAAAGCAAACATAAAATGGATTTGGGGCCGAATCATAAAGTGCTATGAATATTTATTGATGATCCACTATTAGTTGAAAAGTAATCAGGAATGAGAACTGTGTTACCCACTCCAAGGTCGCTGCCTGCCTGCTGAGTATTTCCAACAACTTGTTTTTATTCCAGATTCTCACATTCTGCAAATTTATATTTTTCAACTCGAGCCCTTAGAAGACTCTGTGAAGGGTCCACATCCAGAACACTAACATATTTATTATACAAAGACATGGATTGACAGGCACAAATTCCAGTGTTTTCCTATCACTGATTCGTATTACCTGAAGTTTTTTGTTTAAATCACACAAAAGAAAACCTAATACTTTGTAAATTAAAGCCGAGGTAAAAACTGGAATAATTCCCTTTACATAATCCATTTGTAAACCCATGGAGGTGAAGTAATAAACAACATTCTCACCCAAGGGGAAACTTGATAGTGACTTGTTTGTAGAACATTTTTCACTTCTCTCTGGAACCTTAAGAATGGAGCAATTTGAAATAAAGAACTTGAAGGAAAAACAGAGTTATCTAAATATGACTTAATTAAAAAAGGAAATTATTTTAAAAATTGCAGCAAACTATGAATATGCATCATTTTTCCAATTTTCATCCATAGAGCTACCCCACCACTTTACATGCTGTCAATTAACTAAAATTCCTCCATTTCCCAGAAGTCTAAAACACCACTCTGCTTATATTGCACCTACATGCACATTGTAAAGACAATGAGTCAGTCACACTGCAATGAATTCATCTTGTTTACAACATTGTAACAAAAATAATCTTTGTAAATTTATCTCCCTGTTTACATGGATTGCTGTTACCTCTTTAGGTTCATTTATTTCATCTAACTTCAGCAAAATCAAAAAGGGCCAGAATTAGAAGAGAGAAATACATAGGCAAAAAAAGGAGTGAAAGTACGACAGATAATATCTAAATTCTTGTCATTGAGAAAGAGAAAACCACCTCTGGGGTCTGGGTTACTTTTCCCATTTTACTATCTTCATCCTTGCATTCAAATCTCTTCATTTATGAAGATCAGAGATTTGGCTCTCACCTGTTCTCTACTCCTCCACTCTTCACATTCTGAAGTTCTTTCTGAGTTTTTTTTTATTCTGATGAAAGGTCATTGACCTGAAATGATGACCTTTCTTCCATTCAATAATATGATGCCATATTCACCAAATAATTTTCCAGATTTCCAATATGGTAATTGCTTGCTTCTGTAGGTTACATGCACTTTATTGTATATGTAAAAGACCATCCACTTAAGTTGTACATCTGACTGCTCCCAGCTTTGTTAGATGTTAACCCATGTTAACTTCAATGCTTGTTACTTCTTACCCTTTCCATTCTCAGAATGTCAATGTTTCAACAATTGAAAGCATTTTACAGGCTTGCTTTTATGGCAAGAGATTTGCTGTTTTTTGCTTCTATTTTAAATCTTAATCTTATTTATTCTTTATTTGAGTCATTATGATAGGTGCACAAGTTGGTCTGAACATTCAGGTGTCAGATGTCTATAAAGGAAGCACAAATGTTTCAAGATACGCAAGGGAGATGAAGATCAATACAGGCTCTGTAAACATGGGTTCCAAATATCATGATTTGCATAGATTTTTTTTAAAAACATTAAATGTTACCAGCCTACTCACATTATGTCCTTTAGATGCTGATTCCACTTTTGGTCCTTTGGCAAGGATTGGACTTTCTCTCTGGGAATCAATACGATCTTCTGGATTGACCATAACCGTGTTCACGGAATGGGAGCTGGGCTGAGAACTGAGCAGATTCACCCCTTGGATTTGACACTTGTACTTGGCAGGGTGGTATGGGGACTGCAAAGGAATAGCAGGCCGAATAGGTTCCCCAAGCTGCAGTGCATTAGTGTTTGGTCCAGTGGAATGAGTTGCAGGAGGCAAGATAGCTGGAGACTCTTCTGTATGGAAAAACAGTTTTTTTTCCTCTTAAGAAGATATTGATGCAGTGCTATATAATTTATTGTAGTATTGTGAGGCATGGCGATTTGTTTTTGATCTTCATGCCATAATTTGCAAAAAGGTAATCCTACAACAGAGTACACCCTGCCCCTTATAAATCAGTCTTCCACTATCAAAAATTGCAGTATAAATGCTAGTGAAGTTCAAGAAATCAAGAATGTCTTCATCACATATAGGATGAACATCTTCATTTTTGTTTGATTTGTGGGATGATTCTTGTTTGATATCTGGCAATTATCTTACATCTAATGCCCAAGCTGTAGCAAACCTTTATGACCAATACTGACTTGATGCAAGTTTCTCTCTAATCTAAACATCCAAGGTCATACCCTGTACCAGGCTCACTACAGTCATCAGTATTTTAATCCAGGTCTTCATAAAAGGGTTTTGGCGATGAGAAACTCAGCCTGGTCTCACCCAAATATACAAGTTCACAACAGTAATATCAATAAAAACATTGAACAGATGCTTCAAGCTCACCCGGCTGAGCTCACCAACACACTGGTTAGGATTTTACTATGTCAGGGCATCTACAAGTTTTTGCTGTACCCTTGTAGTTCAGCAAATTACTGAATGGCATGTTGATAATGGCTCAAAAGAAACGGTTGTGAATGAATACGCCAATCATCTCCTCAACATGGTGGAATAGCTGAGGAATAAGCAGTGCAAGTACAAAGGAGAAAGATTCGTTAATTTAAATCAGGTAGTGGGAGAAATATATTGTTTTTAAAAACATCTAAGTACTGTAGTAATTTACAGTGGCAGAGAAGCAAACACTCAGTACTGTAATTAGCACAGTCCTCATGAAGGGTCTCAGCCAAAGCACTGACTGCTTATTTCTCTCCTTGGATACTGCCTGACCTGCTGAGCTCCTCCAGCATTTTGTGTGTGTTTGGTAATTAATAATTATCTACTTATGATGACACACAACTTTCCTAGTGAGGTATAAGGAAAATGAAGAAAGTGTTACTGGCAATGGATCCCAAAACCCCACTACAAGATTGCCCAGATATGTCCAAACTAGGGGATCTTGGAGATCATTTCACAGTGTTAAAGGTAGAAACTATTCTTGTAATTGGGTAAGCATTTCAAACATTGGAACCAATGGGATTATGAACAGAGAACAAGGAAGCAGCTGTATCTTAAATTGATCCTTTTGGCTGGGATGAGTCTGACAAGTCAGATGGTTTCCCCATCATATGATTAGAGATGTACTATATTAACAGTGAAGCCATTGCCTGACTATTTTGATACAAAAAACTGAAAAAATATTGACAAAACCTAACTTCCTCTTAATGGCCATCTGATAAGTTACCACCTGAAGTATTACTTAAAAACAGAACTATTGCTACATTCCTGAATGATTACACTGATATTTGTTCTGATTTGTTAAGTATAAGCTAGGTCTGGAGGCGATGACTTCATTACAGATGTAAAATACTAAATAAGCTGATTTAAATCAAAGAGAAAATAAATATTTACACATTTTAATAACAAAACAGAGACAAGCAACTTGTGTGCAACATGACTCAATGCTTTCAATACTGGTACAGTAGTCCACTGCAATAAAAGTACCTGATACATTGTCAATGTCTGAGCTTAATTGACTACGGTAGATTTAAACTGGATGAACAGGTTTAGTTTATTCAGCACTTCCATCCACAATAAAATCAGAAATGGCTAGAAATACTCAACAAACAAAGCAGTATCTGTGGAGAGACAAATGATCCTTCACTGGAACTAGAAAATTATGGGGCTTATACACACCCAAATCCACTTACACAAACACGAGGAAATCTGCAGATGCTGGAAGTTCAAACACACACAAAATGCTAGTGGAACACAGCAGGCCAGGCAGCATCTATAAGGAGAAGCACTGTCGACATTTCGGGCCAAAACCCTTTGTCGGGAAGGATCTCGGCCCGAAACGTCGACAGTGCTTCTCCTTATAGATGCTGCCTGGCCTGCTGTGTTCCACCAGCATCCTGTCTGTCATTCTTTTGCAAAGAAGAGGTCTTCATTTTGCATTGAAAACAAATAGTCTATACGGTGGAAAAAATCCTAAGGCAACTTTATGGTTGGAACCTTGGGATTCAACTCCACAATCTCCTGGGCATAAATAATTATAGCACGTTCCACATAGACAAAGGAGCTCCATAACAAAAACAACAAAAAAATAATCAAACTACCCCTAGGACCGTACTTGTTTCCGAACAAAGATAATTTTGATGCTTACTTCCTGATTTCAGAATTTCTTCCTGATTAGCATTGTGTCGAATGACAGAGCCAGCAGGAAACGAGCAAATCCCATTTTCCCTTCGGGTCTCCAGCTTCGACTGTTTTTCTGATTGCTGGCCACTACTCCATCGAATTTCAGGTAGGTCTCAAAACAAAAATAATAAGCAGATTTTATTTTTGAAAATACCAAAGACAAGACTTTGTATAACTTTAATTATATTTGAGGCTCCAACAAATGAAAAAAGAACACAGAGAAATTGCTCAGTCTGGAAAAGTGTGAAGTGATTCACTTTGGAAGGTGAAACGAAGGCACAGAACAGGGTTGATTCTTAGCAGTGTGGAGGAACAGAGGGATCCACACCCATAGATCCCTCAAAATTGCCACACAACTTGATAGGTTGGCAAGGTATGGTGTGTTGGACTTCAGTAGTTGGGGAATTGAGTTCAAAGGCTGCAAGGTAGTGTTGCAGCTCTACAAAACTCTGGTTAGAACACACCTGTGTTCAGTTCTGGTTCTCATTATAGGAAGGATGTGGAAGCTTTAAAGAGAGTGCAGAGATTTACCAGGATGCTGTCTGGATTACAGAGCACATCTTACAAGGACAGGTTGAGCAAACTATGGAGTGAGGGAAGATAAGAAGTTACTTGATAGAGGCGTTTAAGATGTTAAGCACAGACTGACTGAACAGACAATACCTTTTCCCCCAGGTCAGAAATGGCTAATAAGAGAGGACATAGTTTTAAGATGATTGGAGGAAAGTTTGGGGGAGGGGGAGGTGTCAGAGAGAGGAGTTGTGTTTTTTTTAATATAAACACTCAGTGGTAAGTGCATGGAACATGGATAAAAATTATGGAGGGTTTAATGGGAGGGAATACCATGATGGAATAGTGGAGCAGACTTGATGGGCTGAATGGCCTAATTCTGCTCCTATGTCTTATGGGAAGGGTTAGATTGACCTTAGAGTTGGCAGAACATCGTGGGGTGAAGGACCTATAATGTGGTGTAATTTTCTATGTTCCATTTCATAAAGGAGTTTCTAATATAAAGTACACAGGAGAGAGAGTACAATTACAACAGGCCTCTTATTGAGAAAATGATGCAATATTTACCTGTATCCACTCTGTGGCTATATGTACAAGCAGATTCACCAAGTCGAATGAGTTCATTAGTGGATGCAGATCCACCTTCATCCCACGTAGGGACTGAAGATGATGAACTAGACCAGTTACAAACAATATTTCTTATTAGCAGAGCAAACAATTATGAATCTTAAGTTTAAAGGACAATCTAGATCACATTCCCAACCTCATACAGGCTTAACCATAGACAGCACAGTGACTAGGCAATTAGTGCTAGTGCCTCCTTGAACCTGGATTCAGCATCATCCATGGGTTATTTCCACATGAAGTCTGCATGTTCTTCCCATGACTATATGGGTTTTTATTATGTGCATCAATTTCTACCAAATACATGCTAGAAAATTAATTCATTACTATAGTAGTGGTATCATTTGCCTGGTTGGTACCCAGATTAAAACTTTTCAATGTATCTCAGTATATGCAATAATAATAAACCACTTTCAATACCCAAAGAACTAATTACTATGAATTAACAAGGACAAAGGATCAAAAGGAGAGATTGATCCTAATGTGTGAAAGGTTAAATTGCAGGGGTATAAAGAACAAGGGGAAAAATAGGATAATACGATTGTTCCTTTGAAAGCCAGCATAGTCCTCAATGGGCTGAATAGCTACCTTTTGTGTCATCATGAAGAGTATGAGTTTTTGTTCACTTGACATTTAGTTTTTTTTCCTCAACTATTATATTGAGAGAGCCTACTAAACTTAAATTATTTGTAGCCCTTGCCAACCAACCACTTTCCCACTTAATCATGGTGCCAACCCAATTAGCCACATCCCCCCCATGAATCATCTCCAATCCTTCGTTAACAAAGCCTTGCGAACTCATCATACAGTGAATGTATATTGTGATATGGTAGGTACTGATCTACTTTTAGGCCATTAAGTCAAAACATTCCCCTCCACAGACCCTGGACATCCTTTCACAGGAAAATGTTCCAATGTCTGAGATTGGTGCTAGTTGATGTAGCAACATCTGATAGAAAGAACACTGATCTCCCCTTCAAATAATGCCATTAAATCTATTGTGTCCATAGTTTCTTGGTGCTTGCCTTACGGAAGTGATTCAGTGCACCTTTGATTACAGGAAAAACTCCATACATCCAGAAAATGAACTCAACTCTTTTGATAAGTGGTCTCCTGGTCCAGGTAACTTTTCTTTATGTGAGGCTCCTAGTTCCTCCTGAAGTACACCTCTAATTACAGATATTGCTTCACTGGATAGCAGGTCAGGATCATCTGTTTAAAAATATTATTAATAATATTAATGCTGCTTTCATTGAATGCTTTAATAGACATGACAATAAAGCTAATTTTAATCTTAGATTGACACAATCAAAAGATGGGTTTACAGAAGGTTGAAATGGGAATAAAAATATTCTATTATTCAGAAAAGATTTCATTTGGATTGATATTGCATTTGATCTACTACGGTGCTTCTCATTACAAAATGTTGCCTGGCAAAGTATGATAAAATGTATAGCATAGAAAAAGAACATGTAATTCTATTGGTTACACCAGTGCTTAGGCTCTAAACTATTCCCAGGAGTCTCAGCCAAACCTTCAGAAAGTATTGCATTTTTTCCATATTAATCTGGACATCATGGTGTATTCATAAGTGGGCAAAGGAAATGTTTCAAAGACAACATCAAAATCAGCCTGAAGAAATTCAATATTACATTCAAGAATGGGGAAGACATTGCGCTCAATGGATAGACCTGCAGGAAATCTGTTCAAGGGGGAGCTGCACTGCATGAAATTGACCTCCACTGAGCTGCAGAGACCAAGTGGCAGCTGTGAAAGGAAGGACTGAACAACTACAGTCACCATTTACTCTTGGCCACACTGCACCTGAATGTGGATCCCAGATCGACCTCTACAGACACCCGAGGACACACCAATAGACAACCCCTTAGGACAGGGGTTCCCAACCTGGGGTCCATGGTCCTCTCAGTTAATAGTAAGGCTCCAAGGCATAAAAAGGGTTGGGAACCCTTGCCATAAGAGAACATCATACTCAACATGAGTGACTGCACTACTAGAACAGCTCACCACAGTAATAGACCCTTTAGCCTGCCACGTCTGTACCAACCATGATACTTATTTAAATTGCACATCTGACACCATGTAGTCTGTATCACACAATTCCCTAACTATCCATGTGTCTGTCAAAATGACTCTTAACAATTGCTATTGTATCTGCTACCACCAGCTCCCCTAGCAGCCTGTTCCAGGTGCTGTGTAAAAAGACTTGTTACGTAAGTATAATTTAAATCTTGCCCCTCTCATCTTAAAGTGATGCCCTAATATTTGACATTTCCACCTGGAATGAAGACCAACTATTCGAACTATGCCGCTCATAAATTTTACATACTTCAGCCTCTGACAATCCCAGTCTGTCCAATCTCTCCTTACAGCAAATATTCTCTAGTCCAGGCAATATCCAGTGAACCTCTTCTGCATCCTTTCTAAAGATTCCCTACACATCCTTCCTGTAAAGTGACAGCCAAAACTGCATACAATATTCCAAATGTGGCCTAACCAAAATTTGCAACTTTTTGATGGATCATAGTACAAGCAATAATAATAAACCAGTTCCAATTCCCAAAGACGTTAGTAGATTAACTAATTACAATGAATAGCTGCAACTTTTCTACCCAGTAAGCAGACCAATGAAGGGAAACATGCCATACTCCTTGTGTTGCCACTTTTAGAGAGCTATGGACTGTCACCTCAAGATTCCTCTGCATATCAATGCTCCCAAATCCCCCACCGTTTTCCACAAACTTTCCTCTTACATTTGACATCCTAAAGAGCCACACCTTACACTTGTCAGAATTAAACTCTGTTTACCATTTCTCTGTCCGCAGTTTCAACTGGTCTATGCCCTGCTGAATGCTTTGACACTTCTTCACTCAACACAACTCCACCAAGTTTTGTGTCATCCCACCAACAGTTTTGTCCAATTCATTTATATCGTAAACAATAAAAGTTCCAGCACCAATTGTTAAGGAACTCCACTGGTTACAGACCTCCTTCCTATCACCAGCCCTTTTTTCTTCTATAGCTAAGCCCAACATATGAATCCAAATGATACAACCCAAACCATTAAAAATGGCATGGCATGCCTTAGACTCATGATCTATAACACCAAGCATAAAAGCTGTAGGTGGAAATTCCACTACATGTAGATTCTCCATCATTCAGATTTGGAAAAATAATTTTTGTATGTCTGTAATATTAAACCTGATTTTGAAATTTACAAGCATTTGTAAGTGCCAACTTTTATAAGAGGGATCCAAAACAACATAAGCAGCCCTATTTCACCAGACATTAAAACATCAGGATCACAATTTGTTACTTTCCAAATGAGGAAAAACACTCAAAATTTATATCAGTAGGTCAAATTCACACTTTTGTTTCTTTTGTAGTCATGTTGGAAACAGGTGATCAGGTGATTGCCATGACTGAATTAAGTTTCTTTCCCATACCCCCATCCCACAAGTAGATTACTCAGACTCCAAAGTAAGTTGCCCTGCTCGTCTTTTACTAAATGTAAGAAAACTACTTACTGTGCAACACACACAAAATGCTGGAGGAACTCAGTAGGTCAGGCCGAATCTATAGAATCTTTTTACTCCTCTCTTTAGATGCTACCTGACCAGCTGAGTTCTAGCAGCATTTTACGTGTGTGTTGCTCTGGATTTCCAACATCTGTAGAATCTCGTGTTTATTACTTACCAGGCTGCGAGGATTCCTCACTTATCTGTTCTGTGAGATATTCCAGTAAACCATCAAATATTTCCAACAGATTGCGGATACTTTCTTTGTTATTCTGAATAATATTCTCTCCTGGGTAAGTGAGGGGAAAGTATTGATCAGATTAATATAGAAAGGTTACTTTTCAGTTTCACTCTCAAGTTATATCATCCCAATCATTCATTACGTGCCATGTTTTATGAGATTATGCATCAGCTGCTCATACAACTATCCACCGCCTACTCCCATGGGTTCACACGATCCTGATCAGCTGGCTAAGCAAGTGCTACACCTTGCCGAAGGGTGACCTGCAGACTAGTGGAGGGAAGGAGTGCCTTGCACCTCCTTTGGTAGAGATGCATCTCCACCCTTGTTACATCTATATATACAAGAAAACATGTCAGTTCTCAACATTCCTTCAGAACCTTACAATAGTTTTAGTGTTGCCACTGGTGTTATAAATCCTGAACATTTCTGCATTCAACTGAAGCATTGTGAAGTTCACTTTGAAAATCAATACATAAGGTTGCTTCATTTATTACTGACCGGTTATGTGAGACAAACTGATTTGCAAGTAATCCAAAGCCAATGAATCTATCACAGCTTGTACATTATGGGCATCATCTTCTTGGCTTTTGGGGGTAGTGATGTAATCTGTAATAGAGCAAATGGATAATTACAGATTTGCTCAATGTCGTGCAGTATAAACCTCTAAAATTACTCCAGTACAGAGCCAAATTTATTTCATGCTAATCATCATTCATGGCTCACTCACCTGGGACCTTTTCACCGAGAATAGCTTCATAAAGTGCAACAAACACGCTTGCGTCACACTCACAGAGCTTTGTCACCCTCCGATTGATGTGGCACTTGCTAAGAAGATCATTGGCAACAGTAATCCACTCTAAAGAGGGGTAGAAAAAGAACAAATTCAGCACACAATATGTTGCACCGTGATACAGAGAACATATCCGGAGATAGGTAAATATAATTAACAAGATGTCATCTCCAAGAGCACAACATTTATTGGGATATGCTGGATGAAACTGCACTGGCTAGTACAACACTCATCACCCACATTTGATTACCATGAAATAAAGTGACTTACTGGCTTATTTCACGTTGGCGAGATTGAAAAGGGCCAGACTTGGCAAGGATAGTAGATTCTCTTCAATGAAGAATATCAGTGCATCAGTTACATTTCAGTGATGATCTGACATTTTCATCATCACTGAATTTTTTATTTCAGTATTATTTAATATAATGATTGTAAACTCTACACACCCATGGTGAGATCTGAACTTTTACTTCTGGAATATTCATCTCATAACCCAGCATTTGGCTACTCTCAGGAGTACGTTTATTTGTCATGTGTACACCAAAGCCTACAGTGAAAACATTGGTTGTATTAACAACCAGCACACCTATGGATGTGCCAAGGCACCACACATTCTAGTGGCAAAATAGCATGCCCAGGATGTTCAACAGAGCAACACTGAACAAGACAAGCAACAAAGCACAACCCACAAAATAAGCCCCATTCCTCCATCTCACACACAGGACAGATGAATATATACTTGGCACCATCTGCATACATTGGTAAATGTTGCACATTAACTCTGAAATCGTAGTGGTAATATAGGGCACAGTGTAAATAAAGAGGCCTGCAAAGGTTGTATATTATTTATGGGGGGATCTTTGGTATAAAGCCAGGTATTACCAATCCGAATATTATATACAGGTCAGGTTATCCTGGCAAAGAAAGACATTCTTCTAACAGAGAGACCACATAGGTTCACTGGATTGATTCCTTGGTTAGGCTAGGGATGTCGTGAAAATTGTTCTACAAGGAGAAATTAAGCAGACTGGGCCCACATAATTTAAAAGTGAAGGGAATCTCATTGAAACACACAAACCTGTTGCAGGGCTTCATTGAGTAGAAGCTGGGTGAAACTTCCCCTGCTGGAGTCTCTCTCAAAGTATGGTCACTAACTCCATCTAAGGAGGTCAGCTATTCAGGACCAAAAATCCTTTGCCAGAGAGCGGACCGTCTTTGAAATAATCTACTTAATAGTGCTGTTAAAGATCAGGCACTACTATTCTTACAGTACTCTGTTCCTAATTTAGGACAGAGATCTATAGGAAATATAGAGATATGAGATTAATAAAGTGGCATTGATCAGCTATTATTTTATTGACCTGTGATGGATACGGAAGGAGACAAAATGGTCTACTCCCATTTCTAATTATGTCGACCTTATTATTATTCTTCACGGTTCTTGGTTTAAAAAAACCCTTGGTCAAGGGTTAGAAGGCAGCTGTACAACTAATTAAAAAGATCAAATCTTACTTCAACATGAGTTGACTCAATACTCTGTCATTGTTGATGACAAATGTTTATTTTTAAAGAACAAGTACATTATGATCCATAGCAAGTTCCAACATTGTGCAAGTTATAAACTTTTTTTTGCTATTTTGTTTTAAGGCAGCCAGGTCTTCTAGATGTTTGAAAGCACAATGCCATCCAACAAATCCAAACCAAATTGCTGGATAAATCATACAGAGTTTCTCTGTTTGCCCATTGTGAAGACTCCTCCTCCCCACCCTCCTAGCTCCTCGTGGACACACAAACTCAAAGAAACAGAGTGATGCAGATTTAAATATAGCCACTGCGAGTCCTTCAAACCAGGGTGGTGGGGGAAGTAATCCAACAAGAAAACTAGGTTTAAAAAATCTGTGCAATTTACTAGCTTTAGAAGCTTCCAGTTTAAGCACAACCAAGGTTAGCTACAGCTAAGCAGGAAGAACCCATCTCCCATTCATTGAGTTCCAGATCCCATCAATAAGCCAAGCCATTTAGCTAATCAACAACCTGGAGTTGCAGTGGAGTTGTCTGGCTTCACATATCAGGCTTATAGAATCACCTGCTCAAATCTCATAGTATTAGACATAAACAAAATTAACATGAAGACAGCCCTTACTGCTTTCTCCCTTCCCAATGCTTCTTAAAGGGTCAACCACACATCAATAAATACCTCAGGATGTGATTAACCTAGAGAGGAAGAAGTAAAGATTCACAAGAACATTACTTGGACAGAAGGACTTGAATTATAAGGATAGATTAGGCTGGAACCATTTTCCTTGGAGTAAAGGAGGCTGAGGAGTAATTTTATGGAGGCATATAAAATCATGTGGGGCATAGGAAAGGTAGTCACAGTTTATCCTCCAGGGTAATGGAGTCTAAAACTAGAGGGTGTAGATTTAAAGTGAGAGGGTATGGGGGTATATATAGAGAGGACGTGGTAGAGGTCAGTATAACCTCTGTAGAGGTCAGTATAAAAATATTTAGAAAGATTCACGAATAGGAAAGGTTTAAAGGGATATGAACCCGTGCAATGGGACTAGCTCAAGAAGACACCTTGATCGGTATGGATGAATTGGGCTAAAGGGCCGGTTTCCAAGGAAAATAAAGCCACCAAGCTTACATTCTGATGCACCATCAATAACTCTCTCTGAGACGTAAAGGCGAGATATCGGCTTTTATTGACTGGAAGAAGGAACAAGCAGTGGTTGACTACCATACTACATCCTGGAGACAGAGAGGCCGGGCTCAGACCTCAATCGCCTTTATACCGGGGTCTGTGGGAGGAGCCACAGGAGCAGTCAGCAGGGGGCGTGTCCAGACAGGTATATGTAGTTCGCCACACATTCCCAATTCAATTCCCAGGTGTACAGAGAAGTGAGAAACTCTCATCATAAATTGTTTACAGACCAACAGGGCAGCCACTTGGGATTAGGAATACAGGTTGGTAAGACACCAACATGGACCAACAGGAATAGAAGGCTTTTTGTATTACAGGTCAAGTGTCAGCAATAAAGCTCCATTCCAACAGACAGAAATGTTCATATTTAAAATCATTGCTCTTAGGCAGAATTAGCTGGGATGTCAGTTCCAAAAATTAAAATATTGATTATGTTTTGATGTGCAGTACACATTACAAATAAAGATAATCTTCAAGTTATCATTTTGGATATTTCAGACCACCTCTGCAACTCCTTAGCCTGGTTTGTCCCTTTTCCAATTCAATGCTCAAGACTGAATAATGATTCATATTTATTAATAGTTATCTTCAGCCACCTTTGTGACTCTCTCACACAGAGTGTATTCTCTCATGCGTGCTTGCTTTCTCTGCTCTTCAAAATTCCCAAACTCATTCTGGTCTCTTATACACTTCAGACCTTACCATAAAAAATACTGCTGGAATGCTATTAATCAACTCTGTCCCCTCACTCAACTCTAACTTATTCCAATCTGAACTTGAAGCTTTCCCTACCCTAATAACCAACCCTGACCACTGCAAATCAGTATTTCAGTTTTTTTTTATTCTAAAGTTTTTATTTCCAATAATACCTCTGCAGGTGTTTATTTATCCCATCTACTTAGCCTACTCAAATGAAATATAAAATACCTCTTGCTTCAGGTACCTTTCCAAGCTCAGATAGGGCACTTAAGTAGAAGATTGAGAGGGGAATTGATCAAGGTATTTACAATTATGAGGGTATAGAGATGGTAAATAGATATGGTTATAGTATCTAGCAGGTTTGGATAGATACGTGGATGGTCCCAGTGCAAGTCGACAGGAATAAGCAGTTTAAATGGTTTCAGCAAGGGGCCTGCTTCTGTGCTGTACTTTTCTAGGACTCTAGAAAAAACACTAAGAAATGCTACAATTAAACAGCTCTCAACTGAACTAATTGAAAAAAACTGTACCCATGCACATTTCACAATGTCATATACTTCAATAATGATAATGTAGATTTAAATACAGCATTTCTCGTGGATCAATGGATGGCACACTTAACTCTGAATTATACTGTGGGATGAAGAGACAATAGATTTATAGAAACAGCAAAGATGTTGTGATCAGTGTTCTGGAATAATAATATTCATCTGTCGATCTACCTTATTTTGTGGAATTTTGATATTTTCTACATCATAGCAAAGACTACTCTAGTCTTACACTTCGATGCTGATATTAGCAACTCCATTTTGTTTTTGGTTTGATTATTCCCAGATCAATATTCCTAGTGTTTGCTGCAAAATGGATTATGCTAATTCAAGTTTAAAATGTGGAGTCTACATCATTCCCTCAGCCATCTGTAATCTCCTGCCACCAACTATTCAGTGATAACTTGCATCCTTAACCAAATGTTCTCTCTGAGCCCACAACCTACTTTAGAACAATTTCTTTCAGCAGGTATGTATAACAACACAAGACAGTATGCAAATAATGGATAGAATGAACCACTTAATCAGATAAACCAGCTAATAGAAACATAGAAAACCTACAGCACAAAACAGGCCCTTTGGCCCACAATACTGTGCCGAACATGTACTTCCTTTAGAAATTACCTAGGGTTACCCATAGCCCTTTATTTTTCTAAGCTCCATGTACCTATCCAGGAGTCTCTTAAAATACCCTATTGTATCTGCCTTCACCACTGTTGCCGGCAGCCCATTCCACGCACTCACCCCTGACATCTCCTCTGTGCCTTCTTCCAAGCACTTTAAAACTGTGCCCATTCATGTTAGCCATAATGGCTGAGAAACTTTACCACCATATAATAATTAATCAAGTCGGCATATATTATGGGGACAATAAAGAAGAACAAAAAAGCACAATGTATACAAAATCATTCATAGCTTCAAGCCATCTTAAAGTACAAAGTTCAAAGTAAATTTATTACCAAAGTACATATATATTACCATTTACAACCCTGAGATTAATTTTCTTGTGGGCATGCTCAATAAATCCATAATAGAGTCAATGAAAGACCACACCATCTAGAGAATTCAACCAGCATGCAAAAGACAAGAAACTGAGCAAATAGAAAAAAAATAACAATAATAAATAAATAAGCGATAAAAATTAAGAAGATGAGCTGAAGAGTCCATAGGTTGTGGAAACATTTCAGTGATGGGACGTGAAGTTGAGTCAAGTTACTCCCTTTGGTTCATGAGCCTGACTGTTGAGGGGTAATAACTGTTCCTGAACCTGGTGATGGGAGTCCTGATGGCTGCAATGAGAAGAGAGCATGACCTAGGTGGTGTGGGTTCCTGATGATGGATGCTGCTTTCTTGCAACAACACTTTCACATAGATGTGCTCAATGGTGGGAAGGGCTTTACCTGTGACAAACTGGGTATGTATATAAAAGTCAACCCAAGTAAAATACACAGGTTCATAGTTGAGGGATTTCCAATGCTGAATAAGAAAACAAAATGTTTGTGCCAGTCAGTGGCACAAGCATCTATGAAATGATTAAATAATGCTTTTGTAATCTGAAAGTACATTTACATACTTGAAAAGTGGCAGCTCTAACAGTACAGCATTCCAAGGAAGTGTTGGCTCAGATTATGGGCTCGGCTTGAAATTCTGGGGGGGGGGGGGGGGGGGGGAGTGAAAGAGATGTTTTAAAAAGCATAACTAATTTCAGAAGTAAGAGTGCTATGCATTGAATCAAAGCCAACATGTAAATGAATTTAAGCCATTTGAATACAGCAATGAATCCATTTTCTTGAAATCATTTGACTATACCAGTCCCAGTGTTTAATGACAAAATTTACTCAAATTTTCCATTGCAACAGCTAGGTAGTCACTGGGAAGTATATTAGTTCAAGTCACAATTACAACAATTTTTTTAAACCCGGAAATTACCATCAATGATTTTAACATAATCTGCATACACAAAATCAGGCATCCTTCTCAAATTGACATTGACAAGGTATGGAAGCAAGTAACCTCCCTACCTTCAGGGCCAATAAAAAGGAAACAAAACTAATGAGAGGGAACAAAATTCTAATTTTAGTGGCCAAATGTACTGTATTGGTCACTAACTAGGGATGTGGTGAAAATTAACTTGTGATTGATCAATGAATAAAAACAAAACAAAGTGTTCAGATATTTAGCTAATAAGCATAATCAGAATGGATTTTATGGCACTTAATATTCTTAATCTATATTATTCCCGCTTGCTCATTGTGGTGAACTACATATACCTGTCTGGACTGCTCCTGTGGCTCCTCCCACAGACCCCTGCTGACTGCTCCTGTGGCTCCTCTCACAGACCCCTGTATAAAGGCGATTGAGGCCTGTGCCCGGCCTCACTCTCCAGGATGTAGCGTTGTTCATTCTTCCAGTCAATAGAAGCGATATCTCGTTCTTACGTCTCAGAGTGAGTTATTGATGGTGCATCACTCATAAATAGTTGTACTGCTTGTAATAGCAAATGCTTATCTGTGTTTTTCTCTTAGTCATACATGTTTAAATCTAAGTTCCCACTAATCTATATACAACTCAGTTTAGAGGTGTAATGCGTTCTTGGAACCATGAAAAGGTTTTGCTCAACAACAGACAGAAAATGCACTAAAGATGTGACGGTGACCTGGAAAGAACTCAATGGCCCATTCGATTCCGCACAAATACTGTCCCTGTGCATCACAACAAATATACTAGCCTCTCCACACCCAGGTCAGGAGTCCTAAGACGGAACAAACTTTATCAGGTTGTGACTATTACGCGGTGATCGCACATCCAGGACAAGTGTTACAATAACTTCAGCCACTTAAGTGTATTTTTTGTTTCATTTTTATCCATAGATCTGTCCAAGCTAATTTCACCCTCAGTTAAAGGGTAACAAGTTTGGTTATTAAAATTAGTGCACAAAAAAACACAACATTTCGACTCATTATTCCAAACGGCACAGCACAGCACAGCACTTACATATAATGGAAGCAGCACATTTTGGAACACTATACTGGTCTTTGATCACCGTTACATAACGACTCGGTTCCAATAATAGAAATGTTAAAATACGTAGAGCCGTGGAATTGTATAATTCACGAGGATTTTGCGAAGATTCGGCATGACATCCAAAACCTTGACAAACTTCTATAGATGTGTGGTGGAGAGAACTTTGATTGGCTGCATCACAGCCTGGTATGGAAACACCAATGCCCTTGAACAGAAAGTTCTACAAAAAGTAGGGGATACGGCTCAGTCTATCACGGGTAAAGTCCTCCCAACTCATTGAGCACATCTACATGAAACGATGTCGCAGGAAAGCAGCATCCATTATCGGGTACCCCCACCACCAAGGCCATACTTTCCCCTCACTGCTGCCATCAGGAAGGTGGTACAGCAGCCTCAGGGCTCACACCACCAGGTTCGGGAATCAGACTCTTGAACCAAAGGGTCAACCTCACCTGCCCCATCACCGAAAAGATCCCACAACCAATGGACTTAATGACTCTTCATCTCATGTTTTCGTTATTTATTGCTTCTATCTTCTGTATTTGCACACTGGTTGAACGCCCAAGTTGATGTGGTCTTTCATTGATTCTATTATGCTTATTATTCTGTTATAGATTTTTAAAATATGTCCGCAAAAATGAATCTCAGGGTTGTATATGGTGACATATGGACTATGATAATATATTTATTTTGAACTTTAATAAAAACATTCAATAAACCAAGCCCAGATTGTAAATTCACAATGTTACGTCAATGACCCACATTAGCAATTCCAATTAAGTCAATGCAAATATCACTGTAGTTACACCCAGCGTAGCTTCATACCGTTGTCAGGCAAAAATCCGACTTAGAATAAATCAGTATTAAAAGTGGAAATATGAAAACAGGTGGTCAGCCTAAGCCACAAGTGACAATTCGATCAGCCATAACAACAAAGTCAAACTGTGAATTGGGCAAGACCCCCCACACACACTCTCTTACCGCCTCTATTGGCGCCTATGAACAAGTTTCCCTGTCAAGTTACCTTGACACTGCCACTGAACAGCTGACTGAGTACATACACTTCCTGGTTTACACCACCAAACCTAGTCAACCATTTCTTAAAATGCAAATACCACAATAATGTAAAAAGGCGAGTCAGATGACAAGGTTTAAGGTACGGACGATGAGATTAAAGGGCAAACACACGCACACACACAGATACAACATTATATCAGAGGCATCTCTAGGTCACAGGCTGGCCTAGTGTTGGAGGCAGTCAACATCAACCTACCTCTCTCATTGGGGATTTCCATCCTGTCTGAGGAGCGCGGGTAATAGTATTGTCCCCCTCCGGGAAAATATCTGGCTTGGAGAACCAGGGGTTGATTTCTCACGTCAATCGCTGCCCTGTCATGGTGTTTTCATGCAGCTTGCCTGGCCGGAGGACCCTGTACATTTAAACGCATCCTCAGCTCTGATTGGTTGCGACCATGGCGTCACCAACCGCTCACTCCCACAACTGCGTCACAGACAAGGGCGTTCGCCTGAAAATACTTTTATTAATTTATACACCTTTTCCATCCTATCCAGATTAGTTAGGAACATTAAACGCCGAAGAATATATTTTTCCCACATTTATTTATTACGATACACTCGTTTATAGGTCTCCTTACCTGTAGTTTGATTGACGTCACCCGGTCGTCAAGGGGAAAAAAGAACTTCTTACTCATTTGTAATCGTCCGGCGCAACAAAGTAGTTCCCATAAAATGAAATACACCAGGAGACAGACTGAAATAATGTTTTCAGGGAGCGATTCAAGACAAATATAAACGAATTGTGTTGATCTTGAGTCGTTTGTGAGTAGCGGAATGGGATGTGAAGTGAAAAACCGTGAAGTTGGTGCTGCGAGGATGTGGGTTGCGGAGGAAAGAGTTCCGGGCGGTGAGGCGTCCTCCCTCCCTCTCGCCGGCATTGAGTAAAGGCGGACAAGGAGCCGGCATCTTAGCTCTTCATTCATCCTCGTGTTCGTCATCTTTACCGTCCGTTTCACATCTCCTCTGAAAGCACTCGTCGTTTCAATGATGCCTGGCTATGACAGAGGTGATCGCAGCAGAGACCGCGGCGGGTGAGCGAATTTTCAATCAGAATTTTAAGTTAATATCCGCCTGCTCGGTGAAGAATAAAACCGGTTCCCTTCTCATGGCTAGAAAATGCCGGGTGGGGGAGGGAGCGCCTTCTGGTCCGCAAACAAACCCAATGCGGTACTGTTAAGATTATGTATGATTCGTGTTTGTGAATACAACGCGTTTCTATAAAATTTAAAATTTGGTTCAACCAATGACCATTTTAATATTCAACATTTGTATTTTCGCCGCAGGAAAAAAAAGCCATATTATCTTAAATCTTCATTTTTCCCCATCTGACCTCGTGTGAGAGGTTTCCCCCTTGTACCGCTTTATCTAAAATGGCCGGAAGATTGGGTGGTAGTGATGGAGCGGGTGGGACAAAATGGATCTCTCGTCACCTTCTCTACCATCCCCGGCCATGTGCGTCGCATGGAGTTGCCCGGCTCCGATACAAATCAGTAAGTGTTAAAGACAAATCCTCCCATTTACAGCTTCGGGAGCGCACCTCGCTTCGGTGGCAGCCGAAACGCGCCTGTTGCCGGTAGGAAGTTCGGACAGCCCGGGGAGAAGCTGAGGAAGAGGAAATGGGACCTGAACGAGCTGCCCAAGTTCGAGAAAAACTTCTACGTCGAGCACATGGACGTGGTGAACCGACCTCCGGTAAGGCCCCTTAATTTGTTCCCGTTTAATAATAAATGGTTACATATCAATGTTCTTCGTACCAATACCAAAATGGGGAAGGGAAAAAAAAAGTCAGTCATAAAACGGGGAACAAGGTGAGGCCAAACTTGTGATTGATGTTGTGATAGCGTGTTCCTGATAATTGCTCTTGGGTTTTTTCCTAAGATGACTCAAACCCTATTAGTCACCAATGCTTGGTCGCCTTCTGTAATCTATATGGCTGTTGAGCGGATATCTGAATTTGAGCTTTGGGTTTTAATGTTTGGCTTCCCCCTGCTGGACATTCTTCTGAAGTAATTTATCCACGTAAAGGAAAATTAGCTTTTTCAATGAGTACCGCAACTGCCATGACTTCTTAATTTCATTTTTGTCTTTGTACTGGTTGATGTGGACAGAACTTACTTCCTTTATAATTTAACTTTTCAGTTTGCATACAAGTAGGCGATAAGTTTGTGATGGATTTAACAACACTTTTATGGTATTAATATTTTGTACTTTTATAACCAAAACAGCAAGAAATTGAACAGTACAGAAGAAACAAAGAAATAACAGTGAAAGGGCTTGGCTGTCCAAAACCAGTTTTCAACTTTGTTGAAGCAAGTTTCCCAAGTAAGTATGTGATACTAATCCTGGCTTTAATGTAACTGGCTTTTTATCAATATTGCCCTGAGACTTGATTGCAGACATTGTAATCTGTACTGGTGTAAATAAAGTAAAATGGGTTTGATTATCATTGCAACATCTAAGTTTGCTTACTAAGATATCAGCAGAATTTTTGTTTCAGTGTTGAATGTGAGGCTTTGCAAAGTTAAAATCTGTAAATAGTATCAAATTGAATTCATGTCAGAAACAAACTTGCAGATGCTGGTAATCTGGAGCCACAGAAAAGATGCTGCAGGAATTCAATTGATCAGGCAGTATCTGAAAGGTCTTGACTAGAAACGTCCTACATTTTTTCCATAGATCCTGCCTGACTTGAGTTCCTCGAGAACCTTTTCTATGCTGGCATGGTGATGTATGTCTGTGTATACTAATGCATTATGTACACAATTACAGACAGAGAATGCAGAAAGGTGTTGAAAGATGGGACACTGCTGTATGATGAATGTTATTGCTTTAGTAACCAGAATTTGAAGAGTTTAAATGAAGAAAAGTTGTGATGAAATCATTGTGATGAAATGTCAATAGTGCAGTACTTTGTTGTGGCTCAAACTTGCATTTCTAAAAATGTTAAACCTATTCCTCTCTACAGCATATGTATTGGATGTTTTAATGCAACAAAATTTCACAGAACCAACAGCTATTCAGGCACAAGGCTGGCCTGTTGCACTTAGTGGCAAGGATATGGTTGGAATTGCTCAGACTGGGTCTGGTAAAACACTTGCTGTAAGTATACTGGTAATTTGTGGGTGCTAGAGGTAATCTTATCTTGTTTTTCTTTGATTACAGTCTGTGATTGGCCACACAGTTCTCCCTTCCATCTCATGGTCATATGTATGGCATGGAAAGAACACTTTGGCTCTCTTGGTTCATCCTAACCATTAGCATTTTGGCAAATCTCATTATTATTTTCCTTGTGTTCCCTTCAACTATGCTGGTCCATGGCCATAGATTTAACTTGCATTTATATAAGGGACAAATTATAATGGTCATTTACTCTCCGGGACACAGGAGGAACTCCATAAGGCCAAAGATGAACTTGCACACTTTGTGCACAGACAACAGTTGGAGGGCAGAACTGAACCAAGTTTTTGGCTGTGCTGCAGTGGCTGTACCAGCAGTGTTTGTGTCACCCAATTCAGACATTGTGATTGGCAGAATCATGTTTATCTATTCTTTTATTTAACCAGCTAAGACAGATGGGGAACCTGAAATAACTTCTGCTTTGAACACTGCCCTTTTGTCCATGACAATCTATCTTAAATTTATTTTTTTGTGCTGTTCTTCCTGGTAGGTGGTGTAAGATGTTTGTGCATGCTATATCAACATGAGGGTGGCAGAGTGGAGACACTTCTGTACCAAATTAAGTGTAAAGTGCTGTTTTTCCTCCACTAGCCTCCTGCAGGGCCCCCCTGGGCAAGATATAGCAACTGCTTAGTGCCCCCTCTCTCCTCTTCTCCCCCCCCCCTCCCCCCAAGATCAGGGTCACATGAAACCATGGGAGCAGGTAGTGGATGGTCATATGAGCAGCTGGTGCACATCACAAGTCTTGGTTATTTGACAAATGGCACGGGGCAGATTTGAAGGGTATTGATAATGGCGGTGATCTGGCTCCTTTAAGCACTGTGCAGTACCTTGGTTGTGGTCTTGGGGTCATTGGTGGGGCTTCTTAAACTCATGTGGCTTGTAGTCATCTGCAACCTTGCTATTTATATCCAACTTTAACTACGGTATGTGTGTTGACATAGCAACAGCTTAATTCTGAAAGACTTGTTCTTGTTTCCATCCATGGTATGGTCTCTCCCTACCTCTAATTTTCTTCAGATATGCAACTAGGTGTCTCCAAATTTGACCACTTGATTTTCCTAAATTATTACAGGTGGCTGTACCTTAATTGTAAACTCTAAATTTAATATATTTGCCTCCACATTGTGCTTCTTAACACCTACCTATCTACCATGTCTAATTGTTGCCATAACCTTGTATAGCTCAACATTGAAACTTAGTCAGTCCTTTGGTGATGTGCCTTATCTTTGTATAGATGCAATTCCTATAATTATGCTAATCTGTGTATTCATTAACTAACCTAAAACTGAAGGACTGTAGTGGTACGTACAGTCTAATCTAAAAGATTGCACTTGTGATGTAAAACTAGGATTCCCAATCTTCATTTCAAACTGGTGTTCTCAGTTGGTCATTTGCTGCTATGCTGATAACATTTCTTGGTTAATTGCTGATTAAGTAATTTTCAATACTGTGAAATGTGCCCTTCAAGATGAATTTTAAGAACTATGGAATGTTTCACTAATTGTAGTGATAGTGAATTTGATTTCACTGACATTAAGGATATTTCGTGTTTGTAGTTTGAGTTCTTCCTATAAACTTTGTTGGCTCTAGATATTTTTGTCAATGTATTATTCTAATTTTGACCTGTGCAGTTTATGTACAATTAATTTACTCTCTCTCATTTCTTTGCAGTACTTGTTGCCAGCTATTGTTCACATAAATCATCAGCCTTTTCTGGAACGTGGTGATGGACCCATAGTAAGCTCTGTTTTATTTGAATTGCAAGAATTGTTAATGGGTTGAAAGTTGACATTAACCCAAAATCTTTCTTCTTAGTGTTTAGTACTAGCACCAACAAGAGAGCTGGCTCAACAAGTACAACATGTGGCACACGATTACGGAAGAGCATCCCGTCTAAAATCAACTTGTATTTATGGAGGGGCTCCAAAGGGTCCACAGATTCGGGATCTTGAAAGAGGTATTGTGCCTTTTTGTTGTAAATAAATTGCTGGATTTCTGCTGTTCTCTTATTCAAATGATTTAACTACTTTTTATTTCCTATAGGTGTTGAGATCTGTATTGCAACACCTGGTAGATTAATAGACTTTTTGGAAGCTGGCAAGACAAATCTTAGAAGATGCACGTATCTGGTACTGGACGAGGCAGATCGAATGCTTGACATGGGCTTTGAGCCACAGATCCGGAAAATTGTAGAGCAAATTAGGGTAAGTATTTTGAATCTTTTACTATAATGGGCTTGCATTTGAAATGCTTTATTCAAAATGTCTGACTAATTGATCTGTTGAAAGCCATTTTGAAGTGGGTGACACAGTTGCTGTTCGGTAATTGGCCAGCAGTGTTGCTGTAGAGCAGCTGGGAAATCCTCCTCTGAACATTGTGTGTGAATTTTCTGAAGAAAGCCATTGAGTCTACCTATCTAATTTTTTTGCTGTAACAATGGCATGCCTCCTGTTCTTAATATATTGTCCCAAATACACAATTTTGTCCAGCCCCTTTGATCAATGAAATTTAACGTAATATTTCCCTACAATTATTCCTGTACAGTTAGACAAATAAGCAGCAGGTGTTTCACACCTGCTCTTCATTTTGTTCCAGTATTTTTTTTTTAGCACAAACGATGTAGCTTTAAAAAAGTAATTTCTCATGCTTCTGGTGTTCAGTGCATTTTTCCCTAACTTTGTGGACCAATTTTCATTTTTTTCTCCCAGCCTGACAGGCAGACGTTGATGTGGAGTGCAACTTGGCCTAAGGAGGTTCGGCAATTGGCTGAAGACTTCTTGAAGGAGTATGTTCAGATTAACATAGGTGCATTGGAGCTTAGTGCTAATCATAACATTCTGCAGATTATAGACGTATGTCAGGAGGTTGAGAAGGATGACAAGTAAGTGAAAATTGGGTAGCAACATTCATCTGATTACAATGTTATTTACCAAATTCATTTTTCCTACCTCTAATTTTCCTTGTCTTTTCTAAAATAAACTTGGTATTTAAATGCTTGTTGAGTTACCTTTTTCCACTCCAATTTTAAAAGGTGGTTTGAGTCAAATGTAGCCCATATACTTGAGCTCAGCTCCCATTCCACTCGCTTCCTCTTCTTTCTCTCTGCCCCCCCCCCCCCCCAAATTGGAGTGGACTAGCAGCAAAAGATAGACTGTTTTCTAACTTGCTGACCTTGAAAGTATTCCCAAGTAAGACATGGGTGGATGAAGCAAAGTCATTTGAATTTTCTGAATATTTGGTTTTAAATAGCATCTTTGTTTTGATGCACACTATTATAGATAGAGCTGGCTTCACCTGTCAAAGGAGAAAGCTAAAAATCCAATGAAATCTGCTAACCATAAATCAGATTGGATGCTGAGATTGGGCTTATTTTGTCTTTAATTGCCTTTAATGTTTGACAAAAAATCTTCTGTACATTTATAATTACTAATGACTAAAACTTAATTGTGGCTTTCTATATTAGATTGCTAAGGTTGATGGAGGAAATAATGAGTGAAAAAGAAAACAAAACAATTATTTTTGTGGAAACGAAGCGAAGATGTGATGAACTCACAAGACGAATGAGGAGAGATGGGTGAGCACTTAATGTTGCAACTTGACTTGTCAATTCATGTAGCATGCTGTTAGTTTCACTATTAAATTTTTGATACATGAACATATCTGCTTCCTGTTATACCTACATTTTCTGAACAGCTTTTTGGGTTATTTTGGTGAAAACTGATTATTGCTCAAATAGTATAAGCCTTTCAGGGGGGCAGTAGTGGCCAAAAATATAGGGTGAAATGTAAATGATCTTGAGCTGCTTTAATATTATGCACATCTGCTCACAGTAGTATCTAACATTATGGAGATTAGAAAGCATGCCATCATAAACCACTATAAAATTAGTCATTCAGCATATGCATTGTGCCTATAGCATAAATTGAGGTTTTTTGTTAGGGTTGGCAATATAGTGACATTAACAATTGAGATTTACTAATATATTTCAAGCCTGCTGAATCACATTTGTGAAATGATGGAAAGATTTGGAGCAATGCACGTGACTGGTTGGTTAGATTTATAGGGGGCTATGAAGCGAGATTCTATGAATTACTCATGCACCAAGTATCTAGTTTCTAAAAGTAAGTGAAATCATTTCTGAGAAATGAACTACTGGACTTATTAAATAAGATTCAGATTTTTTCCTTTCCAGGTCTAATTATTTTTCATTTTCTTGATCTGTAGGTGGCCAGCCATGTGCATTCACGGTGACAAGAGTCAGCCAGAGCGTGACTGGGTTCTAAATGGTAAGCGATTCACCAGCTTGAGCTTGAGCTTGAGCTTTATCTTTTAAGCATTTCTGAATATGCACTATTTAACTTTTTCTTTTCCTCCCCAATTAGAGTTTCGGTCAGGCAAAGCACCAATCCTTATTGCGACAGATGTTGCTTCCAGAGGTTTAGGTTAGTAATGCCAGTCCACCTTGTGACTTTCCTCCACTTTATTCAAAGATTTAAAGAAAGTATACTATTGCTTTCTTTAACATGTCTTTGCATTTTTTTTTCTAAGTTGTGTAAAGGTGCAGTCTTTGTGGCAGGGCCTAGGCATGACAGTTCGAGGACGCGAGAGGGGGAAGGAGGACAAATCGATGTGATCGGCTGGCAGCTACCCAGTCGAGTACAAAGATGCTGAACAGAGGGAGCATTGTGCCAGTAATCTTCAAAAGGCGGAATGGTCAACATTTACCCGCCACCCTAAAATGTTCTCGCCCTGGATGACGTGAAGCACTTACCATTCATTAAAACTTTGGTTCTTTTGTTTACTTTTTTTTATGATTACTCAGGATATGCCCTGGTTTCATTTTCCCCCATTTTGCTTAGCTAATTTTTTTTTAAAGCTAGCAAGTTTACCAAAATAATGGTGCGCCGAACAAGTGTCTTATTGTTAAACTTTGTTCACTGCTTCATGTGTTTTTTCAAATGGAGAGCCCAGTTAACCTCAGTAAGCTCCTTCCCAGAAATTGGTGGTGAGTACTGGCACAAGTTAGTGAAAGATTGGTAGATTAGTTAACATTGAATCTAGCAGTGTAATGCCCTCATAATTTCTGAAGTTCCTCCCTCACCTAGTGTAGTCATGTCGGGACCTGCCAAACAGAGACATTTTCTCAAGTGAACACTGGCTTCTTAGAAGTGCTTGCCTAGACAAGATGTCAAAAGGAAAACCTAAGTAGGGAAGTACTGGGGATGTAGGTGTCCATTGGGCTCTGTTTAATTGTAGTCTATTTTGGTCTTGGCAAGACGTGCAGTGTGGCCTGAATCCTGAGCTTCTCATGAATGTGTAGGAAGGACCTTGCCTGACTGTTATAAGGTCCTGAATGGCACATGAAGAGGCAACAATGTACAAAGTGGCCCCAACTGTATAGAAGCATCCGGATGTCACTTGATAACATGTGGGGAGTTCGCTGACTTGGGAATGGACTAGTGAATGCATACTCCCAATGGTAAGATCTCAAAATATCTCTGATTTTTGGGTTGTTCTTTTTTTTAAGGGGAGTGTGCATTGTTTTCTCTTCCCACAGTAGTATTCCCACAAGATTTGATCTAAGGGTTGTTTTAACATTTGCTTTACAGTCATTGATGCTGCGGCTGTTTGCTCACTTGCTAACTTCTGTTTTTGATCTGACTGTTGTGGTGTGCATAACATGCGCCTGCTTTTGCAACACTGCAACACTTTACAGATGTTGAAGATGTGAAATTTGTCATCAATTATGACTACCCTAACTCCTCTGAAGACTATATTCACCGCATTGGGCGAACTGCCCGCAGTTCCAAAACTGGCACCGCTTACACGTTCTTTACTCCTGGCAACATAAAGCAGGCAAATGACCTTATCTCTGTGCTTCGTGAGGCAAATCAGGCTATCAACCCAAAGCTAATTCAGATGGTGGAAGACAGAGGTTCAGGTAATTACATGGCAAAATCTTCTAAAATTCTACTCAAGGATCACATTTTGCATTTTACATCCAGCCGAACTGGATTTCAGTATTACACTTGTAGTTTGGACTTTAAAGGGGTTTGGAAGATTAAAGGGTAACATTTGTGGGTACTCAGAATAAACTAGTGGATTGGCTTGAAGTTGGAAGCATGAAATAGAATTTGAATATAAATGGATTAAATTAACTTGCAGCTTGGCCAACTGAACTAAACCTGTATTTAAAGCTGCTGTGGTTTTGTGGAAAGGGTTCAAACCCTAAAGTCCTAGTTTGGGTTGTCATAAGTTTGGTTTGATCTGAGCCAGTTAGTTGAGTGACATTTGATTTCATGGTAATCTGTATGATTATATGCTGATCTTAAGTAAGTGTGCATTTTAATTGGACAGGTCGTTCCAGGAGTAGAGGTGGCTATAAAGACGATCGCCGTGATGACAGAAGAGACCGATTCTCTGGTTCCAACAGGATTGGAGGCTACAGTTTTAGGAATAGGGATAGTTTGGACAGGGTATATGGAGCAGGAGGCAGAGAGAATGGTTTTACACAGACATTTGCTTCTGCAAACCAACAAACCACCTTTGTTTCTGGGAAATTTGGATCCACGAACAACTTTCCAAATCTGGCTCGGTTTGGAAATTCCAATTTTCCAGGATCTGTAAACCAGGGAACCAATGCATTTGGCAATCAGAGTCAAAATGGTTACAAGGCTGTTAATAGCAAGGTCCAGCAGTTTGCAAGTGGCCATTCTGGTACCAATGCCATGCAGAGCAATGGCATTGGTCAACAGTCTGTGGGAGCTCAGTACCAGTATCCACCCCCACCTTTGATGGGAATGGGTTTCCAAGCACAAACTGGTTATCCTATGCCTCTTGCATATAGTGGAATGCAGAAATAACTTATTAAACTAGATGTCAATTTTTTCCATTCTCTTCTGACATGTACTGTAACTTTGTTTGAGGATGAGGAAGTTCTTTAATATTAGAAACAATTGATATTCCAAGAAAGACTGCAGTGCAGCAGTAGGATTGGTGCACTTTCCCCATTATTTAATTTTTTGTTACTTTACATTCCTCAAATTTTTTGTTAGTTTTTTCTATTAGAATGGCAGATTAATATTATACAAGTTTAACTTATGCATAAAGTACCACAGTGTATGTAAAGATGCATGTCCTTCCAATATGGAAGTTTGGAAGTCTTGGAGTTCTGTATGTATGTAACTGCCAAAGTGTCATTTTAAATAAAAGTTTAAAAATTTGGATTCTGTTGTACATTATTAAGAATACATCAGTTTACACAATTGCATGTTCTGAAATAGCACTATGACTTGTGTGTGTATTCTAGTTATTGCTATGAATTTAAAGCTGAGAACTGCTATTGGGTGAGATCAGGGGAGATGGTAAAGAATCACCAAAACACAAATTTAGATGTAACTTGGCTATGATACGGGGAAAAAATTTGAAACTGGGGTGTTTGCTCACTGATTCAGCTAATAGTCACAGATTGTTCTAAAACAAGTTTACACCAATTGTCTGAGAAGTTGGCTGTTGCTATTAAGAATAATAAATCATCCATGATAGAATGATTGAGTGGACTTGATGGGCTGAATGGCCTAATTATCGTGGTCTGAGAAGTTGGCTGTTGCTATCGACTCACCAAAAGGCAGGGAATTCTATTCCTGCTGTAAGCTACTTTTATTCTCAGCAGACTGGAACATTTTTAGTCTTGTGTTTGGGAACTGCAAAGTTCAAGGTAAGTTTATTATCAAAGTGCATAGATATTGCCTGTTGCAGGCTAGCATCTTGGAGCTGCTACTTTAGTAAAGGGTCCATGATACAACATTTAACTGGGCATCAGTATTGACACAAGCAGCTTCCATAACTTCAACCCTAAATTATATTAATTACTTGCTTTAAAATATCTAATCTGTGTGCAGGTGTGAATAGGTTTGGTATCTAAATTTGCAAAAGTTTTGATTTGGAAGGATCTTTGCATCTGAATAAAATCAAGCTTTGATATAGAGGCTGCTGAATAGCGGAAGTATTTTGTTTTTATGACTTGGAAATGCACAGCAGTTTTCAAATTTAGAAATCCACCTTTCATTTGGGGGGGGGGGGGGGGAGAATTGTCCAGGACTAGGAAATAGCTGCTTTCAAGAGCCTTACCATCTTGGGACTTACTACTGCTATTCAAATGCTGGTTCTGACTGTGGTTTGAGACAAACTATTGTGGAACGTAACTCCCCTGGTTCTCTGGGGGGGGGGGGGGGGTAAGGAGGAAAGCTATATGCAGAGAACATAAGATATTCAGTGAAATATTTTCTGCTTGCATGATTGCATAAAACAGCTCAATGCCTTTTGAAGAACTGTGTGCCTGCATAATTTCCTTAAATTATCTACCATTGATGTAGATTATAATTTTGTAGTCCAGGAGCCCCCTTATTTAGTGTGACATAACCTTTAACATACAAGCTATAGTAATTAAAGTAAGAAATTTCATCTTGGGCTACTTTTTTTATATGCAGGAATAAAATGCACTGCACAGCAACACTTGCAGCTTTTCAATAATTGAAAAATTGGCCCAAAGAACTTTGTCGGAGATGATAGAGTTTGATAGTTATAATAATTGAGGTTTTTGCTGTGCTGTAATGGAAAAATGCAGATGTAATGGGTGTTTCCTACACTTTGATTTCAGAGCTTTAGTAGCAAACCTTTTCTGCTATGATGTGTTGTAATTCCCTGGGTATGGTTGGGAGTTCCAGCTGCTCTTTAATATATGCTTTGTGCAATAATGAAACATCTAGGTGGAAAACAACTCCGCACAGTGCATTGGAGCCTCAACCTGATGAAGCTTAAGTTTTCTGTGATATGTATTAGAAATTGCAATAGGAAGGCCATGTGCTAGTAGTGTCCAGGTCCATCATATTAAATGAAAAATTAATTATTGTTGTTCAGAACTGTTCAATTTCACTAGATGAACTATCTTAAAAGATGCACTTGCTGGGATGAACTGTAGAATCATTTTTCTTGATAAGTCTACAATCATACTGTCATGTAATCAGTTAAGCATACTAAAGATAATGAGGACTGAGGTTACAAATGCTAAAATGTTGAGAAATCTGCAAGTTCGTTTGTAACAAACCCTAACAATGTTTTCAATAATTTGGAATTTTTGTCATTTTATTACAATAACAATGTACAGAGGATTCAGAATTTGCTGTATTTGTATTTTAAGAAAATACTCCCAATTTACTATCTTTTCTAGACATTATTGACTCACTAAAATGAATTTTCAAAGTATTTGTTCCAAGCAACCTTAATGATGGAGGCAGATTTATTGACTTACATCCTACATACTGGCAACATAAGTGTTTACTCTTGTGTGAAGTAGACCAACTACAATTCATTAATTCCCTTTGTAGTCAGATTGCTAGTGTTAATTTATTCCTCCTGCCTGTTACTTATTTTAGGTGTATTTGCTGTCACAACTGTGGTCTATTATTTCTACACCATTTTAACATTGCATGCTTTAGTCTGGTCAATGATGTGGGGTATGGTGAGATCTTTGGCACTCTTACACTTCCATCCCTCCATGAACTATGAAAGATGCTTCAAAAATTTGTGTTTTTCTGTTTAGTTGGCCAGTGGCACGGACCCTAAACAATGCTTTAGGTGGCTGGTTATGGATTACATTAAATCCCAACTTCCTGCCACATTAGACCCTTTCCAGTTTCCTTATTGCTTCAATTGGTCCATTGGTGATGCAGAAGTGTCTATCTTGTCCTATCTTGGGCAATGGTGCCAACGTCCTGTTTATCAACTTCAGCTCAGTGTTAAACACACTCGCCTCTCAGAAGCTGATGGTTAAACTGTCTTCATTGGGTCTCAATACTGTACCTCTAATTGGATCTTGGACTTGAGAGAAAGGCAGCAGCAGGTCTGTGATGGCAACAACATCTCTAGCTCCATCATGCCGAGCACCGGCAACCCCTGGGACTGCATGCTCAGCCTGCTGCTGACACATGACTGCACTGCTAAATTCAGTTCTAACTACTGATTGCATGTTATTGAGAGTACAGTGGTTGGCCTCATCAACGGCAACAACAGTGTACAGAGAGGAGGTAGAGCAGCTGGTAGAATGGTGTGAACACACCAAACCTAAGTCTCAATGTGGATAAGACTAAAGAGATGATTGTGAACTTTTGGAAAGTACAGGCTGACTACTCTGCACATACATAGCTTCTCTGGAGAGTTAAGGCCTACCAAATTTCTGGGAGGGCACATAACAGATGTCTCACCTGGTCCTTCATGTAATCACAGCAGCATCTCCACTTCCTCAGGACACTGAGGCAAGCAAGGCTCTCTTCTCTTCTGCCTCTTTCTTCCCACCCCACCCCCATTCTAACTAATTTTTACTGGAGCACCATTAATAGTGTCTTGACCAGCTGCATCAGTCAGGTATGGGAATTGCAAGGCATCTGACTACAAGACCCTACAAAGGATTGTGAGGACCGCTGAGATACTTAACAGGAGTGCTTTGTGCACAGGGTCCATAGCATTGTCAGTGATCCCTCCCATCCGAACAAGCAATCTTTCACCCCCTACCATCAAGCAGGAGGTACCATACAATTAGGACAAGGACTTCCCTGCCGCCACCACCACATATGAAGTGCCAGTAGTGTTATACTGTTAACTTTTTAACTTGTGATATGCACGTTATTAATTTGAGGTAATATTACTAAGTTGTATGTGAGTTATATGTATTGTGTTGTAAACCTTGGTCTAGACAAACAGTATACATGTATATAGTTGAAATGACAATAAACTTAAGTTTTGAAGTTGATGCCAATGGAAAAGATCACTCCTTCACAAACTTTTCTCACTATTTCAATTGTTGGAGCAATGTTGTATTAACTCATTCTTGAAATGTGGAAAAAAACATCAGAATAAAGATAATTCATTCTTTACTGCTGCTCCCCATTCTATGTGGCCAGAATGGGTTTTCAAATATCTGATAATCAACTATCCCTGAACATAATTTCTGTTACATATTTTTAGGTAGTGGACTTGCAAATTAATCTTACTGTGCAATTTAATACATCTCCTGAGTTCCTAGTGCAGGGGTTCCCACCCTGGGGTCCATAGATGCCTTGCTTAATGGTATTGGTCCATGGCATGAAAAAGGTTGGGAAACACTGCCCTTGTTTATTTCATTGTATGAATTGTCAGGACTTGTATTTCTATCATGCTTAAAATGCATTTCAGAATAAGTATTTTTTTTTAAATGAAGCCAGCATTTGTCCAGGTAAAGAGCTTAAATTAAAATGAATCTGATAGGTGGTAGAGTAGCTCACTGCCTTGTCACCTCCCACCCACCTTACCCTTCACCTAGGTTCACCAAACACCTGCCAACTTTGCTCTCCCCATCTTATTCTGGGTTCTTCCACCCCACCACCTACACTTTCTAGTCCTGATGAAGGGTGAAACATCAGAACTAGAACTGCCTGACTGTAAAGGAACAGTTTTTTTTCCCTTAAGGCTGTGAGACTAATGAGTACCTGTCACCATTGGGACCTCGTCACTAGTCAGCATGCTCTATACAAGCTGCAGAATCTAACAAACCACATTAAGGAGTTGGAGCTGGAACTGAATGAATTCTGGATTATCCTTGGCGGCTGAAAGAGTGATGGATATGATGTATAGAGAGGTAGTCACACCCAAGGTGCAGGACACAGGAAACTGGGTGACAAAGATGGGGAAAGGGGTTAAAGAGCCAGTGCCTGTGGCCATTCATCTCAACAGGTATATCACTTTTGATATTGTCATTGGGGGGATGGGTGACCTAACACAGGAAAGTCACAGAGGTTGGGTCTCTGGCACTGAGTCTGCCTCCGTGACTCAGGAAGAAGCAAGAGGCACATTATGGTGATAGAGGATTCATTAGTTAAGGGAACAGACAGAAGGTTGTGAGTGAGAACAAGTTTCCTGAATGGGATGCTGCCTACCAGGTGCCAGGGTCTAGGATAGCTTGGATCGAGTTCTCAGCATTAAGTGGGAAGGTGAACAGCCAGAAGTCATGTTCCATGTAGGTACCACTAACATTGGTAGGAAGAGTGAGGAGGTTCTGCATAGGGAGTTGGGTGCTAAGTCAAAGGGCAAGACCTCCAGGTTATGATCTCAAGATTGCTACCCATGCCATGTGCTAGTGAGGCTAGTTTAATATGTAGCTAAAGAGTTGGTGTAGGAGGGACAGCATAACAGAAGGGACTATACTGAAGGGGGACTAATATCCTAGCAGGATGTTTTGCTAATTCTGCTCGGTGAGGGTTTAAACTAGAGTGCCAGAACAGTTAGTAGAGAGATTGAGGAAGCATATGTTGGTAACACCTCAAAGTTAGAAATCGAAAGGTTGAACACGGTGCAACAAAATTGAAAATGGTAAATATGTATCTGAAGTTACAATTACTAGAGAGAAGGTTCTTGGGAAACTGAATGGTCTGAAAGTAGGTAAGACTCCTGGACCGGATGGTGTACATCCCAGAGTTCTGAAAGAGATAGCTGAAGAGATCATGGACATCAGAATCAGGTTTATTATCATTGGCATGTGTTGTGAAGTGTGTTAATTTAGCAGCAGGCATTGAATGCAATACATAATATACAATAAATAAATTGCAGTATATGTACATTGACTAGATTAAAAATCATGCAAAAACAAATATATATTACAAAAATGAGGTAGTATTCACGGGTTCAATGTCCATTTAGGAATCGGATAGCAGAGGGGAAGAAGCTGTTCCTGAATCGCTGAGTGTGTGCCTTCTGGCTTCTGTACCTTCTACCTGATGGTAATAGTGAGAATAGGGCATGCCCTGGGTGCTGGAGATCCTTAATAATGAACTCTGCCTTTCTGAGACACCGCTCCTTGAAGATGTCCTGGGTACTTTGTAGGCTAGTACCCAAGATGAAGCTGATTGGTTCTGGTTTTAACTGCCATATTCCATGTGAATGTAATCAGGTTCCTAAAATATAGGATTTCATTTTCTCCAGGCAAACTGTGAATGGCAATTTTTCTTTTACCAATTTATACTAAACCCATCATTCTATGTGGAGATACATCCCAGGATGCACAGGGACACACCATCAGTGATGTAACCTGGTGTTTCAGGTCTTAGACATCAGACATCCTCCCCCAGAAGACCCAGACAGGGTTGATCAGCAGCACTGGTCCACGGCTCACACCTCTTGCTCCATAGCCCTCTGGAGGCTAGCTCAGCAGCCTCTGTGGTGGTCCTGATGGCTCTATTCTTTGCAGCCCCCATAATGCCAAGGAGAGAGTAGGTTCTGCACAGGGAGCAACCAGAAAAACCTCAACACCCCACCCCTTTAGGCTCACATCGTTCCCTCCACCCATCTCTGGCAATGCTCTACCAGCTCCTTGTATTAGGCTCTCTTACGATCAAGCGCCTCCTCAATGTTTTCCCCAAGGCATTGTCAATTCTACCACGACCACCTGCTTCGAGGTTTCCCTCAGAATGACCATGGCGACGCTGCAATGAAGTCAGGGAACTTAAACTGTTTGCCAAAATCAACTTTCAGTTGCTAGTCAGACACAGTGGCAAGCAAGCCTGCGAATGCTCTGGGCCATATCCGTCTCTCTTTAGAAGACGGCTTGCTTCCAATATGTGACAACTTCAGCAGACTTTACATGAAGCAACACACACAAAATGCCGGAGGAACTCAGCAGGCCAGGCAGCATCTATGGAAAAGAGTACAATCGACGTTTCTGGTTGACACCTTTCAAAATGAGGAGCAGATTTAAAAGGTGGGGGAAGGGGAGAATGAGACACAAGGTGAAACCTGGAGGGGGAGGGATGAAGTAAAGAGCTGGGAAGTTGATTGGTGAAGGAGATACAGGGCTGGAGAATGGTGGGGGGAGAAAGTCTCTTAGGAGAGGACAGAAGGCCATGTTAGAAAGATAAGGGAGAGGAGCACCAGAAGGAGGCGATGGGCAGGCAAGGAGATAAGGTGAGAGAGGGAAAAGGGGATGGGGACTGGTGAAGTGGGGAGGGGCATTACCAGAAGTTTCAGAAATTGATGTTCATGCAATCAGGTTGGAGGCTACCCAGACAGAATATAAAGTGCCTCTCCTCTAAGTGTGGCCTCATCGTGACAATATAGGAGGCTATGGATTGACATATCAGAATGGGAATGGGAAGTACATTTGAGTGGAAATGTCGACTGCACTACTTTCCATAGATGCTGCCTGGCCTGTTGAGTTCCTCCAGCATTTTGTGTGTGCTGCTTGGATTTCCAGCATCTGCAGATTTTCTCTTGTTTGAGACTTTACATAAATACAATTGTTTGCAAATAATAATGTGCTGAGGTGAAATATTTCTTACTGTCAGGTTAAGATTTGACTGCTGTCTTCAGGCACTTCCGAGGCATTAATTGTCAGTGCCTGGAAGTTTGCTGCCTGATGATCGGACTATTGGAGTCGATCGGGACTTTGAGACTTTTTTAAAAACCGCGTCCATTGGCTGCGTCTATCGAATTATGGTATTGCTTTGCACTGCTGAAACTAATGTTATAATTATGTGGTTTTGTCAGTGTGGGTCTTGGTTTGTCCTTTTTTTATTTTGTGCTATCACTCTGGAGGATCATTGTATCATTTCTTAATGCATGCACTTCTAAATGACAATATACGAGGACTGAGTGTCCTCATAATCTAACCTAATGCACTGTAATATCCATTCTCTGGCAGATCACAGCCTCTCTGCAGAGATCAGGTGAGTTTTAAGACCATAAGATACAGGAGCAGAAGAAGGCTACTTGGCCCATCAAATCTGCTCCACCATTCAATCATGGGCTGATCCATTTCTTCCACTCATTCCCACCCCCCTGCCTTCACCCCTTACCCTTTGATGCCCTGGCTAATCAAGAACCTATCTATCTCTGCTTTAAATACACCCAATGACTTGGCCTCCACAGCCGCTCGTGGCAACAAATTCCAGATTTACCACCTCTAATTAAAATAATTTCTCCACTTCTCAGTTCTAAATGGACGTCCTTCAATTCTAAAGTTATGTCCTCTCATCCTAGAATCCCCTACCATGGGAAATCTGTTCAGGCCTTTTAACATTTGGAAAGTTTCTATGAGATCCCCCCTCTTTCTCCTGAACTCCAGGGAATACAGCCCAAGAGCTGCCAGATGTTCCTCATACAGTAACCCTTTCTTTCCTGGAATCATTCTTGTGAATCTTCTCTGAACATTCTCCAATGTCAGTACATCCTTTCTAAAACAAGGAGCCAAAAACTGCACACAGTACTCCAAGTGCAGTCTCATGAGTGCCTTATAGAGCCTCAACATCTCATCCCTGCTCTTATATTCTATACCTCTAGAAATGAATGCCAATATTGCATTCACCTTCTTCACAACCAACTCAACATGGTGGTTAACCTTTAGGATATACTGCACAAGGACTCCCAAGTCCCTTTGCATCTCTGCATTTTGAATTCTCTCCCCATCTAAATAATAGTCTGCCTGTTTATTTCTTCCATCAAAGTGCATGACCATACACTTTCCAACATTGTATTTCACTTGCCACTTCTTTGCCCATTCCTCTAAACTATCTAAGTCTCTCTGCAGTCTCTCTGTTTCCTCAACACTATCCGCTCTCCTCCAACTATCTTTGTATCACTGATAAATTTAGCCACAAATCCATTAATCCCATAGTCCAAATCATTGACATACATTGTAAAATGCAGCAGCCCCAACAGCAACTCCTTTGGAACTCCACTGGTAACCGGCAGGCAGCTAGAATAGGATCCCTTTACAGTATTCCCACTCTGTTTGCTACCGACCAGCCAATGCTCCACCCATGTTAGTAACTTCCCTGTAATTCCAGGGGCTCTTATCTTGCTAAACAGCCTCATGTGCAGCACCTTGTCAAAGGCCTTCTGAAAATCCAAGTACTCCACATCTACTACAGTTCCTTTGTCTACCCTGCTTGTAATTTCCTCAAATAATTGCAGTAGGTTTTTCAGGCAGGATTTTCCTTTCAGGAAACCATGCTGGCTTTGGTCTATCTTGTCATGTGCCTCCAGGTACTCCGTAATCTCATCCCTAACAATCAATTCCAACAATTTCCCAACCACTGATGTCAGGCTAACAGGTCTATAGTTTCCTTTCTGCTGCCTCCCACCTTTCTTAAATAGCAGAATTTGCAATTTTCCAGTTATCTGGTACAATGCTAGTATTTATTGATTCTTGAAAGATCATTGTTAATGCCTCCACAATCTCTCCAGCTACTTCCTTCAGAACCTGAGGGTGCATTCCATCAGGTCCAGGAGATTTATCCACCCTCAGACCATTAAGCTTACGGAGCACCTTCTCAGTCGTAATTTTCACTGCACAAACTTCACTTCCCTGACACTCTTGAATGTCCGGTATACTGCAGATGTCTTCCACTGTGAAGACTGATGCAAAATACGCATTCAGTTCCTTTGCCATCTCTGCATCTCTTATTATAATATCTCCAGCGTCATTTTCTATTGGTCCTATATCTACCCTCAACTCACTTTTACCCTTCATATATAAAAAAAGCTTTTAGTATCTCCTTTGATATTAGTTGCCAGCTTCCTTTCATAATTCATCTTTTCCTTCCTAATGACCTTCTTAGCTTCCTTCTGCAAGTTTTTAAAAACTTCTCAATCCTCTATCTTCCCACTAGCTCTGGCTTCCATGTATACCCTCTCTTTTGCTTTTACTTTGGCTATAACTTCACTTGTCAGCCACAGTAGTGTCCTTTATCCCATTGAAAATTACTTCTTATTTGGTATATTTTCAGGAACATTTCTAAAGAAGAACAAATACATTACCTTCCAGAAGTGTTTCAAAGGGATATATCTTTGGCTGTACTTCAGCAAAAATATTAGAATAATTATGTTGCTGGTGAACTCTGCCAGTCGAGCAGCATCTGTGGGAGGGAAAATAATCGTCCGTGTATCTGCTCGAAACCTGCTATAAAATGTACAAATTCATAAATATCCGCTCTTACCCTGTCCAAGAAATAAATAATTACCCCGAATTGGATAAGTTACACTGCTGTGGACATTTCCTTTACGAGCCGGACTGTGCTATTTGAACCTGGGGCGGCGCGAGGAAGAACGCATGCGTGAGGATGAGCGGCGCGAGGAAGGACGCATGCGTGAGGATGAGCGGCGCGAGTTAGAACGCATGCGTGAGGATGAGCGATGCCGTCGCCTGGGCACGGCCGCCGTCCCCGGAAGTGACGACATTGGAGTCGCGAGGCGGCTACAAGCGGGAAGTCAAGTGAAGCGTGTTTTGGTTCATGGTGGAGTTGTATCAGTTGATGGGAAGGATTTTTGGAGGTGAGTTCATTTCACGTCGGAGCTGGTGCTTTTGCTGCAGATCACAGCCATGGGTGGCACATAACACAGTAACTCTTAGATTTGCTCCATCTTTGCCCAGATGTAGGAGTTCGACCCGAAACGTCGACTATTGCAGATGCTGCTCGACCCGCTGAGTAGCTTGTCTTTTGCTGCAGAGTACAGCATCTGGAGACTCTTGTGTTTCTCTGTTTTACTGTTATTACTACTGCCGTCTTTGCGTGTTCATTCATAACAAGTGGAAGTTAGACCAGAACTAGACAAGAGTGCAACTTTCCTTGGGTGAAGGAGATAAGTGAGCTGCCTCAATCTCTTAGCTGCTTATGTATAGTTATTTGTAAATTCTATTGTATTTCGGTTATGAGATGGCTGATATGGGACCTATGGTTTATGTGACAGGTGGATGTGTGAGTTCAAGTTGAAAACCATAAGATATAGAGCAGAATCATGCCATTCGGCCCATCTAATCTACTCTGACATCACAACCCTATTCTCCTTTACCTTTAACTAATCAATAACCTATTAACATCCACTTTAAATATACCCAATGACTTGGCCTCTGCTGTAGTCTGTGGTAATGAATTCCACACATTCAACACCCTCTGACTACAAAATTCCTCCTTATCTCTGTTCTCAAGGAATATCCTTGTACTGTGAGGCTGAGCCTCTAGTCATAGACTTGCCTAGTATTGGAAACATGTTCTCCATGTCCATTCTATCTAGCTCTTTCAATATTGGGTTGAATTCAATGAAACTGCCTTCCCTCCATTCTTCTAAACTCCAATGAATACAGGCCCAGAGACATCAAACAACTCTCATATGTTAACCCTTCCTTGAAAATGCCTGTGCCCCTTGTCCCTCCTATTGTAACAATGCATCAATTTTCAAGTTTCTTTACTGCTAAATTATTGCAGGATTGAGCTTTTCCCTATCTTTGAAATCTCCAGGTCAACTTAGAGTAAAGAATTTTTCACTCATCCATTTCTGGTTTTGTTGTGCACTCAGCTGCTTCTGACCAGAGTGAGTCTCTTGCTCTTCTCTCATACACAACATATTAGAATAAAGGCATTCCGAATGTTTGATTGTTTGTCTAACTTTGAGTTTCTACTCATTTACCATTGCGTGATGCAAAAGCTTATAACATGTCGGGCTACAGAAGGTGGAGAATACATACAGCCCATTTCATCACAGGCAAAGCCCTCCTCACTGATGAGTATATTTACATGGAGTTCTGCCACAAGAAAGCAGCATCCATCATTAAAGACCAGCACCATCCAGGCCATGCCCTCTTCACACTACTACCATCAAACAGGAGATTTAGAAGCCTTGGGGCTCCTCAACACCACCAGGTTCAGGAGCCCTAAGTACCCTACACCCACCTGAACCAGTCTGGATAACTTCAATCACCCGCCATTCTAAACTAATTCTAAGACCTAAAGACTCACTTTCAGGGACTCCTCAGAGCTGATGTTGCCTTTTGCACAATGGTTGTTTGTCAGTCTTTGCCTGTTGATGTATAGTTTTTCTGCAAATTCTATTGTGCTGCTTTTCCCCCCCCAGTAAATGCCTGCAAGAAAATGAATCTCATGATGCTGAGGCACATCCAAGGAAGCTCTGGGATGCATCATCAGTGATGTAACCTGGGGTCATCGGGTGTTTTGGGTCTTTCAACATCAGACACTCTTGCCCAGGTGACCCAGCTAAAGTTGATCAGGTGCTGGCTGGTTCCCAACAGCATTGGTTCATGAGTCACATCTCTTGATCCATAGCCATTTGGAGACTCATTCAGCAGCCTCTGTGACAGTCCTGGTGGCTCTCTTCTTTGCAGCCCCTGTAATGCCAGGGAGAGAGTAGGTTCTGCACAGCGAGCAGCCAGCAAAACCTCTACACCCCACCCCTATAGGCGCGCATCATGCCCTTCACCCGTCTCTGGCACTCTTCCACCAGCTCCTGGTGTTAGGCTTTCTTACGCTCAAACGCCTCCTCAATCCGGTCTTCCCAAGGCATTGTCGGTCCTGCTATGACCACCTGCTTTGAGGTTTCTGACTGAATGACCATGTCAGGCCTCAGGGATGATGATGTGATGAAATCAGGGAACTTTAATTGCTCGCCAAGATCGACTTTCAGTTGCTAGTCAGAAGCCATGGCAAGCAAGCCTGCTGGTGATCTGGCTGAGGATGAGGTTGGTCTCCAGCTTTGACAAAGGCTTTCTTGGTTGGTGGAGCTACCTTCTGTTGTTGATGGCCAAGGAGATACTTCTGCCACTGCCTTCAGCTACCTGGTCATGACGCCAGCGGTAGCGGCCTAAGGCTTTTGGGCAGCTGTTGAGAATGTGTTTCAGGGTCCCTCTGCCAGGGCAGAAAGGACATGGTGGTGCCTTACTTTTGCCCCAGGCAAAAATATTCAGTAGATAGGCAGGACATTGTACACTGCCTGGATCGTGAACTTGATGCCTGCAAGAAAATGAATCCCATGATAGTATACAATAACATGTATATACTTGGATAATAAATTTACTTCAAACATGATTTTTTTTAAAAAGGCATCCATAATAATGCTTCTTTGAAGGCCAGATAAATATACTATAAATCTGTAACCATATAATTTTGGAAAAATCAGCTCTTCAGCCACTATTCTATATTGCCTAATCTTACTTCATCCAGGATGATGGTGAGCAGTACGGTACTTACAGTTCTGCTTGATGGGGAATTCTGTAACAGCTTCTGTTGAGCAGTTTCTGACGTACTGTCTAAAATGAATGGGTGTACTTGTTTTCCGGAGGCCTTAAAATGCTGATAGTAACATACCGTACATCCTGTCTGGGTGAGGATGTATGTGTGAATCTAGATAATGACTGTTACTAGAGGCGTTGCAATTCAACTTCTATCCATGCATATCATTTCCAGAATGGATGCCTATCTGTAATGAGAATATGTCATTTTTTCCCCACCATCGTAAATTATAGCCTTTGGCTGCTCTTGGTTGAAATTACCTGATAACGCAAGCCGCACATTAATAAACTTGTAAATTGTATTGCATGTATAATAAATCTAATTTTGAACGCTACAAAATGTTTCTAATCATCATTGCAGTGAAGTTTATGCGAATCTGGTTTTTTTTAAAAACAATATAGTATTCCATGAAATAGGAAGGTTAAAAACATTGTATTATTGTGAACAATTGTGTTTTATTTTTCTACAGATATTTTGTGGTGCTAGAAATCATTCTTCGCTATATGAAAATTCTAAAATTGACACAACAGCGTAACCATTTGACAGTATTATCTGTCTTTGTGGATTGTTCAAGGATTACCTCAATGGTTTTAAAGTGCCCTGGAGCATCCTGAGGTGATGAAAGACTATGTACGAATTCTGACCTTTTATTAATGAAATTTGGCATCATGATCATGAAGCAATGGAAGGTCTCCAATAAGCTATTCCAAAATCATCGGACGATTCTTGACCTTCACCTGGGTTTAAGGAAATGCAGCAAATCTACTTCTGACTTTTCTGGATTTACTGAGGCATTGATTGACCTTTGCCAGAACAGACATTTTGTATCTGGAGATGAGATTACACAAGACATGCTCATTGACGGTTGTTTTAATTATGGACATTTGGGAATGGAACTCAAGCGGAATTTGGCTACTAACTGGTGGGACTCGATGGTGTTATCTAGGGAACAGGTGTTTGGAGTGCAGAGTCCTCATCAGCTGAAGGCGAAACACAATTCTGACCACAAGTCAATGAAACTGGTGAATGCGGCAGCGTTACAAGTATCATTGGATAACAAAGATGCTAATAAAGAAGGAATTGCCTCACTAACAGATCTATTTAAGGAATGCATCGTATTGCGACCTAATCTCCTGCAAGGTATAAAGCTGTCATTACATTTTAATTATTTAATCTTTTTTCATTACATTGTAGTTCCAGCGTATTTTGGTATGTACTCCAAAGGATTTTTTTGTTGGAACAAAGTAACATGATCAATATATATATATTCTTTTATTTAATACTTTGCTTGATTTAAATTTACCTAGCACCTACACCACTCCCTTTCTATTTCCTTATCCCTTTTCTCCTTTGTCACTTGAACTATGGAAATCTGTTAGGCCTGACAATTATTCTTGGATAAATCCATAAAATGCAAGAAATAGTCCTTGAAGAGAGAAGTCTGAGTTAATCCTGTCAATGAAAGGACTTCACCCTGAAATGATATCCCTGTTTTTTTTTCTCCTTTCTCTGCAGATGCTGTCTGACTTGTTCTGCATTTATGACATTGTTTTTATTCCAACTTTCTGTCATCTTCAGTTTTTTTTTGCTTTTCATTTAATTATTCTTAAAGCTATTTAAGAATTGGACTCTATAATACTGTCTTCCAAATGTTGGATAACGGACAGGATATATGAAGGCCTGAAGTTCTGCTACAGCAACAGGTGATGGCAGCATTGGTCGTGATTGTCAGCTGGAGCACTGTGAATATTAATATGCATTTAAAGGTATTTTGACTGTGGGCTAAATGTTTAAAGGTGGCAACTCTTCTTTTAAAGAACAGAAATTAAGTCAATTAGGAAGTTAGTGACATGGTTGAGTGAAAATTGTGATTTTAAATATTTGGAATTTGTAGACTTAAGTAGGTGAACTAGTAAAGAATGAATACTGTGGAAATGTGGTTGAGTCAGGATTTAGTGCACTCTCCAAGAATTTGACCTCCACAGTATTATTGCTAACTCATATTGAGTAGTCTTTTTAGAGAAAGCTCTTTATCATTGTTGCATGCTTCTGATATATAATTGGCTGGGATCTGAGGAAGAGAAAGATCTTTTGAAGGCAGTCTAATTATTGCTTCAGAGAGGCCCTTTGTTGGTTGGAATCAACCATGGATAATCCATCCCCGCTAACAGCGTGATACACAAGTCAGGGCAGTACAAAATGGAGACCAAGCTATTGAATTATTGCTTAAAATCATGGAATTGTACAGTATAGTCCATGTGAGGTCAAGAATCCATCTTGTTATGCCAGAAGAGCATATAATAGTCTTATAGCAGTGGGATAGAGGCTGTCCTTGAGCCTGGTGGGTTTTGTATCTTCTGCCTGAAGGGAGGAGTTAGAATATCCAGAGTGGGTGGGTTCTTTGATTGTGCTGCTTGCTTTACTGAGGCAGCAGGAAATATAGACAGAGTCCAGGGAGGAGAGGCTGGTTTCTGTGGTGTGCTAAGCTGTGTCCACAACACTGCTGTTTCTTGCTGTCATAAACAGCAGTTGTCATGCTAAGCTGTGATGTAGCTGGATATTGATGTGCGAAAAATCAGTGGATGTTTATACAGTGGATTCTGCCGCCCTCAAATGTGTCTTAATAGAATTACAGTGCATTGTGGCCCAAGTAAAGGAAGGGAATCCTGGCTGTTCAGTTCTTTAAGAGTTGTTCCAGATAACTGATGGACCAATTAACTGGAATCCACTGTACTTGATATTTAATAAAATTTCCTACCATTTAAACATATATAGCATAATATAGTGGCATTAACAAACTAAACAACTCTTTGATGGCTAGTGTGTGTAGCATAAATGTAAAAATCCCTGTTTCAGAAATTATTCCTATTGAGGTTTCATTGATTGAAATCTTTCTACACAAATGTCAAAGCATAGATTGTGTGCACAATCAGCTTGATCAGTATAAACCTGGGCTTCCGAGTAGCAGTTTCATTGCACATCATTTTGCATCAATGGTCATTTTGCCTTTGGATTGTATTGTTCATCACATTTTTAAGTGAAATTTGTTGGAGTTGAAAAGGAAAAAGGGAATTAGGCATACAGATTGAGAACATCTACCATAAACACTGCCTGGGCAGGGTGAAAAGCATTACCAAGGATGCATCTCCCCCTAACCATGGACTTTTTACTCTCCTCCCAAACTGTAGGCGCTACAGGAGCCCCCACTCCTGCTCCAGCAGACAAAGGGAGAGCTTCTTCCCTGAGGCTGTGACCCTGCTGAACCTCACATCACAGCGCGAAGCAGTATTGCACCCATATTGTACTGTCTCAGAACTTCTATATTTGTGTGCTGTAGCACTTTTTATTCGCAGTTATTTTGTAAATAACACTGTTCTTTGCATTTCTGGTTAGATGCTAACTGTATTTCAGTTGGCTTTGTATCTGTACTCGGCACAGTGGCAATAAAGTTGAATCTTATCTAATCAAATGTTTTGGGAAAATTTACAGGTTGTTTAGGTTAAGACCAGCATTATTCTGTATTAAAATGTATTTTGTTTTAAAGTACAAGTTGAGAGTTAAAGCTGTTAAGAATTAGGATTTATCAATCCTTTCATAGAGGTAGTGTAGGTTTATTTTGAAATCTGAACTTCACATTTACTACTTTTGATCTACTGTAGGAGCATTTCGTGAATACACCAAATCTTTGAACCTTGTGAACAGGAAGTTACCTTTTGGTTTGGCTGAAGTCGGGGTATGTTATCAGCCCATCCCTACAACTAAGTACACAACTGTGTGCAGTATGATAAGGTAAGTAACTCACACACAGCATATAGTACGGTAGTTTCTTATTTCATGGGCAACTTGCTGGAGTTATTCACAAAGAAAACAAAGTCTAGTTTGTTTAATATGAGGTCCTTGTATTTGCTGACTATGTACTGACTCAATTCCTTCTAAACGCAATGATAATTTGGTGCATAAATTTGTATGGCAAACTCCTAATTTGGGAATAAATGTGAATATATTATTACATCTTAATATTCTATGCTTTCCCAGTACCCAGTTATATAGATTTTAATAACTTTATCTATTGGTGTTGATGCATCTAAAGTATCAATCTTTCACAGCTTTGTCTTTTCAATTCAAAGTAAATTGTTTATCCTTGCTGCTTTTCTTGTTATTAATATTGTCTTAAAAATCCTAGCAGCCTCTTTTATTTCTTAGAAATATGCTACCTCTACTATTTCAGTATTGTTTGTGGGGCCATTGGCTCTATTCATTTGATTCCTTGGGCTGAATTCACTCCTTTTAAATAAAAAAAAAATATCGTGCCTTTCTCCTGAAGGGAAATGTATCTTCATGGAGCAAGCCATGATTGAGAATGTTGCTTGATTTAGGGTAATACTGTAACAAGCAATTTCATGAATCTTTAGTAACTTTAGTCTCCCATTACTTTTAAAGAACCACAGAGGTTGAATTAGCATCATTGGTATGGTTTAGTTCTCCTCGGACTTCTGGACATTGGCTAGACTACTGGGTGCGTCAGCGCTTACTGTGGTGGAGAAAAGTAAGAAGCACCTGTTTAAATAAATTTTATTTCAGAATGTTTGTCTCTGATCACTTTTCTGCCAGTTACATTACTTTTGTAGTTACAGGCATATGTTATTCCCTACAACAATCAAGTTGAGTAGCATCTCCTGGGGGGTGGGGGTTGTCTGCTAATTCCTTCTTCCCCCAGCCCCCTGTTACTGATGCAACTCTGCCATTTGAGTTCCTCTTAGCATCTCACACCCCTCACGTCTCCAAATGTTATTCCTCATTTACTTTCTGTGGTGGCACCAGGAATAATGGCCCAGATGTGGAAGTTCAATATCTTAGATACACACAGATGTACGTGATGTATAAGTTGTTGATGTGGGTGAATCTATTTTTGTATCCTTATTTGCTCTGAGGGAAATTGTTCCAAAATCACTAATGATCCTGTGTTAGTAACTATTATCATCAATGTAAAAAAAAATGATAGACTATAAAACAGTGCAAATTGCAGTAGTTCAATAAATAAGCTGAGGGTCTTTCCTTAAGTTCTATCCATGTACTTTATAGAGAAATCAAAAGCCTAAAATAGTGCATCAATTAAATGAAGTCAATAATCAAGTCAGTATATGTTTCGTGCCAATCAGAAGTCTGAAATTTGCTAAAAATTAGGAAGGTTAAAATTTCACATTAATTAAAAAAGCAGTAACACCTACTTTTCAATCTCTTCCAAACCTTTTCAAAAAATCTCATTCATGTACAAAAGTGAAGTGCATTATTTAAAATTTTCAAAATCATTTTGCAGCTGGCTGAAAACCTTCAAGGTTGAAGGGACTAATAGAATTATTTATTTTTGAAAAGTGGTAAATAAAGTCTCCTAGTCCAAAAAGTATCTGTTAAGTTTTGATTCCTGGGGTTCCAAATCTGTTAAAATAACGTAAGAACTAAAAGCAGACATGGGGCATTAAAAATCACAAGAGGTTCTGCAGATGCTGGAAATCCAGAACAACACATACAAAATGCTGGAAGAACTCGGCATATATGTAGGGGAATAAACGGTCAACATTTTGGGATGAGACCCTTTATCAGGACCAGAAAAGAAAATGGGAAGAAGCCAGAATATGAAGGTGGAGGCGGGGGGTGAGTACAAGCTGACAGGACATAGTTAAGGGGGAAGGTGGATGGGGAGTGAAGTAAGAAGCTGCGAGCTGATAGGTGGAAGAGGTAAAGAGGTGGAAAAGGAATTTGGTAAGAATGATGGCCCATGGAAAGAAATGACATAAACTGCAATATGTAAGCTGAGAGTCTTTCCTTCAGTGGTATCCATGTACTTTATAAATAAATCAAATGCCTAAAATAAAGAGTGCATCAATTAAATGATAATAATTCAACCCCTCTTGCTAAAATCATGGCTGAAATCTTGAGCTCAGTGTCAGTAACCCTGTATGTATTTGATTTCCTTATTTTCAAAAATCTTCTGATGCATGCCTTAAATATGTGTTGACTAGAGATTTCCAAAAAGAAATTGCTACCTTTTGAGTGAAGAAATTACTCTTCATCTCAGTCCTGAATGACTGATCCCTTAATTTGAGACTATGAATCAGAATCAGGTTTAATATCACTGAAGTTTATTGTTTAGCAGTACATAGCAATGCATAATAATTTAAAAAACTATAAATTAAAATTATATAATTAAATAAGTAAAGCAAAAAGCAAGTTTTTTTAAAAAAGTGAGGTGGTGTACATGGGTTCATTGTCCATTCAGAAATCTGATGGCGGAGGGGGACGAGACATAAATTTGTGTGTGTGTATGTCTTCAGGCTTTTGTATCACCTCCTTTGATACTAACGAGAAGAGGGCACATCCTGGGTGATGGAGGTCCTTAATAAAGGCTGTCACCTTCTTGAAGCATTGCCTTTTGAAGATGTCCTCGATGCTGGAGAGGCTAATGCCCATGATGGAGCTGGCTGACTTTACAGCTTTCTGCAGCTTTTTACCAATCCTGTGCATACTGATCCATACCAGACAGTGATGCAACCAGCCAGAATGACCTCCATGGTATATCTGTAGAAATTTGCAAGAGAAAATGCCTGCTTGTGACTATTTGTTCCCAACACCAGTTCCTCATGGCTTTTGTTTTTTCACATTTTATGGGCAGAATTGGGAAAGGAAGAAGCAGGGTTATAAATCAGCTAATAATTTCAAGTGTTTTTATTTATTTGGTTGCTTCATAGTTTGCCAGAAGTCCATCCAGTTTTACAGCCATTGATTCCCAGAATAATGATGGAGTTAAAGGAGCTGCACTGTACTTTACTTTTCCTTGGGGGAAGGAACTGATTGAGACGCTGACAAATCTGGGAGACAAAGATCTTTTGCGTGAACACCAGGGAAATGGATCAAGCTTGCAGGTAATTGTGTGCTGCTTATTTATTTGCAGTGTAAAGAAATACCATTAAACAGCAGATTTTGGTAAGGGAGCAGGAGGACAATGGAGCAAATGAAAAATTTACTAGGACATGCACAACCCAATAGGATCAGTATTGAAATCTCCAGGGAGGGAGGGTTCCTTTCCTTCCCCCCCCCCAATCTTATCCCTTCCTCCCCCATCCCATCCCTTCCCCTCCCCTACCTTCATGCCCTACCCCAGCTCTTCCCTCACCAACTCCCCTTTCCACCCTCATCAATGCCCTTAAATCGCTCATCCCCAACCCCCTTTGACTCACTCCATTTCCCACACTCATACCACCCCTCTCAACCCCACCCCATTTCTCTCTCCAGTCCACTCACTTTCAACCATCACCATCCCCTCTCTCAAACTACTTTATTCCCAGACACTGCTCAATCATGCTTTTTGTGTCTGTTTTTACCCTCAATTGTGTCATTTGGAGAGTGTCTGAAATTCCTGAAATTAAAAAAAAATAGAATTAGGGGACATAGCTTCAAGATTCAGGGGAACAGAGTTAGGATGAGATGAGGAGAAACTGCTTTTCCCAGAGAGTGGTGAACCTGTGGAATTCTTTGCCCAGGGAAGCAGCAGAGGCTACCCCATTAAATATATTTAAGACACAGTTAGTTAGATAGATTTTTGCATTGCAGGTGAATTGAGGGTTATGGGGAAAAGGCAGGTAGGTGGAGCTGTCCACAGACAGATCAGCCATGACCTTATTGAATGACGGAGTTCAGCAGGCCAGATGGCTGACTTCTGCTTATTTATGTTCTTGCGTAACACTGGCACATTCTACATGGAACAGAGTTATTGTTTAAATTGACTGTAATTATATTTACTGATTTAAGCAAATCACTGATTTGCTGATATCTGCTCGTAGTGATTCTTCCCATACATGGTGACCAGAATTGAACACAGTACTCTAGATGAAGCTGATCAAAGTTTTATAAAGGTTTAACAAATTGTATCTGCACTTTTTGTATATTCTGTGTCATGTACTAAGTAGGAATTGCACACATCTTAACCATTTTCTCAAACTGCTTGGCCACTTTTCAATGATTTGTGTCATATCCTCTCAGAATACTCTGTTCTAAGATCCCGTTTTCAAAAATATCCTTTACTCTCTTAATACATCCTTACTGAGATAAGGGGTCCAAAACTTTTGACAATACTCTAAGTGCAGCCTGACTATTGTCTTATAAAGCTTCAGCATTATTTCCTTGTTTTTATATTCTGTTCTCCTTGAAATAAATGCCAACATTGCATTTGCCTTCTTTACCACAGACTGAACCTGTGAATTAACCTCCTGGGAGTCTTACATGAGGACTCCTAAGTCCCTTTGCACCTCTTTTTGAATTGTCTCCCCATTTAGATAATAATCTGCACTATTGTTCCTTTTACCAAAGTGCATTATCATACATTTCCCAACACTGTATTCCATCTGTCACTTTTTTGCCCATTCTTCCAATCTGTCCTGCTGCAATCACATTGCTTCCTGAGTACTACCTACCCCTCCACCTATCTTCATATCATCTGCAAATGTTTCCACAAAGCCATCAATTCCGCTTTTAAATCATTGACAAACGATGTGAAAAATAGCAGTCCCAATACTGACCCCTGAGGAACACCACTAGTCATTGGCATCCAAGCAGAAAAGGCCCCCTTTATTCCCACTCACTGCCTCCTGTCTGTCACCCATTCCTCTAACCATGCCAGTTTATTTCCCGTAACACCATAGGATTTTATTTTGTTAAGCAGCCTCATGTGAGGCACCTTATCAAACGCCTTCTGAAAATCTAAGTAAATGACATCCACTGCCTCTCCTTTGTCAACCCTGCTTGTTACTTCCTCGAATAATTCAAACAGATTTGTCAGGCAAGATTTCCCTTAACAGAAACCATGCTGACTTTGACTTATTTTATCATTAGTATCCAAGTACCCTGAAACCTTGTCCTTAATGGACTCCGATACTTCCCCAACCACTGAGGTTAGGCTAACTGGCCTATAATTTCCTCTCTTACAGCTAGTGTCATCCACAGACTGAAGCAAAGTACTTATTAAGTTCATCTGCCATTTCTGTGTACCCTATTACTGCCTCACCAGCATCATTTCCAGTGGTCCGATATCAAATCTCACCTCCCTTTTACTCTTAATATAACTGAAAAAATCTTTTAATATCCTGCTTTATATTATCAGCTAGTTTGCCCTCATATTTCATCTTTTCTCTTACAGCTTTTTTAGTTGCCTTTTGTTGGATTTTAAAAGCTTCCTGATCATCCACCTTCCCACTCACTTTTGCTATCTTATATGCCCTTTCCTTGGCTTTTATGTAGTCCTTAACTTCCTTTGTTAGCCACAGTTGCCATTTGAGAACAACTACTTATGTGAGACATACCTATCCTACACCTTGTGAACTATTCCCAGAAACTTCAGCCACCTCTCTTCTGTTGTCATCCCTGCCAGTATCCCCCTCCAATTCACCCGGGCAAGCTCCTCTCTCTGCGTCGTTGTAATTCCCTTTATCCCATTGCAATACTGATACATGTCACTTGTGCTTCTCCCTCTCAAATTGCAGTATGAATTCAATCATATTATGAGCACTGCCTCCTAAGAGTTCCTTTACATTAAGCTGACTAATAAAATCTGGGTTATTACACAACACCCAATCTAAATATAGTCTTTCGCTGAGTATGCTCAAGCACAAGCTGCTCTAAAAAACCATCTCGTAGGCATTCAACAAATTCCATCTTTTGCAATCTGTCATCAACCTGATTTTACCAATCCCCTTGCCTATTGAAATCCCCCTTTACAATTGTGACTTTACCCTTATTACATGCCCTTTCCTGCTTCCTTTACAATCTCAACCCCACATCTTGGCTACTATTTGGAGGCCGATATATGATTCCCATAATGGTTTTTTTTCATCCTTGCAGTTTCTTAACTCCACCCACAAAGATTCGACATTCTCTGACCCTAGTCACCTCTTTCTAAAGGTATAATCCCGTCTCTTACCAATAGAGCCACACCACCACCTATGCCTTCCTGCCTGTCCTTTTGATACAAAGTATATCCTTTGATGTTAAACTCCCAACTATGACCTTTCAGCCGCGATCAAAATGCAGTACATTGGCTTGCTGTACATTAATTTGCATCTACGTATTCTATCAGCCTGTTTATATTGTGCTGCAACTATGGCTATTTGCATTTCATAATGCTGCCAAGTTTTGTGACATCTGTAAATTTAGAAATTGTGTTTGCACGCTATCTAGGTTTAATATCAGTCAATAAAAACAGTTTCCACAACACTGGTCCTTGGACAATGCCACTCTTCACCACCTTCTGCTATTGGTTGTTTAGCCCACTTTGTATCAATGCTGTCTATATTCCTTGTATGCAATATGCTTCAATTTTACTGATGAGATGGTTATGTGGCACCTCATCAAAATCATTCTGGTAGTCCATGTGGACTACGTTCTCATTAATTCTATCAGTCATCTCCTCAACAGAAAAATCTCTGCTCATTGGGTAAGCATGATTTCCCTTAACAGATCCAGACTAGCTTGCCTTAGTTTCCCATCAGGTGACTTTTAATTCTGTTCTGGTTCAATGCTTTTACTTTTTCTATGCCACAGCTAAATTGATTGCTACTTTCCAGTCTTGTATCATCCCCTTTCCCAGGAGCACTGTAAGATTATTCCCCTTGCAGTCTCATGCTGTACTTCCCTCTAAAGCACTGAATGAATCCCATATGTTCCTCGGGCTTGCCTACTTCTGAGCTAGCCCAGCTTTTCTAACATTTGAATTGAGTTGATGTATTTGAAATGGGTATGGTTTGAAGACTATTGATTTTTCATCTGCCAACTAAGCCACTGAAACTACTGATGCCACTGGAACATTAGCTAGTTGTGTAGTGGCTTGCATAAAACTATTACAATGCCAGTTGTAAGATCAGGATTCAATTTCCACCACTGTCTGTAAAGAGTTTGTATGTTCTCCAGGTGCTCCAGTTTCCTCCCACATCCCAAACACATAGGGTTAGTGAGTTGTGAGCATGTTACGTTAGCCCTGGAAGTTAACCCTCACCCCCCCCCCCCCCCCATGGGGTATTGAAATGCAGAAATTCTGTTACATCAAATATGAATTTTGTGATGTTTCTGAGGCATATGGGAAACCTTTATATGAATGTGAGTATGACACGAGTGATTTCAGAAGAGGGGAGAAAAGATGAGATTTTGAAGGTTGGGCAGATGGCATTTAACTGATACTAATTCATATATAATTTCTTGCTGGAACTTATTTATTTTTCCTAAAAGGGCCGAGATGGAAGGAAAACTGTTGTTCCACATGTTCTCTCAGTGAGTGGGAATCTGGATCGAGGAGTGATGGCAATCTTATTTGATTCATTGCAGTTGACTGAAAAAATTGATTCTAAATTAAGAACAAGTCAGAAAAAGGTAATCAAAGTGCTTGGATGTGTGGGAAATGAAGGGCACATATGAACCCAATTTTGCTTTGTAGCTTTATTGAAATAACGGCAGTTTATCTCAATAATATATATTAGTCAATGACAAGAATCCTTTATAAATGTTTGGTCAGTAAAGATTTTTGAAGTTGAATGTGGACTTTTTTTTTTAAATACACACTTCCATAACTGGACTCTCTCTCTCTCTATCTATCTATATATTTGGAGTAGAGCACATTCTTCTGTAGAACTGCAGTTCTGTTGCAGACAGCAGTGCCAACAGTCTGCATAACACAAATTCTGTACTCTCAGTATTTCACTTTTGAAAGCCTCCCACTTACTAAGCAACCGGAAAATGACCTGCCCCAATCCATACCTGCCTTTATCGATGCCATCAAAATTGGCCTTTCTCCAGTTTATAGAATCTCAACCCAAGGATCAGTCCTATCCTTCTCCACAATTACCTTCAATTTGGTTGTTTAAAAGAAAACACAGTGGAGAGATTAGGAAAAATGTTTTTATGCATTACAGTGACTCAGAAGGAGATACAATTACAGCTAAAAAGGAAATTTGATACCGATACTTGGAAAAGGGAGAATTTGCAGAGCTGTGATGAAAAACCAGCGAGATCAAGACTAGTAGCTCTTTAAAAGGGGATCAAGCTGTAATCACCCAATCCAAGGTACCCCCTCCCAGCACTATTGCAACTAGGGGTGTCGGAGTTCAGTTCCGGCATCATCAGTACTTACTCCCTGCGGAATGCCTGGGTTTTTCCCGGGTGCTCTGGCTTCCTCCACAGTCCAAAGACATGCCCGGTAGGTTAAATGGCCATTGGAAAATTGTCCCCTGATTAGGTTGGGGTTAAGTCGGGGCTTTTGGTGATTTCTGAGGTGGCACAGCTTGAAGGGCAGGAAGGAACTAGTCCACAGTGCATCTCTATAAATAAATAAAACCCTCCCTACTCCATTAAAGCTGCCTTGTCTTCTTTCCAGTCCGGACAAAGAGTTGTCAATCTGAAGCATCAGCTCTGGTTCTCTTCCCACTGATGCATTCAGATCTTCTGAGTATTTGTAGCATTTTACATTTTTATTTAAGTTTCCAATACCTGCAGTTCTGTTTTGGTTTTCAGCTCTTTCTTCAGACTAGTGCAGGCATGGTGGGCTAGTGGACTTCTGCATTTCTCTAAGGTTCATTTCTGAAGTTGCGTTACTGCCATTCAGTACAGCTGTTTAAGGGTGTTGTTCAACAGCTTTCATGTATGCCAGGTGTTTGCTTTAAAAATAGCTAAAATTACTATTCATTTGTTCTTTTAGGTGCTAAAGCTTCATCCTTTTCTGGCCCCATTTAAAGTAGCTATGGACATGGGCAAAGGACCAACAGTTGAGTTGCGACAGGTACAGTAAGTTAGGTTTTCTTATGAATGCAAAGTTATAAAGATATGCCATTAATCATGTCTTAATTGCATTGCTCTGTTCTATTAAAGCCAACTGTAATTAGCTACCTATAAGCCCTTATGATATGTTTTGAAATCTATAATTCTGTTTGGAGCCTCTGATCAGTTTCTGTTTTCATTCTTTTTTTAATCTTTATGCTAAAAATGCCTCTAGAACTTGAAGTTCTTAGCTAATAAGCATGATGCCCAAGCTACTCTGAGATATATGATGCTCTATAGAATGATTTATTAAAACAAAATAAAGTGTGGCACATGCTGGAAGGTAATTGTTTCTTCCTCCATCTTCCAGCAGTTCTGCATGTTTGGTGTTCCTGTACAAACGAAGTTCTAAATACACAAGTTGTGCTTTGCTGGGGTTTTGATGATTACTGTTTGATGTTGGTCTGCTCATGAAATTGAATGATGGAGTATGAGCAAACTTATGATGTGGGGAATTCTTGTATGTGGAACCCACTGGTGATGTTGTGTTGAGTTAGATTTGGCCTAGGAACAGCCAATCCATTCATTTCTCTGCAGAAGAATGGCTATGAAGAACATTAGTCAGTATAAATATTTTTGAATTAATTGTGTTTAGTTAAATATATCTGCTATTTTAATTTTTAACATTCTTGATTATCATTATCTTAATACCTTTTTAATGTTTCTTACCTGGTTTCTTCAGCTGCATTTACACTCAGTGGCCACTCTATTAGGTACATCTGTACACCCGCTTGTTAATGCAAATACCTTATTAGCAAATCTTAGCAATAGCTAAATGCATAAAGGCATGCAGACATGGTTGAGGTTCAGTTAACTGAATACCAGAATGGGGAAAAAGCGTGATCTATAATGCTGACAAGAAGGTGATAGTAACACAAGTAACCGTGCGTTACAAAAGTTGTGTGCAGAAGAGCATCTCTGAATACACAGCACATTGAAACAGGTGGGCTCTAGCAGCAGAAGGCCACACATCAGGTTCCACTCCTGTGCTTAATAAAAGTGGTCACTGAATGTATAATAATTTGTTTGTTAAATTTAGTTTTTCTACTTTCCTTTGTTACTCTGCTTTTAGGTATGTGAGGGACTATTCCAAGAATTGTTGAAGAAAAAAATTACAGTCTGGCCTGGCTACCTCGAAACTTCGCATATGTCATTGGAGCAGCTCTCTATGAAGTAACTTTTTATTTCTCTCTAGCACTGAAGTACTGTATGTGGCTATGAAATATTTTTTCTCTGTATCTATCATTTTGAGCAGCTTAGAGTATTCTAAAACTGAGTGGAATTTATATCTTGACCTTTTGGATATTCACTTTCGCAGATGGTAAGAAGGGGTTTTTTTAATAGAAAATTGCACTTGGTGGCCACTTTATTGGATAGACATGTACAATTCATTAATGCAAACATTTATTCAGCAACTCAATGCATAAAGCCATACAGACATGGTCAAGAGTTTCAGTTGTTGTTCAGACCAAACATCAGAATGAGGAAGAAATGTGATCTAAGTGACTTTGACTGTGGAATGTATGATTGTTGATGGCAGATGCAGTGGCTTGAGTATCTCAGAAACTGCTTCTCCTGGGATTTTCATGCACAACAGTTTACTGGGAATGGTGAGGAAAACAAAAAACATCTGGTGAGCATCATTTCAGTGGACAAAAATGCCTTGTTAAAGGAGAGGTCAGAGGAGAATGACCATACTGGTTCAAGCTGACAGGAAGGTGACAGGAACTAAAATAACCACATGTTACAACAGTGGAAGAAGAACATCTGTGAAAGCACAACATGTCCAACGTTGAAGTGGATGGGCTACAGCTGCAGAAGACCATGAATATAGACTCAGTTGCCACTTTATTAGGTACAGGAGATATCTTGGCCCTTTGCATATTGATGGGAGGATTATTTTTATGATAGAACAAATATATCAGACCATTCAGGAAGAATAATGTTTAATTTATATTTAATTAAAATGTTATTTACCTGGTTTAGAATGAAACTTTAAAAGTAGAATGCAAAGAAGAATGCCAACCAAGTGGCAGACCTCTTCTTAGACATTTTGTTTTCATGCATAATAATTTAGTGTCCTTAGAAAATATTCATATTCTGCACCAAGTTCACTTAATCTTCTCTCTTGGCAGGTACGATGAGATGGGAGTGATTTTTACAATTGTCGTCACTGAGACTACATTAGAGAATGGTCTGGTACAACTCAGGAACCGAGATACAGCCATGAAAGAGATGGTTCATATCTCAGAAGTGAGGGACTTTCTCATCAAGTATATTTCGCAATCTTGAGAATATTACAGTATTAAATCTTCATAATATTGATTATTTAAAATAAAGATGCCTCCATCAACTTCCAGTATTTTTTTTTCACTGTGGAAAGCAGCCAGAGCACAAAAGAAACCCAAGTGGTCATGGGGAGAGGATACTATCTCCTTACAGATCGTGGGAATTGAACCCTAATAAACAATAAGCTGTTTTGTCAAGAAGGGATTATTATCCCTTTACTTATTTAAAATTGTCATTTCCATTGTTTGAAAACCGGTGCTTTGCAGGGATAGTTTTTTTAGGTATTTTTTCTGCTCTGGCTATTAGTCACTTGTCAGTGTATGTTACATGTGTCACCATTAAGCTTCCATCCTACCATGCCAACAAAAGAAGCACCATGAAGTCATTGAAATGAAGAGCAAGTGTGTATGAAAAGCCTTTTGGTAAATGCTCTTTCTTGTATCATTTATCTCCCAACGAGAACATATTTAATCTACATCTCATATCATAGTCACAGAATCCTTACTGCAACCTGCCCTTCCACATTTTTATGTCATCAGAACTTGGCCATCTTACTTTCTATCTCTTCCACCAGATGTTCCATATGAATATTAGATAACTGAGGACCCTGGAGTACTCTGCTAGTGAATCTATACAGCCATAAAAATTCCCCTTTATTCCAATTTTGTTTTCCATGTTACCACTGTCACATTAGAAAAGAAAACTAGTAATTACCAAATAAAAGTAATTAGATCTTTAATTTTAGAATCTAGAATCCTAAAATTTTACATCTGCCTGGATGAAATTTTGATCCCTCTGATTTTAATGATTTTAGACAAATACAAGGCCCCGGGTAATGATTTAGTTGGGCAGTTTAATACAATGTAGCAATAAATATTTATATTAAAGCGGGTAGGTTTTGATATGTTCTTAATTAGTAAGGACATTAAAGGTTAAGGGGAGAAGGCAGGAGAATGGGGTTAAGAGGGAAAATAAATCAGCCATGATATAATGGCAGAGCAGACTTGGTAAACCAAATGGTCTAATTCTGAGCCTATGTCTTATGGCCTTATTAAATTGGCACAATTGCTGAAGTAGTCATGAAGATATGAGAAACAGGAAAAAATAATCTTAAAATGCAAAAAAAATAACATGGGCAAAGTTTATCTTTAACTGAGGCAGAACAGGGATTTTGGGCAATGTATGGTTATACATTTGAGCCCTTGTTGCTGACAGAATTTAATGAAAATTCATCTTTAAAATTCTTTTTAAAAGTTGTGGTTCTGAAACATATCTTTTTCTTACCCACCCATCTCAAAAAAAAAGTACTCCATCTGATAGTCTGCAAAAGCCCATGCACAGAGATGGGTGGGATTTTTTAACAAATATATTTCTCCTGGGTGTTTACTCAGGAGAAAATCATGGTTGTTCAAAAGATAAGGGAAGCAAGTGGAAATGGATATTTATACTACCAGGGAGGTAGTATTTGCAGCCTTGCAGTGTATAGGAGCAAACTGAAAGATCACACAGAGTTCATGTTCAAAACAACAGGTGATTTATTTTTAAAAAGACTGATGTGCACCTGGAGGCCAGTCAAAGCTGATCTACCTGAGTATGAATTTGGTACGGGTTTTTAAATTTTCATTTGATGAGATTACTAGTAAAACTATATTTTGATAACAGAATGGTGACTACAGGAAAGTTTAATTAAGTAACAGACTAGGTTCTTATTACAGAATAAAATGATTATCCACAAGTCTAACAACAAATACACGTTTCTGCTAGAGCAATTGGTGTATGCTCTAATGTAATTACTGAAATTCCTGAAACTTGGGAGTTATTGCTGCTGCATCCCATGTCTCTACTTAATCCAGTTTCTCTCACAACAATGGTTACATGCTGTGGCATAATTACTTGAAGTTCCTAAAACTTGGATGTTGTCACTGCTGCAGTCCATGTCTTCACTTCTAGGCTTTGTCTTGAGTTCCCTGTTCCACATTACCACAGTCCACATCCCAAATTGGTTGCTAACACTCTGCCTTTTCCCTACAACACAGTGTATTAAGGAGGACAAGACCCCAGGCTTGAATGAGTGTTATGCTGGGGCTTTGTGTGAGTCTAGAGAGGAAATTGCCAGAGGACCTTATTGAGAGATCTGCTTCACTGTTAGTCACGGGTAAAACTCCTCAAAGACTGGAAAGTGGCTAAAATTGCTCAGTTGTTTGAAAAAGGGGAGCAAATTTAAGCTAGGAAACCAGATGCTCATCCTGACCAGGAGTGGAGAAGTTACAGGAGGGAACTCTGAGTGGATGGAGTTGCTGTGAATTTGTGTGTGGGTAGTCATGTCTGCCAAATCTTTTAAGGGCTTTTGTAGTAACCAAAAACGTAGGTGAAAACAGGGCAGTGGTTATTATGTACTTGGACATGATCCCACATGGTAGGCTGGGTTGGAAGGTTAGGTCCTGTGGAATCTAGTGGGAGCTAATTTGGTTGACTCGGAGGTAGGAATCAGAGGGTGAAGGTTGCTTCTGGGAATGGAGGCCAGTGATGTGCCTCGGGGCTCAGTGTTGGTACCTTTGTTATTCATTATTTATATCAATGATTTAAATGCAGATGCCCAAGGCTTGATCAGTAAGTTAGTGAATGACAGAAAATTAGGAAGTGGTGTTGATATTGAGGAAGTTTATTCTAAGTTATAGGAGGATATTGATCAGTTAGGGAAGTGCGCCAAGGAGTGGCAAATGGATTTCAATAAAGTAGGTGTGAGGTGACTTAATTTGGTAAGTCAATCCAACATTGGCTTTATACATTGAATGGGAGGGCATTAGGTAGTGTAATGGTACAGAGAGTGACTTACGAGTACAAGTGTGTAATTAATTGAAAGTAGTGTCACAGGTAGACAGGGTGGTGAGAAATGTGCTTAGTATGCTGTTGATTATCATCAGGGCACTTAGTATAGGAGCTGGGACATTATGTTGTATAAATTGTTGTTGAGGCTGCGTTTGGAGTACAGTGTACAGCTTTGGTCACCCTGTTATAGGGAAAGATGTTAAACTGGAAAGAGTGCAGAAACGATTAATAAGGATATTGCCAGGAATAGAGGGCCTGAGCTATGGGAGAGATTGGCCAGGCTAGGTCTTATTCCATGGAAAGTAGTAGAATAAGAGGCGACCTTTTGGAATGCTTTAAAATTGTGAGAGGCATAGATAAAACAGACTTTTCTCCAGGGTAGGAGAGTCTAAAACTAGTGGGTATAGATTAAGGGTGAAAGGGGAAAGATTTAAAAAGGACCAGAGAGACAGCATATTCACACACAGGGTGGTGAGTATATGAAATGAGCTGCCAGAGGAAGTGGTTAAGGCAGGTACAACAGTATTGTTTCAGATAGCTACATGGAGGGGTTAGGCTTAGAAGGGCAGAACACAGGAAACTGGGAGTTGCTGGATGGGCAACAGGATCAGCTTGGATTTGTTGGCCAAAGGGCTTGTATCTGCTGTATTTCACTGTGGCTCATAGTTTAGTAGCTTTTCAATGTCATCTCAATTTGATATTTCATTAAAATCTGTGCAGATCAGTTGGCAGACATACTATTTCTAGTACTTCAGGTGTCAAGGTTAATCGTGATTTTACAAAAACACGAATATATGCTGGACAAAATATAGTACTTTTTTAAAAAATGACATGAGTCAATCAGTGTTTTCAAATAACACAAAGTGGAATTTGAGGATCAGCTGCTTTCTGCAAAAAACTCAGAACTTTATTTTTGACATGGTCTGATTATGAGTTTCCTACCTCCTCCTCCTCCTCCTCCTATATCTCTTTTCATCAGCCAGTTCCATTATAGGAAGTGGAAGCTCAAACAGAAGTGATGGCTGCTAGCAGGGGCAAAAGAATTCAAAAATAATTTTTCTGTGATGAGATGGCATTTCTGTTTTTTTTCTGACAGAGTGGATAATGTCACATTTTCCACATTCTACTACAATTGGTATCATTCCATCCATTCTTTGCTCTCCTTTATCCCCGTCAAGCTTCTTATATTCCTTATTATTATTCATATCACACTTACAGGGTCATGAACAATCCTGGAAATGTGATATTTCTCTCCTCAGCCAAAGAACTGGTGCGCCTCCTGTACCTAATAAAATGGCCACTGCGTGTATGTTCCTGACCTTCTGCTGCTGTAGCCCGTCCACTTCAAGGTTCAATGTGTTGTGCATTCAGAGAAGCTCTTCTGCACACCACTGTGATAACGAGTGGTTATTTGAGTTACTGTCATTTTCCTGTCAGCTTGAACCAGTCTGGCCATTTTCCTCTGTCCTCTCTTATAGAATCATTTTCACCCATAGAATGCAGCTCACCGAAATTTATTTTTTTTGCACCACTCTCTAAACTCTAGAGACGGTTATGCATGAAATCCCAGGAGATCAACAATCATTCCACGGTCAAAGCCACTTAGGTCACATTTTTCCCCATTCTGATATTTGCTCTGAACAACAACTGAACCTCTTGACTATGTCTGTATGCTGTTATGCGTTGAGTTACTGCCAGCTGATCTATCTCGCTCCTATACATCTTGTCACCGTCTGAAAATCTGCCAACAGTAGTTGTGTCATCAGATTTGTAGATGGCATTTGAGGTGTGTCTAGCTACACAGTCATGGGTGTAGAGAGAGTAGAGCAGTGGGCTAAGCACACACCCTGAGGTGCACCAGTGTTGATTATCAGTGAGGAGGAGATGTTATTTCTGGCCTGCACAGACAGTGATTTCCAGGTGAGAAGGTCAAGGATCCAGTTGCAGAAGGAGGTATGAAGGCCCATGTCTTAGAGCTTGTAGATTAGAACTGAGGATATGATTGTGTTGAATGCTGAGTTGTGTATCCTGACTTAGTCGACTTCATCAACTTTGCCTCCAACTTCCACCCTGTCCTCAAATTTACCTGGTCCAATTCCAACCCTTCTCTCCCCTTTGTTGATATCTCTGTCTCAATCTCCGGAGACACTGATATCTTATACAAACCCACACTGAGTCTCACGGCTACCTGGACTACACCTCTTCCCACCCGGTCACTTGCAAATATCCCATCCCCTTCTCTCAGTCTTTGCCACATCTGCTTTTCATTCCAGGACCAATGAGATGTCCTCCACCTTCAAAGAAAGTGGCTATCCTTTCTCCACCATTAATGCTGCCCTCACCTCATCTCTTCCATTTCATGCATGTCTGCCTTCACCCCATCTTCCTGTCACTCCACCAGGGGTAGGATTCTTCTTGTCCTCCCCTACCATTCCACTAGCCTCTGCGTCCAGCACATAATTCTCCGTAACTTCCGCCATTTCCAAACGAGATCCCACCTCCACCCCCACTTTCCACTTGTTTTCTGGCAAAGGTGTACTTGGTAAAAGGGAGGCCTTCAGAAGCGAAATATTGAAGGTGCAGTGTTTGTATGTTCCTGTCAAAATAAAAAACAGGTTTAAGGAACCTCGGTTTTCAAGAGATATTGAGGCCCTGGTTAAGAAAAAGGAGGTGCATAGCAGGTATAGATAGGCAGGTAGGAACAAAAGAGGTACTTGAGTGTGAGAAATGCAAGAGAATATCTAAGAAGGAAATTGAAAGGGCTAAAAGAAGGAATGAAGTTGCTCTAGTGGATAAGGTGAAGGAGAATCCCAAGGACTTACACAGATATATTAATAGCAAAAGGAATCAGTAACAGGTTTAATATCACTGGCGTATGTTGTGAAATTTGTTAACTTTGTGGCAGCAGTACAATGCAATATATGATAAATATAAGAACTGAATTATGGTAAGTATATATATATTAAATAGTTAAATTAAGCTATAGTGCAAAAACAGAAATTTTAAAAAAGTAGTGTTCATGGGTTCAATGCCCATTTAGAAATCATATGGCAGAGGGGAAGAAATCCTCAGATATTGACACCCAGGAACTTGAAATTGTTCACTCTCTCCACTTCTGATCCCTCTGTGAGGATTGGTTTGTATTCGCTCATCTCACCCTTCCTGAAATCCACAAACAGCTCTTTGGTCTTAGTGATGTTGAGTGCAAGGTTGTTGCTGTGACATCACTCAACTAGCCGATACACCCTCCAATCACCATCTGAAATTCTGCCAACAATGGTTGTATCATCAACAAATCAACAAATTTATTGGTTGCATTTGTGCTATGCCTAGCCGTGTAGTCATGGATGTAGGGAGAGTAGAGCAGTGGGTTAAGCACACATCTGAGGTGCGGCAGTGTTGATTGTCAGCAAGGTGGAGATATTATTACCAATCCAGTTAGGAAGTCAAGGATCCAGTCGCAGAGTGAGGTACAAGGCCCAGGTTCTGTAGCATTTCGGTCAGTACTGCAGGAATGATGGTGTTAAATGGTGAGCTATAGTCAATGAACACCATCCTGAGAGATAATTGTATTGTCCAGGTGATCCGAGAATGTGAGATCGTGACTGCTGTAGACCTATTATGGCAACAGCCAAATTGCAGTGGTCCAGGTCCTTGCTGAGGCAGGAGTTGATTACAACAATGACCGAACTCATCACCGTAGATGTGAATGCTACTGGGTGATAGTAGTTAAGCCAGCTCACGCTGCTCTTCTTGGGCACTGGTATAATTGTTGCCCTTTAGGTAGGTGGGTTCTCCTTACCATAGCAGTGAGAGATTCAAAATGTCTTGTAATACTCCCGCAAGTTGCTTGGCACAGGTAACCCACTGTGACCTGCTGCCTTGTGATGATTCGCCCTCCTTAAAGTCAGCCTGACGTTGGCTCTGAGACAGATCACAGGGTGACTGGGTGCAGCAGGGATCCTTACAGCTGTAGTTTTATTCTCCCCTTCAAAGCAAGCATAAAAGGCTTGTCTGGAAGTGAAGCATTACTGTCATTCATGATGTTGGGACAGCAAGGGACAAAGTTGGTCCACAGGAAGATCTGAGCACTAATCTATGTGTGGAGCCAAAAGAGATGAGGGAAGATCCTAAATAGATTTTTTTGCATTTGTATTTAATTGGGAGATGGATACAGAGCCTATAGAGATGAGACACAGTAGCAGCAAGGTCATGGACCATATATAGTTTACAGAAGAAGAGATGTTTGCTGTCTTGAGGCAGATTAGGGTGGATAAATCCCCAGGAGCTGATGAGGTGTTCCCTCAGACCCTGTGGGAGCAAGTGCAGAAATTACAGGGGCCCTAGCAGAGATACTTAAAACATCCTTAGCCATGGTTGAGATGCTGGAGAATTGGAGGATAGCTAATGTTGTTCCATTGTTTATGAAAGGCTGTAGGAATGATCCAGAGAATTATAGGCTGGTAATCCTGACATCAGTAGTGTGAAAGTAATTGAAGGGGATTCTAAGTGACTGGATATACACGTATTTGGATAGACAGGGACTGATTAGGGATAGTCAACATGGCTTTGTGCGTGGTAGGTTGTGTCTAAACAAACTTACTGAGTTTTTTTTGAGGAAGTTACCAAGAAAGTTGATGAAGGCTGGGCAATGGATGTTGTCTGCATGGACTTTAGTAAGAGATTTGACAAGGTCCCACATGGGAGGTTGGTCAAGAAGGTTCAGTCACTTGACGTTCAAGATGAGGTAGTAAATTGGATTAGACATTGGCTTTGCAGGAGAAGCCAGAGAGTTGGTAGATAGTTGATTCTCTTGACTGAAGGCCTGTGACTAGTGGTATGCTGTAGGGATCAGTGCTGGGTCCATTGTTATTTGTCATCTATATCAATGATCTGGATGATAATGTGGCAAACTGGATCAGCAAATTTGCAGATGACACCAAGATTGGTGGTGTAGTGGTCAGCGAGGTAGACTATCAAAGCTTGCAGTGGGATCTGGGCTTGCTAGAAAAATGTGCTGAAAAATGGCAGATGGAATTTAATGCAGACAAGTGTGAGGTGTTGCACTTTGGGAGGACAAACCAGGGTAGGTCCTACACAGTGAGCAACAGGGCACAGAGGAGTGTGGTAGAATAGAGGGATCTGTGAATACAGTTCCATAATTCCTTGAAAGTTGTCAGAGGTAGGTAGGCTCATAAAGAAAGCTTTTGACACAATGGCCTACATAAGTCAGTGTAATGAGTATAGGAGTTGGGGTGTTATGTTGAAACTGCATAGGATATTTGAGGGACCTAATTTGGAATTATGTATAGTTCTGGTCACCAACCTACTGGAAAAATGTAAATAAGATTGAAAGAGTGTAGAGAAAATTTACAAGGATGTTGATGGGACGAGGACCTGCGTTATAGTGAAAGGTTGAATGGGTTACAACCTTATTCCCTAGAATGTAGAAGATTGAGGGGAGATTTAATACAGGTAAACAAAATAATGAGCGGTCAAGATGGGGTAAATGCAAATGGGCTTTTTCCGCTGAGGTTGGGTGAGACAATAAGAGGTCACTGGTTGAAGTTCAAAGTAAATTTATTAAAGTACATATGTAACCGTATGCAAACCCGAGATTCATTTTCTTGCGGGTGTACTCAGTACATCCAAGAATCGTAATAGAAACAATGAAAGACTGCACCCAAACACCCAATATGCAAAAGACAACTGTGCAAATACAAAGGGAAAAAAAGCAATAAATATCCAGAACATGAGATGAAGAGTCCTTGTACATAAATTCATAGGTTGTAGGAACAGTTCAGTGATTGAGTGAATGGAGTTGAGTGATGTTATGCCCACTGGTTCAAGAGCCTGATGGTTGAGGGTTAAGCAGGAAAGATGGAATGTTTAAGGGGAACATCTTCACTCAGAGAGTGTGGAATGCGCTGCCAGCACAAGTGATTGATGTGGGTTCAGTTTCAACGTTAAAGAGAAATTTGGATAGCTACATGGATGGGATGGGTATTTAGGGCTACTGTCGGGGTGCAGGTTGATGGGACTAGCCAGATTACCTAGTCCGGCATAGACTAGAAAGGCCGAATGATATGATTCTGTGCTGTCATGTGCTGGGACATAATCTTAGTGCATCTAGAGTGAATGATGAAGGTCTCCAGCATCAGCTTATTCCTACCATGTGCCGTGGTAGGACATGGCAAACCCAGGGTCAGTGACATCACACATAAACAAGCAGCTCCATCATGAATGGCCACCGTGTAACAGCAATGCCCAAAACTACAACTGCTTTCACCATTTGCAAGCTGGTTTATTTCCTTTACACAAATAAAGCATTTGCTTTTCATCATATTAATACAATGACCAGCTATTTAATACAAAATGAAGAAAAATCAAGTTCAATTAATGAAAAGAGCAAGTACTTTCTATTGAAAATCCAAAACAAAAATCTAAAAATAATAAATGAAAATGCTGGAAACACTCAGCAGGCTAGGCTTCATCTGTTAAAGAGAAACAGAGTTAATGTTTGACAGTAGGTCTATTTCATAAGAACAATGAAATAGGAACAGGAGTTGGCCTTCTGGCCCATTGAACCTGCTCTGCCATTCAAACTGATCTGGTCATAGACTCAGCTCCACCTACCTGCCTTTTCCTGTAACCCTTAATTACTCTGCTATGCAAAAAAGCTAATGGTGTCTTAAATATATTTAATGAAGTCATCTCTACTACCTCCCTGGGCAGAGAATTCCACAGATTCACTACTCTCTGGGAAAAGCAGTTCTTCCTCATCTCTGTCTTAAATCTATTCCCATGAATCTTCAGGCTATGTGCCCTTGTTCTAGTCTCACGTAGCAGTGGAAACAACCTTTCTGCCTGGCTTGCCTCATTGTGCCTCTATCTTGTCTTGAATGACTACCTGAATTGAATTGGCTTTATTTCTTACGTCCTTCACATACATGAGTAAAAATCTTTACATTATGTCTCCATCTAAATGTGCAATCATAGTAATTTATAATAAGTAGAACAGTCAGTGTAACAGAATACACTCATATCAGCGTGAGTTAATCAGTCTGATGGCCTGATGGAAGAAGCTGTCCCGGAACCTGTTGGTCCTGGCTTTTATGCTGCAGTACTGTTTCCCAGGTGGTGGCAGCTGGAATAGACTGCGGTTGGGGTGACTCATTACTCAATGATCCTACAGGCCCTTTTTACACACCTGTCTTTGTAAATGTCCTGAATCATGGGAAGCTCACAACTACAGATGCTCTGGGCTGTCCGCACCACTCTCTGCAGAATCCTGCGATTAAGGGAGGTACAGTTCCCATACCAGGCAGTGATGCAGCCAGTCAGGATGCTCCCAATTGTGCCCCTGTAGAAAGTTCTTAGGATTTGGGGGCCTATACCAAACTTACTCAACCTTACAGTGGGCCTGACATTTCACATCATGAAGATCCTAAAAAGGTGGGTACTGGCTCACCTCTGACCCCTGGTCAGATCAGCCTTTGATCCTCTGCAGTTTGCCTACCATGAGCACATTAGAGTTGATGATGCTGTCATCTACCTGCTGAAAAGAGCCGACTCCCATTTGGATAAGTAGGACAGCACTGTGAGGATCATGTTTTTTGATTTCTCAAGTGTCTTCAATACCATACAGCCCTCATTACTCGGGGAAAAGCTCCGTTCAATGCAGGTTGGCACTTCCATTGCATCCTGGGTAATGGACTACCTGACTGGCAGAGCACAGTTTGTGGAGCTTCAGAGCTGTATCAGACGTGGCTATAAGCAGCACTGGGGCCCCACAGGGGACTGTATTGACTCCCTTCCTGTTTACCCCGTATACCTCAGACTTTAGATAGAACACTGAGTCATGTTCTGCAGAAATTCTCTGATTACTCAGCAATAGTTGGGTGTATAAAGGGAGGACAAGAGAATAAATATCGGGCCCTGGTGAAGGACTTTGTCAAATGGTGCAAGCTGAATCATCTGCAGCTCAACATCAGTAAGACAAAGATGGTGATGGACTTTAGGAAGACTAAGCCTGCATTGCTTCCTGTAACTATTGGTGGTGAGGACCTACAAGTACCTGGGGGTGCGCCTGGATGACAGACTTGAGTGGAGCACCAAGTGGAGCTGTGTACAAGAAGGGCCAGAGTTGCCTCTACTTCCTGAGGAGACTGAGGTCCTTTGGAGTATACAGGCCTCTCCTTCACATGTTCTACCAGTCTGTTGTTGCCAGTACAATCTTCTATGCAGTGGTGTGCTGAGGCAATGGCATCAACACGTGATGCCGACAGGCTCAATAATGATTAGAAAGCCTGGCTCTGTTATAGGAGTCAGTCTGGACACTGGAGGCTGTGGTAGAACAAAGGAACTTATGGAAAATCCTGGCAATCCTGGACAATGTTTCTCACCCTCTGTACACCACCTTGGCTGAACAGAGGAGCACTTTTAGTAATAGACTAAGACAACTGTGCAGCTTCAAAGAGCGCTGTATGAGGTCATTCTTACCCTCGGCCATTAGGCTCTATAGCGGGGAAGTGATGACCCCTCCTGTTAGACTGTTTGTGGTAACATTTTTTTCTTTCTTACTTCTCTTCTAGTATTTGTGTATCTGTGCACTTGTAATGCTACTGTGACACTGTAATTTCCTTTGGGATCAATAAAGTATCTGTCTATCCAATCTATCCTAAAACATAATATAAGTTTGCCAGGTAATGTTGCAGCTATATGAAGTTAGACCAGACGTGGAATACTGTGTTCATTTCTAGTCACCTCATTGTAGGAAGGATGTGGAGGCCGAGGACCATGAATGTTGTCAGAACTGTTGAGTGTTTTGAGCATTTTCTGCTGTAAATACTTCCTAATTTTGACAACAATGCTCTACACTTCAATGGTCCTTCCATCACTATTCATTGAAATTAATTGTGGCATAAACTATTGCTTCTTCTTGTTGTGCTTTCTCATTCTTCTGGGATTGTAAGTTAAGTTGGGTGTATATGACTTTATCTTCATTCTGATATAAAGAAAAAGAACTGTCAGAATTATTTCTGGAGTGCTCCATTTTTGTATTGTCATTGCTGTGGTTAGACTTTTCTAATCCATGATTGTTTTCTTTCTGTGATTACCATGTTTTTTTCCATTGGTGTAGTTTTGGGAGAATTTTTTTCAAGTAAGCTATTTTCCAATATGTGTAGAATTATTTTTAAAGTCCTATTAATGGTGAAAACTAACTCTTCGAAGACTTCTATAAACCTAAGCAGGTGACAAGTCTGAGGGAATTGGGCAAGGAATGTCAAAGTTCAACGCAAATTTATTGTTAAAGTATGTACAGTGTATGTCACCATATACTACCCTGAGATTCATTTTCTTGCAGGCATTTATAGGAATGCAATAGTTTTCACTAAAAACTATACAAAATAAAGACTGATAAACATCCAATGTACAAAAGAGGAAAATTGTGCCAATAATAGTTTTTAAAGTAAATAATTAATACTGTGAACATGCGTTGTAGAATCCTTGAAAGTGAGACTATAGGCTGTGGAATTAGTTCTGAGTTGAGGTGAGAGAAGGATAGATTTTGTAGGAAAGGTAAATGTGCTTTTGATATAGCAGAAGATGAAAGGAGGGTAATTAAACTTAGGGCACATTAGAGGCATTTGCAATGCACACGTCATGATCGTGCCTATGATTGGATCCTGGACGATTATTTGAGTCAAGACAAGAAGCCATCTAGTGAGAGTAAAATAAGTTGGCTTTCATTCCATTTGTGACTTCGGCTCAGTTGGGCTTTGCTGTCATAAAGACAATTTGAAAGGTTGTCAAGTTTTCGATGTGTGGAGGAGGGTTGGAGGTGTACTCTTGCGCTATTAGCAGGGAATTAATGGTCGACAGGATTCCTGTCTGGGTATTAAAAAAGGATAAAAGATATAAGAAATGGAACATGAGCCCCAAGTTAGAAAAGGATTAGGCATGCCACTTTGCATTTCTTGTGTCTTTGGGACTACCCTTCTTCAAGCCCTATAAATGCAGTACTATACAGTACTATATATTGTATAGTATATAAATTGTATATAAATGCAGTACTATACAGTACTATATATTGTTTACTATACAGTAAACAATAGTTTAGCACACATCAGGGATGTGTTCAATATATCAATGTTCATTATTTTTGGGTTCAAAACCAAAAACTTCTTACCACTTAAGAAGAATTCCCTATATTTCAAAGCCAAAATCAAGTTACATTAAACATTTACCATCACTTTGCTTGTTGCTAGCCTGCTGTATTTCTAGTAGCCATTCATTGTTTGTGTCTCACTGGTACTCCAATCATATGACCACATTCCCCTAAAGTTAGAATGCCACTTTCCATACTCCAATCTTTGTGTATTGCTTTTTAAATTGAAATTACAAAGAGACTCATCCTCGTATTTTCTTAATTATTGCTTCAAAAAACTAAATTTGCATTTATTGCAATCATTGTCATTTATAAGTTAATAGGTAAAAAGATCTGAAACACAACAGGGCTGTTAGTTACTTGTTTTCCCTTCCACATGAAACCAATGACTGGAAAATCTTTTTCACACAGAGTGAGCAAAGTGTGAACTAGGACCTTTGATAAGGTAATGGGAGCAAAAACACTTCATTAATTCATTAAAAGAAAACTTGAATGCTAGATGTCAGATGGGAGACGTTGGGAAGGCGAATGTTATGTTCTTTCTGGATGGATCTGCTAAGCTAATACTATTGGTATTCAACCGTATATATAAAATTTTATGAACTTGGAAACTTACATTTGTTGCAAAGTGTTATGTACTGTCATAGTAATGTCACAGAAAGTAAAATTTTACTTACAGAGCAAGTGTTGTCCACGTTGGTATCTGCAAAAACAAATTAAAGTGGAAGTTAATTATGATACACACAAATTATTTTTCCAAATCATTGTGGTTAATTCATATTGGCTTATACGTCTCTCTCCTGCTGCTGTTGGTCAGTGACTTGGCTTTGTTTGTTTTATCTTACACTTTTCTCACTCTATTCCCTTTATGTGTACTCATCCCGATGTTGCAGTATCCTTTGCAGCTGAAGTTCAGCTATTTCTCAGGACAAATTCTTCATATTTTACTGCGATTATCTCAGATTTCCACTTTCAATAGTTTTCCTTTCATAATTTTAGAAAGTAATTCTCTTCCCGTTGAGTTGCATGTCTAGAGTGACCTTTTGTTAAGTGTCAATGCTAGCCTCAGAGTTTTGACTATCATCCCCTTTACTATTTTCCTATTAAGAATGGCAGCTGGGATAAGCAAGTAATCATAAGCCACGTGCAAGTTATTGGAAAAAAATTCAAAGGAACAAAATTAATCAACATTCAGAAAGGCAGGGTTTTCTTCAGAGATAGTCAGCACGGTTTTGTGGTGGGTAATCCTGATTGACTAATTTGATTGAAAATTTTGTTTTAAAAAAAAAAGTATCAAAATATGTTGATGATGGTAGATTGGAAGAACAGCGGCATATGGTAGAGTAGCAGTCTGCGTAATGCTTTGCAGCCGCAGCATTTGGAAGATCAGCGGTTCAAATTCCCTCTGCTTGTCTGTAAGGAGCTGGACGTTCCTTCCTCCCATGACCCGTGTGGCTTTCCTTCGGGAGCTCTGATTTGCTCAGACATCCCAAAAGGCATTCAGGTCAGGGTTAATAAGTCGTAGGCATGCTGTGCTGGTGCCGAAAGCATGGAGCGCTCCCAGCAAATCCGCAGACTGTGCTGGTTCGCCGTATCCTTTGACATACATGTGACAAATAAAGCTAAACTTTGTCTTTGGATTACATGAATTCCCAAGTCCTTTTGCGCCTCTGATTTATGAATTATCTCCCTGTATAGAACATAGTTTACTCCTATATTTCTTCTACCAAGCTGTTATTCAGTTGGAATGAATGGAAATCCACCCTCCAATTAACACAAAGAAACTGACAATTAATGGGGAATATTTAGTTAGTAATCCAACTAACCAAACCCACATTTATAAGAATGTTGTGGATTAGTAGAGGCTTGAGCAAATTGTCTTTGTTGTGTATAGCTTTTCATAAATTCTATTGTACTTCTTTATTTCCTGTAAATCCTGCAAGAAAATGAATCTCAAGGTAGTTTATGATGACATATATTGAATTGAATTGAATTGAATTATCTTTATTGTCATTATACATAGGTACCATGAAACTCTGTTTGGCTTCCACTCAGGCAATTAAATAAAGTGGTAGATAAAAACAGGACAGTAATAGAAAAGCAGTATTAAACAGTTAAGTAGCAGAAAATAAATTGCAGCGGCACCAGAATATCACAGTAATGCACAAAGTGCCGTTAGTGCAAGTATTTGAGTCCTTGTGTGTGCTCACAGTTTCAGTCGTTGTTCTGTGGGAGTGGTGTGATGGAGGCTACAGCTCTGGGGTAGAAGCTGTTCCTCAGTCTATTTGTTCTGGCACTTGGATAATAGACAATAGGTGCAGAAGTAGACCATTCAGCCCTTCGAGCCTGCACCGCCATTCTGAGATCATGGCTGATCATCTACTATCAATACCTGGTTCCTGCCTTGTCCCCATATCCCTTGATTCCCCTATCCATAAGATACCTATCTAGCTCCTTCTTGAAAGCATCCAGAGAATTGGCCTCCACTACCTTCCGAGGCAGTGCATTCCACACCCCCACAACTCTCTGGGAGAAGCAGTTTTTCCTTAACTCTGTCCTAAATGACCTACCCCTTATTCTCAAACCATGCCCTCTGGTACTGGACTCTCCCAGCATCTGGAACATATTTCCTGTCTCTATCTTGTCCAATCCCTTAATAATCTTATATGTTGCAATCAGATCCCCTCTCAATCTCCTTAATTCCAGCATGTACAAGCCCAGTCTCTCTAACCTCTCTGTGTAAGACAGTCTGGACATCCCAGGGATTAACCTCGTGAATCTACGCTGCACTTCCTCTATAGCCAGGATGTCCTTCCTTAACCCTGGAGACCAAAACTGTACACAATGCTCCAGGTGTGGTCTCACCAGGGCCCTGTACAAATGCAAAAGGATTTCCTTGCTCTTGTACTCAATTCCCTTTGTAATAAAGGCCAACATTCCATTAGCCTTCTTCACTGCCTGCTGCACTTGCTCATTCACCTTCAGTGACTGATGAACAAGGACTCCTAGATCTCTTTGTATTTCTCCCTTACCTAACTCTACACCGTTCAGATAATAATCTACCTTCCTGTTCTTACTCCCAAAGTGGATAACCTCACACTTATTCACATTAAACGTCATCTGCCAAGTATCTGCCCACTCACTCAGCCTATCCAAGTCACCCTGAATTCTCCTAACATCCTCATCACATGTCACACTGCCACCCAGTTTAGTATCATCAGCAAACTTGCTGATGTTATTCTCAATGCCTTCATCTAAATCGTTGATGTAAATCGTAAACAGTTGTGGTCCCAATACCGAGCCCTGTGGCACCCCACTAGTCACCACTTGCCATTCCGAGAAACACCCATTCACCGTTACCCTTTGCTTTCTATCTGCCAACCAGTTTTCTATCCATGTCAATATCTTCCCCCCAATGCCATGAGCTCTGATTTTACCCACCAATCTCCTATGTGGGACCTTACCAAATGCCTTCTGAAAATCGAGGTACACTACATCCCCTGGATCTCCCTTGTCTAACTTCCTGGTTACATCCTCGAAAAACTCCAACAGATTAGTCAAACATGATTTGCCCTTGGTAAATCCATGCTGGTTTGGCCCAATCCTATCACTGCTATCTAGATATGCCACTATTTCATCTTTAATAATGGACTCTAGCATCTTCCCCACTACTGATGTTAGGCTGACAGGACGATAGTTCTCTGTTTTCTCCCTCCCTCCTTTCTTAAAAAGTGGGATAACATTAGCCATTCTCCAATCCTCAGGAACTGATCCTGAATCTAAGGAACATTGGAAAATGATTACCAATGCATCCGCAATTTCCAGGGCCACCCTAGGATGCAGACCATCTGGACCTGGGGATTTGTCAGCCTTCAGTCCCATCAGTCTACTCATCACAGTTTCCTTCTTAATGTCAATCTGTTTCATTTCCTCTGTTACCCTATGTCCTTGGCCCATCCATACATCTGGGAGATTGCTTGTGTCTTCCCTAGTGAAGACAGATCTAAAGTACTCATTAAATTCTTCTGCCATTTCTCTGTTTTCCATAACAATTTCACCCAATTCATTCTTCAAGAGCCCAACATTGTTCTTAACTATCTTCTTTCTCTTCACATACCCAAAAAAGCTTTTGCTATCCTCCTTTATATTCCTGGCTAGCTTGCGTTCGTACCTCATTTTTTCTTCCTGTATTGCCTTTTTAGTTAAGTTCTGTTGTTCCTTAAAAATTTCCCAATCATCTGTCCTCCCACTCACCTTAGTTCTGTCATATTTCCTTTTTTTTAAATGCTATGCAATCTCTGACTTTCTTTGTCAACCACTGTGGCCCCGTTCCCCCCTTTGAATCCTTCCTTCTCCAGGAGATGAACTGATTTTGCACCTTGTGCATTATTCCAAAAAATACCTGCCATTGCTGTTCCACTGTCTTTTCTGCTAGGATATCCGTCCAGTCAACTTTGGCCAGCTCCTCCCTCATGGCTCCATAGTTTCCCCTGTTCAACTGCAGCACTGACACCTCCGATCTGCCCTTATCCTTCTCAAATTGCAGATAAAAACTTATCATATTATGGTCACTACCTCCTAATGGCTCCTTTACTTCAAGATCGCTTATCAAATCCTGTTCATTACACAAGACTAAATCCAGAATAGCCTTGTCCCTGGTCGGCTCTCGTACAAGCTGTTCCAAGAATGCATCCCGTAGGCACTCAACAAACTCCCTATCCTGGGGTCCAGCACCAACCTGATTCTCCCAATTCACCTGCATGTTGAAATCCCCCATAACTACTGCGACATTACCTTTGCCACATGCCAATGTTAACTCCCTATTCAACTTGCACCCAATATCCATGCTACTGTTTGGGGGCCTGTAGACAACACCCATTAGGGTCTTTTTGCCCTTACTGTTCCTCAGTTCTATCCACACAGACTCTACTTCTCCTGATCCTGTGTCCCCCCTTGCAAAGGACTGAATCTCATTCCTCACCAACAGGGCCACCCCACCCCCTCTGCCCACATTTCTGTCCCTACGATAGCATGTATACCCTTGTACATTCATTTCCCAGGTCTGATCTCCCTGCAGCCATGTCTCCGTTATCCCAACAACATCATAGTTACCCATTCGCACCTGAGCTTCAAGCTCATCCGCCTTATTTCTGACACTTCGTGCATTCAGATATAGAATTTTTAGCCCATTTCTCCTCTCTCTGTTTAAATCACTGCCTATTGTGCTTAACCCAGCTCCCCGAACTCCCATCGGGCTATACACCCCTTGAATTTTGTTGTCCTTCCTAAATTTACTTATTCTTTCAACACATTTAACTCCATGTTCCGTCAGACCATCCCTCTGTACATGTGTCCTCCTTATCACTTGTTCCGCCTCACCTTTCTCTACTACACACTTAATATTCCAGAACCGTGTAGTCCCCGCCTGTCCTTTATTCTTCATCTTGCTATCCTCTCTCACATTCTGGATCCCTGCCCCCTGCAAATTTAGTTTAAACACCCCCCCCCCCAAGAAGCACTAGTAAACTTTCCTGCAAGAATGTTAGTACCGCTCCAGTTCAGGTGTAAACCGTCCCATCGGAACAGATCCCACCTTCCCTGGAACACAGCCCAATTATCTAAAAACCTGAAGCCCTCCCTCCTGCACCATCCTCTCAGCCACGTATTAATCTTTATAATCTTTCTGTTCCTTGCCTCACTCGCACGTGGCACAGGTAGCAATCCCGAGATTGTTACCCTGGAGGTCCTGCCCTTCAGCTTCTCACCTAACTCCCTGAACTCACTACGCAGGACCCCCTCACTCATCCTACCCACGTCGTTGGTCCCTACATGGACCACAACATCTGGGTTCTTGCCCTCTCTCTCGAGAATAACCTGCACCCAATCTGAGATCGGGTAATAAATTTAATTTTAAGTAAATTTAATAATAAATTTACTTTGATTATGTGAGAAACTAATTCTGGGGTTTACAGCGCTGTATTTATATATTTATTGAGATCCAGTGCGGAATAGGCCCTTCCAGCCCTTTGAGTCACACCACTCAGCAATCCCCTGATTTAAACCCAGCCTAATCACGGGACAGTTTACAATGACCAATTAACCTACTTACCGGTACATCTTTGGAATGGAGAACCCGGAGGAAACCCACCCAGAGGGAATACATACCACTCCTTACAGGCAGTGATGGGAGTTGAACCCAGGTCGTTGATACCGTAAAGCATTGCGCTAACCACTACGCTACCATGCCATTCCAAGTGTGACGCTACTACACCGCGGGGTGTTGCCGAGAGCAGAGTTCAATGCCAACGCTGTCCGTAAGGAGTTTGTACGTCCTTCACGAGTGAGTGAGTTTTATCCGGGTGCTCCACTTTCCTCCAACATTCCAAAGATGTACCGGTCGGTAGGTTAACTGCCCGTTGGAAATTGTACCATGATCTAGGCTAGAGTTAAATTGGTTGCTAGGTGGTTTGACTCATTGGATCGGAAGAACCGGTTCCACACAGTATCTCTAAATAAATAAAATTGGACGTAAAGCAACAGTTTTGAACATACTTTTGACTTTTTAAAGTATGCATATATAAATTCAGAACATGAAATAAATTGCAGTCGTGATTTTTCTCTGTAATTTGTTTTAATTTTTTTTCCACCAGATTGAACGATGGTCAATTTCTTGTTTTTATGGTTAATGTCATGGTGATTTTATAGTCCAGCACTGTGAGCAAATTACAAGAAGCTTTTTGCGTTTGTATATGTCATTTTACTGACTTTACTGTAAATGATCATTGTATTTTCTTTCAGAGGTCCTAGAAACAAAATGAAATGGAGTTTTCGAAAGGTAAACACTTTATCTTGATAGGATCATCGAGAATTATTCCCAGGTTATAAACAGAGAAAGTAAGTTTACCTTGATTATGCCGTTCCTGTGTTTTGTACCTGAAATTACATTTATTACATTTTAAAATTATTATTTCTAAATTAGAAATTAAAACATGCTAAATTTCTACTTTAAAAATGAATTACATCTGACAAGATTTGTTGTTGTTTGTGATATACTATAATTATGATGTTCTTTTATTTAACTGCCCGTTACACTGCTGGCGTTTAGGGCAACACTGAAAATCCTCTACCCAGACGTAGAAGGATTCTTCATTGCTGTTTCTGTAACAGTTTTGTTTTACTAGTCAGGATTGTTAACCTTGAGCTAAACTCCTGAACCTGGAGAACCGATGGACCTCTCTTAGCCTGGACTCTACCCTTTGACCTGTTTGGCATGGGTGACCCTACCAAGAGTGAAAGCATAACGCCCTGACTCCAGCCAGCATAGCTCTCTGGCTCATTGAGCTCTTGGAGGATAACGATGGTCTAAATTTCCTTAAATTCACTGCAACGCAATAAAAACCTTATTTTTATCAGTTAAATCTAAATATATAAACATGTGAAAACTTAAGGGAAATATAACATTGAATTCAGTAAGTAATACTGACCATAGATCTATTCCTCCACTTCCCGTTGGTGATATATGTAACTACTTGGACCAAAATATAGATGGGCTGATGAGCAAAGTTTGCAGAAATGTATTAAATCACACAAACAGCAGGATTTCCCAGTGGCCAGCCATTCTGATTCCAATACCCATTCCCATTCTGACATTTTGGTCCATGGTTTCCTCTTCTTCCACAATGAGGCCACCCTCAGCTTACAGGAGCAACACCTTATATTCCATTTAGGTAGCATCCAATCTGATTTCTACAAATCCCCCCTTATTCAATTCCCCACTCTGGCCCCCTTTTACCTGTTCCTGTCATCTACCTATCAGCTCTCCCTGGTGTCCCTTCTCCTTCCATTTCTCCTATGGTCCGCTCTCCCCTCTTATCAGATCCCTTCTCTGGCCCTTTCCCTTTTCCACCTATCATCTCTGAGCTTCTTCATTTCCCTCCCCCACCCACCTGGCTTCACTTATCACCTCCCAGCTTGCCCTCCCTCCCCTTCCCTACCTTCTTATTCTGGCTTCTCCCTCCTTCCTTTTCAAGCCTGATGGAAGGTCTCAGACTGAAATGTCGACTGTTTATTCATTTCCATAGATGCCGAGTTCTTCCAGCATTTTGTGGATGTTAATGTGAAACATAGATTGATCCCTCCACTTTTTATTGGATAAACTATTTTGGTGGTCATGCTGCTAGAACTAATCTGTAGGCAATCAGGAATTGGACATCTGCTATTCTGCTTTAAGTTTCCATTCCAGTCTTGACATCATTCACAGAGTGAGACGGTGATACAGCTGACAAAGCTGCTGTCTCAAGCTCCAAACATTAAACTCCATTCAATACTGACTCAAGTACTGTTGATGTTGGAGTTTGTATGTTCTTATGACTGCATGGCTCTCCCTTGGCACTCTGGTCCTACATCTCCTACATCTGCTAGCTGGTAGATTGATTGGCTGAGGAGAATCAGAGGGTTGGGAGGTGTGAGCCAATGGACGTCTGAAAGAGAAATTATTATTAGTGAAATGATGGGCATATGGAATTGATATAATTGTTCTGAAGGGTTGAACGGCAACTATGTCATAAGAAAATATGAGAACTAATTACATGGGATTTTAATTACTGTCTCAACTTTAGGCAATGCTGTAATTGTGTAGAATTTCTTAGTTACTTTGAAATACCTGTATATTTATTCTAATCTTTTATTCCTTTGATATTCATCTTGTGAAATCAAAATATACCAGGAGCTATTAGTTGAATACGACAGGTTAAGAAATCCTACCTTTTATTGATTTGGTTTCTACCTACTGAAAGAAATACAAGCATTAAAGATAAAACTTAAATCACCAAATTAGCAAAATATCTAAAATAACAATGAGCATTGGATGTAACAAGGTGTGACACTTACCTTTAATACAGATAATTACTAAAATTCCCACTAACAGTAGAAGAGGTATTATTGTATAATACAACCACTTATTTGAAGTGGTACCTGCAGAAAAAGGATATTTTATTTCAGAAGAAATTATTGTTTACTACTCCCCACTGATTATTGAAATAGTTCCAGAAAGATTTATTTATATTACTATTTGTACCATTAATAATAAAATGATAAACCTGATATATTTTTCAAAATAATTGGCCTTATTACAGCAAATGCAATCTCACCAAACTGGTTATGGAGGTCATCAGATAGTTGGACCAATAGTGCTACTGCATTCAAAACAAAGATCATGATGAAAAAGGATCTACTGATTTTCTGGTACTTGTCAAATAATCTCTTCTCGGGCTTCCAGCCGGGTACAAGTATCAATTTTAACTGACATTTCAATGACAAATTCTGCCATCTTCATGAGAGATGATACATGGGCATGACTAGTCCGGTCATCTGTCCATCCTGATTGGTTACTCCTCATCCAATCAGGTTTCCGCTGTCCCACCTTGTTTACAGTTGAATCCCAGTTCTTACTTAGAGCGAGACCTTTGTCTTTGTTGAAATTCTTTGCCTCTAATTTTATTTCAGTGGCTTCTTTCACCAGGCAGTCCCAAAAGCCATCGAAGTTCTGTGCCGAAATCAATCCTGTGGCCGTAGTGAATGCAATGTCTGCTACCGCCAGTTTCTCCGGGTAACCCAAACGGATACGCCTCCTGCACTCCTTGATCCAGGTTTCCACCATGCGTCCCATCTGGCCAATATACGCTGCTCCACATTCACAGGAAATCCTGTAAACGCCAGCTGAACTGAGTCCCAGGTCATCTTTGGCCTGCATAAGCTGTGACTTGAGCCTCCTTGTGGGTTTGCAGATGGTATTAGTCCGCTACATGGAGCTTAGAAAAATAGAGGGCTGTGGGTAACCCTAGGTCATTTCTAAAGTAAGTACATGTTCGGCACAGCTTTGTGGGCCGAAGGGCCTGTATCGTGCTGTAGGCTTTCCACATTTCTGTGTTTCTATTTCTTCAGGATCCTAGTGATCCATCCAGAAACTGTGGAAATATAGGGAAGACAGGCAATAGCAATGGGTTCTTCCTGTTGGTCCTTTTAAGGGGTCAACTAGTGGCTTTTGGGACCCTCTAGTGAAAGAAACCATTGAAATAAGACTAGAGGAAAAGAATTTTGACAAAGGTAAAGGTCACTCTAAGTAAGAACTGGAATTTGATTGTAAACAAGGTGGGACAGCAGAATCCTGATTGGATATGGACTAACCAATCATGAGGGATGGACGATGGGGGTATAAATACCATCAGACTAGATGTGCCCAGGCATCATCCCTGATGAAGGAGGCAGAGTTTGTCATCGTAACATCGATTGAAATCAACACCTATACCTGACTGGAAACCTGAGAAGAGAGAATTCAAAAGATCATGATGTTTTCACATTGTAATAAGTGGCTCAATGACAATGTTCAATTTCATCTTCTATCCAGGGTCAATCTGGAAAGTCCCAATCTTTTAAAAATCTCTATCTTTATTGCTATCATTCTCTCTCGATTGTTACCTATCTAGCTTGTTAGAAATCTATCTATCTAACTTGCTATCTATCTTGCTGTCTACCTAGCAATCTATCTAGCTAGCTACCTAGCTATCTATCTTGCTATGAATCTATGAGTTTGGACAGCATTGGCAAATCCAGCACTAATTTCCTATCCCTAATTGCCTTTGATCTGATTTCTATAATTCTGCAGTTTTTTCTTCTGAAGCTTCTCCCACAATGTTGTGGGATATGGAGTTTCGGGGTTTAAACATAGTGACAATGAAGGAATCAGGATGTTATGCCACTTGGAAAGGAACCTGCAATTGGTGGCTTTTTCTTGTGCTGGAAGCCCTTATCCTTTTTGGCAGCAAGCTTGACAGGCACTGTCAGAAATGCTTAGACAAGTAGCGTCAATGCATTTTCCGGAAGGTAAAGGGTGCTCACTGTACACACAATTTGGAAGTGGGACATGGATTGCATGTTTAAGATGGTAGATGGGGTATCAAAGAAGAGGATGGTTTCATTATGAATGGTGTTTGGCTCCTAGTGTTGCTTGACTTTCAGTAAAGGGGACCAGAACACGTGCAGATCTTTGGGGGGGAATGAGGGCAAGTGACCATGTTATTATCTTCTGAACGTATGACTCCCTCTAAGTGCAGAAGCCCTCAAGATTCTTGAGTCCGTCTTCAGCCAATTTTTGAATGAAAACCCATTCAAAAACCAAGGCATATTTTATTTAATGAATAACCAAGGAAAATAATTCAATGGGACTTTGCATTTGATCAAAGAGAAGTGCTGTATAGTTTTGGAAAAAATCTGATTCATTTGCTAAGTCAAATAGTAAGAAAACATACCTTTTATCGTAAAGCTGATCCCTTTACTATATTTGTGCACACCTGAGATTTCATTTGTAGCTTTGCACTTGTACACACCACCATCTTCAGTATTGTTTATGCGCACATTAAAGATAGCAGGTTCGTTGTTAGGCTTCTTGATAGTGGAGATATGTTTTGTGTGTCGAAATAATGAATAAGTCACAGGAAAGCTTCCATTTATGGAGTGGCATTGAAGAGATATGCTATTTCCTATTTCAAGAGTGGTTTTTGAAGTGACAGATTTTATTTCTGGATTTGGAACTGGAAGTGAAACCAAAGTAACACAGGGTAAGCATTTAAAAGAAATCAGTAAATCTAACTATTATTTTGGTGCTACACTTAGTCATACCTTCATTATATGCCATGTCGTATGATATGGGCGACCATGCTCGATGACCATGACTGTTATTGGCAATTTTTTCTACAGAAGTAGTTTGCTATTGCCACCTTTTGGGCAGTATCTTTACATAACAGGTGACTCCAGCTATTAGTACTCTTCACTGACTGTCTGCCATTGACTATGCAATTGGTTGCATAACCAGGACGTGATATACACCAGCTGCTCATCAGGCCATCCATCACCTGCTCCCATGGCTTCCCATGACCCTGATCAGGGGCTTATCAGATGCTGCACCTTGGCCAAGGGTGACCTACAGGCTAGCGGAGGGAAGGAGCGCCTTACACCTCCTTTGTTAGAGACGTATCTCCACCCTGCCACCCTAATAAAGTGGTCACTGCGTTTATGTTTGTGATCTTCTGCTGCTGTAGCCCAGCTTCTCATGTGTTCACAGATGCTCTTCTGCACACTACTGTTGTAAAAGCCTTGTGGGTAGAGTTAAGAAACTGCAAAGTAAATGATCCTGATGGGAGTTAGATACGGTCCTCTGAACAGTAACCAGAATGTGGGCTACAAATTACAATGGGAGATAGAAAAGGCATGTCAAAAGGACAGTGTTGCAATAGTCACAGGAGATTCCAATATGCAGGTAGATTGGGGATGGATCCAAGAGATTGAATTTATATAATGCCTTTTCAGAGCAGCTTGTGGTTAAGCTCACTCAGAGAATAGCAATTTTGGACAGTGTATTATGTAATGACCCATATTTGATTAGGGATCTTAAGGTAAAGGAACCCTTAGGTGACAGTGATCCTAATAGGATGGAATTCACCCTGCAGTTTGAGAAGGAGAAGCTAAAATTGGAAATATCAGTATTACAGTGGAGTAATGGGAATTGGAGAAGCCCAAGAGAAGAGCTGGCCAAAGTTGATTGAAAGGAGATACTAGCTGGGATGACGGCAGAACAGCAATAGCTGGTGTTTCTGGGATAAATTTGGAAAGCGCAGGATAGGTAAATCCCAAAACTGAAGAAGTGTTTTAAAGGGTGGATAAGATCATTACTAGGAAGGTGTTTGGGAAGCTGAAAAGTCTGAAGGTAGGTAAGTCTCCTGGATAGGTCACGTTGAGGAAACAGGGTCTGCAGAAAGACTTAGATTGGGAAAATGGGCAAAGAAGTGGCAGATAGAATACGGTGTAGGGAAGTGTATGGTCATGCACTTTGGTAGAAGGAATAAAGGTGTAGACTATTTTCTAAATGGAGAGAAAACTTTAAAAATCAGAGGTGGAAAGGGACTTGGGAGTCCTCATGCAGGATCCTCTAAAGGTTAACTTGCAGGTTGCGTTGGTGGTAAGGACAGCAAATGCAATGTTAGCATTCATTTCCAGAGGACTGGACTATGAATGCAAGGATGTAATGCTGAGGCTTTATAAGGTATTAGTTAGCCTGCACTTGGAACATTGTGAGCAGTTTTGGGCCCTTTATTTAAGAAAAGATGTGTTGGATTGGAGAGGGTCCAGAGAAGGTTCACGAGAATTATCCCAGGAATGAAAGGGTTAGTACAAGAGTTTGATGGCTCTGGGCCTGTACTCACTGGAATTTAGAAGAATGGTGGGGGGAATCTCACTGAAACTTATCAAATATTGAAAGGCTTATATAGAGTGGATGATATGGAGAGGATGTTTCCAATAGTGGGAGATGGACACCAGAGGGTACAGGCTCTGAGTAGAAGGAAATCCATTTCACACATTTTTTCAGTGAAAATTTCTTAGCTAGTTGGTGTTGAATCTGTGGAATTCGTTGCTGCTGTGTAGGTCAAGTCATCTGGGTATATTAAGGCAGAGGTTGATAGGTTCTTGATTAATCAGGGAATCAAAAGTTATGAGGAGAAGGCAGGAGAATGAGATTGAAAGGGATAATTAATTGACCAAATACTATGTGTTATGGTCAAATGTTCTAACACGTGGTTATTTGAGTTCCTGTCGGCTTGAACCAGTCTGGCCATTCTTCTCTGACCTCTCTCTTTAATAAGGCATTTTTACCTACAGAACTGCCACTCACTGATTTTTTTTTTTTTGTTTTTTGCACCATTCTCTGTAAACTCCAGAGACTTGTCCATGAAAATCCAGGAGATCAACAGTTTCTGAGATACTCAAACCACCCCATCTGGCACCAACAATCATTCCACAAAGTCACCTAGATCACGTTTCCTCCACATTCTGATGTATGATCTAAACAACAACCTCTTGATCATGTCTGTGTGCTTTTATTGAGTTGCTACCACATGATTGGCTAGTTAAATATTTGCATTAACAAGCTGGTGTACAGTTCTACTTAATAAAGTGGCCACTGAATGTGTGTCACCATGTACTGCCTATACTCATTTTCTTGCAGGCATTTACAGGAAAAATACATAAATGCAATTGGATTTATAAACTCTATAGATAACAAAGACTGTACTGTCAATGTGCAAAAGACAAATTGTACAAACAAAAAAATATTGAGAACATGACTACATGTATTTTTAATTATGCAAGTGATTTGTTATGCCTGTTAACTTGCAGTTATGTTGAGTAGTGCACTGTAATTTGTGATTGTCCATTTTTATATTTATAGAATATAAATTCAAGAGGAGGAAGTTCTTTATCAGCACCGCAGCAGAGCTCAATTTGATTTCCTATCACCTCCATTGGACATATGGTAATAATAATGCTTAAGGTTGTTATAGCCTGGGGTGGTAATGGGGATATGCTTCTGCTACCTATTAAACACTCCCAATGGTGTGCGTCTCAAATAGCCTGTGACAACCAAGTTCGGCTCCTGGCTTTCGCGTGTGGCTTAGCTATTAAGCCTGTGGAACTGTTTCTACTGACAGGAGAAGGGGCAAAGGCGGGTTACTGGCACCCTTAAAGTAGTCATCTTGAGCAGACGGGGCTCACCAGGTGTGGGTGGCAGCTCATTGAGAGGGAAAACCTTGATCTCAACCTCCGCTGCTTTGCAGCTGTATCCACCCATGGGGAAAGGCTTTGGGAGTACACCCTGAGAAAGAAATTGGAGCTGGAGTCCCCTAAGGCAGTTAAGTTCCATGCTGACTGGGAAATCCTGCGATGTTGCTGGTGCCAAATTACACGGGTGTTTGCAGTTCCTTTGGATTCGTCAGCTGCACGGAGAGGGTGAGTCTGCTACATTGGCAACAGCTTGCTCGCCATATCGTACTGCCCTGGCTTGTGTATCGTGTAGACAACTGGGACACAGCATCCAATGTCAATCCCAGCCAGCAGAGGGCCTCAAAATAATAATAATCATAGCGAGCGTAATATAGAGCACTTTTCATCCAGATGTTGTTCAAAGTGATTTACAACAGGATAAAGTGCAAACATAAAAATTAAAGACAAAATTATGTCAGTCAAAAACAAGGTTAAATAAATAGGTTTTGAGGTGGCATTTAAAAGTGTATACTCAATCTGCATCTCCTTAATTTTAGGCATTGAGTTCCAATTTTGCTCTGTCAGTAAATAGGGGCATCTGTAATTCATCTGAAGTTAGAATCACAAAGAAATTTTAACCATTTGACGTTTGATATGTGCTTCTGACCACATATTCACCCTATCACAATCACAGTTGTTGCTTGTCGATATTTAACAGCTGCTACATCCTTTTAACAAACTGGAAGCAAGACGTTTGTGCATCTGGTGCCAGTCATACAGCACGGAAATGGGCTCCGTTGGCCCAACCAGTCCATGCTGACAATATTTCCCATCTGAGCTGGTCCCATTTGCCCTATAGCCCTCTGAACCTATTGCACTTACAAAGGCTTATCTAACTTGTCGTATTTGTAATTTATCATTTTTCCTCATTCAATTCTTATGATTATTTGCAAATAAGTTTTGCGTCAGTCTGAAACGTTACTTTGGATTTGTTGCAATTGGGTCACTCTCGCGAATGTATTGGTTGCTGGGCAGCTTATTGCTGAATTACAGTGATCGATGAGTGATATAGTTAATAATATTGCTTCCATCTTAACTGAGTGTTACAGGAGCACCATTGAGAATGTCCTGATGAGCTGCATCTCCATTGGGTATGGGAGCAGCAGAGCATTGGACCAGAAATCCCTACAAAGGACTGTGAGATTAACCAGCAGGATCATAAGGGTCTCCCTACCATCCATTGGGGGCACTTATCAGGAGTGCTACATACGCAGGGCCCATAGTATCATCAAAGATCCCACCCGTCCATCCAGCATCCTCTGACTTTCTACCATCAGGCAAGAGACTGATGCATAAAGACAAGAACGGGCAGAATGGGAAACAGTTTCTTTCCTCAGGCCATTAGGAGCAGCCTGCCAAATAGCATTTGAAGTGTCACTGGTCAATTTGTTCTGTACCCTACAATATTTAACTCTAGTTTGTTTATTTAAATTGTAATTCATTTGTAGATTTTATTCTTACTTTCCTAAGTGATATGTGTGTTGTGAACTATTATGCTTTACACCCTGGTTCAGAGAAACATTGCCTCTTTTGACGGTATACATGTATATAGTTAAATGACAGTGAAGTTGACTTGACGTGATGGAATCAGCCACAGTAGATTATAAGACATGTGACCATGTCACAGTTCGCATCAGGAGTTGGAAATTTGGGGCTGAACAGTAAGGAAACTGGCCCTTTGGCCCAAATTCATCCACGCTGACCAGGGGAAATAATGGAGCATATTAAAGAGGAGAGAGGGGCAAGGGATTCCAATGTTGGTGGCAAGTACCAAAACCAATGGCCACTGAGTGTAGGAAGACTGGGAAGTATTAGCCATTTCACATTTGGAAGTATATGAGCACATGGCATTCCAGAATTAGATAAGGTGGTGAGCAGTACAAGGAGAGGAATACTGAACCGTGGCAGCAAGACAAGAGTGCATAGAGCAAATCTGCGGTGAGAGGAAAGCAAACGATTGTACCAGAGAATGGATGAACAGTACGAGGAATGGGTTAAGGAGGGGTACCTTCAGCAAGTGTGCATTCAACCATAACACATTGAACAATGTCTGTCCTCTGAAACTCTGTAGAATGGTTATTCCACAAGCACAAGCTCAGAAAAGCTGGCTGCAACAAGTCTGGATTCCGTCCCCAAAGTCTTTGGGAATGATCATGATTAAGTTATTCTTTGGTTGAAACCTATCAGGAAGCTTTTCACTACAATCCTAAATCCAAAACTTTTCCCGTCAAAATTCCTCTGCATCGTAAAAGTCACTCTAAAGACTGAATGAATTTTTCTTAATGACCGTGGGCTGCCTAACTCAAGACTAACATGAAATCCAGGAAAATGCTTAAAACACATGCAGAGTCAATACATTTTAATCACATCAAATATAACTTAATTCTAGATCTGTGATCTTCTTAAATTTAAGACCAAGAAATAGGTACGAGGAAAACAAAGGTGAAATAGTTTGAGGTGAATTTCTGCATTCTCAAGGCCAAGGCAGAAGTGTGAATGTTAGCAGAGATGGTAGCCGATAACAGCCAAGCCAAGTTGGTCTGGTGGACAGCTTAGGAGAAAGAAAGAGGTGAAAGAGAGAACTTTCTGATGAAGGTTCTCGGCCTGAAAACTTAAATCTTTATTCTTCTCCATGGATGCTGCCTGACCTGCTGAGTTCCTCCAGCAGCTTGTATGTTTTGTTCTGGATTTCCAGCATCTGCAGAATCTCTTGCATTTAAAGAGAGGAAGCATATTGACTGCTGTAAAGTCAAGTTTTATGGTAACCTTTCACAAACTCAGGTGAAGATGAAGAATCACAGAATAAGAATTTCTGGTCTCTTGTCAGGATAGAGTATCATACAACTGTTCTTTGTTCAAACCCAGTCTAATGTAAAGATGGGCTGTATGAGTGTTTTGGATAGATGAAATTTTATAAAATTAATTCTGGCTTAACTGAACTACATTTAAATTTAATTTCTGTTGAGGATTTCCAGTGGCAGATTGCACAAGGATGCAAAATGTTTCATAGGAAAAACTATTTTTCCAAAACTTAAATTTTTACAGCCTTCTTCAAATAGGATAGGGTAGATTTACTTGCATGTGGTTTCACATCTCTCCCAAGTTTTATTTTCATTGGATTTTCTGGAGTAGCATTATTACTCCAATGTTTTAATTAATTTGTGGATCTTAACAGATCTATGTAACAACATCAGAACATCTGCTAGAAGTTTCCTGATGTCACTAACACAGATTGAAAATGGGGCTTATACCTCTTTCCTTATACAAGTCATTCCCATGATTTCTGAGGTCAAGCTGATCTTATAGTATCAACTTCATATGCAGAGTTTTAATGATTAATTGAAAATTGCCCATACCTTGTTGTAAATCTATGGCACTAATTCCATCTGAAATAATGGAAATATAATGTCATTTAGATAATTCAGTTTTGTATTCACATCAGCTCAAACTACAATTTGTTGCAATGATTATCATGGCAGAATCAGAAGAAGCAGGTATACTCTCACTGACTTACAGATGCCATGGTGCGTGTTTGCAGGACTGGACCCAGGTGCAGTGGAACAGCAGACTCCCTCTGTCACAGTCGTTGCTGGCACTGACTCATTCCAGGTGCGGGGGACGGCAGACTCTATCACTGGCGACGACTTGACCCCAGGAGCGGAGGAACGGCAGACTTCCCAAGAAGAGACAGAAGCAAGATGTTGTATATAGGAAACCAACCGAGCAACACCACAAGCCAAATCATCCTCCCAAACACACAGAAAGACCCCGCTTACAGAGCACCGTGAGAGTCCAATTTAAACAACCATAGTATGCAGGAAACAAGTGCCAGTCACAATTAACTCAACAAAGATAAATCGAGAGCACCTGGGCTTAATGGCTCTTACAATGAGTAAATTCAGGAGCTCGATAAAGTCTGAAGCCTACTGCTCTACGGCAAGCTACAAAGGCTCATGACAATAGTATTGTGCATAAGTCTTAGGTACACTTAAAAAATCTGTAAAGCGAAGATACTCCCAAAAATAATGAAATGAAAAGTTCCTAAGTATTAAAAATTACTATAAAGAGCAGTAAACAGTAAAAAAAAACTAAATCAAATCAATATTTGATGTGACCACCCTTTGCCTTCAAACAGGCACATCCATTCTCTTAGGTACACTGTTGTGCAGTTTTATAAGAAAACTGGCTGGTAAGTAGTTCCAAGCATCTTGGAGAACTTGCCACAGATCTTGGCTGTCTCGCTTGCTTCTGTCACTCCAGGTAATCCCAGACAGCCTCGATGATGTTCAGATCAGGGCTCTGTGGAGGCCATATCATCTGAAACCGTATAAAAAAATCTAGGGTACCTAAGACTTTTGCACAGTGCCTTATGTCATGAAGTTTGTGGCAGTAGTACAGTGCAATATATAAAAAATTACAAATAAGTTACAAGAAGAAATGTAACAAAATAAACAAGGAAAATAGGTCATGTTCATGAGTATGGAAATCTGACGGCAGAGGGGAAAAAGCTGTTCCCAAAAGTGTGTGTGTGTGCCTTCAGGCTGCTCCCTGATGTAGCAATGAGAAGAGGGTATGTCTGGATGGTGAGGGATGCAATCTTCCTGAGGCATCACTCTTTAAAGACGTCCTCAGTGGTGGAGAGATTAGTGCCCATGATGGAACTGGCTGAGTTTAAAACCCTCTGCAGCTTTTTCCCATCCCGTGCGCTGACACCTCCATATAATTGCATTAGAGTTGTTGAAAGTTTACAAGGAAGCCATTTGGCACATTGGGGCTATATTAGTTGAAAAGACCACTCCAGTTAATCTCAGGCTTACGTCCGTGTGAGGGCACGGCTCCTTGGGTGCACATCCAAGTACTGTTTGAACGTGATAGGTGCTTCTGCCACTCTGCCTTACTTTCTGACAGTGAGCTTCAGATTCTTCCTCCCTCTGAGCAAGAAAATGATTCCACATCTCCCCTCGAATTCTACCATCTCACTTTTACATCCCTGGTTTTTAAACCCTCTGCTTAGGGCAGTTGGTCCCTCCCGTCTACTCTGCCTCAACCCCTTGTTATTTTACACATCTCAATCAATTATTTCATTTTTGTTAAGATACCAGAATAAAGTACAAAATGATGATATAAGATCAAAGAGAAGCTATTTTGCATTCAAAGTTAGATGCAGAATTATACTAGCTTCAAGAGATTTGTTTTACATAATCCTGAACAGAGTTTTAACTAACTCTCTATAACTGTTGTTTCTCTTGCAGTGCATGGAGATGAAATAATTCTCCTTTCCCCCCACTGTATTAAGACATTGTAAATGTATCTTGTGATAGAATTTATAATATTACAGACTAAATTTTCCATGTTTACCTTAAATGAAATAACATTTGTAATTATTAAAAAATGAAATAACTTTTAGCTTACATAGCAGCTGAACCAAAACCAAGTTAACGGGTTTCAACATTTTCTTCGCAGTGTTTTGAAAGAGGAAGTGATCTCTTCATTGAACTATCAAGAGATCTACCATATTCAAATGAAGCAGGAACTTACCATATCTCCCTCGAAGAGGTGCTTCCAAAATTAAACAAACAAGTGCTATTTCCACTTGTCTAAGTTCTTAACCTTAGCTGTTCTTGAGGAAGGCTAGTGATGGTATTAATTTCTTCCCCCCCTAGAAATGTATCAAATATCAAATAGCCTTTTGTTGGCGCTTTCAGGAGTCCAATGTGTGCACTTTTCAGCCACTGAACAATATTTGAAGTGTAGTCATCGGCCAGTTAAGAAGATAGAACATAGAGCGGTACTGGCTTTCTGGCCCATGATATTGTGTCCTACTCTATGGTCCTCACACATAGCCCTCCATTTTTCCTTCATTCGTGTGCCAATCTACAAGTCTCTTAAATACCTCTGCCTCTACCATCACCCCTGGCAAGGCATTCCACGCACCCATCATTCTCCTTTTAAAGAATTTATCTCTGCCATCAATACTTTCCTCCAAGCACCTTAGAATTATGCCTGTTTGCATTAGCCATTTCCACCCTGGGAAGAAATATCTAGCAGTCCAGAGGCGACCAGAACGGAACACAATGTTCCAAGTGTGGTCCTAAAGCAGCTTACAAACAGCAAATGTGATACTGACTAGACAAGCTGTTTAAAAACATTGATTAAGAGATCATTGTTAACTAGTAAAATTGTTCCTCTACTGTATGTGTCATGGGATGTCTGGCTCTACCTAAGAGGGAGAAAAGATTTCATTTGAACAAATCAACCAAAATGTGACTTTATGGTCACCTAACTACAGGAAGAATATCAGTAAGATTGAGAGAGTACAGAGAAAATTTACAAGTGAGTCCAGATGAAGGGTCTCAGCCCAAACATTGACTGTTGATTCCTCTCTGTAGATGCTGCCTGACCAGCAGATTGCTGCCAGTTTTTTTGTGTGTTTTCTCTGGATTTTCGGCATCTACGAAATCTCTTGTATTGAACATTTACAAGGATGTTGCTGGGACTGGACTCACTTGAGGACCTGAGTTATAAGGAAAGACTGAACAGTTTAGGACTTTATTCGCCACAGTGCAGGTGTATGAGGGGTATTTGTTGGAGGAATACAAAATTATGAAGGGTATAGATAGGGCAAAGGCAAGCAGGCTTTTTCCACTGAAGTTGGGCAAGTCTGGAACTAGAGGTTATGGGTTAAGAGTGAAAGGTGAAAGTGTGGAATGAGCTTCCAGTGGAAGTGATGGATGCACTGCTTAAGAGAAGCTCGGATAAGTACATGGATGAGAGGGGGTGGAGGGCTACGGCTCAGATGTGGGTCAATGGGACTGGGCAGAATACAATTGGGCCTGGACTAGATGGGCAAAGGGCCTGTTTCTATACTCTAATAACTGACAAATACGCATTCTCTCCATACTGCACTGGAGTGTCAATCTAGATTTTTGTGTTCAGTTCTGAAGAATGGGCGTTCTCAGTTTCCCAGTTTCAAAGCAAACCTGCTGCTGCTGCTCACTGGACCACAACTGACAATCTGTGTTAACAATAAATAATACGGCAGATGTGACCCTCAGGGAATTATGGCAGAGCTGTACTTTGAGATTAGGAAGTGAAACCAGCTCAGTTTATATAAATCGAAACACAGTTTCTAGTGGCAGAGCAGCACACACAAAATGCTGGAGGAACTCAGCAGGTCGGGCAGCTTCTATAGAGAGGAATAAACAGTCAATGTTTTGGGCTAAGACCATTCATTGCTCTGATGAAGGGTTTTGGCCCAAAATGTCAACGGTTTATTCCGCTGTTTGTAATACTGTTGGCCAGAGGAAACTACCATCTACAATTAGTGGATCTGATGAATCAAGGACAGGGCAAGCAGACAAACCAATTGTCTTTGTCCTTCCACCCTCCCCATTTTGTGGACTCTGAAATGAGTCTTGCTCTGAGATAATCTAAGCAGAGCAAGTGAATGTGGACACAAGAAGCTTCAGGTACCCCTCCCGTTCTTGACACGCCAGTGCTTGCTCGTGGCCTGCGCATGTGTTTGCGGAGGGAGAGCAAACTCTGCCAAGTCTTCGGTGCCAGCGGGCCACCATCTCCTGGTCCTATCCTCGTCAGCTGAGACACTCCATTGCTGCGGGCGGCTCTACTGGCCGTAGAGCCATTCGGCCCGGCCGGTCTCTGCTGGCCCAGCTCATCCCGGTTTCCTGCATTCAGCCCTCATCTGTCCAAGCACTGCCTACCCCTCCACGCGCATGTCCGAGTGCTTCCTAAAGAGCCCCTTCTCCGGCTTCACTGGCATTCCGTTCACTAGCAAGCAGCATAATTCTCCCAGGCCAGTTACTGCTGCCCTTCTCCGTTTTCTGATTCAATAACTCCTGCACTGTTATTTTTTGCCCAGTAGCATAGTGGTTGGCACGATGGTTTACAGTACAGGCGACCCAGGTTCAATTCCTGCCGCTGCCCGTAAGGAGTTTGTACGTTCTCCCTGTGACCCCGTGGGTTTTCTCCTCCCACAGACCAACTGGTAGGTTAGTCCGTGTAAATTGTCCCATGTTCACGCTAGGGTTAAATCGGAGGATTGCTGGCTGATGTACCTCGAAGGGCCTGTTCTGCATTTTAATAAGTGAATTATTAATAAATTACAGTAAATAAATTTCAAATTCATCTTCACAGCCTGCATTGCAAATGGTACAGTGATCTGATTGCTATTTGGCATTGGGGAGGTTCACTCCACTAACTCTGCCGTTAAAATAATTAAAAATAAAAAAAAAATAAAAAAAGAAGCTTCAGGTAATGACTGGCTAAACCTGATCCCATGCTCAGACAAGCACCTATTTGTTATGTAAAGCGTGCAGACTCTGAACTGAGTCTTGTCTGGGACAATCTAATCAGAGCAAGTGAATGTGGACACAAGGAGCTTCAGGTAATGACCGGCTAAACCTGATCCCATGCTCAGACAAGCACCTATTTGTTATGTAAAGCATGCAGACTCTGAACTGAGTCTTGTCTGGGACAATCTAATCAGAGCAAGTGAATGTGGACACAAGGAGCTTCAGGTAATGACCGGCTAAACCTGAGACCATTCCCAAGATGAGCAGCTACTTATTATGTAAAACGCCAGACCTACAAAAGAAGCAGCAATCTGTAATCTCGTTAGACTCTGTCTGGGTCACCTCATTTAACTGGTTTGGACCAGTCAGAGTTGAAAGAGAAATACACAAGGCAAAGGTGGGCAGAACCATGAAACGACATTGGTTGTAGCCCTGTACAATGACCAGTAAGAAAGCGACCAGGTAGGTCAGGTGACCTCGAGCCAATGGGATGGAGATTCACCAGTTCAACTGAAGAGGAAGACTATAAGAGTCAGCAGCTCTCCAGCAACCAAAGACCAACCATCGCAGAGGAGGAGACCCCACGGGCACGTGGAGATCATAACCATGAGGAACGCCTGGCCAGTGTAGACCCCTTTCCTGGGTAATTCTTTTTCTTTTCATTCACTTTCCATGGAAGGTCAGGGATTCTGGTTGGTGTACACACAGTAAGTTAGTTTATGAACCCATGCGCTTTTTAGTTGCGATAATAAAAGTTACTTGTTGGTAAATATAGATTCTCCATGCCTCACCGATCATTATTACAAGGGGTAATTCTTGTAACATAAATTGGCATCCCTGGGTGGGTTTGAGGATAAATTTCTTCATTCACTGGGAGACTAGAGTCGGACTGCATGGGTGAGGTACAGAGATCTGGGACTGGGTAGTTCAGTGGTTACTAACCCAGGATGAAGAATTCAGGACGTTCTGCAAGTCCAAAGGTCTTGGATTGTTTTGATTGGAGGGGTTATCTCCAGAAATATGTGTTGAAGAAGTGGCCACAATATGAGGAGTTTGCCGGTCATCAGGCTGTGAAGAGAAAACTGCTGGGGATGCCCTTCAGAAAATCGCCTTTGGGCAGGAAGTTTAAACAATTACAAAAACCAGTAGCAGTTGGCTGTTTAATTGAGGATATGATAGAATTATAACAGAAAGCTAAGGCAGAATAGCACGGATCAGAAATGGAATATGAATATCAACATAAAGCAGAAGCCGAGCGAGATACGTTTTGTCAGGTGTCAGACCTTTGATTTGAAGAATGGTGTCAACTCTTGAGCAACATTTATATTGTTGAGAGAAACCAAGGCCGTGACTTCTGTCAAATTGCTGTCACCGGTCACACACACTGAGTGGGAGCAAACCATTCTCCTAAACAGTGTGATTCCAAGTGGAGCCCTTCTCATAAGCAGAGCAGGCCTGGTGGCCTAATTCTGGTCCCATGTCTTATTGTCCTGTGGTCATTTGAACAAACCCCTACAGATCCATGCTGGACGCTGACGTCCGATTGTGAAACTGCTGACCAGAGTGACTGCGGGTGAGGTGTTCAGACACGTCCCTCTCGATTGAAACCTTCAGGAAGGATGTGGAGGCTTTAGAGAGGGTGCAGAGGAGATTTACCAGGTTGCTGCCTGGATTAGAGAGCATGTCTTATGAGGAGAGGATGAGGGAGCTAGGGGTTTTCCCCTTGAAGCGAAGAGGTGATCAAGATGATAAAAGGCATAGATCAAGTAGACAGCTAGAGACTTTTTTCCAGGGAGAAATGGCTAATATGGGGGTGGGCTTAAGTATAAGGGGGGGGGAATGCCAGGGGTAAGTTTATGACACAGAGAGTGGTGGGTGTGTGGAACACACTGCCGGGGTGGTGATAGAGGTAGACACATAGAACAATACAGCACAGTACAGGCCCTTCGGCACACAATGTTGTGCCAACCCTTAAACCCTGCCTCCCATATAACCCCCCATTTTAAATTCCTCCATATACCTGTCTAGTAGTTTCTTAAATTTCACTAGTGTATCTGCCTCCACCACAGACTCAGGCAGTGCATTCCACTCACCAACACATTAAGGACAGTAGAGAAGCTCTTAAATAGGTACATTGATGATAGAAAAATGGAGGGCTATGTGGGAGGGAACAGGCAGATTGATCTTGGAGTAGGTCAAAATGTCGGCACGATATTGTGGGCTAAGCGACCTGTAATGTGCTGTACAGTTCTACTTTCGAAGTTGATTGATAACTATACCTGGAACCTACGAATATGCCAGGCAATGATAAAGCCAGAGAGCAAAAGTGCATAGCAAAGGTTTTCTTTCGCTCTTTAATAAACATTTACACACATTTTTGTACATGTTACATTTGAACAACAACCGGACTGTACTGGTGAGTTAACAAACACCATGAGACACTACTCTGTTCTATAATTCCATATAAAAGTAGAAACATATAATAAAACAACTTCCTTCCAAGTATTCCTGGTTCATCTAAGACAAAGTTTGTTGGAATATATACTCAGTGGCCACTTTATTAGGTACCCCTGTACACCTGCTTGTTAATGCAAATATCTAATCAACCAATCATGTGGCAGCAACTCAATGCAGACATGGTCAAGAGGCTCGGTTGTTGTTCAGACAAAACATCAGGATGGGGAAGAAATGTGATCTAAGCGACTTGGACCGTGGAATGATTGTTGGTGCCAGATGGGGTGGAATGAGTATGTCAGAAACTGCTGATCTCCTGGGATTTTCATGCACATCAGTGTCTAGAGTTTGCAGAGAATGGAGCAACAAACAAAAACAGTGAGCAACAGTTCTGTGGGTGAAAAAACACCTTGTTAATGAGAGAGGTCAGAGGAGAATGGCCAGACTGGTTCAAGCTGACAGGAAGGTGACAGTAACTCAAATAATCACATTACAACAGTGGTGTGCAGAAGAGCTTCTCTGACACACAACATGCTGAACCTTGAAGTGAATGGGCTACAACAGCAGAAGACCATAATCATACACTCAGTGTCCACTTTATTAGAAACAGGAGGTACCTAATAAAGTGGCCATTGAGTATAAGTTACAATTCCAGTTACAATTCCAGTTATAATAGGAGAGGCTCTTAAAAAATAATGGCTCAGTCTACAATCATCAGCCTGTGTTCACATTCTCTTCGGGAAGATAAAGAGGTGAACTAGTTACTGCTTGAGACAACCAGTACTGTAATTACCAGAAAAAAATAACTCTCTCCAATTTCTTCCTCTGTTAACTAGTTAATGCATTTGTTTTCTGGCTAAAATAATTCAAGAAAGTTTAATGTCATTACATGTACACAGGTGTAAAGGAGAACGAAATAATTGTTTCTCTGATCCAAAGCAGCATAAAAAAACTCAAAAGATAAAGGACACAACAATAATAAAAACACAATAAATATAAATACATAAATAGCTTATATACATAGATTGCCCATAAAGTGACACTAGCCTGTATGTAAGATGACTGACAGGAAACAATAAAGTCGTGGTGGAGTTGTTGATCGGCCTTACTGCTTGGGGAAAGTTTTTGAGTCTGGTGATCCTGGTATGGATGCTATATACCCACTGAGTCTCCCCCCTGGTAGGAGTGGGATTGGCAGTCAATGAGCAGAGTATGATGTGATTGGCCCTTTTTTGGCACCTTTCTGTCTATGTGCCCTCGATGGCGGGAATACTGGTGCTGGTGACGCACTGGGCGGTTTTGACGACCCAATGCGGAGCGTGCCTGTCCACCACGGTGCAGTTTCCATACCAGGCAGTGACGCACATGTTAGGATGCTCTACTGTGCATCTGTAGAATGATGTGAGGATAGATGTGCAAAGTCCAGCTCTCTTCAACCTCCTCAGAAACTAGAGGCATTGGTGAGCTTTCCTGACCGGGTAGGATGTGTCTGGGACAATGAGAGGTTGTTTGTGATGTGTTCTCCTAGGAGTTTGAAACTGCTCACAGTTTCCACTGCTCAGCGGCCAACTTAAAGAAGGGTGTGTGTGAGTGATGTGAGTTCTTCTGAAGTCGATAAGCATCTTGTTGACATTAAGGAAGAAGTTATATGTCTGGCACCAGGCCACAAGCTCTTCCACCTCGTCTCTGTAGGGCGTTTCATCTCTGTTGGTGATGATCCCCACCACTGTGTGTCATCAGTGATTACTTGGGTGTTTGGCCGTGCGGTCTGTGTGAGCAATGGGCTCAGCACACAGTCCTGGGGGGCACCTGTGTTGAGGATGATGGGGAGGGGGGAGCAGTTGTGCAACCTGACTACCTGAAGCCTGTTCGTTAGGAAGTTGTACAGGAGTGCGTTTAGACCAAGACTGAGGAATAGAAGTTTGTTCTCCAAGTTCTGTGGGACAATGGTGTTGAATGCCAAACTGAAATCCAGAAACAGTTTTCTGACAAAAGTGTCCTTGTATTCTAGGTGTGTCAGGGCCAGGTGCATGACAGATGCTATGGAATCTGTCGTAGAGCGTTACTGCTGGTAAGCGTATTGGTAAGTGTCCAATGTGGCAGGAATGAAGTTTTTCATATGTGCCATTACCAGCCGTTCAACTTACTTCACAATGATTGGCATCAGTGCCACTGGGCAGTAGTCATTTTGTTCTGAAGGTGTAGAGTTTTTGGTACAGGGATAATGGTGGCTGATTTGAAGCCTGTGGGGACAGAAGCCTGGATGAGTGAAGTGTTGGAGATGTCTGTGAGCTGGTGTGCACAGCCCCGGGTTCTCAGCCTGGGACTTTGCTGGTCTGGCCGCTGTATGGAGGGTTGACTCTCTGCAGAGTCCTTCTCATGCGGGCTGCTGTTACAGACCGTGGCTGCTCACCTGGGGGGGGGGGGGCAGCTTTTGCGGTTGCTTGCCTCAAAGGGTGCATAAAAATTGTTTACATTGTTGGGGAGGGAGGTGTCGCAGGTACAGTCGACCCTGTTTTTCCTTGCGTAGACAGGAGTTCCTGAATTCTTTATGGATGGGTGGCCTTTGCCCTCTTGATGCCTAAGATGAAGTTTCTCATCTAGGCATCAAAGCACATTGCATCATGTCTTTTCTTTTAAGAAGCAGAAAAGACTGGAAGTACTCAATAGATCAGGCAGACTGTGAAGACAGAGAGACAGAGAGAGAGTTAATATTTCATGTTGATAACCTTTCATCTGATGAAAAGTTGTCTCTCCCCTCTCCACAGATGCTGGCTGGCCTGCTGAACATTTCCAGCAGTTTTTATTTTATTTCAGATTTCCATTTTTTTTTATTTTCTCTCTTCCTCTAAAGATTAATTCTGCACGGAAAGCTATTTTGTTTCAGTGACTAAAGCAGTGGCCTGTGGCCTGGAAGCCCTAGATAAACATAATTTGGGAGCTGGGATTGCCATTTCGAGAGGAATAAAATGGAGGGATTATGATAGTTAAAGGAGAGAATGCAGGAATGGACAAATAAATGACATTCCAGGTTCGGCTGTTCCTTTAGCAGTTTCCATCGATGAATTTGAAGAGTTCGGCCTTCTTCTACAGACATCAAGGCAACTCAAGCCGTTGGGTCCCTCAGAAGTCCGGAGACCAAATTTTTGGAGTATTGTGTGCAGATCTGGTCGTCTACCTGCAGGCAAAGTATCAATAAGATTGAATGAGTACTGAGAAAATTTACAAGGATTTTGCTGGGACTTGAGAACGTATAGGGAAAGGTTGAATAGATTAGGACTTTTCTCCTTGGAGTGCAGGAGAATGAGGAGGGTAAACGCAAACACGCTTTTTCTGCTGAGGTTGAGTGAGACTACAACTAGAGGTCCTAGGTTAGGGGTAAAAAGTAAAATATATAAGGGGAAGTTCTTTACTCAGAAGGCAGAAAGAGTGTGGAATGAGCTGCCAGAATCAGCTGCTGGATATGGGCTCGATTGCAACATTTAAGAGAAGTTTGGATAAGTACAGAGGTATGAAGGTGTGGATCGATGGCACTGTGCAGAGGTAGAGTTCAGCACAGGCTAGTACTAAATGGGTCTAACGCTCTATGACACTAGGCTACACACTGAGTTTCCCTCACCCTGCTTTATTCTCCTCAACGACATTCTCCCACGGGCAGATGACCTCCTTGGTCGAGTCTTTTCCACTATGCTGACTGTCCTCATTCTCCTCCTCGGAGTCGATGGGGTAAATTCTGCACTCAGATGGGATGTCGACTTTGATTTGGAAAAAGCTGAGGGAGGAGAAAGCAGAAACAACGAACACTTGAAGACCTCGGAGTACTTTACCCTTCAGTCCTGTTGGTTACCATCTCCTTTTCAACTTCTCTCTCTGCCCACCTCCATAAAGGCTGGTTCTTACCATAGAACAGGTTCAGAGAACCAAGTCCTGTCAGTTTTGAGTCCCTTATCTGAAAAAGGATGTGCTGGCATTGGAGAGGGTCCAGAGGAGGTTCATGAGAATGATCCTGGCAATAAAAGGGTTAATATATGAGAAGCATTTAGAAGAATGGGGGGAAGCTCACTGAAACCTATTGAACTTTGAAGGACCTAGATAGAGTGGACATGAAGATACTGTGGGGGTGTTTAGGAGCATAGGGCACAACCTCAGAATACAAGGACTTCCCTTCAGAATCAAGATGAGGAAAAATATTTTTCGTTAGAGGGTGGTGAATCCGTGGAATTCATTGCCACAGACGGCTGTGGAGGCCAAGTCATCGGGTATATTTAAGGCAGAGGCTGATAAGTTCTTGATGAGCAATGTCAAAGGTTACGGGGAAAATGGGGTTAAGAGGGAAAATAAATCAGCCGTGATTGAATGGCGAAGCAGACTTCATGGGCAAGTGGCCCAATTCTACTCTACATCTTATGGTCTTATTGTCTATCTGGCAGCTCGCGCTGGGGCTATACGGCGTTGAGGTGCGGCCCCTGGGTGGTGGATGGGGGATCCCTCGTGTGAGGGGTGCACCGGATAATATGGAAGAAGGTGCCGCGAACCAACATAGCCTAGGAGAAGGAACTCCGATTCCAAACCCGGGTAGATAGGACTCGTTAGCCTTGAATGGCAGCCTATCTAGGAGAGGGTAAACTCTGATTTCAAACCCGGGCAGGTGGAGCTCATTAGCATGGAAATGCCATTGTTAGCATGGAAATGCCATCGCATGGGGAAGGTGACCCCGACAGAAAACCCCTGGTCTTCCAGGTTGGGGGTTGTGCAATGGGCTAACAACCCGTTCACGTAAAACAAGCAATTGTTACAGAAACCGTCAACAGATTGTCAACCACTAACCCAGATCTGGGGAAAAGCAGGGCCCCATTCAGGAGGCTGATGACGCGCTGCAACCAAACCCGTCAGGAAGCTGCAGGGCTGACAACCCTCCTTCACCCGAGGAAAACCATAATGGAGGCTCCAAAGCTGCTCTCACAGAAGAAATCTATCCTAATCGGAACATAGAATGTGAGATCGCTTTGGGAGACAGGTAGGTGCGCACAGGCAGTGAAGGAAATGAACCGATACCACCTCACACTCCTGGGCATGTGCGAAGCAAGGTGGAATACTTTTGTTGAGACCAAACTGCAGACGGGAGAAACTCTGCTCTATTCAGGCAAAGAAAAAGAGGAAGACCCGCATGAGGCTGGTGTGGCCCTGATGTTGTCTAAAGAAGCAGCCAGAAGTTTGATAGAATGGGAACCAGTGTCTGACCATATCATCACAGCCAGGTTCGAGTCCAGATTCCAGAAGGTATCCATTATCCTGTGCTACGCCCCAACTAACAACGCAGAGGAAGAAGAAAAAGTTCTCTTCTACACCCAGCTTCAAGCAGTAGTTGGAAAGGTACCTAAGCAAGATATGTTGATCGTCATGGGAGATCTGAATGCCAAAGTAGGCAGCGATAACACTGGCAGGGAGAGAGAGATGGGCCAGAATGGTTTGGGGAATATGAATGAAAATGGAGAACTCTTCACCGACTTCTGTGCCTTCAACGAACTGACCATTGGAGGTACCCTCTTTCCCCACTGACGCTGCCACAAGATAACCTGGGTCTCGCCTGACCATCAAACAGAGAACCAGATTGATCACGTCATAGTCTGCCAGCGCTAGAGAAGTTCATTGCAAGATGTGAGAGCCAAAAGAGGAGCAGATATTGGATCTGACCACCATTTGGTTGTTGCAAAGCTGAAGATGAAGCTGTCAGCCAAGAAGAAGCAACAGAACACGCGAATAAAGTTTGATGTTAGAAAACTACAGACGGAAGAGAACAAGAAAGATTTCCACTTTGTCTTGCAAAACCGCTTTGGGGCTCTTCAAATAGAGGAACAAGATAAGAGAACAGCGGAACACACTTGGATTACCTTCAAGCAGGCCACTGTAGGAGCCTGTGAAGAAGTACTGGGAAGACCACCAGTCAACAGTAAACCTTGGATCAGGGACGAGACATGGCAGAAGGTGGAGGAGAGGAAAAAGCTCAAACAGGAGTTGAATTAGGCCAGAACCCGGCAACAGAAACAAATCACTACCAACAGGTACAGCGTGATGACCAAGGAGGTGAAGAAACAGCTCAGAAAGGACAAGAGGTCATACTTCAGTGAAATAGCAGAGCAAGCAGAAACAGTGGCCAGTAAAGGGGACCTCAAGGCACTCTACATGACAACTAAACTTTTGAGAGGGAAGAAAAGCAATTTCAACAGACCTGTTAAGAGACAAGACAGGCCATCTGCTCACTTCGGTTGAAGATCAGCTGGCGAGATGGAAGGAACACTTCCAGGAAGTATTGAATGGACCACCACCACAGAACCCATCTGACCTGGAGCCTGGAGACCCACTCAACATCAATATAGGTGAAATCACCAAGCAAGAAATTCGAAAAGCTCTGAAAAGCCTGAAGAACGGCAAGGCTGCTGGAGAAGACAACATTCCTGCAGAAGCATTGAAAGAGGGTGGAGAGGTTATGGTGGACCATTTGCATATACTGCTGAATTTGATATGGAGAACAGGAGAGATCCCATCAGATTGGAAGAAGGGCCTCTTTGTGAAGCTGCCAAAATCTGGAGATCTTTCACTGTGTGGCAAGTGGAGGGGGATCACCTTGTTGTCCATTCCTAGCAAAGTTCTCACCAGGGTCATCTTGGAGCGGATCAAAGACGCCATCGACCAGAGACTTAGAGATGAGCTGGCAGGGTTCAGGAAAGAGAGATCATGCATTGACCAGATAGCTACACTTAGAGTCATTGTGAAGCAGACAATAGAATGGCAAACTCCACTATATGTGTGTTTTATTGATTTTGAGAAGGCATTTGACAGCCTGGACAGAAAGTCAATGTGGAGCATCTTACGACACTATGGTGTACCGGAAGAGATGGTGACTATCATCAAGCAGCTTTATGATGGCTTCTCATGCAGGGTCATCCACGATGGGAGACTGTCCGAAGAGTTCCTGGTCACTACTGGAGTCAGACAGAGATGCCTGCTGTCACCTCTACTTTTTCTTGTGATACTCGACTGGGCTAAAAGAACAGCCTATGCTGGCTCAGAGAGAGGCATCCAGTGGATGTTAACGGGGAAATTGGAAGACCTGGCATTTGCAGATGATCTCGCTCTTCTCTCACACCGGCTTCAAGATATGCAGAAGAAAGTAGATTCCTTGGGAGAGACCTCACAGCAAGTAGGCCTTAAGATCAGTCAGGAGAAGACCAAAGTTCTACGCATTAATAACAAACAAGAGAAGCCATTACGGATGAAGGACAAATAGTTGAAGATGTAGACAAATTCACCTACCTCAGAAGCAAAATCAGTAAATCAGGAGGTACAGATGAGGACATCAGAGCTAGGATCGGAAAAGCCCAACATGCCTTCACATCCCTGCGACCTGTTTGGAGATCTACGGCCATCTCCGTTAAAACTAAGCTCCATATATTCAGCTCCAATGTGAAAGCCATCCTGCTATATGGATCCGAAACATGGAGAATCACTAACACCAGCTGCAACAAGATCCAGACCTTTCTCAACAAATGCCTCCAGCCGATCCTCCGCCTCAAGTGGTACGACAGAGTGTCAAACCTAGACCTATGGAAGAGAGCAAACCAAGAGCCCATTGTATTCCAGATAAGGAGGAGGAAGTGGAGATGGGTCAGCCACACCTTGAGGAAGAGCCAGTCGAATGTCACTCGACAATCACTCGAATGGAATCCACAAGGGAAGAGAAGAAGAGGTCGCCCAAAGCAAACCTGGAGGCGTAGGCTTTTGGATGAACTGAAAGCCGCCGGCCAAACTTGGGAGACTGCAAAAACATCTGCTAGAGATCGCAGGAAGTGGAGGACTTTTGTTGAGGCCCTGTGCTCCATAAGGAGCAAAAAGGATTAAAGTCTATCTGGCAACCGCCCTGCCAGAATGTCAGTATGAGACTACCCGCTCATGTCCAATTACACTTCATCCCAGTACCCACTGTAACCAATAACAAACCCACTTCCATACCCGATGCATCCCAGGTTTGGTGTGTTCAATTCTGGTTGCCTCATTATAGGAAGATTGTGGAAGCTTCAGGGAGGGCGCAGAGGAAATTTACCAGGATGCTGCCTGGATTAGAGAGCCTGTCTTATGAGGAAAGATTGAGAGAGTGAGGGTTTTTCTCTTTGAAACCCCTGCAAATTCACTCCGAACATCGCTACGTGATTCTGAAACCTCTGACCAGAGCACATTGTTTCATGCTTTACGATTTTTTCTTGTTTTTTGGGGATCCTACTGTGAAAAAAGGATCTTGTGATTCACAAATAAAATTTCTCAGTTGAATTGATCAAAATCCCTGGTTGCAATACTCATTTATGTGAACAAAGGGTTGGGGGTTGAATACTTTTACAAGGCACTGTACTGTGAGTGTGTTGGGGATCACTGGAGAGGGAGCTGGAGCACGGCAAAGCTCTGCACACTGCTCCCGGCAGATTTCATCTGTTATAATCGTTTTACGCTATGCACGGTAGCATAGCGGCCAGTGTAACTCCTTACAGCACTAGCCATAAGATCAAGGTTCAGTTCCTGCCACTGTCTGTAAGGAGTCTGTACGTTCTCCCCATCCCACATGGGTTTCCTCATTCATTCCAAAGACATACGGTTAGGCTCAGTGAGCTGTGGGCATGCTATATTGGCACCAGAAACATGGCATTGCTTGCAGCACACCCTCAGACAGTGTTGGCCATTTTTGCAAACGATTCATTTCACTGTGTGTTTCGATGTACATGTGACAAATAAAGCTAATCTTTATCTTTATGCTTCAGGGTATCAAAGTTAGTTGGTCTCTAAACTGAGCGGGTAAAGGGAATGGCATTTCTTACTTGGACACTCGCCTTGGCTTCTGCTTTGTCTGTTTCTCGTCACTGTTTAAAGGCTGGATCTTCCCATTGCTCAGCGAGATGCACGTTGGGGACAAGGTCGCAAACACCGGCGAGTTTGCACAACCCCGCTTCAGAAACCTACTGAAGGACAGCGTCATTTTGGATTTCGGAGAAGCTTTGGTTTCCGCGGACACAGGTCTCTGGTTACAGCTGTCGGGTTTGGACCCGAAGGACGACTCGATGCTTTCCGCCACCAAGGGTAACTGATTGGGAGCAGCGTTACTTGGCTCCCACCTGCCCTCCAGTGCTGGGTTAGTGTCTAAGGCAACACTGATGGGCGAGGAGCAGGCGGCACAGTTGGGCAGGGAGGCGTATCTGGGGGAGTAGAAGGAAAGGTCACCATTGCCGGGATCCATTGAGGAAAGGCTCGGTGAATGACATGATCCTGTATACACTGTCAGGTTGGGAACAGGAGCTGTGAATCTGCAGATCTGCATTACAAAAAAGAAACGAGATTAATGCAAGGGGAGAACAGATCAGTGAAAAACGGAACATCAATAACTTAAATTATTATTGTGTATGTTGTTGTGTTCCATGGCAGCATAGTGGTTAGCATGACGATAGATAGATAGAGAAATAAATAAACAAACATGTTTTTTATTATAATCCTGGGTTTTGGCACTGATACTTATCAAATCTCCCTCCTTCTCTTACACTTCAAGGAATAAAGTTGTAACCTATTCCCTAGAACTCAAAGAGCACCTAGGACACATAGAAAACATAGAAAATAGGTGCAGGAGTAGGCCATTCAGCCCTTTGAGCCTGCACTGCCATTCAGTATGATCATCCAACTCAGAACCCTGTACCTGCTTTCTCTCCATACCCCCGATCCCTTTAGCCACAAGGGCCATATCTAACTTCCTCTTAAATATAGCCAATGAACTGGCCTCAACTGTTTCCTGTGGCAGAGAATTCCACAGATTCACCACTCTCTGTGTGAAGAAGTTTTTCCTCATCTCGGTCCTAAAAGGCTTCCCCTTTATCCTTAAACTGTGACCCCTCGTTCTGGACTTCCCCAACATCGGAAACAATCTTCCTGCATCTAGCCTGTCCAATCCCTTTAGAATTTTATACGTTTCAATAAGATCCCCCCTCAATCTTCTAAATTCCAGTGACACCTTCAAAAGGCAATGCTTCAAAAAGCCGGTGTCCATCATCAAGGACCCCCATCACCCAGGACATGCCCCCCTCTCATTTCTACCATCAGGGAGCAGGCACAGGAGCCTGAAGGCAAGCACTCAATATTTTAGAAACAGTGTCTTCCCCTCCCATCAGATTCCTGAACAGACCATGAACCCGTGAACACTACGTCACGTTTCTGGCTCTCTTTTTGCGCTAATTAATCTCAACAGCAACCCGTCTTCAGATCTGAATGTGGATTGCAGGTTGAATTTGAAATTCAGCTCAGAACAATGGTCTTTCTGGAGCTGATCTCCTGAGATGTCTGCATGTGCATGAATTCAGCTAGAGAGACGATGGGGATTAATATTCAATTTGGGTTTCCGGAGTGTTGGAGGTGTTTGAAAATTATATATAATTCAAAGGAAGCATTGAAGATACATTGTATCTAAGAGTCGTCCTACTGTTAACTTGGATTTTGCATATAAAAATGTCATATAATATTGGGTCAGGCAGGCATCTTCTGCTGAGTGTGTGCCTGCTGCTTGTTTCGCTGAATAAAGATTTCTAAATCCACCGGCTTCAGTGTCTCTCCGGTGACTTGGTTCACGGTCACGACATTTTGGGCTCCTTCCTGCTTTCCGCAGGGGAGCACTGTGTCTGTGACTCGTGCCTCACCACCCATTCACCCTCCTCTGTCTCCTGGCACTTTGCTCTGCAGCCTCAGGAGGTGAGAATCTTCCTCCTTCACCTCGCCCCTCACCACCCTCCAATGAGCGGAACAGCCCAACCGGGTGAGGCAGAGTCTCCAGCCTCCTCCACTGATTCAATTACCCCAGTGTGGCCTCCTCTGTACGGGCAGGACCAGGGTACTCACAGAGCACCCACCGCTCTGGCTGTAACCCCTAGCTACTCCGGCCACACGTCATCTCAACTCCACTCCCCATTCCCACACCGGCCCGTCTGACCTTGGCCATTCCGCTCCTGGGTGAAGCCAAACTGAACAAATTGAGTGCCTCACACTCTAATTCGGTGCTTGACAACCTGATGGTGAATTCTGAATCAGAATCAGAACTAGTTTTATTATCACTCACATATGTCATCAAATTTGTTGTTTGTGCAAAGCAATGCATAAACTATGCTGCGATGGTTATTCACAGTCCAGGCCCCGGGGGAGGGGCGTTTTTAGTTAAGCTCAGCTTTCTAACACAGCAGCTGACTCTTCCTGGGGTCAAAAGAGTTATTTTTGAGTAAGTTAACCCCCAACCAATATTCCCAATACTCTTTATTCAGCTTTCTGTCACAAACAATAATGTCCTTGTTGGTCCTTTATTTAATCAAGGGAAAGCAACAGGGTCCTCTTCAGCTTAATTAAAAATGCATTCACCTGGCCTGATGAAAGTAGCTGAAAAAACATAACATGTGTGAGGTTTCCAAGTAGCAAAAATAACCCAGTATAAATGTTAGAGAGCAGTCAGACTTGTTAGGAATGGTCAAGGACAAACAAGAAGAATGACAGAAACTTGGGGTGACTAGAATCCATTCTTCTGCCTTTGATTTCTGTGACAGGTGACCTGTCTGTCTGCAACTCATTGGTATGTCATTTTAGCTGATAGGAATTGTACCTGTGCTTTAGAAATCCTTTGTGTTACTTGTAATTACTTGTAATTTGGAAATTTAATATAATATAGAAATCCTCTGTGAGCCTTAAACGTGTTTTAAGAATTTTATCTAAATTAAATAAATATCACTAAAAAAAAATGAACCGAGTTTAAATCACTTTGCTAGCTGGAAGTATCCTCTCCTTGGTAGGGAGGGCACACCCGGCACTCAAGTAGTGGGTATTGGCAGCTGAACCCGCCATGGAGGATAAAGAGGAGAATTATCTTGCCTTTGAAGAGTGAAGATACCCATAGCTATCTATATCAAAAGGGCTTATGATTTCGTTTGACATTAAACCAATTCCATCACAATGCAAAAAGAGAGCAAAATGGTGAGATAGTGTTCATGATCCGCTCAGAAATCTGATGGTGGAGGGGAAAAAGCTGTTCCTAAAACACTGAGTGAGTAGTGTTCAGGCTCCTGTACCTCCTCTCTGATGGTAACATCCTCACTGATAATGAGAGCCCTTAATGATGGATGCTGCCTTTTTGAGGTATTGCGTCAAAAACAATTGCAGGTAACCCTCACCTGATCCTCCCAGGTTATCTTACCCCCTCCCACCTGTTTCCAACTCCCACTAGCCCCCACCCCATCATCTCATTCCATTCCAAACCCCCCTCCCATCTGCCCATCCTCCCGACCTTACCTGGTTCAACTTCTTAGCCCTATTACATCCGATTTCAGAATCTGTACCCTCTTCTGTCTTCACTTATCTGCCTCCAACTCTGATTCCGATTCTGCTTTATTTATCACGTCCATTAAAATACACAGTGAAATGTGTCGTTTGTGTTAACAACCAACACAATCTAAGGGTGTGCTGGGGGCAGCCCGCAAGTGTTGGCACTAATTCTGACACCAACGCAGTGTGCCTACAATGCTCAGCAGCACAACACAGAACACAACATGCACTGAGCAACAAGAGCAAAATCAAACCCACACACTCACACACAATCACATGCACACACACACACTCACACACTCACATGCACACACACACACACACACACACTCACATACACTCACGCACACACAGACACACACACACACAATCACACACACACACACTCACATGCACACTCACACCCACACACTCACGCACACACAGACACACACACACAGACAGCCCTCAACTACAGGGTATCTCCATCTCCACCCTTCTCTATCCCACCTGCCTCAGTCTACCCCCGTTTCTCTCTCTCTGTATCTGTTTCTACACCAGCCGCTGTCGCTCAGCACCACCCCTCCTTACCTGCCTGGTTCTGTCAGCCTGTCATCTCCCTCTGCACGCTTGCGTGCGTGCGCACACACACACACACACACACACACACACGCACACACACACACACACACACACACACACACACACACACACACACACACACACACACACACACACACACACACACACACACACACACACACACACCCCTGGAACTGAAAAGTTTCCTGAGATTTTCAGGCTTGTTTTCAGTGGGCGGGAAGGTAATGAGAGAGGGACCCAGATTTTGGGTGGGACCATTAGAGGAGAATTGGAAAATGACTGGGGTGGTGACTGGGCACTTACTGTCTGAGAATGAGGGTAAGTGAGGTTGAGGAGGGAGGAGTGAAGAAAGTGGAGGACCGAGGAGAAAGTGAGTTCAAGGAGGGAGGATGAGTCACTCAAGGAGGGAGGGGGAGTGAGTGAGGTTGAGGAGGGTGAAGGAAGTTGAGGAGGGAGGGAAGAGTGAGGTTGAGGAGCAAGGGTGAGGGAGGCTGAGGAGGGAGGGGGTTGAGGAGGAAGGAGTAAGTGAGATTAGGAGAGAGGTGTGGGTTGAAGAGGAAGGAGGGAGGGAGGGTGAGGATTGAGGAGCAAGGAGTGAGGGAAGGAGGAAAGAGGGTGAGGAAGATTGAGGAGGGAGGATGAGTGAGTTTGAGGAGGGAAAGTAAGGGAGGTAGAGAGGGGAGAAGGGAGGAGTGAGTGAGATTGAGGAGGGAGGGTATGGAAGGTTGAGGAGGGAAAGTGAGTGAGAGTGGGGAGAGTGAATTTGAGGAGGAAGGAGTGAGTGTTGAGGATGGAGGAGGTTGAGGAGGAGGTGAGAATTCAGGAAGAAGTGAGAGTTGAGGAGGAAGGGGTGAGGGAAGTTGAGCGGGGAGGGTGCGAGATTGAGGAGGGAATGTGACGGAGGTTGAAAAGGGATTGTGTGAGATTGAGGAGGGGTGGGGTTGAAGAGAAAGAAGGGAGGGAGGCTGAGGTTGAAGGGTGAGGTAAGCTGAGGCGTGAGGGTGAAGGAGGTTGAGGAAGGAAGAGTGAGGGAGGTCGAGGGAGGGTGTGGAAGATTGAGGAGGAAGTAGTAAGGGAAGTTGAGGAGGGAGGGTGAGAGAAATTGAGGAATGTGAGGGAGGTTGAAGAGGGAGGAGTGATGTTGAGGAGGGGTGGGTTGAAGAGGAAGAAGTGAGGGAGATTGAGATTGGGGAGGAGTAAAAGAGGTTGAGGATGGAGGAAGGAGACAGTGAAGTTGAGGAGGGAGGTTGAAGTAGGGTGAGGGTTGAGGAGGAAGGACTGAGGGAGGTTGGGAAGAGTGAGGTAAGTTGAGGAGGGAGGGTGAGGAAGGTTGGGGAGGAGGTGAATTTCAAAGGTCAGGTTACTGAGAAGTGGGGCAGTTGAGAGGCAGCAGATAAAAGGAGGGAAGGTTGAGAGGAGGACTGTGCCTGGAGGGTGGGGTTGTTGAGGTGTGTTTCAGGAGGTTGGGTCAATAGAGGGAAGGAGGGGTGTGAGGAGGAGTGAGCCTGGGGATGGGGTTGTTGAGGTGTGTTTCAGGAGGTTGGGTCAATAGAGGGAAGGAGGGGTGTGAGGAGGAGTGAGCCTGGGGATGGGGTTGTTGAGGTGTGTTTCAGGAGGTTGGGTCAATAGAGGGAAGGAGGGGTGTGAGGAGGAGTGAGCCTGGGGATGGGGTTGTTGAGGTGTGTTTCAGGAGGTTGGGTCAATAGAGGGAAGGAGGGGTGTGAGGAGGAGTGAGCCTGGGGATGGGGTTGTTGAGGTGTGTTTCAGGAGGTTGGGTCAATAGAGGGAAGGAGGGGTGTGAGGAGGAGTGAGCCTGGGGATGGGGTTGTTGAGGTGTGTTTCAGGAGGTTGGGTCAATAGAGGGAAGGAGGGGTGTGAGGAGGAGTGAGCCTGGGGATGGGGTTGTTGAGGTGTGTTTCAGGAGGTTGGGTCAATAGAGGGAAGGAGGGGTGTGAGGAGGAGTGAGCCTGGGGATGGGGTTGTTGAGGTGTGTTTCAGGAGGTTGGGTCAATAGAGGGAAGGAGGGGTGTGAGGAGGAGTGAGCCTGGGGATGGGGTTGTTGAGGTGTGTTTCAGGAGGTTGGGTCAATAGAGGGAAGGAGGGGTGTGAGGAGGAGTGAGCCTGGGGATGGGGTTGTTGAGGTGTGTTTCAGGAGGTTGGGTCAATAGAGGGAAGGAGGGGTGTGAGGAGGAGTGAGCCTGGGGATGGGGTTGTTGAGGTGTGTTTCAGGAGGTTGGGTCAATAGAGGGAAGGAGGGGTGTGAGGAGGAGTGAGCCTGGGGATGGGGTTGTTGAGGTGTGTTTCAGGAGGTTTGGACAAGGGAGGTCGTGTGGCAACGTGAGGCCTTCTGAGGTTTTACCCTTGGTCATTCATGACAGCGAGTTGCAAAGCTTTCAATTCCAGCAACGATTCCGTTTACTTTGCTTTGCCTTGGGAAATGCTCAGGGACCACGGGTAACACCGCCCGGAGAGCTGTTGCTTCACAGCTTCAAGGACTTGGGTTGGATCCTGATCTCTGATGCTGACTGTGTGGAGTTTGCATGACCACGTTTTCTTTTCTCCAGTTTCTCCCACATTTGAAAGTCAGGTGGGTCGCTTGGTTAATTGACAGCCATGAAGTGCCCCTGGGGTGTAGGTGGGTGGTAGAATCTGGGGGGAGTTGTTGGAGCATCAGAGTTAAAATTGGCATGTCACAAAGGTATTGATACAGTTGTCATGGGGGATTTCAACATGCAGGTAGACTGGGAGAATCAGAATGGTACTGGACCCCAAGAAAGGGAGTTTGTGGAGTGCCTCCGAGATGGATTCTTAGAACAGCTTGTACTGGAACCTAACAGGGAGAAGGCAATTCTAGATTTAGTGTTGTGCAATGAACCAGATTTGATCAGGGACCTCGAGGTAAAGGAACCATTAGGAGGTAGTGACCATAATATGATATGTTTTAACCTACAATTTGAGAAGGAGAAGGGAAAATCGGATGTGTCATTATTACAGTTGAACAAAGGGAACTATGGAGCTATGAGGGAGGAGCTGGCCAAAGTTCAATGGAACAATACCCTAGCAGGAAAGACAGTGGAACAAAAATGGCAGGTATTTCTGGGAATAATGCAGAAGGTGCAGGATCGGTTCATTCCAAAGAGGAAGAAAGATCCTAAGGGGAGTAAGGGGCGGCCGTGGCTGAAGTAAAGGGCAGTATAAAAATAAAAGAGAATAAGTATAACATAGCAAAGATGAGCGGGAAACCAGAGGACTGGGAAGCTTTTAAAGAGCAACAGAAGATAACAAAAAAGGCAATACACCAAGAAAAAATGAGGTACGAAGGTAAACTAGCCAAGAATATAAAGGAGGATAGTAAAAGCTTCTTTAGGTATGTGAATAGCAAAAAAATAGTTAAGACCAAAATTGGGCCATTGAAGACAGAAACGGGTGAATTTATTATGGGGAACAAGGAAATGGCAGATGAGTTGAACAGGTACTTTGGATCTGTCTTCACTAGGGAAGACACAAACAATCTCCCAGATGTAATAGTGGGCAAAGGAACTAGGGTAAAGGATGAACTGAAGGAAATTTATATTAGGCAAAAAAAGGTGTTGGATAGACTGTTGAGTCTGAAGGCTGATAAGTCCCCGGGACCTGATGGTCTGCATCCCAGGGTACTTAAAGAGGTGGCTCTAGAAATCGTGGACGCATTGGTAATCATTTTCCAATGTTCTATAGATTCAGGAACAGTTCCTGCTGATTGGAGGGTGGCTAATGTTGTCCCACTTTTCAAGAAAGGAGGGAGAGAGAAAACAGGGAATTATAGACCGGTTAGCCTGACGTCAGTGGTGGGAAAGATGCTGGAGTCAATTATAAAAGAGGAAATTATGACACATTTGGATAGCAGTAGAAGGATCAGTCTGAGTCAGCATGGATTTATGAAAGGAAAATCATGCTTGACTAGTCCTCTAGAGTTTTTTGAGGATGTAACTATGAAAATGGACAAGGGAGAGGCAGTGGATGTAGTGTACCTGGACTTCCAGAAAGCTTTTGATAAAGTCCCACATAGGAGATTAGTGGGCAAAATTAGGGCACATGGTATTGGGGGCAGAGTACTGACATGGATTGAAAATTGGCTGGCTGACAGGAAACAAAGAGTAGCGATTAATGGGTCCCTTTCGGAATGGCAGGCTGTGACCAGTGGGGTACCGCAAGGTTCGGTGCTGGGACCACAGCTGTTTACAATATACATCAATGATTTAGATGAAGGGATTAAAAGTAACATTAGCAAATTTGCTGATGACACAAAACTGGGTGGCAGTGTGAAATGTCAGGAGGATGTTATGAGAACGCAGGGTGACTTGGACAGGTTGGGTGAGTGGGCAAATGTATGGCAGATGCAGCTTAATGTGATAAATGTGAGGTTATCCACTTTGGTGGCAAGAACAGGAAGGCAGATTACTATCTAAATGGAGTCAAGTTAGGAAAAGGGAAAGTACAACGAGATCTAGGTGTTCTTGTACATCAGTCAATGAAAGCAAGCATGCAGGTACAGCAGGCAGTGAAGAAAGCTAATGGCATGCTGGCTTTTATAACAAGAGGAATTGAGTATAGGAGTAAAGAGGTCCTTCTGCAGCTGTACAGGGCCCTGGTGAGACCCCACCTGGAGTATTGTGTGCAGTTTTGGTCTCCAAATTTGAGGAAGGACATTCTTGCTATTGAGGGAGTGCAGCGTAGGTTCACAAGGTTAATTCCAGGAATGGCGGGACTGTCATATGTTGAAAGATTGGAGCGACTGGGCTTGTATACACTGGGATTTAGAAGGATGAGAGGGGATCTGATTGAAACATATAAGATTATTAAGGGATTGGACACACTGGAGGCAGGAAGCATGTTCCCGCTGATGGGTGAGTCCAGAACTAGAGGCCACAGTTTAAGAATAAGGGGTAGGCCATTTAGAACAGAGATGCAGAAAAACTTTTTCACCCAGAGAGTGGTGGATATGGGGAATGCTCTGCCCCAGAAGGCAGTGGAGGCCAAGTCTCTGGATGCATTCAAGAGAGAGTTAGATAGAGCTCTTATAGATAGCGGGGTCAAGGGATATGGGGAGAGGGCAGGAACGGGGTACTGATTGTGTATGATCAGCCATGATCACAGTGAATGGCGGTGCTGGCTAGAAGGACCGAATGGCCTACTCCTGCACCTACTGTCTATTGTCTAACAGGTTACAGATGGGCTGAAGTGCCTGTGTTGTATTATTCTGTGTTCAAAATAAATGAAGGAATGGGATTAACTCGATTGTTTTGAGAGCCAGCATGGCAAAAGTGGTATTTACATTGTAAATACACTGGTATTTATGTATTTATTAATAAACATTTTAATCCCTATCTGTACTATAAACTTTATTTTTATATAAATCTTTGTTCTGTATAATTGTTGAATGTTTCTGTAGTTGCACGTCCCAACACACCACAGCAAATTCCTAATCCGTGTAAATGTAGAGGTGAATAAAGTAAGTGCTCGATGGGCCAAATGGCCTCAGATGTAATGAAAAGAGGGAAGTAATTTTGCAACCGTTAGAATTTCCCGTTTGCCTAAGATGCTTGTGAAAAATAATTTCTGCAGAGTTACTTCATGGCTTCCAAGAGGAGATTAGGGGTGTCCCTGGGCGACACACCACTTCACCCCAAGATCTTCCCACCTTCTCTCTTTCCTCTGTGACTTGGAGAGGGATCGCACTGGGTCACAACCGTGTTTGCCTGCTACGGAATGACACAAACACAGAGCAGAGAGCCCCAAGTACACGGCCGAGGCGATGAAGAGTGGATGTTCTGATGGGGGCAATGTTGAGGGAGGTTGAAAATGGGCAAAAGGGATGGAAAGTTTGAAAGAATGCAGAGAAAATTTACATGGATGTATCTAAGTTACAGGGAAAGGTTGAATAGGTTAGAACTTAATTCCCTGGTCCTAACCTAGGCAACCTGATCAGAATCAGGTTTGTTATCACCGAGATATGTTGTGAATTTCGTTGTTTCATTTTGTGAGGGGAAATTTGATAGAGGTATACAAATATGAGAGGTACATTTAGCAAGCGATCTTTTCTCCCTCGGATTGAGAGTGTCTGTCCAAATTTTTCTTAAATGTTTGAGGGCATTGGTTCTGATCACCTACCTGCCGGAAAGAGATCAATAGTATTGAAAGAGTACGGAGAAAAATTACAAGGACTTTGTAATTATAGGGAAAGGATGAACAGGTCAGGAGTTTATTCCCTGGAGCGTAGGAGAATGAGGGGAGATTGGACAGAAATATACTAAATTATGAGGGGTATAGACAAGGTAAATGCAAGCAGACTTTTTCCACTGAGGTTGGGTGGAATTAAAATAAGAAGTCGTAGGTTAACGGTGAAAGGTGAAATATTTAAGGGGAAGCTGAAGAGGAACTCCTTCACTCAGAGGGTGGTACAACCTGCCAGCAGAAGTGGCGGATGTGGGTTCAACTGCAAAATTTAAGAAAAGTTTTGATAAGTACATGGTTTAGAAGGCTATGGTCACTATCATGGTGTTTTAAGTTCGAACTGATGTTAACGAGGTGTGTCTGGAGTGGGAACTCTGTAGCCGACAGCAGAACGTGGCGCCGTGCAGAGACGATCAATGAGCCGATATTAGATGCTGCTCCAACAGGAGTTAGTGTGCTGGGTGCGGAGAGTAAAACCCATGCCTTAAGCTTCCCCACCCATTCAAAGCTTCAGCACGGACTGGATGGGCTGAGGGACTATTAAACATCTAACCTGATAATTGCCCCCCCTTGTCTTTCACCATTCCCATTTCCCTCTCTCACCTTCTCTCCTCACTGCCCATCTCCTCCCTCCCCTTTCTTCCATGACCTTCTGTCCTCTCCTATCAGATTCCCCCTTCTCCAGCCCTGTATCTCTTTCACCAATCAACTTCCCAGCTCTTTACTTCACCTTCCTCCCTCCCAGTTTCACCTACCACCTTGCACTTTTTCCTCCCCTCTACGCTAACCTCTTTATTTCCAGGCCTGATGAAGGGTCTCGGCCCGAAACGTTGACTGTTTACTCTTTTCCATAGATGCTGCCTGACCTGCTGAGTTCCTCCGGCATTTTGTGTGTGTTGCTCTGGATTCCCAGCACGTGGTAGTCTCGTGTTTGTGGGCTGAAGGACCTGTTTCTGTGCTGTCATCTTCTGTGACTTGATGCGTGATGGATGTGGTGGAAAGGTGGACACGACTGGAGTCAGACAATGTAATGCAAAAGCACCAGTGCCGGGAGTTGGCCCGAGCTCACCACACGATGCAAACGTACACCGGACACAACAGAAAAGACACAGAGTGGATGTGCAATGATCGACACAACTTTATTTGTTAAATGGAGATGAACTGGAGAGTGTCGCCGACAATCCACTGATCACAGGAGCTCTGGTTTGTGGAATTTAGATCTTAAAATGCAGACACGGCGCAGTTTGTATGGTGACAGTGCAACGATGGACACATCCCATGGTACTGGGAGATGATTACTTTCACAGACAACATCACAACAGGCTGTGTACTAGTTAGAGGGAGATTCACACTCACGGCTGGGATGTGCATTTACTTCTAACAGCGGGGAAGTGGGGGGTTTGGGACCTTGACAGGTCTGAAAGTAGGTGATGAATCCCACCCCCATCATTCTTCCTACAAGTGCACTTAGCCAAAGCCCAGTGGGCTCGGAATGCACCCACAGCTCACCCCACCCTCCCTCCCTCCCTCCCGTTGTGTGGGCCTCATGGTTACCCGTCACCAGCAGACTCACGGCAAATGAGATGCACCAGTCTAAAGCTGCCAGATCCTAACTTCAGAGCTTGCAGCAACTTCTCTAACCTCACAAATAACGGGAACACCACGCCGGACAGTGAAGGTGGACCCCTGACCTATTAGTTCCTTGAACCCACTCTCTGCACCCGGCTGTCTGGGCATTATATACAGTTCCCTAACTTATCATGTGTCATTATATATGTTCTTAACTACCTGTGATTCAGTTTATAAATAGCTTCTAGATCACAATGACCATTTTGTATGTAGCCCCCTCACCAGTGTGCATGACCTTAGCGTTAGCTCCTGAACTACCTGTACATCACCTTATAATCAGCTCCCTGACTATCATTATGCCATTATATATAATCTCCCTGTGAGCAGCCATATGTAGCTACTTCTGTGTAATATACACTTCCCCAATTACCCTTCTGTTACTTTATATATAGCTGTCTCTCATCTGGTACAAAACTCACCACTATGTGCTAGAGCTGCCGGTATCAAAGGGTTAGTGCAATCTCCTTACGGCACCAGTGATCAAAGTCAACCCTGCCGTGTCCGTAAGGAGTCTGTACGTTCTCCCCTTGACCATGTGGGTTTCCTCCGGGTGCTCCAGTTTTCTCCCACAGTCCAAAGACGTATGGGTTAGGGGTATTTTTATAGCGATACAGCAGGGAGTAAGCCCATCCGGCCCTCTGAGCTATGCCACCCCAGTAGCCCCTAACCCCGATTAAACCTTAATCCCGGGACAATTTACAATGACAAAATAACCTACCCGGTACGTCAGTGGACTGTGGGAGGAAACCAAAGCACCCGGGGATATCCTACACATTCCACAGAGACTCCTTACAGAACGGCACCGGAATTGAACTCCGAAAACACCGGGAGCTGTAATAGCGTCACGCTTACCGCTACACTGCCGCGGTTATTGGGTTGTGAGCGTTGGCCCTGGAAGCGCGGTGACACTTGTGGGCTGCCCCCAGCACAATCCTCGCTGATTTGATTTGATGTAAATGATGCATTTAGCTGCGTGTTTTGACGTAGATGTGACAAGTAAAATTAATCTTTCAATTATCTGTGCATTACACATCAATAGTTCCCAACAGCATAATATGTCACCTTATACAAAGCTCACGACTAACTATCGTATGGAACACCTTAACTACCTATGCGCCACAATGTGTATAACTCCACGAATACCTCTATATCATACTATAGGCCCTCGTTACTACCCAGATATTGTACTCATGGGTTCTGCATACAGCCTACAGGTTTTCTAACTTGTCTACGGTTCATTTCTATTTGCACATTCACTCTCTGTAGAATGCTAGGCCACCCTAAAGTTTCATTTCACTTCAGTGAATATTGATCGTCATGGAAACTGATATCTACGATGCGTGGGGGAATTCTACACATCTTGCAAAGACTCTTTCAGAGCCGAACTCAATGGAAGTGCTACTGGGCCGAGTTCCTCGAATGAGGGGGGGGGGAGGAGAGGGGAATTCCTATGCCTATCCCAGGCTGAGAGAGCCAGAGGGGGACGAGCCTTGGATGTTAGCAGAAGCTTCATTTTAAAAAAAATCTCAGATTAATGCTACTCCTCCGCTTTGGAGCTTTCAAATTGCATAGACGTCGTAGGGTTTATTGCATCCAGGACCGGTCCAGGCCAGGGATTGGAAGTTGGACGTCCAGCGGCTGCCATTCTGAGAATCCAGGGACAAGGACCAGAGGCCCGGAGGCGGCCTGTGCTGGGGTTGGAGGCCTGACTGCGTGTGTGTGGGTGGCTGGTGGGAGGGAGGGTGGCAAAGGGGCTTGTTTAGCTGTTGTTATTTTGTTGGGTTGTTCTGCTGGAACAAGGTGGACATGCTGGAATATGTGGTGACACTTGCGGGCTGCCCCCAGCACACCTTTGGGTTGTGTTAGCTGTTAATGCAAACAATGCATTTCACTAGATGTTTCCATGTACACGTGATAAATAACTCTGAATCTGACCGTAAGGAAAGCCAAGGCACTGGGGGGGGGGGGGGGGGGTTGCAAGGGCGGGGGTTGCTGCAGGAGAGGGCAGCTGGGGTTAAATTGTGCACAATGTCAAAGGTATGGGGCTGTGGTGTGTTGGGGAGGTGGGATGGAGTTTTGGCTTTCATCAGTCCAAACGTGAATGCATTGTTGAATCCAATACCTATGGGTGTTTGGATAACTGAGTCCTTGCACATCACCGATGTAAGGAGCAACTTGTTCACACAGAGGGAGGTGAGCAGATGGAACGAGCTGCCCAAGGAAATGGTTGAGGCAGGGACAGTATTAACACTGGAAAGACATTTGGGCAGGTACATGGACAGGAAAGGTTTAGAGGGATCTGGGCCAAACGCAGCCAAATAGGACTAGACCAGCCGGGCATCTTGGTCAGTATGGATGAGTTGGGCTGAATGGCTTGTTTCTGTGCGGCCTGACTCTAAATGCTGCCCAAGCCCCACCCTTCATGCTTCCTAGAGGAGTGGTAGAGCAAGGAGATGGAGCTGGAGATGAGAGCCTGGACCATGAGGCAAGGAGATGGAGCTGGAGATGAGAGTCTGGACCATGAGGCAAGGGGATGGAGCTGGAGATGAGAGCCTGGACCATGAGGCACAGGAGATGGAGCTGGAGATGAGAGCCTGGACCATGAGGCAAGGAGATGGAGCTGGAGATGAGAGCCTGGACCATGAGGCACAGGAGATGGAGCTGGAGATGAGAGCCTGGACCATGAGGCACAGGGGATGGAGCTGGAGATGAGAGTCTGGACCATGAGGCAAGGAGATGGAGCTGGAGATGAGAGCCTGGACCATGAGGCACAGGAGATGGAGCTGGAGATGAGAGCCTGGACCATGAGGCAAGGAGATGGAGCTGGAGATGAGAGCCTGGACCATGAGGCACAGGAGATGGAGCTGGAGATGAGAGCCTGGACCATGAGGCAAGGGGATGGAGCTGGTATTGAGAATCTGGACCATGAGGCACAGGAGCAGAATTAGGCCATTCACCCCATCGAGTCTGCTCCACCATTCCATCATGGCTGATTTATTATCCCTCTCAACCCCATTCTCCATATCTTTTGCCACCCTTACTAGTCAAGAACCTACCAACCTCCACTTTAAATATACCTGATGACCTGGCTTCCATTGCAATGAATTCCATAGGTTCAGCACCCTTTGGCTAACAAGAGCTCTCCTCATCTCTGTTCAGATCGCATCCTTGCACACCGAGGTTGTGCCCTCTGGTCCTTGACTCCCCCATTATTGGAAACATCTTCTGCACGTCCACTCTATCTAGAATGGAGGGCAGGGTTGGAACCCCCTTGCCCCCAACCCCCCCCCCCCCCACCCCATGTCCACAGGAGGTCCAGGAGCTTGTCTTGCCCCTTGCATTGGAAGATACTCAGGGCAGCTCTGGGTGAAGGTTGCCCAGCCCTCCCTGGCCAGGGTGTGGCACAGAAAGGAGGGAAGACACTCTCGTGTATTTAAGGTTTAATTTTAAGGTGCTTGGAGGAAAATATAGCAGGGATGCCAGAGGTAGTTGTGTGTGTTTTGTGTTTTTTTTTTACACAGAGAGTGGTGGGCATATGGAACTCACTACCAGGGGTGATGGGAGAGGCAGATACATTAGGGACATTTAAGAGACTCTTAGGCAGGCACATGGACGATAGAAAAATGGAGAGATGTGTGAGAGGGAAGGATTAGATTGATGTCGGAGGTGAACACAATATCATGGGCTGAAGGGCTTGTACTGTGCTATAGTAACCTGCTTCCACCTCCCCGGCAGCAAGTTCCAGAGTCTCATCACCCTCTGTGTAAACAAATGGCCTCATACCTCCTCTCCTGCCCTTTCACCTTTAACTTCTGCCCTTGGGTATTTGACATCTCTGCCCTGGGGAGAAGGGCTCTGACTGTCCACGCCTCTGATGAACTCCATCTTTGAACTCGGCCACTTTGGAAGGTTTGAACTTGCATCATTTCTGTGGTCCCTAAACTCACCCTGGAAGGATCAGACGTAATTGACAGACTGCCCCCCCCCACCTCCCCCCACCCACCCCAGTTTACTCAGAGCTCTTCACTGGGCCTCTGGTCGGACAGGTTCCTGTTTCAGTTGGTGCCTGCGATCTAACTTGCTCATCACCTGCGTGATGTCGACCACCTTGGTGCTGGCCGCTGCCCGCGCCCTCGCCTCCTCCTCCAGCTGCCTCAGGACCACGGGGCTGGGGCTCGAGCGCCGCTGCCTCCTCATGAAGGGGAAGTTGCTGCAAAGCAAGGAGACACAAGCCTGAGAGAGGGCGGTGGAAGGGTGGGCGAGGGGAGACAGCGGCTACGGCGACCTCCGGACAGCAAGGGCGTGGATCTTTAACCACCTCCCACACCCTCCACAATCCCCCTCCCCGAGCATCAAAGCAGGAAATTCACCACCCCTTCACCCTGTCTCTGGCATACAGCAAGATCCAAGATTACACTAGAATACCGCAGATGCTGGAAACCCCGAAGTAAAACCCTAGTGGGCAGCAGAGATGCATCGTGGTTGCTCCCCCCCTCAACTCGGTTAGTACGTTCACCCTGTGAGTGCGTGGGTTTCCTCCGGGTGCTCTGGTTTCCTCCCACAGTCCAAAGACGTACCGGTTGGTAGGTTAATTGGTCATTGTAAATTGTCATGTGATTAGGCCAGGGTTAAATCAGGGGATTACTGGGCAGCATGGCTCAAAGGGCCAGAAAGGCCTTTTCTGCAATGTATCTCACCACCTAAATAAATACTGGAAGTGTGAAGCAAGTCAGACAGCACTTACAGAGGGGGAGGTGGGGAAGGGGTGAACCAGACCAGGGTCATGGCTCTGATAGAAGTTCAGTTAACTCTGTTTCTCTCCCCGTGGGTGCCGCCCGTCCGGATGGGAATTTTCTGTTTACGTCACAGTAACTCCCTGGTTCCACTTCACCGGGGCTGTGGGAGGAGGGGCTGAAGCAACAAAAGAGAACAACAGAACGCAGAAAAGCACAGGAACCCGTGCCGTTCAATGTGCCAAATTAACCTCACCCTACCTGCCCGCACACAGCCGTGTGCCTCCTGTTCACGTGTCTGTCTAACACACTCTTACTCTTTGCCATCATATCTGCTTCCGCCCCCCCCTCGCAGCGACTTCCAGACATCCGCCACCCTCTGAAAACAACTAGCCTCACGCACCCCCTTTAAAGAATGGGGAAGCGCGGTAGAGTAGCGGCCAGTTAGCGCAACACTATTACAGCGCCAACAACCCGCGTTCAATTCTGCTGCGGCCTGTGAGGAGCTTTTACGTTCTCCCCGTGACCACGTGGGTTCCCTCCGGGTGCCCTGGTTTCCTCCCACAGTCCAAAGACGTACAGGTTCGGGTTAGTAAGTTGTGGGCATGCTGTGCTGAGACTGGAAGTGTGGTGACACTTTCGGACTGCCCCTAGCAAAATCCCCGATTTGATGCAAACGACACATTTCACTGCATGTTTTGATGTTCATGGTCACAACGGGTGCAAGTGGACGGCATGGGCTCAGTGGACCGAAAGTCCACAAAATAAATAAACTTTCCCTCTCTCACCTCGAGCCTCTGCCCCCGGTATTTGACATGTCTCCCCTGGGGAAAAGTGGCTGACTGCCCACCATGTCTCTGCCTCTCACAGTCCAGTCAGGTCTCCCCCTCAGCCTCGAAAGCAATCCAAATTTGTCCACCCTCTACTGACTGGTAACACACTCCTGTTAATGTTAAGAGAAACTCGTTGGTTAGAGAACTGAATGTGTGGGATGAGACAAATCCTCTCACGGTTGCAATCTCTCACATTCACAGATCCTCTATCCGAAGCCTCAGCTTTATGTTGATTGCTGGCCGTGCATTCACAAGAGGGCTTTCCTAACCCCTCAGAGATGTGACAGCCCATCTGTTCCTCACTGATGTCAGTGTTTCTCTTTCTACAGAAGCAGCCCGACCTGCTGATTTTGTTTCGGATTTCCACTACCTGCAGTGTTTTATTCTTCTGCCTGATGTCATAACGTGATGGCTGATGTGCTCGCAGGAAGATCCCACACAAGCAGCCTGTGAAGATGTAGAGGGTTCCTCCACCCCCATAAGCAAAGGGCTGGATGACTGAGTCTGTGGGGATGATGGACTGGGGCAGTGGATGGAGGTAGGTAAGGAGTTCGTACACTCTCCTCATGACCGCGTGGGTTTCCTCCGGGTGCTCTGGTTTCCTCCCACATTCCGTAGATGTTAGTAGGTTAATTGGGTGGCGTGGGATTGTTGGGCTGAAGGGCTATATCTCTAACTAAATAAATGAACATTTGGATGTTCCTCCCAGGACACCATCCTCCTTATTTACACCTTTCCTGTAGGTAGTAGCCAAACCACACAATACTCCAAATTAGACCTCACCAACATCTGATACAACTTCAGTAGCATCCTAACTCAATACGTACTTTGATTTATGACAACCTACGTTTCAAAACACCCTTATCTATTTGTGACACCACTTACAAGGAACTATGGATCTGTATTCCCAGATCCCTCTGTTATACCGCACTCCTCAGCGCCCTACCACTCACTGTGAAAGTCCTACCCTGGTTTGTCCTCCCAAAGTGCAACACCTCACACTGGTCTGCATTAAGTTCCATCTGCCAGTTTTCCAGCTGGTCCATATCCTGCTGCAAGCTCTGATAACCTTCCTGACTCTCCCAAAGCACACACCCAGTAACCAGACTCGCACTTCAGCCCTTGAGCGATCCAGGTCCTTCCTGAATGAGAGCACCTGATTTACGACCAAGTGTTTGGCAGGAGGGGAAGGATCTGCTGTCTTTTACACTCACCTTCTGTGGGGTGGGAATGGCCCTCTCTTGCAAGCCACAAAAATCTAGGCCCTAGATTCCAGGGCTAGGCAGCATAATAGTTTGCCACAGACTAGATGGGCTGAAGGGCTTTCAGTGCTCTGTGACTCTAATCTGGGGCTGGGTCAAGCTGAGCAGACTCACTCAGTGGGTCAGTGAGGATGGCAGGAGACCAATCCTCCCGTGCCTGCTCCTCTCCTGTCACCACGGTTTCTCCTGCACACAGTCGGTCATTTCGGACTTACAAAACGTTCAGTTTATCAGCAGTTCTCAGGACTAGAACCCTGGGGGCTTGCTGTAACTACTCAAATTCGCACCCGTGCTTTGGGCAATGGGCTTAGATTACGGAGACGCACTGTACTGCTGTACTTCTCTCTGAGGAATAGAGGGGACAGGCACACTCACCTCTTCTGCTTGGTCTCCTCAGGAACCAATGCCTTATTTTGTGTCTCCTTGTAAATGGGGGACTTCAAGAAACGTGGATATGAATCCTGCCAGGAACATAAGATCGTAAGACATAGGAGCAGAATTAGGCCATTCAGCCCATCAAGTCTGCTTCACCATTTGATCATGGCTGGTTTACTATCCCTCTCAACCCCGTTTGCCTGTTTTCTCCCCGTAATCTTTGAGACCGTTACTAATCAAGAACCAATCAAAATCGGATTTAATATCACTGGCATACGTCGCAAAATTAATTAACTTTGCGACAGCGGTACAATGAAATACATGATAATTGAAAGAAAGAGAACGGAATTACAGCAAGTATATATAGAATAAGCATCTTCTTCTAAACTCCAGTGAGTACAGACCCACAGCCATAAAACACTGACGAAAAAGTGATGGGAATGGGTAACAAGGAGCCACAGGATTTAACCAGCAGCTGAATAAATGATAGTGTGGAAGAAAACTAAGAGGAAAATTAAATTTTGAATGAAATTTTGTTGTCAAGCTTGATCAGCTAAGACTTGGGTCATGAGGTTTACAGGATAAGATGCAAGCACTACCTAGCTAGAAATAGATCATGCCAGTGATGAGGTATTGTTAACCTTTGTCCAAGATTGTCTAGCTAATAGAGGAATTGAGTGTAAATGTGCAGTTTTAATTTTGTGTACTGTGTGGGAACATTGGTATATTTTCTGATACCTAATCAGCGCTTCTTGAAATCTCTGACCAAGTATGATTAGCTGTTGGCTACTGCCCAAAATTTACTGTATAAATTTAAGATGTAACCTGACATTGGCAGAGTTGTAAGGCAATGGCTCCCCATGGTCACCTATTAAAGGGTTAACTTTATACCAAGATCTTTATTTCTGTTGCCCGACAGAGTAAGGTCTCTCAAAGTTGTCGACAAAGTTCTTTTACAGTAAAATACAGTAAATCAGGGTAAATTCTTTGACAGATAGACATAAGAGATTCAACAGACACTGGAAGTCCAGAGCAACACACACAAAATGTCAGAGAAAACTCAGCAGGTCAGGCAGCATCTATGAAGGGGAATGAATGGCCAACGTCTCGGGCCAAGGTGCTTCCTTTCTGGTCCTGATAAAGGGTCTCAGCCCAAAATGCCGATTGTTTGTTACTTTCCATACATGCTGCCTGACTTGATGAATTCATAGTACATTACAGCACAGTACAAGAATTGTTGTGCCAACCTTTTAATCTACTCCAAGATCAACCTAACCTTTCCCTCCCCCATAGGCTTCCATTTTTCTTTTATCCATTTGCATATCTAAGAGTTTCTTAAATGTACCTGCCACTCACCCACCACTCTGTATAAAAAAATCCTATCTCTGACATCCCCCTTTACTTTCCTCCACAGTTTAAAATTATGCCCTCTCATACTAGCCATTTCTGCCCTGGGAAAAAGTCTCTGGCTGTCCACTCAATCTGTGCCTCTTATCATCTTGTACACCTCTATCAAGTTACCTCTCACCCTCCCTCTCTCCAAAGAGAAAATCCCAAGCTCGCTCAACCTTTTCTCATGAGACAATGCTCTCTAACCCAGGCAGCATCCTGGTAAATCTCCTCCCTACCCTCTCTGAAGCTTCTACGTCCTTCCAAGCCGAGACAACCAGAGCGGACAGTTACTCCAGTATTTTGTGTGTGTTCCTGCATAATCAAGTTTCATTTCCTCATTTGCGTGATTGGGCACTGCAGGCTAGGCCGGTGTTTTATGTCCTTCCCTGAGTAACAGCACTGAGCCAAACGAATGGCCTTCCCAGAGGGGTGCAGAACATCAAGAATGTTCAGAAGTTCAAAGCAAACTTATCAAAGTAAATCTATGTCACCATATACAACCCTGAGGTTCATTGTCTTGTGGGCATTCACAGTAAATACAAACACAATGGAATCAATGAAAAGCTGCTCACAACAACCATACAAATACAGTACAATAAGAGGGAAAAAAACCTAAATAAATATCGAGAACATAAGACGAAGAGGAAGAGTCCTTGAAAGGGAGCCCAGTGGTTGTGGGAACAGTTCAGTGATGGGGCAAGGGAAGCTGAGTGAAGTTATCCCCTTTGGTTCAAGAGGGGTAATAACTGTTCCTGAACCTGCTGGTGCGAGTCCTGAGGCTCCTGTACCATTTTCCTGATGGCAGCAGGATGTTGCCCCTGGATCTGGATCACAATGCCCAAGTCAGGAAGGACATTGGATTTCTTTCTCTAATGGTCATTTCCTGTACAATTAGCAGCTTGAAGGTCCCATTGGTGAGAACTCGTGCTTATTTCTATTCTTTAGGAAGTTTAGGAAGAGTGTCACCATACACTCTTTAACAAACTTCTAAGGACATATGTTGAAAGTATCCTGACTGCTTTCATCATGGTCTGGTAGAAGATGCAGAAACATTAAGCTGCAAAGGGTAGTGAACACAGCCAATCCGCCATGGGCACATTCCCACCGTCGGTAGTATCTGTAGGAGGCACTACCTCAAGAAGGTAAGATCTATCATTAAAGATCCCCACCATCCAGATCATGCCATCCTCTCACACCTACCATCAACCCCAACCTGATGCCCTACCAGGTTCAAGAACAGTTACTTCCCTTCAGGCTTTACAGCACAGTATAGGCCCTTCGGCCCACAATGTTGTGCCAACCTACTCTAAGATCAATCTAACTCTTCCTTCCCACATGGCCCTCCATTTTCCTATCATCCATGTGCCCGTCCAAGAGTTTCTTCTATGCTGCTAATGCACCAGCCTCTACCTCCGCTCCTGGCACCCATCACTCTCTGTATCTATCTTTTATCAGAGAGAGTGCAGTGCAGACGGACAATGAGGGGCAAAGCTGTAGTGAAGTCGTTTGTAAGGTGAAGAGAACAGTGTGAAGATCACCTCCAGTGTGTGATACGGTAACAGAACATGGAACACCACAGGACCATACAGACCCTTCCGCCCATGATGAATCTAACCCTTCCTCCTACATAGCCCTCCATTTTCCTATCATCCATGTGCTTATCTGACTCTACTAAATACCACCACCCTTAGTAGGGTGTTCCACATACCCACCACCCTCTGTGCAAAAAAACTTACTTCTGACATTCACCCCCACCCCCCATGCTTTCCTCCAATCACCTTAAACTCATGCCCCCTCATATTAGCTATTTCCACCCTGGGGAAAAATGTCTCTGGCTGTCCATTCTAACTATACCATCTTGTACACCTAAGCCCATAAGATGTTGGAGCAGAATTAGGCCAGATGGCCCTTCGAGTCTGCTCCATCACGGCTGATTCAATTTTCCACTTAGTCCCACTCTCCTGCCTTCTCCCTGTATCCCTTCTTGCCTTGACTAACAAAGAATCTATCAAACTTTGCCTTAAATATACCCAGGGACACCTGCAGCAATGAATTCCACAGACATATCACTGTCTAGCTAAAGAAATTCCTCTTCATCTCCATTCTAAAAGGATGACCTTCTATTCTGAGGCTGTGTCTTGATCTTAGATTCCTCCACAATAGGAAACATTCTCTCCACATCCACTCTATCGAGGCCTTTCAACATTTGATAGGTTTCAATGAGGTCACCCCCATTCTTCTGAATTCCAGTGAAGAACCCCTATCAAGTTACCTCTCACCATCCTTCACTCCAAAGGGAAAAGCCAGAACTCACTCAAGCATGAGGATGAGGTGACCAGGGTACACAGAACTGCAAGGGACCAACCTTTTTCATCAGCATGTAGATGTGAGTTTGGGCAGCATCCAGCACATAGCGATGAGGGTTTTGCAGCCCCTTCACCGTGATCTCCATGGTCCTGCCATCAATGTTTATCCAACGTCTTGCTCCCTGTGCCAGGAAGGTCCTGAATCCAAAGGAGAGATAACAATAAGACGTAGGAGCAGAATTAGGCCACATGACCCATTGAATCTCCTCCACCATTCCATCAGGGCTGATTTATTATCCCTCTCAGTTCCATTCTCATGCCTTCTCACTGTATCTTTTGACACCCTTACTAATCAAGAACCTACCAAACTCGGCTTTAAATATACCCAGTGACTTGGCCTCCACAGCCGTCTGTGGCAATTAATTCCACAGATTCACTACCTTCTACCTAAAGAAATTCCTCCTCTTCTCTGTTCTAAACTGATGCCCATCTATTCCAAGGCTGTTCCCTCTGGTCCTAGGCTACCCCACTATTGGACACATCCTCTGCACATGCACTCTATCTAGGCCTTTCAGTATTCAATAGGTTTCATTGGGATCTCTCTGCAACGTTCTAAACTTCAGTGAGTACAGGCCAAGAGCCATCAAGCACTCCTCAAAAATTAACACTTTCATTCCCAGGGTAATTCTCGTGAACCGTCTCTGGACCCTCTCCAATGCCAGCACATCCATTCTTAGGTAAGGGGCCCAATACTGCTTGCAATAATTCAACTGTAGTCAGACCAGTGCTTTATAAAAGATGTAAGCATTACATCCTTACTTTTATATTCTAGTCACTCACTGGGGAAATGAATGCTAACGTTGCATCTGCCTTAGTGAGAGGATGGGGAGAGGACGAGGTGCCAGTGGAAGTGTCCAAAGCTGCCCTTCCTCTTCTGTTATTGTCAGAGTAGCTTTGCCAGCCCTGAGCATATCCACTGCCACTCACACATCAGCTTGGACCTTACGGCTTTTGCTGGTGGTTATGAGACGCAGATGTCTGGTTTATTTTACAGGACAATCAGCCTCATCATGGTCCTGTTCCATAACTCACTTTTCATATTGAAATCAATGTGTTTGTCAAAGAACGATCGAGCTGTACGACACAGAAACTGGCCTAAAGAGTCACAGTGCACAGTTGTTGTGGGATCTTCATGCCAACTCACTTGTAGATCTCCTCGGCCTTCACCTTGACCTTTGACTGCTCTCCGTACTTCAAGTCTTCGCAAGCCTCCCAGAAGGCCAGATTCTCTCCTGCGATGTGAAAGCTTGTCAATTCACATTCAGAAAACTCTGAACCACCAGCACAATTAGCAGCTTAGAGAAAATGCAATCACACTGAGTTACAGCAGTCGGGCTAGCGGAAATTCACACTTACGGAATTTGAATTGGAAAAAAATATGAGTTATGCAAAAACAAAATTCACTCTTGTAGAATTTACGTGATGTAGCGGTTGGTAGGTTAATTGGTCATTGTAAATTGTCCCATGACTGTGTCTGGGTTAAATTGGGGCTCGTTGGGAGGTGCGGCTGGAAGGGCCTTTTCACAATAAGCAAATAAATAAATTTAGTTAATAAACACAAAAATATTAAAGAAGCAACTAATTGTTGTCAAGGATTCCTGTTAGAAAAAAATCACGATACATGCAGTTGCCTAGAAATGCCACCCCTCTATACCGTGGGCAATACATCGTATTTTCAAACATTTCAAAAGGGCAGCACTATCGTGCAGCGGTTAGGGTAACACTATTACAGCATCAGCAACAGGGTACAATTCTGCCGCTCTTGTCAGGAGTTCGTACGTTCTCCCCGTGACCAAATGGGTTTCCTCCAGGTGCTCCACTTCCTCCCACACTCCAAAGATGGACATAGGTTGACTGGTCACAGGTGTGTAATTGGGCAACATAGACTCATTGGGCCGGAAGGGCCTGTTACTGTGCTGTAAGGCTAAATAACTTTTTTTTAAAATTATTGTACTAAATGCAATAACTGGCACAGAAACAGGCCACAGGGCCCGGCCTCAGTGTATGCTGTAGAATGATTGGAAGACCAGGCCGGCCTCAGTGAATGCTGCAGTGTGATTGGCAGACCAGGCCGGCCTCAGTGTATGCTGCAGAGTGATTGGCAGACCAGGCCGGCCTCAGTGTATGCTGCAGTGTGATTGGCAGACCAGGCCGGCCTCAGTGTATGCTGCAGTGTGATTGGCAGACCAGGCCAGCCTCAGTGAACGCTGCAGTGTGATTGGCAGACCAGGCCGGCCTCAGTGTATGCTGCAGTGTGATTGGCAGACCAGGCTGGCCTCAGTGTATGCTGCAGTGTGATTGGCAGACCAGGCCGGCCTCAGTGTATGCTGCAGTCTGATTGGCAGACCAGGCCGGCCTCAGTGAATGCTGCAGTGTGATTGGAAGACCAGGCCGGCCTCAGTGAATGCTGCAGTGTGATTGGAAGACCAGGCTGGCCTCAGTGAATGCTGCAGTGTGATTGGAAGACCAGGCTGGCCTCAGTGAATGCTGCAGTGTGATTGGAAGACCAGGCTGGCCTCAGTGAATGCTGCAGTGTGATTGGCAGACCAGGACTGGCCTCAGTGAATGCTGCAGTGTGATTGGCAGACCAGGCCTGGCCTCAGTGTATGCTGCAGTGTGATTGGCAGACCAGGACTGGCCTCAGTGTATGCTGCAGTGTGATTGGTAGACCAGGCCTGGCCTCAGAGTATACTACAGGGGCAGAGTGGTACCGATGCCACAGCTCCAGTGACCGGGGATCGATCCTGATTTCCACCGTTGTCCGTGTGGAATTTGCCTGTTTTCCGAGACCAGGCAGGTTTCTCCTCGATGTTCTGGCTTCCTCTCACTCCCCAATGTCATGCAGGTAGCCCCTGGTGTCAGTCAGAAGAACCAGATTGGGAGCTGATGGTGTGTGAGACTATAATTATGTGGAAATAAGGAGTGGATGTTGGGTGGCGGGTTGGAGATATGTCTCTACCAAAGGAGGTGTAAGGTACTCCTTCCCTCTGCTAGCCTGCGGGTCACCCTTGTAGCACCAGCTTAGCCCCCCGATCAGGGGCATGTGAAGCCATGAGGGCAGGTGGTGGACGGTCACATGAGCAGCCGGTGCAGATCACAAGTCCTGGTTATGCAACCACTGACGCCAGGTAGACAATCTCTGAAGAGCATTGATAATGGTTGGGGTCACCCGTCTTGTAAAGACACTGCCCAGAAGAAACCAATTCTGTGGAAAAATTTGCCAAGAGCAATCACGTGGAAAGACCACGATCGCCCAGGTCATACGACATGGAACAGAACTAATAAACGAAGAAGGGGATGGAACTGATTCAGGACATTGCTATAAGGGAGCACAAAGCAGTTGAGACCACTCCCACACTACAGCCGATTCTACCCTGGTCTCCAAAGACTCTCCCTCCTCCCCCCACATAAGGTATGTATTTTTTTACATAGTGAGTGGAATACATTGCCAGCGGTAATGGTAGAGGCAGATATATTAGCGATATATTTAAGAGGGCCACAGGGATGAAAGAAAAATGGGAGGCCTATGTGGAGGGAAGGTTTAAACTGATCTGCGAGTGGGTTAAAAAGTCAGCACAACATCGTGAGACGAAGGGCCTGTACTGTGCTGTTCTATGTTCTACAAAGCTGACCACAAATTATAAACACAAGAGATCTTGAGTAACACACACACACACTGCTGGGGATCTCAACAGGTCAGGCAGCATCTATGGAAGGGAATAAACAGTTAATGTTTTGGTCTGAGACACCCTACTGTATCCTTTAACCGCGCTCCGTGTACGTACCACTGAATTCCTTCTTGAGGAAGAGCTCGAAGTTCTGCCGGCCCCTGGGGTCCCGCATCAGCTCGCGGAAGCTGAACGTCCACCTCTCCACCCGCAGCTTGGTCGGGTTCTCCACCCTACGGAGGGACAACAGACAGGCCCGTGATGAGTCGCAAGCCCCCCACAACTCCTGCCGACCTCCAGCTGTAGGAAATGAGCTGATACACTTCAGGGAGCGGTGTCTCAGAAAGGCAGCGTCCATCATTAAGGACCCCCAGCACCCAGGGCATGCCCTTCTCTCACTGTTACCATCAGGAAAGTGGTACAGACAGGAACAGCTTCTTCCCCTCTACCATCTGATTCCTAAATGAACATCGAGCCCGTGAACACTACCTCACTTTTTAAAAAATATACATTATCTCTGCTTGTGCATGATTCTTAATCTATTCAATATACACATACTGTAATTAGATAGATAGATAGATAGATACTTTATTCATCCCCATGGGGAAATTCCAACTTTTTTCCAATGTCCCATACACTTGTTGTAGCAAAACTAATTACATACAATACTTAACTCAGTAAAAAAATATGATATGCATCTAAATCACGATCTCAAAAGCATTAATAATAGCTTTTAAAAAGTTCTTAAGTCCTGGCGGTAGAATTGTAAAGCCTAATGGCATTGGGGAGTATTGACCTCTTCATCCTGTCTGAGGAGCATTGCATCGATAGTAACCTGTCGCTGAAACTGCTTCTCTGTCTCTGGATGGTGCTATGTAGAGGATGTTCAGAGTTTTCCATAATTGACCGTAGCCTACTCAGCGCCCTTCGCTCAGCTACCGATGTTAAACTCTCCAGTACTTTGCCCATGACAGAGCCCGCCTTCCTTACCAGCTTATTAAGACGTGAGGCGTCCCTCTTCTTAATGCTTCCTCCCCAACACGCCACCACAAAGAAGAGGGCGCTCTCCACAACTGACCTATAGAACATCTTCAGCATCTCACCACAGACATTGAATGACGCCAACCTTCTAAGGAAGTACAGTCGCCTCTGTGCCTTCCTGCACAAGGCATCTGTGTTGGCAGTCCAGTCTAGCTTCTCGTCTAACTGTACTCCCAGATACTTGTAGGTCTTAACCTGCTCCACACATTCTCCATTAATGATCACTGGCTCCATATGAGGCCTAGATCTCCTAAAGTCCACCACCATCTCCTTGGTCTTGGTGATATTGAGACGCAGATAGTTTGAGTTGCACCATATCACAAAGTCCTGTATCAGTTTCCTATACTCCTCCTCCTGTCCATTCCTGACACACCCCACTATGGCCGTGTCATCAGCGAACTTCTGCACATGGCAGGACTCCGAGTTATATTGGAAGTCTGATGTGTACAGGGTGAACAGGACCGGAGAGATAAATAAATTTATTTATTCTAGATTATGTATTGCATTGAACTGCTGCTGCTAAGTTAACAAATTTCACAACACATGCCGGAGATAATAAACCTGATTCTGACGCTGGCAGTACTTACATCGGGGTGTTGAGCTCCCAGATCATTGTATCATCAGTAATCCAGGGGTTGCTGGGAAGGCACCCTGACATTATGGGGTCGTGGGTGAAATACTGTTCACAATATTTCAAAATGCTGAGGGAAGAACGAACAATAACGGTGTTAATCCTTGCCACAGTACAACTCAGACCGTGAAATTATTGCACATCAAAGTAAATGCTGTATCTTCCATTGAATGTTAAACTAATGTATATAATATATACCAAGATGAGATATATCAAACCTACATATTTCCTGTGCATTCTTATACTAACTTTACACAATATAACTTTACACATCCTGATTTGTAAAGAGCATTTCCTTTTGAAATATTGGTAGCTCAGGCTGGCTGTTTGGTTGGTCGTTGAGCTTTGGCAAAATGTTTGCAGACGTTTTGGCTCTAATCGAGAAGCCATCATCAGTGTGCCGTTGATGGTGCTGTTGCCTCAGGATGCCAGTTTATATACTCCTCCAGGGTCAGTATCCTGAGGAGACAACACCCTCAACTGTGCACTGACGATGGCTCCTCAATTAGAACAGAAACATCCGCAAACATTTTGAGTATTTCCTATGTAAACAGTCATGTCGTAATCACACTATCTCGCGACACCCATCTGTGCACTCACTCCTTTACACTCTGGCTCAGATATCTAATGTAGATACAGTCATAGGGTGATACAGTACAGAAACAGGCCCTTCTGCCCAACCTGTCTATGCTGACCAAGATGTGTATCTAAGCAAGAACTATTTGCCTGTGTTTGGTCCGTATCCTTCAACCAGGGGTTCCCAAACTTTTCTCATGCCACGGACTCCTACTATTAGCCGAGAGGGTCTGTGGACCCCAGGCTGGGGATCCTAGCACTAAACCTTTCCTATCCATGAACCTGTCCAAACATTACACCTGTACCTGCCTCCACCACCTCCAGAGGCAGCATGGTCCACGTACACACAAACCAGCGTGCGAACAAGCTGTCCTCAGATCCCCTTTAAACCCTTCCCCTCTTACCTCAGACCCCGTCCTAACAGTTGACAGTCCACCCTCTCTATGCCCCTCATGACTGTATAAGCCTCCATGAGGTCACCCCTCAGCCTCCCTCACGCCACAGGAATTAACCCCCTCCTGCCCAGGCTCTCCTAAAACTCCAGACCACCAGCGCTGGTGTTACATCGCTTCAGCTTCCCGTGCAGACCTGCAAACAGTGAGGGGTCGAAGGAAACAGCAGCAGCTTAACACCTCTCCTGAGTGAAGCAGGTACTTACCCTCCCAGTGAGACGGAGGACTTCACTCTGGACCTCACCAGGGCTTGTTGATAGTACATGATCTAACAGAGAAACAACAGTTCCCATAAAGACTGTTCCATAATGCTACAAACTCAAGGATTTATACAACATTTACAACAGATCATCTCTGTGCGACAGGAAAACACACATCATAGCACAGTAGTCTCTGCTTTATTATTCCTTACAGTATTATTGCACTTTGGTACACTATTTTTACTCTATTACTATTCAGTTTTTATTATTAGTTATGTTTGCAAACTGCTAAGAGTGTTTTTAAATGTTGCTGCTGCAACGAAAGGATTTCCCACTCGAGATCAATAGAGTATTATTATGATTATTACTTAAACCACAGGCAGGGCGGTAGTGTAACAGTTAGTGTGACACTACTACAGCGTCAGTGACCCAGGTTCAATTCTGCTGTTGTTTATAAGGAGCTTGTACGCTCTCCCCGTGACCGGGTGGGTCCTCTCCCACATTCCAAGTGACGTATGGATTAGGGTTAGTGAGTGGCGTTCAAGCTATTTCGGTGCCAGAAGCACGATGGCGCTTGCGGGCTGCCCCCTGCACATCCTCGGACTTTGTTGCTCGCCGATGCAATTGGCGTATTTCGAAGTACCTGTACATGTGACAAATATCTATCGTCTAAAATTGTTTCTGAACTAATTACCGAGAGAAGGTCTAACCCAGCGTGTGTGGTCTGTAACTCGGTACCTGTGATGCTGCTGCAACATGTTTCTCACTGCATTCGAACCTCGATGCACTTGCGCACCGGACAAGAGACTCGACTTGAAGCGAGCAGTTTCACAATCCGGGCACTACAAACTTGGCACCACTGAAATAGATTGCTGGCTTTTAGGAAGAGACGGGCCATTATCAACGCAGTCCTCACGGGAGGAAATGTGTGGAGATTGGAGATAGGTAGGGACAGCAACAGGATTCATGAAGGGGTTAATCGTCTTTGAAAGTAAATAAATGTCCAAAGGGTGGAGCCTCTGTCCATCACAAGTGACCCCTCCTGACCACAGCAGTGAAGCTAGCAGATGGACAGACAGCTAACGTGGTACGATTGTCAAACAGAGGTAAATGGTTAAGAAGACTAAATCAATTAATTACTGGCTAGTTAATTTCAGTGGTGTGAAAACTATTGCAACCAATTAAGATGGACAGTATAAAAAGGTGTGGATTAACCAGGGACATTCAGCATAGACTGGTTAAGGGGAGGTTGTGTCTGATGAAACCAAAGATAACAGGGAGGGTCGATGGGGGTGGTGAAGTTCTCAAAAGCTTTGCTAAAGTCTATCTCTTTGTTTACTTAGGGGAAACCTTTAGACCAGCTCCCATATACAAGTCAGTCAATAAAGTGAAATCCCTTGGAGAGTGGCAAATTGGATCAGAATTGGCTCAGTGGCTGTAAACGGAAGGGCCGCCCGCAAGCCTCAGTCTTCCCTTTTTGTAATGGTTTATATTTAAATCAGTGACGAGGTTTGCAGAGGGTTGTACAATTCTCTGTGATTCACAGGGGAAAGGTTTGGACTGCAGGAAGCTGAAATTAAATGCTGGAGACACAGCATCTGTGGGAAAAGAAACAAGAGTAATGCTTTAAGTCTGGGACCTTGTGAAATCTGTTTCTCTTTCCACAGGAGCTGCCTCGCCTGAATAGTGTTTTCGGCTTTTATTTCAGATTTACAGCATCTGCTGTTATTGTTTTTATTTTCACGGGGATTTAGATGGCCAGGTGAGTGGGATAGGAATTTAATCGAGAGGAGTGTGAGGTGGTGTGTTTGAGAAGGAACCTCAAGGCAAGGAAATGCACATTAAGTGGGAGAATACCAAGTGGTGTGGAGAGGCAAGACAAGGGTGTTGGATTGAAAGTCCAGGGATCCTTAAAGGTAAAGAAGGAAGCTGCAGGGAAGGGACTAGTTTCCTTTGTTAGTGAAGGCATTGGGTTGAACGCAAGAACAGGGAGGTGATGCAGCATCATACATCACCAGTTAGGCTTGAGTGCTGGATACAGGTCTACTCACCATTTTACAGGAGAAACCTGATTAGAGAGGGTATGTAGCAGAGATATTGGTGGACACAGACCATGAAGCCAGACTGGAAAGGCTGGGAACTTCCCATCAGACCATAAGGCATAGGATCAGAATTAGGCCATTCAGTCCAGCTAGTCTGCTCCACCATTCTATCATGACTGATTTACTATTGCTCTCAATGCCATTCTCCTTCCCTTTGACACCCTGACTAGTCAAGAACCTATCAGCTTTCGCTTTAAGTACCCTGAAGACTTGGCCTCCACAATCGTCTGTGGCAGTGAATTCCCAGATTCTCCACCCTCTGCCTAAAGAAACTCCTCCTCATCTCCGTTCTAAAGGGACGTCCTATTCTGGGACTGTACCATCTGGTTCTCGACTACAGGAAAGAGCCTTTCTACTTCGCAACAAGGGAAGCTGAGCAACATTCCCTCCAATTTTATTTTATTTTTTTTTACAGCCGCACAGACCAACCATTGCTCTGAGCAGGAAAATTTTACACAGCCTGAAAACTGCGCGGCACGTTATATAAAAGAAAACGCAAGCCGCGCAGCAATAGAGGCTACGTGCGCGGCAGCATTTCAGTCACCGTGCAACCGTGCACCAAAGAGGGAACAGTGAAGTTCAGGGAGGTGAGGGGTGGGCAGCCTACTTTTGAAGGACTTGTTTCCCTTACCGCAGGGTTCAAAACATGAGTGACGAGGTGTGCAGAAGGATTGGTGGGGAGATGATGGAAATGCCCTCACCCCGAGGGTGCTGGGTGCCTGAAAAGGTAGAGAGGTAAGAACTTTCAGCACTTTCACACAGAGCTAGCTGTGTGCTTGGAGAGACAGGGGTACAGACCCATAAACCAGTAAACCAGGATTTGACCCCAACAGACACAGGTACAATGGGCTGAATGGCCTCCAGTCACATAAATTTCCTTTAATTCTATTTTGGATAAAATAAACCACAACAATCTGCATTCCCTTCCAAATCTTACAGGAAAATCCCCTCCCTGGAAATAAAATAACGTACAAACCACAATACCTACCTCCCTCCTGTAAGAGTCATAAGTCTTTCTCTGGTGGAGAAAAAGAATTGCAAAGTAATTAATAGTACTGTAATGTAACTAAAAGACATCTTCACATGCAGTACACAGGGCCAGAACAGAGATCTGTCTTTGGGTGTTGTTGACAGTGCAGACCACACACACACACACACACACACACACACACACACACACACACACACACACACACACACACACACACACACACACACACACACACACACACACACACACACACACACACACACACACACACCCAGCAGGCTACATGGGAGGGAAGGGTAGGATTGACCTTCAAGAAGGTTAAAAGGTCAGCACAACATGGTGGGCTGAAGGGTCTGTACTGTGCTGTACTGTTCTATGTTCTATAAATTCTCTACACACCGGAACAAACAGACTGAATGTATTTTTTGACCAGACTGTTGTATGCAGGGTGTGGAGTGTGGGGATTGGGCAGGAGGTAAGTTAGTTTACTATTGATTAAGTTTCATCAAGGCAAATGCTATTGTTACAGCACAGAACATGCAAAAATGCCTGATGAAATTCACACAGGGAAGAGGGAAGTGCCTGAGGAATTTTCGAGTCACAGAGCCCAGAAACAGGCCTGGCAAAACACAACAGCAGAAAATCCCCTAATATCATCTTCAAAACAGGTATCTTCGAAAGGTGATGCCTCAAAAGAGCAGCATCTTCCATCACTGAGGACCACCACCCAGGACATGCCCTCTTCTCATTACTACCATCAAGGTGGAGGTACAGGAACCTGAAGACACTCCCTCAACATCTTAGGAACAGCTTCCTCCCCTCCATAATCAGAATTCTGAATGGTGCATCTGCAGATTCACTCGTGTTGCCTCACTAATTTTTGCTCTGTTTTGCACTACTTATTTAATATTAAAAAAATGTAAATATTTATTTTAAATATATACACAACAGAATCAGATTTAATATCACTGGCATATGTCAGTGATAATAGACCTGATTCTGAAATGTGTTTCAGTCTTTCCTCTGTCTACTCTGCCCTCTGCTGGTGAGGTGAAGAATAATCGGGGGAGACAGTGACCACCACAAGAGGGCACTGCAGCTGCCCATTCCACATCCATCCCCACCACCAGCTAGCTGGGTTCCAGTGGATTCCGGCCAAATCAAGGCTTTCAATTCGCACGGCTCAAATCTTGCGAATAATCCACAAAACAGCTGCAGAGCCTGGAAACCTTGCTTCAGAGACCTTATAAATAATCATCTGAAAATCCTTTGCCAGAAGCAGATCATTATCCTTAATGCATTTAAACTACTTAAATGGATTGAGTCTTGGTATAAGCCATTTTTTGCAGCAGCTGATAATTTTCACAGAATCCAACCCAGTCATCTGCATATTCATACATATGGATCAATTAATAAGGTTATATGGAATAATTACAGTGACATTTTCTTTATAAGACAAAGATATGTTGATGTGGAAGGGTGGTGGCGAATTGGAACTCTTGACAGGAGAGGGAAAAAAGAACCCACTGAGTGTGAATCAGGTGACAGAAACAATCTGAGCAGAGCAGGGAAAGGATACTTTGATGAAATGTCATGATCTGAACCGCTGACTTTTTCTGTCAAGGAGGCTGCTGACCCCGCTGAGTCTTTCCAGAATTTCCTTTTTTATTTGCCAGAATTTCCTTTTTTATTTGCCTTTCCCATGGAATGGTTTCAAATTCATCACATTTCGAATTAGCTCTGTCCCACCGTCGAAGACATCTTCAAGCGGCCATGCTTCACGGAGACAGTGTCCATCATCAAGAGCCCTCACTATCCATGCCCTCCTCTCATTGCTACCATCGAGGAGCCGGCACAAGAGCCTGAAGATCCACACTCAATGACTTAGCAACAGCTACGAGGTTTGTGAACGGGGGAGAGGGGAGAAGGCGGGGGGGGGCAAGAGAGGGGAGAAGGTGCTAAGACAAACCTGTAGGAGAGCCCACTGATATCTAATGAGAGAAAGGGGAGGTGGGGTAGGTCAGGGAGAGAGAGAGACAAGGAGGTTACACAATAAAAGATGGTGGTCTTTTGCCTGATGAAAGATCTGTAGATTTGGAGAGGGACAGAGACAGCACACTAATGGACAGGAAGAGTGTGAATGGAAGGAGAGTCTGAATGAAGAGTCTGCAAAAGAACAGAAAAAATGGAGAGATTTAGTTGCTCAGACTTGCTATCTGCGGCTTTGTACATCAGTAACGGATGCTAGGCACAAACTTTACAACGTCAGGCAACATCTATGGAAGTGAACAGGCAGTCAACATTTCCGGCCGAGACCCTTCATCAGGTGAGGAGACGAGGTAAGCGGCCAGAGTGGGGAGTAGAGGAAGTGGGAAGGAGAAGAATTACCAGAAGGGAAAATCCATGTTCGTGCCATCAGGTTGGAGGCTAGGCAGATGGAGTATGAGGGGTTGCTCCTCATCGCAGCAGAAGATGAGGCCGTAGACCGACATGTTGGAACGGGAATTGGGATAGGAATTAAAATGGTTGGCCGCCGGGGAATTCCACTTTTTGCAGATGGAGCGGAGGTGCTCGACAAAGCGGTCCCCCAATCTAGGCAAGATCTCACCAATGTGGAGGAGGATGCATCGGGAGCACCAGATACAATAGACAACAGCAACAGGTTCGCAAGTGAAGTGTTGCCTCATCTGGAATGATTGGAGATGGCATGAACATTGATTTCTCCCTCTGGTAATTCCACACTCCCCCCTTCCCTCTTTTTGTATTCCCCATCTGGCCTCTTACCTCTTCTCCTCCTCACCTGCCTATCACCTCTCCCGGTGTCCCTTCTTTCCACGGTCCACTTTCCTCTCCTATCAGATTTCTTCATCTCCAGCCCTTTGCCTTTTCCACCCATCACTCCCAGCTTCTTTTTTCACCCCTCCCCCACCCACCTGATTTCATCCATCGCCTTCTAGCAATCCTCCTTCCTCTCACTCCACCTTTTTATTCTGACATCCTCCCCCTTCCTTTCCAGTCCGGATGAAGGGTCTCAGCCTGAAACGTTGACTGTTTACTCCCCTCCATAGATGCGCCCTGACCTGCTGAGTTCCTCCAGCATTTTCTGTTGCTCTGGATTTCCGGCATTCTCAGAATCTCTTGTGTTTACAGACTTTATAAGATCAAAGTTTAAACTGATACGGTCAGAGTGTTATTACTGATCATGTGGTGCGCTGTGATTCACAGGGTGGTTTCCCAACCCGATTGGTCCCACAACACCACACACCATCCCCCAACATCTGATTTCTCAACCACCGTCTTGTGACATTAGATCTAAAGATTGTTAAATGTTTGTTCTGCAGTTTGAAGACTCCACTTTCACCATTCAGCGAGACACTGAAGGTCCCTGCTGAAGTTTGGGGGATGACAGAAAAGGGTTATCCCCTGACAGCACTTCAAGGTCAAAGTAAATTTCAAAGTTCACAGTACATCGATGATCAAAGTACATATACTGTATGTCACTACATACAAACCCTGAGAGCAATGTTCTCTCAAATTTCTTTTTACAGCTCCGAGCAGGAAATTTCTACATGGCCTGAAAACTACGTGGCCCTTCAAATTTTTTTTTGGTTGTAATATGCGTATTACAGCGTCAACATTCAGTGGGCCGGTGATTTATTAACAATGAATTACTGACTTCCATTCTGTGTTTGCTGTTACAATTCGTAACTTGAAACACTGATGATGTAAATACTGTACATTGAAGCTCTCAAATATTTCAAAGTTTCTGGTACATTTATTACTTAGGAAATTTATGGATTATATTCATTTACACAGTTAATTACAGGGTATTTCACAATTATATTAATATAGGTTTCAACATTATATTAGCATTATAGAAAAGCAAGTTCCATCTGTGTGGCACTAAAGGCTACATGCACGGGAGTATTTCAGTTACTCTGCGGTCACGTAGCCACGCAGCTTCGAGGGAACAGTGCCTGAGATTCACCTTCTCGCAGACATTGACAGGAATAAACTACTACAGAACTTGTGAAAAACTATAGCTTAACTTAACTATAAGACAACACGGGGCTAAGCACACGGCCTTGTGGTGCATCTTGCTGATGGCGATTGTGCAGGAGATATTGTTGCCAATACGAACTGACTGGTGTCTGCAAGTGAGGAAGTCGAGGATTCAGTTACAGAAGGAGGTATCGAGGCCCAGGTCTAGGTGTTTGGTAATTAGTTTTGAAGGAATGATGGTGTTAAATGCTGAGCTGTAGTCAATGAAGAACGTCCTGATGTGTGCATCTTCACTGTCCAGATGTTTCAGGGCTCTGGGAAGAGCCAATAAAAATGGCATCTGCTGTTGACCTGTTGTGAAGGTCGGCAAACTGAAGTGGATCCATGTCACTTCTGGGGCAGGAGTTGATAGGTTTCACCACCAACCTCTCAAAGTAAAACACTTCACCCCAGTGGATGCGAGAGTGCTAGCGTCATTGAGGCAGGAAACCTCGGTCGCCTGGGTAGTTGGTTCCTGCTGTCTGGACACTGTGCTTCGGAGTGCCCCCAGTTAGAGGGCCAGAGCCGTGGCTCCCACTCACTTTCACTGCAATCCTTCCCCACCCTAAAAACAACATGTATGTTCACTCAGTGGCCACTGAGTGCAAGTTCATGGTCTTCTGCTGCTGTAGCCCATCCACTTCAAGGTTCAACGTGTTGTGTGTTCAGAGATGCTCTTCTGCACACCACTATTGTAACAGGTGATTATTTGAGTTACTGTCGCCTTCCTGTCAGCTTGAACCAGTCTGGCCATTCTCCTCTGACCGCTCTCATTAACAAGGCATTTTCACCCACAGAACTGCCGCTCACTGGTCTTTTTTATTGTTTTTCACACCACTTTCTGTAAAATCTAGAGACTGATATGCATGAAAATCAGCAGCTTCTGAGATACTCAAACCACCCCATCTGGCACCAGTAACATTCCACAGTCAAAGTGACTTAGTCCACATTTCTTCCCCACTCTGATGTTCAGTCTGAACAATAAGTGAACCTCTTGACCACACCTGCAGGCTTGTCTGCATTGAGTTGCTGCCGCATGATTGGCTGATTCGGTATTTGCTTATCAATCTGGTGTACAGGTCTACAGGTGTACCTAATAAAGTGGCCACTGGGCATATACAGTCCCTTTCACACTGCAGAATCACCCCAACCCCGTAACAGGAGTGCTGTTAGACAGAGGTAAGAGCTGTCAAACCAAAGTACGTCTTGCAGTGTACTTCTGCCACAAAATCACAAATGTCATGACATGTATCAGTGATAGTAAACCCCATTCAGATTCTGACTCTGAGAGCGGAGTGAGGGTTGGAGGGTTGGAGGGTGAGGTGTATGTAGGAAATCTTGAGCCTTGTCACCAGAGACAAGCCCAACCCTAGTGACGATATAGAGGGGTTGTAGGTCTGGAGTTTATGGAGACAGGGGCAAGACCGCAACCCATTGTCTAAAGCAACGTGTTAAAGTTCAAAGTACATTTATTATCAAAGTATGTACATTTACACAACCTTGAGATTTGTCTCCTAACAGGCAGCCACAAAATAAAGAAAGGAAAAAAGATCGACAAACATCCAGTGTGCAGAAAACAACAAATTGTGCAGACAATAAAGATAAGCAAAGAACACAGACAAGCAGAGCACAGACGCCTCTGCCGAACACAATGCCAAATACAATGCTGAATTAAACGAAATCTCTTGTGGCTGCACGATCTATATCCCTGTATATTTTGAGTCACCTGTGGCAACACATTCCAGATACTCCTCCCCCTCCTCTCCACCCTTTTATTCCTGCTCCTGCCCCCTTCCTTTCCAGTCTTTTTTTAAATAAATGTGCTTCCTTCAATTGATAACGCTCTTTCTCCATACAATTAGCTTAGTACATAATAATTAAATTATATTAGCCACTAAAAACCTATTTTGCGTCAAATGGCAAGCGTATTGACAATTAGTTACATTCTTATTCCTTTAGTTTTCACACCCTTCACCGACCATCCAAGTTATTTCTCTAAGGATTAATAATCCTAAGAGTTTGGCGAGCCTTTCCGAAACAACACTGAAAGATCAAAGTGGACCCAATTCACGATTACACAGCACTGAAGAATGTCGCACAGCAAATATATCCGGGCCAAGAGTCATTTCCCCCTTTCCAGTCTTGATGGAGGGTCTTGACCCAAATCATTGACTGTTTATTCCCCTCCATGTGTGCTGCCTGACCTGCTGAGTTCCTCTAGTGTCGGTTGACACTTCTTCCCTGGGAAAAAATCTACCCAAACTATACCTCTCATTATTATATAACTCACAATTAAGGTGTTCTTGGTGGGGTCAGAGAACACGGAACCTTCTGAAGAGATTTGGAAGTTGCAGTCTTGTCCTGGAGCACCTGTGGTAGGACGTCCTCAGATGGAAGGTGACCTGCATTAACACTCTGCCTCTGACAACCGAACAACATCACCAGCATTGTGTCCTGTCACGATGCAGAGGAACAGAGTGCATCCCAAGCTCCTCACTCTCCCACTCAGTCAAGCACCTCTGGACCATTTGTAGGTTCCACATTGACCTCAGAACCCTAGAACATAGGTGGAAGAGGCCACCCTAGACCTTGAGGACCCAGCAAAGGAGAATTACGATAGGAACACACTGCAGGGGGGAAGAAGCGTCAGCCGCAGGGTGGGGAAGTCAGTCGTTTCTGATCGCTGCCCCACTCAAGGCAGGAGACCCCCACTACTAATTCAGAGGGTCCAAACCATGAACGTGGTCTCACCTGTTCTACCTTATTCACATTAGGGTCAGTGGCTCGGTTAATGCCATAGTCCAGCGCATCCAGGGAGCCCGGCTGTTGGAAAAAGAGACGATGTTAACAAGCAACTTAACTAGTGTGATCAAAGAGGATGTATTCAGGAGCACACAAGCAGATTCCCAATCTTTCATAGAGCAGTGAGTGTAATCAAAGACCCCACCTGCCCAGACATTCATAATCAAAGATCCCACCCACCCTGGATATTCTCTCTTCTCTCCTCTCTGGGCAGAAGATACAAGACTGGAAGCACGTACGACCAGGCTCAAAGATAACATCCATTCCACTGTTATCAGAGTCTTGAACAAAGCTCTTGTACAGTAAGATAGACTCTTGGCCTCACAATCTACCTTGTTATCATCTTGCACTTCAATCGTTTATCTGCCCTGCACTTTTTTTTTGGTAACTTTTACACTTTATTCTGCATTGTTATTGTTTTACCCTATTCTAGCTCAATGCACTGTGTAACGATTTGGTCTGGTGAAACATCTCGGGCCGAGACCTTTATTCAGGACTGGAAAGGAAGGGGAGAAGTCAGAGTAGGAGGGTGGGGACAGGGAGAAAGAAGTATAAAGTAGTAGGAGATAGGTGAAACTGGGAGAGGGGGAGTGGTGAAGTAAAGAGCTGGGAAGTTGATTTGTTAAAGAGACTGGAGAAGCGGGAATCTGATAGGAGAGGAAATGTAAAAAAGGGTGGGAGAGGAGCACCAGAGGGAGGTGATGGGCAGTTAAGGAGATGAGGTGAGAGGGAGAACAGGGAATTGGAAACGGTGAAGGGGGGCATACCAGGAGTTCGATTAATCGATGTTTATGTCAACGGGTTGGGGCACCTCCTTGATGACGTGAACATTGATTCCTCCAGCTTTCTCCGCCTCTCACCTTGTACTTCTTCCTCCCCTCCTCCAACCTTCTCCCCTTCCTCCCCTCCTCCCACCTTCTCCCCTTCCTCCCCTCCTCCAACCTTCTCCCCTTCCTCCCCTCCTCCCACCTTCTCCCCTCCTCCCACCTTCTCCCCTTCCTCCCCAGTCCTGATGAAGGGTCTTGGGCCGAAACATCGACTGTGTACCCTTCTCCATAGATGCTGACTGGCCTACTGAGTTCCTCCAGCATGAGGTTTAATATTATTGGCATACGTTGTGAAATTTGTTGTTTTGCGGCAGCAGTATATAATAATAAAAACTAAATTACTATAAGTATACGGTACTGTGCAAAAGTCTTAGGCACATATGTATAGCTAAGGTGTCTAAGACTTTATCACAATACTGTATTTGTCAATGTGGAGTGGAGAGCAAGTTTGTAAATCTGGGAGGGAGAGGTGGAGAGGGAGAAGGGGAGGTGGAGAGGGAGATGGGGAGGTGGAGAGGGAGAAGGGGAGGTGGAGAGGGAGAAGGGGAGGTGGAGAGGGAGATGGGGAGGTGGAGAGGGAGATGGGGAGGTGGAGAGGGAGAATGGGAGGTGGAGAGGGAGAAGGGGAGGTGGAGAGGGAGATGGAGAGGGAACAGATCAATACACATGGGTAAGTTATCTGTCCATAGTAAGTGCTAAGGGAGGTCATTATTCTAAAACCAATACTTCACACTAGCCATGACCAATCCTTGTTGTTCTTGGGCAATGTCTGATTGTTGCCCTTTTGACACGTGTGGAAATCTCTGACTGCAGCAGTGAGAGATTGAACACTCCCGCTAGTTGGTAGGCACAAGGTTTCAGAGACCCACCAGGTACAGAATGGAAGACAAGCTTTCCACTGTACCTTGATACATGAGACAATAATAAACCGACACCACTACACAAACGGAAACAGTTCAGAGGGATAGGGGATAAATGCGTGTAGATGGGACTGGCTCAGTTAGGGAATTTGGTCAAAATGGACAAGCAGACCTGAAGAGCCTGTTTCCTTGCTGTGAAGTTCTACGAACCTATGTCTGTTAAACCAAGACCTCATCTTCTCTCCCATGAAGTGGACGATTCTGGGAAGAGATTTGATGAAGACAAGGGAGCTCTCCTCAGTGCTTTGCCCAAACGTATCCCTTCATCACCATCACCAATAATCAATCACTATCATATCACCGCTAGTGGGAATGCTGTACAGAAATTAGCTGTTGCCTGTCCTATGTCACTACAAGAGAAGTCCTTACTGGCCAATAATACTTCGCCTTTCTGTTGGAGAACAAATGTGGTGGTATTCGGGATAGCTGATCAGAACTTACCTCTGGTCTGTGCACCAGCCAATAGGCTCTCTCCTGACAATCCAGAACGAACCTATCTGCTTTCTTACGTTCTTTGCCTGCTCTGTGGGGGAAGAGGAAAAACAGGATCACTTCACTCAAGGACTGCTTAGTGTGCCTGTCTGCGCACTGACCAACGCTGGGACAGTGAGGTGGGATGTGGAGGGCTTCCATTACTGGGGGTAGGACAGAGAGTGACTGAGGGGTGGGACGGATAGAGACAGCATTACTGGGGCTGCAACGGAGAGTGCATTACTGAGGGGTGGGATGGATAGAGACTGCAGTACTGGGGAATAGGATGGAGAGTGACTGCATTACTGGGTCCAAGTCCATGGCTCCCTGAAACCATCCAACTATATTTCGGCCGTCCCATGCAGAGGACGTTCTTACTCCTGACCTACCGGTACTGCTCCTTCGCCTGCATGATGATGAAGTCCCACTTATGATTGATCTTTTTGTTCAAGAGGTTGTAATTTTCCTTAAAAGAAATTAGAAAAAAGCAAGGAAAAGATAAACACAAGAGATTCTGAAGATGCTGGATATCCAAATCAACACACAGAATGTTGGAGGAACTCAGCATTCCCTTCCACAAAAGGGAAAGGCTAAGCTGACATCTCAGTCTCGGGTCTTGGCCCTAAACTCTTTGACGGTTTATTCCTCTCCATAGACGCTGCCTGACCTGCTAGGTTCCTCCAGCATTTTGTGTGTGTTACAATAGAAAAGGTAAACTCACAACTCCTCGTCCCCCTTTGAAACACCCCCCCCCCAACATCGCATCAGCAACGTTATAGACTGATAACAATGTGTATAACTCATGTTTGGTTTATGTCTGCCCTTACGGCGCTTGTGAATCAGCCCCAAGCAAACTTTCCACTGCACATGTGGATACAAAAGTAAACTTGACTTTGACTTTGCACATTCATACTCAGCGGCCACTTTGTTAAATAGCTTCTGTACCTAATAAAGTTGCCACTGAGTGTATGTTCGTGGTTTTCCGTTGCTGTAGCCCATCTACTTCAAGGTTCAATGTGTTGTATGTTCGGAGAAGCTCTTCTGCATACTGCTGTTGTAATGTGTTGTTATCTGAGTTACTCTCACCTCCCTGTCAGCTTGAACCAGTCTGGCTATTCTCCTCTGACCTCGCTCATTAACCCCAGGGAAGAACCTACACAGTCACAGAGAGAATGTGCGAACTCCACAACTCACTAATCACCCCTCAACCATCAGGCTCTTAACCAAAAGGGGATACCTACACTCGTTCTACTTCTGGCGTTCCCACAACTGACGGTCTCGCTTTAAGGACTCTTTATCTTGTTATTTCATGCTCATTATTTATTGCTATTTATTTTATATTTGCATTTACACAGTTTGTTGTTCATTGATCCTGCTTACAGTTACTGTTCTATAGATTCGCTAAGTATGCCCGCAGGAAAAAGAATCTCAGGGTTGTACATGGTGACATATATGCACTCTGATAATAAGTTTTACCTTGAACTTTGAACTCTAACTCGTACATCTTTGGAATGTTGGAGGAAACCAGAGCACCCAGAGAGAACGTACAAATTCCTCAGAGGGCGGTGAAAACTGAACCCCAACCAGTGATCTCTGGCACTATAAAGTGACTGCACTAATGTTCTACCTTGATTGGCATTGGAGGTGGCCAATGGCTAATGAGCAAGTTCACCAGTGGGCGGTCCCAACCTGTAACTGGAGGCATGAGGTCCAGTCCCGGACTAGCTGGGAGGGGCAGGATGGGGGGGGGGGGCAAATTCCACCTATGAGGCTTAAAGGACGTCACACTATCCTTCCAGAGTGAGCAAAGAAGAGCTCAGTTTCCGTGTAGAGAAACTTGCAAAGTTAATACTCACGCACTGAGGTCCTACAATCCTTACCTTCTCATATTCTTCCAACATGCCTTTTTTACGGATATTTTTCTTTGCCAAATAAATTGCTGTGGAACAAAATAAATAAACTTGACAGTGAATAAATTCAAAACAAAAGCAGAAAGTAGGCCAGAATTTACTTTGTCTCCATAACAACTACTTGTCATTACATTTCATTGGTTCCAAAGCTCCTTAGAACATCTTGAGGTCATTAAGGGAGCTACAGAAATACAAATCTTTCTATCTTCAGCATTAATTAGTTTGTTTTATGGTTGTTGGGCAGTGGGTGTGAATGAGGAAGAAGACCAGGCTGGATAAGAAAACCTACCATAGTCAGTGTCCTCCGCTGGCCACTCCTGACTGGGCCAGAAGTATGGTGTCTGTGAATGGTAAAACATAACTGGTAAATTGGATTGTTATTGTCACATGAACCGAGTTACTGTAAAAGATGTCCTGCATACTGTTCATACAGATCAATTCGTTACACAGTGCATTGAGGTAGAACAAGGTAAAATAATAATAGAATTCAGAATAAAGTACAAACATAAGAAAATCTGCAGATGCTGGAAACCTGAAGCAATACATGCAAAATACTGGAGGTACTCACCAGGTCAGGCAGCGTCTATGGAGATGAATAAACAGTCGACGTTTTCTTCAGGATTGAGATGTTTGAAGTAAAAGGTGGGGGGGAAGGGAAGGAAACCGGCTGGAATGTGATAGGTGAAGCCAGGCAGGTGGAAAAGTTCAAGGGCTGGAGAGGAAGGAATCTTGACAGGATTGGAGAGTGGACCATCGGAGAAAGGGAAGGAGGAGGGGACCCAGGGGGAAGTGATAGGCAGGTGAGGAGTAGTAAAAGTGGGGAATAGAGGGGCAGGAGGAATATTTGTTCACTGGAAGGTGCAGAATGAAGTGGTACAGTCACAGAGGAAGTTTGTTTGTTTAGTTATTTACTGAGAAGCAGCACAGAATAGGCACCACCAACAACCCTGATTTAACACTAGCCTAAATACAAGACAATTAACCTACCAACCGGTATGTCTTTGGATTGTGGGAGGAAACTGGAGCACCCAGAGGAAACCCACACAGTTACAGGGAGAGCGTACAAATTCCTTACAGCGGTGGGTGTTGAGCCCGGATTACTGATACTGTAAAGCGTTGTGCTAGCGACTATGCTACCATGCCGCCCCCTAGTGTGCAGGATGGGTGGACAATACAGTGCAAGGTCATGATGAGGTAGGCGGCGAGGTCAAGGGTCCATCTTATTGTATGAGAGGACCATTCAATAGTTTTATAACTGCGGGGAAGAAGCTATCCTTGAGCCTTGTGGAATGTGCTTTCAGGCTTTTGTATTGTCTCCCCAATGGGGTGAAAAAAGAGAAAATGTCCAGACACAAGAAATTGTGCAGATGCTGAAAAACCTAAAACAGTGGCTGTTTATTCGTCTCCATAGATGCTGCCAAATTTGCTGAGTTCCTCCAGCATTTCATGTGTGCTGTTGAGAGAGTGTCCAGGGTAGGTGAGGTCTTTGATTATGTTGGCTGCTTTACTGAGGCAGCAAGAATTATAGACAGAATCTATTGAAGGGAGGCTAGTTTCCATGAAGTGCTGAGCTGTGTCCACAACTCTCTGTGGTTTATGGGCTGAGCAGTTGCCATCTGGATGGGATACCTTCTATCACGCTTTGCTTAAAAGTTGGCAAGGATCAGCAGGGACATGCCAAACTTCTTTAGCCTTCTGAGGAAGTAGAGGTGTTGTTAATGAGCTTTCTTGGACGTGGCTTCAACGTGATCAGACCAGAACCAGCTATTGGGCTGAACTGAATATGCCTGAACTCTTTCAATTTTGTGTTTTAGATTCTGTGTTTATTGCTCACTTTTTCCCCATAACCTGTGATGCCTTTACTAAACAAGAACCTATCAATCTCCATTTTAAATATACCCAATGACTTGGTAACCACAGATTCACCACCCTCAGGCTTAAGAAATTACTCCTCATCCCTGTTCTAAAGGGGCGTCCTTATATTCTGAGGCTGTGCCCACTGATCCTAGACTCCTCAACTATAGGAATCATCCTCTCCATGTCCATTCTATCTAGGCCTTTCTAGATCCCTGATGAAGGGTCTTGGCCCAAAGCGTTGACTGTTTATTCACTTCCATAGATGCTACCTGACCTGCTGAGTTCCTCCGGCATTTTGTGAGAGTTGCTTTGGACTTCCAGCATCTGCAGAATCTCTCGTGTTTATGATACTTCCATTCTCATTCTTCTCAACTCCAGTGTGTACAAGCCCAGAGCCGGCAAGTGCTCCTCTGTGAGGGAAATGGACAGATGAACTTTTGGGCTGAGACCTTTCATCAACATCAGCTGTCTCCTGCTCTTGGTAGATGCTGCCTGACCCGTTGAGTTCCCCCAGCATGTTGATTTGTATCTCTAGTGCCTGCAGTCTCTTTTGTGTCTCAGCTTTGAACCCAGCACAGGGAGTGGTGGGGGAGAGGGTGGAGCATATCTGCTCCATCTCTACGCCTCCCACTTCAGCACCACTAACGGACTTGCTTACCTGGAACCTGTAAAGACTGTTGTCTGGCTTCAGGACTAAGTTCTTGGGCTCCTGTAAAGGGTAGATGTAGCCAAGTTTCACAAGTAGATTTCCTAATAGGCTGCCTTCTAAAAACAAAACAATTGAACGACAAAAAACAGTTATTTCAGAGGAGTTACCCAAGCAAAACATCAATAGAAGAGACATTACTAACAAGTACTTCACACTCATTATTTGTATATACAGATACATTGTACTATTCTGTACAAACAAACATTATGGCACACACACAGACACACATACACACACAAACAAAACACAACATACACACACAAACAAAACACAACATACACACACACAGACACATACACCCCTGTATTACACATTACATGTTTGGATTAAACAAAATATAAATAGTAATTACTCAGGAAATCCTCTTTCTTCTCTTTCTCTTTGGTTGTCCGTCGAAATCCGATGACGACGTCCACTCCTTTAACGGTGAGATCTTTGATGACTATACAGTCCTATCCCGGACCCACAAGCTCTATTGTAGGTGGGACATGTATATGTGGTAGTGATGGCAACCATGGCTGTGTTTCTCCTGGCTCTCTTCTGCTGTCTTCTGGTTGTTCTTTCCATCTCCAGAATACGAACCCCGTCCCTACACAGCTGTCGCCAAGTGATACAGTCAGCAGCAACATCCTCCAGGTCCTCAGGTCTGATCTTGCACTTCCTTAAAGCATTCTTCATCTGACCCTTATAGCGCCTCTTCAGCCCTCCAGCTGAGCGTTGACCATGATGTAGCTGGCCGTATAACACTCTGTGGGGTAGCCGACATGGGGGCATCTTTATCACGTGCCCCAGCCACTGTAACTGATGCTGGGTGATCACGGCCTCAATACTTCTGCAGTTGGTCTTTACAAGTATTTCAGTGTGAAGCACCCGCTCACGACAGGTAATTCCCAGGATGCGCTGAAGGCAGCTTGTGAAGGCGCTCCAAGGACTTGATGTGACTGCTGTAGGTTACCCAAGCTTCACAGCCCTAAAGGAGAGTGGTGACACAGACCGCTTGGTATACAGCGACCTTTGTGGAGGGACGAAGGCTCCTGTTCTGAAAGACTCTACGCCGAAGTCTCCCAAAGGCAGCTGATGCCTGTTTAATGCGGCTCTGGATGTCGTTGTCAATGCCACTATCCTCAGAGAGAATGCTCCCCAGATATTTGAAAGATGGCACTACTGACAGCTTTTCATCACCAACAGTGACGGCAGGTAGGGTGGGTGGGACACTGGCACTCCATTGGCAAACCACTTCTGTCTTGGTGGTATTGACAGTCAGCCCCATCCTGCTGTACGCTCTCACCGCCACAGCAAGGGCAGTCTGAAGATCCTCCGGAGTATGGGCCACAAGAGCACAGTCACCTGCACCTCCGGGTATCTTACGGTCCCAGGCTAAACTAGAGGGGATCTCAGAGCAGCAGTGGGCCCCAGAGATGTGGCGTGCAGGCCCACCACTGTGTGGACACACCCTGGCGCCCATCAACCACTGTCCCAGCTATGGGTAAATAGCCCCACTGCCTTGTGGTAAGTCTGCAGAGACAAGGCTAAGGGAACACACCCTGACAGAAAAGCAATGCGCTGGCAGCGCGCAATAGACGGGCCTTAACAGACGAAGGACCCGGCAGCCTCCTGCAGTCAAGATGTGGGACCGGTTGTCCTGGGTTCACCCTTGCCACTGGGATTTACCCCGTCATGGTGACGATAGTGCTACTGGGGGTGGCGCACCCCCTGTGGCACTTTAATATCTTCCTTGCGCAGGTCTCCACCTCTGACTACGGTGAACGATACCTGGACCTTACATATTGTTGAAGTCAGGAAAACCAAAGCAACACACACCCACACACCCCCACCGCCCTTAGCAGGCCAAGGAAAGAGTAAACAGGCCACACTTTGGACCGAGACACCCTTCATCAGGACTGTTAAACTGGTCCCATTTGCACACACACATTCGGTCCTTATCCCTATCTGTGTTCAGGTGTCTCCTAAATGTTTGTATCTGCCTCAACCACTTTCTCTGGCAGTTCATTCTGCATGCCCACCACCATCTGCTTGAACAAACTGACCCTCAGCTCCCTTTTAAATCTCTCCACGCTCACATTAAACCGGTATCCTTTACTGTTTGATTCCCTTCCCGGAGAAAAAGGCTGTGTGCATTCACCCAATCTACACCCCTCGTGACTTTATGCTGCCCTATAAGGTCAACCCTCTGTCTCTCACACCCCAAGGAATAAAGTCCTCGGCAGCCAAAACTCTCCTCATCACTCAAGTCCTGGCAACAGCTCAGCATATCTTCTTTACACTCATTTCAAAATATTAATTCTGCTCCTCTCTTCACAGATGCCATCTAACCTGCAGAATATTTCCATCTTTATTCCAGATCTCCAGCATCCTACTCCTCCTGTTGTTACCGATTATTTCTCACTAAATTACTTCTCTCCATTAGACACTGGTGAATCTTTCACCTTATCTGTAAGTAAAACACCATAAATCTGAGCCATGGCCCAGGCCCAATGCCATTGGTCAAAGCCACCAGCTTCCCATGCCATTGGTCAAAGGACACATGCTGCTCCATGCCATTGGTCAAAGCCACCCAGCTGCTCCACGTGATTGGTCAAAGTTACCAGTGCCCCATCTTATTGGATGGTGCGAGGTCCAGAGATGACTAGCGCTTGGGCCGGTTCAGTGGTGGCTTCTGCTTGAATTACTGTGTCACATCTACCTTGGTCCTCACCGACTGCCACACTGGTGGACAACGCCACACCACACTGTGGGACTAAGCTCTGGGATCATTCATTGGGAAGGGAGGGAAGAGATTCAGGTTACAGTTCAGAGGGCTGGGGAAGGGAGGGAGGATGCTTTCAGGGTGTTTGACTGATCTCCTACCTTCATCTGTGACCTGCAGACGATGAATCAGCCACTCCAACACATCATTTCCTGCAAAGAGAGAAGGCAGCATGGTGTCAACACTTGCCGAAGCCCAATTTCATTGGTTATAGTCCTCCCAGCACCTTCTTTACGTTGTGCTGGTTGTGACGCAAATGACACATTTCGCTGTGTGATTCAATGTACATGTGAAATAACTCTGAATCTGAGTCCTCAGGGTAAATGGGTCACTAAAAAGCCAGGGGCAGTACATTAGCCGGAAAACTTAATGCCTTCCCACCTGCACAGTGCACAGCGCTGTCCCTCTGTTCAACAAGGTCATACGAGCTTGACTGTGAGGTCGCGCAAGGAACCACTTCATAGTCTTATAACCGCACGGCAGGAGCTGCCCTTGAGCCTGGCAGTACACATGCTTTGAGAATCAGAGTCAGATTTACTATGTTGTGAGTTCTGTTGTTTTGCAGCGGCTGTACACTGCAATACATAAATATATGCAAAGCTCTGGTTTGGCATGGTGTAGGTGGGGAGACAACCAGCTTCCCTGGATAGATGCAAGCAAGGTTAAGGGGGGAGGCTTTGCTGATTCATCTTCATCAGTTTATCATGTGGCACATCGAAGCACACAGTGGAATGCATTGTTTGCGTGGACAGCCAACACAACCCAAGGGTGTGCTGAGGGCAGCCCAGAAGTGTTACCACAGATTCTGGCACCAACACAGCACGCTGCGCGCCCAGACCCAACCACACTTATTGCTTGTGAAGTGACAGTCAGAGACATTCCATCCCCACAGTTCCAGACTCTTTGATGCCGCCCGTCGTCCCTGCACATAAGATGAAACAGAGTCAACAAAAGGTGAACACGGACAGCCTACCTTTTTCATGAGCTTAGTCCGTTGCTAGGGTACCTGGTATAAAATTAAGTGGGTTACACAGCACAACACAGGACCACAGACCTTATCCACTTTGAAATTTCATTTGAGTTGAGTTTCAGGGTGCTAGTTGGGTACGGACCAGGGCGTCTGTTAATTTGGGCCCCTCTTGCCCCGAGGGAGGTGGTTTCTCAAGAGCTGGGAGCTCTCTTCCCTGAATCATATTCAAAGTAGAGTAAACGTAGATGTTACTGTACGCTACCTTGAGATTCATTTTCTTGCAGGCAATTACAGAAAAAGCAAAGAATCTATGAAAAGCCATACACGGGTAAAGCTCTCTCCGCTACTGAGCACATCTACATGAAGTGCTGTCGCAGGAGAGCAGCACCCATCGTCAGGGACCCCCACCACCCAGGACATGCTGATGCCATCAGGAAGAAGGTGCAGGAGCCTCAGGATTCACACCACCAGGTTCATCAACAGTTATTACCCCTCAGAGCATTGTACTGGGGTCAGCCTGCAAAATAGTGCCACATTTCTGGCATGGCGCCAACATAGCTTGCCCTTGACTTACTCCTAACCCTTAGATCTTTGGAATGTGGGAGGAAACCGGAGCACCTGGAGGAAACCCACCCGGTCACGGGGAGAACGTACAAACTCCTTACAGACAGCGATAGAATTGAACCTGGTTTGCTGGCGCTGTAACAGTGTTACACTAACCTCTATGCTACCGCCATCCCAAAAGTCAGGAATGAATGAACCTATTCCCACACACCAGGCTCGTTCAGTGGAGTAAGAGAATGGGATTAGATTGCTCCGTTTATAAATCCAGCCTGAGCTGTTAACACAGCGGATGCTTTGAACGTATTTGTGGTTGAGTGTGGTCGGCCCTCAGACATTGGGACAATCAGAGAACAGGGAATCAGATGGCTAACTAGACTTGAAGCCTTGACTTTATTGAATGGTAGAGCAGATTGGTGAGACCATTTGGCCTTCTCCTGCTCCTATCCCATGTACAGTAGATTGTGAGGTCAAGAGTTCGGGATGGCTGGTCTCCACCTTCTCGAGGGCATGTAAGGTTGGGCTATGTAGGAGGGAAGGGTTAAATTGGTCTTGAAGAAGATTAAAAGGTCAGCACAGCATTATGGGCTGTATTGTACTGTTCTAATTATAACACATATATGTGGAGTGATATGATTTTGGGTTACTCAGGAATGGAATCTTTACCCGGCCCTGGGACTGTCTCTGTTTGTACTCTTCCATGGCTCTCCAGGTAAACCTGGTATCAGAAGGTTGTAGGTCAGGGGTGGGCAAACTTTTTGACTTGTGGGCCACAAAGGGTTCTAAAATTTGACAGGGGGGCCGGACCAGGAGCAGATGGATGGAGTGTTTTGGTAATACACCTCATAAGAGAAAATAAAATATCATGGGATATGTAGAAAACATGTGCTTTAATTTCAATTGAAAATGAACAAATGCATTGCAACAAAATATCTGTCTTTGAAGTCCCATGGTATTTAGCTATTTATTGAAATGACTTTTAAAACACTGAAAATTAAATGAATAAAATACAGCTTTTTTAATAGTAACAGTTATTATTTTAAAGCACTGAAAATTCTGTTATCCTTCAAGATATTATCATCATCATTCTCCTCCTGACTGTCTTTATTTCAAAAACGGTAGGAGATGCAGGTCTACTTGTCCTGCTCCTTCTTATTCAATTGTCCCCTGTGCCAAAACTCAACAACGACCAGCACAAGTTCAGAACAGTGACAGCGTGCCAGTATGCCAGTGTGCCAGCGTTATTTGATCTGGAGCTGATTTTTTATTTTGAGAACGTACGTGCACCTGCGCACTACTCATGTCCATCACTTAACAGAAATGACATGTAACATGTAAGGCTTATTGAAAAAAATATTTTCAAATGCATTTTTTACATAACACAACGAAGAAACTTATTTTTAATTTCAGTGGGAACAGTGTTGTTGGTCTCCCTTTTTAGCCAGTGCATCAAAGTCTGGATTTAGTTTTGTTGTGGCGAAAACGCCAGAATTGCGGGGAAAAAAACGTTAACAAGGTTTATTAATATAATTTCATCAAGTTCTGCGGGCCGGATTAAAAAGCTTAACGGGCCGCATATGGCCCCCGGGCCGTAGTTTGCCCATGCCTGTTGTAGGTTCAAGTCCTGCTCCAGAACACGGGTGGTGGGGGTGCCAATGCTTTTTTCTGGAACAAGTAGGAGGTGGGTTGATGCTTTGCTGCTGTTTGTGTGTGGGAGGTGGGAGGGGGACTTCGGTGATCTAACATTTTTATGTCACTCATTCGTTGGGTTTTTGCTCTCTGTTTTGTGGATGTCTGTGAAGAGTAAGGGTTTCAGGTTGTATACTGTATACATTCTCTGACTTTAAATTAAACCATTGAGTTAGCCAACACTGAGGAGTGGTGCACGTTAGTTAAGATGCTAAACAGGTAAATTGCTTTAATGGTTTGATACTGGTCAGCTTTAGCAGGAACCAGAGACACTTGGGCAAAGATCGATGCCGTGTAACAGAGTGGCAGTGAAGCGGAATTAAATAATATCAAGAAGCAAGCTCGTAGATATCAAATCGGTATCAATGCAGGGAGCTAGCTGCAACATCCTGGCCGAGCCTCTTACCTGTCATAGCATGAGGAATGGTGGTGATCATCAGCCTCTGGGTTTGTGTTTTGATGCCAGTCCCAGGATCCTGCATCTCCATGATCAGAGGTTCGATCTACAGGGAGAAGAGAACCAGCCAGGGTGAATAGGAGAGGGGAGCAGGTCTGAGCAAACATACCGAAACAATAGAGCAAACAACTGCATCTGTACGAGGCGGAGCTGGTGTGGACAGGGGATACCAGGGGACTGTACAGCCTCAGCTGATGGCAAGGCACGTGGCTGGTCTCGGGAGATGTGTCCCTTAAGCATCCCATCAGGGCAATCGGCCTTGGAGCTGGTTCGAGGCTCAGACAGGTGGGTCCATGCTTTCTCTGCTCCACAAGACTGGCTTGTGTATTCACACTAGTTACCAATTCATTGTGACAGATACTTTCTCTGGCACCATGGTGTACTAGCGGTTAGCGAGACGCTATTACAGCTCAGGGCGTTCTGGAGTTCAGAGTTCAACTCCAGCGCCACCTGTAGGAAGTCTCTGTACGTCGTCCCCATGGAATGCCTCGGTTTTCCCCGAGTCCCCTGGTTTTCTCCCACAGTCCAGGAAGGTTAATTGGTCATTGTAAATGTTCCCGTGATTAGGTTAGGGTAAATCGAAGCTGTAGTGTTGCTGGGGTGACGTGGTTTGAAGGGCCCGCAGGACCGATTTCACACTGTATCACAACATTCAAAACAAATAAGCTGGTGAGGGTCACTGGGGACCCGGCACCTTCAATGACCAGCAAGACTGGGATGCAATGAAATTGACAAGCTGGGACGTCCTGCAGTCGGAGAGTGCAGATCGACAGACGTCACACCGTCAGCTTCTCTGGTAATCCAGAGGAAAGGAAATAAACAGGCTGCACTTGGCTGATACAGCTTTCAGTTCCTCTTTCATTGTTTGCTTGTGCAGAACTAGATAATGAACTGAAGAAATGGTTTGTCCTACAAGATCGCAAACTTCCAAGAGGACCACAACCTTGTCGTTGGGTTTGGAGGCTTGTGTGCCTCAATGACCCAGTAAGCTATATTGACTGGAAACAGGACTTTTTGGTTTGGCTCTTGGTTAAGGTTACGCAAGCCAAACAGGTCAAAGGGTAGAGGCTAGACTAACAGAGGTCCACCGGTCCTCTAGGTTTGGGGGTTCAGCACAGGGCTAACAACCCAGACTGGTCAAACAAAACTGTTATGGAAACAGCATTGAAGATTTCTTCTACATCTGAGTGTGACAGTATTCCTGAGACTCCACCAAGGAATTGCACAGCTGATAGTAATGAAAACCGAAAGGATGCTACTGGCACAATAAAGGAAGCCCTGAACACTGCTGGACAGCTGGAGATGGAAGACCTTCATTGCTGCCTTAAACACCAGCAGTCATAACAGGCAGGAAGTAAAAGATTGCAAAACATTCATAATTTGTAATATTATCAGAAAACCCATTGAATGAGGAACTATCTCATGCCTTAGCCCAGCCTCTTCCACTTTCTTGAAACTACTTTAAAAATTGAGTTGGTTTCTTTGCTAAGGAACACAATTTTCTGTGATACGTTACTGCTTTTAATTGCAGGCCCCTCTAAATGGAGATATATTGCTTAAATCTATTACTGAAAACCAAGGCTTAATTTTCAAACACCATTCTTCCCTGCAATCATAATTGGCTCAAGGACAGCTTCTATCCCATTGTTATAAGACTATTAAATGTTTCCCTAGTATGATAGTACGACTTTGCAATCTCCCTCATCACCTTGCCACTTTACAAGAGATTTTGCAGCTGCTGGAAATCCAGAGCAACGCACACAAAATGCTGGAGGAGCTCAGCAGTTCAGGCAGCATCTACAAAAGGGGAATAAGCAAAGTTTTTTCTTTATTCCGCATTATGTTATTGTTTTCCCTTGTCCTACCTCAATGCACTGTGTAATGAACTGGCCTGTAGGGTTGGTATGCAATGCAATCTTTTCACTGTAGCTTGATACATGTAGCAACAATACACAAACCAAACTGCCCCCCCCCAGACCCTGAATCCGTCCATCACGGCCTTGTGCATAATCAATGGCCGAGCATCCACTGGCCTCTGTGGAAGAAAACTCCAAAGACTTGCAGCTTTCTGAGAGGAGAAAGTCTCTTCACCTCCTAATTAAATGGTAGACCCCTAACTCTGAAACCATCCCCCCTCCCACCAATTTCTAGACACTGCCATCAGGGGAAATATCTTCGCAGCATCCGGTCTGCCGAGCCCCCTCAGAATGTTTCAAAAATATCATCTCTCATCCTTCTAATCTTCACGGATCACGGCCTGACCAGTGTCAGTTTCATAAACCAACCTTCTGATTCCAAAAATCAACCGAATGAACTTCCCACTTGCTGCCTCCTGGTGAAGTCCATCCTCCCTTAACTCAGCACTGTGTGCAATTCCGGTCGTGCCTTTCCAGGAGGCTGTGGAGGGAGTGCAGAAGAGGGCTACCTGGAATGCTGCCTGGATTAAAGGTTATAAGCTATAAGGAGAGTGCAGACAAATTAATTGTTTTCTCTGGAACATCAGGGCCTGAGACGAGACCTGATAAAAGTTTAGATAATTATGAGAGGCATAGAAAGGTTAGACAGTCATCATCTTTCTTCCAAGATAGAAACACCCTACAACCATCAAGCTCCCAAACCAATGTGAATAATTTCACTCACCTGAACACTGAATTGTATCCACAACCTACAGACTCACTTTCAAAAACTGGACAACTCATGTTCTCAGTCTTATTTATGTATTTATATTTTTATTTGCACAATTTGTCTTCTTTTGTGCATTGGCTGCCTAGTTTTGCTAATTTATTTATTGAGATATAGGTCGAGGCCATTCAGCAATCCCAATTTATTTGGTCATTGTAAATTGTGCCGTGAATCCTAATCACGGGACAATTTACAATGGCCAATTAACCTACTAACCACTACGTCTTTGGACTGTGAGAGGAGACTAGGGCACCCAGAAGAAACCCACGCAGTCACAGGGAGAAAGTGGCAAAGTGAAACCCCTTACAGACAGTGGCAGGAGTGGAACCCAGGTCACTGGTACTGCAAAGCATTGTGCTCACCACTATGCTATGGTGCCACCCCAGTTTCTTCCATAAATTCAGTTGTGTTTCTTTATTTTTCTGAAAGTGCTTGCAAGAAAATGAATCTTAAAGTAGTATATGGTGAGGTAAACATACTTTGATAATAAATTTTCTTTGCTCTTGAAATGGCAAGTACCAGAGGACATGCATTTAAGGTGAGAGAGAGAGAAAGTTAAAGGAGATGCACAGGGCAGTTTTCTTCTCTTTAAACACAGAAAGTAGTAGTTGCCTGAACGGGCTGCCAGGGGGAGTGGTGGAACCAGATATGAGAGTGGCATTTGAAAGGCTGTTAAGACAAGGAATCTGCAGGGACTGGAGGGATAGGGATTGTGTGCAGGCAGGAGGGTTTTCAACACAGATACTGTGGACCAAACAGCCTGTTGCTGAGCTACACACACATGCAAAATGCTGGAGGAACTCAGCAGGTCAGGAAACCTCTAAGGAAAGAAATAAACAGTTGACATTTCAGGCTGAGACCCTTCATCAAGATTTCCAGTATCTGCAGAATCTCTTCTGTTACTAATCCTGTGCTGGACTGTTCTACATACAGAGCTCAAGGCCGTGTGCTATATTCCAGGTACGGTCTCACGTCAGGCCTGTTGATCTCTCCCAATGGCAACTGAACAACAAACGACGATTGTACTTCTTCCTATAGCTGCTGCCTGACCTGCTGCGTTCCACCAGCATTGTGTGTGTGCTGCAAACATTTTGAAGATTTGTTTTCTGAAATATCGGCAATTTGTACGTACATTTCTAATTAGCATTTTCCGTTATTTACTTCAGACATAGAATAAAACATTTCCCCGGCAGCAGGTGAAAGATTGTCCCGGAAGCACAATTCTTTATTGTGTGATCTGTCTGAATAATCGTATCTCGAGAGAGGGATCTGCGGAGATGAAACCCCTGCTAGGGTTGAGGTACTGTACCGTCCTGCACATTGAATGACTGCATTTCTTTGATGTGACACTGCAATGCAGTGAACCATTGCACAGGAGGGGTCAAGGACTGGCTTGTACCTATGATTCATCATGTCTGTAAGCAGTGGAAAATGAGAAGGAAAGGGAGTGTTATATATGGTGAAACTCATCTTATCCAAACAAGGTGGTGATGGCTGTGTAAATCCCCTAATAAACGTAATGAGATCATAAGACAATGATGCAGAATCAGGCCATTTGGCCCATCCAGTTTGCTTCACCATTCCATCATGGTTGATTTATTATCCATCTTAACCCTATTCTCCTGCCTTCTCCTTATAATCTTTGATTCCCCCCTTCCCTTACGAATCAAGAACCTATCAACCTTCACTTTCAATATACCCAGTGACTTGGACTCCACAGCCATCTGGGGCAATGAATTCCACAGATTGACTAACATCTGGCTGAAGGAATTCCTCCTCATCTCCATTCTAAATGGACATCCTATTCTGAGGCTGAGCCCTCTGTTCTCCCCCACTATAGGAAACATCCTCTCCGCATCCACTCAATCTAGGTTTTCAATATTCAATAGGTTTCAATAAGATCTCCCCCCTTATTCTTCTAAACTCATAGCCGTCTGTGGCAATGGACTCCACAGATTCACCACCCTCTGGCTAAAGAATTCCTCCTCACCTCTGTTCAAAGAGTCGTGATTGTATTGAGGCTCAGCCCTTTGTTCCTAGGCTCTTAAACC